>NW_022681468.1:84355672-85622339 GCF_009764315.1 Trachypithecus francoisi | reverse complement strand
GATTGAATTAAAAATTGAATCGCTATACTCTATTTGCCTACGTAAGACACTTCACTGGAGAAAACCTCTAACATGATCTGTTTGGGCCTAAAGACACACCTCATAGCTTAAGGAAATGGCAAGTTGCCTACCTTTTTTTTTTTTTTTATTACATCAGGGGGACACAAGTAGGCCTACCTTTTTTCTAGAGCAGAAAAGTCAAATTAAAATAAACTTTTGGTCATAGTTGATATGTGATTGTTGGCAGGTATAGACATTGAGTATGTAGTGCAGTGGTTAGAAAAAACCTAAATCGGTTATTTAACTCTGCCATGTCTCAATGTCCCTGTTTTGGAAATAGGTGTTTATTATTATAATCATTGTTAGTATTATCTTCATTATCATTATTTTCAGAGAGACTGGCCATAGGCAAAACTACTAAGCAGTGCAGACTGTCTCTCAAAGAGCCTTCTTCCCCTTTGCTGTTTCTCCTCCTCTCTTTGCTTGTCTTTCTCTGATGGTATTCATGGCTCCTCACCTTCTCTTAGAATCTGTACCCTCGTTCTCACCCTGTCACAATCTGGCAAGCTCACTTCTATTCCCTACATGAATAGATTTATCTTCTAACCACAGACTGTTATACATTTAAGAATAATTTAAATATGGGAGGCCGAGGCTGCTGGATCACGAGGTCAGGAGATTGAGACCATCCTGGCTAACATGGTGAAACCCCATCTCTACTGAAAATACCAAAAATTAGTGCATGGTGGCACGCGCCTGTAGTCCCAGCTATTCAGGAGGCTGAGGCAGGAGAATTGCTTGAACCCGGGAGGCGGAGGTTGTGGTGAGCTGAGATCACGCCATTGCACTCCAGCCTGGGCAACAGAGCCAGACTTAGTCTAAATAATAATAATAATAATAATAATAATAATTTTAAATATTCAAAGAAGTATTCCAAGGAGAGAAGCCAGAGCAACAACCGTGGATCTGATGTTTCTGGTTTCTCCTAGACAGAAGCTGGCTTTGTGGAGAGGGTTCTCACTCCTCTATCAGTACAAATAAACCTTTGACCAATTGACCCTATCCACATTGAGCCTACCTCCTATCATCAAAGGTTGTCCCAGGACCTTATGTTATATTCTCATTCTTCCAGCCCCTTACTCCACAATTCACTGGAGTTGGCCTGTTGGACTCTAGGAAACTCCAAGAGCCCCTTCTACTAGTTTATCAGACTTAGCAACAGCAAACCTGGTTGTGCTCCAGTGTGTTCTGGCCCATCCTGAGCCCTTCCTCTGCTGAGCAACTTGATCCCTAGTTGTAATCTTAGCAATATTTTTAATTGCTTTTTTTGTTGTTTGTCTGTATTTCTTCCATTTCCCCTCAACTTTCCATTGGAAAAAATTTAATCCTAATGTGGAAATAAATGAACACCAGTTAATGAGAACAAGCAAAGGGTATTCAGAGCTTTCTATAGCAAAGGAGTTAGCAGCCTTCACTTGTGATTTTTTAAAAATATAATGTCCATATTATTTTTCTCTAGAAGATAGTTTTTCTTTAGTCCTTAAGGACTCACCATCTTATATGGGCTTTGGTAGGGGTCATGTGGCAGCATCCATATGTCTGAATCAGGGTGGGGGTGTTCGGTCCTTGCAAGCTTCACAGGATTAATTCCTGTCTATCTTGCTGTGAATGACACAACTCCCACAGTAACAGAATTTCACAAACAACTTGGGAAGCCTATAGGCGTCAAAGATACTAGCTTCAGAAATGTCCCTGACAGATGCAGTCTCTACTACGTTTTGAATGATGAACTTCTTAATAGTCTTGCCTTTGGGTAGGCATAGGGCATAGTTCATGCAGCCAATAGGCTGCACGTGGCTGTGGCCCTTTTTGGCATGACCATTGTTATTTCTTCTCTTTGCCATCTTGGAAGTGAGGACCCAAAAGAGCGTCACTTGTGATTTGGCAGAGACTCAAAGGTAGGCAGAGGCGTAGGAAAACTTCATAGTGGACAAAGGGAAGCCTTCAAGCGTGCCCTGACTGGAGACCGTGGCATGAGGATGTGGGGGGCAGGCTAACTAGAAGCGGAGCATCCTATGTGATTGGTTAGGGATGCATATTTGGCTTTCTCTGGTTGATCGTAACTTGGAAACAGAAACAAATAACAGGAAAGGTGTTAATTATTCATAAATTCCTAGCGGTTTGGGTCTGGTTTTTACAGAGGTTATTGTTTGGCTTCCTGGGCTGGTTGCTTAGAGATCCTGGTCTGACTTCCTAAAAGTCTGGCTTAAAGATAATGGACTGGCCAGGCGCTGTAATCTCAGCACTTTGGGAGGCCAAGGTGGGCGGATCACCTGAGGGTCGGGAGTTCGAGGGTCGGGAATTCGAGACCAGCGTGACCAAAATGGAGAAACCTCGTCTCTACTAAAAATACAAAATTAGCCTGGCGTGGTGGTTCATGCCTGTAATCCCAGCTACTCAGGAGGCTGAGGCAAAAGAATCGCTTGAACCTGGGAAGTGGAGATAGCCGGTGATAGGCAGTGAGCGGAGATAGCGCCATTGCACTCCAGCCTGGGTAACAAGAGTGAAACTCCTTCTCAAAAAAAAAAAAGAAAGATAATGGACTGGCTTCCTGTGCTGGTCACTGTGGGTTGACTTCCTGCACTGGTTGTTATAGGTCACTACTGGTCAGAGGTCTATTTTTATATATGTTCTGGCCGCTGTCTGTTTGTATAGTAATACCCTAGGGAAAAGTTAAAAAACAAACAAACAAAAACACTACGATAAAACCTGTATACCCTCTAACTAGAACACCCATTATTAGTAACATTTGCATCCTTCTTACCTCCCCATCTCCCTGTTTACATATACTATCCAAGAGCAGAATATTAGTACCATATCACAACCAAGAAAATTTATAATTCCTTATATGCTGAGACATACAGTCCATATTCAAATTTCCCCACTTAACCCCTCCCTATTAAAATGATTTAAATTCCAAACGATATTTCTCACTGCATTTAGTTGTAACTTCTCTTTGGTCTCCTTTAATCTAGAAAATTCCCCTCCTGGCCTGGCACGGTGGCTCACGCCTGTAATCCCAGCACTTTGGGAGACCGAGGCAGGTGGATCACAAGGTCAGGAGATCGAGACCATCCTGACTAAAACAATGAAACCCCGTCTCTACTAAAAATACGAAAAATTAGCCGGGTGTGGTGGCAGGTGCCTGTAGTCCTGTAGCAGGACAAGCCTCAGACAAAACTCCTCAGACACCGAGTTAAAGAAAGAAGGAAGGGGTTTATTCAGCCGGGGGCACCGGCAAGACTTCTGTCTCAAGAGCGGAGCTCACCGAGTGGGCAATTCCTGTCCCTTTTAAGGGCTCATAACTCTAAGGGGGTGCGCCTGAGAGGTCGTGATTGATTGAGCAAGCAGGGGGTACGTGACTGGGGGCTGCATTAGATAATTAGATCTAAATCCGGTAATTAGATCGAAACAAAACAAGATAGAGATTTTCACAGTGCTTTTCTATGCAATGTCTGTAATCTACAGATAACAGAACCAATTAGGTCAGGGGTGGATCTTTAACTACCAGGCCCAGGCTGCGATGCTAGGCTGTCTGCCTGTGGATTTCATTTCTGCCTTTTAGTTTTTACTTCTGTCTTTGGAGGCAGAAATTGGACATAAGATGATATGAGGGGTGGTCTCCTCCTTTAGTCCCAGCTACTCGGGAGACTGAGGCAGGAGAATGGCGTGAACCCAGGAGGCGGAGCTTGCAGTGAGCCAAGATCGCACCACTGCACTCCAGCCTGGGTGACAGAGGGAGACTCCATCTCAAAAAAAAAAAAAAGAAAAAAAAAATTTCCCTCTCCTTAGACTGTCTTTTCTCATGGCAATTGTCTCTTAGGAAGTCTCACATACTGAATGTGATTATTTCGTCATATAAGATTCAGTTTAATATTTACTTATTTCCTCATGATTAGATTCAGCTTAAATATTTTTATCAAGAACATTACTACTAATTTTCCAGGATAGATTGTCTAGGGTCTAGGTAGGACTGAATTTCTAGTAAACCAAGCAGGAAGAATGAAGTCTAACGAGTGATAACTTATTTACATGACAGTGCACTATTTCAAGGAGCTTCTGTTCAGAAAGTTATGTCATCCTTTGGAGGAGACTTTGTAATTTTCAGCTTCACTGGCTATAGAATATTTTTAAAGGTCAGGAATTTATATCCAGAAAAGTAGGCACAATTACCAGGAGTTAACCAATTATTCATGTAACAACATCCGGGAACACCTATGCACAGGCATACTGGTTTCCAAGATACATAGATTGTTTATCTCAGACATCAAGGAACTTGACTTTGCAAAGCTTTAGTCACACACACACACACAAGTACTTGCCTTGATTTGCACTTTCTCAAAGTTTTCTTCAGATTTCCACAGACATCTTCCCTTCTGGAAACTGAGGCTACACTCACTCTGGTGATTATCACTTACCACTGGTATTGCCATCTAACTGTAGTGTGTGTGTCTCTGTGTGTTTGTTCATTCTTCTAGGTTTGTATTGTACATATTGTAAAAGGTGGAGCAGATATTTTCTTTTATTCAAATTCAAGTTCCCAATGAGCAAGGATAATAATCTTGTTTGTCTTCTGCTCCTTCCCAAACCTGATCAAATGATAAGCACAGATTTATTTGGTGGATCTGAAGTGAGCAAGATTCTATTTCCAAGTCCCAAAAGGCTTCCTGGCAGATGTACCCCACTGACTTGCCTCAAATGTTTAAACCCATTGTAAACACTCCTGTGTGTTCACTGAGAAGCTGACCATGTTTTGAGAACTTGGCACACTCTGGAATTAAAGTCAGGGACTAGGAAAAGCAGTAGAGGGAAATCAAAGAAGAAATTAAATTGTACATGAGACATGATCTTTTTAAACCCAAAGCACCAAGACTATTACAGTGTTTGTGGGGACTGAGTAGGTGAAGGAGGACAATGAGACCAGAGGCATGAAAGAAACAAAGAATAAAAAATGCCTCATATCCTTCCCCTTTCCATTCCCGTTGATCATACTATAGCTCAAAGATTGCATTTCTTTTCACCTGAAGCTTGCAGAGGTAATTGATTTCACTGGATTATTGCATGAAGTCCCTCTTGTCCCATCTCTCCGATGAAGTTCAGTGAAAAGTGGAAAGACAAATACCAACTAGAAATAAGGGGCTTAAATCTCCTTGCTGAATATAAGGATATTTCCCTTCCCTCTTTTTACTTTGAGCATTTACTTTAGAAAACTTTTTTTTTTTTCTTTTTGAGACAGAGTCTTTCTCTGTTGCCCAGGCTGGAGTGCAGTGATGTGATCTTGGCTCACTGCAACCTCTGCCTCCTGGGTTTGTGCAATTCTCCTACCTCAGCTTCCCGGGTAGCTGGGATTACAGGTGTGCGCCACCACACCCAGCTAATTTTTTTGTATTTTTAGTAGAGACGGATTTCACCATGTTGGTCAGGCTGGTCTCAAACTCCTGACCTCGTGATTCGCCTGCCTCAGCCTGCCAAAGTGCTGGGATTACACACGTGAGCCACTGCACCCGGCCTAGAAAACTTCTAAGTACTTTGCTTTACTGTGATGGTCAATGTGATAACCATATGAAACCATATCAGAGCTAAGTATGTAAGTGGAGTTCGATAAATCCTGAAAGCATTGACTATCTGATGCAGTTATCAAAAATATTATTTAATTTAAATATAGTATTTAATTTTAAGCAAGATTTTATAGCACATAGAGGTGTCCACAGGCCAATAGGGGGATGGCTTTCTATTGGAGCTAGGAACAGAGCTTTACATTGCAATGTAGTGCATGTCTTCTGCTGCAGACTGATCCAGAAAGATTCTGGTGGGAACTTTCAGATGCTCTAAATGAGCATAGAACATTTGATACACAAGTTAGTACATAGAGTATTTCTCAAAATTTAATGCATACTCTACCTTTTGGGGAGTGTGTTAAGATTCTGATTCAGTAGGCCTGAGATTCTGCATTTCTAATCTGCTACCAGAAGATGCTGATGCTGCTGGCCTCCAATCACACTTTGCATAGTAAGGCCTTAAATAAATCTCTTGCTCATCTATAAATTTTCATCATCTGGACTATTAACAAGGTATAGATAGCAGGAAATTCAAGGTTAAACTCTCCGACAATATTAAAGAATGCTGGATCCTAGAATACTGGCATCCTGTGCTGAAGACTGAAGGAATAGACATGTGCCAGTCAGACGAACACATTGCATGTATTTGTATCAGGCATCTTTCCAAAAGGGTGGTTATTCATTTGCTTTATTTGCTGGGCAATTAAGTATGCAGCAAATTTGGCATTCTACTAGGAAAGCCAAGACACCTGGCTTATGGGTCTCAGGGCACTTACTGTTTGAGCTGTGCAACCCACTTCTTGAAAGGAACAGGCCAAGTTTCCTCCCTCCCTACTGAAGGATCCTGTGAGCACAAGGCAGGAAATAGGTACTCGAGCAACATTGAATAGGAAATTGAATAGGAGAAGCCATCCCCACTTGTTAGTAAAGGAACTTCAGCCAGGAACAGGAGAGTGTGGTACTTTCTCTCTTGATAAGAAAGTGCTCTGACACCTGTCAGTTTGAGGAATTTGAACCTGCAGCATTCCAGGATCTGGAATCCAGAGGGCTCTGCTGTGATGACTAGGTTCTTTCCTGTTGACTGGTTCCTTTTGTTGCCTGATCTGGCTCTAAAAAAGATCAAGATGGGCTCAGATCACTTCCATCACATGAGAATCTTAATATTAAAAAAAAAAAAAGTCAACACATAAAGAAACTATGGGTTATTTAAACAAGTATTACGAGGTTTTTGTTGTTGCTGTTGTTTTTGAGCTGGAGTCTCTGTTGCCCAGGCTGGAGTGCAGTGGTGCGATCTTGGCTCACTGCAACCTCCACCTCCTGGGTTCAAGCAATTCTCCTGCCTCAGCCTCCCGAGTAGCTGGGATTACAGGCACATGCCACCATGCCCAGCTAATTTTTGTATTTTTTGTAGAGACGGGTTTCACCATGTTGTCCAGGCTGGTCTTGAACTCCTGACCTCAAGTAATCTGCCTGTCTCAGTCTCCCAAAATGCTGGGATTACAGGTGTGAGCCACCACACCTGGCCAAAGGAGTATTGTTTTGTGTTGCTATAATAGAATACCTGAGGCTGAGTAATTTAGAAAGAGGTTTATTTAGCTCACAGTTCTGCAGCCTGGGAAGTAGGAGAAGCATATTACCAGCATCAGCCAGGCCCCTGGTGAGGGCCACTATGCTAGGTCAAAACATGGCAGAGAAAGTCAAAGGGGAAGCAGACACATACAAAGAGGAAAAAAAGAAAAAAAGGACATCTTGGCTGTATAACAACCCACTCTCCCAGGGAACTAATCCATTCCCAAAGGAAGTAATCCAATCTCACCAGAGCTAGAACTCACATACTACAGAGAGAAGGGCACCAAGACATTCATAAGGAATTTACTACTGTGATCCAAACACCTCCTACTAGGCCTCATCTCCCTACCCCGATACATTGGAAACCAAACTTTGACATGAGTTCTGGCGGGGACAAATCAACCACATCCAAACCATAGTGGGTATGTTTATCAGACTAACACTTAAACACAAAGAGACATAAATGTGACTATAAAATCTCATCTGGAGATCTCATCAAAAGTTTCAATATGAGGCCCCTTCATGGGCCCTAAGTCTCTTATTGACTCAATGCTAGGCATAATAGTGCAACAGATACTTTAAATATTTGTTCTCTCCCCTCCCATTCACCCTCCACTGCTGTTTCAAGTCATAAAGAGCCCCAGGCACTTTTTTTTTTTTTTCTTTCAAGCTGATGCTTCCCGGGCCTACACATTGAGATGGTGGCACAGGATTCCTAGGATTCTCTCTAGCTTAAGAACATTAGTCTTTCCACTTCTGACCCTGGCAAAGACTTGTGTGTACTGATGGAGGCAGTAAGCTCACACTCCTTTTTCCCTAAGGCTTCCTGTTAGGCAGGGATCTAGACCCGACATGGCGGTGCCACCCAGCATAGCTGGCCCTTTGTTCGAGACTTCCCTTCCTCTTTGAACACACCAGCAGACTTGCATATGTCAGAGGTTCCGGCTGGGCAACCACACTCCCCCATGACCTGCAGCTCACCTGCATTCCACAAGTTCATAAACAGCAGTTTCGGTTAACAGTTTCCAAAGACACCTTCCTCATGACCGTTACTCGACTCCTGCCCTAGTAGTTTCAAGACCCCCCAGGCCCTGTTTGTACAACCAGCTTCCCTACCTCTCGGGCTATAAAAAGCCCCTACCTCCTCCCTCAGCGCGACTTCCTCGGCCAGCACCTTTGGACCGAGGAACCTTGCCGGCGAGTCCTAATAAAGGCTATTCTCACTGCCATTTGACTTGTGTCTTCGTTCCTGGTTTGGCTCCAGCTTCAGTTTACCTTTACACTTCCTTCAGAGCTTGAAAACACAAAGTGAAATTTCTTAGTAGTCATACATGTCAGGTCTCTGAGACCAAGCTAAGCCTTCATATCCCCTGTGACCTGCACGTATACATCCAGATGGCTTGAAGTAACTGAAGAATCACAAAATAAGTGAAATTTAAATGGCCTGTTCCTGCCTTAACTGATGACCTTCCACCACAAAAGAAGTGAAAATGGCCGGTCCTTGCCTTAACTACAAAAGAAGTGAAAAGGACCGGTCCTTGCCTTAACTGATGACATTACCTTGTGAAATTCCTTCTCCTGGCTCATCGTGGCTCAAAAAGCTCCCCCACTGAGCATCTTGTGAGCCCCCCACCCCTGCCCACCAGAGGACAACCCGTTTTGACTGTAATTTCCCTTTACCTACCCAAATCCTATAAGACGGCCCCACCCCTATCTCCCTTCACTGACTCTCTTTTCAGACTCAGCCCGCCTGCACCCAGGTGATTAAAAAGCTTTATTGCTCACACAAAGCCTGTTTGGTGGTCTCTTCACACGGACGTGCGTGAAAATCCATTCAGCCACAGGGGCTGGCCACGGGTATTTTAATCTCTCAGTCTTAAGTGATGCCTAGGAGGCCATATCTTTGACCATCCGGCTGGATTCAAAACCTTGGAGATGCTGCCTGCGGGCCTTGGGTGCTGACCTCCTCCTTCTAGGGAGAAAGAGACCTGGTCAGGGCCTACGCGATGGGTACCCAGCGAGCTTAGATTGCCGTGAGCTGGAGGTTGGGGAGGAGGGTGCTGGCGCCAGAGGGCGACGAGGCGTGAAGAGGTGGATGTAACACCGGATGAGTCTGGGAGGCACCGCCGGGAGCCCGGACTAGAGTGGGTCGGGGGTGGGAGAAGAGCCTGCCTCCGACCTCCTCCGAACGTCCCGTCTCTCTCCTATGCCGACCCCGCTTCCCTGCCTGGGTTCTACGTTTATTCGGTGCTCCCTGAGCCCTGTTTTAAAGCTGCTTTTTAAGAACGTCCTTTCTGGCCGGGCGCGGTGGCTCAAGCCTGTAATCCCAGCACTTTGGGAGGCCGAGACGGGCGGATCACGAGGTCAGGAGATCCAGACCATCCTGGCTAACACGGTGAAACCCCATCTCTACTAAAAATACAGAAAACTAGCCGGGCGAGGTGGCGGGCGCCTGTAGTCCCAGCTACTCGGGAGGCTGAGGCAGGAGAATGGCGTAAACCCGGGAGGCGGAGCTTGCAGTGAGCTGAGATCCGGCCACTGCACTCCAGCCTGGGCGACAGAGCGAAACTCCGTCTCAAAAAAAAAAAAAAAAAAAAAAAAAAAAGAACGTCCTTTCTGCTCGCCTCCCCCAACTCCTGGCAGCGGTGACCCTGAACTCGCAGTACCTTCGCCCCCGCCCCCGCGAAGGCCCAGGGAAGAACGCTTTTGTCCTTTCTGTTCGCCCTCAACCTGACCCGTTGGGTCACCAGAGCTTCAGGGAGACCTCAGAGGCCTAGGGCCAGGAGAGGCGAGAAAGGGTTGTGGTGTTTTGAGTGACTGAGATGGAGGACAGAGGGAGCACTTAAAATTAGGCAACTTTAGTTAGACTCCCAGGAGAATTTCTGGATCCATAGACCAAGAAAACAGCCAAGTGGAAACAGCAAAAATGAATATAAATAATACATAATCCAGGGCTTTGCGCCCAGTGGGGTTGTTGGCAGGTCAGTGATTCCCGCTTTGGGTGCGGGAGACCCCAAGTATCACCTCCGAAACTGTTTTCTAGCTTTCCCTCTGTTCCTTTAGAAAGAAATGGTACAACATATGACTATCTCAATAGATGCAGAAAAGGCTTTCTGTGGCCGGGCGCGGTGGCTCAAGCCTGTAATCCCAGCACTTTGGGAGGCCGAGACGGGCGGATTACGAGGTCAGGAGATCGAGACCATCCTGGCTAACACGGTGAAACCCCGTCTCTACTAAAAACTACAAAAAACTAGCCTGGCGACGTGGCGGCGCCTGTAGTCCCAGCTACCCGGCAGGCTGAGGCAGGAGAATGGCGTGAACCCGGAGGCGGAGCTTGCAGTGAGCTGAGATCCGGCCACAGCACTCCAGCCTGGGTGACAGAGCGAGACTTCGTCTCAAAAAAAAAAAAAAGAAAAGAAAAGAAAAGGCTTTCTGTAAAATTCAACATCCCTTCATGTTGAAACCCCTCAATAATCTAGGTTTTAAAGGAACATACCTCAAAATAATAAAAGCCATGTATGACAAACCCACAACCGACATCATACTGAATGGGCAAAAGCTGGAAGCATTCCCCTTGAAAACAGGCACAAAACACGGATGCCCTCTCTCACCACACCTGTTAACATAGTATTGGAAGTTCTGGCCAGAGCAATAAAGCAAGAGAAAGAAATACAGGGCATTCAAATAGGAAGAGAGGAAGTCAAACTATTCCTGTTTGCAGATGACATGATCCTGTATCTAGAAAACCGCCTCATCTCAGCCCAAAAGCTTAAGAAAGCTGATAAGCTGCCAGGTGGGGTGGCTCACGCCTGTAATCCCAACACTTTGGGGGGCCGAGGCGAGTGGATCACCTGAGGTCAGCACTTCGAGACCAGCCTGGCCAACATGGTGAAAACCCATCTCTACTAAAAATACAAAAAATTAGCCGGCCGTGGTGGCGGACGCCTGTATTCCCAGCTATTCAAGGAGGCTAAGGCAGGAGAATCGCTTGAACCCAGGAGGTGGAGGTTGCAGTGAGTCGAGATGGCACCACCGCCATGGGTGTCGCCTATCCAGCCTGGGCGACAGATAGAGACGCCGTGAAAGAAAGAAAGAAGAAAGAAAGAAAGAAGGAAGGAAAGAAAGAAAGAAAGAAGGAAAAGAAAGAAAGAAAGAAAGAAAGAAAGAAAGAAAGAAAGCAAGCAAGCAAGCAAGCTGATAAGCAACTTCAGCAAAGCCTCAGGATACAAAATCAATGTACAAAAACTGCTAGCATTCCTATACAACAACAGCAGGCAAGTAGAGAGCCAAATTAGGAATGAACTCCCATTCACAATTGCTTCAAAGGGAATAAAATACCTAGCAATACAGCTAACAAGGGAAGTGAAGGACCTCTTCAAAGAGAATTACAAACCACTGTTCAGGGAAATCAGAAAAGACACAAACAACTGGAAAAACAGGCCATGTTAATGGATAGGAAGAATCAACATCATGAAAATAGCCATACTGCCTAAAGGGAGGGAGGGAGGGAGGGGGGAAAAGAGAGAGAGAGAGAGGAAAGAGGGAAGGAAGGAAGGAGAGAAAGGAAAGAAAGAAGAGAAAGAAAGAGAGAGAGAAAAAAAAGAAAGAAAGAAAGAAAGAAAGAAAGAAAGAAAGAAAGAAAGAAAGAGAAAGAAAGAAAGAAAGAAAGAAAGAAAGAAAGAAAAGAAGGAAGGAAGGAAGGAAGGAAGGAAGGAAGGAAGGAGAGAGAGAGAAAGAGAGAGAGAGAGGAAAAGAAAGGAAAGAAAAGAAAAGAAAAGAGAATGAGCAGCACCAGGGCTCCAGGGAAGCCCGGGAACCACCCTTTCTGAGCTGGGGATGCCCTTGAAATGTGACCGCCTTCTGGGGGTCGCTTCGGTCCTTATGAAAGGAAACCGTGATTCTACCGTGGGCATGGGCGTCGGTCTACCTGAGCGTGCAGAGTGGCCTTCTTCCTCAACAATTACACCCAACCTCGCCATGCTCAAACTGCAGGAGGGAGCGACCATCGAGTTTCCTTTGAACGCAGTGACAGGCTTACAGGTCTGTGAACTAAAGGGCGCCTATTAAGTGATCTGAACTTCGACCCCATGGCACTCTAAGAGATATTTGTACCCACAGAACCACGATCCAACAGCAAAGAGTTCTTATTATTCAGTCTTCTCGAATAACTTGCACATCACCATAGAATTTTTAAAGTTTCCGTGTTTTATTGCCTAGGTTAAGGAAAAGATAAAGGTCTTCCAGAGACATTGACGCTAATAATTGTCGATTACCTGCTAGCCCACACTTCCCGGGGCGAGTGAAAATTCAGTAATTCCTCCTCTCCTTGCGTTTGCTTAAATTCCTAAGGATGAACTAAAATGCTTTCCGGAGCTCTGTTCCCGCGAAGTTCAGAATTTTGCACTTGCACGCTGGGGCAAAATGTTGAGAGAATGAAGAAGGTAATTGCAAACAGTGACAACTCGTGTGGTAGTGTGGCCGAGCGGTCTAAGGCGCTGGATTTAGGCTCCAGTCTCTCCGGGGGCGTGGGTTCGAATCCCACCACTGCCAGTGGTATGTTTTATCCAGCAAGGATTCTGAAGTGCCAACAAATTCTAGCTATTAAGGAAATTAAATCTTCCTTCCCCAGGACGCTGCCGGATTGCACAGCATTAGTTCTTCTGAATTCTGTGTTCAAGATTAAAATCGCCTAGGTTTCCGATTGGGAATAGTGTCGGTTAGGGAGGGAGGGAGGCCTCCTTGTCCGCGGTCTCTCCTACCTTACACGTACTGACTCCCTGGATCCCAGTTTTTGCACTGCACCATTTGGGTTCCCGCAATTAGGAAAGTTCAGTTCTCTTCTAAAATACACGCTCGCATTGAATTATTGTCATTACCTAATTTAAGCATAAGATGGTCAGCAAGTTTTTCCAGAAACTTTCCCATTGGTCCCATCTGCCCGCGGCCGAGACTGCTTTAGGAGTTGCAGCTCTGTGCTCGCGAAATATCCTGCCCAGACCCTATTTTGGTTCTAACCACGTTACTTTTGTAATTGAACATGATGGATGGATGGATGGATGGATGGGGAACGCAAAAACTCAGCGGCCGGGCGCAGTAGCTCACACCTGTAATCCCAGCACTTTGGGAGGCCGAGGTGGGCGGATCAAGAGGTCAGGAGATCGAGACCATCCTGACCAACATGGTGAAACCCCGTCCTAGTAAAAAAAATAAAAGCCGGGCGTGGTGGCGCGGACGGACCTGTAGTCCCAGCTATACGGGAGGTTGAGGCGGGGGAATCGCTTGAACCCGGGAGACGGAGGTTGCAGTGAGCCAAGATCGCGCCACTGCACTCTAGCACTGGCGAGAGAGTAAGACTCCGTCTAAAAAATACACTCAGCAAGGTTCATGCTCTCATTCAGGGATCATTATCTCATGGGGAATGGGGAGAAGACAAGTAAACAGTTATTTTGAGTTTGTGATTCAAAAACACTTCAAAACGGATTCTTGACTAACTCCGTTCATTGGGCCCAGGGGGCGTCTGTGAATGTTGTGGGTTTAGTCACCCTCCTGCCCCTTCCAAGTGAATCAGGTAACGGTGGTGGCGACAGTTCGGGTTTCTGAACTACCCAGCTACAATACTCGCGTAGAAAATTACCCACTGTGGAAAATTAGAAGGGATACACTCAGGGCCTATTTAGTGGTATCGTCTCAGAATGGTTGTCCTACTGCGTTTTTCAGCCACTACAGCCTGTCACCTACAGAAGTACTCATGGATTTGACCAGGCAGCTTCCTGGGGGAGAGATTTCGCTGCGGTGACATGAGGAATGAATGAAAGAAACTGAGCAGAGAACAGCGACTCTGTGCAAGAACCAAGTGTCATGCCAACCAGGCTGGAGTGCAGTGATGCGATCACTACTCATTGCAGCCTCGAGCTCCCAGGCTCAAGCGATCCTCCCGTCTGTCTCCCAAGGAGCTAGGATCACAGTTCTACACTATCACACCCACGCCCGGTTGTTTGCTTACTTACTTTTTTATTTTGGTAGAGCCCAGGGATTCGGCGGGAATGGGGAGGGGCATGGTCTCTCTAGGTCGCCCAGGTTGATCTTGAACTCCTGGGCGCCTAGCCTCATGCCACTTTTTGACTCTGCCCTCCTTTTTATATCTTCCTCCCTACTCATTCAAAATCCTCTTCCGTGCACTCCCAGAACATCTTCCATTTCACTTTGATGACTCCTCCAGACCAGTTCCCTTCTTTTTCACCCACCTATCACCAAGAAATATCTTGGGCCCCCAAGATGTTCACAAAAGAAGCCTTTTGTTTTGCTTCTCTCAGAAATCGAGAGACAAGGCATGTTTTGCTCCCAGTGCCTAGTCGAGGGAAAATATCTCTATATCTGTGGATAAATTGGACCTTCCTGGCACTTTTATAAAATTCTCTGTTTGCATAATTTCTGTATCATTGTTCTTCCTTTTTCCACAAGGCAATTGTTCTGTCTTCCAATTCTGTTTTATGAAAATAAATCAAATTTAAAAGTTGTTGGAACACCCCCACCCACCGCCACAATGCTCTAAGCCTTCAGAGAGATGTGACTGTGATCTGAGTCACATATGGTTACAACTTCTTTCTCACATTATAGATTAACTCACTTTCTTATTTTTCTGGTTCTGTGTGTACCAGAGAGAATTAAAGGACATCAAGAAAAAAAACCTACAGTCTTCTTAATTAATGACCCTCGTTATAGATGAATTTCCCTTTGTCTTGTCCTGCTTTGTTTGCTTAGACCAGATAACAGAAAACCCATGATTATTATGCCCTCTACAAAAAATGTTAAATGTACCCTTGCCAAAAAGAAACACTACCTATAACCAATCAAATGGCTGTAACTATGTGCCAACCTTGTATGAACAGTGTATGAATCATGAATAATGTTGTAATCCTGCTAAAAACTCCTCTGTCTCTGCCTATACAAATAAAACCTCAACTTTCCTTCTTCAGAATGCTGACCCTATTCCTTTGGAGTTGGTATTTCCAGGTGGCCCATCCTCACAGTTTTGGTTTGAGTAAACTCTCTTTAAATTAGAGTCTTACCCTTTTGATTATTTCAGGCTGACAGTTTGTTTTCCCTTCTTCCTGAAAAGTAATTCTGTGCATTATCTTGAGACTGGGTTAATTTTTGTTTTTCTGTTCACCTCCTTCTAGTGACTCCCAGAAACCTGATCTATCTAGCTGGATGTTTTCAGCTCCATAGAGGCCATCATTTCTATTGAAATAAAGTGCACTGAAATTTCCTCCATTCCTTCTTCCTCTCCTCCTCCCCGCCAGGCCAGCATTTTCCACATTCCAGCACTCTCTCCATCCACCAAGGACACTAGCATTCCCCAGACTCTCAAGAGCACCACCTCAGAATGTTTTTGCTTATATTGTTTTACTCTTTTCACTGTCCCTTAGTTTCAGTTAATTCCCTCTCCTGTTGATGGAAGGATGCTGACTTGTTTCTATCTCCCCTCATTCATGCCACTCATCATCCCTGCCTTTTTTCTGCCTGCATCACCTCTGCACCACCAAATGATTCTGAACCCCTATCCTTCCTGCTGTCCCCTGGCATTTCCCCCAACACATCTGTCTCCATACACACATATCGGAAGGCTCCCTAACTCACTTAAGCTTGCATCAATATTTCTGTCAAATTCTAGTTCAAAATTCAACTTCAGGAAGCTCTCTTCAGTTAGTTCCTCCTCACCATTCTGATCCCTCTTTCATTGTCTTAAATGTGGTCCTATATCGTTTTGTAAACCTTTATGGCAGTATCAATAAATCAACACAGCGTTATCTATTTTGTTACTTCAACTAAACTGTGAATTACTTAAGTCATCAAGTTTTTAAAAAATTAATAGATTTTACATCCAAGAGCAGTTTTAAGTTTACAGCAAAACTGGCTGGAAAGTACAGAGAGTTCTTACATTCTGCCCTCTGTCCCCACAGCCTCCCTTATCAAGGACATCCTGCACCAGTATGGTACATTTGTTACAACTAACATTGATACACCATTATTAAACAAAGTCTGTAGTTTAAATCAAGATTCACTATTGGTGCTGCACATTCTATGAGCTCGAACAAATGCATCATAATCATGACATATATACACTATTATAACACCATACAGAGTAGTTTCACTGCCCTAAAAGTCTTCTGTGCTCCACACGTTCATCCCTCTCACCTAACTCCTGGAAACTGCCGATGCTTTTACTGTCTACATTGTTTTGCCTTTTCCAGAATGTCATATAGTTGAAATCATATAGTACACAGGCATTTCAGATTGGCTTCTTTTACTTAGTAATATGCCTTTAAATTTACTTCCATGTCTTTTTATTTCTTGATAACATATATCTTCTAAGGGCTGATTGATATTCCATTATGTGGATATAGCACAGTTTATTCACCTGTTAAAGGATATCTTTATTGCTTCCAAGTTTTGGCAATTATACATAAAGCTGCTAATTATACATAAAGCTGTGAAGGGTACTGTGTGGACATATATCCAACTCATTTGGGTAAGTACCTAAGAGTGTGATTGCTGATTGTATGAGAAACATGTATTTGGTTTTGTAAGAAACTGCAAAAATTGTCTACCATAATGGCACGGGGTATTTTTAAACTTTATTTTATAAAGTAAAAACTGTTTTTTTTATGTAATGTATACAAGTGGCACATTTTGAAAAATACATAAAAGTATAAAGAATATCAGTCACCCACAGATAAACAGATTTTGGCATATATTTTTTTTCATTCTTGAGTAATAAATTTCTAAAAGTAGAAATAGAATACTTGATTAAATACAATGTCTTTTTAGAGTTCTTGATTTATAATGCCTAAATTGTCCTCCAGAAAGCCATGACATTCTACAAGAATGTTCTTATCAGTATTAGATGTTAATAAATAGTTTCCAATTTGATTTCTTATTAGGGAAGGAAGATTTTCCATATGCATACTTGACCTTTTGCTTATTCTCGGTATCATTTGTTTAGATCCTTTTGAGGGGCAGGCCTTTCTGAAGTATTTCTCCTTAAACCCTGAATTGTCTAGTATGAATTATTCACCGTAATGAAAAAGTGTAGGGTTTGGGGGTGAGGTTTAGGGATGTTACCCATTATCCACTCAATGTTAACTAGTCTTACAGATTAGGAGATTGATTCAAATCTAAAAAGAACGTCATTAATTTACACCTCGTGAGTAAACAGAATCACCTCTACTGCAGAATCACAGAGGACGCATAAAATTAAGGTTCATGGTCAGCAAAATGTTCTTTCGTTGCCTGAAAATAGAAACCCAATTAGTGCTTCACAGTCTTTGGGTTAGGAGGATACATTAATGAAACCTTCTGTTGGCTGAGTAGACTGAAACACGAAAACACGGGCAGAATGGAACCGGCGACCTTAAGGATGGCCGTAGTTATAAACTCCTACAGTCCTCCGCTCTACCAGCTGAGCTATGGAAAATTGTCCATGAGAGATGTTAGTGTAGATATTTGTGCATTGAGTAGCTGCTGGTGAGACACCTGACTTCTTTGTATTTGGACTCAGATTAGAGTTCAAGAAGTTTCCAGAGAGCCAGATCTATAGAACTGAGTCCTGGGAGCAGCCTTGAGGCAGTAGGAAGTGAGATCTGAGTAGGAGGTAGTGAGAATGGAAACAGAGCTGAAGCCACCGGCTTGGGGTGAATCTGCGTAGCTTCTGAATTAGGCTGCCCTCAGAGTAATCTGCGAGCCAGTTTTCGCCCCAGGATGGCAGGAACGGACCACCAGCAGTCTGCAAGTGGAGAAGTGCGCAGGACTCCGGGGAACATGGCTATCAGCAGATTAGGTTAGATCTCTTCCCCACAAACACAGAGATATGGACCAAGTCTAGCACTTTTCTCCTAGAGACGTGAGCAATCTAGTTTCTTCCTCGCTTACTGCAGGGTACAAACACCTGTTTTCCCGATATCCTTCATAGGAATCCGACGCTGTACGTTTTCGTCTCAAATCCAGGATCTGGCTTTCACGGAAAGATCATCAAGTGCTTCCTTTCTTCACTAGTCTGTTTCAGCATTGAAAAGGCTAAAAAGCTCCTGCTCTTTTGAGGGGGGGAAGGGGAAAAAAAATAAAAACAAAAACAAAAAAACCCTGTTGTTAAGGCCCCAGCGAGATTTGAACTCGCGACCCCTGGTTTACAAGACCAGTGCTCTAACCCCTGAGCTATGGAGCCGCAACGCACAGCGTGCATTTAACAATCAATCAATTATGCAGATAAAATACTAGGTAACTAGTATTTACGTCTAAATAAGAAATACCTTAAAAGGAATTTTTGAAGGACGTGACTCTTACGTACAAGAAAAAAACATTTTCTTGACCAGGCCTGGACTGGAATGCAAGTCACTGTAAGGGTAAAATGGGGAGTAACAGAATTATTTAATAAAAAGTAATGATTATTCATTCCAACTTTTAAATTCTGGATTATTTGCTTCTTTGGAGATAGCTGAATTATTATCTTTTAAAAGTGGCTCTATTTTTATTACTAAAATTAAAAGTATATGTTTCGCTCGGCAAATGACTTACGTTCTTTAAAAGAGATGAGTTTTCAGTTTGCTTGCTCATCAAAAACGAACAAACAAACCATAAAAGACACGAGCATTAATATATATTGCTATCTTAACAACGCATGCTCCACGGTATATGCTCCCCAGCATCAGGCTTGACAAGTCCCAACTGTCGAACAACATCAGGGTCAGGGTGCGTTTCATTACGGAAGAGAATGCAAGAGTGATCAGAGACATTCTCCCAACCCACTTAGATTCTTAATCCAACTCTCTTAGTCTGAGATTGGGGTTGTTTTGAAACGGGAGGCGGCTGTCTTCAAGCACAGGACGTACCCCTCGGGCCTTCAGTTTGGGGGTGGACACAGTGAGGGCACGAAGGCTTCCAGATCTCCCCCAGACTTTCAGCGGAGTCAGTCTCGGTCACAGATTCCTCTAAGTTACCTGAAGCAGAGGTGGCTAGAAGGGGTCCAGCCCTTTCCTTGGTCCTTTAACGCTCCTCTTCCTAGCCTCTCGGAGTCCGGGCGGCAGCTCCTTCTCTTTGGGCCTCCGGGCTTTTCTAAGCGCCAACTTGAAGTCCAGAAAGAATAAAAGTGGCTTCGTCGCATGGGAAGGTTGGGGAGGAAGAGTTTCTCTTCTTTTCTCTCCTTTGGTGTCAGCCTGACCAGGAGGTTCTCATTCACTAGACAGCTCCCACTGGCCGGGGGCGAGCTTGGCGCAGGGCAAGTAATGTGATCAAGGCAGACACTGCTGCGCCCTGGTAAGGTTAGAGCAAGAGCCCGGGAGCTTCGGTTCCCAAGTAGAAAAGGCTGCTGAGTAAAGACAATCCTCCCCCGACCTTTTGAGTGGTAGAGAAGTGGGCTTCTACAGAAGAGAGTGTGGGCAGAGAGCAACTTTTCCCCGACGGCACCTCTTGGGCGCCTTGAAAGACACCTTAATCTAAAATTAAATACAGAGGTAATCAACTAAAGCTGAAAGCGAAAGGCCAAAGCACCCACATGGAGTGCTGGGTGCTGTAGGCGAGAGGTCTGAGGTAGTGGCTTTTAGAGCTCAACATCTTTGGTAATGTTGGTTCGACATTTTCCCCTGCAAGTCCCGCGGTGACCTTTATCTTTCGGCGAGTGAAATCGGTCGTTCTTGTTTTTCCTGGGTCCTCCAACCACCGGCCACCTTAAATGGTTCAGTCCCTTTGAGTACTCAAACCCTTCCTGTCCATTGACCGACACAGCTGGGCCGGGATCCTGAAATGAACGTTTCTACCTGCGGAAAGCTGCGGCTCGGATCTTTCCGAACCCTCACGTTGGCTTTCCTGGGGTCTGGAGAAAATCACTGGACTCGAAAGGAATCAAAGCTGTTCAAGTGTTGGGCTACAACAACAACAAAAAATGAACACTCTTAGAGAAAAACATCACTCCAATTCTGGCTCGTTGGTCTAGTGGTATGATTCTCGCTTTGGGTGCGAGAGGTCCCGGGTTCAAATCCCGGACGAGCCCGTTTCTGTTTCATCTTTCCCTGTTTAAGGCCAGTAGTTAACAATGGAATCGCCACCACGGCTAGGTCACCTAGCTTGAAGGGCCCCTTCAAACTCGACCTGCGGGGGATGAGATTGTTGAGCAAAGGGGCAGCTTTTGCTGAAAGAATCAAAGACAAGGAAGGCGCTACAAAGCGCCAAGATCTTCATCACAGATCGAGGCTCCCAGACCGGCTCTGACAGGATCTTTTGTCAGGAGGAGAGTGTACGGGCAGTTCTTACCCAGTATTTTGTGTGGAACAAACTAGTGCACTTCTCACTAGGTCACTTCGTAGGGAAAAGATTGCTACCTGAAGGCATGTTAGAGTCACAATGTCCCGATAACGCCCGCTTTCTGAGTCCCTGACTGCGAGGTGATCCAGCCTTTGCTCTGGCCTTGGCGCTGCTCCACAGGGCGCTGTTGCACTCTTGGTTGTTCTAGTGAGACTGCGTATCTCACAGTTGCAAGCGCTGTTGCATCATTCGAATGCAAAGTCACAGTCCTGGGAACTTGAGGGCTTAGAGGACACAGACATTCATTTTGTTTAAGGAAGCGCAATTGAATTGTTTCCAGGTGTTATTTTCAA
This sequence comes from Trachypithecus francoisi, assembly GCF_009764315.1. Lineage (NCBI taxonomy): Eukaryota > Metazoa > Chordata > Mammalia > Primates > Cercopithecidae > Trachypithecus > Trachypithecus francoisi. Next base: position 85,601,503 of record NW_022681468.1, on the reverse strand, counting down.
AAACACAGTATAACATAGGAATAGTCGTTTTTGCCACTTCTGGCAAGAATCCACCAGTCCCTTTAGTGCTCTTTGACAACTCATCTGAACAATCAACAGGTTCTACTGTTGGATGTCTACCTATAATCCTTGAGTGTGGTTCGATTCTGGAGTGAAGAAGTTGTCCTCGCAATGAACTGCTGGGATGATGGGAGCTTCAGAGTTGCTTGTCTTTCTAAGCAGCTTGTTTAGAAAGGAATCTTTAGGCCGAGCGCGGTGGCTCATGCCTGTAATCCCAGCACTTTGGGAGGCCGAGGTGGGTGGATCACCTGAGGTTAGGAGACCAGCCTGACCAACATGGTGAAACTCCATCTCTACTAAAAATACAAAATAATCAGACATGATGGCACCCGCCTGTAATCCCAGTTACTCGGGACGCTGAGGCAGGAGAATTGTTCAAACCCAGGAGGCAGAGATTGCAGCGAGCCAAGATTGTGCTATTGTGCTCCAGCCTGGGCAACAAGAGCAAAACTCCGTCTCAAAAAAAAAAAAGAGGAATTTTTAACAGGATTTCTGTCTAGACTAATTATATTTGTCCTTTCTGAGGTTTCCCTTGGAAGAGTTATGTGTCCAGAAGAAAATAAGGGGTGTTCTGATGGATGATCATAGGAAGGGAGGAGAAAAGGAAGAATCTACCAACATGCCCTGACTTCCAGGGTGTTTGGCCGGTGGGAGAGGTGAGATGTCTAGCCTGGGAGTTTGTCTTTGCTGAACAGTTGCCAGTGGATATGCCCAACAGGAAATTGGATATAGTGTCTGTGATACATCACATAAACAGAATTAAAAATAAAAATAATATGATGATCTCAATAGATGCAGAAAAAAGCATTTAATGAAATCCAGCATCCCTTTATGATCAAAACCATCAGTAAAATCAGCATAGAAGGGACATATCTCAAGGTAACAAAAGCCATCTATGACAAACCAACAGCCAACAGGGAAAAGTTAAAAGCATTCCTCCTGGAACAAGGCAAGGATGCCTACCTTCACCATTTCTATTCAACATAGTACTGGAAGTCCTAGCCAGAGCAATGAGACAAGAGAAAAAAACAAAGGGCATCCAAATTGGAAAAGAGGAAGTCAAACTGTCACTGTTTGCTGATGATATGATCGAATACCTAGAAAACCCTAAAGACCCATCCAAAAAGCTCCTGGATGTGATCAATGAATTCAGTAAAGTTTCAGGATACAATATCAATGTACAGTCAGTAGCACTGCTATATGCCAACAATAACCAAGCTGAGAATCAAATCAAGAACTCAATCCCTTTTACAACAGCTTCAAAAATAAAAAATAAAATAGCAATATGCTTAATCAAGGAGGTGAAAGATCTCTACAAGGAAAATTACAAAATACTGCTGAAAGAAATCATAGATGACAAAAACAAATGAAAATATATCCCATGCTCATGGATGGATAGAATCAATATTGTGAAAATGACCGTACTGCCAAAAGCAATCTACGGATTCAATACAATTCCCATCAAAATACCATCGTCATTCTTCTCAGAACTAGAAAAAACAATCCTAAAATTCACATGAATCCAAAAAAGGAGCCTGCATAGCCCCCAAGCAAAGCTAAGTGTAAAGAACAAATCTGGAGGCATCACATTACCTGTCTTCAAACTATACTGCAAGGCTATAGTTACCAAAACAGCATGGTACTGATAAAACAAAACAAAACATGTAGACCAATGTAACAGAATAGAGAACCCAGAAAAAAAACCAACTACGGCCAGGCGCAGTGGCTCAAGCCTGTAATCCCAGCACTTTGAGAGGCCAAGACGTGCGGATCACGAGGTCAGGAGATCCAGACCATCCTGGCTAACACGATGAAACCCCCTCTCTACTAAAAAATGCAAAAAACTAGGCGGGTGAAGTGGTGGGCACCTGTAGTCCCAGCCACTCGGGAGGCTGAGGCAGGAGAATGGCGTGAACCCGGGAGGCGGAGCTTGCAGTGAGCTGAGATCTGGCCACTGCACTCTAGCCTGAGTGACAGAGCGAGACTCCGTCTCAAAAAAAAAAAAAAAAAAAAAAAAAACAACTACTTACAGTCAACTAATCTTTGAAAAAGCATATAAAAACATAAAGTGGGCAAAGGACACCCTATTCAACAAATGGTGCTGGAATAATTGGCAGGCCATATGCAAAGGAATGAAATTCGATCCTCATCTCTCACCTTATACAAAAATCAACTCAAGATGGATCAAAGACTTAGATCAAAGACCTGAAATCATAAAAACTCTAGAAGATAGCATCAGAAAAACTCTTCTAAACATTGACTTAGGCAAATAATTCATTACCAAGAACCCAAAAGCAAATGCAGCAAAAACCAAAATAAATGAGACCTAATTAAACTAAAAAGCTTCTGCACAGCAAAGGAAATAATCGGCAGAGTAAGACAACCCACAGAGTGAGAGAAAATATTCACAAACTATGCATCCAACACAGGATTCAAATATCCAGAATTTACCAGGAAATAAAACAAATCAGCAAGAAAAAAGCAAATAATCCCATGAAAGAGTGGGCAAAGGACATGAATAGACATTTCTCAAAATGAGATATACAAGTGGCCAATAAACATGAAAAAATACTCAACGTCACGAATTATCAGGGAAATGCACAGTTAACACCACAATGAGATACCACCTTGATCCTGCAAGAATGGCCATAATTAAAAAATAAAAAAATAATAGATGTTGGTGTGAATGTGGTGAAAAGGGAACATTTGTACACTGCTGGTGGGAATGTAAACTAGTACAACCACTATGGAAAACAATATGGAGATTCCTTAAAGAACTGAAAGTAGAACTACCATTCAATCCACCAATCCCATGACTGAGTATCTACTCAAAGGAATAGAAGTCATTATATGAAAAAGACACTTGCATACACATGTTTATAGCAGCACAATTTGCAGTTGCAAAAATGTGGAACCAACATAAACGTCCACCAACTAACGAGTGGATAAAGAAAATGTGCTGTACTGGCCGGGTATGGTGGCTCATGCCTGTAATTCCAACACTTTGGGAAATGGAGGTGGGTGGATCACTTGAGGTCAGGAGTTCAAGACCAGCCTAGCCAACATGGTGAAACCCTGTCTCTACTAACCGGCTCTATGGTGGTGCATGCTTGTAATCCCAGCTACTTGGGAGGCTGAGGCAGGAGAATCACTTGAATCCAGGAGGCAGAGGTTACAGTGAGTCAAGAACATGCCACTGCACTCCAGCCTGGGTGTCAGAGTGAGACTCCAGCTCAAAAAAACAAAAATAAAGTGGTACATATACACCATGGAATACTACTTAGCTATAAAAAGGAACAAAATAATGGCAATGAATGGAGTTGGAGACCATTATTGTAAGTGAAGTAACTCAAGAATGGAAAACCAAATATTGTATGTTCTCACTTATAAGTGAGAGCTAAGCTATGAGGATGCAAAGGCATAAGGAGGAAATAATGGACTTTGGGAACTTGGGGAAATGGTGGGAGGGCAGTAAAAGATAAAAGACTTCATATTGCCTACAGTATACACTGCTCAGGTGATGGGTGCACAAAATCTCAGAAATCACCACTAAAGAACTTCATGTAACCAAAAACCACCTGTTCCCATAAAACAATTGAAATAAAATAAATAAATAAATAACAAAGAACATACTATTTCAAGCAAGAGGACAAGATCAGTCGTGCCAAACTCTGCTGAGATAAGTATAAGGAGTAAAATAAGCTTGCTGAGTTCAGCATCATTGTCATTATCGATGATGTCATTAAGAGTTTTATTTATTTATTTAATTTTTGAGACAAGGTCTCACCCTGTAGCCCAGACTGGAGTACAGTAATGCAATCATGGCTCACTGCAGCCTGGAACTCCCAGGTTCAAGCAATCCCCCTTGTTGGCTTTCCAACATGCTGGGATTGTAGGCATAAGCCACTGCACCTGGCCTTATTAAGAGTTTTATATGTGAAATGATGCAAACAGAAGCATTTTCTACTTCTTCTAAACTAAGTATATTCTGTCTTAACTGTATATTTAAAAACAAAATACAAATTTCATGTCAATGAAGGTAAGATCTTAGAAAGGAAAGCTTAGAAATAAACATCAATAAACAGATTTTTATTTATTCTTTTATTTAATCACAAACTTTCATGGACACACAAGTTGGTATCACTGTTATATGCAAGCACACACTCATATGCGCACTCAATCCACACATACTATCATACCAAAATTTCAGGCAAATTTATTTCATATAATAGTTTGAATAAAGACGCTTGTCATGGTACTTTTATAGAAAATTGAAGCCGGGTGCGGTGGCTCACGCTTGTAATCCCAGCACTGTGGGAGGGTGAGGCAAGCAGATCACCTGAGGTCGGGAGTTCAAGACCAGCCTGACCAACATGGAGAAACCCCCGTCTCTGCTAAAAATACAAAATTAGCCGGGTGTGGTGGCGCAAGCCTGTAATCCCAGCTACTCAGGAGGCTGAGGCAGGAGAATCGCTTGAACCTGGGAGGTGGAGGTTGCGATGAGCTGAGATCATACCATTGCCCTCCAGCCTGGGCAACAAGAGTGAAACTCCATCTCCGAAAAAAAAAAAAAGAAATTCGAGAAACTCTGTGATTACCAATCTGATTAGTCAATGTACTATTAAACCAATACATTTTTTATATCAGGGGAATGGCTAATTTCACCAGATCCATCTTAATCTTGGCAAAGTAAAACACTTACTTTTTTTTTTTGAGACGGAGTCTTGCTCTGTTGCTCAACTTGAGTGCAGTGGCACAATCTTGGCTCGCTGTTAACCTCAGCCTCCCAGGTTCAAGCGATACTCCTGTATCAGCCTCCTGAGTAGCTGGGACTACATGCACGCACCACCAGGCCAGCTAATTTTTGTATTTTTGTTTGTTTGTTTGTTTTGAGACAGAGTCTGGGTCTGTTGCCCAGGCTGGAGTACAGTGGAGGAATCTCAGCTTACCACAAGCTCTGCCTCCTGAGTTCAAGAGATTCTCCTGCCTCAGCCTCCCAGGTAGCTGGGACTACAGGCACTCACCATCATGCCCAGCTAATTTTTTTATTTTTAGTAGAGACGGGGTTTCACTATGTTGGCCAGGCTGGTCTCAAACTCCTGACCTTGTGATCTGCCTGCCTTGGCCTCCCAAAGTGCTGGGATTACAGGTGTGAGCCACCCTCACCGGCTAACATTTATTTTTTTAGTAATCTTTTCCCCCTATGTCCACAGTATAATAATTAGTTCATTATATAAATTTATAGTCGCATTTATCTTCTCAAAAATGGATCCAAATTTACTTTCTCAGATACACTACAAAGTATTCATACGTTTTAAAATTTTGCTCCCTGGTATAGTTTTTATTGTGATATTTCTTTTCATAATCATGTTCAATTATCTTATGCCTTGTTAGTAAAATTACATCTTCTTAGAGTCATTTTTAAATTTTAAAATAGTCTTGGCCCGGGCGCAGTGGTTCACGCCCGTAATCCCAGCACTTTGGAAGATCGAGGCGGGCCGATCATCTGAGGTCAGGAATTCGAGACCAGTCTGGCCAACATGGCGAAACCCCGCCTCTACTAAAAATACAAAAATTAGCTGGGCATGGTGGCGGGCGACTGTAATCCCAGCTACTCCGGAGGCTGAGGCCGGAGAATCGCTTGAACTCGGGAGGCGGAGGTTGCAGTGAGCCAAGATAGCGCCATTGCACTCCAGCCTGGGTGACAAGAGCAAAGAGCAAGGCTCTGTCTCAAAAAAACAAAAAGAAAGAAAGAAAAAAGAAGTCTTATTATATTTTACATTTTAGCCCACAGTCCCATATGTGTAGATGGATAGATCAATTGATCAATAGATAGGTAGATGTGTGTGTATGCATATATTTATGTATTTATGGGCCAGACGCGGTGGCTCATGCCTATAATCCCAGCACTTTGGGAGGCCGAGGCAGGTGGATCACCTGAGGTCAGGAGTTTGAGCCTGATCGACATGGGGAAACCCCATCTCTACTAAAAAATAAAAAAATTACCCGGGCTTGGTGAGGGGTGCCTGTAATCCCAGCTACTCAGGAGGCTGAGGCAGGAGAGTCACTTGAATCCCGGAGGCAAAGGTTGAAGTGAGCTGAGATCATGCCATTGGTTTCCAGCATGGGCAACAGAGCAAGATTCTGTCTCAAAAACAGAAAAAAAATTGTATATTTATATATTCATATGTATTATGTCTACCCCAAAAGTCTATGCATTCCTTGATGGCAGGGGCCAATATTTGTACCTCTAACATTCCAACTTACTTCCTATAACACGGTATTTAACAAATTTTATTGAATTGAGCCCAAAGTTATTTTTCACAATGAAACACATGTTGAAAACGGATGGCTTAACGTGCTTTATTGCCATAATATGGGGCAATTACTTCAAGAAATGCTATAAATTGTTACATGAATTCCTTTCCTTGCCCAGTGGCTGGAATGGACTTCAGATTTTTATGTTTCATGAAACTAGGTAATTTTTAAGGCACTATTTCATCTCCTCTCTGGGCAACACTTCTAGATCACTCCAGAAGAATTATTTTCACCCTTTGAATCAATCATTCTTTCCATTTCTTTAATACTCAGAAATATTTTGGAATAAAATTATCTAGTGTGTTTGCATGCGTTGTGAATAGAACCAGATAAAAACATTTCTATTTTCTATGCCCACTGATGCTTATGGCTAACTCTTTTGAGGCTAATACTCAGTTTGCCAGTTTTGCAGCTTTTGTAAACCTCCTTATCATCCACATTCCCTTAAATTGTTATCTGTCCCTTAGTTCTCCCCTCTAAAGTTCAAGCTGCTTGAGGTTACAAACAAATTATTCTTGTTCATCTTAGCATATATTCGTATATCACAGTGTTCAACAAAGATTCTTCACAGACCTTTGCTGAATGAAGAAATGAATAAATAAATACTTGTTTCCAAGATTTCCAAAGGCACCATGAATAGGAATCCCCATTCCCTTTTCAAATGTCCAATAAAGCAGATAAAATTTACTACAAAGTTTGGTTCTTGGTAGATACAACAATATTTGGTATTCTTCTTCTTTTTTTTTTTAGCTGGAGTTTTGCTCTTTCGCCCAGGCTGGAGTGACGTGGCACAACCTTGGCTCACTGCAACCTCTGTCCCCTGGGTTCAGCGATTCTCCTCCCTCCTTATATAATGAGATTATATAAAATTGCCCTTTTCGGTAGCTGCGATTACAGGTGCCCACTACCACGTCCAGCTAATTTTTGCATTTTTGTAGAGGCAGGGTTTCACCATGTTGGCCAGACTGGTCTACAAACTCCTGATCTCAGATGATCCACCCGTCTCAGCCTTCCAAAGTGCTAGGATTACAGGCGTGAACCACTGCGTCCAGCCTATGTGGCATTCTTAACTCTTTAATATGAAAGCTCTTTTTTCCAATCTTGATTTTACTGAGAACAAAAGAAGATTTAACACAACAGATACAAGAATGTAAAAAGATGAACAAATGAATGAAACATAATCCAATGAGAAAACGAGTGAAGATGTCTTTATCATTGTAATAAAGTGCGCACCAGAAGAATACAGTAAATGCTATATTCAAGAAATCCCTCATTGATCTGCTTTTCCAAAGGCACCTGGAATTACCACAGAGAAATAATTAAGTCTCTTTATTAAATTTGCTTCACCTCTGTTTCCTCTAGTAGTAAATGTAAATTTTTCTAAAAAGTATATACAAAAATATACAGATAATCTATTTTTACTTCATTTTATATCTGTAAGGAAGTTTTTCTTAAAATTCTTGATTTGCATAAACAGTTGGAAGGCTCTACTTAGACTCTCAATCAGTTTCTAGCTTTTGAAGAGAGTGCACACATGGATTTAAATGTTGAATTAAAGCTATGGTTCCTCTTCTCAGACAAATGCATATATATTCAAGCACATAAAATTTAGATACCTATCAGGCATATACATTTTCTGAAACCCACCCTTAGATTCCCTACATGACCACGGACTCTTAGGTTAAGACGCACAGGTTGGAAGGTCTTAGGAAGTGTTGATGATATTGATCACGATATATCAATAATAATAATAAGCATTATTATTATTAGGTATGATCTAGGATCAAGAAATTTTGCCTGAAAGAGAAGTGTGAACTGATGACCTGGGAATTCATTAGTAGTTCCAGAATTCAGTCTTTTGGTGATGTCCATAATGATGATGGAAAGGAGCATGATAATGAGAATGTCTGGATTTCAAAATATGATTTTTAAAAATGACAACAAGACCAGGCATGGTGGCTCACACCTGTAATCCCAGCACTTTGGGAGGCTGAGGTGGGTGGATCACTTGAGGCCAGGAGTTTGAGACTAGCCTGGCCATCGAGCGAAACCCTGTCTCTACTAAATATACAAAAATTAGCCAGGTGTGGTGGTGGACACCTGTAATCCCAGCTACTCAGGAGGCTGAGGCAGGAGAATTGCTTGAACCCAGGAGGTGGAGGTTGCAGTGCGCCAAGATCGTGCCACTGCACTCCATCCTGGGTGACAGAGTGAGACTTTCTCTCTCTAAAAAAAAAAAAAAAGACTAGTTACCAGTCTCTTCACTCTCACCTTACTGCTTTCTCATTGAGACATTTATCAAGTAAAAGATTCCTTAAAAAATCTGCCACTACCTTCCTAAACATGTCCTTCAAAGATTCCTTGACTTGCTCATTACGTAAGGCATAGATGAATGGATTCAGCAGTGGTGTCACAAATGTTGTTATTACTGTCACTGCCCAGTTAGTGTCCACCGAACCACTCTGCGATGGCCTCACATAGAGAAAAATGGCACTTCCATAGAAGAGGGTCACCACTATCAAGTGGGAGGTACAGGTAGAGAAGGCCTTCTGACGGCCTGAAGCAGAGGGGATACTCAGGACAGCCAGGACAATGAGGCCGTAGGACACAGCAGTAATCAGCAAGGAAGATACAATGACAAGGGAGGCCAGGACAAAGTCAGTCTCCTCCAGCTTCTTGGTGTTGGTACATGCCAGGCGTAACAGTGGACCACTGTCACAGAAGAAGTGCTGCACCACAGCACCCTGCTTACAGAAAGGAAGCAAGGCCACAGCCACTGTGGGACCAAGCACAGGGACGAGTCCCCCCACCCAGCAGGCCAAGGCCACACGAATGCACACAGCCCCACTCATGAGCAAGGGGTAGCGCAGAGGATGACAGATGGCTAGGTAGCGATCCACAGACATGACAGCCAACAGTAAGAACTCAGAGGCCCCGAGAAAGAAGTAGAAATAGAATTGGGTGATACACGCAGCAAAGGAAATAGTGTGTTGCCTTGAGAGGAAATCGCTCAGCATCTTTGGAATGATGACAGAAGTGAGCAGAATCTCTAGGCAGGACAGGTTACCCAGAAAGAAGTACATGGGTGTCTGTAGCCGAGTATCAGCCCTTACCACCCCCACAATCAACACATTGCCTGTCAGAATCAGGAGATAGACAAGAAGAAACACAGAAAATAATTCTACTTTTGCGTTGTTGAGATGTGGGAACCCTGCCAGGACGAACTCTGTTGCGTCACTACTCTGGTTCCCATCAGGAGTCATTATCTTTTCCACCTGTGCAACAACAAAAACATGGTCCTGGTAAGAACAGGTCCTCTGCTTACAATCCTTAAACTTACTTTATCACGGTATGGGACACATATCCCCAGTTTTTCCAATTGTAGGTCCTGTTAAGATCTGAAGCACTTCAGGTCATCATCTGATTGATTTTAGCACTGGAGAAGATTTTCTCTAAAAGGTAACAAACCTTAGGTATGAAAATGCCCGGGGCCTCCATCTCCTCAATCTTCACATCTCCTGTTCTCAGATCTTAAATAAGACACCTCATTATTGTAATAACAATATCACTGAGCATCTGAATTGGACAAAAATATCTGAAAAACAATTTTGTGAAGAATATGATCACCATTCAACTGGGATCAGAACTGGAGTCAGACTACCTAGTTTTAAATTCCTGCATCTCCACTTACTGGCTGAGTAGCCTTGGCAAGGTTACTTACCCTCTCTGTGCTCCTCAGTTGTGAAATACAGTAAGGAGCAAATGATATAATAATGCAAAGAATTTAAGAGTTTCTAGCACTTAACTTAAAAATTATGTGGCAGAGAAAGCCCCTGGCTATAAGTTAGGACACCAGAAACTAGGCTTGGCTTGCCATTACCCTTAGAAGATTATCAATTTGTGCTTTAACTGTCCAACTATGCAATGAATCACAGGAATCTAGGCTATCAGTATACCTAATGAAATTATATAAAATTACCCTTTTTGGTGGGACGCAGCAATCCCAGCTCTTTGGGAGACTGAGGCGAGTGGATCACTTGAGGCCAGGAGTTCGAGACCAGCCTGACCAACATGGTGAAACCCCGTCTGACATTTGTCAGAGCTAAATTATGAATTTCTGACTGTAACGGTTAATAAAATAACAAATTATGTTCTTATTCTTTGATTCTTATTCTTCAATTCAAGTCCTCCCAGTTCTGAGGACCGCCACCAGTTAGAAAAATCAAGTCAATTATATCCAGAAAGCTTGTTTAAAAATGCCTCAGGTATCAGGAGAATCCTTATTCCCTTTTGACAGAGCAGGAGCACCATCATCTTGGACAAACACTGCCACTTTAAGTTCCAGCTCCCTTTCTAGCCTCATGCATTTCAAAGAAATCACTTCTCTTCTAACTACCAGCAGCCAGGGAGAGCAGACAGTAAAACACAGATAACACAGTTTGGGAACAGAGGGAGGTGAAGGGAAATTCTTTTGGGTAACTGCCAAATTTCACCCTCATATAATGGGCCCCAGTAAAACGGTGGGCCTTAATAAGCACCTTTCTTTCCCTTCAGGTGCACTAAGATAGCAAAGCTAAAAGTACACTCGGGAGTATGCCTGCAGCTACAGAAAGATGTATGGGAACAAACACAAAACTGTCCCTCCCAGATAAGCACAACAGAGACACAGAAGTAGTCCAATCCTCTGATAAACTCTCCCACCCCGAATTCTTAAAAAATCTTAGTCTGTAAGAGAGTGTGCCTCTGACCTAACTTGACCAGAAGCTCCTCTCAGGTTTGTTTTCTCTAAAATAAACCTGTCTTGACTGGCAAGCCACCTTTCATGTTTCTTTCTTCTTTCTTTAATTCTTACACCTTTAGCCATGCAAAACGTAAGAACTGATCTTAAGACCATTGGTTCTCTGTCAGCCCTATTGTTCTCTTTTGTTGTTGTTGTTGTTGTTGTTGTTGTCGAGATGGAGTCTCACTCTGTTGCCCAGGCTGGAATGCAGTGGCATGATCTTGGCTCACTGCAACCCCCACTTCCTGAGTTCAAGCGATTTTCCTGCCTCAGCCTCCTGAGCAGCTGGGACTACAGGCATATGTCATCACACCTGGATAATTTTTGTATTTTTAGTAGAGACAGGGTTTTGCCATCATGGCCAGGTTGGTCTTGAACTCCTGGCCTCAAGTGATCTGCCCCTTCTTGGCCTCCCAAAGTGCCAGGATTACAGGTGTGAGCCACCATCCCCGGCCAACCCTATTCTTCTCTAGCACACCCCAACAGTCTTTGTTCTCAGCAAGCATTAGACTCTTTACTTACAATTTCTGTCCTGTGGGTCCCGCAGGTCCAGACAGGAAAATATCTGGAGCTTTTTTCTAGGATAAAGGAGTTCTGTGGTCTTTCTCCCAGAGGATTCATTCAGAGTCTCCGCTCCCTCCAGCTTCTATAGAAATTGCCTATTGTCAGTAAAGTCATTCGACTTTTGCTTCATATTTATTATGTACCAGATGCTGCTGTAATTGGAGATTCAGAGATAGAAGACATTGCCATTACCCTCATGTAGCTCACTGCCCACTAAGAATGACAGAAAAATCAAGATGTGTGACAGGTGGAATGTTGCAGGGAAGTATAGCGTACCACAGGGAAAGAAAAAAGGAACCAAACTGAAACTCAGAGAGACAGGCAGTATTCTGGAGAAAGGAAAAGCCTGAAATAAGTACTAGAAAATGAGTATGCATTTGATAGAGAGAAGGAAGCGTCTTCAATGGAAAAGAGCAGTGTGTAAACACAGTACCTTTGGGCTACAGCACGAATATAAGGAGTGGAATATAAACAGATGAGACTGGTCACCCCAAAGAGGACTCCGTCTGGCACTCTGTTGCTCCCTGTGAAAATCCACCATTGAGCTGAACCTAACCTATATCTTAAGTGACAGGAAGATGAGTTCTCAACTCTGAACATGGAAGGGATTCCTCCTACCTCCTCCTGAACGTCCTTGTTGTCTCCATGAGGGTGGAGGTCACCCTGAAATTTTTTTTTTCTCCTTTTTATGATTCAAGTTCCATCTGGGAGTCTTGTTCCATGTGGGAGTCCTTACCACATGGTGAACTGTAAGGCTGACAATAAGTTCACATCCTTGGAGTAGGGGAGGATGGGCAAAGCACTTGAGAAAACAAGGAGAAATTGGATAATCTCCTTCTTCTCCTGGGCTTTCCTCTCTGGTATATTTCCTCACAGGTTGTCGTTCTGCCTTTTGAACAAGGGAGCTTTCTACTCTTAGGGAGGTTGTGTCATGCTGCCTTTCTTATGGCCATGAGTAAGTCAGCCATCAGCCCCACCCTTCCCTCCCCGTAGAAACAATGCCTTCCAGAATGTGACCACTGTCTTAGATTTCCACAGGCATAATTCAAGTGAAAGACAATTATCTCAATTATCTCACAAGTTAAAGACAATTATCTCACAAGAAATGTTATTACAAAAACAACATGGGGCTAGAAGGCAAGGGGTACATATGGAGGGGTTATACCATTTACCTCCTATCTTTGAAAAGACTTAGCACACTTACCTAGTTTGTTTCATCTCTAGTTGTGGAAAAATGTTCCACTTAAAGCCGCCTCTTCACTTTTTTTGCTAATGGAACTTTTGTACAAAGTATCAGTTTTCTTCTTTCAGATCCCTACCTTCCCTGACTCCTGATATTAGCCTGAGGGCAGGGAGGGAGAAGGCTGAAGTCACTGGTTTCTAACTAATCTCTCTCCTGAAGGGTGGGATCCTTCGTGCATAACTTTAGTTTCCAATGGAGATATCTTCAGATGAGAACTAATCTAGGCATCAGAATTAATCTGAATATCAGGAGCCCAGCCAGCAGCAGTGCTTTTTGGAGAGAGGTTAATCAGGCAGTGAGAAAGTAAGACCATAGAGAAAGAAAAAAAAAAAAAATTCCTAAATGACCCAGGGGAGATTTGCCATTCAATGGAAATTTCCTAGACTCTGTAGGAAAAAAAAAAAAAAAATGATCCTTTGTTCAAGAAAGGGTGATGGGGAATATTTCTGCATTTGTCTATTAACTACATCAAACCAGGTCACTGCAAAATTTTAGGAGCCATTAACGACGAGAATGAAGAAGAGGATGGAGCTTGTTCAACCATGGAAGGCTATGACCATCATCCACCTTTCTCTTGCATGACACCCAGGGGAGATGTTTATATCCCAAGTAACACAGACATTGTGTTTTCTCCCTGATGACTTAAAATGATATTGGGAATCCCTCCCCTGGCTTTGGGGTTAGGAAATGATGGGAGCCCCATGGGCTTGATAAGATAAGGGAAATTTCCCAGTTTCATCTCTAGCTAATTCTACTGCTTCTCCCAGTCTTGCACCTTATCTCCTAGTGGTAATGTGTATGTTTCACATACCCAAAGCATTATTCAGAATTCTGGGCCATTGTTCACATTTTTGTCATTGGTGTCCATTCTACGGCCATGACTAAAATCTTGACTCTTCCTACACTTGTCCTAAGACTCAGTTGAGTCTAGTGCACATCCGGTCTTCTGAGACAGCTTCCCCCACCCTCCATCCTCTGTCCTACCACCCTACCCACTCTCCCACCTGAGGTCTGACAATCTTAATATTTAATCCATTGTATTATAACGTTGCTTTTCTGTCTATATCCTCTGCTAGACCCTAAATTCCTACGGCGGGATTACTTTCATCTCTGTATTTCTAGCACCAATCACAGTGCCTGGCACATACTAGGTGCTTGGCAAATGGCATGTGAGCTAGACTACTCTGAACCCCAGACTTGAGGAGCAGCCGCTCTTGTCAGATGGGCACCAATTAAGTTTTGAACTGAGAGGAGGAGTGCACAGGGCTCCTGGGAACTAGTTTAGCTGAATTACATACTTTCTAGACATACTCCTTTCTAGAAAAAAGAAAATATCTAAAGGGAATGAAGCATGAGAAGTGTCATCACTAGATTCTAAAGGAGTGAGAGCAAAGACTGGGAGAAACTGGCTGAGCTAAGCCAAACAACAACAAAAATCTAAGCTAGAAACTGCAACTCCTGTTTGTTAAGCTGAGTGAAGGAGGGGTCTGAAAAAGAGACCCATGAAGTCTAAGAACTAGAAAAGCACATTTAAGCCATATATATATATATATATATATATATATATATATTTTTTTTTTTTTTTTTTTTTTTGAGACAGAGTCTTGCTCTGTCCCCCAGGCTGAAGTGCAATGGTAAGGTCTTGGTTCACTGCAACCTCTACCTCCCGGGTTCAAGCAATTTTCCTGCCTCAGCCTCCCAAGTAGCTAAGTTTACAGGCATGCCACCACACCCAGCTAATTTTTGTATTTTTAGTAGAGACGGGGTTTTGGGATTTCACCATGTTGGCCAGGCTGGTCTTGAACTCCTGACCTCAGGTGATCCACCCGCCTCAGCCTCCCAAAGCGCTGGGATTACAGGCATGAGCCACCACTCCCGGCCAAGCTACACATGTTTTTAAACCTTAATCAAATCTTAAGGACTAAGGAAACTGCAGAAATAGATGAGATCAAAGACAGGTAATTTCTTTAAAACAAACAAACACACAGGCTGGATGCAGTGGCTCAGGCCTGTAATTCTAGCACTTTGGGAGGTCAAGGCAGGTGGATCACCAGAGGCCAGGAGTTCGAGACCAGCCTGGCCAACATGGTGAAACCTCATCTCTACTAAAAATACAAAAATTATCTGGACCTGGTGGTGCCCACCTGTATTCCCAAGTACTAGGGAGACTCAGGTGGGAGGATGGCCTGAGCCTGGAAGGTGGAGGTTGCAGTGAGCCAAGATAGCGCCACTACACTCCAGAGCAAGACTCCATATCAAAAACAAAACAAAACAAAAAAACAACGCTATTTGCCCATTTGACATTGGCTTTGGTATTCAGCTTATAATACTTTCTTTTTCTTTTCTTTTCTTTTTTTTTTTTTTTTTTTTTTTTTTTTGATGCAGCATTTTTGCTCTGTTGTCGCCCAGGCTAGAGTGCAGTGGAACCATTTCGGCTCACTGCTGCCTCCGCCTTCTGGGTTCAAGTGATTCTGCCTTAACCTCCTGAGTTGCTGGGATTATAGGTGTCTGCCACCACGCCAGCTAATTTTTGTAGTTTTAGTATAAATGGGGTTTCACCATGTTGACCAGACTGGTCTCAACTCCTGGCCTCAAGTGATCCGCCCGCCTTGGACTCCCAAAGTGCTGGGATTACAGGCATCACCACTGGCCACTTATAACACTTTCAAACTAACTTGATCATAGGAATGTCCTAGTTTTTTTTAATGAAAGTAAACCATCTTAGAAGAAAAAATTGTATTTATTTTTAAAGCATATTCACATCGTTCAAAAATAAAAATGCATTGAAAGGGTGGCCTGCCCCTCCACACCTGTGCATGTTTCTCGTTAGGTGGAACGAGGGACTTGAGAAAATAAATGGGACATGGAGACAAAGTACAGAGAAAGAAAAAGTGGGCCCAGGGGAACAGCGCTCAGCATACAGAGGATCCATGCTGGCACCGGTCTCTGAGTTCCCTCAGTATTTATTGATCATTATCTTTACCATCTTGGAAAAGGGGAAGTGGCAGGACAATAGGATCATAGTAGGGAGAAGGTCAGCAGAAAGACGTATGAATAAAGATCTCCGTGACAGGAATAAGTTTAAGGAAAAGTGCTGTGCCTTGATATGCATATGTAAACATCTCCATAAACCTTTTTAGTGCATAAAGAGTAGCATTGCCACTAGCAAGTCCCACTTTCAGCCCTAAGGCGATTTTCTTCTATCTCAGTAAATAGAATATGCAATCGGGTTTTACACCGAGACATTCCATTGCCCAGGGACGCGCAGGAGACAGATGCCTTTCTCTATCTCAACTGCCCAGAGGCCTTCTTTCCTCTTACACTAGTCTTCCTCGGCACAGACCCTTCACGGGTGTCAGGCTAGGGGACGATCGGGTCTTTCCCTTCCCACGAGGCCATATTTCAGACTATCACATGGGGAGAAACCTTGGACAATACCTAGCTTTCCTAGGCAGAGGTCCCCGCGACCTTCCGCAGTGTATGTGTCCCTGGGTACTCGAGATTAAGAGAATCGTGATGACTCTTAACAAGCACTCTGCGTTCAGGCACTTGTTTAACAAAGCACATCCTGCACAGCCCAGTCACCACAGCACATATCTCTTGCAAGGACAGAGTGGGGGGTAGGGTTACAGATTAACAGCATCTCAAATACAGAACAAAATGGAGTCTCTTATGTCTACTTCTTTCTATATAGACACAGTAACAGTCTGATCTCTCTTTCTTTTCCCCACAATGTATAAATTTAAAAGTTCTAGTCCCCCACATTCCTATTCACCCCCTCCCCCTCCCCAATTAACCATTTTCATTAGTTCTTTGGCCTCCTTCCAGTGTTTTTTGTGTATAAACAAGGAAATAACAAAATGTTTATTTATTTACTTGAGACTTTCTTACACAATTCTGCACCTTGTTTCTTGTTAAAACTTTCCCTGTCAGAACATAGAGAACAAAAGAAAAATGTATAAACCAAGAAGACTACTAGAATGACACATCTATTGAATGAATGAGTTGCAACATTCTTGAATTATATGTCTGCTTTAATCATTGTTTGATATCCCTTTTGCTTCAATTTTCCTTACTAGTAAAAATCCTATTGTAATGGAAATTGTATCAAAAAATCTAATTGACACTCCGTAAATAAAAATGAATTAAAGTGAAATGAAATTATATCTGGAATTTTCTTCAAAATAAAGTGAGGGCTACAGATAAAACTTTCTTGGCCATGAACTCGTAATTCATGGAGCTATATGTCAGCTGTAACTGTGATTCATCATACTATTCTCTCTATTTTTAATATGTTTGAAATTTTTCATAATAAAAAGCCTCAGAAATATGTAGTGAAAAAGCAAGTATCTATTTCAAGAAAACTCTAAATTTTTAGAATACGATTTTCCCAGTTAAAAATTAATAAAGGTGTGAAATACTTCCCTGAATATGGAAACTCTAGTTCCACAAAACTAACCAGCCAGCCACTGGAGAATGTCAAACACCATGTGGGTTACTGAGAGCCACAACTATAATGAACTACCAACTCCAAGAGGAACTTAACTTTCTCAGCAACAACCTGCCTTTTGGTTCAAAAGGAGTGGAGGCAATATAGAAACACACACATACACACAGAATCACAGTCTAGAATGAGGTTTTTTTTTTTTTTTTTTTTTTGACGTTGAGTCTCACTCTGTCACCCAGGCTGGAGTGCAGTGGCGCTATCTCGGCTCACTGCAACCTCCGCCTCCCAGGTTCAAGCGATTCTCCTTACTCAGCCACCGGAGTAGCTGGCATTACAGGCATGCGCCACCACAACCGGCTAATTTTTGTATTTTTAGTAGAGAGGGAGTTTCACCGTGTTGGCCAAGCTGGTCTCAATCTCCTGACCTCGAGTGATCCACCTCCTCGGCCTCCCAAAATGCTGATACTACAGACATGAGCCACCGCGCCCGCCCGGCCTATGGAGATTTGATTGAGTTAACAGATTTCAGAACCTATCTGTTTCATTATGACAAATTCTTTAATATAAAACTTAAACTTTTTTCCTTTTTCTTTTTATTCTTTTTTTTTTTTTTTTTTTTTTGAGACGGAGTCTTGCTCTGTCACCCAGGCTGGAGTGCAGCGGCCGGATCTCCGCTCACTGCAAGCTCCGCCTCCTGGGTTTACGCCATTCTCCTGCCTCAGCCCCCCGAGTAGCTGGGACTACAGGCGCCCACCACCTCGCCCGGCTAGTTTTTTGTATTTTTTAGTAGAGACGAGGTTTCACCGGGTTAGCCAGGATGGTCTCTATCTCCTGACCTCGTGATCCGCCCGTCTCGGCCTCCCAAAGTGCTGGGATTACAGGCTCGAGCCACCGCGCCCGGCCTTGTATGTTCTAACGAGACTATATATAGTTAGTTACACGCACAATCAACACTCTTCAGGTTTCTGTTTATTTGCTCAGACTTTTCTGTGTCCACCCTACTTCTCTGATCACAGATCTACTCCTACTCCTGATCTAAGACTCAATTGACTCAACTTTGATAAGCTTAGGCTTTACCAGAAAACCTCCCCTATTTACTAAACTGCCTTCCATCACAGCTTAGAGTGAACTAAGACTTTTCACTCTAGTTGAGCAGTGCTCAAACCCTAAAGCAGTCCACCAGCAAAAGTGAAAGAGTGAGGTGCGGTAGGGTGCTGATTAAGAGAATTGGCTGGGTCACAAGACAGAAGCAACGGGCACTATGGTGCTGACGGGTACATGTCTCTGGACTGCAGGAAAAGTGAGCAGACTCCCAAGGCCACAGAATAGGCTGTGGGAAGCTGGATGATCCGGAAAGGCCTTGCTAGGTTTCGCCTGGGAGAGTGTCGATGCTGGTTGGCAAAGCCTTTGACCTGGCAGAGATGCAGCCTGGTAGTTTTGGTGCGTGCGTAAAAGTATAAAGTACTTCCTTCGAGCCGGAATCGAACCAGCGACCTAAGGATGTCCACAGATGTTTCTACAGGCTACAGTCCTCCGCTCTACCAGCTGAGCTATCGAAGGGCGCACACCGCTCCGATTAGGTCATTGATCTTTCAGCAAATGCAAGAAGCCAAATCCTTGCAACTGTAGTCGTCTAATAAGCTTTAAGTTGGTTGGAACTCGCCTTGCAGAGATAACTCTGCGCCGATCGCCACCGCGCCCCTTTTGCGGGGAACAAAATCCTCTGGGTGTGGTTCACTGGCTTCCCCCGGCACCAATAACAACGATCCATGAGGGGCGGGCCGGGTAGGGGGCGGGCGGGAAGGGGGAGAGGGGGTGGTGGTGGGAGTGTGCTCTCACTTGTTATCGTCTTCCTCCTGTGCATCCCCCTTTCTACAGGTGAAGATGACAGACCTCAGTGGCAAAAAAAAAAAAAAAAAAAGTGAGAGGGTGAGAGGCAGAGGGCCAACCCGGCGAGGTGGATGCAGGGGGCGGGGGTCCGGTAAGCGAAGGGTTGCTGGAGGAGAAAGGAGGAGAACTGGAACGGACACTGGTAGAAGGCTTCCAACCCCAGCCGAGCCGCAGAGTCTGGTGGCGGCCGGTTATGAGGCCGTTCCCTAACGCTCTGACCTCACTTCACCTTCCACTGCTCTCCCACCCCCTCATACCCCACCCCGTTCCTCCTCCCGATGCATTTTCTCCCTTCTACCCACAGTATCCTATGTTCACTTTTTGGCCCGTTGAGGTGTACTGGGAAGTGAGGGAAAGAACAAATAGAATTAGGTGAGGAGACCCCTCCCAGGGATTGCAGAGGCACAGGTGATAGCCCTCCTCCCTGCGGGCCAATCTGGGGGTTGACTTCCCTCCTCTGCAAACCGACCAGAAATATTTTGCCAGTTGCAACTTTTAAAAGTAGGACAAGGCTCTGTGGGGTCTGAAAAAGCAAAGGGGCAAGGACCAGCCTGCGCAACATGGCAAAACCTTATCTTTACAAAAATTACAAAAATTAGCCGGGTGTGGTAGTACGAGCCTGTAGTCCCAGCTACTTAGGAGGCTGAGGTGGGAGGATTGCTTGAGGCCAGGAGGTCCAGGCTACAGTGAGCTATGATTATGCCCCTGAACTCTAGCCTGGGTGACAGAAGAGACCCTGTCTCAAAAACAAAACAAAACAAAAAAAATTGGAGGGTGGGTGAAGTAAAAGACAGAAGTGTCAGCGTTGGACTGCTTACCCTGATGCCATGTCTTTGACAAAGGTTTCAGATCTCATCTGGTGTGTGCCACTACCCCAAGACCACTGGGACACCCACTCCCCAGCTGAACACCTAGTGGAGGTGCAGCAAGCCACATCCAAGGGACCTAGCCACCATTGAGTTTAAGTCCACTCCCTGCCTTATAGCAAGTGGGTCTGGATCTCTGAGAGCAAGGGTCAGATGCTCACAGAACCCAGCTACTCTCTGTCATGGCTCAAACAGGAAGAGTTGGTACCCAGGTTTCAACCTTGCTTGTGTTGGCCACCAAAGCTGGCTCACCTCTGATTTTCCCACCAAAGCACTAAACAGAGGTTCCAAAGAGCCTGGGGTCTCTATATCCCATCATGAACTTCTCCAATAAGGGACAAAGGTACTACATTTGGTCTGTGTTCGTTGGTCTCTGCCTTTGGTGTCATTGGAGGCAGGGATCTCTCTGTGGCTCCAAAGCCATAGACTCATCCTGGGCACTGGTGATGCCATAGCTCAGCCTCCTATTAGCAATGACAAGTGGGAAAGGCTGACAAAGCCAGGGGAATGTTGGGGGAAATAGGGAGGTGGGGGGAGATGAGGAGCTGCTTCCCAGGAGAGGAAGACATGTGTAGTCTTCAGTTTGAGACCCCCAATGAAACACCTCTTGTGGCCACAGCAGGTAGGTGTCTCAGTCCCCAGAGGGCTTCAGAGGGGCACGTTCCCATGGGCTGTTTGGCGTGGGGTGCTCTCTGTGATAGGTTGCATGCGTGCATCAAATCTCCGGAGTTTTTTTCCGAGATGGTGAGATGAGACCAAGTATTGCTTGTTGGCCTTCTTCTCTGCCTCATACCCACAGAACCCACTCCATCTCCCTGGAGGTGAAGCCCCTCTTCGTTGGAGAAAACCTAAGTCCATTTCCTGCTTCATTCTCTCTGATTGGGTCTCAGCACGTTTTCCTTCAGGGTGAGGGTAGAGTCCATCTGTGCCTCTAGGCCCAAAGCTCCAAAATGCTCAGACCCACCAGGCAGTGGCCTAAGGCAGCGAATTCGTGTGCCTCTGTTTAATGACAGCTGTCACTCAAGCTTTACTTCTGCTCCCTGCCATGGACCCAACAGCCCCTAACTCTCCAGGATCACTGAAGCTGTTTTCGAGCCTGCACTTTTGTACTCCCCTTCCGTCTCCCTTACCATCTCAAGTAGCAGGGCACTCGACACAGGTGTTTTTGCTGGCTTTGAACTGAATATTAGGTCCTTGCTTTTCCAGCAGGTGCCAAACACGGCTGTAGCAGCATGAAAAGTTGTGAAGCTCAGAAAAAGTGAGGCTTGAGGGATTTGGGAAAAGCTGTGGGGAGAGGGGATAGACTCACCTTGTCCTCAACCTAAAGGGCAACCTGACCTTGCTAATGGAAGTTCTTACGATCAGGAAATTCTCAGGGTGACAGCTGTCTCTCCAAGGTAGACACAGCAAAGTGGGAATGAACATTTTCTTTATGCCTAAGTCTATACATTTCCAGCAAAGGAGAATGAGAGGGGCTGGCTGAGGGGTCGGGGGAGAGAGAGAGGGAGGCAGAGACACAGAGACAAAGAGAAATATACAGGGACAGAGAAACTGTGGAAGAGAAAAAGAGAATGAGACAGAGACAGACATGAGACTGTCGGATCTCAACGCAATGATAAAGAGCCTGAGACGGATAAGAGTGAGAGGGTGAATTTTCACGGAAGATACCATGGTTATCCCCACTTTACACCCTTGTCAAGTAAGCTTGACGTTCTCCAGGGAACTTGACCTTCCAGGCTTTGCCCACCTGGTCAGGAGAGCTCTGTCAAAGGTGAGCACAGCGGTGTTGTCACAGCCAGCAGCCAGCAGCGATGCTGAAGCTTGAGAGCAGTCTGTGAATAAAAGCGAAAGAGCACAGGATGGGGAAGTGTGGGATGGCACAAATAGAAGGATTGGTGGGGTCACAAAGCAGAAGCAAGGCGTGGGAAGCTAGGTGATCAGGAAAGACTCTGTGGGTGTTTTGCCCGGGAGAGTGTGGTTACTACTTGGAGGCTGCAGGGCTTTTAACCACGCAGAAGTGCGGCCAGGCAGCATTGCACGCAAAAGCGTCAGGCACTTCCTTCGAGCCGGAATCGAACCAGCGACCTAAGGATGTCCACAATGTCTGAACAATCTACAGTCCTCCGCTCTACCAGCTGAGCTATCGAAGGGTGCATGCCATCAGACCTGAGTCATTGGACTTTCTGCAAACAGGGGAAGCCACATCCCTGGAATGCTTGAGGTCCAATACGAGTTGGGTTGGTTGGGATCCACCTTGGAAGAGACCCCTGCGTGGGTCGCCACCGTGCCCCTTTCGGGGCGGAGCAAATCCTCTGGGCGAGGATGCCTGGCGTCTCTCGGGCTCTGATAGCGACCATCCACAAAGAGGAGCTCTCATCTGTGACAGCCTTCCTGTCCCTGAGTATCCCCCTTTCTACAGGTGAGGATGACAGTACCCAGTGGCCTGAGAGAAAATGAAGCGAGTCAGCGAGGGCACAGGGATTGGCGAGGTGGTTGGGTGGGTCTAGTCGGGGAGAGAATGCTGGACAAGGAAAGGAGGAAAACCCTAATGGGCGCTGGGTAGGCAACTGACAACTCCAGCCCAACCTCAGGGTCTGGTGCAGGTCTCTAATGGGCGCTGCCCTAACAGTCTGGCCTCTCTACTCCCTCCCCCACCACACACACAGGGCCCTCCTCCCCACGTGCCCCACCCTTCTCACAGGAGTCTATGCTCACATTTTGGCCCATTGAGGTGCACTGGGAAGTGAGGTGAGGAAATCTCTCCCAGGCTTGCAGATGCACATGTGAGATACCCTCTTCTGCAAACAGGCCAAGAATTCCAATCAGAAGCTGTCGATTTCTGAAATAAGGCAAAGTTCTGTGGGTTTCCTTGAAAAACAAGAAGCCAGGTAAAGGACAGAAGTGTGAGCTTTGGACTCCTTATCCTGACCCCATATCTTTGACAAAAGTTTCAGATCCCATCTGGTATGTGCCCACCACTCCAAGACTACTGAGATACTCACCCTGCAGCAGAACACCTAGAGGAGCACAGGAAGCCACATCCAAGGGACCTAGCCTCCATTGAGTTTATGTCCACTTCCTGTCTTATGGCAAGTCGGTGTGGATCTCCAAGGGTGAGGGTCAGATCCTCACAGACCTCCTGCTACTCTCTGCCATGGCACAACTGGGAAGAGTGGGCACCAGGGTTCACTCTCACTTGTGCTGGCTACCAAACCCATTTGTTGGTTCACCTCTGGTTTTCCCCCAAAGTACTGAGCAAAGGTTCCAAGGGATCTGGTGACTCCATGCCCCATCAGGAATATATCCAATGAAGGCCTGAGGTGCTACTTTTGATCCTTCCTTGTTAGCTGGTCTTTGCCTTTGGTGTCATTGGAGGCTGGGATCTCTCTGTGGCTCCAGAGCCATAGAATCATCCTGGAGCACTGGTGACACCAAAAAAGAAGGAAAGGTTGACACAGTCGGGGTGACGTGGGAGAGAATACGTGGTGGCGGGATACCAGGAGCTGCTTTCCATGTGAAAAAGATATGTGCAGTAACATGTGCAGTATCCAGTTTGAGAGGCACAATTAAACAGTTCCTGTGGACCCAGCGGGTAGTGGATGGGGCAAGCCGGTCCCAAGCAGGGTTCAGAAGGCCATGCTTTCCTGGGCCATTCAGTTTGGAGTGCTCTCTGATAGGTTGCATCTTTACATCAAACATCTGGAAGCTTTTTCCAAGATTATGCAGTGAGACCAAAGGATACTCATGGGCTTTCTTCTCTGCCACATACCCCACCGAACCCACTCCAACTCCCCAGAGGTGAAGCTTCACTTGGTTGATAAAGTTCAGTCTATTTCTGACTCCATTCTCTCTGACTGGACCTCAGCACATTTTTCTTGGGAGTAGGAGAACCCAACTGTGCTTCTAGGTCCCAGAGCAAACGCTCCAAACTGCTCAGACCTACAAGGCAGTTGCCTGTCTAAGGAGGCAAATTCATGTGCCTCTGTATAATGACAGCTGTCACTCACGCTTTACGTCTGCTCCCTGCCATGGACCCAATAGCCCGTAACTCTCTAGGATCACTGAAGCTGTTTTGAAGTCTGCACTTCTTTGGTACTCCCTTTCCCTTTCCCTTACCCTCCCAAGTAGGCAGGGCACTTGGTGCAGGTGTTTTTCCAGACTTTGAACTGACTATTAGATATCCTTACTTTTCCAGCAGTAGCCAAACTTGGCTGTAGCAACATAAAAAGTTGTGAAGGCTCAGGAAAGGTGAAGCTTGAGGGATTTGGGACAGGGTGATGGGTGGGCAGTTTGTAAATACAAGTGGAAAGACACAGGATGGTGGGGGCTCAAAGTGGGGTTTGGCTGGGCCACAAGGCAAGGGGTACTGTTTTGCACTGAAGACTGGAAAGGGATAGGATGGTGGGGGGCACTAATTGGGGTTTGGCTGGGTCACAAGGCAAAGGGTACTGTTTTGCGCTGAAGACTATGAGGATTCGGGAAGAATGAGTAGGCTCCCAGGAGTGTGTTCAGGAAAGGCAGGATTTTGCTGGGTTTTCCCTGGGAAAGTGTTATGACTGCAAGGCTGCAAAGGCTGCAAGGTCTTTGAACAAGAACAGGTGCAGCCAGGTAGCATTGTGCGCAAAAGAGTCGGGCACTTCCTTCGAGCCAGAATCGAACCAGCGACCTAAGGATGTCCACAAACTTTTCTGCAGTCTACAGTCCTCCGCTCTACCAGCTGAGCTATCGAAGGGTGCACACTGCTCAGGCTGGCTCATTGGACTTTCTGCAAGTGGAGGAAGCCAAGTCCCTGGACCGCCGGAGATCCAATACTCGCTAAGTTAATTGGAACCCGGCTTGGAAGGGAACTGTGCCGGTCTCCATCGCGCCCCTTTCCGGATGGAGCAAATCCTCTGGGCGGGGGTGGTGCCTGGCGTCTCTCGGGCGCTGATAGCCACGATCCACGAGGAGGAGCTCTCACTTGTGGCTTCTTCTCCCTCTGCATCGCTCTACTTGTGAAGATGACAGCGCTTAGTGGCCAGAGGTAAGACTGCGAGGGCAGAGGGGTTGGTGAGACTGATGGGTGGGTCCAGTGGAGGAGGGGACACTGGAGGAGGAAAGGGGGAGAACCCTCATGGGCGTGGTGTAAACAGCTTCCAACCCCTAACCTAGCGTTAGGGTCTGATGGAGGACCTTAAGGGGGCACTGCCCTAACAGCCTGGCCTCTACTTCCCACCACCTCAAACACACTCCTCTCAATGTGCTCAGCCCTCCTACCCAGTGTCCTATGCTCACTTTTTGGCATATTGAGGCACAATGGGAAGAGAGGGAGGAAATGCAGGAGGATAGGTGGAGGCCGGCATGGTGGCTCGCTCCCTAATCCCAACAATTTAGCGGGCCGAGGCGGGAAGAGCGCCTGAGCCCAGGACTTCAAGATCAGCCTGGGCAATATAGGGAGAAGTCTCTTTACAGAAAAACTTTTAAAAATTATCCGGGTGTGGTGGCCTGCACAGGTCCTAGCCACTCAGCAGGCTGATGTAGGAGGATCATTCAAGCCCAGAGGTTTGAGGCTACAGTGAGCTGTGATCTTGCCACTGCACTCCAGCCTGGGCGACAGAGACCACTAAAAAAAATAAATAAATAAATAAAAGAAAGGGATATGTGGGGAGAGACCAGGGTCAGGGGCTCACAGATCACCATGTGATACCCACTACCTCTAACTCCAAGGGCCAGCATAAAAGCTTCGATCCACTCCTCTGCAAACTGACCAAGAATCCTTTCCCGGAGGCTGCTGCTTTCTAAAGTAGAAAGAAAAAGGGGCTGATAGAGGACACAGGTGGGCTTTGGACCCCTTACCTAGGCCCCAAATTGTTACAAAGGTTTCATATCCCATATGGTGTGTGTCCACTATCTCAAGACCACTCATCACCCACACAAACAATAAAACAGGTACTGGTGGCACAGCAAGCCGAACCCAAAAGATCCACCCTTTATTGAGTTTATAGGGGAAAAGTCAGGGTCAGGGATCACCCACACTTTTGCTGATGACCAAATTCAATGGCCCACCTCTGTTTTTTCCCTCAAAGCACCAAGCCTAGGTTCCAAAAAACCTGGTACTGCCACATCTTATCAAGGACACATCCAGTGAAGACGACAGGTCCTACTTTGGTTTCTGTTTGCTGATCTCTGCAGTAATGTCGTTCCAGGCTCTGGGGTCTCTCTGTAGCTGCAGAGCTACAGAATGTTGCTGGGGCCCTGGTGAGTCCACAGCTCTGCCCCTTTCCATTAGCAGTGGGAAGCAGGAAAGGCTGATACAGCAGAGAAGAGGGAGGGAATAGGCCATAGGGGGAGAACAGGAGCTGCTTTCTAGGAGAGGAAGACGTGTGGAGTCTCTAGTTTGAGATGCAGAGTGAAAAAGCAGTTATGCCCATTGGCTAGGGGAGAGTGGCCACTGGGTTCCCAGAAGGCCTCTGAGAACCAAATTTCCATCACTGTTTTGCTTGCAGTGCTCTCTGTAATAACTTTCATCTGTACATCAAGCGTCTGAAGATTTTTTTTTCTTTTCCCAGAGCATAGGATGAGACCAGGGGACACTCATTGTGCTTCCTCTCTGGCCCATACTTTGATGAACCCATTTTATTTTCCCAGGGGTGAAGCCCCACTTGGTTGGTGAAAGTCAAGCTCATTTCCTGCTTCATGCTCTCAGATTGTGCCAGCCATCTTCCTCTTGTAAAGGTGCAACCTTCCAGCTGTGCCTCTAGAGTCCCCTACATAAAAGTGTTAGCATGATGCTCAGATGCAACAAGCCAGTGGCCTAAGGAGGTGAACTTGTGTGCCTTTGCAGGGTGGCAGCTGCCACCCAAGCTTCAATTCTGCTCCCTGCCATGGACCCAACAGCCCCCAACTCTCCTGGGTCACTGAAGTTCTTTCCAAGTCTGCCCTTTTTTTTTTTTTTTTTTTTGAGGCGGAGTCTCGCTCTGTCGCCCGGACTGGAGTGCAGTGGCCGGATCTCAGCTCACTGCAAGCTCCGCCTCCCGAGTTTCCGCCATTCTCCTGCCTCAGCCTCCCGAGTAGCTGGGACTACAGGCGCCCGCCACCTCGCCCGGCTAGTTTTTGTATTTTTAGTAGAGACGGGGTTTCACCGTATTAGCCAGGATGGTCTCGATCTCCTGACCTCGTGATCCGCCCGTCTCGGCCTCCCAAAGTGCTGGGATTACAGGCTTGAGCCACCGCGCCCGGCCAAGTCTGCCCTTTTATACTCTCTTCCCTCTTTCACATCTTCACAACTAGCAAGACACTTGGTGTAGGTGTTTTTGCAGACTTTGAACTGAGTGAAAGATATCTTTCTTCTTCCAGCAGGAACCCAAAGGGTTACTGTAGCAACATTAAAGGATGTGAGGGCTCAGGAAATGTGAGACTTGGCATATGTGGGAAGGGGGCACAGTTTTTTTTCTCAACCTGAAGGAAAACATTATGGAGCCAGTGGAAGCTCTATTCATTAAGAAAATCTCAGGGTGGCAGCTCTCTCCTACAAATAGACAAAACAAAACAGAAATGAACATTGTCTGTCTGTAAACATCTATACATTACAAGCAAAATATAATGACAGAAATAGCCGGGCGTGGTGGCTCATGGCTGTAATCCCAGCACTTTGGGAGGCCGAGGTGGGCGGATCACGAGGTCAGGAGATCGAGACCATCCTGGCTAACACGGTGAAACCCCGTCTCTACTGCAAATACAGAAAATTAGCCAGGCGTGGTGGCGGGCGCCTGTAGTCCCAGCTACTCAGGAGGCAGAGGCAGGAGAATGGCGTGAACCCGGGAGGCGGAGCTTGCAGTGAGCCGAGATCGTGCCACTGCCCTCCAGCCTGGGTGACAGAGCCTCTCAAAAAAAATAAAAAATAAAAAATAATGAGAGAAATAGAGTCAGAGAAAGAGAGAGAGAGAGAATGCTCAGATAGAAAAGCATTGCTAGAGAGCTGGAGAAGGAGATGAGAGAGCAGAGAGCAAGTTATTTATTTTTCTGAGGATGTCACAGTTGTCTCTGACCCTTTTCTCTTCCAGCAGGCTTGACCTTCTTAGACTTGATGGTGGACCCACTAGTTTAATAGATGGAGAGATCTATCAATGGTGAGCACACAGTGTTGCTAGAGTCGGTGGCCCTCAGCACCCAGAGCAGTCTGTGGTTAAAAGTGAAAGAGCTCTGGGTGGTGGGGGTGCGAAGGGGGTTGGGGAGAGGGGCCGACTGGGTCACAAAGCCGAAGCAAGGGGCGCCTTACGTTGAAGAGTACCTGTCCCTGGACTGTGGGAAGAATGAGTGGGCTTGCGGGCATGTTTCCTGGCCACAGGACAGGTGTGGAAACCGGGTGATCAGGAAAGGTTTCTCTGGGTTTTGACCCAGAGAGTGTGTGGGTGGATACTAGGAGACTGCAGGGTGTTTGACCAGGCACCAGGTGGCATTACCTGCAAAAGTATCAGGCACTTCCTTCGAGCCGGAATTGAACCAGCGACCTAAGGATGTCCACAAACTTCTCTGCAGTCTACAGTCCTCCGCTCTACCAGCTGAGCTATCGAAGGGTGCTCGCTCCACGGGCTGGGTCACTGGACTTTCTGCAAATGGAGGAAGCCAAGCCCTTGGAACGCTGGAGGTTCAACACACTTTGTTGATTGGAACCCACCTTAGAAGAGAACCTTGCGCCGGTCGCCACCGCGCCGCTCTCAGGGTGGAGCAAATTCTCTGAGTGTGGTTTCCTCGCGTCTCGGGGCGCTGATAGCCACGATCCAAGACGGGAGGCTCTCACCTGTGGCCTTCCTCCACCTGTGCCAAGTGAGGATGACAGTCCTCAGTGAAAGAAAATAAGAGGGTGAGAGGGCTCGGTCAGAGGGCTGGGCGAGGTGGATGGGTGAATCCTGTGGGACAGGGGTTGCTGGAGGAGGAAAGAAGAACTCGGAAAGCTTCTGAGTGGGCGGCCGCTATCCGCAGACCAGCTTCAGGGTCTGCTGGAAGTCCTTAAGGAGCCCTTTCCTAAAACTCTGGTCTTCCTAGTCCCTTACTCCCTTCCGGGCCAACACACATGCCCCTCCTCCCGATGTGCCGCCGCCCTTTTCCCCCAGTGTCCTATGCTCACTTTTTGACGCATTCAAGTGTGCTGGAAGTGAGAGAGAGAACAAATGGGACTAGGGGAGAAGAACTCGCCCAGGGCTTGCAGCAGATGCACTGTGATATCCTTCCTCCCCAGCGCCCACTTGGGGCTTGGCTTCCCTCCTCTGCAAACCGACCACAAACTCTCCCCCAACCCCCACAAGAGGCTGCCTCTTTCTGAAGTAGGGCAAGTGCATTAGTCCGTTTTCATGCTACTGATAAAGACATACCCGAGACTGGGATGAAAAAGAGGTTTAATTGGACTCACAGTTCCACATGGCTGGGGAGGCCTCAGAATCACGGCTGGGGATGAAAAGTTCTTCTCCTTCTCCTTCTCCTTCTTTTTTTTTTTTTTTTTCTTTTTTGAGACGGAGTTTCACTCTTGTTGCCCAGGCCGGAGTGCAATGGCGCGATCTCAGCTCACCGCAACCTCCGCATCCCAGGTTCAAGCGATTCTGCTGCCTCCGGAGTAGCTGGGATTACAGGCATGCGCTGCCACACCCGGCTAATTTTGTATTTTAAGTAAAGACTTGGGTTTCTTCATGTTGGTCAGGCTGGTCTCGAACTCCCGACCTCAGGTGATCTGCCCTCCTCAGCCTCCTAAAGTGCTGGGATTGGCCGGGCGCGGTGGCTCAAGCCTGTAATCCCAGCACTTTGGGAGGCCGAGGCGGGTGGATCACGAGGTCAGGAGATCGAGACCCTCCTGGCTAACACGGTGAAACCCGTCTCTACTAAAAATACAAAAAACTAGCCTGGCGAGGTGGCGGGCGCCTGTAGTCCCAGCTACTGGGAGGCTGAGGTGGGAGAATGGCAGGAACCCGGGAGGCGAAGCTTGCAGTGAGCCGAGATCAGGCCACTGCACTCCAGCCTGGGCGACAGACCGAGACTCCTCCTCAAAAACAAACAAACAAACAAAAAACAAAACAAAACAAAACAAAAAAAAGTGCTGGGATTACAGGCGTGAGCCACCGCTCCTAGCCAAGACACTTCTTACATGGCAGAGGCAGGAGAAAATGAGACAGAAGCAAAAACGGAACACCCTGGTAAACCCATCAGATCTTGTGAGACTTATTCACTATCACGAGAATAGCACTGGAAAAACCGGCCCCCACGATTCAATTATCTCCCCCATCCCTCCCACAATACGTGGGAATTTGGGGAGATACAATTCAGGTTGAGATTTGGGTAGGGACACAGCCAAACCGTATCATTCCGCCCCTGGCCCCTCCAAATCTCATGTCCTCACATTTCAAAACCAATCATGCTTTCCCAACAGTCCTCCAAAGCCTTAACTCATTTCAGCATTGACTCAAAAGTCCATAGTCCAAAGTCTCATCTGAGACAAGGCAAGTCCCTTCTGCCTATGAGCCTGTAAAATCAAAAGCAAGCTTGTTACTTCCTAGATACAACGGGGGTACAGGTATTAGATAAATATATCCATTCCAAATGGGAGAAATTTGCCAAAACGAAGGGGTTATAGAGGCCATGCAAGTCCGAAATCCAGCGGGGCAGTCAAATCTTAAATCTCCTTTGACTTCAGGTCTCATATCCAGGTCACAGTGCTGCAAGAGGTAGGTTCCCATGGTCTTGGGCAGCTCCACCCCTGTGTCTTTGCAGAGTACAGCCTCTCTCTGAGCTGCTTCCCTGGGCTGGTGTTGAGCATCTGCAGCTTTTCCAGGTGCACAGTGCAAGCTGTCAGTGGATCTACCATTCTGGGGTCTGGAGGACGGTGGCCCTCTTCTCACAGTTCCACTAGGCAATGCCCCAGTAGGGACTCTGCGTGAGGGCTCGGACTGTACATTTCCCTTTCACATTGTCCTAGCAGAGGTTCTTCATGAGGGCCCCACCCCTGCAGCAAGCTTTTGCCTGGGCATCTAAGCGTTTCCATACATCTTCTGAAATCTAGGAGGAGGTTCCCAAACCTCAATTCTTGACTTCTGTGCACCTGCAGGCTCAACATCACGTGGAAGCTGCCAAGGCTTGGGGCTTCCACCCTCTGAAGCCACAGCCCAAGCTGTATGTTAGCCTCTTTCAGCCACAGGTGGAGCAGCTGGGACACAGGGCACCAAGTTCCTAGGCTGCACACAGCACTAGGACCCTGGGCCCAGCCGACGAAACCACTTTTTCCTCCTGGGCTTCTGGGCCTGTGATGGATGGGAGGGGCTGCCATGATGGTCTCTGACATGGCCTGCAGACATTTTCCCCATGGTCTTGGGGATTAACATTAGGCTCCTTGCTACTTATGCAAAGTTCTGCAGCCAGTTTGAATATCTCCCCAGAAAATGGGGTTGGGTTTTTCTTTTATATCATAGTCAGGCTGCAAATTTTCCAAACTTATATGCTCTGCTTCCCATATAAAACTGAATGCCACTGGGCGTGTTGGCTCAGGCCTATAATCCCAGCACTTTGGGAGGCTGAAGTGGGCGGATCACGAGGTCAGGAGATTGAGACCATCCTGGCTAACACAGTGAAACCCTATCTCTACTAAAAATACAAAAAAAAAAAAAAAAAGATTGGCTGGCCATGGTGGTGGGCACCTGTAGTTCCAGCTACTCAGGAGGCTGAGGCAGGAGAACTCGGGAGGCGGAGCTTGCAGTGAGCCGATATCGCACCACTGTACTCCAGTCTAGGCGACAGATCAAGACTCTGTCTCAAAAACAACAACAACAACAAAACAACAAAAAACTGAATGTCCTTAACAGTACCCAAGGTTCTGTGGGTTTCTTACCAAAGCAAAAATATAAATAAATAAACAAACAAAAAAATGGTGGTAGAGGACAGAGGTGTGAGTTCTCCTGGCCCCATGTCTTTGGCAAAGGTTTCACATCCCATCTGGAGTACGCCCACCACCCCAAGACAACTGAGACACCCACCCCCCAGCTGAACACCTAGTGGGGGTACAGCAACCTACCCCCAAGAGACCTAGCCTCCATTGAGTTTAAGTCCTCTCCCTGTCTTATGCTAAGTGGGTATGGATGGCCAAAGGTGAGAGTCAGATGCATGAACACCCTTTGCTACTCTCTGTTATGTCCCAGACTGGAAAAGTGGGCATCTGGGGTTCACCCTCGCTTGTGCTGGTCACCAAAGCCCACTACCTGGTCCCCTTCTGCTTTTGCCCTCAAAACACCAAACTGAGGTTTCAGAGGACCCATGCCTCCATGTCCCATCAGGAACATATCTAATGAAGACCTAAGGTGCTACCTTTGGTCCCTGTTCATTGGTCTTTGTTTTTGGTGTCAATGGAGACTGGGATTTCTCTGTAGCTCTACAGCCATAGAATCATCTCAGAGCACTGGTGAATCCACAGCTTAGCTCTTTTCCGTTAGCAGTGAGAAGTGGGAAAGATTGACACAGCCCGGGGAACGTGAGGGGAATAGGCAGTGTTGGGGAAGACCATCTGCTGCTTTCCAGGAGAAGAAAACACATACAGTCTCCAGTTTGAGACCCACAATGAAACAGTTCTTGTGGCCACAGAGGGTAGGGGAGGGCAGGGATCCAGTCCTCAAAGGGCTTCAGAGGGCCATGCTCCCATGGACCATTGGGCTTAGAGTGCTCTCTGTGATAGGTTGCATCTGTACATCAAGTGTCTGATGCACATTTTTCTGAGATCTTGGGATGAGACCAAGGGACACTCATTGGCTTTCTTCTCTGCCCCATACCCACCAAACCCACTACATCTCCACAGATGTGAAGCTCCATTGGTTGGTGAAAGCCTGGTCCATTTTCTGATCCATTCTTTCTGACTGGGCTTTAGCATTTTTTTCTCAAAGGTAGGGGAGCCCAACTATGCTGCTAGATCCCAGTGTAAAAGGTCCAAACTGCTCAGACCCACCAGGCAGTGACCTTTCTAAGGAGGTGAATTTGTGTGGCACTGTATGATGACAGATGTCACTCAAGTTTCACTTCTGTTTCCTGTCATAGTCCTACAATCCCCAACTCTCCCAGGTCACTGAAGCTCTTTTCAAGCCTGCCATTTTGTACTTCCTTCTGGCTCTCACAGCCTCCTAAGTGGCAGGTGTTTTTGACATCCGTGAACTAAGCGGTGAGCATTAGGTATCCTTAGTCTTCCAGCAGGAGCCAAGCCCAGTTGTAGCAAATAAAAAGGTGCGAAGACTCAGGAAAGATGAGGCTTGAGGGATTTGGGACAGGGGTGAGTGGGTAGGCACACCATGTCCTCATCCCATGGGGCAACCTGACCTTACCAATGGAGGTTCTTTGCCTTAGAAAATTATCAGGGTGGCTGCTGTCTCCCCAAGTAGACACAGCATAGCAAGGATCAGCATTTTCTGTCTGCATGAATCTATACATTTCCGACAAAGGAGAATGAGAGAGACACAGAGTGACAGGGAGAAGGGGCAGAGACAGACAAAGAGGAGTATACAGAGACAGAGAGAGAAATTGTGAAAGAGAGAGAGAGAATGAGACAGAGACAAAGGTGAGGTAGAAATAGCTCAAGAAGAAAATGAGAGGGAGAGGGTGAGTTCACGGATGATATAATGGTTGTCCTTGGCCCTACAGCATTGTCCTGAATGCTTGATGGTCTTCTGGGAGCTTGGCCTTCCAGGGTTTGCCAGCCTGGTCAGGAGAGCTTGGTCACAGATGAATCCAGCTGTGTTGCCAGATTCCCCAGCAGTGCTTAGGTTCAAAAGCAGTCTGTGAATAAAAATGAAACAGCCCTGAGATGGTAAGTGTTAGGATGGGGATTGGCTGGGTCACAAAGCAGAAGTAAGGGGCGCTTTGTGCTGAAACATACTGGCAACAGCACAGGCATGGCAAGCTAGGTGATCTGGATAAGGCTTTGCTGGGTTTTGCTTGGGAGAGTGTGGCGACAGCAGGGCCTTTGACCAGGCAGAGGTGTAGCCAGAGAGCATTGGTGTGTGCACAAAAGACTCAGACACTTCCCTCGAGCCAGAACTGACCAAGCAACCTAAGGATGTCCACAGATGTGTACAGTCGTCCACTCTACCAGTTGATCTCTCAAAGGGGACACAAAGTTAAAGCTGGGTCATTGGACTTTCTGCAAATGGAGGACACCAAGTCACTGGAATGCCAGAGGTCCAATATGTGTTGGGTTGGTTGGAACCTGCCTTGGAAGATAACCCTGCACTCTTGTTGCCTAGCCTGGAGTGCAATGGTACTATCTTGGCTTATTGTAACCTCCACCTCCCGGGTTCAAGCAATTCGCCTGCCTCACCCTCCTGAGTAGCTGGGATTACAGGCATGTGCCGCCACACCCGACTAATTTTGTATTTTTAGTAGAGACTTGGGGTTTCTCCATGTTGGTGAGGCTGGTCTCGAACTCCTGACCTCAGGTTATCCGCCCGCCTTGGCCTCCCAAAGTGCTGGGATTACAGGCGTGAGCTACCGCGCCTGGCCCTGAATAAAACAGTTTTACTTCTTCATTTAAACATGGATGGCTTCCATTTTAATTTTTTTTGCATTACTGTTCAAGAATCTCCATACGTTGCTGATGATAGTGATGAAAGCAGATGTCCTTGCTTGTCCTAATCTTACAGGGAAATCATTCAGACTTTCATCATTAAGTATATTGTTAGCTGAAAGTTTTTCATAGGTGCCCTTTATCAGATTGAGAAAAGGCCCTTCTATTTCTAATTTGCTGAGAGTTTATATGAGAAGCGAATGTGTAGTGGGCATTGGTGGCTCATGTCTGTAATCTCAGCGCTTTGGAAAGCCAAGATGAGAGGATCACTTGAGCCCAGGAGTGCAAGACCAACCTAGGCAACAAAGTGAGAATCTGTCTGTACGAAAAATTTTAAAAAATTATCAGGGTACCAGGCACGGTGGCTCATGCCTGTAATACCAGCACTTTGGGAGGCCGAGGCGGGTGGATCACCTGAGGTCAGGAGTTCCAGACCAGCCTGGCCAACATGGTGAAACCCCGTCTCTACTAAAAATACAAAAAAATTAGCTGGGTGTGGTGGTGGGCGCCTGTAATCCGAGCTACTCGGGAGGCTGAGGCAGGAGAATCGCTTGAATTTGGGAGGTGGAGGTTGCAGTGAGATCGCAGCACTGCACTCCAGCCTGGGCAACAAAAAGCGAAATTCCATCTCAAAAAAACAAAACAAAACAAACAAAAAAAAAAAAAACGAAGAAAGAAAGAAAGAAAAAATTATTATCAGGGCATGATGGCACACACTGGTAGTTACAGCTACTCAGGAGGCTGAGGCTGGATGATCACTTGAGCCTAAGAAGTTGAGGCTGTAGTGACCTATGGTTGTGCTACTGCCCTCCAGCTTGGGGGACAGAGGGAAACCCCCGTTTCTAAAAATATAAGTAATAAATAAACGAATGTGAAATTTTGACAAA
Organism: Trachypithecus francoisi; assembly: GCF_009764315.1. NCBI lineage: Eukaryota > Metazoa > Chordata > Mammalia > Primates > Cercopithecidae > Trachypithecus > Trachypithecus francoisi. The sequence continues at coordinate 85,565,888 of NW_022681468.1, read as the reverse complement.
TGTTTTGTCTACATCTTTTGATATAAGCATGTTTTTTCTTTTTAATATAATATAGTTTGTACGTTGATTAATTTTGAATATCAAACCAAATTTGCTTTTCTGGGATAAATCCCCCTTGATTCTGATGTATCATTATTTTATATACTGTTGGATTCAACTCGCTAAAGTTATGTGAAACTTTTTGGCTTCTATGTTCTTAAGAGACTCTGATCTGTAGTTTTCTTTCTTTTGAAGTATCTTTGCTTTTAATATCAGAATACACTGTCCTCATGTAAAGAGTTGAGAATTATTATCTCATCTCCAATTTTTCTGCAAGAGGTTGTGTAGAATTGTCATTATTCCTGACACATTTATTGAAATTCGCCAGTGAAGTTATCTGAGCTTGGTAAATACATCCCAGAGCATAAAAACTGAAGCAACTGGAGCCCCAGGGAGGCTAGAATTCATACCTTTGTTACAGCCTGGTGCATTAACCCGTGAGTTGCTGGCCTTACTACTTTATTCTTCTAGGAGACATCTTCATTTTGTTGATCCACAACCAAGAAAACTGACAGAAGGAAAAAGGAACAGATATTTGTCTCCAGGCTCAAGCAATTGCAACCTTCCTCCCAAAGTCATCATACAAGAAGACAAGGCCCCAGACCAGACTAGGAATACAATCTGCATAAATGTCACCTGGACAAAGCCCTTGTCCCCATCCCCCTCCTGATTTTTCCTGCATGGCACTTGTCAGAAAAAAGAAAATCTGAAAGAACAATGTTTGAAAGTGGCCCAAGATGGCTGCAGGTTGGGCATATAGGTAATAGAAACTAGACCTATGAGCTAAAGCTGAACTCTAGCCTGAAAGGCTAAAGTTTGTTGTTTTTTGTCTTTTCTTTCTTTCTTTCTTTCTTTCTTTTTTTTTTTTTTGAGACAGAGTCTTGCTGTGTTGCCCAGGCTGTAGTGCAGTGGCACAATTTCGGCTCACTGCAACCTGACCCCTTCTGGGTTCAAGTGATCCTCCTGCCTCAGCCTCCAAGTAGCTGGGACTATAGGCATGCACCACCATGTCTGGCTACTTTTTTTTTTTTTTTTTAGCAGATTCAAGGTTTTGCTATGTTGGGCAAGCTGGTCTCAAACTCCTGACCTCAGGTGAACCACCTATGTCTGCCTCCCAAAGTTCTGGGATTACAAACGTGAGCCCAGCCATGTCAAATGTTTTCACTGACGTGTACTGATTGTAACCTTGCCTAGCAAGTGAAGCACAGAGACAGTGTCAACTGAAAAGTGACGTAACAGGCACTTGAACTTAAAGAAGTCATGGTTAGATTTATTCTCAGCCAAGTTTGAGGAGTTATGCTTGAGAACACAGACTTAGAATAGACCTAGAATAGGTCCCAAAGTAGTTTACATGAGGCGCAGTATATTTAAATTTTCTAAGGGGGATATGTGTGGCACAGAAGGAGGGGAGAAGTGGTTACTGAAACAATGTTACATTCTTGTGATTCTGATGAGTGCTCAGTGATGCCATACATAAGATAAATATACAGTTGAGTGAGTAGGGAGAAAGGTTAAGCATCTTAGGGTCTGGTGGAGAGAGGGTGACTAACTCCATCCTGTCTTTGTTCTACATCTGATAAGCAGGTTTATGACCAGTCCCTGTCAGTGAAATATTTAACAAACTCCAGTTACACAGGCAAGAGGTCAGCTTTATTTTATAGGCCTGGGTTTTATTACCCATATGCCCAACTGCAGCCATTGTGGGCCCATGTTAACATTTTCTTTGAATTTTCCTTTTTCTAACAGCAGGATAACGTCAGTCATTCCCCTCTAAACCCTAAGGTGTGTATATACTCCTTTACTTGTTACCCTGTCCCTATATATGTTAACCGCACATTTGGTTTGTGTATAACATCACTAAACATCAGTCAAAATTGTAAAAATGTCACCTTTGCTTCACTGCCCCCTTCTTTGATTTTTTTTTTTTTTGAGATGGAGTCTTGCTCTGTCACCCAAGCTGGAGTGTAGTGGCCCGATTTTGGCTCACTGCAAGCGCCGCCTCCTGGGTTCACGCCATTTTCCTGCCTCAGCCTCCAGAGTAGCTGGGACTACAGGTGCCCGCCATCACGCCCGGCTAATTTTTTGTATTTTTTTGGTAGAGACAGGGTTTCACCGTGTTAGCCAGGATGGTCTCCATTTCCTGACCTCGTGATCCGCCTGCCTCGGCCTTCCAAAGTGCTGGGATTACAGGCGTGGGCCACCGCGCCGGCCCTTTGATTTTTAGAAAAAACATATAAATGTTTTTAGAAAAAAACATGTAAATACCATGCCTCGTGTAACCCATTCCGGGACACATTCTCAGTTTGCGCTGTTTGTGTTCCGGGCTACGGTTCTCAAATTTGGTTTGGGACAAAATTAATTTTGATTTCTTTAAGTCCATAGTGCCTATTATTTTAACCTTTTGGGTTGACACACTGGGGAAACATGGACCCACTATGACTACTTTGTCTCTCCTGACCTGGAAAATCAGTGTCAGTGCAGACTGCCTGAGACCTTCGCTAGATCCAGATTGCCCACCTCCAACAGTCTCCCCAGTTTCTCACTAAAAGCTATGGGAAGAGTGCAGCTGGTGAAACCACCTTTACAAAAATCGTAACAGTGAAAGAAGTCTGATGTAACCAACTCCATCTTTTTTATTTTTATTTTTCCCGGAGATGGAGTCTTGCTCTGTTGCCCAGGCTACAGTGCAGTGGCACAATCTCAGCTCAATGCAATCTCTGCCTCCTGGGTTCAAGCGATTCTCCTGCTTCAGCCTCCCAAGTATCTAAGATTACAGGCGTGCACCACTACGCCTGGCTAAGTTTTGTATTTTTTAGTAGAGATGGGTTTTCACTATGTTGGCCAGGCTGGTCTCGAACTCCTGACCTCAAGTGATCCGCCCGCCTTGGCCTCCCAAAGTGCTGAGATTACAGGTGTGAGCCACCATATCAGTCTACCAACTCGATGTTGCTTCTAACCTCCTAGCTTCCTTTTTTTTATTTCTGGGCGTATGCCGAGCAAACCACGGGAGGAATTTAGTTTGTAGTTTAAGAAAAACATGACAACAGCCCCTTCATGAAGCAAACCGCCTCCTTGCTTGGGGGTCAGACCTCCTTTGTAAAAGTAACAACTTAGCCACAGTATTAGAAATTATGGCTCAGGAGTCATATAGCCAGAGGCCACAAGATCCTAACCTCCTCAGTTGCTCCCGTAAATAACATTATTATTGTAAAATCTAAGATCGCTGTTCTAGGCATTTTTCAGACTCCGCATTCTGAATGGATCAGCTGGCGACACCGAGATTGGTAAACTGGCCCCCTCTCAGGAACTGATTCAGTGAAAGAAGACAAGCTCCGACTCGCTATGATTTTATCTCTGACCCAACTAATCAGCATTCTCCTGCTGTCCAAATGTTGCAGGACTTTTCTTTACTTCAGCTAAAGACAGCGTTCTTTGTCCCACGGCCATGAAAATTCAGGCTCGCAGACAATTGCATTGGTGAGTAAGACGGGGTTTTATTGGGTAAAAAAGGAAGAAAAGGGGAATTCTTGCTAGGCCAGAGTCCTTGCTAGAGCACTTGCTGCCCAGGCCTTCAAATCCCAGTTTCCTCCCAGGAAGAGATGGGGCCATGCGCCTCCTTGCTGCGAATGGCACTAATTTCCCGAGGTTCCACCACTGCGTATTCGTCCCCGTGCGCAGGCTGGTTGGAGAATGTGCGGGGACCATCTTTCACCTGGCTGTCTCACAACTATCCTTGAAAACCCTAGCCTCTGAATTTTCGAGGAGGCTGATTAGAGTAATAACAAAGTTCCAGTCTTCCATTTAGTTGGCTCTGCATTTACTAAACTCTTTACTGCAATAACACTGTCTCAGTAAATCAGCTTTTCTGGGCAGGGTCAAGATGAACCCATTAGGCAATTATGCTGGTGCTGGGAGCAGCATCTCTGTCCCATCTTTTCTATAAGCTCTGCCACAAAGAAGCTAATACTTTTAGAATATGTACCTCAAGTTAGCCTCTGAAGGTTAAAAATGAATGATTTTTAAGCCAAACAAATTATAAGCACCCACAACTGACTGAATGGACTACTGGGATTGAAGGTGTGAGCCACAGCGCCCAGCCTCACCTGGATAATTTTTTAAAAACATTTTTTGTAGAAATGGAGCTTTACTATGTCGGCCAGGCTTGGCATATATTATTTTATAAATTGTATATACATATGTATAATTGTATGTACTAGTAATGAACTATCAGAAATTGACATTTTAAAAAGCAATACAATTTACAACAGAGTAATTAAATATAAAATACTTAGGAATAAAATATGCCCAAGACTTGTACACTGAAAAAAAATGCTAAGAGGAATGAAAGGAATCCTAAATACATAGAGACATTTCATATTTGTGCGTGAACAGACTCAATGTTGTTAAGATATTAGTTATCCCTAAATTGATTTATAGATTCAATCTAATTACAATAAAAATCCCAACAGGGTTGGTTTTCTTTTAAAGAAATTGACATGCTAATTCCAGAATTCATATGCAAATTCAAAGACAGCATGCCCAAAACATCTTTGGAAAAAACAAAGTTGGAAGACTCACTCTGCCCGACTTATTTATATTTCATTGTATTTATTATAAAACTGCTATAATTAAGACAGTATCATACTGGCAGTAAGAAATTTAAAAAAATAGATCTATAGAGCAGGAGTACAGAGATAGAACCACATACATATTGTTAATTGACTGTTGCCAAAGCTTCAAGGGCAATTCAGTGGAGAAAGGTAGTTTTCTCAACAAACTTTAGAAAAATCACAACTTTTTTTTTTTTTTTTTTTTTGAGATGGAGTCTCTTGCCCAGGCTGGAGTGCAGTGGTGCAATCTTGGCTCACTGCAACTTCCCTGCCTTGGTTCAAGCGATACTTCTGCCTCAGCCTCCCAAGTAGCTGGGACTACAGGTGCACACCACCATGCCCAGCTAATTAAAAAAAGATTTTTTTTTTTTTTTTTGAGACGGAGTCTCGCTCTGTCGCCCGGGCTGGAGTGCAGTGGCCGGATCTCAGCTCACTGCAAGCTCCACCTCCGGGTTTACGCCATTCTCCTGCCTCAGCCTCCCGAGTAGCTGGGACTACAGGCGCCGCCACCTCGCCCGGCTAGTTTTTTGTATTTTTTAGTAGAGACGGGGTTTCACCATGTTAGCCAGGATGGTCTCGATCTCCTGACCTCGTGATCCGCCCGTCTCGGCCTCCCAAAGTGCTGGGATTACAGGCTTGAGCCACCGCGCCCGGCCAAAAAAAGATTTTTGATCCCTACATTGCTCTACATATAAAAATGAACCTCAAGTAGATCATAGACCTACCAATAAAACCCACAACTTTGAAATTTTTATAATAAAATATTTGTCAACTTGTGTTGGGGAAAGTTTTCTTAGATACAACACTGAAAGTATGACTCACAAAAGAAAAACACCATTAAAGGAACTTCATCAAAATTAAGAAACCTCTGCCTTGGTAAAGACACTGTAAGAGACAAGCTACACACTGGGAGATAATCATCTTTAGAGATGATTTTGCCTCCTAGGGGACATTTGGCAGTGTCTAGAGACATTTTTGATGTCACAGTTGGGTAGAGAGGGCATATTACTACTGACGTCTAGTGAGTAAAGGCCAGGGATGCCACTAAGTATTCTATAATACACAGGACAGCCCTCTACAGCAGGGATGACTACAGTAAAGAGCCACATGGATAAACTTATCACTTGCCTACTTAAGGCACTGGCCAATCAGTTTCCATCACCACCTGCTAACATGAGCCGTCTCCTTCTTCCCAAAGCCTTGAGGTAGGGTCAATGCCTGGAGTCAAACTTGGATGTGATAGACGCCAAATCCTGCCCAGTGCCAAAGGTATCACGTGGGGCAGGAAGGGCACTGCTCTCAAAGGCCAGAAAGTAAAGTTGCTCCTTAAAGAGCTCAAATTCTGACTTCAACTCATATTTGGACTCTTTGTGGTCTAGGTGGCGGCCAGGGTGGTCTTCTATGGTTGGCTCAAGCCTGAGCATTGAATCTTCTGAAATATCACCTCCGTGAACTGGTGAGCAGTTGCCTCCCTTGGTGATTTGTGTCCTGCTTAACCCATCTCTTTTACTGTCCTAGTGACGGACCTAGAGGGACAGACACTGAAGGAGAAATGGTGGGTGAGGGAAGGGGTTGTAGCAGGAGATCAGGGGTAGGTGAAGAAACCAGAGACAACATCCTGTAGGAAACACAGGGGGTTCCCAGAGGCAGTCAGCAGCAGGGACATAGGGACACTTTACATTCTGTGTGCAACTGCTCAGATTTCTCCAGGTTAATACTTAGGAGCAAATGAAACAAAGGCTCACTTCACTCCCTGCTCCCCTCTTCTCCCTCCCCTACCTTATCTTTCCTTTTCACGGAACATATACTGCACTTTCAAAGTCACTTCAAGGTTCCAGCTCAAATGTCATTTCTTTGGCAAGGTCTTATCAGCCCCCTTTCAAACAGAAGTTGGGAGTACATCTCTTAGTGGTCTGAGTGTTCGATTGAATTAAGAGCTCCCTGTGGGTAGGCTATGAGTCATTCATTCAGTGGTTCCATTCCCCTAGCCCAGCCAGGCAGTGAGAAAAATCACATGTTGGGTTTGACATTAGGTCAACCCCCCAGTGAAGATAAACTGATTAGTTATTACTGATGTAGAAACAAAAGACCCTTGCAGCAGTGGGATTTAAACCCACGCCCCCAAAGAGACTGGAGCCTAAATTCAGTGCCTTAGACCATTCAACCACACTACCAAACTGCTGAGACTAATTGGCCACACTGCTAAACCATCTTGTCCTTTTCCAGTGATGTCTTCTGGAAAGGATGATATAACCAGAAAGAGCAGGCTGTCACCGCGCTTTCCATTTTGTGCTTTGGCACTCTCCCTCTTAAACTTTCTCTGGAGTACTGTTTTCTCTGCTTCTCAGTCCGTGTGGTGGACTATGATTGATGTTATAGCTCCCACAAATGCCATTTCCTTTCTAGCATTGGTAGGCTAATTAATTTAGACGACTCCTTCTTGAAATAAAAATTATTAAAAATATTGCATAAGATTTTTACCAAATCTCAGCTGGGTGCAGTGGCTCACGCCTGTAATCCCAGCACCCTTGGGAAGCCTAGACAGGAGGACTGCTTGAGTCCAGTTCAAGACTTCCTGGGTGACATGGTGAAATCCCATCTCTAAACAAAAATAAATAAAATAAATAAATCCTTTTTTTTTTTGAGACTGAGTCTTGCTCTGTTGCCCAGGCTGGAGTGCAGTGGCATGATCTCGGCTCACTGCAAGCTCCGCCTTCCGGGTTGATGCCATTCTCCTGCCTCAGCCTCCCGAGTAGCTGGGACTACAGGCACTCGCCACCACGCCCCGCTATTTTTTTTGTATTTTTTAGTAGAGACGGGGTTTCACCGTGTTAGCCAGGATGATCTGTATCTCCTGACCTCGTGATCCACCTGCCTCGGCCTCCCAAAATGATAAATAAATACTTTTACCAAATCTCCTTAGAAGCATTAAAGTGCTGATACGGGAGTAAGCAACTAATAGGCCAGAAACCAAGCCAAAGGTGGAATTCAGAGCGTTAAGGGAAATTATCTGGGCGTTGACCTTTGTAGCCCTAAAGGTATTTGTAATAGGCCAGGCGCGGTGGTTCATGCCTGTAATCCCAGAATTTTGGGAGGCCCAGGTGGGTTGGATCACCTGAGGTCAGGAATTTGAGACCAGCCTGGCCAACACGGTGAAACCCCGTCTCTGCTAAAAATACAAAAATCAGTCGGGTGTGGTGGCACGCACTTGTAATCCTAGCTACTCAGGAGGTTGAGGCAGGAGAATTGCTTGAACCTGGGAGGTGGAGGTTGCAGTGAGACGCGATTGCACCACTGCACTTCAGCCTGGGCAAAAGAGTGAGACTGTATCTCGGAAAAAAAAAAAAAAAAAAAAAAAGCCGGCGCGGTGGCTCAGCCCTGTAATCCCAGCACTTTGGGAGGCCGAGACAGGTGGATCACGAGGTCAGGAGATGGAGACTATCCTGGCTAACACGGTGAAACCCCGTCGGTACTAAAAATACAAAAAAATTAGCAGGGCGTGGTGGCGGGCGCCTGTAGTCTCAGCTACCCGGGAGGCTGAGGCAGGAGAATGGTGTGAACCTGGGAGGTGGAGCTTGCAGTGAGCCGAGATCGTGCCATTGCACTCCAGCCTGGGAGACAGGGGGAGACTGTCTCCAAAAAAAAAAATATATATATATATATATACACACACACACACATATATACATAAGGAAGACAAGGTATGAAGCTCTAATAGATGTTTAATTTCAGTTCCAAAAAGAGAGAAAAAAATAGAGTAAAAACAATATAGGAGGCTGGCTGGTCTGAGTGCAGTGGTGTTTATAACTAATTGATCACAACCAGTTACAGGTCTTTCTGTTCCTTCTCCACTCCACTACTTCACTTGACTAGCCTAAAATATATATATACACACACATATATATGTACATATAATATAGGAGAAGATAATGGCTACTATTGGTTAAAATGTATCCCCCCCTAAATTTTTATGTTGAAGCCCTAATCCCTAGTATCCCAGAATGTAACTGTATTTGGAGATAAGGCATTTAAAGAGGAGATTAAGATAAAACGAGGCCATTAGGGTAGGCCTGACTAGTGTCCCTATAAGGGGAGTAAATTTAGACACAAAGAGAGGCACTAAGGGTGTAGACCCACAGAGGGACTGCCATGTGAGGTGGGAGCAAGAGGCCAGCTATCTCTAAGTGAAGGAGAGAGGCCTCAGAAGGAACAAAACCTGCCAACACCTTGGTCTTGGATTTTTGACCTCCAGGACTGTGAGGAAACGAATTTCAGTTGTTTAAGTCGCCCAGTCTGTGGTATTTCATTATGGAAGCCCTAGCAAACTAATACAATGACTGAGAATTTTCCAGAGCTAAAGAAAAACAGTAGTATATGGATTTAAGAAAACCCATATCCAGAAACTTGACACTGATACCGTATTTGGAAAAACGTGGGTTTTCCCTATGGTATCCTGTACTCCTGTTTTATGTTTCTAAACGGAAAGCTTCCTGGGCAATGCATCTGATTGGTGGCGCCCAGGTCACAAGCCCATTCTCAGTTGCAAGCTGGGAAAGCAAGTGTGCTAGGACAGACTTACTTATAATATGTGAAATATCCACATGTAAGGAGAATTTTTAAAGGATGTTGGACGCACACTAATGTAACATACACCTGTAACAGAGCTATTCAAAGCTTACGTTCTAGTCTCGGCTGTTTTCTCTGTATTCTTTTCCTTCAAGAGTGCATGACTCGTAGAGTCTCTAACTCAATGGATGACTTACGTAATTTGATTAATTCATCTATCAATTCATGAAACTCTAGACACAAGAGTATTCTGGTTATCATACAATTCCCGTGAACTGCTCCATCTTCACTTAATATTCAGCTTACCTAAATCCTAGCATCACCCCTCCGCCCTCTCCAGATACCCTGAAGGGGTAGGCTTCCTTTTTTCTGTAAGTATTATCTGGCCTCTTAAAGACACTTTTGAGAGTCCCCTCTCTTTCCTCTTGATTGCACTTCATATCTAGGTTCAGCAGAATCGCCCTTCCCTGTATCTCTCTCACTCATCCCTTCCTTTCTAGTCCCATAAGGATTACCCTTTTGCAGCTTTATGTTTGAGCATCTGCACCATGGCCAGTCACTGGTGTTTCTGACTCTGGTTGCTCGTCCCTTCAGTTCATTCCGTAAACTCATCAATGTTTGGTGAATTTCTATTTTCTTCTACAAATCTTCTCACCTGCTGCCCCAGCCAGTGTTCCCTTGAATGTCTCAGTCTTTTTCTCGGACTTTGCTCGTAATTTTATTCTACCAGGGACCACCCTGCTCCAATTTTTGTCTAAGTCTTAACCTCCCTTCGTAGTGCAGCTCAGGCCAATGCTCTCTTGGAGACCGCCCCCGGATGGTTCACTTTGTAAATGTGTGGACCTTGACATGGCTACCACCCCTTCACACCTGGCACAGCTACTTTTCATTGTTTTCCTTCATGAAAATTAAAGTTCTTTTGTCCACAAGACTGTGACAGTGACTTCAGGATAAAGATCATATCTGGATCCCTAGTTCTTAGTGCAGAGCCTAGCACAGACTGGAATGCAGTGTTTGTTGAATGAAGGAATGAATTAAACTGCGAATTAAGAAATGCCTCCTCTGGCACTGAGACTCGCAGTTGCGAGTCTCAGTGGGAGACTCACAAGCAGGAAACAAAATGCGGATGTCAGCAGTTTCAAGTGAGACCTGTGGTGAGCTCCTTCCTCTGCCGGTTTTCCTTTCTTAATTTTCAGTCTGAAGTGGGCAAGTGGAGAGTCTTTCTGTGTTAGACTGTGTCGCGTTGGGCAGATTTCTCCAATCTTAGGATAGTAGTGGTCCCTGTCACTGGCCTTCACTTTGCACCATCCCCAGCAAGAACAAAGTCTGTGAACTGAAGTCTAATGGTTGGGAAGTGGATTGAGACGACATCCGGGTTTTACTTAGTTTCTATGCTCACATGTTAGCAGAAACCCCGAAACTCTTTTCCTTTTCTATGAAAGGAAGACGTCTACCTTCTGTGAGGCCCTATAGCTCAGGGGTTAGAGCACTGGTCTTGTAAACCAGGGGTCGCGAGTTCAAATCTCGCTGGGGCCTTCCGCCTTTACTTTCTTGATTCAGGTTTTACTTAAATTCCCCTCCTAACCCTTCTGAACTGACCCTGAGAAAACGTGGCAAATTATAACTTCTTGCCGCCGTTCAGAGCTTCCAAATAAACACCAGCTGAGCAGAACGTTTCCTTTAGGTTCCAGTAGTAATGCTGCTTTACCTCCTGGAATGCGGCGGAATCCATTACACAAGCGGTGGAAATTGCCGTCAGCCTCTGCCAACGCCCCGGCTTGCGGACTGGCGGCGAGAGCCCTGCTCACTGCCGGGCGGGAAATGGGGACAGCTAGGCGAGACAATGGCCCCTTAAGCTATTCTCAAGCCCCAGGTCTGGGCATATTTGGAGTAGAGATCAAGATTCCCCTTCTGAAACAGGAAGAGCCAGCGATGACTGCTCTTGCCAGGTGTCCAGAAGATAGATGCACACTGCGCGGCAAGGTTTCATGTGCCAGTGGGCTTTTGGGAAATTAAGGGCCCGACTTTAGGGGCGAGACTTGGGTCACTACACTTGATTTTGAAGCAGAGAAATGTGGCCTTCCTTTTGAATGAGCTGAAAATATTTTCTCCAAAAGCGAATTAACACAGAAACATTGGGTTTGCCCAGATGTCCTCTATTTCAGGGGTTCCCAACCCTTGGGCTGCGCACGAGTCCATGGCCTATTAGGAATCCGGCCGCACAGCGGGAGGTGAACTGCGGGCTAGCTACCAGTACCGCCTGAGCTCCGCCTCCTGTGAGATCAGCGGTGGCATTAGAATCTCATAGGTGCGCGAACCCTATTGGGAACTGCGCAAGCCAGGGATCTAAACTGCTCTCTTTTTACGAGAATCTAAGTGATGCCTGATGATCTGAGGTGGAACAGTTTCATCCCGAAACCATCCCACAACTCCTCCTCCCCGCCCCCAAGGTCCGTGGAAAAAGTGTCTTCCACGAAACCGGTCCCTGGTGCCAAAAAAGTTGGGGACCACTGCTCCATTCTACACTCTCTCCCTCCCGAGTCTGTGGACGTGTAAGCGGAAGAGCCGAGATTGAGAGGGGAGCGCAGGAAGTGAGGACACCAGAGAGCTGGGGCCTAAGCCTGGAGGCCCGCCCTCTCCGGCGTTCACAGTTGCGCAGTCAGAATTGTGTGCGTCCCACCGCCTCAGCCCCCAATTCTCCGACGCCCAGGTGCCGGTCCCCACCCTGCACACAAACACACGCATCCATGCTCGCGAGGCCCCTGGGTCCGCGCCCAGTGAGGCCAACAGGCCTCGGGCGCCCAGAGGATGCGGGAACCTGCTCTGCTTGGGAGCCCCTCAGTGAAGCAGGGGAGTCCAGCTTTAGAAAGGTTGTCCTCAGAACCTTGGACGCAGGACTGTCTTACAAGCTGTCTTTGCGACTCTGCAATAATCACTTTCCAGATACAAAGATTTCTCAGTCCCGTCTCTGGTTAAGGATGTCTTGAATAGGGATTTTTAGAAACCCTTTTCTAGCACTCCCTTCGATAGCTCAGCTGGTAGAGCGGAGGACTGTAGTACTTACCTTGTCGTCATCCTTAGGTCGCTGGTTCGATTCCGGCTCGAAGGAGAGGTTGCTGTTTTGGGGTTTACAGTAACTCTTCGTTTGTGCAATATATCTCTATGTTAACGTGATGAAATCTCTACCTCTCACCCTTGTACGAAGGAACAGTTTAGCCATGAGTTGAGCTGCATTAATCACACTTTGAAAAGTTGGTTACCTAACTCTGAAGGACAGTAAACCCGAATCGTCCAACCTTTGGAGGAAGGCACTGTTATCTTACCGAAGTGTGTTATATTTTGGCTTCTACGTTAAGTCCAAAGACCGGCAGGTATATACATAGCGCGCGTCTGTCCTGGGGCTCAGTAACCTACAGCCTTGCAACCGAGCTCAGGTCTGGCCCTCGATCTCTATCTCAGACCCCTCCAGGTTCCCTCCAGGCTCTAGTGGGCTTAAATCGCTCTCCGGGCTCAGTGAGATACAAGGATGTCTAAAGTCTAAAAAGCTGCCTTCGTTCACCCCATCCTGCGTCTGGATCGAGGAGAATAAGCCAGACAATAAGCCATACTTGAAACTTGGTAAAGATGGAAGGAATAGCTAAATATGGCCAAAGGGAAATGTCACAACAAATAAAAAAAACAAAAACAGAAAAACCTTCAGAATGGCAGGCGGAAAACAGAAATTCAGAGTGATATGAAGGCAGTTTTGACACAGTGGCTCGTTGGTCTAGGGGTATGATTCTCGCTTTGGGTGCGAGAGGTCCCGGGTTCAAATCCCGGACGAGCCCTCTGGTTTACAGTTTTTCCACACCTCTTTTGGCAACTACTGAAAAAAGTTTCCGTTAAATTTGAAATACAGACTGTCTCGTGTTGGGCTGTCCTGCTAAAGAAAGCAGCACCGAATAAGTACGTGGCAGATGGGGCTGCCGACCAGTGTTAAGACCGAGCTTCATGGGTTCCTGGACGCTCAGCCAGGCGTAGTCTCCTAAGGGCCGCCTGGCTCTTGGGAGCAGAAGCCAGTTTCCCGCCATCTGCTCTCCGTGGAGGCAGTGCGTTCGCGGCTGCTGCCCTTTGGGTTCCAGCTGAGGAAGGAGCGTGGATCCCAGACTTGTTCTTTGCCTGGGCTGCCCCTGCGGCCCCTGAGGCGGGGCTGCTGCGGCGCCAGCTCCAAGGGCGGATGCAGGCGGGAGAGGCCTCCTGGGAGAAGCAGGGCGCGGTCCCAGCTACGCAGAGGCTAGTATGCCGACCCTCCACTCCTCACCACGCCCCCATCTCCGTCCGTGTACACACACTCACGCAAGCACGCCACTCCACCCAGACGCAAAGCAGGATTCCAAAGAACAACTTGCGTTTTCTACGCACTCCCCATCGTCGTACTAGGGAGGAAGAAGCGGGTGAGAAACAAAACTTCTTTCTACCGTCCTGCCCGTTTCTGCCGACTTGTTCAGAGGCCGAGGTACGTTCACACTCCTGCTCCTCTTGCTCTTTGGTAGCTACATCAGGGGCGTTGTGGCCGGGGAGTCCTTTCCTAGTAGAAGCAGCTTGAGACTCCTCGGGGAGGCTTTTGCGGGACTGGTCTGGAGAGGGAGGAATCGGGAGGGAGGTGAAAGTCCAGTATTTGTATGAGTTAAGGACTTTACATTCCCACTCGGATTTTTACTTTGCGCAGCTGGGCAGAGATGCCAGCTTCTATTGATTAGTAGGCTTGGAGGGGGACCACAGAATCGCCGAACCTAAGGGAAGCCCTAGGAGGCCTGCACTTGCCCACAACTAAGAAAACTTTGCTTGTTATTCAGGTTAATCACCAGATTTTTGAAGCAGGCCTTAGTTTTTGCAAGCGTAACTAACATCTGGGGTCGGTATTTTCTGTTTACTCTCCTCTGCCTCCCCACCCTTAATCCACCCTCAACAAATATTGTGCAATTCTTAGAGACACTTGCCAACAGCCTCTTTCAAGCCTTCCTACTGGAAGGCTGGGATCCTCGGTTTTTTCGCTCTGAGACAGCACGTCAAATGCTAACAGCAGCACATGAGTAAAGCGCAACATCTTTATTAAAACAATTTCAGCACCACTCAGGGGGCTAAGGAAATCTCAGATGAGCCAAGATCCTCCCTCGTGACAGTAAGAATCTTATAATCAAGTAATAATGTAATCAATAGAAACCCAAGTGACATATTTATCTGCAGCACAGGACCACCTTCCCAGAAGCAGCCACAGGTATTCCAAGACTTACTTAACCACAGAGCCACTAACTAGTTTTGCAAGAGGATAGATTTGTTACATACGCTTCAATTCAAGCAATTCTTTTACTGATGACAAGCAGAGTAAAATATTTTTTGAATTTATGGTAATAGTCAGTGTAGGTTTCCTTTGAACAGCAACTTTCAGTGGCCCCTTTAAAGTTAATTTTGATTGTCTAGAAAGTACTAGTATGGCAAATAAAAGTTGTGTGGACCTGGCACGGTGGCTTATGCTTGTAATCCCAGCACTTTGGGAGGCCGAGGTGGGTGGATCATGAGATCAGGAGTTCGAGACCACCCTGGCCAAGACGGTGAAACCTCGCCTCTACTAAAAATACAAAAATTAGTCGGGCACGGTGGTGAGCGCCTGTAATCCCAGCTACTCGGGAGGCTGAGACAGGAGAATCCCTTGAACCTGGGAGGCGGAGGTTGCAGTGAGCCAAGATTGCGTCACTGCACTCTAGCCTGGGTGACAGAGCAAGACCCCATCTCAAAACAAAACAAAAGTTGTGTGGTGCATTGGAAAGCTTCTAGTCCCGCGAATGCCATGAGTTCCTTGGGCAATACATGTCTCTTTCTCTGTTCCTCAGTTGCCTCTTCTTTAATATGAGGGGTAGACAGACGGTCTCAGAGGCCCCTCCCACTATTGTTCTGTGACTGCAAGGAGTGGTGCGATGTTAGAAGCAGGACATGAGGCACTCTAGTAACGTGGAGACCAACTATAGTTTGGCAGAGAGGATGGAAAAAATCATTCCAGGAAAAGAGGAATGGCTTTAGCTATTGCTGACAGCAGATAATCAGTTTATAAGCAGGCAAGAGTAAGAGGTTTGTCAAGTTATTGTTGGAAGCATTTGTCACTGTGACTCAAAGTAGATGGATAAACAAGTGGACCAATGAAGGCTAGTGAAACCTTTCTTTAGGAATTTTTATTTAATCTGTATTTAAGCGGATTCTCTGTAATTCTCCGTAAACAGTTATTCCCAGAAGAATGCCATGAAATACTTGGGAAAGAGGGAATGGGAACAAAGCGTGAGTGGGCACAAAGCGCAGAGTTGGTTGAAAAGCAAATGTTTAATTTTTGTCTTTGTTTGGAAATACAGGCGTGTCAGCAGGACTTTGTCCCCACTGTCCTTCAGTCAGTAGTGTTGCCACTTCCTGGAGACGTGGTTCTTCTTTTCACACGGGCTTTTCCTTCTTTACCTGTTGCTTCCGTTATTGAATAAGTTTCATGCTTATAGACCTAAACTGTGAGAATAATAAAGAAATTTAGAAACTATTTAGTCCATTCTTCCCATCATCTAATTTTAGTCCTGAGACAGAATGAAACATATATACTCTGTATGAAGGAGGAAAGTGCTCCAACACTAGAGTCCTTGGAAACAGGACCTATGCATCCCGTGTCTGTGTGCAGGGACATTATTGGCTTGAGGGAGAGAGAGAAAAAAATCTCCAGGAAAGGGGAATGACTTTCAAGTTAAAGCTGTCTGAACATTTAAAAAATATATGAAGTTTTTTTGCAATTGGCAATTCCTTCATTGGTACTAAAATTACTGACAAAGATGTGATATTCCTTAATCATAGAATATAATTCCTTGTTGTATTTTAAAACACAAATGACTAAGTACCTAGATGCGTTCTATGAAATAGTAATTTTTCCCCCAAACCCGACTTTTTGTTTCAACAGAACTTCCTTGTGCCTAGTTTAAAAGAAAACCAAAAAACTGTCTTTTTGCATTGTGGGCAGATTGTGAGTCCTCCAAAGGTTGTCCAGTGAAGGCCCAGAGGCAGAGAAGGGACCTGACTATATTCGGAGGCTGCTGCTTGCCCCAGCCCAGCACTACTGCAGAACTCTAAAACCAGAGGCTACTCTGTTTGTGTGAGTTGGTGCTTGAATTGGAGCTTCAGGCCATAGGGCTGTGTGTATGCAGACACATATGGGTTGTATATTGTGGCAGAGTTCTGCTTTTCGGGACTCAGAGGTGGTGTTGCTTGAGCTGAGTCTGGAAAGACGGGTCAGTTTTCTCCTTGCTTACAAAGGGTTCGAAGTCTGACTCCACCATTCATCTGCTGTTTGTTCTTGGAGTTTCCTCATTAGCAGAGCATATTTACATAATGCCTACCTCACACAGTCCTGGTGCTGGTTGAATGTAGTCATGTATGTGAGAGCTTCACAAAATGGAAGACTGCACTGAATACTATAATTATTGTGATTTCAAGTGCATTTGTTTCACTAGCAGGCAGCCTGTCTTTCTTGACAGCTTCTCAAGTGCAGCCAGACTGAATACTTGCAGGTAGGTGGATGACAACAGAGGATTGAGGATTTTTAAAAAGATAACACTGTCCTAGATCCAACACCACTGTGAGCAAATGCTGGGGGTCTGTGAAACAGTTGGTACCCTGCTGCTGTCTGATATTGGTAACTATGAGATCTATAAAGTGATCCTGGTGACCTTTGGCCCACTGTTTTTACGCAAACAATGGATCTACAGCCCTGCTTTGATGGTGGAGATAAGCAATTTTGCAACTACATTACAAGGACTAGACAATTGAATGTTCAGGGTTAGTCTCTTGTGGACACGTAAAGATGGAAGAAGGCGAAACCCAGGAAACATGGCAAGCCTACTTTTAGGGGTTAGAAGCTGAGAGGTTGAGTGTAGGGGGAGAGGCAGTGTACTAATAGCTGTCACACAACCTTCTCTAGAAGTGCTTTCCTGGCTGTGTGAAATCGATGGAATAATGTGCTTAGCATCCATTCATGAAACCAAATGATGTGATATGATAAATGATAAATAGAAATTACAGTGGAAAAGCATCTTACTGGAAGACCATATCTTACTCTGTGACATCTTCCAAGGCAGTTCTTGGAGTTGGCCCAGGGAGATCAGAGATGCTACCTTATGGATTCAGATTATTATGTGTGAATAGTGAAACCTCAGTCCTGCCATGGACAAGAGTAAGCACCACAGACAGCAGAAAAAGGTAACTTTTGGACAGAAGGCCATGTTTCTCAAACTTTGTCTTCCAGAACAAATTTCCAATCCATTCAGGTGGGTTAATATCTAACCCAATTATGCCCAGCGAAAAGGTGAATGACCCTCCTTGTTTGTTCAAGAGCAGTGTCCTTGGTTTTCATGTCCCTGCCAGGATTGGGGGTCCTTAGCTCTATTCTTTCCACCCCCTTATTAGAACACTATATAATCAGAACCTGGAGAGGCCTCCAGGTTCACACAGCCAGAACCCATCTCCAGGAACAAACAGCTGGAACCATCTCCCATTGAAGAGAAACTGCCAGGTTTTTTAAGATTCTTACTCCTGGGTAATCTGTTGTTCTATTGGTTTTATATTATTATTTCTAGTCATCCATCCATTTTAATGAAGCCATTTTCCTCCCTTTAAAGCCTCTGGGCTCAAGCTCATGAATTAAAAAGGAAATTGATCAGATTCTAAAGTTTAAAACGAAAACAGTTTTCCTTTGGGATGGCCTATATGTGGATAAAGAGAAATTGGTGAGACTGGAAGCAAGTGGAAGTTTAGGAGGGATTTCTAAATTGTGATAAAATCCCCAAAGGCTTGGGGGAGCCATTTGCCGAAGGGCATCGGGAGTCCTCCCACGTCGTCCACCCCTGTTACAGGCATTACACGTGGCTTAACAAGGAAAGAAACAGAAAGTATGTTTTTAGCATTCTTTCCTTCTAACCTTCCCTGCTAATTTCTTTTCTTAGAAAAGTTTTGGATGCTCTTTGAAAACAAAGTGAGACACATCCCAAGATCAAAGGAAGGGAAGAAGGAAGGAAAAGCGATAAAGGGATGAATATGCCTTGGGTGTTAGGCTCTCACTTTGGGGGATTTTGCCCTAGGATATATAAAAGTGTGAAGCCACATTGATGAAAATGATAACTATAGTTACTCATCATAGACTGTCAAATTAACTCACTGGTATGTAAAATTTGATGAACCTCTTGAATACTGAACATTGCCTGTGGAGAGAGGGAGACAATATTAATCCTTGTGAAAACTAACAGATTCATTTGATACAGAAGATAAAGATACTCTAAGGAACAGATGGGGCCAGGTGTGGTGGCTCACACCTGTAATCCCCACACTTTGGGAAGCTGAGGTAGGCAGATCACCTGAGGTCAGGAGTTCGTGACCAGCCTGGCCGACATGGTGGAAACCCCCTCTATACTAAATATACAAAAGTAGCCGAGCGTGGTGGCAGCCACCTGTAATCCCAGCTACTCGGGAGACTGAGGCAGGAGAATTGCCTGAACCAGGGAGGTGGAGGTTGCAGTGAACTGAGATAGCACCACTGCACTCTAGCCTGGGCGATAGAACAAGACTCCATCTCAAAAAAAAAAAAAAGAAAAAACGAAAAAGAAAGAAAAGAAAAAAGAACAGAGAACAGCTGGGACTAATTCCACTGACAAAAAGCTAACAGACAGTTACGTGTTTGGGTATAGAAGGATATGTCTATAGGACTTTTGCCACCAGATGTGAGGCTCTGCACCCTTGGCTTAGGCAGATTCACTTTTACACCACAAATAATATGTCTCTTACTGGTTTTCTCCCAATTCCATTTTACCTTGCTTTTTGAGAAATTTAGAGTTGAATATATTGAGAAAGTTTTGAGTGAGGGAGCAGATGTTAGATATTGGTGGTTTTGGTGTACGCTTGCTGAGATTTGGCTCCTGGATGTCTTAGGGAATCAAGATTACAGTAAGCCCGGGCAAACCTTAGCTGACTTGTTACAAAATGAATGTGCATATTCTGCAAATCAGAAGCAAAGATACCCTTTTACCTCTGCAGACTGGGATGTGAGGGCCTTCATACTAAAAAAACAAGTGGCTTTTTAGGACGCAAAGCCCCCGTGTAGTCCAGTGCTTTACCTAGAGGTGTTATGGGAGCTTGGCTTACACATTGAGCCTTATGGGATGATGCATCTTAATGAGATTGGGCCACAGGTCACCCTGTCAGCTACTTGTTTCAGTTGGTGCCTTGTGCCCCCAACTAAACTTACACAAAATTTGTCTTTGTAACTGAAGGTCACTGGACTTTTGCTATTGAAACTAGCAAAGTCTCTATTATGCTTAATAAGAACCATGAAACTTCAGATTTTTAGAGCTAGCAACTCTCTTATTTTCTTGATGAACAGGCCTGGAGAGAAAAATGAAGTCAATTATTTAAAAACTATTAAGGGGTATAATAAGGCAAGCATGTTGATTCAAGGTGAATAATATGAGTTCTGTAGGATATACACCAGTAAGAAACACTAACAAGTAAATAGTCCATTGTTCATCCAGGATCACATGGGTAATGGCATGCTTGGAAATGGCACCCATGAAACCTGACAACGGGTCGATCTTTATTTTGTGATATCCTTATGGGTAGATCCTGAGCTTTGTGGCTTTTACTTTGGCACTTACATCTGGTGAGGTGTCCTTGGTCTTAATATCTAATGCAGAGAGAGTTTGGACAGAGATTCTAAACAGGCTCATCAGCTCATATTCGCTTCTGGGAACAGCAGTATCCCCACCAGTTATACAGCATTGTCACCTCTTCCCAGTCCGGTCTTTCCTAGAGAGGACATTAGTAACATTCCTATCCACCACTGCCACCTAATGACTCTTTTAGGTACTGGCAGCTCTGGTTCTGCTCCCTGATTTTTTGAATTCTGAGATTCTGGCAACCAGGCAGGGGGATGTTGACTATGTAAGAGAGACTTTTGACATTAGAAGTCAGTATTTGTTCATTACAGAGCAAGAGACTTAATTGATTGCAAATCAATAAAACTTTGATAAGATCTTCCAAAAAGCTAGAAACAGGAAACACACACAGGAGACTGCAAAGCATGATGTAAATGTAAAGAACTTGGGAAGTGGGTGGCTTGGCAGCCAGCAGCTATATTGGAGCAACTGCATGAGTGAATACTTGTTACTCCTTTAGAGCTGGCTCTCCATTCTGCAATCATGTACCTCTTTCTTGATAAACTCCCAAGAACACACTTTCAGCATGGAATTTCAGACTTTTAGAGATAGCAACTCGTCTTAAGTATAGACAAATGTCAGTGCACACAAATTTGATACACTGCTGAAGAATACCAAATTATATGCTAAGGAATTTTTCATTCCACAATAATGAAGTAAATAGCAGCTGGAAATGTTTGCATTAAGTTCATAGATTATAATTTGTAATGGAATCAACACCAAATGCAAATTAGAAAGAGAGCCCACTTTGCTCACCCCACATGTCTTCCCATGTAACCGTAGAACACTGGAGTCCTGTGTCTTCCTAGATCCACAGTCTTGCTCTCAGAACAGGCTAGCCACAGCACAGGCCTAGTGCTAGGACCCATGGCCTTTTTAAGCTCAGACTCCCTTCTGTGGACAGCAATATCCCCACAACTTGTACAACATTGGTGCTTCCTGCAAAGGCTACAGAACTATTCGATATGAAGATGTTCATTGACTTACACACAAGAGAAGCACCAAATAAAAAATTAATTATTAATTTAGTGTCTATGAAAATGTACCATTTATTTTTACGTTTAGGGGTCATAAGAATTGTATTACATTTAAGAATGTAATGCAATTTGAAAATCAGATTTTTCTCCCTTTGTGAGAATTTCTCAGTATGTGTGATGACTACCAAGAAATCATAGCCAGTCATAAATTCAGTGAGTTACTCATAAACGAACAATTTGAAAAGCAAAGTTCCAAAAATCAGGTAAAATTTTACAGTGAAAAGTTATTTTTGTTGTCAAATATAGGGGCATTCACATATATTAGATATAATGTGGGTTAGATCTGTAATGATTTTTAAAGGCTCTGAATAGTCTTTAAAATTTTCTCCAGAAAACTAAAGGTATAGTCAGAAACTACTTGTCGCACATACCAAATACTTTTCAATTCTCTAATCTTCAACTTTCATAAGCAATAGAATCTTAAAAGTTCATAAGAAATTTGCTTTCTATTTTGTTATAATTCATATTTGTTTAGTTCTATTTTCAATGATCAGTCATTGAGTTAAAATTATGCTCCAGGAAGAGGCACCGTATTTACCTAAAGCACCTACCTAAAGGTGTGTTGAGTGTCTGTGATGCACCATTCCTGGGACGTGTGTGTTCTAGAGTTTGAGAGGGACAGCTCTTGAGACGTGATGGCAGGAATCCTCTTTTTCTCTTCTTTTGAGGAAGATGTTAAGAAATCATTAGAGCAAACTGTAAGGCCTTTGATTTGATAAAAAAAAAAAAGTCTAAGGCATTTTTTTTACCACATAGTAGCACCTTTTGCCTGTTGTGTAACAGCGTATGTACATATGCAGGAGAAACTAGAAAATATTCTCTAGAATAATCTCAATTGCTTCCAATGTGAGAAGCTCCTAAGAATAACCTCATATTCCTCTTTCTACTCTGTAAGGGTTGGTTCCAGACCCATCTTCCAAACATCAAATCTCTTCTTCCATGCTCCTCCCTCTTTTTTTCTAAATGGTACAGAACAAATTCACCTTTGGCCATGAACCACCTACTTCTTGGGGAAGTAGGTCTGCTTCCCTTCAACTCAGGATACAACTGCTTTCAACTGCTTTCTTCACATTAGCTAAGTAATTAGCTAAACAATTTTATGGTTGATCCTTCTCTGGGCTCAGGGTTCCCTAAAACAGAGGTCCCCAAATGCCGGTCTGTGGCCTGTCCGCCTGAGCTCCGCCTCCTGTCAGATCAGCAGGCAGCATTAGATTCTCACAGGAGCCGGACCCTCCTATTGTGAACTGCGCATGTGCGGGATCCAGATTGTGTACTCTTTATGAGAATCTAAATAACTAATGCTTGATAATCGGAGCCAGAACAATTTCATCCTGAAACCATCCCCACCCATCCATGGAAATACCGTCTTCCACCAAAATGATCCCTGGTGCCAAAAGTGTTAGAGACCACTCCTCTAAAACTCTCTCTTCTTAGCTCTCACCTCCTGTATTACTGTCTCATCTCAGTACATTGAAGCCCCCATCCTTTCCCCATGGATGCCTCATTTCCTATTAGGGAGGCATTTGATATGTCTTTTTTTTTTGACAGAGTCTCCCTCTGTCGCCCAGGCTGGAGTGCAATGGCGCGATCTCACTCACTGCAAGCTCTACCTCCCGGGTTCACGCCAGTCTCCTGCCTCAGCCTCCCAGGTAGCTGGGACTACAGGCGCCCGCCACCACGCCCGGTTAATTTTTTGTATTTTTAGTAGAGATGGGGTTTCACTGTGTTAGCCAGGATGGTCTCGATCTCCTGACCTCGTGATCCGCCCGTCTCGGCCTCCCAAAGTGCTGGGATTACAGGCCTGAGCCACCGCGCCCGTCCGTCATTTGGTATGTCTTAATGTGCCTCAGGACCTAGTACAGTCCCTGGTACCCAGTAGGGACCTATGTAATGTTCGTTATTCAATTAATTAATAAATGAATTAAAGAGTGAGAGTGAATTTTGTAATGTAATGACTGATAGAGAAATAGTCAGAGATTCTAAGGGATAAGAAAGAATGGTTGAAGCTAGAGGTCATGCTCAGGAAACTATTAAATAGACATTCCAGAGGAATGGATTGACAAGAGGTGTGAGGTTAATGAGAAAGGGAAAATATAATATATAATTTGGTGGCAGAAAAGATCTGATTCATGATGCCGTGTCAGAGATGAAAGCTCCTGTCCTTTTCGCCTGATTTGGTGATGCTGTTCTTGCATCTACCATTCCTCCTTTTGCCCTTGGCAGGAGCCTGTGTTAGAAGAGATGGTGATGCGCCTGGGCCTTTTCTTGTTGGTCTTCATGCTGGGTCTGGGTCTGGGTCTGACCCCACCCACCCTGGCTCAGGATAACTCCAGGTACAGAGACTTCCTGACCAAGCACTATGATGCCACACCACAGGGCCGGAATGACAGATACTGTGAAAGCATGATGAGGAGACGGGGCCTGACCTCACCCTGCAAAGACATCAACACCTTTATTCATGGCAACAGTCGCCACATCAAGGCCATCTGTGGAGATGAGAATGGAAACCCTTACAGAGAAAACCTAAGAATAAGCAAGTCTCCTTTCCAGGTCACCACTTGCAACCTACGTGGAGGATCCCCCCGGCCTCCATGCCGGTACCGAGCCACAGCAGGGTTCAGAAACATTGTTGTTGCTTGTGAAAATGACCTGCCTGTCCACTTGGATCAGTCAATTTTCCATCCGTAACCAGCGGGCCACTGGTCAAGTGCTGGCTCTGCTGCCCTTGCCTTACATTTCCCCTCTGCACCCTAAAACAGTGTGGCAACATGCATTGCCAAGGGCCCAAAGAAAGAGCTACCTGGACCTTTTGTTTTCTGTCTGACAACATGTTTAATAAATAAAAATGTGGCTGATATCAGTAAGAATCAGAGTCTTCTCACTGATTCTGGGCATATTGATCTTTCCCCCATTTTCTCTACTTGGTTGCTCCCTGAGAGGACTGCATAGGATAGAAATGCCTTTTTCTTTTCTTTTCTTTTCTTTTCTTTTTTTTTTTTGAGATGGAGTCTCACTCTGTTGCCAGGCTTGAGTGCAATGGCACAATCTTGGCTCACCACAACCTCTGCCTCCTGGGTTCAAGTGATTCTCCTGCCTCAGCCTCCCAAATAGCTGGGATTACAGGCATGTACCACCATACCTGGCTAATTTTTGTGTTCTTAATAGAGACAGGGTTTCACCATTTTGGCCAGGTTGATCTTGAACTCCTGACCTCAGGCAATCCACCCACCTTGGCCTCCCAAAGTGCTGGGATTACAGGCATGAGCCTCCGAGCCTGGCCACTTTTACCTTATCAGTCAGTTTTTTACAAGTCATTAGGGAGGTAGATTTTACTTCTCTGTGAGGGAAAGAATGGTTAAGTTGATCTACAGAGATGGAAAAATTCCAGGGCTCATAGCCACTAAGCAGAATTTTTAAGAGAGGCAAATTGTTTTTTTCTGTCAGATAATAAGCTAATATTACTTCTACAAATATGAGACCTTCAGGAGGAGTTTCCAAGGACCAAGTACCAACATACCAACAGATTATTATAGTTTCTGTCTCTCTGTTACACACACACACACACACACACACACACACACACAGATATGTAATCCAGCACGAATACCAAAATTCATTCGGGGTAGCCACCTTTTTGTCTTAAGCGAGAGATAGTTTTGATGTTTGAATGGAATGCTCCCAGGATATTCTCTTGTCATGGTTATTTTATATAAAATTCAAAAACCAATTACATTATTTACTCTGTAATCTTTTACTTAATCAGCTAATGTCTGGCAAGTGTGATGTTTTGGGGAGGTTACAGAAAGATTCCGGCCGGGCGCTGTGGCTCACACCTGTAATCCCAGCACTTTGGGAAGCTGAGGCAGGCAGATCCCGAGGTCAAGAGATCAAGACCATCCTGGACAATATGGTGAAACCTTGTCTCCACTAAAAATGTAAAAATTAGCTGGGCCCTGGTGGCATGAACCTATAGTCCCAGCTACTCGGGAGGCTGAGGCAGGAGAATCCCTTGAACCCGGGAGGCAGAGGTTGCAGTGAGCCGAGATCACGCCACCGCACTCCAGCCAGGGCGACAGAGCGAGACTCCATCTCAAAAAAAAGGAAAGATTCCCAGTTTATCTCTTATTCTTCCTCAAGATTTGTTTTTAAGTAAACATAACTTAGGTTAACACTCTCTTTGTAAAATACACTGTTCAATCTACAGACTCAGTAGTCAGCTTCTTGTTACCTGATTTCTGTTAACAGGTACCTGGATATGTTATTTAGAAAGTGGTTGCCAATAAATTAGTTATAAATCACCAGTTTCACTGCCTTGTGAACACATAATTATTGTGGTCTCAGTATTCCCTATGGTGGCTTCTCCTACTCCTGGTATTGCCCTGAAATGGGCCAAAAGTCCTGGCTCCCCAATGCTCAGGTTATAGAACGCTGTCCAGGTACCACCTAGGAGAGCCCAGCCTCACTGAAAGTATTCAAATTTAGGAATGGGTTTGAGAAGTAGGTTGCTGGTGTGTGCTCAGCACAGGAATCTCTCTTCCTTCGGTTAGTCTATTTCAAAACTGAAAACACTGTCATTCCTTAAGAAAACAGGAAAAAGTATTCCAAACCTCTCTTACTGGAAAATCTGCCATATTACCAAATCTCAAAAACTCTCAGGAAATGAGAAAGTCCCAGTTTCTGGTAAACTGTTTGGGCCCTTTTCTTAAGTTCTCCAACCAGTGCTATTTTCTTGAGGTGAGGCAAAGATCATTGCTCCCACTCAAGGCTTTGATAGGGCAAGTCAAAGGGATGGACCATTATTATATTGATCACATCATAAGCTGTGAAAACTCACATCTTCTCCAAACATCAGCTTGGAGCATTATCATCGCATCGTTTGCTCTGGTGTTAAGGGAAATGGCTGTTTCACAGGAAATCACATGGCAGGGGGATGGGGGTGTTTCCTGACCTGCCGATGGTACTGGCAGCTGGGCAAGCATTCCTAGTCCTTTTTGGTCTGGGCCTCTTGTTCTATCATAACCACAAGCTGTTTAAAATAAAATGTCAAATCACAGGCAGATCATTTTGTCCTGAGTGAATCATTTGAAGAATTGAAGTCCTGGTCAGCTGTGATTGTTGGCTTTGCAAGGAAAAAGAAGAAACACTCCAAAATGCTAAGTCCTTTGAAGAATAGTGACATGCAAGGAAGAAAATTCCATGCAATTTGGAGAGGAAAAATTTTTCTAGGGATCTAGTAGCTGAGATATTTTATAGTTTAGAAACAGACTTCCAATATCATGAGACTACAGTTAGCTCTACGAAATAAAGAGGAGTCAATAATATATGCAACTCTGTAGTCATTCATTATTTTATCCAGATTGACAGAAGCAGAGGAAACCAAAAAAATGGAAGTGGTAAAAAAAAAAAAAAAAAAAAGGCAGTAATTGCCAACATTTACTGAGCATTTACTATGTGCTAGGCCTTGTTATAGGCACTTAGATTGATTTTGTTTTCATAACATCCCTAAGAGGTAGGTATGCTTATTTTGCTTATGAGGGAATCTGCTGAGAGAGGTTAAGTAATTTTCTCATGGTCACAGCCTCAGTCTTTTAGACCACAGTGTCAAAAGAAGTTCTTTCTTTTTTTTTTTTTTTTTTGAGACGGAGTCTTGCTCTGTCGCCCAGGCTGGAGTGCAGTGGCTGGATCTCAGCTCACTGCAAGCTCCGCCTCCCGGGTTCCCCCCATTCTCCTGCCTCAGCCTCCCGAGTAGCTGGGACTATAGGCGCCCGCCACCTCGCCCGGCTAGTTTTTTTGTATTTTTTAGTAGAGACGGAGTGTCACCGGGTTAGCCAGGATGGTCTCGATCTCCTGACCTCGTGATCCGCCCGTCTCGGCCTCCCAAAGTGCTGGGATTACAGGCTTGAGCCACCGCGCCCGGCCTCAAAAGAAGTTCTTACTGTTAGTCAGGGTGGTGCAATGGAGAAAGTGTTTGGGGAAAATCCTGGCCCAAAAGTATGTGTTGGGATGACATGGAGATCATTCAACTTTCTCTTATAGCTACAGCTTTGAGATACACCCATTGGTGTCCACACTGGCCTGCTGTCTTCAAATATTTCTCTATGTCTTCTTTACTTGGTTAGTGTAGAAAAGCTGACATCCTAGGTCTGCTCTCGCATGAATAGGTGAGGTTTTCTCTGTAGCCAGTTATCTTGCTAAACCATATTTTTGGTCACAAAGAATCAGGATAAGAGAAAGTAGATGAAACTATGGAAACTCCAGGTGCCACCGGAAAAGCAAGCCAAAGTATATTGATCTGCTGAAGCTATAATCCAAGTACTAAGTATACCTTCAGAAGTTGTATGCATTGTTCTTGAGGCAAAAAAGAAATCAAACATCTGCCCTTCCTCCCACAACCTCTTTACTTCCTTCTCTTCCTAACACCGTATCTCACATCTACAGCTGTGGGCATACAAATATGACATACAGCTTTATATCTTTATGCAGAAAGGCAAAAGGTGGCTATGGATAAAGGAGGTGGCATTTAAAAGAACAATATCCATGTTTGATACTGCTTTCATTATCAGTAATCAAAAGGTAGGCTTTCAGCAGAACAAAGTAAGGTATAGGTCCCTTGGAAGCCATTTCAGTCATTCACACAGTGTGATCCACCATTATGAAGCAGAATTTGAAATCAAAAGACAATAGTGCCCATATACATCAAACTAGGAGTTCAACTGGGGTCAGTCCTTGGACTGCCCATGTAGAGTTGGGCTGCCTGACTCTCAAAACATTGCCCTTGCTAATTTGGGTTGCTCACTTCCTGTTGAATCGGGGATGATTTTTCTTTGCTGTAGTAAATCGACCCTGCTTCACCTGCTTCACTGCAAGAGTCAAGCCGATTCACAATTCATGTCAATTCCAGGAGCCACGGCCAGATGGCAGCATCTGGCTAGTCAGTTGGTGAGTGATTCCGCCTCCCATCTTGATTAAACTCTGCGGCTGGGAAGTAGCAATTCTGAGCATATATAGAGTCTTTGATATCATGAATATTTGGGGCATGGGATGAGAGAGGCAGTAGAGGATAGTGGAAAAAGCACAGGGTATAGACTGAGATAGGCCTGGATTGCTTTCTTTAATCTGTCAACGAAAGCAACGAATGTTCGGAAACTACATGGCAATGCTTTTTTTGTTGGTGCTCTGGATTTTTTCTTAATGCTATAAAATATATGCTTATTTTTCACGGCAACAGGTGACAACACAATGATGCTGCAACTAGAGAAGACAGACAGCTACCAGCAACTATTGACAAGACAGGAGGAACATCAAGAATAGATGCAAGACAAAGCAATGTATCTCCAGGGCCTAGATTTTTTAGGTTATGCATAGAAACAGCAAGGAGAAGAAGACACAATCCAAGTTGTCTTTTGAGGATATTGTGCTGTTTAAATTTATTTTTTAAACATTTCTTAGCTTTTCTTATTAGTCAATTTCATAAGCCTGGGAAACACCTTTACTCTATCCATTTAATTGCATTTGTTCATTAGCTCACTGATTTCACTTACTAGTTCATTCAAACAGTAGCTATTATCAACTGTCTTCTAAGTACTGTATCTGGGTACTTACTTTTTTTTTTTAATAGAATTAAAAGGATTTCCAAAAGGACCTGATTTTACATTAGAATTAGAATAATACATTTTAGATTAATGTATAACATATATTATTCTGGAATTAGAATAATATATTTTAAATCACATTAGAATAATAGCCACATGATAAAAAGAAAAGAAAAATAATAAAATTAATGACAATAAGAACAGTCATGAGAGGAAAGGCAAAGCCTAAATATTCCTCTGCCCTCTTCCTCCACCTAGATTCCCAGATGTAAGGTATTAAAAGTAGTTTATAAACTTTCGTTGACATATCCTGAGTCTATCCAAACTGTCGGGAATTGGAGCCTCCCGGGAACCAAACACTCCCCAAAGATCATACATATATGGAATTCCCCCAAGAGATACACAACTGCAGTTTCATGTAGGTTCACTTGTTCTCTCTTTTTATACTCTGACCACACAAGCCTGGCAGCCACGCAGTCAGTCCCTGCCCTGTGTCATTGTACTGGCTACAGCAACTTCTCTCTGTAAATGAGAAAGGTCTTGCTTTCAGAAAAGATCATGTTTGCAAACTACTCACTCTTGGGGAAGCGGGGGTGGGAAAAGTAGCAGAGATGAGTGGGGAGATGGTGCATATAAGAAGGAGGAAAGAGGAGACTGTGGAGTCAGGATGCCAGCTTGCTATTCTCAACACCTTTTTCCAGTGCCCAGTTCTTACCTTGTTTCTCCTGCCCCTTGCTTTCTTTTCTAGGCATCTCTAAGGTACTGATGGCTCTGCAGAGGACCCATTCGTTGCTTCTGCTTTTGCTGCTGACCCTGCTGGGGCTGGGGCTGGTCCAGCCCTCCTATGGCCAGAATGGCATGTACCAGCGATTCCTGAGGCAACATGTGCACCCTGAGGAGACAGGTGGCAATGATCGCTACTGCAACATGATGATGCAAAGACGGAAGATGACTTTGTATCACTGCAAGCGCTTCAACACCTTCATCCATGAAGATATCTGGAACATTCGTAGTATCTGCAGCACCACCAATATCCAATGCAAGAACGGCAAGATGAACTGCCATGAGGGTGTAGTGAAGGTCACAGACTGCAGGGATACAGGAAGTTCCAAGGCACCCAACTGCAGATACCGGGCCATGGCGAGCACTAGACGTGTTGTCATTGCCTGCGAGGGTAACCCACAGGTGCCTGTGCACTTTGACGGTTAGATGCCACCCTGCAGGGATTATCACAAGTGGTTGACCTTACACCTACTCCTTAAATAGCAGTGAGTAATGCATTTGAGCTGTCCCAGGCTCTGTCTCCTCAGCTCATTTCTTATTCTTTTTCTCTGTATAACTCATTCTATTACATACATTGCACCAAAGAGAAATGGAGACATAAACCTATAATGAATGAGGCTGGGCTTTTCTGTAATAAGCTTCCTTTTATAATACTGGTCAGCTTAGCTCTCTCAGATCCTATCCTGTGGAATTGTTATTATGTGTATTTATGTAGTATTTCAAACATTTCAAAATGCTTTCATCTATGTTTATCACATTTTAATACCACAGCACTTATAATGATGTCATTACATATAGAAGCTCAAAGTTAAGGGATTTGCTGAAGACTGTAAAATTAATGGAAGAATTGAGACAAAAATCCAGTGCAGCTGGCCACTTATTCAAGGCTTTTTCTACTTCAT
Source organism: Trachypithecus francoisi (assembly GCF_009764315.1). Classification (NCBI taxonomy): domain Eukaryota; kingdom Metazoa; phylum Chordata; class Mammalia; order Primates; family Cercopithecidae; genus Trachypithecus; species Trachypithecus francoisi. The sequence continues at coordinate 85,535,596 of NW_022681468.1, read as the reverse complement.
CACAAGGAATGTTTTGAAAGTCTCTGGTTTTTTTTATCCTTAAAATTCACCTGTCCGGGGAGGCATTAAAAATTTGGAAATGTATGCCAGCAAAATGTGAGCTCTGTATTTTTTGGCATTGTTATGTTTGAGTTGAATAAGATTAAGAAAATGATATTGGGAATTTTCTTTTTCCTGAACCTTTGAATCACCTTAGTAAGTCAAAGTATTAAAAAAAGTACTAAATCATTAAGATTCATGTGCTATGGCCGGGCGCGGTGGCTCAAGCCTGTAATCCCAGCACTTTGGGAGGCCGAGACGGGTGGATCACGAGGTCAGGAGATCGAGACCATCCTGGCTAACACGGTGAAACCCCGTCTCTACTAAAAAATACAAAAAACTAGCCGGGCGAGGTGGCAGGCGCCTGTAGTCCCAGCTACTTGGGAGGCTGAGGCAGGAGAATGGGGGGAACCCGGGAGGCGGAGCTTGCAGTGAGCTGAGATCGCGCCACTGCACTCCAGTCCGGGCGACAGAGCGAGACTCCGTCTCAAAAAAAAAAAAAAAAAGATTCATGTGCTTTTGCTGACTGAAAGATTTTTTTGTTTTTCTTGTAATAAAGGACTTAAACTGAAGGTACCTGAGAAGACTGTGCTATGGTATTATATCTTTTTCTCCAATTTTTAAATTCTTCTCTAGTTTATAAACATGCATGCACCTTAATAACCTCATAAACTCTGGTCAAAGACTAATGCCTATCAGATCCATGACCACAACACTGAAGATTTGTCTCATTTACTCCAGAGAGAATGATTCCTCTCAAAGACAATTCTCACAGCCCTTCCTTCTCCCTTAGAATATTTAGAAACAAATTAGGGAGCTGTCAGGCCTCTGAGCCCAAGCCTGCGCTATACATCCCGATGGCCTGAAGCAACTGAAGAACCACAAAAGAAGTGAAAAGAGTCAGTTCCTGCCTTAACTGATGACATTCCACCATTGTGATTTGTTCCTGCCCCACCTTAACTGAACAAGTAACCCTGTGACATTCCTTCTCCTGGACAATGAGTCTCAGGAGCTCCCCACCGAGCACCTTGTGACCCCCACCCCTGCCCACAAGAGAATAACCCACTTTGACTGTAATTTTCCACTACCTACCCAAATCTTATAAAAGCCCCACCCCATCTCACTTTGCTGATTCCTTTTTCGGACTCAGTCTGCCTGCACCCAGCTGACTAAAAAGCTTTATTGCTCACACAAAGCCTGTTTGGCGGTCTCTTCATATGGAAGCATGTGATATTTAGTGCCAAAGACCTGGGACAGGAGGACTCCTTCAGGAGACTGGTCCCCTGTCCTCACCCTCACTCCATGAGGAGATCCACCTATGACCTCAGGTCCCCAACCAGTCCAAGGAACATCTCACCAATTTCAAATTAGGTAAGCGGTCTTTTCACTCTCTTCTCCACCCTGTCTTGCTAACCTTCAATTTCCCTGTCCTTCCAATTCTAGTTCATTTTCCTCTTCAGTAGAGACAAAGGAGACACATTTTATCCATGGACACAAAACTCCGATGCCGGTCATGGACTCGGGAAGACAGTCTTCCCTTGGTGTCTGATCACCGTGGGGACGCCTGCCCTGATCATTCACCCACATTCCATTGGTGTCTGATCACCATGGGGACGCCTGCCTTGGTCATTTCACCCACATTCCCTTGGTGGCAAATCAATTGCAGGGATGCCTGCTTTGGCTGCTCACCCACATTACAGCCCAGGGCTGCTCATCGCACCACCCCCTTCTCTGTGTCTCTACCTTTCTCTTTAAACTTACCTCTTCACTATGGGCAACTTTTCACCCTCCATTCCTCCTTCTTCTCCCTTAGCCTGTGTTCTCAATAACTTAAAACCTCTTCAACTCACACCTGACCTAAAACCTAAATGCCTTATTTTCTCCTGCAATACCACTTGGCCCCAATACAAACCCAACCGGTTCCAAATGGCCAGAAAATGGCACTTTTGATTTCTTCATCTCACAAGACCTAGATGATTTTTGTTGAAAAATGGGCAAACAGTCTGAGGTGCCTGACATCCAGGCACTCTTTCACACATCGGCCCTTCCCTAGTTTCTGCTCCCCATGCGACTCATCCCAAATCTTTCTTCTTTCTCTCCTGTTTCTTCAGTCTCCACCCCAAACTCTGAGTCCTTTGAATTCTCCTTTTCTACAGACCCGTCTGACCTTTTCCCCCCTCCCCAGGCTGCTGCTCACCAGCCAGGCCGAGCCAGGTCCCAATTCTTCCTCAGCCTCCGCTCCCCCACCCTATAATCCTTCTATCACCTCCCCTCCTCACACCTGGTCCAGCTTGCAGTTTCATTCCGTGACTAGCCCTCCCCCACCTGCCCAACAATTTCCTCTTAAAAAGGTGGCTGGAGCTGAAGGCATAGTCAAGGTTAATGCTCCTTTTTCTTTATCTGACCTCTCCCAAATCAGGTAGCATTTGGGCTTTTTTTTTTTTTTAATCAAATATAAAAACCCCGCCCAGTTCATGGCCCATTTGGCAACAACCCTTAGACACTTTACTGTGCTAGACCCAGAGAGGCCAGAAAGCCATCTTATTCTCAATATGCATTTTATTAGCCAATCCACTCCAGACATTTAAAAAGCTCCAAAAATTAGATTCTGGCCCTCAAACCCCACAACAGGTCTTAATTAACCTCGCCTTCAAGGTATACAATAATACAGAAGAGGCAGCCAAGTGGCAACGTATTTCTGAGTTGCAATTACTTGCCTCCATTGTGAGAGAAACCCCAGCCACATCTCCAGCCCACAAGAACTTCAATACGCCTAAACTGCAGTGGCCAGGTGTTCCTCCAGGACTTCCTCCCCCAGGATCTTGCTTCAAGTGTTAGAAATCTGGCCACTGGGCCAAGGAATACCTGCAACCTGGGATTCCTCCTAAGCCATGTCCCATGTGTATGGGACCCCACTGGAAATTGGACTGTTCAATTCGCCCAGTAGCCACTCCCAGAGCCCCTGGAACTCTGGCCCAAGGCTCTCTGACTGACTCCTTCCCAGATCTTCTTGGCTTAGCAGCTGAAGACTGACTCTGCTCGATCACCTCAGAAGCCTCCTGGACCATCACAGATGCTTTGGGTAACTCTTACAGTGGAGGGTAAATCCATCCCCTTCTTAATCAATATGGAGGCCACCCACTCCACATTACCTTCTTTTCAAGGGCCTATTTCCCTTGCCACCATAACTGTTGTGGGTATTGACGGCCAGACTTCTAAACCTCTTAAAATTCCCCAACTCTGGTGCTGACTTGGACAACATTCTTTTATCCACTTCTTTTTAGTTATCCCCACCCGCCCACCTCCCTTATAAAAGGTCAAGCCATTTTAAGTAAATTATCTGCTTCCCCGACTATTCCTGGGCTGTAGCCACACCTCATTGCCACCCTTTTCCCCAGGTCAAAGCCTCCTTCACATCCTCCCCTTCCATCTCCCTACCTTAATCCACAAGTTATAGGATACCTCTACTCCCTCCTTGGCAACTGATTATGCACCCCTTACCATCCCTTTAAAACATAATCACTCTCACCCCTCTCAACGCCAGTATGCCATCCCACAACAGACTTTGAGGGGACTAAAGCCTGTTATCACTCGCCTGTTACAGCATGGCCTTTTAAAGCCTATAAACTCTCCTTACAATTCCCACATCTTACCTGTCCAAAAACTGGACAAGTCTTACAGGTTAGTTCAGGATCTGTGCCTTATCAACCAAATTGTTTTGCTTATCCACTCTGTGGTGCCAAACCTGTACACCCTTTTGTCCTCAATAACTTCTTCTGCAACTTACTATTGTGTTCTTGATCTTAAAGATGCTTTTTTCACTATTCCCCTGCACCCCTCATCCCAGCCTCTCTTTGCTTTTACCTGGACTGACCCTGACACCTATCAGCCTCGGCAACTTACCTGGACTGTACTGCCACAAGGTTTCAGGGACAGCCCCCATTACTTCAGTCAAGCCCTTTCTCATGATTTACTTTCTGTCCATCTTCTTCTCACCTTATTCAATATATTGATGACCTTCTACTTTATAGCCCCTCCTATGAATCTTCTCAACAGGACACCCTCCTGTTCCTCCAACATCTGTTCTCAAAAGGATATCATGTAGCCCCCTCCAAAGCCCAAATTTCTTCCTCATCTGTGACCTATCTCGGCATAATTCTTCATGAAAACACACATGCTCGGCCGGGCGCGGTGGCTCAAGCCTGTAATCCCAGCACTTTGGGAGGCCGAGACGGGCGGATCACGAGGTCAGGAGTTTGGGACCACCCTGGCTAACACGGTGAAACCACGTCTCTACTAAAAAAAATACAAAAAGCTAGCCGGGCGAGGTGGCTGGCGCCTGTAGTCCCAGCTACTCGGGAGGCTGAGGCAGGAGAATGGCGTAAGCCCAGGAGGCGGAGCTTGCAGTGAGCTGAGATCTGGCCACTGCACTCCAGCCCGGGCGACAGAGCAAGACTCCGTCTCAAAAAAAAAAAAAAAAAAAAAAAAGAAAACACACATGCTCTCCCTGCTGATTGTGTCCAGCTGATCTCTCAAACCCCTGTCCCCATCACCAAACAACAATTCCTTTCCTTCTTGGCATTGTTGGATATTTCTGACTCTGGATACCAGGCTTTGCTATCCTAACCAAACCACTTTACAAGTTCACAAAGGGTAACTTAACTGATCCCACAGACCCTAAGTCTTTTCCCCATTCTTCTTTTCACTCTCTCAAAAAGGCCCTGGAGACAGCTTCCACACTAGCACTCCCCAACTCGTCCCATTCTTTTTCCTTACACACAGCTGAAATACAAGGCTGTGCTGCTAGAGTCCTCACACAGGAACCAGGCCCACAACCTGTTGCCTTTCTATCAAAACAACTTGACCTCACAATTCTGGGGTGACCCTCATGTGTGCATGCAGTGCAACTGCCGCTTTAATACTTCTGGAAGCCCTCAAAATCACAGGCTATGCTCCCCTTACTCTCTACAGTTCCCACAACTTTCAAAATCTATTCTCCTCCTCACACTTGACATATATACTTTCTGCCCCCTGGCTCCTTCAACTGTACTCACTATTTGTTGAATCTCCCACAATTACCATTGTTCCTGGTCCAGACTTCAATCCAGCCTCTCATCTTATTCCTGATACTACATCTGAACCCCATGACTGTATCCCTCTAATCCACATGGCATTCTCCCCTTTTCACCATATTTCCCTCTTTCCTGTTCCTCACCCAGACCACACTTGGTTTACTGATGGTAGTTCTTCCAGGCCCAATTGCCAATCACTGGCAAAGGCAGGCTATGCTATAGTGTCTTCCACATCTATCACTGAGGCTATGGGCCTGCCCCCTTCTGCTACTTCTCAACAAGCTGAACTCATTGCCTTAACTCGAGCCCTCATTCTTGCAATGGAACTATGTGTCAATATTTATGACGATTCCAAGTATGCCTTCCACATCCTTCAACACCATGCTGTTATGTGGGCAGAAAGAGGTTTCCTCACTACATAAGGGTCCTCCATCATTAATAAAACTCCAACATTAATAAAACATTAATAAAAACTCTTCTTAAAGCTGCTCTACTTCCAAGAAAACTGAGGCCATTCACTGCAAAGGCCATCAAAGGGCATCAGATCCCATCGCTCAGGGCAATGCTTATGCTAATAAGGTATCTAAACAAGCATCTAGGGTTTCAACTTCTGTCCGCCATGGCCGGTTTTTCTCCTTCTCATCTTTTCACTTTACATTTCCAGTTTTGCCTTACTCAAGGTCTCTTCTTCCCTGTGGCTCCTCCACCTATATGTGTCTACCTGTTAATTAGACAGGCACATGTACACTAGTTTTCCTTACCCCCAAAAATCAATTTGCAAATGGGACCCAACAGCTTCCTGTTCCCCTCATGACACCAACACTTCACTACTATTTGTTTTGTTTTTCTTATTATTAATATAAAAAGACAGGAATGTGCCTCGACTTACTCACTGTTGAAAAAGGAGAAATCTGTATATTTTTAAACAAAGAGTGTTGTTTTTACCTAAATCAATCTGGCCTAATATATGACCACATAAAAAAACTCAAAGATAGATTCCCAAAACTTGCCAACCAAGCAAATAATTACACCAAACCCCCTTAGGCACTGTCTAATTTGATGTCCTAGGTCTTCCCAATTCTTAGTCCTTTAATATCTGTTTTTCTCCTTCTCTTAGTCAGACCTTGTGTCTTCCATTTAGTTTCTCAATTCATACAAAACCGCATTCAGGCCATCACCAATCATTCTATATGACAAATGCTCCTTCTAACAACCCCACAATATCACACTTTACCCCCAAATATTTCTTAAGTTTAATATCTCCCACTCTAGGTTCCCATGCCACTCCTAATCCCGCTTGAAGTAGCCCCGAGAAACGTTGCCCATTATCTCTCCATACCACCCCCAAAAATTTTCACCGCTCCAACACTTCACCACTGTTTTGTTTTGTTTTTCTTATTAATATAAGAAGACAGGAAATGTCAGGCCTCTGAGCCCAGCTCTGCACATATACATCCAGATGACCTGAAGCAACTGAAGAACCACAAAAGAAGTGAAAATAGTCAGTTCCTGCCTTAACTGATGACATTCCACCATTGTGATTTGTTCCTGCCCCACCTTAACTGATCAATTAACCTTGTGACATTCCTTCTCCTAGACAATGAGTCTCAGAACCTCCCCACCGAGCACCTTGTAACCCCTGCCCTTGCCCGCAAGAGAATAACCCACTTCCATTGTAATTTTCCACTACCTACTCAAATCTTATAAAACTGCCCCACCCCATTTCCCTTTGCTGACTCCTTTTTCGGACTCAGTCCACCTGCACCCAGGTGATTAAAAAGATTTATTGCTCACACAAAGCCTGTTTGGTGGTCTCTTCACATGGACGCATGTGACAGGAACAAAGATACATGAAGATGCTAGCTGCTTAAGAAGGGAAGTGTGAGTGTGTGTGTGTGCATGTGTAAGGACAAAACTGAAAACATTTGAATTACAGCAGATACAGAAAGAAATCTTACCTGAACTTCTTTTGCCTGACTAAAGCAGAACCTCCCAGAAATGCCCCTACCATTATCTCCCTTCAGAGGAGTCCTCATGTAATGGTAATAGGCCTTTTGCCTGATGTGCACAGCATGTCAATATGCCAAGACACTGGGTCGCAGCAGAGGAAGAGGTTTAATTGCAGGGCTGCCAAACCAAAAGATGGAAGGAAACCTCAAATCCATTTCCTCAAAGAGTTTGAGGCTGGAGTTTTTAAGGGTTTTGGAGTAGGTGGAAGTGAGAGATCACTAATTGGCTGAAGAATGCAGAGTGAAGTCATGGGACAGAAAGATGAAAAAACAGTATTCTCATGCTGATCAGTTCATCTGTGGGGCTCTTTAAAGTGGATGGTGTCAGCTGTTCTGCTGGAATTCAGGATCTGCATAAACAATTCCTAAACAAAAGCCTTATGATTCTAATGTCAAAGATCTTATCAATGGGAACAATGAGAATGCAAATGGTCAGTATCTCGTGTTCCTGACTTCTGGTTACAAGGAAGTGGGTCAAAGAGTAGCCTGATTAATGCTTACCTATAATTATATTTCTGTCCAGGATTCTTGTTAACCGTGTGAGGATGGCTTCACCCAGACAGGAGATATTCCAAGAAAATTGTGTAAAACTTCATCCAAAGCTTCTGTTTATCTTTCCCAAGAGTCATTTGTTTTCCTATAGAAGCCATTTCTCCCTCCTTCTTTTCCCCTATGAGTTGATAAATAAACTTTTATCTCTAGCTCTTCATCAAGCCTCTTCATCTTAATGCTTCCACAAGTTATGAATACAACTTATTTTCTTTCCCCCTGCTAACCTGTCTATAGTTAATTCACAGGCTCCCATCCACTGAACCAAAGTTGGTAGAGGGAAAGTTGTCCCTCCTAATAGCATGTCTGTGTATATTTAGAGTGAGAGAGAAGGATGAGAAGAGAATTCTGTCCTGTCACCATCCAGGTAGTCGTGGGAGTTGGGACCTGTGGTTAATATAAAATAAATTTGAACTTAGTTCCTGGTTCCTGCCACAGAGCTCCTAAAACCCTTGAAATTTCCTGAGTGATAGTGTAACCAAACTAAGGGTCAGCCAATCACTGCTCACTGCTCAAAAGCAAGACTTGCGAGACAAGAGTTGGTGGAAGGAAAAGCAGGCTTATTCAAGAGCCAGAAACCTGAGGACATGGTGGACTAGTGCCTCAAAGACTATTTCAAATTTTTAGGCTAGCTAAAGGGATTTTAAGAAGTAGGAGGCGTGGAAGCTATGAGCAGGAGTGGTGCAGGGTGCAGGTTTGCATGCCTTATTCTGATGGCTATCTTCAGTAATGGATCACCTGGAGGTCTGGCTGGCATTACCATGACTGTAACTAGCTTATGGATTAACCCCCCTCAGTGATTTTTCTGAGAATGTAGGATTCCACAATCTCAAATTCATGCCTGGTTTATTTAAAGATTAGCCCCTGGGTTTCTTAAGCAAGGATATGGCTAGCTATTGAATAAAGCAAAGGGTAAGCCTATTCATTCTTGAGGCAGGCTGATTATTCCAGTTGCAAACTCCCCATTGCCAATTCCTGTTTCATTTCTATGGGAGATCAGGTGTCAGTTTCTTTCTAGCTACTTCCTGCTGAATGGGGGCATCACTAGAGAGCTGAATAATGGAATTTACTTACCTGGGGTTGGAAGTATTCATGCATTCCTCGACTTATGGAAGTGATTTTTTTTACAGCATCATTGACCTGGGAGTTTGGGGCCTTTCCAATCAGGGAAAATGCAATCTTGCAATATCACACATATGGTGCAACAAGAGTATAACCCATAGCAGAGAAGTATATCTATTCCTATAATCATAGCTAGAATTACCAGCAGTTTTTTCCACCAAGTAGGTCCTGATCCAAACCATGAAGATAACCACTGGTTTAGGGACATCGTGGGGTCAGACATAGTATTGATTTGTCTGTGCATGTCTTGAAGGGCTGAGTAGATGTTTTGCAAATTATCTAGGATATACACAAAACGTTTAGTTTCAATGATGACTCAAGGTCCCTCCCAGCAGCTGTGAGTACATCAAGGGCCATGTGGTTTTGCAAGACTACTTTTCTCATTGTAGTCATTTCAGAGGTTACTAATGAGATGTCCTTAAATGTGTCTTTCAGCACTTGCTATAATTTGTCAGTGCCTCAATATGCCAGATGATGCTTTCTAAGCCTGCTTGGGGGAAAAAAAGGGACAGGAGATCATCTTACCAAGGGAAAACACATTTGGAAAGTGTTCAGGCTGCCTGGTGGTTTTTGTTAATCAGTCCTGGACCCATGGGAGTCCTAATGTGCATTGCCCTATCCATCCATCAGGTAGACATGGCCAAAGATGAGTTTCACATAACTATTGAGTTCTGCTGGGGACCAGGCACCAAATTTTGGGTCTGTGTCCAGTCAGTGGTAAACAAGTGTGTCTAATATAGCACTAAAGAATGTTCATATTGATGTAGAGGCATCCAATCCACATTATTAGTAACATTCGGCCAATGATCCTAAGAGTGATTCCTTTATTCCCAACATAAAGGGGCACTTTGGGTTAAGTGACTAATCGTGGAGATCATCCGGAGGTAATTGTCCCAAATTTGACAAAAACTCACCTACCAGGTAATGGTTATTAGTAGCCAAAATCTTAGGGGCCATCTAGGGAAACTCCTTTAAGAGAGGGAATGCATACTCAGAGGCCCTTTGGATAGTCCGATTATAATGAAGGGTTTTCCAGGATCTGGGTTCTGAAGCGTTATGTTAATGCCAGGCCATTTTTTAAAAATAATACCTTAAGGTACCAAGGTCCTGATTTTCCCATGAACAATTTTTCATATAGGTTTGTAAATGTATCTAATCAGCTCCCTGCAGGGGTGATACTCACTAAAGTAGCCCAGAAGTGCTAAAGATAGGTAGCAATCCACATACCCAGCAAGCATCTTAGTGTAGACTATCTGCATAATGTTGTGCCCACTGTAGAAATAGACTAGTTTTAGCAGATGTCAAAAAAGTTTACTCACGGCCGGGCACGGTGGCTCAAGCCTGTAATCCCAGCACTTTGGGAGGCCGAGACGGGTGGATCACGAGGTCAGGAGATTGAGACCATCCTGGCTAACACCATGAAACCCCGTCTCTACTAAAAAAATACAAAAAACTAGCCGGGCGAGGTGGCGGGTGCCTGTAGTCCCAGCTACTCGGGAGGCTGAGGCAGGAGAATGGTGTAAACCCGGGAGGCGGAGCTTGCAGTGAGCTGAGATCCGGCCACTGCACTCCAGCCTGGGAGATAGAGGGAGACTCCGTCTCAAAAAAAAAAATTTTACTCATTATGATAAGGACTAACAGAAACTTCATCTTATAGTACAAAAAGATTTTTCTTAAGCAGTAGCTTCAGTTCTCCAGTTGGCTCACAAGCCCAACCAGGTTGATTGTCTGCTGTGTCAGGTTGGGGAGGGGTGATTTTCACCCAAGTGTGATGTATGCATGGATTTGACTCCAGCCAGCTTAACAGATGAATCAGTCGTTAAATAAATCATCGTCTCTACTAAAAATACAAAAATTACACAGGCGTGGTGGTACACACCTGTAATCCCAGCTACTCGGGAGGCTGAGGCAGGAGAATCACTTGAACCCGGGAGGTGGAGGTCACAGTGAGTGAAGATCGCATCACTGCAGTCCAGCCTGGGTGACAGAGCAAGATTCTGTCTCCAAAACAAACAAACAAACAAACAAACAAAAATTCTTAGCTTTAGTTTGGTAGGGTTTTCCCCTGGGACTATGGCCCACGACTCTGGAGGGGGCGGCGCTTTCTTGACTTGGGTGTGATAGGTCCATCCTTTTTCTGCTGTCTGGACTGCGGTTCCAGTTGTTGGGAGCACTAGGTAAGGTCCTTCCCAGGCCAGTCCAAGCTTTTCCTCCTTCCAGTTTTTGATGAGGACATGATCCCCAGGCTAATGTTGATGTACTGGGAACTCCAGGGGTGGTGCCTGTGCTAAAAGACCTTTAGTTCTAAGGGAAGAGAAAATGGAAGATAAACCAAGTACATAATGTCTGAGAAACCGATCTTTTGTTTCAAACGTGGAAATGTCAGCAGGAGTGTAAATAGGGCAACCCATATAGCATCTCATATGGGGATAGGCCAACATCTTTTTGAGGGGTGGTTCGGATTCCTAACAAGGCAATGGGAAGGCATTTAGTCCATGGCAACTGAGTCTCTTAAGACTAATTTGGTTAAGTGACTCTTCAGAGTTTGATTTATTCTTTCTACTCTTCCTGATGAAGGTGGGTGCCAAGGAGTATGATATTCCCACATTATGTCTAGTGCTTGGGCTAATTTCTTAACGATATGTGCAGTGAAATGGGTTCCATTATTTGAATTAATAGTTTCAATTTATTTACTCAGATCCATTGGAGGAACCACTGTCTATGGCAGCTATAGTCTTATGAAATGTATTTCTGAAGTAATAAGACTTGAAAACCAAAATTACTCCTTGATCCACGGGCCGCCGAACTGCAGAATAGACGTTGTGTGAGCAGGCATGGAAACTATGGAAACTAATATCTTTGAATATCTCCATCAGAGGCCAATCAGCAGTAGTATTTTGAAAGGAATCGTTTTTTTCTGAGGAGGTCTCAATAATGAATTTAAAATATTCAGTAAACCATGATGTAAACAGATGTGCTATCATTGGGGCTTTGTTGTTCCATTTATAGACAGGTAAAGTAGATTCAGCATAATTCCTAAGGGCCCTAGGATTTTCAAATGATACATGAGCACTGGCTTCAACCTGAAGTCTTCAGTGGCAGTTGTCCCCTAACAAGAGAGTTGGCCTGTCCTCTGAAGCTCTGAAGCCAGGCACTGACTCCTCCTCTTTATCTATGGGAGTCCCAGATGGCACCTTCTTCCAGTATAAAGCTGTCTCATCTACACTGAAAATCTGTTGTTTAGTGTGGCCACCTTCATCAATGATCTTATCTAGAGCTTCTGGAGAACTTGCTGCAGCTGCTCCTCAGCACTTGCTGCTTCATCCTTCACTTTTATGTTATGGAGACGACTTCTTTCCTTAAACCTCATGAAGCAACTTGTGTTGGCTTACAACTTTTCTTCTGTAGCTTCCTCACCTCTCTCAGCTTTCACAGAATTAAAAGGCCTTATGTGGATTTGGCTTTGGCATAAGGGAATGTTGCGGATGGTTTGGTCTATCCAAACCACTGAAATTTTCCCCATATCAACAACAGTAAGGCTGTTCTGCTTTCTCATCACTCGTGTGTTCACTAGAGCGGAACTTTCAATCTCCTTCAAGAACTTTTCCTTTGCATTCGCAATTTGACTAACTGGCTCAAGAGCCTATGGACTATCCTGGCTTTTGACATGCCTTCCTCACTAAGCTTTATCATTTCTAGATTTTTAAAGTAAGAGACATGTGACTCTTCTTTTCACTTGAACATGTAGAGGTCATCGTAGGGTAACTAAATGGCTCAGGGAATAGGGAGGCCTAAAGCTAGGAAGATGGGGAAGGCTCCAGTCAGTGGAGCAGTCAGAACACACACATTTGTCAATCAGGTTTGCTGTCTTCAGTTTGTGGCACCCCAAAATAATTATAATAGTAACATCAAAGATCACTGATCACAAATCACTGTCAGACATAGTCATGGAAAAAGTTTGAAATATTCTAACAATTACCAACATATGACACATAGAAGCACCAAATGCTGTTGAAAAAATGGCGCTGACAGATTTGCTTGATGCAGGGTTGCCATAAGCCTTCGACTTGTAAAAAAAACAGTATCTGCCAAGTGCAGTAAAGGAAAGAGCAACAAAACGAGGTGCACCTGCACAACCAATGCCCAACTGTGCTTACCGCACGAAGGAAAATGTTTCAAAGGTATCATAACTTTTTAGTCTGGAAATCTGAATGATATTTTACTTTTTCACAGTGAGCATGTATTCATGGGGAGCTTACACAACTAAAAAAGTAAAGTTGTGGCCGGGTGCGGTGGCTCACGCCTGTAATCCCAGCTCGTTGGGAGGCCGAGGCAGGCAGATCACGAGGTCAGGAGATCCAGACCATCCTGGCTAACATGGTGAAACCCCGTCTGTACTAAAAATACAAAATATTAGCCGGGCGTGGTGGCGGGCGCCTGTAGCCCCAGTTACTCTGGAGGCTGAGGCAGGAGAATGGCGTGAACCCAGGAGGCAGAGCTTGCAATGAGCCGAGATCATGCCACTGCACTCCAGCCTGGGTAACAGAGCAGGACTCCATCTCAAAAAAAAAAAAAAAAAAAGTTAAGTTGTATTTGAATGCATGTGGGCTACAACTAAAAAGGAACGTGAAATAACACAGTTATATAACAGTGGAAAGATGTATGGATCTAACTCTGTGTCATATTTAGATTTTCTAGTAAATGGGTGTAGGAACAGAAGGAGAGACAGAGTTAGATAAAAGGTGTAGGCTTTGCTGCTTCGAAGCCTTGGTGCTGATTAGAGTGTGATTGCATTCACGATAGTAGGGATGAATGTCACGAACTGCTGTGTGTTCTGCTGGTGAGCTTCACTGCAATACTGTGCTAACCAGTGAGAGTAAGCCTGCAGCGCAGCCAGGGACTGAGCACGCACATCAATGAGGTTGGGTTTCAATACTGATGGCACAACAGTTTCAATGTTGTACAATTTTTTTTTTTTTTGAGATGGAGTCTCGCTCTCTTGCCCAGGCTAGAGTGCAGTGGCGCGTTCTTGGCTCACTGCAACCTCTGCCTCCCGGGTTGAAATGATTCTCCTGCCTCAGCCTCCCCAGTAGCTGGTACTACAGGCATGTGCCACCTTGCCCAGCTAATCTTTTGTATTTTTAGTAGAGACGGTATTTCACCATGTTAGCCAGGATGGTCTCGGTCTCCTGACCTTGTGATCCACCTGCCTCGGTCTCCCAAAGTGCTGGGATTACAGGCATGAGCCACTGCGCCCGGCTCCATGTACAATTTTATCTGAGATCCATACAGAGTAACTTTGACCAATCTCTTCACAACTGTGAGGGCATCATTGAACCGTGCAGCCAACACATCCTTGATAAAGTACTCTGCCAGGTAGCCCATGGCCTGCAGCAGGGAGCTCAAGTCTCTCAGGGAGCAGTGCAGCCATCGGCAGTCTTTCTCCTTGGTATTGTTCCACCCCTGTCCTGACCCTGAAGTAACTATAAATTGCTGTAATCTCAAATAAACTTCTAAATTATCCTGAAGAACTGGGAATGGTGTGGAGAAGGCGTGCATGGGCAGGAGCTCCATCACTTTGTGCACCACCTCCAAGCTCTGCTGTAAGCAGCGCTGTCACTCTGTCTGCTGATAGTCATCCAGAGTCTTGTCATCCAAATCCTCCAGCTGGGCCTGGTTGTATCTGAACTGGATTGGATTCAACACCTCTGTAAGGAGGATCACCAGGGCAGGGCGTCTTCATACCTGCTGAGAACTGCTTTCTTGTCTCCAAGACGACTTTCAATTTTATTTGTCAGATAGTCCAAAAAGAGCATCCAGACATCCGAACAAGAGAATTAACCTTCATGAGTAGGCTGATGAAACGTGTACTTGAACAAAAGTGTCAAAAACCCCACCACAGGGAACTGGGAGTAAAACTTGATTCTTCTTAGGTGAACACTCACAAAGAGCTGAAGAAAGTCATTAAACTTCTCGATATAGCTCTCATCGAGCTCTTCCAGCCTGCTCTTCACTGTGTGGGCATTGTTATCCTTGGTGATTTTCTGCAGGAGGCAGAAAGTCTGCTGGAACATACACAGTAAATACTCCTCGAATTCCATAGGCACACAGTTCTTGGACATGAGTTCCTTGATGCAGGACACGACCAGGACCCCCAGCCAGCTCTGCTCCTGAACCCAGACACAGTTCTGGCTGCTGCCATTAACTGACACCATCTTTCTGGCCTGGATGTCACAGCCAAATCATGCCAAGTGGAAGATGGTGGTAAGGAGGGATGGGGTGATGCTGGCAGACAGAGGAATTCAACTGAAGAGATGGGCCAGGCACTCCAAGGCCAGGGAACAGATACACTCACTCACCACATCAAGGATGGGAATTGGCTGATTCAACAGCTTGGCTGAACTAGGAGTCTGCAACAGGTTACTCAGTAAGTCACCACTTTCTCCTGATGTTGGGGATGGTGGTGGAGTGGCAGCAGTAACACTGTGTTTGTCCCAGACAGTCTCCAAGATACCTGTCAGTAGCCCAAGCACTGTCTGCACCCGGTCCAGTAGCCACTTCCGCAACTCCTCCTTCCCAGCCACACTGAGGTCCTCACGGGGACAAGCCAGCTCTTCTGGAGTTGTCTTCAACATGATGGGCCCAAGGGTGTTGTCACAGGGGAGTGGTTCAACTGCAAAATGTTAGTAAAAAAGTCATGGTAGAGCATGGGCCAATCCTGACATTCAATATCAACAATAACTTTGCAGAGCTTGTTCCGGATAAAGGAAGGTAAGATTTTATGGTGAGCCACAAGGAGTTTGGGCAGGCAGCTATGGATTTCCATCTCATCCTGAGATGGGACCCCAAGCCACATTTTATTGATCAGATTCTCAAAAACTGTTAAACTGTACATCATTACATAGTCATTCCTAGTGCTGGAGAGAAAGTACAGGCAGAATCTCCAGGCTCCTATTTGCTAGGCAAAGTTATTAAGAAGTTCCTCTATCTCATGTTTTCTTTCATTGGTTGTACAATTGTGAAAAACTCCTGTCAGCAGACTTTCCAACGCCCTGAGAGAGGCTTCTTCAGATGCCATGCTGGCCGGGGAGGGGGCGGCTCAGATGAGCTGGTTCTTGGGCTTTGGACACCTCCCACTCACACAGTTCAGGTCATGATCCCCGCAGACTAGGGAAGTCCCCCACCCATGCAAAGAAAACTCCTTCCCCACTGGGCCCCGAGGGGATCCTCTAAAAAGGGCAGGGCCGCCCGGGTCGCCTCTTGGGGGCCCCCGAGACAATTTATCCAGACCCACCCACCCCTTCCCAAGGAAACTGAAAAAGCAGGAAATGGGGCTCGCATGCCGGCGAGGAGGGCAGGGGCTCGGGATCCCCGACCTGGCCCGACGCCCGCGGGGGAAGCTGCGGCTCAGGCAGGGGCTCCCCGGGCCTCCGCGGGCAGAGGTGGCAGCGGACTCGGCCCCGAGACTGAAGGGGCGGAGGCTGATGGGGCCTTGGCTGCGCTGCCGGGGCAGCCGGCTCAGAGGAGAAGCCCGGGGGCCCGCGCTGTCCTAGCCCCCTCAGCACACACGGTGGCTGCAGCCGCCCTGCAGAGCACCCCTGTGCGCGCCTGCCCTGGAGCCGCTCGCTCATACTGCACGGCCGCCCCCGACCACGGCATCTTTTAAATCTGCTACTGTAAACCACTGGTGGCTGTATGGGATCCTACTGATAATAGTAATAGGATTGGGAACAACAGGGTGTGTAGTTTGGACTATCTGGTTAATAGCTCTAAGGTCTTGCACTAACCGATATGACCCATCTGCCTTCTTTACAGGCAGTATTGGAGTGTAATAGGGAGACATAAGGTTCAAGAAGCTCATCATGGAGAAGACCTTCAATTAGAGGTTTTAAATTTGCCCTGGCTTTTAAAGGAATGGGGTATTGCTTTCTCTTTACTACTTCCCCAGGGGTTTTTAATTTAACATGAATCGGAGGAATCTGTAACTTTCAATTCCTGTCTTTTGACCCTACCTCGGGATGAATGTGTTCTTTGTCTGTGGTGGTGAGCAAGTTTGGGGCTGGGAGGAATTTTCCATGATTGATTTGGAGGCCTACGCCTAATTTTAGCATTAAATCTCTTCCTAATAGATTTGTCCCTGTTTCCAGAATTAACAGAAATTTGATATTAGCTTATTGTTTTTTATATTTCACTTCTGTCTCCTCTAAGATTTTTTTTTTTTCTCTCTACCTTTGCGTCTCCTGGCTTTACTCTTTTGTACCCTTTATATTGCCTGGAGAGTGGGGGTCTAGGTTCTTTATAGGTTCTGGCCCCTTGAGTACTTTGTTATATGATGGACAGCAGAGTTTTCACCTTCTGCTTTTGTTTTTCTTCATCTCTTCCTACATATACTTTTTGGGCTTCTCTCAGAAACTCTTCTAAGGTCTATCTTTCCAGTTGTCTATGTTTTGTAATTTCTTGTTAATATCTGGCCAACTCTTAGTGACAAAATGAAGTTCTAAACATTCCCTGCCCAAGAGGGTCTTCTGATTCTAGGCCAGCAAATTTTCTCATTTGGTCTTTAAGCCTTTCTAAAAATTCTATTGGTCCCTCATCTTTTCCCTGTTTTCTATTAAAGGCCTTGATAAGATTTTGGGTGCAGGGCACGGATTCTCGAATTCCTTTTATTACCATCTCCCTAAGGTCTTTCATATTTCCCTGATGGGCCCTATTGTTCTTATCCCATTAAGGATCCTGGGCTAGGAATTTTGTTCAGCCGCTGGGACATTCTGACCAGGAGGGTGTTCATGTTCCCAAATGGTCATAGCGGCCCTGCGTATCATGCTCCTTTTTTCTCCTGAGAATAAGATGCCTAAGATAGACATTACCTCAGCCCAAGTATATAACTGGGGTCCTAAAACTGATCAATTTGATCTGCCACTCCATAAAGGTCATCTAAGAGTGGTTTAAGCTCCTTTTTTAGGTTAAGGGAAGAGTCTGGGGTGGCAGCTGGTTGGGGGAGAGGAAGGTACTTTAGTCCAAATAAAACAGCAGTATTTTATCATTTGCTGCTTTTTCTTGTGTTGGGTCCTTCCATTACCCTTCCAATATTCTAACATTAGGCCTAGGGGACTATCACAGGGCATATTATCATGATGATGATCTTTCCTATCTTTTGTCTTACTTGCTATATTTACCATCCTGGAAAAAGTGTTTTTCGCTGAGTCTGCAGGGCTCAATCTCTCTTGCTAGAGATTTCTTGCACCCCAGCGAGTCTGCGGGGCTCAATCTCTCCTACTAGAGTAGATCGGTATAAACCCCATGATGGGCAAGCCGCCTTTAAGCTGTATGAGGTGAACGCAGAACCAGATCTGGACTCTGCACTCGCTGTACACTCAGTTGTGTATCTCAGTCACACACTTTCAACCTCCAGGATGTCCTGACCACCAAGGAAATACTTCACTGCTCCTGCAGCATTTCTTTCCTTGGTGTGTCCCAACAAAGAAATACTTCACCACCCCCACGGCTTTTCTTATCTTGGTCACCACCACCAAGGAAATACTTCACCGCCCCCACAGCTTTTCTTATCTTGGTCTGTGCACAGAGTTACCTGGTTGCCGTGGTATTTATTTGTAGGCCTTTTCTTCCTGCTTTGCTGAGAGTCCGGATTTATTCGTCACACAGGGTAGATCTCGATTCCTTACCCCGAGGCCGCAGCAATGAGGGAGCGGGACGCGTCTCCTCACGAGAGGTGATCAGAGACTTTTCCCCAGAGAAGCAGAGAAGAATGGGATCCTGGGCAGGCCCCCAAATTTGTTGAAAGTAAATGCTCAGTGCCGCAGGGTGAAGATAGCACTCAGGCAAAAGTTTTCACAGCAAGCCAATTTACTTCTTTAGAAGGGTGCATCTCACGGATGGAGCAAAGGTGAGAGCACACCGGACAAAGGAAGGGAAGAGGGTCTTACTCCTAATACAGCTAGTGCCTACTGCTGTGTCTTTCCCCGGTTGACTAGGGTTGGACCACACAGTCCAAGCTAATTCCAACTGGCTATTTTAAAGAGAGGGTACCAGCCGGAGTGGTGGGGTGAGTAGTTCTGGAGGGAAGAACAGTTACAGAACAGGTGACTAAGGATACCTAAGGACAGAACAGGTGATAGAGGCTAGGAGGGGGTTGTTTACTGAAACTAGGGGCAAGGAGGTGTAAAGAACAAGGAAGTTAAATTTGTTCTTTAAAATGGAGAACAAAGAACAGAGAAGCTGAACATACTAACATATTGGTTCTTTGAAGAGGAACTCAGAGCTCATTGTACTTAACAATTTTTCTCCCTCTTGAATTTTAAAGGAAGTTGTTAACAGGCTAAACTTTGAAGAGGAATTCACCGTCTCCTACAAAACTCAGGTTCAGCTGCTCACCTTTTGAAAACAAAACTCAAGAGACAAGGGTTGGTGGAAGGAAAAGCAGGTTTATTCAAGAGATGGCAACCTGAGGAGATGGTGGACTAGTGCCTCAAAGACTATATCAAATTTTTAGGGTAACCAAAGGGATTTTAAAGGAAAAGGAGGCATGGAAACTATGAGCAGGAGTGGTGCAGGACACAGGACTGCGTGTCTCGTTCTGATGACTATCTTCAGTAATGAACCACCTGGAGGTCTGGCTGGTATCACCATGACTGCAACCAGGTTATGGATTAACTACTCAGTGGTTTTTCTGAGAAGGGAGGATTCTACAATCTCAGTTTAATACTTGGTTTATTTCAAGATTGCCCCCTGGATCTCTTAAGCAAGTATATGGCTACACATTGAAGAAAGCAAAGGGTGAGGCTATTCATCTTTGAAGCAGCCTATTTCAGCTTAAGTAGGAGTGTCTTGTTTTTCATAATGAGCCCCTTTGGATCACACCTGAGATTACGCTAGTGAGGTAACTTAAGGTGGGGCCCCTACATGACCTCAAAATGGGGCTGGCACCGGAAAGACTGGGGATTAGAAGGTTGAAACTTTCAGCCAACCCACTGACATTCAGAAAGGGGGCAGGGACTGGAGATCAAGCTCCATAAAAACTCTCAGACATACAATCTAAGGAGTTTCCAGATTGCTGAATACATGGAGGTGTTGGGATGGTGGCATGCCCAGAGGCCATAGAAGCTCCACACCTTTCCCCTCCCATACCTAGCCCTATGCACCTCTTCCATCTGGCTGTTCATGAGTTGTGCTTATGATAATAAACTGATAAATGTAAATAAAGTGATTTGCTGAGTTCTATGAGCCATTGTAGCAAATTATCAAATCTAAGGAAGGAATGATTGGAACCCCCAATTTATAGCTGGTTAGTCAGAAGTACTGGAGGCCCAGACTTGCCAGTGGCATCTAAAGTAGGAGGCATTTTATGGGACTCAGCTCTTAACCTGTGAAATCAGATACATATGTGTTTAATACACCTGACCCAATCAGGTGAGCTTTGTTGTTCCCTATTGTTCTATCATGATCATTCTTGGTATTCTGTCAATATCTAACTTATAGAGAAGGTCGGTGGTCATGTCCTTTCCTTAAGTTCCTCCAAATTGTTTGACCTCCTGAGAGCAAGCATGAGAAACAGAGCAAGGGAGAGAGATTGAGAATGAGAGGGAAAGAAAGAGAGAGAGAGAGAGAAAGACAGAGAGACAATATTAGAGCTGGCTTTGGGGGTTAGAGAATTATGAGGGTATAAGTGCATTTCTGCCTGAATGCAGCTTTACTGGTACTTTAGAAATTCACCCAAAGCCTAACAAAAACAAACTAGTGTGTTGTCTTTTTTTCTTTGAAATATTTATATTCCATTTATGGTTAAAATAGTTAAGACAAAGTTGAATTATAACATCATTAATAGTAAAAGAAAACATTTAACACATCTATCAAGATAAGCACGATGGGGTTACTTAGGATAAGGCTGAGATGCAAAAACAACTCAGTAGTTTAAAAGCAAAATATTTTATTTTCTTCTCACTTGAGAATTCCTCTCTAAGCAATGCAAGTTATTTAGCAATCGGACTTCTTTCATTGTGTTACTCTGCCATCACCTAGGAGAAAGGTGTTCACCTTTTCTGTGTCATGTACCCCTTCAGCGTTCTGATGAAGCCAAACAGTTATTGAGAACAATAACAATTGAGAGAAAGAGAACAATAATACTTGTTCTCTGAAAAATATCATTAAATGCAAAAAATAAAATGCATGGGATTTCAAAGGAAATCAAATATCAAACATTTAAAGTGTATGATATAGTATTGTATGTGTTTATTAATGCATTAAGTACAAAGACCTAAATTTAGGTCTAATTACTACTATAATTTTTTTTTTTGAGGCAGTGATCAATGTGAAATAATATTTTGAGATATTGGCAACAAATATAAATGGATATAGAAAGTCTATGATTTCTATTTTTTTCTACATTCATTGGTAAAAGAATTGCTACATTTCAATATGGGTGAATGAAAAGATATAATTTTCTGCACTGCATCACTCCATGGATCCTATGAATTCTACCCATAGAGGCTTTCAAATCTCATGGGTTACAGGTTAAAACACCCATAGACATGTTCATCCTCTGCACAAAGAAATCTAAGTCACTATTATGGTTTTGTGAAACGGTAGTACACCTAAATTTAAGAACTGAATAGCTGTTAACAAAATAAAATGCCAAGGAATTAATAGAAAGCAGTTCAAATCAAAAACAATGCTTAAAGAACAAATATGATTAACAAGTAATTTGAAATTTATACTCAAAGAGAAATATCTGTTTAATAATGCAAATCAGAAGTCACTACCCAAGGAACTCCTGTTGTAGAAACTGGTAGACAGCTCTAGGAAGTAGACCCATTAAGCCATTTCTAGAAATACCGGCTAACCTACCTTTCTGGGCTACACTGGTAGTGGCTAATTTCTGCAAATATAATAGGATACTGTTCCCCTCAGCATAGTTTAGCTTACTTCTTAATTGGTTTTATATCCAAAAGGCTTTAGGACTTTGGGTTTAGCTCATAGGAGAGTTCATGGATGTATCCTTGGAGTCCACAATAAACTTTTTTCCACATTGAAAGTAGAATAGTTGGCCGGGTGCAGTGACTCACTCCTGTAATCCCAACACTTTGGGAGTCTGAGGTGGGTGGATTGCTTGAGCTCAGGAGTTTGAGACGAGCCTGGGCAAAACCCCATCTCTACAAAATATTTAAAAATTAGCTGAGTATGATGGCACACACTTGTGATCTCAGCTACTTTGGAGGTTGAGGTGAGAGAATTGCTTGAGCCCGGGAGGTAGAGACTGCAGTGAGCCAAGATTATGCCACTGTACTGCACTCCAGCCTGGATTAGAGAGGGAGACCCTGGACCTTGTCTCAAAAAAAAAAAAAGGAAAGTGGGAAAGTGAAAGTAGAATATCACTTATTTGAGAAACACTAGATTAACTAGTTGACATGGCTGAAGTAGTACAACCATGTAATGTTACCAACATTAGAGATCAGCACAATGCTATATTGCTTAAAAACTACTTTCACCGCCGGGCGCGGTGGCTCAAGCCTGTAATCCCAGCACTTTGGGAGGCCGAGACGGGCGGATCACGAGGTCAGGAGATCGAGACCATCCTGGCTAACATGGTGAAACCCCGTCTCTACTAAAATATACAAAAAATTAGCCGGGCGAGATGGCGGGCGCCTGTAGTCCCAGCTACTCGGGAGGCTGAGGCGAGAGAATGGCGTAAACCCGGGAGGCGGAGCTTGCAGTGAGCTGAGATCCGGCCACTGCACTCCAGCCTGGGCGACAGAGCAAGACTCCGTCTCAAAAAAAAAAAAAAAAAAAAAAAAAAAAAAAAACTACTTTCACATAGATCTCTTTCTTAGCTTGCTTCTTCACACATTGGCTCAAATGGCTTCTCTCTCCTACCTCTCTCTACATTCATTGAGTCATTACTTGAATTTAAGTCTTCAATAAATAGTGCACACTTGTTGGAAAGAGCTCTGGATGTGTGGGCACATGACAAACAACTGATTTTCCCACAGAATCGCCTCTCAAGTCATCCAAATTCAGATGCCCAGGATTGTTCCCTTTTTGCTCTCCCCTGTCCCCCAAAGACCTAGAGAGTAGAAGGATGCACAGAACCTGCTGTAAGACTATCCTCCTTCCATCCAGTCTGTCAACATATGATTCCCTATTATTCAAGGACTGCTTGAGAGCTGCACTTTGAAGGTAAGTTCTGGTTGTAAACATTCTGACATTCCAACAACAAGATGGTCCAGTGAGAAAATCAACCAAGATGACTTGACTAGGAGCAGCCCTTGGAGGTGCTGATAGAAAACATACGCAAGTATCTTACTTTATTCATAAATTGCACCTTTGACTAGTTTTAATGAACCACTATTGGTCCCATTTGCCAATTCTGGGGTAGTTGTTATGAAACATACAGTGAAAAATCCGGGCTGTGATGTGGAAGGGTCACCCCTTGGATGCTCTCATGGGCTGGTGGTCTTGTCTGGTTTGAGCTGAGTTCAGGACCAAATCTTGAGTTCCTGAAAAACGACTTAGCCAGCACGTTGTGACCCACACTTCACAGTCAGACGTTGTATATAGGAACATTGTGGAAACTATGGCTAGGCTACGTGGCATTTTAATGGTAAGCACTACAGCGTCAGCAAACAGCTAAGGGTCACAGTTATAAGCTGACCAGAAAAACTTCAGATACTGGCTACCTAATCATTCGTAGCTATCAGGCTATTGGTTTCATTAGATATTCTTTCACCTCTCAATGAGGGCCCTAAGTTCACAGTGTTAAATGTGGTTTTCCTCAGTGAAGTTCCCATATAATGTATCCTAGTCATCCAGAGACTTCCCAGAAGTTTGTCAGAAATTAAATGCAGGAGCCAGGTCTCTTGTCTAATGATAGTACCTGAGAACCCATTTCCGGGATCACCTAGGGTCTTTCAGTTCTTTTGTGCCTGAAGTCAGTCTTTGATGTTTGTAGCCTTTGCTCAAAGCCACTGCCTGAGTGAACCGAAGTGTTCCAGATGAGACCATACAGGAACAGGCTCACATAATAAGGCTGTTCCCCATCACCACCTCTGCTACCAATCAGTTCAGGAGCTGAATCTCCCCCTGCTATTCCTTTCTCCACTGCTGCAGATTTCCTGGGCTCTGAGAAAAGGAGGAGGACGCAGACTCTGCTATTCAGATCCACACATTGAACCCCGCTATAACCAGTGACCTGAACTCTGAGTGACCTGAATCTGAGTAGGGTAAGAACTGCTCTGCTGAGAACGCTCGGGGGATGACCAGGAGCACTGGAAGGAGACTGATTGAACTTTAATTTTTATTTATTAGTGTTAATTTTTTGAGATGGAGTCTTGCTTTGTCACCCAGGCTGAAGTGCAGTGGCACTATCTTGGCTCACTGCAACCTTCGCCTCCCAAGTTCAAGCGACTCTCCTGTCTCAGCCTGCTGAGTAGCTAAGGTTACAGCCACACGCCACTCTGCCTGGCTAACTTTTTTGTATTTTTAGTAGAGATGGGGTTTCGCTACGTTGACCAAGCTGATCTCGAGCTCCTGACCTCAAGTGATCCACCTGCCTCAGCCTCCCAAAGTGCAGGGATTACAGGTGTGAGCCACTGTGCCTGGTCTGATTGAGCTTTTAGATAGCAAAGAATGGAGAAGGAACGAAATCATGGAAAACTAAGGCCTGAATTCCAGTCAGCCTCATTCCCACTGATACAAGTTTTTCCCTGCCCCTCCCTTCCTTCACCCCCAGTCGTCTCAACCACAATACATTAAAGCTGCTTGCATCCTACTCCCCTATCCTGTGTAGGTCTTTATCACCAGGACAGGGTTCCACAGGTAGGAAGTACCCACCCTTTGTTCTGTGTCTGATGTGGGCATTTGACATGGTTAGAAGTGCTCTCACATACATGCATCTCATTAGACTCTCACAGGTCTGTAGGAAGCTGTTATTAGGCCCTACATCGGTGAGGACATCGATGCTCAGAGCTGTGAATCAGGTTAGAGATTCAGTAGGGCTAGGAACACTCCTCATGGCAAATGAGGACAGAGAGCTGGTTTAAAGAGGTAACTTTTTCAAACGACCATACATCCTATGCTGTGACCACAGTAGCTCTGGTGGAGACTGTTTTAGTCTTTTTGCCTAATTGATTACAGTTACATTTCTAAACTGGTGTCCTTTTATGATGGCATCGTCAATAAGCAGCTCTGACAAATGAAGACCATTTTTAATAGTGATACTTAGGGGAATGCCCCTGAGAAGGAATATGGGTAGTTAGTAGTAATCATATGTTCCACCCAGGCTTTGGGGGAAGTGTTAAAAGGAAGTCAAGATACTGGAGAAGCATCATTTTGCAGAGTCAGTGTAATTGTAACCTGGTCTGTGATTTCAGAGAATCAACGCCTTCCTGTCTAAGAACCACCTGCCTAGTAGTCACTCATCTTCTACACTCCTTTAAAATGTGACAGCCCTGCTCTTTTTGCCTGCTGTCATCCACATAAGATGTAACTTTCTCCTCTTTGCCATCTGCCATGATTGTGAGACCTCCCCAGCCAGATGGAACCGAAGTGGAGTCTCTGGAGCCGCCCAGCAGCAGCCTCATTACTCAGAAGATGCTGACGAAAACCTAGACGGGACGAAGGGAAGAAAAAGCATCCTGCATGTTTATAAAGTGAGCATGTTGGTCCCATTTATAAATATATGTGTGATTTATAAGCTTTTTTAAAACAAAGCTCAAATTGTTGGTATTTTTCTAAAATGTGCACAGCTGTATTTTACATGAAGGCTCTTTCTAATGGGTTGTTATACTGTACTCAACATTTTGGACAGCACATGAAGTCTGCCAATGTACTTCATAAAACATGACTTTGTTTATTTAAAGTTTCTTGCTGTGAAAAAGAACTCCCTACCTGTGAGTTCCTTTATTTATAATTCTTGAAACCGAAATGTATAATGTACCGTTTTCACAACTGTATCTGCTCTAATAAAAAAAAGTTGGTTATAAAAAAAAGAAAAAGTATCCTGACTGGTACATTAGCAAAGGCACAGCCCTGGAGAGCAAGGAGAGGGGCAGGGCAGGCAACAGTGCCCATGGCATGCATCTGCAGCTTGTGAGCAATGCATGAAAACAAGAATCGTACAACAGCATTGCCTTCAGCATCCATGTGTTTATGGCTGTCATGGGGAGCATGATAGAGGAGGATGGATTAACACTAGCTCGCAGGCTGCCTAACCTGGAAGTCAGTCTCTGCCTTTAGACCTGCTCACTTCTTTTGGGAATGGAGATATCCACTGATCCCTTGTCCTACAACCTCAATTAATGTCTTTGTAGCAGCCATCTGTTAAATTCAAGAAGGTCCTAGAACAACTTAATTGGAAAAATTTCCCTCTTATCCCTTGAAAAACCATAGAAAAGTAATGTCACACAAATGTTCGACTTCTGATTTCTACAATTTCAGATACCAGGGTTTATCTGTTGCTATGACAACTAAGAGCTTTATAAATATTTTTCTAGCCTCTGCTTGCTATTTTCTGGAAATTATCTGCATTTCAATATTTGTTTAACAATTTTGAGCTGACAGTAGTAACATAATTGTGTCTGGATTGTGTATGTGGTGTGTGTTGGTGGGGGTGGGTGTAACTGATGTCTTTGTTTTTCAATGTGAGCAATTTTTAATAAACTTTAATATCTAATGTGCAAAAAAAAAGTTACAGCCCTTTCCACTTCGCAGACAAAAAGCTTAAAATGCCATTTTCTAGTGGACGCATGACTTCCTGAGGGTTGGTCTGGTGAAAAGAAGCCAGCCGGAAGGTGATTTGGTGGTTCTACCCACTGCAGTTTGGGTGGATGACAGAGTAGACAGGAGATGTTTGAAATTCTCAAAATTAACGTCATCTATTTTTTTCCAACTTTGTGTTTGGCCTGCATAAGCTGAAGCATATTTTTAGTTCTTAGAAACTTTATTCTCTTATGAGAATTATCTTCTAATCAGGGAACCAAATAGTAAAATTGTGCTGAGTGCTTGCATTGGCAGGAAACAGAATTTTAAGATAAATGTCAGCTCTCTGGACATTGTCTACATGATGCTTTTCTTTCTCTTCTCTGTGGACACACAGGTGTCACTGGTAACTGAAATGGCATCCTCTCTGAAGATCTGGGGCAGTCCCTTGGCCCTGCTTTGCATTCTTTGCAGGCTGCTTATACACAGCAAGGATGTTTCCTGGAGAGAATTCATGACACTGCACTACTTAGATCCAAGCTGAGCTTTTGAAGAGTACAAACGTGATGTCCTCATGGGACAAAAAGCGGTTCTCAAACACAATAGCTCTCATATGTCCATCTATAGCTTATGGCACAAAATGGAGTGTATATGCATTATTGAAGTGGGAATAACCGATATAGAAATGCCTATGTATGGGCCCAGGGTGCCATCAAAGTACTCAAGTGTCAGTGGGAGAAGTACAACAATAGCTACACAGAGAGCTTCAACTACATTGAATTCCACTGTTGCAAGGATGGGTCTGTTGACAGCATAGGAGACCTGAGGATGGTGGAGCCTGTCAGCAACTAGAAGGTCTATGCACATCCTCGGATTGGCATTCAGTGCTTCCCAAGTGGTGGTCCCTGCCTGCATCAATAGCCCCTGACACTTGCACTTATGTGTCAGTGTTTTCCAAAACTTAGAATTATGAGTTGCATGACTTCTTGATACCATAACCTTGCCTGTGTTGTTTCTCTGCCTGGAATACACTTTTGTCTTCATTTACCTAATTTATTCCTACACATTTGTCAAGCTTCAGCTCGTAATGCATCTGATCTTTGCTAACCAAGATTTTTCCTGATATTCACTCTAAACCTACCCAGGGTGAATGATCTTCCCTTCCCTAAATAAATTGTATTATCCAATATGTGTGACATTCTACATATGATGTGTGTAAAGTAATTATTGTGTAATTGGCATGGGTGTGTGAGATCTAGGCTATGTTTGCCTATGACTTAGGCTGTGCAAGGAGTTTAAGGCATATTTTATGTGGCTGTGTCTGTGCATGTGATATGTTTGTGTGTATCATGAGGATGTAAATGATTATAGGCTAAGCTGGAGACAAATTGTGATGTTGACACTGATTGTGTTGACAATTTGATATAATCAAAAAGGTCATAATCCTGTTTTAATGATTTTATTAAAGTGAAAAGAGAGGAAGGCCACTCTGTGACATACAGACTCCAGAAAAAGTTCAGTTTTTGCTTATGTAGGAAAAAGACAAAGAAATTAAAAAAGAATTCAATATTTTCTATACCAGGCTGGTTCAAGAGTTACAACAAATTAATTAGTTACAGATTTGTCCCCAACCCCATGACTTGTTTTCATTTATTCGTAGCTGTGCTTCATTTCTCTTCCAATTTTAAAAGAGTATATTTAATACTCCATCCCAAGACAATGTTATAGCAATGAAGTCTTTCCATAAAAAACAGAAGATCCGGCCGGGCGCGGTGGCTCAAGCCTGTAATCCCAGCACTTTGGGAGGCCGAGACGGGCGGATCACGAGGTCAGGAGATCGAGACCATCCTGGCTAACATGGTGAAACCCCGTCTCTACTAAAAAATACAAAAAACTAGCCGGGCGACATGGCGGGCGCCTGTAGTCCCAGCTGCTTGGGAGGCTGAGGCAGGAGAATGGCGTGAACCCAGGAGGCGGAGCTTGCAGTGAGCTGAGACCCGGCCACTGCACTCCAGCCTGGGCGGCAGAGCGAGACTCCGTCTCAAAAAAAAAAAAAAAAAAAAAAAAAAAAAAAACAGAAGATCCATCCATCCCATGAAGATCAGCCAGTGGAGTGCGAACGAGTCTTCCCTGGCCCCCTTTAGTCATTTGACATTTCCCACAACAGTGCAGGCAAGAAAGGGTCTCAATCTCTAATCAGAGAAACCAAGGTACACCTGCCTTGGTTACAGCTGCCTAGTACGTGACTCAGGTCCCATCATCACTTTTTTTTTTTTCTTTGAGACAGAGTCTCATTCTGTCGCCCAGGCTGGAGTACAGTGGCCAGATCTGGGCTCACTGCAACCTCCGCCTCCGGGGTTCAAGTGGTTCTCCTTCCTCAGCTTCCCGAGTAGCTGGAATTACAGGAGCATGTCACCACACCCGGCTAATTTTTGTATTTTTAGTGGAAACTGGGTTTCACCATGTTGGCCAGGCTGGTCTCGGACTCCCAACCTCATGTGATCTGCCCACCTCAGCCTCCCAAAGTGCTGGGATTACAGGCGTGAGCCACCACGCTTGGTGGTCATCACTTTTTTTTAAGTTTCAAAATAATATAAAGTCATCACTTTTTTTAAGTTTCAAAATAATATAGAGTTCCAACAGCTTAGATTTTGAATTACTTACTTTCATGGTGATAACATACTTAGTTCCACTCAGATTCTCAGGTAAAGGCAGAGCTGACTGGGTATAAAACATGTGGCATGGTTCCTGGCTTATGGTAGTTGCTCAGTAAAAATTCTTTCCTTTCTCATATTACTCTTTGGTTTTCTACTTTAATTTTGACTTCGATAAACAAACATAACAAGTGCCCATCAACCATTTCTGTCTCTGACTCTCGAGATGGGGATTTCTTTTATTTTTTATTTTTTAATTTTTTTGAGAGAGTCTCACTCTGTCACCCAGGCTGGAGTGCAGTGGCACAATTTCACCTCACTGCAACCTCCGCCTGCTGGGTTCAAGTGATTCTCCTGCTTCAGCCTCTCCAGTAGCTGGGATTATAGGTGTGAGCCACCATGCCTGGCTGATTTTTGGTATTTTTAGTAGAGACAGGGTTTTGTCATGTTGCTGAGGCTGATCTCAAACTTCTGAGCTCAGGGAATCCGTCTGCCTTGGCCTCCCAAAGTGCTAGGATTACAGGTGTGAGCCACCATACCTGGCCTAGAGATGGGAATTTCTTTCTTTTCTCTCTCTTTTTTTTTTTTTTTTTTTGAGACAGAGTTTAGCCCTTGTTGCCCAGGCTGGAATGTAATGGTGCAATTTCAGCTCACTGCAACCTCTGCCTCCCGGGTTCAAGCGATTCTCCTCCCTTAACCTCTGAGTAACTCAAGATTACAGGTGCACACCACCCTCCCCCCGCCACTGATTTTTTTGTATTTTTAGTAGAGATGGAGTTTCGCCATGTTGGCCAGGCTGGTCTCGAATTCCTGACCTCAAGTGATCTGTCCACCTCAGCCTCCCAAAGTCCTGAAGTTCCAGGTGTGAGCCACCAAACCCAGCCCAAAACTGGTGGAGGTGCCGGAGAGTGAACTGGGGACCTCGTACATGCCAGGGATTTCTAATGCAAAACTACAGTAGGCTGTCATTTGTGTGGAAGCTATACACACGCAGGATGAGAAAGAACACCTCCTCTATCAACCACACACTCACAGATGTCTCTACTAGACTCAATTCCTTAAGAATGTTTCTAAGAAGTTCAATGCATGTTAGACGGGCTAAGGCATTACATTTCCTAAGGATGACACATCAAGTAGAAGATATTAGCACAAATGATTGTATCTGATAATAAACACATTCGCTTTGCAGAAACATAGGGTGGAGGTTGGAGGACTTTAAAATACAATGGTTCTCAACAATGGACTTAAGACCTAAATTTTGTTCATGGAATGAATGAGAAAGGAGATAGAAAGAAATGTTGGGTTCACAGGCAGGTAGGAACCATGTGAAATTCTGTTTGCTAACTGTAGGAGAGAGATACTAAGTAAGAAATGCTTGCTTCATGTAATTTTGCCTAGGTCCACTATGGGGAGGAAAAGTGCTAAACATTAAAGTACCTTGTGTTCTTCGGTCTCCTGCAATGTTGAATGGCTCTGGCCTTGAAACAATTAAAGAAAAGACCAAAGTATCAACATTATTTATGAGGTGACTGCACCCTTTTTTAGAACTCTGGTCTCAGTGAGGAGTCAGTGTATCTACATCGGTCATCATGTTCCCATTGCAGTTTCTCAGCTTTGCAATTTATAAGTGCACCTGAGGAGGAGCGCACACCTGGGGATGACAATCTCTACTAACCAAACTCAGAAGAGATTAGTATCAAACCAGTAGCAAGGCTGGGTGTGGTGGCTCACACCTGTAATCCTAGCACTTTAGGAGGCGAAGGCAGGTGGATCACGGAGTCAAGAGATTGAGACCATCCTGGCCAACATGGTGAAACCCCATCTCTACAAAAATACAAAAATTAGCTGGACGTGGTGGCACGCGTCTGTAGTCCCAGCTACTCAGGAGGCTGAGGCAGAAGAATCACTTGAACTCAGGAGGCAGAGAGTATAGTGAGTCGAGACTGTGCCATTGCACTCCAGTCTGGAAACAGAGTGAGACTCTGTCTCAAAAAAAAAAAAAAGAAAAGAAAAGAAAAAAGAAAACCAGTAGCTCCTCCTCAATGGTCAATTTACACATGGGGAAAAATACTAATTATTTTTCTCATTCGATAAGTGCTCTTTAAAATATAATGTAAGAGAGGAAAACATTTTCCTTCTACCCTTTTAGGATCTTAGCTGGGGCTCCTAAAAGAAAAGTCAGATTAACAAGAGAAAAACAAACAGAAATGTGGTAACATGTGTATCTCATGTATACATGGGAGAAACTCAGAGAGTAACTCAAAGAGGTGGCTAGGACTTGGGCTTAAATGCCATCTTCAGCTAAAGCAAAGGAAAATGCATGTGGGGAACAAGTCATAGGGAGATGACTAGGAAAAGTATAGTAAATGAGGGAAAGTTTGTTCATACAGATTTAAGTCAGTATCATCTCCACTGAGAAGGGTCTCTTGTGATTTAGAGTCACCTTTCTCTGGTACAGAGAAGGAGACATCCATAAGAATGGAGGTTTCCCTTATGAATGTGCATTACCCTTACAAAAGGCCAATGCATACTCTATTTTCAGAGCTTGTCTTGTGTATACTGTTTTTCCAAATAAGCACTTCAAAATAATCTTTACATTACAGAGCATACCTTGTGGTGGCATATTCTGATCTCCTATAGTAGATTCTCACAAATTTCTCATGAAAGTAGCTCTTTAAAAGTTGCTTTTACTAAAGGGTAAGCAGACGGTAATTCAAAACAGTATAGGAGGAAAGTGCATTTAAGGGCAATTAGTATATTAGGTTTGTATATCAGTGGAATGTGAAGCTGATACAGAAATGAATGAATATGCAGCTCTACAAATCAGGGATAAATATCAGAGCTTTATAAGCTCTAGCTTTCCTGATTTCCATCCCTTATTTGGATAGTTGCATATTAATTTCCTTAGGGACCTATCTTCCTCTTTTGTGGACCTTATTGGTGAAGCTGTCCATTAAGGTTTGCAGTCCCCTCTACTAAGCCAAGCAATTGTCATGAGATCCGAGCTAGGCTAACTGAACTTTCTTTTGTAGGAAATAAATATATGGCACCCTAAAATATGCCTCGATACAAAGTCCTGTCAATTAGTGTTTGTGTTGCTCTGCATCCTCACCAGCTTTGGTGATGTCAGTTTGTATTGCATTTCAGCCATTGTAATAGATGTGTAGTATTATCACATCTATTGCGTTAATTTGCAATTCTCTAATGATAATGATACACTGAAAGGATTAACAGCTCATCAAAGTAGGAAGAATCATAGTTATACATTAATCATAGCATGGTGGTCCACTTGGAGCAGCTTCCCTGCAGCTGTTAACTAACCAAGAGTCACGTAGCATGCTGACCACCTGCTCCCCCATTGTTCCTATAGGTAGAAACTCACAAACAAGAATTGTGGGTCTTTTTTGCTCAAGAATTGCTTCAGACTTTTCAGATTCTGAACTCTAGTGGAGAGGCTGACACCAACCAGTCTAAAGACCCCACCATGCAACTGGCTCAGAAGAATGCACCTTTGGCATCTCCCTGTCCCAAGACTGCACTCCTCACTTCTCAATGAATCAAAAATCCTCACACTTCAGCTGCTGTCCAGATCCCTCACAAACCCTACCTTAAACCTCTTGGGGAGGTGGATTTGACTTTTCCTCCCATCTCCTTGTCTGACTGTCGTAAACATATGACACTATTTCTCTGCTGCTATCACCGTTATCTCAGTATGTTGACTTACTGGGCATAAGGCAATGAATCTATTATGGTTAAAGTTTAGTGGAGAGCTAGCCTCATGGGCATTTGTCCATGGTTCGATACTCTCTTGCTGCTGTGGCAAACCTGGAGATTCACCGAAGTATCTGGAGTCTTTCTTGCCAGCATGGCACTGCCAACCTTCAGCTCAGGCTCACCTGCAAGGGAGAAATGGTTGCCAGAATGGGAAAACATCTCTGGTGAGTGTTCCAACATCCTCTTTTCCTTCTCCTGATCTGCTGGCCTTCTTAGAGGTCCTGTCACCTCTTTGGAGGCCCTGTTGTCCCTCCTTCATAAAGGGCCCTGCTCAAGGACATTTTTACCAATTGTAAGGAGCACGAGGGCACTGTACAGTGGAACTATTCCTGGGCTCTTTGGGTTTCAGTTCTGAAACCTGTTTTGTTTTGTTTTGTTTTGTTTGTTTGTTTGTTTTGTAAACAGAGTCTCGCTCTGTCAGTGAGGCTGGAAAGCAGTGGTACAATCTTGGCTCACTGCTGTTGGCTCTCCCTCCTTCATCTGGTGAAGGAGCTAGGGCCAGGCCACCAGCACTTGACCAAGAGGCCAGGAATGACGAGATGCAGGAATGGCTTCCTCTTCTCACACCTGTCAGGGGACCTAATTTGGCCAGGGAACCATTTTAGCTCCAGCAGGACAATTTTCCCTTCAACAATTACCTATAGGAGGCATTGACGCTGACATAGGGCAACCCATGGGGCTCATTTGGGTACACTCTCCATTCTCTATTTCTAATTTATTAAATTTGAAAAATAGTATTGCCACCTATTGAGATGATCCAAAGCCAATAGAAAATTTGTTCTCTTCCATATTGTTTTCTTCTATATGTTTTATCCCATAATCCTACTTGGGCCAATGTTCAAACCTGGACTCTGAAAGGGCGTGCCAAAGCAGAGGAGCCTTAAGAAAGTTCAGGAAGTAAGGCATAAGCCCAGTGAAAGCCCTTCAAGTTTTCTGGACTGCATTTTGAAGTGTTCAAGGAATACACTTATATTGGTCCAAAGGCCTTAGAATATTTAAAGATGATAAACATGACATTTATTAGCCAGAGTGTTCCTGACATCCGGTGAAATTTGCAATAAGTTGAAGGGGCACTGGATATATCTTTGTCTCAAATGGTAGAAACAAAGGTGTTCACTGGCAGAGACCTGGTCAGAAACAGAGAGAACTATAAAACATTTAGCAGCAAGCCACCTTGCTAGCAGCTGCTCAAGGAACCCTTGGACCACGACACAGACCCACTACAGGAGCCCCACTTAAGTTAGGACCCCCTGGGACCCAGGCTCCCTGTAAGTAGGAACACTCTACTTATTGAATTCCATGTGCCAACTGCAGACAGGAAGGCCACTGGAAAAAAGATTGACCAAACCACAAAGGGGCCAATAATGAAAAAATCAACTTCCAATTCACCAAATGCCTGAAATATCTGAGGGATCTGGGGCTGAGAACTTCTGTAATAAGGATCAAAAATGATGGGGTCTGAGGGCACGCTCTGACCCGGCTAGTACCCTCCATATTTCCCACATGGAGCCCTGGGTCATTATGATGCTGAGAAATCAACGTTTAGCCTTTCTAGTAGACACCAGTGCCACCTATTCAGTATTAAACACACACCTGTTCAAATTGTCTTCTGAAACTATGAAAGTGATGGCAGTTTTAGAGAAGACCCTAAAAGAACTATTCCTGCAACCCCTAGATTTCCAACTGTGACAGATCTGCTTAAAGCATCACTTCTTATATATGCCTGAATACCCTATCCATTTCTTGGGACATCATCTCTTGACTGAACTGAATGCAAATGTTACCTTTTCTCCAGGATAGGTGAATATTACAGTGTCCGCAGATCAAGCCTATACCTTGCAAGCTGCACTGTTGCAGCAACAGGCTCAGAATCTCTCTCTCATCCCTGAAGAATTCCTAGAAGAGGTGGGTACTGATGCCTGGGCAGATGGGAAACCAGAGAGTACTAAGTCTGCAGTCCCAGTACCAAAGTATGTGAAGGAACCACACTGCTGAGTCTTAAACAATACCACCCGAGAGAAGAGGAATGAGGAGGTGTTCAGTCTTTGTTGTCTGATTTCCTCCAGTCTTTGTACTCAATAGACCTTGCTGGTCCTCATGTAAGAAATCTTATCTGGACTTCTCTCAACTGACTAAAGCAGAGCATTGTGAAAATACAGCCACCATTATCTCTCTCCAAGGGAATCCTCACATAACCATGATAGGTGTGTGGCCTGATGCCTATATTCATCTTCTCATCTGTGTGTCAAGGAGTATTGGGCTAGGGTTTTGGGGTTTTTTTTTAGTTTTCGTTTTGTTTGTTTTGTTTTGTTTTTGAGAGACAGGGTCTTGCTCAGTCACCCAGGCTGGTGCTATTATAGCTCACTCCAACCTTAAACTTCTAAGCCCAAGCAATCTTCCTGCCTCCGTTTCCCAAGTAGCTGAGGTTACAAGCACTTGCTACCACTACTGGCCTTAA
Source organism: Trachypithecus francoisi (assembly GCF_009764315.1). Classification (NCBI taxonomy): domain Eukaryota; kingdom Metazoa; phylum Chordata; class Mammalia; order Primates; family Cercopithecidae; genus Trachypithecus; species Trachypithecus francoisi. The sequence continues at coordinate 85,500,210 of NW_022681468.1, read as the reverse complement.
AATTTTTTTTTTGGTAAAGTCAGATTATCACTATGTTGCCCAGGCTGGTTTTCAACTCCTGGCTTCAAGTGATCCTCCCACCTCAGCCTCCGAAGTAGCTGGGACTACAGGCGTGTGCCACCACACCCAACTAATTGCTTTAATTTTCTGTAGAGATAAGATTTCTCCCTATGTTGCCCAGGCTGATCTCAAACTCCTGAGCTCAAGTGGTCCTCCCACTTTGACCTTCTAAAGTGTTAGGATTATAGGTGTGAGCCACTATGCCCAGCCCCTACATTTCAATAGGGGTGAGTGAAAATAGAGATGTAATTTTCTGCACTGCACTACCACATTGATGCTATGAATTCCATCCATGGAACCCTTGGAAGCCCGTGGATCACAGATTAAGACACCTACAGACATTGTCTTCCCCTGAATAAGGAACCTAAGTCATTTCTATGGTTTTGTGAAACAGTAGCTCACAAACATTTAAGAATTGAATAGTGGCTAACAAAAGAAATATTGGCTTGGTGCAGTGGCTCACGCCTTTGATCCCAGCACTTTGAGAGGCCGAGGTGGGTGGCTCACCTGAGGTCAGGAGTTTGAGACCAGTCTGGCCAATATGGTGAAATCCTGTCTCTACTAAAAATACAAAAATTACCCAGATGTGTTGGTGGGTGCCTGTAATCCCAGCTACTCAGGAGGCTGAGGCAAGAGAATTGCTCGAACCCAGGAGGTAGAGGTTCCAATGAGCTGGGATGATGCCTGGGCGACAAGAGTGAAACTCTGTTCCAAATAAGAAGAAGAAGAAGAAGAAGAAGAAGAAGAAGAAGAAGAAGAAAGAAGAAGAAGAAGACATATCAAGGAATTAACAGAAAATACTTAAAATCAAAGACAATATTTAAAGGATGAACATAATTTTCAAGTGATTTAAAATTTATATTTAAAGGGGAATACCTCCTTAAGAACTGAAATCAAAAGTCACTGCCCAAGGAGCTTCTGTTACAGAAGCTGGCAGACAACTCTAGGAAGTAGACCCATTAAGTGATTTCCAGAAATACTGGTTGGGTTACCTTCCTGGGCTGCATTGGTAGTGGCTAATTTCTGTAAATATAACAATATACATTTCTCCAGTTTAGTTTAGATTGCTTCCTAATTGGTTTTATATCCAAAAAGCTTTAGGACTTTGGGCTTAGCTCATAGGAGAGTTCATGGATGTATGCTTGGAGTCCATATTTTTTTTCCATATTAAAAGTGGAATATCAATTGTTTGAGAAATATTGGCTCATACATTGGCTCAGGTGGCTTCTCTCTCCCACCTCTCTCTACGTTCATTGAGTCACTACTTGAATTTAAGTCTTCAATAGATAATGCACATTTGTTGGAAAGATCTCTGGATGTGTGGGCACATGACAAACAACTGACTTTCCCTCAGAATCACCTCTCAAGTCATCCAGATCCAGATGCCCAGAATTGTTCCCTTTTTGCTCTCCCCTGTCCCCCAAAAATCTAGACAGTAAGAGGATGCACAGAACCTGCTCTGAGACTATCTCCCATCCATCCAGTCTATCAGCACATGATTTCCTGTTACTCAAAGACTGCTTGACAGGAGCGGGGCCTTGAAGATAAGTTCTGGATATAAACTGAACCGTCTGTCATTCCAACAATAAGGTGGCCCAGTGAGAAAATCAACTAAGGTGGTTTGGCTAGGAGCAGCCTTCAGAGGTGTTGATAGAAAAGATTTGCGAGAATCTTACTTTAGTCATAAATCTTAATTTTGACGAGTGTTGATGAACCAGTATTGGTCACATTTGCCAGTTTGCAGGGAGTTGGCATGAAAAATACGGTGGAAAATTCAGGCTGTGATGTTAAAGGTAACCTATTGAACACTTGCACAAATTCAGTTGAAGAGTTTGTGGTCTTGTCAGTTTGAGCTGAGTTCAGGACTGAATCTTGAGGTCCTGAAAAACAACTTAACCAGCACCTTGTTACCTGTACTTCACAGTCAGATGTTATGTATAGTAGCATTGTGGAAACTATGGCTAGGCTATGTGATGTTTTAATAGTAAGCAGTACAGTGTCACCAAACAGCTAAAGGTTATAATTTAAAAACTGAGTAGAGAAATTTTAAATACTGGCTACCTAATCATTCATAGCTATTTGGCCACTGTTTTCACTAGATATTCTTTCACCTCTCAAGGAAGGTGTCACAATTCACAACATTAAAAGTGATTTTTCTGGCCCGACCAAGTGGCTCATGCCTCTATCCTAGCATTTTCGGAGGCTAATGTGTTGAGGATTAGCTGGACTCAGGAGTTCAAGACCAACCTCGGCAACATGGTGAAATCCTGTCTCTACAAAAATTAATACAAAAAACTAGCCAGGCATGGTGTTGTACGCCTATAGTCCCAGCTACTCGAGAGGCTGAGGTGGGAGGATTGCTTGAGCCTGGCAGGTTGAGACTGCAGGGAGTAGTGTTTGTGCGACTGCACTCCAGCCTGGGTGACAGCAAGACCCTGTCTAAAAAAAAAAAAAGAAAGGAGGAAAGGCTGGGCATGGTGACTCACACCTGTAATCCCAGCACTTTGGGAGGCCGAGGTGGGTGGATCACAAGGTCAGGAGATCGAGACCATCCTGGCTAACACGGTGAAACCCCATCTCTACTAAAAATACAAAAAATTAGCTGGGCGTGGTGGTGGGCACCTGTAGTCTCAGCTACTTGGGAGTCTGAGGCAGGAGAATGGTGTGAACCCGGGAGGCAGAGGTTGCAGTAGCCGAGATCATGCCACCGTACTCCAGCCTGGGCGATAGAGCGACACTCCGTCTCAAAAAAAAAAAAAAAAAAAAGACTTTCCTCAGTGAAGTTCTCATGTAACATGGTATAACCCTCCAGGGACTTCCCCAGAAGTTTCTTAGAATTGAGAGCAGATGCTAAGTCTCTGGTTTTCTCCTGACAGCACCAGATAACCCCTTTCTGGGGTCACCTAGGTCTTACAATTATTTTGTGCCCAGGGCTCAGCCTTTGATGTTTACAGCCTTTGCTCGAGGCTACTGTTTGAGTGAACCCAAGTGTTCCAGATGAAACGATACAAGAACAAGTTCACATAATAAGGCTGTTCTCCATCACCCCCTCCACTACCAATCAGCTGGAACACTGCAGCTCCCCCTGCTCTTCCTTTCTCCACTGCTGCAGATTGCCAGGGCTCTGAGAAAAGGAGGAGGACACAGACTCTGCTCTTCAGATCCACACGCTGATCCCCACTACAACCAGTGACCTGAACTTGGAGTCTGAGTAGGGTAAGAAGGGCTCTGCTGAGGATGCTCAGGGTACAGCCAGGAGCACTGGAAGGGGGCTGACTGAGCTTTTAGATAGCAAAAAATGGAGAAGGATCCAAATCATGGAAAACAAAGGCCTGAATTCTGGTCAGCCTCAGTCCCACTGATACAGGCTTTCCCTGCTTCTCCCTTCCTTCACCACCAGCCCTCCTAACCACAATGCATTAAAGCCGCTTGCATCCTACTCTTCTATCCTATATAGGTCTTTATTACCAGGACAGGGTTCCACGGATGAGGAACCCTGTGTCTGATGTGGGCATTTGACATGGTTAGAAGTGCTCTCACATGCTTGCATCTCATTAGACTCTCGCAGGTCTATAGGGAGCTGTTATTAGGCCTATCTGAGGACACCCATACTCAGAGCTGTGAATCAGGCTAGAGGTTCAGTACGGCCAGGAATACTCCTCATGGCAAATGAGGACAGAGAGCTGGTAAAGAGATAGCTTTTTCAAATGACCATACATCCTATGCTGTGACCACAGTAGCTCTGCGGGGACTGTTTTAGTCTTGGTGCCTGATTGATTACAGCAACAGTTCTAAATTGATGTCCTTTTATGATGGCATTGCCAATAAGCTCTAACAAATGAAGATCATTTGTAATAGCAATAGTTAGGGAAATGGCCTCTGAGAAGGGATGTGGATAGTGAATAATGATCACATGTTTCACCCAGGCTTTGGGGAAAGTGTTATAAGGAAGTCAAGGTTGGAAAAACATAATTTTTCAGAGAAGTGCAACCTGGGCTGTGGTTTCCAGAACCAAGGCCTTCTGCCTAGGAACCACCTCCCAAGTAGTTATTCATCTTCTACATTCCCTTAAAATGCAACACTCTTTTCCACTTTGCAGACAAAAAGCTTAAAACGTTATTTTTCTATTGGACACATGATCTCCTGAGAGTTTATTTGGTAAAAGAGAGCTAGATAGTGATTGGCTCCTCAAATTGGATAGAAGACAGGGTAGACAGGAGATATTTGAAATTCTCAAAAGATACATTATCTATATTTTCCAAATTTGTGTTTGGCTCTCACACGCTAAAGCATATTTTTAGTTCTTAGAAAACTGTATTTTTTTTTTTTTTTGAGACGGAGTTTTGCTCTGTTGCCCAGGCTGGAGTGCAGAGGCACGATCTCACCTCACTGCAACCTCTGCCTCCCGGGGGCAAGCGATTCTCCTGCCTCAGCCTCTCGAGTAGCTGGGACTACAGCCACTACGCCCAGCTACTTTTTGTATTTTTAGTAGAGATGGAGTTTCACCATGTTGGCCAGGGTATTTCTCAAACTCCTGACCTCAGGTGACCCACCCGCCTCGGCCTCCCAAACTGCTGGGATTACAGGTGTGAGCCACCGCGCCCGGTCCAGAAACTGTATTCTTTAATGAGAATCATCATCTTCTAATAGGGAACCAAATAGCAATATAATATGTGCCCAAGTGCCTGCTTGGCAGGGAAAGGAATTTTAAGGTGGAGCTCAGTTCTCTGAGTATTATTGGGATAATGTTTTTCTTTCTCTTCCCTGTAGACACGCAGGTGGCCCTGGTGACTGAGATGACATCCTCTCTAAAGATCTGGGGCACGCTCTTGGCCCTGCTTTACATCCTTTGCAGGCTGTGTGTATACAGTAAAGACGTTTACTGGAGAGAATTCATAAAACTTCATTACTTAAGTCCAAGTAGAGAATTCAAAGAGTACAAATGTGATGTCCTCATGAGAGAAAAAGAAGCTCTGAAAGGCAAAATGTCTCATATATTCATCTATAGCTTATGGTTCAAAATTCAGCGTACATGCATCAATGAGAAGGGGAGTGACCGATATAGAAATGCATATGTATGGGCCCCAGGTGCCCTTAAAGTACTCGAGTGTCACTGGGAGAAGTACAACAAGAGGTATAGAGAGAGCAGAAGCTTCAGCTACATTGAATTCCATTGTGGCATAGATGGATATGTTGATAACATAGAAGACCTGAAGATTATAGAACCTATCAACAACTAGAAAGTCTATGCACATCCTCAGATATTGGTAGAGTGTTCAGTGCTTCCAAAGTGGTGGGCCCTGCCTCCATCAATAGCCCCGGCCACTCCCCACTTACATTTATGTGTCAGTGTTTTCCAAGTACTTAGAGTTTATATACATCGTGATTTCTTGATACCAAATCTTTGTGTGGTGTCTGTATCTGTAATATAATTTTGTCCTAATTTGCCTAATTTACACCCACATTTTTTCCAAGATTCAGCTCGTATGGCATCTATCCTTGACTAACCTAAGACTTTTCCTGATATTGACTCTCTTTATACCTACCCAAGCTGAACAAACTTCTTTTTCTTAAATAAAATATATTATTCTAATACATGTGACACTTATATATATTATGTGTGCAGAGTATGTATTGTGTGATTGGTGTGGGTATGGGTGATCTAGGCATTTTTGCCTATGGCTGTGCAAGGGGTTTAGGGTGCACTTTATGTGTCTGGGTCTAATGTATGTGATATATTTATGTATATCATGGATATAAATGATTGTGTGCTAAACTGGAGACAAGTAGTGATGTAAGCACTCATCATGGTATCAATTTGAAATAATCAAAAGGGTCAAAATCCAGTTTTAAGAGCGGCTGGGCACTGTGACTCATGCCTCTAATTTCAGCACTTTGGGAGGCCAAGACAGGTGGATCACCTGAGGTCAGGAGTTCGAGACCAGCCTGGCCAACATGGTAAGGCCCTGTCTCTACTAAAAGTACAAAAATTTGCCACGCTTGGTGGCGCATGCCTGTAGTTCTAGCTATAGGAGACTGAGGCAGGAGAATCTCTTGAACCTGGGAGGCAGAGGTTGCAGTGAGCCGAGATTGTGCTACTGCACTCCAGCCTGGGCAACAGAGCAAGACTCCATCTCAAAAAAAAGAAAAAAGAATTTACTAAAGTGAAAGGCTGGGAATGGACATCCTGTGGCACACAGACTCCAGAGAAATAGGGTCAGTACTCCAAAGTTAAAAGTTAAGTTCTTTTTTATGTAGGAAAAAGAAAGCAGTGACAGAGAATTGCATTTTCTATACCAAACTGGTTCAAGAGTTAAAACAAATTAATTGGTTACACTTCTCTCCCCCCACCACATGACTTGTTCTATTTATAGTTGTTTTTCAATCCTTTCCAACTCAAAAGAGTGTATTTAACACTCCATCTTAAGACAATGTGAAACCGGGAGACTAAAGTGGTCGGATCGCTTGAGCTCAGGAATTTGAGACCAGCCTGGGCAACATGGTGAAACTCCATCTCTACAAAAGCAAAAATTAGCCAGACATGGTGGCATGTCCCTATAGTCCCAGCTACTGAGAAGGCCGAGGTGGGAGGATGGCTTGAGCCCAGAAGACAGAGCTGCAGTGAGCCGAGATGGTGCCACTGCACTCCAGCCTGGGTGACAAAGCCATACCGTATCTGTTGCGAAAACAAACAAACAAAAACAAAACAACAACAACAAAACAAAAAGACAATGTGAAAACGATGAAGTCTTTGCATGAGAAAGGGAAGAGAGGAGTTAATCCATAATGAACATCAGCAGTTGAGAGGGGATGAGTCTTCCCTGGGCCCCTTCAGTCATTTATAACATTTCACAAATGCAGGTAAGAACGAGGCTTAATCTCTAATCAGAGAAACCAAGATACATTTGCCTTAGTTACAGCTGCCTGGTACATAACTCAAGCACCATAATCACATTCCTTTAAGGTTCCAAATAATTTAGAGTTCCAACAACTTAGAGTTGGAATTGTAGATTTTAACAATGTGACATGCTTAGTTCCACTCAGATTTCTGGGTATAGGCAGAGCTGACTGGGTATAAAATACATGGCATGGTTTCTGGCTTATAATAGGTACTCGGTGAAAATTGTTTCCTTTCCCATCTCACCTACTGGTTTTGTACTTTAATTTCGATGTTGATAAACAATCATTGCAAGTACCCATCAATCATCTGCTGTCCCTGACCCTAGGGATGGGAATTTCTCATACAAAAATAGAGTAGGCTGTCATCTATATAAAAGCTGTACACACCCAGGATGAAAAAGAGCACCTCCTCCATCAACCACACACTTACAGATGTCTCTATTAGACTTAATTCCTTTTTTTTTTTTTTTTTTTGAGACGGAGTCTTGCTCTGCTGCCCAGGCTGGAGTGCAGTGGCCGGATCTCAGCTCACTGCAAGCTCCGCCTCCCGGGTTCACGCCATTCTCCTGTCTCAGCCTCCCGAGTAGCTGGGACTACAGGCGCCCGCCTCGTCGCCCGGCTAGTTTTTTGTATTTTTTAGTAGAGACGGGGTTTCACCGTATTAGCCAGGATGGTCTCGATCTCCTGACCTCGTGATCCGCCCGTCTCGGCCTCCCAAAGTGCTGGGATTACAGGCTTGAGCCACCGCGCCCGGCCGACTTAATTCCTTAAGAATGTTTCTAAGAAGGTCAGTGCATGTTAAATGGGCTAAGGCATTAAATTTCCTAAGGATGACACATGAAGTAGAAGACATTAGCACAAATGATTTTATCTGATAATAAACATGTTCGCTTCGCTGAGACATAGGGCTCTGGCCTTGAAACAATCAGGGAAAAGACCAAAGTATCAACATTATTCATGAGGTGACTGCACACTAACTCTGGTCTTGATGAGTAGTCAGTGTATCTAGATTGGTCATCATGTTCCAAAGGCAGTGCCTCAACTTTGCAATTTTTGAGTGCACCTGAGGAGGAGCAGACACCTGCGGATGACAATCTCTACCAACCAAACTCAGAAGAGACTAGTATTAAATCAGTAGCTCTTCATCAATGATCAATTTACATATGGGGGAAAAAATGCCATTTTTTCTTATTTGATAAATGCTCTTCAAAATATACTGTAGGAGAGGGAAAAAATTTTACTTCTACCCTTTTAGGATCTTAGCAGGGGCCCCATAAGAAAAGTCAGATTAACAAGAGAAAAACAAATAAAAATGTGGTAACATGCATATCTCATATACACATGGGAGAAACTCAGAGAGTAACTCAAAGGGATGGCTAGAACTTGGGCTTAAATGCCATCTTCAGCTAAAGCTAAGGAAAATGCATGTGGGGAGCAAGTCATAGGGAGATGACCAGAAAAGTAGAGTAAATGAGGGAAAGGTTTGATTTGAGTCGAGTACCTTCTGCACTGAGAAAGGTCTCTTGTGATTTAGAGTCACCTTTCTCCTTCTGGCACAGAGAAGGAGACATCTGTAAGAATGGAGGTTTCCCTTATGAATGCACATTTTCCTTGCAAAAGGGTAACGTGTACTCTATTTTCAGAGATTTCCTGTGTATCCTGTTTCTCAAAATAAGCAGTTCAAAATAATCTTTGTGCTAGAGAGCATACTTTGTGGTGGCATATTCTGGTCTCCTAAAATAGGTTCTCACAAGTAACTCATGTAAGTAGCTCTTTAAAAGTTGCTTTTACTAAAAGATTAGCAGATAGTGGTTCAAAACAGTACAAGAGGAAAGTGCATTTAAGGTCAATTAATATATTAGCTTTGTATATCAGCCGAATGTGGTATACAAAGTGATATACATTTAAAGGCAATTCACATATTGGCTTTGTGTTGTTTCTCTGACTTTCACAGTATTTTATTTATTTACTTACTTATTTATTTATTTATTTAGAGATGGAGTCTCCCCATGTCGCTTAGGCTGGAGTGTAGAAGTGTGATCTTGGCTCACTGCAACCTCCGCCTCCCAGATTCAAGGGATTCTCCTGCCTCAGCCTCCCAAGTAACTGGGATTACAGGTGTCCACCACCATGCCTGGCTAATTTATGTATTTTTAATAGAGATGGAGTTTCATCATATTGGTTAAGCTGGTCTTGAACTCCTGACCTCAAGTGATCTGCTCTCCTCAGCCTCCCAAAGTGCTGGGATTACAGGCGTGAGCCACCATGCCCGGTCAAGAATTTTGTAAGGTGTTTCAGATCTTGAATTTCAGTGTTGTGGCTGGTGCCAACTGGTCTAAAGACCTCCACCAAGGAACTGGTTCAGCACAAGATGCAGTTTTCTTTTTCCCCCATCCCATGACTGCACCCCTCACTTCTTGATGAATCAGAGATCCCTGATGAATCAGCCCTGGCCCAGACCCCTTACAAACCCTACCCCTAAACTTCTGAGGGAGGCAGATTTGAGTTTTCTTCTCATCCCCTTGCTTGCCTGCCCTAGGAATATTACACTATCTCTCTGCCTCTATCGCCATTATTTGGTATGTTGACTTGCTAGGCACCAGGCAATGAATCTATTGGGGTTAAAATTTAGTGGAGAGTGTCAGAGATGATAAATTCCTTTTCAAAAGGTTTTAATTCCTTGTTCTTCTGGGATCTTTGTTTCTCTAGTTTCTATAGTTACCCATGCTGGAAACATCCCTTTCTGCCCTTGCCGCACCCTGACATGCCCTGACAAACTTAGTCATGCCTTGTGCTATAAGGGATAGCCTTCTCCTTCCTGCCTAGATACCTGTGTTCAATTTCAAACATTAGCCAATCGGGTCAGTTTAGACTGTGCAGTCCAACTCCAGCCAGTGGAGAAAGGACACAGCAGTAGGAACCAATTGCATTAGGGATAAAAACCCTGGCCCTACCTGGCTCAGTGTGCTTTTGCCATCATGACTGGCACAAACTGCATCCTTCTGTAGAAATAAATTTGCCTTGCTGAGAAAATTTCCATTTGAGTGCTATTCCTTTTGCAGCACCAAAACTTGTTTTTAACAAGAGCTAGCCTGGAGGCTCCTCATGGACATTTGTCCCTGGTTCAATGCCTTCTTGCCACTGTGGTGAACCTGGAGATCCACCGAAGTCTCTGGAATCTTTCTTGCCAGCATTGCACTGCCAACCTTCAGCTCAGGCTTGCTTGCAGGGGAGGAACAGTTTCTGGAAATGGAAGACATCTTTACTGTGTGTTCCCAAGCACAAGTGACATCCCCCATTTCCTTCTCCTGATCTACTGGCCTTCTTAGAGGTTTTGCAACCTCTTTGGAGGTCCCATCGACTCTCCTCCACCTATACAAAGGGCCCTGCTCAAGGGCAGCTTTCCCACTTGGAAGGAGCCCATAGCACTGTCCCGGGGAACTACTCTTGGGCCTCTTGGTCTCAGTTCTGAAATCTGATTTCTGACTTGTGAGGTCTCATTACTGTTCTTGTTTGTCCCGTTTACCTGTGTGTCCGGGGGTATCCTAAAGGAATCACTAGCTGAAGCTCAGTAGGCCTGACTCAGGGAACCCATCGTCTCTGCCTCGCAGTTACTTTTGGTGAGTGCCGACAGACCAGGCGGCAGCAGCTTGGTGGCCTAGCTCAGGGTGGCCATCTGTTCCCTCTTCATCACGAGTGGCCATTCACTACATTGCCAGCTAGAAGTCATCCCTCCCCCTATGGAGTGGATCAAAGGCACTCAGACATTGAGTGGAACAACTGGTGTTTGCATCTTTTTTGTATGTTAATTGTAATTTTATCTTGGTTGATGTGAAAAATGCTAATTTTGTCCTCTTAGGCAGGCTGTTAGGCTGCATTTCACAAAATTGGGCATCCATTGCCTAAGAACCCATTAAAAGAAAAAAATACTTTTGTAATACAACCTGGCCCCTTCATCCATCAGAATGTGGGGGAAAAGTGACCAAAAATGGGTTCCTTAGTTATTATGTCATCTGGCAGCTAGACCGCTTTTGTAACAAGGAAGAAAAGTGGAAAGAAATCTCTTATAGACAGTGTTTTGTGTTGCTTTGGCAATATAAGCTGACACAGAAAAATGTAAAGTTATGGTACAGGAGACTATTACTAAGCCTGTACTGTTGGAGTCATAGGAAAGGGATGATGGTACTTTGCTAGTTCAGTTAAAGGAGCTGTTGGCACTCCCTCCTTCGCCTGGTGAAGGAGCTATGGCCAGGCCACTGGCACTGGAGTCATAGTCCCCACCAGGGACCAAGGGACCAGGAATGATGAGATGCAGGAATGGCTTCCCCTTCTCACATCTGTCGGAGCATCCAATTTGACCAGGGAGCCACATTAACTCCAGCAGAACATTTTTCCCTTCAACAATTTCCTAGAAGAGGCATTGATGTGGACACAGGGCAACCCATGGGGCTCATTTGGATACACTCTCTATTCTCTGTTTCTTATTTGTTAAATTTGAAAAACAGTATTGTCGGCCAGGTGCAGTGGCTCACGCCTTAATCCTAGCACTTTGGGAGGCTGAGGAGGGTGGACTGCCTGAGCTCAGAAGTTCGAGACCAGCCTGGGCAACATGGCTCTTCATGGGGCCATCTGAGGTTGAGAAAAGTGTTCAAGATTTGTATGTAGCCCTCTCAGTTGGGATCTATCTGGGAGTGCACTGTCTGAATCTGTGACTGTGTGAGTGTGTAGCATCTACATTGGGCCCATACCCACCTCTCTCGCGCGCTCTTTTTTTTTTTTTCTCCCCAGAGTCTCGCTCTGCTGCTCAGGCTGGAGTGCAGTGGTGTAATCTTGGCTCACTGCAACATCTGCCTCCCAGGTTCAAGCAATTCTTCTGCCTAAGCTTCCCAAGTAGCTGGGACTATAGGCGAGTGACACCATACCTGGCTAATTTCTGTATTTTTAGTAGAGATGAGTTTTCACTCTGTTGGCGAGGCTGGTCTCAAACTCCTGAACTCAGGTGATCTGCCTACCTCCGCCTCCCAAAGTGCTGAGATTATAGACATGAGCCCCCAGGCCCAGCCTTCTTTCTCTTTCTTTCTTTTCTCTGCAAGGTGACCTGCATAAGTACCCGGTCAATCCAGGAACCTGGCCCTGGAGGGGAACCATCTCTATCATTTTGACTAGGTCATCTTCCTAGGACCCCAAAGTATATCTTACAGCTAGCTATGCCAGACCTCGTGGGGAAAAGAAGTGTGTGGACTCTTCTGCGGGTTATCTAAGTGGTCCTGTCACCCTGCTTGCAGTGCTCAATGCTGTCTGTGTGAAAAGAAGGCTGAAAACACCGGGGGTAAGTCCTTAAGTAGTCCTAACTCCAACCCTTGATCCCTTTTTTGTCTCTGATTTGCCATCCCCCTTTGTTGCCTAAAGACCAAAGTGACCTTCCTTGCTGGCCATAGCAGTTTATGCCTATAATCCCAGCACTTCGGGAGGCTGAAGCACTAGGATTGCTTGAGCCCAGGAGTTCAAGACCTGACTCAGCAACACAGTGAGACCCTATCTCTACAAAAATTAAAAAAGTAGCCTTGGGCCAGGAGCAGTGGCTCATGCCTGTAATCCCAGCACTTTGGGAGGCCAAGGCAGGAAGATCATCTGAGGTTGGGAGTTCGAGACCAGCCTGACCAACATGGAGAAACTCCATCTCTACTAAAAATACAAAATTAGCTGGGTGTGGTGTCACATGCTTGTAATCCCAGCTACTTGGGAGGCTGAGGCAGGAGAATCACTTGAACCTGGGAGGTGGAGGTTGCAGTGAGCCGAGATTGTGCCATTACACTCCAGCCTGGGCAACAAGAGTAAAACTCTCTCTCAAAACAACAACAAAAAATTAGCCTGGCATGGTGAAACATGCCTGTAGTCCCAACTACTTGGGAGGTTGACATGGGAGGGTCATGTGAGCCCAGGAGTTTGAAGCTGCTGTGAGCCATGATCACACCACTGTACTCCAGCCTGGGTGACAGAGCAAGACCCTATCTCAAAAAACAACAAGAACGACCAGGCACGGTGTCTCACACCTGTAATCCCAGCACTTTGGGAGGCCAAGGCAGGTAGATGACTCGAGGTCAGGAGTTCAAGACCAGCCTGGCCAACACGGTGAAACCCGTCTCTACTAAAAATACAAAAAATTAGCCTGGAGTGGTGGTGCGTGCCTGTAATCCCAGCTACTTGGGAGGCTGAGACAGGAAAATCGTTTGAACCCAGGAGTCAGAGGTGGCAGTGAGCTGAGATTGCACCACTGTACTCCAGCCTGGGACAGAGCGAGACTCCATCTTAAAACAAAACTTGACGGAGTCCTGCTATACTATGTAGATAACTTACTTATAGATAGCTTCAACCAGGAAAAATGTTTGTCTAACACCATCCTAGTTCTAAACCACCTGGCCCAGGGTGGATACAAAGTGTGTGTTTACAAATCTATAAACAAAAAGTAAACTTATCTCAGACTCAGGTTAAAGAAAGGCAAGAGGAGTCACTAAAGCTCCTGAAAATAGGAGACAACTGCAAGGATTCTTAGGCATGGCTGGCTTCCGTTGGATTTGGAGTCCTAGTTTTGCACTGATGACTAAGCTCCTTCATGAAACTCTAAAGGTATTAGAATCTGAGCCCCTGCCTTGGATGGCCAAGTGCCAACACAGATTTAATATCACCAAGGAAAAATTAGTATCAGCCCCCGTGTTGGGACTGCCAGTGTCCCAAAGGCCGTTCAAACTCTACATTTATAAGACGCAAGGCATAGGTCAGTCTAGGTGTGCTAATCCAGATGCCAGGAGACACCCCACAGCCAATAGTCTATTTTTCTAAACAATTGAATTAAACAGTTAAAGGGTGGATCCCTGCCTTCAAGCATTGGCAGTCACCTGTGAAGTCCTACAGAAAGCAGAAAAGTTTACCCTGGGGCAGCAGGTCACTGTCTTTGTGCCCCATCAAGTGTTGACTTTACTAGAACAAAAGGGAGATTACCGTCTCACTGTGGGGTGAATGGGCAAATACCAAGCCATCCTCTTGGATGACCCAAATATCACCCTGCAGACCTCCATGGCTCTAAACTCTTCCTCACTGCTCCCAGCTACTGAGCCTGATTCCAGGTTAGAGTACGACATTTTAGAAATTGTTCATGTAGTCTATTCCAGCAGGCAGGACCTGTCAGACCAGCCATTGGATGCTCCAGATTGAGAACTGTAACTAGGGGAGCAGTTTCATGGAAGATGGGCAACACAGAGCAGGGTACATCATGGTGACCACCAACAGGGTAATAGAAGCCCACGCCCTTCCTGCGGGTACCTCCACACAAAGGCTGAGTTAATTGCTCTTACCAGAGCCTTAAAATGTCCCAGGGGAAGCAAGAAAACATTTACCCTGATTCCAGCTACACCTTCATGAAAGGACATGCTCATGGAGCCATCTGGGAAGAAAGAGGCCTCTTGACATTGGGAGACAAGGATGTTAAGCACCCAGTGGAAATTCTGGCCCTATTAGAAACAGTTGCCTTGCCTGCCCACACCTCCGTTACGTGCTGCCCCGGACACCAGAGAGATAATTTGCAAACAACCAGCTGAAGGTGGGTAGGGAGAGGTCTGTCGGCCTCCGGCAAATGAGGCCCACAGAGTCGCCCGTGGAGCTCTCGGGCGGAGTTCCGACAGTCCCGACCGCAGTGGGGAAGCTGGGAAGTCCGTGCGTGGCATTCGTCCGGAGCGGCTTTTCTAGGAATGGGAGGGTGATAGGCGGGGCACGGGCGTGTCGGGGGCGTTCCGCAGGTGCGACCAGGTAAATCTTGGTCTCTTCGGATTGACATCACCTGGCGCATGCCTAGTTGGTCTGCACCTTCCCGGGTCGCCGGCTGCATTTTCGCGTGCGCGGGGAAAAGTTGGGGGGATGAAGAACCCGGAAGTGCATCATCTTGCCTCCGTTCGTCCAAACAGGCGTGAGTGGCTTATGCCTGTAATCCCAGTATTTTGGAAGACTGAGGTGAGTGGATCACCTGAGGTCAGGAATTTGAGACAAGCCTGACTAACATGGCGAAACCCCATCTCTACTAAAAAATACCAGAAAATTTATCCAGGCATGGTGGCAGGTGCCTGTAATCCCAACTACTCGGGAAGCTGAGGCAGGAGAATCGCTTGAACCTGGGAGGCAGAGGTTGCAGTGAGCCAAGATCGAACCATTGCACTCCAGCCTGGATGACAAGGGTAAAATTCTGTCTTAAAAAAAAAAAAAATTGCAAGCAACCAAAGGCCATCAGGCAGCCAATAAGACTGCAAAACAGGCTATTTGGGAAGCAAAAATATTGGAGGCCTTAATATCTCATTTGAACTTATCAGACTTCAAACCTCATTACACTGAGTAACATAAAAAATGCACCAGGGACTGGGGTTTGATAAGACAGATTCTAATTCTCTCTGGGAAACTAACACTTACAGGATGATATGACTCCCTGAGGCCTTAGTTTACCCAATTTTAAGCATCTGCACGAAGGGACACACTATGGGAGAGAGGCTCTCACTGACCTAGTGCAGCA
This sequence comes from Trachypithecus francoisi, assembly GCF_009764315.1. Taxonomy (NCBI): domain Eukaryota; kingdom Metazoa; phylum Chordata; class Mammalia; order Primates; family Cercopithecidae; genus Trachypithecus; species Trachypithecus francoisi. The sequence goes on along the minus strand of NW_022681468.1, from coordinate 85,484,696 downwards.
GCATCTTCAGAGGCCACACCTCCGGAAGACTATTCAAAAGACTATGCAAGGATGGGTCTTATGCAATGAAAACAGGAAGACTGAACGCAATCCTCCCGCTAGAGGGGTGTGATACAAAGGACTACGCCCTTTTGAGGACTGGCAGGTAGACTTCACTCAGATGCCCACGGCCAGCAGAAATTACAGATTCCTTCTGGTGTTCATGGACATCTTTCAGGGTGCATCAAGGTGTACCCCACTTAGTAGTCTAAAAGGCCACAGGAGTAATCAAGCCATTATTAAAGGAAATAATTCCCAGATCTGGACTGGGAATTTCATGTTTCATACAGAGCGACAATGATCCTTTATTTCAGATGTCACTTGAAAAGTAAGTCAGGCACCATAAATCAAATGGAAATGGCACTCATTGTGGGGACCACAGTTGACAGGAAAATGGAAAAGATGAACCTTACTTTAAAGAGGACAATAGCCAGACTCTGTCAGAAAACAAATCTTAGCTAGGATAGGGTTTTGCCTCTTGCCTTGGTCCAGATCAGGTAGTGCCCTGAAGTGGGTTGAATTAAGCCCTTTTGAACTTGTTTATGGGAGACTTTTCCAGAGCCCCTTGCCAAGAGTCCCACCTTTGGATCTCTTAAAAGAGCCCACAATGAAGCAATACATACAACAGTTCGGACAAACATTGCTAATTGGGCACTGGCTTGCTCTCTGCAGGTCTGCTTACTGCTCGGATAAGCCCCTTCACCCTTTCCACCCAGGAGACAAGGTGCTGCTACAGTCTTGGGAAAACTGAGGACCAGCTCAGCAGCTAGCTGAAAAGTGGACGGGATCCCCTGAAATGCTGCTGGACATTCATTCCTCGGTCAGACTAACTGGGATGGAGTTATGGATGCATCACACTTGGGTGAAGGCAGCTCCTCCTCAACCTGATACCTCAGACAACCAGCCTTGCTTGTCTTGGACATGTGAGCCAAAGGAAGATCTGAAGTTACTGATACAAGGATCATATGGATGAGTAATACCACTCTTTCGTTAACATGAAGTTCTGAATGAATTTTATAATCTGAAGTACGTTCTTGATCTTTGCTAAGACTAACCTTTTTGCTGAATGGGTACAAACAGCGGCTTCTCTTCAAAATCAAACAGACTGCTGGGTCTGTGGGAACTACTCCTTTCCTGCACTGCATGCTTGCCATGGTGCATACAAGCTGCTAACCTAAGCAGTTGGAGTCATTTCTATACCTGGTATAAGAGTTCATACCCATTTCCCTTCTATGATCATAGTACCTCTCACAGTGGGTTCCCCTCCTATAAGGAAACTCAGAGACACCTTATTTACCTATTCCATGAATAGATTAACAGTACCCCCACCTTGAGATATGCCATACATGACGGCATGGGATGTCTGACTGCGGTACAAATACAAGTAATGGTTCAAGCACACCATAGCCCACCATAGCCCACCATATGGGATGGTTACGTCCTTAACAATGTAGCCAATCTCTCCAGTTAACTGGCTAGGATAGCAGAATAATGCCCATGTTCGTACTGGGGCCCATCCCTCCACCTGGGATTGGCTATGGGCCTGCGGCACTGATGGTTGCCTTACTTACTTTATAATGGAACCAGGAGATGCAACTGGGGGCACCCTTACTTACCAGGACATCCTGTCCCATCTGGATCCTCTCCCTGCCAATTAGGAAAGCATAAAAGCCAGATATTGTCATCAGAAATGGACACACTTGTGGTTTTTCCCCCCAGGAGGCGGCCATAGGTGTAAAATTACAAGTAGAGGCCGTAGCTAAGCATATGGCTGCTGCCTTTAATAACACTCACTCTGCCATCATCTTTCTCCCTCAAGAAACCTTACAGATTAGACAGAGAGTCTTAAAGAACTGCATGGCCTTAGATATCCTGCCTGCAGCCCAAGGCGGCACATGTGCATTAACTAAGACTGAGTCTTTGTGTGTGTGTGTGTGTGTATGTGTGTGTGTGTACACACACATATACACCAGATTATTCCCACAGTGTAACCCTAGCTATGAAGGCCTTAAATAACTATATTTCTGCCATAGATGCCTCATTTCAAGGCCTTGTGATGGCAGCTTTAGTCAACTCCCTAGTGTGTGGAAGACTCATATATAGTATAATTGGCATTCTACTCAGTGTCTTCTTCAGCTGCTATGGATTTTATTGCTGTTGTGCACTCTGTATGGGGATGCAAGACAGACTTTCTCAGCAGCTCTTAGTTCCCCACACCAAAATACTCCAGCAAGTTCCCACTGTCAATCTGGGATTCAAGAATATTTCCAGCTCCAGGTATGCAGATTCCATCCTACTACCTCATAATTGTGCCTCTTTTCAGCAGGAAGTAGCCAGATTGACTGCATTGACCACTTTCGAAATAAATGGATGGGATTTGACAGTGGGGAGCTGTAACCAAGTAATTTAACTTCAAAAACGTACTTTAGGCCGGGCACGGTGCTCAGGCCTGTAATCCTAGCACTTTGGGAGGCCTAGGCAGGTGGATCACCTGAGATCAAGAGGTTGAGACCAGCCTGACCAACATGTGAAGCCTCATCTCTACTAAAAATATAAAAAGTAGCCGGGTGTGGTGGCAGGGCACCTATAATCCTAGCTACTTGGTAGGCTGAGGCAGGAGAATTACTTGAATCCAGGAGGTGGAGGTTGTAGTGAGCCGAAATCACCCCACTGCACTCCAACCTGGGCAACAGAGCAAAAACTCCGTCTCAAAAAAAAAAAAAAAGAATGCATTTTAAAACCTTTTTCTTTTTTCTCTCTTTTTTTAGTCTCAAGATATAATCTTGAAGCAAACTGCAGAAATTTTTTTCCCCTCCTCAGTCTTAATATATAGCTTTGAAACATACTAAGAGTTTTTGTTTCCCCCCCTTTCCCACTGTACACTCCCTTACTTTGCATACATTTATCTGACTGTATGCTTGCATCTAAATATGTGCTTACTTAGAAGTTCTAGGGACTAAGACCTAGGCATGAAAACCCAGCTGCAAAATTCCAGAGATTACCTCAAAGCAGTTAGTCAACAACCTGGCCATTGTGGGGATGATGCCAGCTCATGCTCCAGGTGGACCATGACTCAAGAGAGCCACCAGAACAAGACGCGCAGACCTGTACCCAGCACCACTCCCTGCATGCCACCCACTATAAGTTCCCTTTGTAAGCCCCTCTCCCCAGGCTAAAGTTGGAAATGGTTCCTTTAAGACACAAGCCAGGGCCACTTCCCCAGTGCTAGCTCTGGAGTAAAGTTACTTTCTTTTCACTTCATCTTGTCCTTGTTACTGGTTTTGCAAGCAGCCAAGCCTGCATTTTGTTATATTTTATTGTTTAAAAACTGCTTTCAAATGCATTACTTCTAAACATTCTCAAAATTACTCACTGATGTCCTAGAATATATCACAAGATATGATGCCTTGAGAAGCTATAGAGCTCTTTCTTAGCTTGCTTCTTCAAACATTGGCTCAGGTGGCTTCTCTCTCCCACCTCTCTCTACATTCCTTGAGTCACTACTTGAATTTAAGTCTTCAATAGATAATGCACACTTGTTGGAAAGAGCTCTGGATGTGTGGGCACATGACAAACAGCTGATTTTCCCTCAGAATTGCTTCTCAAGCCATCCAAATCCCGATGCCCAGAATTGTTTCCTTTATCTCTTCCCTATCATCAAAAGACCTAGAGAGTGGGAGGATGCACAGAACCTGCTCTGAGGCAATGAGACAGAGCAGGGATCTATCTTAGAGGCTAGCAGGGCACCCTCCCCCACCCAGCATGGAAATAAAGGAAAATCTTCAATTTCTTAGCTAGCCTTGAAAAGAAAGAAGAGGAAGAACTAGATAAGCAAGAAGGTAATACTAGCTTAAAACAATAGCCAGGAATGTTAGAATCAGGGGATGTTTGGTTCCCTATAGAAACTAAAAATAACATCTTAACATACATCCCTGAGTTCTTCAGAAACTCAGACCCCCACCAAACAGATCTGCTGGCCTGTAGACCTCAGATAAGGGGGAAACTGAAGACTAAACTCTGACCAGCGATCTTCTAAATTATTTCGAGTGGCCTGGAGAAAGTCACACCCATGATCCAAAACTAATGTTCTGTTCTGCTGACGCCCTATTCTTAAACAAACTTTCATCTCCTTAACCAATTGCAAATCAGATGATCTTTGAATCTACCTATGACCTGTGAGCCCGTGTTTCAAGATCTCACCTTACTCAGCCAAACTAATATATAATCTCCGCATACTAATTTACTGTTTTGCCTGTAACTTTTGCTTTCCTGAAATTTACTCCCGCCTTTAAAAACCCTTACCTGAAGTCATCAGAGAGGCCAGGTCTTCAGTGTGAGCCACAAGCTTCTCCTTGCTTGTTGCCTTGCAAATAAACTCCCTCCTTTCTCCTGCTATAGACCTTGGTGTGGATGTTTGATCTTACTGTGCCAGACGATCAGACCCCAGTTCAGTTCCATAGGAACAATCTCCCCTGTGCCCCACAGAATCTATCAGCACATGATTCCCTGTTATTCAATGATTGCTTGACATGAGCTGAAGTCTGAAGAAAAGTTCTGGATATAAACAGAATATTCTGACATTCTAATAGCTAGGTGGTCCAGTGACAAACTCAACCAAGGTGGCTCAGGTAGGAGTGGCCTTGTGAATGTTGATATAAAATACATTCAAGGCCAGGTGCAAAGAATGGCTCACACCTGTAATCCCAGCAGTTTGTGAGGCCGAGACGGGCAGATCACTTAAGGTCAGGAGTTCGAGACCAGCCTGGCCAACATGATGAAACCTCACCTCTACCAAAAATACAAAAAACTACCTGGGCATGGGGGTGCCCGCCTGTAGTCCCAGCTGCCTGGGAGGCTGAGGCAGGAGATTTGCTTGAGCCTGGGAAATGGAGGTTGCAGTGAGCCAAGATGGCACCACTGTACTCCAGCCTGGGTGACAGAGGGAGATTCTGTCTCCAAAATAAATAAATAAATAAATAAAATACATTCAAGTATCTGACATTATCCATAAGTTAAACCATTGGTTACTGTTACTGAAACAATATTGGTTGCATGTACCAACTTAGGGGGAGTTGGTATGAAACATAGTGGAAATTCCAGATGTGATATGGAAAGGTCACCATGGGATGTTCACACAAACTTAGTTTAAGGGCTGGTGGTCTTGACCAGCTTGAGCTAAGTTTAGGGCTGAGTCTTGAGTTCCTGAAAAACAACGAGGTCAACACCTTGTGAACCATACTTCAGAGTCAGATGTGATGTGTAGGAACATTGTGGAAACTATGGCTAGGCTACCTGACATTTACTAAGGTAGTAAGCACTATAGCGTCAGCGAAGTTATTGTTAATAAGGACTAAACTCTGATTTTTTTTTATCTTGCCCAAATTTCTATCTAAGGTGTCTGGGCAGTCATGCCCTACAAATCATAAATTCTCATCAGATGAGTTTTATTTAACCCTATATATCATGTTTTACGTTTCAACCTGACTCGGGCATAACATTATCAGACAAAAAAGAAAAAGTATTTTGCACCAAAACATGTTTCTGTGGCACATTTTGAAATTGCCGGCCGGGCGCAGTGGCTCAAGCCTGTAATCCCAGCACTTTGGGAGGCCGAGACAGGCAGATTACAAGGTCAGGAGATCAAGACCATCCTGGCTAACACAGTGAAACCCTGTCTCTACTAAAATACAAAAAATTAGCCGGGCGAGATGGCGGGCGCCTGTAGTCCCAGCTACTCAGGAGGCTGAGGCAGGAGAATGGCGTGAACCCGGGAGGCGGAGCTTGCAGTGAGCTGAGATCTGGCCACTGCACTCCAGCCTGGGCGACAGAGCAAGACTCCGTCTCAAAAAAAAAAAAAAAAAAATTGCCCTGCAAAGCTGTTCTTTGTGGGGGGAAATTTGCATCTGTAAAGAATCTCTATTAACATAGATAGATCTTTTTCTTCCAGACCTTTCCAATCCTAAAGAGATTAACTAAGATCTGAAAGGGAAACATTTGTCATCTACTGTCTCTAAGGGCAGCCCCTATAAGACTTCAAAAGAATTGGTCTCCACAATCTTTATTTTAACCTGAACATTCCCTTTCTACCAATCCCAGGTCTTTAGACAAAACTAGTCGTTAATCAGAAAATGTTTAAATTCACCTATAGCCTGAAGCACCGCCCCCCAACTCCCCACCAGCTTTGAGTTGTCCTGCCTTGCTGGACCAAACCAATGTATTTCTTAAATATGTATGATGTTTCACGCCTCTCTAAAATGTATAAAACCAGCTGTGCTCCAACCACCTTGGGCACATGTTCTCAGGACCTCCTGAGAGCTGTGTTATAGGCCATGGTCACTCATATTTGGCTCAGAATAAATCTCTTCAAATATTTTACAGAGTTTGACTCTTTTTTTTTGTTTTTTTTTTGAGACAGTGTTTTGCTCCTGTTGCCCAGGCTGGAGTGCAATGGCGTGATCTCGGCTCACTGCAACCTCTGCCTCCCAGGTTCAAGCGATTCTCCTGCCTCAGCCTCCCAAGTAGCTGGGATTTCAGGTGCCCACCACCACGCCCAGCTAATTTTGTATTTTTAGTAGAGATGGGGTTTCACCACGTTGGCCAGGCTGGTCTTGAACTCCTGACCTCAAGTGATCCTCCTGCTTCGGCCTCCCAAAGTGCTGGGATTACAGGCGTGAGCCACCACACCCAGCCGATTCTTTTCATTGACAATAACAAACTGCCTAGTAAAACTTCAGATACTGGCTACCTAATCATAACTGTCTGGCCACCAGTTTCACTAGATACTCTTTCACCTCTCAATGAAAGTCGCACAGTTCACAATGTTATAAGTGGCTTTCCTCAGAGAAGTTTCTGCGTAACATAACATAACCCTCCAGGGACTTCCCAGAACTTTGTCAAAAATTCAGAGCAGAAGCCAGGTCTCTTGTTGTCTACTGATAGCACCAGATAACCCCTTTCTGGGGTCACCTCACTCTAGGGTCTTGCCCTTCTTTTGTGCCCCGGAGTCAGTCTTTGATGTTTGTAGCCTTTGCTTGAGGCCACTGTCTGAATGAATTCAGATGTTCCAGATGAGAAGATACAGGCACAGGTTCACATAATAAGGCTGTTCCCCATCACCCCCTCCACTACCAATCAGCTAGAGTGCTGCAGCTCCCCCTGCTCTTCCTTTCTCCACTGCTGCAGATTGCCAGGGCTCTGAGAAAAGGAGGAGGACACAGACTCTGCTCTTCAGATCCACACGCTGATCCCCACTACAACCAGTGACCTGAACTCGGAGTCGGAGTAGGGTAAGAAGGGTTCTGCTGAGGTTGCTCGGGGAACAGCCAGGAGCACTGGAAGGAGGCTGATTGAACTTTTAGATAGCAAAAAATGGAGAAGGATCCAAATCATGGAAAACAAAGGCCTGAATTCTGGTCAGCCTCAGCCCCACTGATACAGGCCTCTCCCTGCCCCTCCCTTCCTTTACCCCCAGTCTTCTCAAACACAATTCATTAAAACCACTTGCATTCTGCTCTTCTATCCTCTGCAGGTCTTTATCATCAGGACAGGGTTCCACAGATAGGAAGTACCCACCCTTTGTTCTGTGTCTGATGTGGACATTTGACGTCATTAGAAGTGCTCTTAAATACATGCGTCTCATTAGACTCTCGCAGCTCTGTAGGGAGCTATTATTAAATCCATCTGAGGACACCAATGCTTAGAGTTGTGAATCAGGTTAGAGACTCAGTAAGGGCAGCAACTCTTCTCATGATAAATGAGGACAGAGCACTGGTTTAAAGGGCAGACTCTTTCAAAAAGACCCCCACACTCCATGCTATCACCAGAGAAGCCACTGTGGGGCTCTTTTAGTTTTGGTACTTGATTGATTACAGGAATATTTCAAATCTGGAATTCTGGTTGGGAAACCGAGGCAGGTAGATCACTTGAGGCCAGGATTTCGAGACTAGCCTGGCCAACATGGTGAAACTGTCTTTACTAAAAAAACACAAAAATTAGCTGGGTGTGGTGGTGGGCACCTTGTAATCTCAGCTACATGGGAAGCTGAGACAGAAAATCTGTTGAACCCTGGAGGCAGAGGTTGCAATGAGCCAAGACTGTGCCACTGCACTCCAACCTGGGTGACACAGTGAGACTCTGTCTCAAAAATAAACAAACAAACAAAAACCTCAAAACTGGAGTTCTTTTATGACGACATTTTCACGGAGTAGCTCCAACAAACCAAGATCATTTGTAATAGTGATAATTAGGGGAATGACCCCTGAGAAGGAATATGGGTAGTTAGTAATGAACGTATGCTCCACTCAGGCTTTGGAGAAAGTGTTATAAGGAAGTCAAGATTGGAGAAGCATCATTTTGCAGAGTCAGTGTAATTGCAGGCTGGGCTATCATTTCAGGAAATCGAAGCCTTCCTGCCTAGAAACCACCTCCCAAGTAGTTACTCATCTTTTACATTTCCCTAAAATCTGACAACCCTTTCCACTTCAAGGACATAAACCTTAAAATATCATCTCTTTTGGACACATGATCTCCTGAGAGTTGGAATGGTAAAAATGAGCCAGCTGGAGGGTGATCGGCTCCTCAGGTTGAGAGTAAGAGAGGGACGACAGGAGGTGCTTGGAATTCTCAAAATGAACTTCGTCTATTTTTTCTAATTTTGTGGTTTGCTCACACAGGCTGAAGCATGTTTTTAGTTCTTAGAAACTCTATTCTCTAATGAAAATTATCATCTTCTCACTGGGGAACCAAATAGTAAAATTGCACCCAAGTACCTGCCTGGTGGGGAAGGAATTTTAAGGTGGAGCTCAGCTCTCTGGGCATTGTCTGGATAATGCTTTTCTTTCTCTTCTCTGTGGACACACAGGCGGCCCTGGTGACTGAGATGGCATCGTCTCTAAAGATCTGGGGCACACTCTTGGCCCTGCTTTGCATCCTATGCACACTGCTTGTACAGAGCAAGGAAGTTTCTTGGAGAGAATTCATGAAACTGCACTACTTAAGTCCAAGTAGAGAATTCAAAGAGTACAAATGTGATGTCCTCATGAGAGAAAATGAAGCTCTGAAAGACAAGAGCTCTCACATGTTTATCTATATCTCATGGTACAAAATAGAGCATATATGCACTAGTGACAACTGGATGGATCGCTTCCGAAATGCATATGTCTGGGTCCAGAATCCTCTCAAAGTACTCAAGTGTCACCAGGAGAACTCCAAAAACAGCTACACAGAGAGCAGGAGCTTCAACTACATTGAATTCCATTGTAGCATGGATGGGTATGTTGATAGGATAGAAGACCTAAAGATGATAGAACCTATCAGCAACTAGAAAGTCTATGCACATCCTCAGGTATTGGTAGAGTATTCAGTGCTTTCTAAGTAGCGGCCCCTGCCTCCATCAATAGCCCCTACCACTCCTCACTTGCATTTGTTTGTCAGTGTTTTCCAAATACTTAGAGTTATGAATAGCATAATTTCTTGATACCATAACCTTGCCTGTGTTGTTTCTCTCCCTGGAATACACTTTTGTCTTCATTTACCTAATTTACTCTTGCACTTTTGTCAACATTCAGCCCACATGGCATCTGTTCTTGACTAACCCAAGACTTCCTGATATTGACTCTCTTGATACATACCCAAGCTGAACAATCTTCCCTACCCTAAATAAATTATATGATTCCAAGGTGTGTGACATTCATATATGTTATGTGCACGGAGTAAGTATTGTGTGATTGGTATGGGTGTGTGTGATCTAAGACTATGCATGTGATTGATGCTGTGCAAGGGATTTAAGGTATATTTTATGGGTGTATGTCTAATGTATGTAATATGTTTGTGTATATGATGAGGGTGTAAATGATTGTGTGCTTAATTCAATACAAGTTGTGATGTAGGCATTGATTGCAGCATCAATTTGAAATAATCAAAAGTGTCAGAATCCAGTTTTAAAGAGTTGATTCAAGCAAAAGGCTAGCAGTGACCATTCAGTGACACACAGACTCCACAGAAATGGGTTCAGTGCTCCAAATCTGAAAATTAAGTTTTTGCTTATGTAGGAAAAAGACAAAAGAATCCAACAGAATTACAACAATTTCTTTACCAGCTGGTTTAAGAGTTACAACAAATTAATTAGTTACAGTTTGTCCCCGACTTCAAGTCTTCTTTTATTTTCTTTATAGCTTGTTTTCATTTCCTTTCCAATTTAAAAGAGTGTATTTAACATTCCATCTTAATGTGATAGTGATGAAGTCTTTCTAAGGGGAGAGGGAAGTTACTCTATAATGAAGACCAACAGTGGAGAGGAAAGGAGTCTTCTCCTGTACCCTTTGGTAAATTACAACATTTCACCAAACAATACAGGTAAGAAAGAAGGTTTAATCTATAAACAGAGAAACCACGGTTACAGCTGCCTTAGTTACAGTGGCCTGGCATGTGGCTGAGGCCCCAAAATCACATTTCTTTAAGGTTAAAAATAATTTGGAGTTTCAACAACTGAGTTGTTAAATTACTTGTTTTCACAGTGGTGACATGTTTTAGTTCCATTCAGATTTTGGGGCACTGGCAGAGCTCACTGGGTGTAAAATTGCTTCTTTTCTCAACTCATTCTTTGGCTTAGTACTTTCATTTTTACTTTGATAAACAAACATAACAAGTGCTCATCAATCATGTGCTCTCCCTAACTCTAGAGATGGGGATTTACACAATAAAAATACATGCTGGATATGTTGGCTCACACCTGTAATCCCAGCACTTTGAGAGGCTGAGGCGGGTGGTCAGGGGTTTGAGGTCAAGAGTTTGCCATTTGAGGTCAGGAGTTTGAGACCAGCTTGACCAACATGGTGAAACCCTGTCTCTACTAAAAATACAAAAAATGAGCCAAGTGTGGTGGCACATATCTGTAATCTTAGTTACTCGGGAGGCTGAGGCAAGAGAATCACGTGAACCTGGGAGGTGGAGGCTACAGTAAGTTGAGATGGTGCCGCTGCACTCCAGCCTGGGTGACAGAACCAAAGCATCTCAAAAAATAAAAACAAATAAGCAAACAAAAAATACAGCAGGCCGTCATCTGTGAGGACTGAATTCTGACCTTTTTTTTCTCTCTTGCTCAAATTCCTATCTAAGGGGCTTGGAGAATCACACCCTGAAAACCATAAAATATTATTAAGTGGGTTTTATTTAACTCTATATAATTCATGTTTTATACCCAGTCAGTTCTCCCAATACCCCCAAATCTGAGTGGAACTAAAGCATTTCACCACTGTGAAAATAAGTAATTTAATGTGGCTTACTTTCCAACCTGACTCTGCCATAACATCACATGACAGATAAAGAAATCAAAATATTTTATCCCAAAATATTTTTTGCCTTATTTTGAAAAATGGCCCTGCAAAGCCATCTTCTGTGGGGAAAAGATGCATCCGTAAGGAATCTCTATTAACATAATCCGATCTTTCCCCTTCCAGGCCCTCCCAATCCTGAAGAGATTAACTGAGAGTCTAGCACCTTTTAAAGGTCTGAATAGGAAACATTTGCCATCTATTGTCTCTAAGGGTAGCCACCTATGATACTTCATCTACATAATAAGAACCTTGGTCTCCACCGTCCTTTATTTTAACCCAGACACTCCTATCTATTGAGTCTAGGTCTTTCAGTAATAACAACTATTTCAAACAATTGCCTATCAAAACATCTTTTTTTTTTTTTTTTTTTGAAACGGAGTCTCGCTCTTTCGCCCAGGCTGGAGTGCAGTGGCCGGATCTCAGCTCACTGCAAGCTCCGCCTCCCGGTTTACGCCATTCTCTCGCCTCAGCCTCCCGAGTAGCTGGGACTACAGGCGCCCGCCATCTCGCCCGGCTAATTTTTTGTATATTTTAGTAGAGACGGGGTTTCACCGTGTTAGCCAGGATGGTCTCGATCTCCTGACCTCGTGATCCGCCCGTCTCGGCCTCCCAAAGTGCTGGGATTACAGGCTTGAGCCCCCGCGCCCGGCCCAAAACATCTTTGAATTCAACTAATTCCTGTAAGCCCTTGCTTCAAGTTGTCCTGCCTTTTTGGACTGAGCCAATGTATATATCACATATATTGACTGATATATCTCCCTAAAAGCTATACAACCAAACTGTAAACCAATCACCTTGGGCACATGTTCTCAGGTCCTCCTGAGACTATGCCTCGGGGCCATGGTCACTCATATTTGGCTCATAGTAAACCTTTTTAAATGTTTTATGGAGTTTGACTTTTTGTGTTGACTTTTGTATGGGAGCTATACATTCTTAGGATTAAAAAAAAAGGAACTCCTCTTTTATCAACCACAGACCTATAGATGTCCCTACTGGACTCAATTCATTACGAATGTTTCTGCCAGGCATGGTGGCTCATACCTGTAATCCCAGCACTTTGGGAGGCCAAGGTGGGTGGATCACAAGGTCAGGAGTTCGCGACCAGCCTGGCCAACATAGTGAAACCCCATTTCTACTAAAAATACAAAAAATTAGCCAGTCATGGTGGCAGGTGCCTGTTACTCCCAGTTACTTGGGAGGCTGAGGCAGAAGACTTGCTTGAATCCAGGAGCTGGAGGTTGCAGTGAGTTGAGATCGTGCCATTGCACTCCAGCCTGGGTGACAGTGAGAGACTCCATCTCCAAAACAAAAAACAAAAAAAAAACCCCAAAAAAGAATGTATCTAAGGGCTAGATGAGGTGGCTCATGCCTGTAATCCCAGTACATTGGGAGATTGAGGCAGGCAGATCACTTGAGGTCAGGAGTTTGAGACCAGCCTGACCAACATGGTGATACCCCATTTCTACTAAAAATAAGAAAATTAACCAGGCATGGTGGCCCATGCTTGTAATTCCAGCTACTTGGGAGGCTGAAGCACGAGAATCACTTGAACCAAGGAGGCAGAGGTTACAGTGAGCTGAGATCATGCCACTGTACTCTAGCCCTGGCAACAAAGTGAGACTCTGTCTCAAAAAAAAGATGGACTAAAGCATTACATTTCCTAAGGACAACACATCAAGTAGAATACATTAGCACAAATAATTTTATCTGAAAATAACCATTTTTACTTGGTAGAGACAGGGCAGGGGTTGAAAGACTTTAAACTGCAATACTGCTCAAGAATGGAGTTTAAGACTTAAATTTTGTGTAGGAAAGAGGAAATAAATGGGATAAAAAAGTGTTGGGAAGGCTGGGTGCGGTGGCTCACCCTTGTAATTCCAGCACTTTGGGAGGCTGAGGCAGGTGGATCACGAGGTCAGGAGATAGAGACCATCCTGGCCAGCATAGTGAAACCCTGTCTCTACTAACAACAACAACAACAAAAATTAGCCAGGTGTGGTGACACACACTTGTAGTCCCAGCTATTCAGGAGGCTGAGGCAGGGGAATCGCTTGAACCCAGAGGAACAGATTGCAGTGGGCCGAGATTGCGCCACTGCACTCCAGCCAGCCTCAAATAAAACAAAAGCAAAACAAAAAAAAGCAAAAAAAAAAAAAAAAAACACAAACAAGTTGAGTCCGTGAGAAATTCTGTTGCTAATTGCTGCAGTGACATGCAAAATAAGAAATGTTTACTTCATACAATTTTCCCTAGAGCAGTTTGGGCAGGGAAAATGCTAAACGTTAAAGTACCTTGTGTTCTTCAAACTCCTACAATGTGGAATGACTCTGGCCTTGAAACAATTAAAGAAAAGACCAAAGTGTGAACATTATTTATTAAGTGACTGCACACTTTCCTATAACTCTGGTCTCAATGAGTAGTCAGTGTATCTAGATTGGTCATCATGTTCCAAAGGCAGTTCCTCAACTTTGCAATTTTTGAGTGCACCTGGGGAGGAGCAGACACCTGGGGATGACAATCTCTACCAACCAAACTCAGAAGAGACTAGTATTAAACCAGTAGCTCTGCCTGTAGGATCAATATACATATGAGAAGAAACAATACTGTTTGTTTTTCTCAGTTGACAAATGCTCTTCAAAATATATGTAGAGAAGGAAAAATATTTTCCTTCTACCCTTTTGGTTCTTGGCTGGGGCCACTGTAGCAAAAGTCAGATTAACAAGAGAAAAATAGAAATTTAGTAACATGTGTATCTCACGTATACATGAGAGAAGCTCAGAAAGCAACTCAAAGAGGTGGCTAGAACTTAGGCTTAAATGCCTTCAGTTAAAGCAAAGGAAGAAGCATGTCGGGGAGCAACTTACAGGGAGATGACCAGGAAAAGTATAGTACACAAGGGAAAGCTTTTTTTTTTTTTTTTTTTTTTTGAGATGGAGTCTCGCTCTGTCACCCAGGCTGGAGTGTAGTGGCTGGATCCTGGCTCACTGCAAGCTCCGTCTCCCGGGTTCATGCCATTCTCCTGCCTCAGCCTCCCGAGTAGCTGGGACTACAGGCGCCCGCCACCTCGCCCAGCTAGTTTTTTGTATTTTTTAGTAGAGACGGGGTTTCACCATGTTAGCCAGGATGGTCTCGATCTCCTGACCTTGTGATCCGCCCGTCTCGGCCTCCCAAAGTGCTGGGATTACAGGCTTGAGCCACCGCGCCCGGCCGGGAAAGCTTTCTCATGCAGATTTAAGTCAGTACCTTCTTCACTGATAAGGGTTTCTTTTGATTTAGAGTCACGTTTCTCTTTCTGGTACAGAGAGGGAGACATCCTTACAAATGAAGGTTTCTCTTATAAACGCAAATTCACTTACAAAAGGGCAATGTGCGCTCTATTTTCAGAGCTTGTCTTGTGTATACTGCTTCTCAAAATAAGCAGTTCAAAATAGTATTTATACTACAGAAGCATATTTTGGGGTGGCATATTCTGGTCTCCTATAGTAGGTTCTCACAAATACCTCATTTAAGTAACTCTTTAAAACTTGCTTTTATTAAAGGGTTAGCAGATGGTTGTTCAAAATAGTACAGGAGGAAAGTAGATTTAAGGGCAATTAGTAATAGCTTTGTGTTGTTTCTCTGGCTTTCCTGGTGGTCCACCCCTTATTTGGATAGCTGCATATTGACTCCCCTTAGGTATACCCTTCCTCTTTTGTGTGCAGTATTGGTGAGGCTGTCCACTAAGGTCTGCAGTCCCCTCTATTGAGCCAAGGGATGGTTGTGAGATCCAAGTTAGCCTAACTGAACTCTCATAGGAAACAAGAATATGTCACCCCAAAATATGCCTCCAGGTTCAAAGTCCTATCAATCAGCATTTTTGCTGCTCTGCATCCTTACCAGCTTTGATGATGTCAGTTTTCACTGCATTTTAGTCATTCACGTAGGTGTGTAGTATTATCCCATTGTTTTGATGTGCAATTTTCTTTTTTTTTTTTTTTTTTGAGACAGAGTCTCGCTCTGTCGCCCAGGCTGGAGTGCAGTGGCCAGATCTCAGCTCACTGCAAGCTCCGCTTCTTGGGTTTACGCCATTCTCCTGCCTCAACTTCCCGAGTAGCCGGGACTACAGGCGCCCGCCACCTCACCCGGCTAGTTTTTTGTATTTTTTAGTAGAGACGGGGTTTCACCGTGTTAGCCAGGATGGTCTCGATCTCCTGACCTCGTGATCCGCCCGTCTCGGCCTCCCAAAGTGCTGGGATTACAGGCTTGAGCCACCGCGCCCGGCCGTGATGTGCAATTTTCTAATGATAGATTGAAAGGATTCACAGCCCACCAATATGGCAATACTGCCCTTGCAGAGTTATGGAGTGTTGCAAGCCAGGCTCTAGGCAGAATTGCACATTAATCATAGCGTGCTAGTACACTTCAACCCACTTCCCTGTAGCTTCTAACTTCCCAAGTAGCACGCTGACCACCTATTCCCCAATTGTTCCTATAGGTAGAATCTCTGATACCGGAATCATGAAACCTTTTTGCTTAAGAATTGCTTAAGGTGTTTTTCTGATCTTGAATTCCAATGCAACAGCTAATGCTAACCAGTCTGAAGACCCCTACCAAGGAACTGGCTTGGCACAAGACTGCTGAATTTCTTCATGTCCCTGTCCCACGACTTCACCCTCACTTCTTGATGAATCAGAAATCCTCACACTTTGTCCCTTTTCCAGACCCCTTAAAAACCCTATCCCTAAACCCAAAACCAAATTTTAGGTTACCTCCCATGTACTCATTTGGCTGCCCTATGAAAATTAAATTCTTTCTCTTTTTCAATCGCTGTTGTCTTACTATATCCATTTGTTGTGCATCAAGTAACAAATCTGTTATTATTATAGTGGCATGAAAATTATTTTAAACTGAAAATGTCTGAACAGACAGAAGCTGCAGAAAGAAACACTGTCTAAGCTTAACTGAAGCCTCCTGAAAATTCAGCTGCCACTGATCCCCTTCAAAGGTATTTTCCTGTTTGAAAGGAGACAGCCCCTTAGCACTGGGATGTGTACATTTGCTGCCATAAACCTCCATACAAGGAAACTTCCAGCCAGGAAGAAATCAATCTACCCATTTCTATTAGCATCAGAAAGCTTACTAGAACCTTCCATATTTTCCTTTTGAAGCCCCAACAAAAATCTTTTTTTATTTTTTATTTTAGTTTAGAGACAGACTTTCACTCTTGTTGCCCAGGAGTTGTCTCACTGCAATCTCTGCCTCCCGAGTTCAAGAGATTCTCCTGCCTCAGCTTCCCGAGTAGCTGGGATTTCAGGCGCCCACACCATGCCCGGCTAAATTTTGTATTTTTAATAGAGACGGGGTTTCACCATGTTGGCCAGGTTGGTCTCAAACTCCTGACCTCAGGTGATCTGCCCACCTTGGCCTCCCGAAGTGCTGGGATTACAGGCATGAGCCACCACGCCCAGCCAAATCTTTTTATTAAAAATAGAGATGGGAGTCTTGCTATGTTGCTGATTTCAAACTCTATGCCTCAAGTGATCCTCCTGCCTCAGTCTCCCAAAATGTTGGGATTACAGGCATGAGCCACTACACTTGGCCAGAAACACTTTTTTAAAGTTGGTATATAACTTTACCTCTGGCTATTCAGCAAGTTACTCATTATGTAATACTCCTGTGTGCATGTGTAAATAAACTTTGAATTTTTCTCCTGTTAATCTTTTTCTAATTCACAAACTCCCTTTGCCACCACCTTTAAAACCTAAAATGATAGAGGAAAAGTTTCTCTGCAAATAATGTGATGCTGAGCATCTTTTCACTGCTCATCTGCCGTCTGTATATCTTGTTTGGTGAAGTGTTGGGGTGCAGATTTATGATGCATTGGCATTCTGAACACTTTTGAATTAAAGAAAGTAAATTAAATTAAAGAATCAAATTTACCTAGAATTAAAGAAATCAAAAGTTCTTAGAAGCTGCCCCAGGACCAAAGATGTTCTAATCTGCTCTTTTTCCTCCCACTAGCTCTCAAAGGCAGAGAGGAGCTCTCTCTGGGAGTTCCCTTGTATGGATAGGGAAAACTTCCTCCAAGCAGTGCAGTTGTCTTAAGACCCCCCTTTCTAAAAATCTCATCAGATAAACAGGAAATATTAGCCACTTGAAAAGAGAAGAGACTAAAAGTCTCTTCACAGTACACTCAGGTAGACCTTTCGTCTATTCTTCCAAGAGCAGTTCCAAAAGAGTACCTAAGAGACTTTATCTGTATAATGAGACAACCTTTGTTCATGGTGCAGTTCCACCCTTCACCTTCCCATACTCGTCACCCTTCCATTCAGCTTCCAAAGAGACTCATTTACAAACTATTGTCTGCTCTTTGGGGCCAATTCCCTAAAAAACATTTAAAACTCCTCAAAATTGCCTACATTTTCCCCATGTTCCCCTCCCCTATGAGGAGGGTATATGAATTTCAACTATTTAGTCTTTTTTAAGTCTCATAATTTGTATGGTTCCCATGATTATGCACAATAATAAATTTGCATGCCTTTTTCTCCCATTAATCTGTCTGTTGTCAGTTCATTTCAGAAGTTTTGAACCTTCAGAGGGAGAGGAAAAATTGTCTTTGCCCCATACCATTCAGATGTTTTGCCCGTTTTTCAGCTAGGTTGTTGGTTTTCTTTTTCTTTTTTTTTTTTTTTTTTTTGAGGCGGAGTCTCGCTCTGTCGCCCGGGCTGGAGTGCAGTGGCCGGATCTCAGCTCACTGCAAGCTCCGCCTCCCGGGTTTACGCCATTCTCCTGCCTCAGCCTCCCGGGTAGCTGGGACTACAGGTGCCCGCCACCTCACCCAGCTAGTTTTTGTATTTTTAGTAGAGACGGAGTTTCACCGTGTTAGCCAGGATGGTCTCAATCTCCTGACCTCGTGATCCGCCCGTCTCGGCCTCCCAAAGTGCTGGGATTACAGGCTTGAGCCACCGCGCCCGGCCTGTTGTTGGTTTTCTTATGGTTGAGGTTTCTTGAGTTCTTTTTGGATAATGTTCGTTTATCAGGAATATCTTTTGCAAATATCTTCTCTCAGTCTCTGGCTTGTCTTTTTATTCTCTTAATAGTATCTGTTGCAGAGGAGAAGCTTTTAATATTAATTAAGTTCCACTTATCAATATTTTTCTTTCATGGATTGTGCTTTTGCTATTATATCTAAAAAGCCATTGCCAAACTTGAGGTTGCCTAGATTTTCTCCTATGTTATTTTCCAGAATTTTTATAGTTTTGCATTTTGCATTAGGTCTATGGTCCATTTTGAATTAACATTTGTGTGGCCAGGCACGATGGCTTACACCTGTAATCCCAGCACTTCGGAAGGCCGAGGTGGGCGGATCACCTGAGGTCAGGAGTTCGAGATCAGCCTGACCAACATGGTGAAACCCTGTCTCTACTAAAAATACAAAATTAGCTGGGCGTGGTGGCGCATGCCTGTAATCCCAACTACTCAGGAGGCTGAGGCAGGAGAATCACTTGAACCCAGGAGGCGGAGGTTGCGGTGAGCTAAGATCACGCCATTGCACTCCAGCCTGGGCAACAAAAGTGAAACTCCATCTCAAAAAAAAATTGTGAAAGGTGAAAAGTCCAGGTCTATGAAAAGGTATGAAATCTCATCTATGAAAAGATTTATTTTTTGCATATGGACATTCATTTCTACCATTTGTTGAAAAGACTACCTTTTCTGAATTGAAAATTGATCCTTTGTCACAGATTAGTTCACTATATTTGTGTGGGTCTACCTCTGGACTTTCTACTTGGTTCCACTGACCTATTTGTCTATTTTTCACCAGTACCACACTATCTTAATTACTGTAGTTTTATAGTAAGTTTTGAAGTTGGGTCATGTCAGTCTTCTGACTTTGTTCTTCTTTTTCTGCGTTGTGTTAACTATTCTGAATCTTTTTTTTTTTTGAGATCGAGTTTCACTTTGTTGCCCAGGCTGGAGTGCAGTGGTGGGATCGTGGCTCACTGCAAGCTCCGCCTCCTGGGTTCATGTCATTCTCCTGCCTCAGCCTCCCAAGTAGCTGGGACTACAGGCGCCTGCCACCAACACGCCCAGCTAATTTTGTATTTTTAGTAGAGACAGGGTTTCACCATGTTAGCCAAGATGGTCTCAATCTCCTGACCTCATGATCCCCCTGCCTCAGCCTCTCAAAGTGCTGGGATTACAGGTGTGAGCCACCACGCCCGACCTGAATCTTTTACCTTTATATAAACTTCAGAGTCAGTTTGTCACTATCCACAAAATTATGTGCTGGGACATTGATTGGGATTGTGCTGAATCTATTGAGATCAAGTTGAGAGGAAATGACATCTTAACATATTGAGTCTTCCTACTCATGTACATGGAGTATCTATGTTTCCTCAATTTCTTTCATTAGAGTTTAAAATTTTTCCTCATGCCAATTTTTACATAATGTGTTAGATTTATACCTAAGTATTTCATTCTCTTTGGTACAATATAAATGGTATTGTGTTTTAAATTTCAAATTGCAATTGTTCATTGCTGGTATATAAGAAAGCAAATGGCTTTTGTATATTAACCTTGTATCCTGCAACCTTGCTATAAACAGACATTATGTTTATTCTGCAGATATTTGGAGCCATAAAAGCATGAGGCAAGAGTGTTGTACTATTATATCTTGCTCAAAAAAAGACTAATCTGGAAGTAATGTGTAGAATGGATTGGAAGGAGAAAAACGCAAGGCAAGGAGTCCACGTGGGAGGATTTTATGTGAGCCCTCCATGAGACAATGAGTTTCTGAATAAGGGTGTTGCAGTACCAGTGAAAAGGTAAGAACAAATTCAAGAGGCAAACATCCTAAATTCGGCCTTCTTCTTCAGGCTTACAGGTCTTTTCATACACAGTTCCATCTTTGGGAGGCCCTTAACACTCTCTTCACCTAACTTGTAATTATTCCTCAAAATACAGTTCAGGTGTTGTGCCTCCAACAATTCTTCCCCTCTACTATCTTCCCGTAGCCTCCTGTAGTGTCCTCCATCACACTGTAAGTGCTACTTATATTAATATAATCTACTTGTCTATATACTTACCTGCCTGTCTCTAATCTCTTTCATTAAATCATGAGCTCCTGAATTTGTGTAGCCCAGTGCCTGGCCCAATAAGTATTTGAAAATGAATAATTTATTCACATCTGTTGTAGGAACTTACAACATTACCAAGTATGTGGCAGGTATTATATCATATTTATGTGACATATTTTCTCTTAAGAAACAGAAATCATAAAGCTTCAAAAAAACAAAAAAACAAAAAACACTGAAGCCTCAGATGAGGCAGGAAGCACTCAACCCATATCAGGAAGTGATCAGTTCCTCAAAACTGTGAGTTTTCAGTCATGTTGTTTCTTTAAGTCAGCTTAGCCTTCCTGTATACGCATGATAATGATACTGTTTTAAAGAACAGGCATGAAAGTCTAAGAGTTTAATCTAAACTCTGCACAAGAAGTTAATCTGCCAAGCCCTAGGATTCTCTTTCTGAAAGCTCAGAATATTTCTTCCCCTTCCCTACACACACAGGACTTGAAGGGTTAAAGAAGAAAGGCAGACAACAGCTTCTGAGCTTCGAACTAATCACAGCCTCGGTTCTCATTAGGAGCCCCAACACTGAGACCAGGTAAGAAAGAAGGCCTCAGGGCTGTAGCGAGGAGAGCAGTAAAGATGGCTGGGAGGTAGTGGTCAGATAGAGGGTAAATATTTCAGGAGGGAAGATGGAAGAAACTGTTTCTGATATGACAGTCATCAAATGCATGAGTACAGGTGAAAGAAAATGGGATAGGCCAATCAAAGGAGAAGTCATATTTCTGTTTCCTGGGCTTCAGGTTCTTTATAGAATTGTGAGACTCTGTGAGAAAGAAAATGGTTTTTAAAAGGGAGCTATAACATCTTAAAAGGCAAAATAAAAATCTAAATAGTTATGATTAAAATGTTTGCTCTTATTGCTTCTCCTACTATAATTATCTTCTCTCTTTCTACACAGAAAAGATGGTGCTACGCTTTCCTCTTCTTTTATTGCTGCTGGTTCTATGGGGACCAATGTGTTTACTTCATGCTTGGCCTAAGCAGCTCACCAGGGCTCAATGGTTTGAAATTCAGCATATACAGCCAAGTCCTCTCCAATGCAACAGGGCAATGAGTGGCATCAACAATTATACCCAGCACTGTAAGCATCAAAATACCTTTCTGCATGACTCTTTCCAGAATGTGGCTGCTGTCTGTGATTTGCTCAGCATCATCTGCAAAAATCGTCAGCACAACTGCCACCAGAGCTCAAAGCCTGTCAACATGACTGACTGCAGACTCACTTCAGGAAAGTACCCCCAGTGCCGCTATAGTGCTGCCGCCCAGTACAAATTCTTCATTGTTGCCTGTGACCCCCCTCAGAAGAGCGACCCCCCCTACAAGTTGGTTCCTGTACACTTAGATCGTATTGTCTAAGGCATCCACTGCTTTTCCTTTCATTTGGCATAGCTTCTGTTACAACTGCATCCGCGTTTTCTTTTCTTTTGTTGATTTTCTTGTTCCCACAGAAGAAAGAAGAAAGGTGTTGGGAGAATTAGAGTGCTTAGGATACCAGACCAGAGTTGAGATGGAAAGAAATAAGATTATTTTCTGCTTTGTAGTTCTGTACTTTTTGAGAGAAGAGAATAGGGAAGAGAGCAAAGAAAGATTCCAACTTCTAACCCTGCAACTTTTGCCAAGCTTTGTTGCCCTGTGTTCACAGCAATAAAACCATTTCTTGCTGCATTCTAATGAGTGTGTGTTTGAGATCCCCTTTCAAACTATTGTTTACCGGTATTCAAAGGAACACTGTTTTGACTCTAAGTCCCTAGAAAACTTTTAAGGCCTTCCTGGGGCCTCTACCACTTCTTTCCACAAGAAAGGAGAGCGTTTGGGACTTTGGAGCATTTCTTCAAACTCTGCTCACGACTTTATATATTTCCCTGGAAACCATTGTCTATGTTTAATTGGAGGTAGTACTGATACCTCAAAGACAGTTGATGATAATTTCACACATAGATTCTGACAATGGCAACTGAAGGATCCTATGTCTTTTCCATTGGTTTCTGTTTTTAATCAGTTAATGTTTTAAATATAAGGTAATAGTAGTAGTAATAGGGATAATAATCCACTGTAGTAACCTTAGAGTCAGTCCTCCACTATCTATTGAAATGGACAAATAGAAAGTATAGATCAAGAAGAAAGCACTAGGCTGGGTGTGGTGGCTCACGCCTGTAATCCCAGCACTTTGGGAGGCCAAGGCAGGTGGACCACCTGAGTCAGGAGTTCAAGACCAGCCTGGCCAACATGGTGAAACACTATCTCTACTAAAGATACAAAAAAATTAGCTGGACATGGTGGCATTGCCTGTAATCCCAGCTACTCAGGAGGCTGAGGCAGGAGAATCGCTTGAACCCAGGAGGCGGAGGTTGCAGTGAGCCAATATTGTGCCACTGTACTCCAGCCTGGGCAACAGAGTGAGACTCCCATCTCAAAAACAAAAACAGAAAAAGAGAAAAGCACCAGGAGACCTGATGCAGTGGCTCACACCTGTAATCCTTAATCCTAGCACTTTGGGAGGCCGAGGCAGGTAGATGACTTGAGGCCAAGAGTTTGAGACCAGCCTGGCCAATATGGTGAAACCCCATCTCTACTAAAAATACAAAAAATTAGCCGGACATGATGGCAGGAGCCTGTAATCCCAGCTAATCAGGAGCCTGAGGCAGAGAATCACTTGAACCTGGGAGGCAGAGGCTGCAGTGAGCCAAGATTGTACCACTGCACTCCAGCCTGGGTGACAGAGTCAAACTCCGTCAAGAAAAAAAGAAAGAAAAGAAAGAAAAGAAAAAGAGAAAGAAAGAGAAAAAAGCACGAGGAAACTAAAAACATTCTAGTCCTGTGTAAATACTGAAATATCACAGAAATATTGGGGTTTTGGAACAGAACCTGAACTAAGTCACTTTCACAGACAGAACTTTAGTTTCCTTGTCAGCCTCTAGAGTTATTGGGCTAGTGGGCCAGGTGTAAATCCCAAGTGCTTTGTACAGTGATGAGTCTTTAAGTAGCAGCCAAAGACAATGAAGTTTGAAAAGGCTACATATTGAAGTGTATTTGTTCCCTGTGCTGCAAAATGATTCTTTCCAAACCAGACTATTAGTTTAATAGATATGCGAACTCAACTCACCTTCCTTTATGCCACACATTTACATCATATCATAGGAACGAAGAATGGAATATGAGGTTTCAGGAACCTGGGAATATGAGGTTTCAGGGTGATGACTGATTAAGGGCCCTCCCACTGGGAAGAAATTAGCAGGCCAGGGCAATATGGCACCTAAGAAGGTGGGTACCTTATAGAGGGAATCCTACAGTGGGACTTGAGTGCTCTAACTCAAAGCAGCTTTCACTTGTATTCAGCTTTAAGTTGTGTTGCATTTACATTTTATTGTCTCAGAGTCTTCATGTAAAGTGTGGTGGAATGGCAGGGAGAATCTGTGCTCATGTTTGGTATGAACAAGTATACGAAAGTAGCAGCATCTGAAAGGAAATGGGTTGAATGGATTTATATAACATATGAACATTACCTGGAAATTGCCAGAGATTCTTAAAGGTAACCTAGTAAAACCAAACAACTCAATTGCTCATGCTATTGTTATTTATATAGTAAAGGTACCTCACGGATTGAATAAATCTGTGCTGCAAAAATTTTTCAACGTCAGAAACATTAGGGAACATGAAATATTACTTAAAATTAGTGAATTAAATTGTGAGGTCTAAAATACTGCAAATATTTTGTAACAAATGGTTAAAAACAAAAATATAATGGGTGCCATCTTCAGAAGAGATTTACAACAACAATACCTAATCTTCCCCACCCTCCCATGACAAACTTATCCCCAACGACAATTACAGTCGCTTTTTATTGCTGATCAAGGAGAAGGCGACAATGAGGGTAACTTTGCAACAATCTATTATGCCCAAACTTTTAGAAGGTATTAGTTCTAAACAAGTGGAATAGACAGGGATGGAATCTCTCATAGATTTATTTTCTTTTCTACATGCAATTATGTATTGCAGAAGAAGTTCAATACATAATTGCTAAGGAGTTCACCTAGATATATCCCTAGAATATACAGAATGATCCCAAAGCAGGCAAAGCTTCGAAATGAATTCAGCAGATGTTCCAGCAGCGCTCAACTCTGGCTTCATATTAGATTCACCTGGGAGCTTTTAGAAAAATACCAATGACTGGATCTACTAAATACATTTTATGAACATTTAATGAACAATTAAATGAATATCTGGGGGTGAGACCTGGGCACTAATGGATGTTTTTTAAAGATCCCCATGTAATTGTAATGGGCAGCAAATATTGGTAACAACTGTTGATGCAGGAGTAAGCAAACTACATCTGCAGACCTCTGGCCTGCCGCGCCTATTTTATACTGCCTGTAGTAGTGTGGTTTTTAGCTTTTTTTTTTTTTTTTTTTTTTGAGATGGAATCTGGCTGTGTCACCCAGGCTGGAGTGCAATGGCTTGATCTCAGCTCACTGCAACCTCCACCTCCTGGATTCAAGCGATTCTCCTACCTCAGCCTCCTGAGCAGCTGGGATTACCCGCCACCATGCCCAGCTAATTTTTGTATTTTTAGTAGAGATGGGGTTTCACCATGTTGGTCAGGCTGGTCTGGACTCTCGACCTCAGATGATTCATCCGCCTTGGCTTCCCAAAGTGCTGGGATTACAGGCATGAGCCACCATGCTTGGGTGGTTTGTACTTTTTTATTTTTATTTTTATTTTTTTTGAGAGCAGAGTCTCGCTGTGTCGCCCAGGCTGGAGTGCAGTGGCGCGATCTCGGCTCACTGCAAGCTCCGCCTCCCGGGTTCCCGCCATTCTCCCGCCTCAGCCTCCGAGTAGCTGGGACTACAGGCGCCCGCCACCGCGCCCGGCTAGTTTTTTGTATCTTTAGTAGAGACGGGGTTTCACCGTGTTAGCCAGGAGGGTCTCGATCTCCTGACCTCGTGATCCACCCGCTCGGCCTCCCAAAGTGCTGGGATTACAGGCTTGAGCCACCGCGCCCGGCCTGGTTTGTACTTTTTAGGGGGAGAAGAAGAAGAAGGAAGAAGAGGAGGAGTGGAAAGAACAGGAAGAAGGAAAGGGTAGACAGGTGAGGAAGGGGGAAGGGGGAAGAAGAGGAAGAAGAAGGAGAGGAAGTGACACAAACTCTATGTGTTCCACAAAAGTAAAACATTTACTGTCTGGTCCTTTATAGGACAAAGTATGTTGACTCCTGGTCTTCTAGACTATTCAATGGATGTTGCCCTTTGGCTGTGGCTGAGGCAGGTGACTGGAATTCAGTAAGAGGAATGACACCTGGCAGGCTGAGAATTTTGAACTGCAGCCTCAGGAAAGTAATGAATTCTTAATATTCCTTTCTGTGCACTGTTTCAGTGTTTTTCTGTAATGTACTCATTTCCTCTGCTTTTCTTTTTCACACAGTAAGTAGGCAGTCATCCCTTTCCATCTTACTTTCTAATCTTCTCATAAATATTATTTAGTTTTGAAGGGATTCTGACTGATCACATAGATCAGACATGACCACTTGGACAGAATCACGTTGCAAAAAATAGCTTCCGGGAGCCTTTCTTGTGGACCCCCCGGAAGAGAGGGTTAGAGAGAATTGCCGTTAGGGCTGGCCAAATGGAGTCTCCCGCCTCGCCTCTTCCTCAGGCACCCCTTGCACCTTGGAATACCCTTCTCAACATTTTCTAAGTCTCTCATCAGTGGCTGCAGTCAGCCCAGGCTGGTAGTACCTGGCCTGAGATCTGCATGGGATCCTATTCTCTTTCTCTCCTTTGGGGCTTTCTCCTAACCTCAACCCTTCCTTCCAGCACAGGAAGCCCTAAGGAGCTTCAGGACTCATGTGTGTAGTGTTGTCTTGGGGCCAGGACTGGTTCCAGGTGAGTTAGCCCGGGTTAGGGACATCATAGTTCCCAGAGAAAATGGGCTAGATAGATAATTCAGTACTTTTTCTTTAACCACACTGTGTGGAAACAGAAACTGAGTAACATTGTACTCTTGAGGAATAGAAGAAAGTTTATTTTAAGACCAGAGGAAGTGGGATCAGTAAAACCATTAAACCACTTTTACAGCTTTACTTAGTGAGTTAGGTGGATATTTTAATGAATTCCATCTGAAAAGAAATTATACAATCTAAAACTTGATTCTTTTGATACTGTGACTATTTCTTCAAGTCATCTTCTTAATTTGTAAAGTTATTTTTGAAAATGCCATCTTCTCTAGACTATGCTAATAAAAGAAAGAAAGTGTTTGTCCACATTTGAGTCAAGATTGCAAAAAAACCCCACAAAAACCCAGGCACAGGGATGGCAATAGCAGAGCCAAAGAGCCTCGCATGGAGAAGCAGAAGCTCATGGGGATACGGAGTCTTTGGGGGCTCTTCATACTTGATGGATTTTGTCAAGTGTTTCCCTTGCTCGCTCTCATGAGTTCACTTCATTTTTAATGGGATTATTTACTTTTCAAAAATTAAACAATGCAGATAAATGCAATACATTAGTGGCATGCAAAATAAATAAATACTAAGTGTTTCATTTGCTTAATATTTTAAAACAAATAAAATATAAAAACATTGGGGTCCATTTGATTCCTCTCTCACCATTCTTCTTAACTCTTCTCAGATGAAATCATACATGTGGGGTGTATTCAGTCCTGTTTTTTTATACTCTTCAAGTATAATACATTCATAAGCAAAATATAGTGTTTCAGTATGCAATTTTAATACATTTGTATAAATACTATCATAAGGTACATATCATTCTGCAACTAGCTTTTTTCACCCAACCGTGTTTCCAAGACTCATCAGTATTAAAATGTGCATTTCTTCTTCCTGTATTTTTAATGATTCATTATTTTCCCCTTTGTATTAGTATACCACTATTTATTTATCTATCTTCTGGTGGATATTTATGATGTTTCCAAATTTTCACTCTAACAAACAATGTTTCAATGACTATCTTTGTACATTTTTCTATGTGCACATGTGGTAAATTTTCACTAAGATATGTCTAGGTGTGGAATTGCTAAGCCATATGCATGTTCAATTTTACCACATAATGCCATATTTTCTTCAAACTAGATGTAGCCAATTGTATTTTCCAAAATGTCCACACGGCCAGGCACAGTGGCTTACACCTATAATCCCAGCACTTTGGGAGGCTGAGGTGGGTGGATCACTTGAGGTCAGGAGTTTGAGACCATGGCTAACTAACATGGTGAAACCCCGACTCTACTAAAAATACAAAAATTTGCTGGGCGTGGTGGCACACGCCTGTAGTGCCTGCTACTCGGGAGGCTGAGGCAGAAGAATTGCTTGAACCTGGGAGGTGGAGGCTGCAGTGAGTCGAGATCGCACCACTGCACTCCAGCCTGGGTGATAGAGCAAGATTCAGTTTCAAAAACAAAAACAAAAACAAAATGTCCATGCCAACACATCCCATTCTACATGTTCTTTCTACAGTGTAACAGTGGTTCTCCTCTATCTAAAACAGGCTCTATGTTCCCTTTCCTTGAGTATGAGTTAGTCTTGAGAACTCACTTCTAATGACTAGAATGCCATGAAAGTGACACTGCCTGACCTTGAAGACTAGATCATCAAAGGTGCTACAGCTTCTGCTTTGGCTTACCCTCTCTGTTGTGGGACACTCAACTCTTGGACCCAATCTCCACACTGTGAGAACATCTATGCTACCTGGAGAGGTCTGCTATAGATATTTCAGTCAACAGGCCTAGTTAAAGTCTCACCCAACATGTGGGTGAGTGAACCCTCAAATGATTTCAGTTCCCAGCCTTTGAGTCTTCCAGTTGCGGTCCCAGTCAGTGAAACAGAGTCAAGCTGCCCAAGCTGTGATTTATCTGAATTTCTGACCCATTGGGAGCATAAGAAATGATTGTTTTATGTTACCAAGTTTTGGATTAATTTGTTACACTGGTATAGCAACTGAAGCATTGATTGTACAAGTTCATATTCAACAGAAACTATGGTATATGAGATTTGGTTTTGCTATATTCTCTCTGTAGCAAAACATGACACAGTTATACTCCTACATTTTTGCCAATGCGATGGCTATGAAATAGCACAGCATTTTTTAAAAAAGAAAAAAAATAGCCCGCCGTTATTCCATTATTGTCCTATAGGAAAAAACAACAATGACCATAGATGTTATAAGTGTCATTACATCCTCAGTTCCAAAAACAGCAACAACAACAAATCCTCAGTTTCTAGCACAATGCCTAGCACTAGGAGGTTTTTAAGAAATATTTGCTGAATGTAGGAATGAGTAAGTGCCACTGTTTGCTCAACTCTATTCTAAGTGGTTTATGTAACCTGATTTCCTTAATCTGCACATTCACTTAAATGAGCATACTCATCTTCATTTTATAAATATTAAATAGTTTTCAGGAGATGAAGGCATTTAAATAAGGTCATATTTATAAGTGGCACTTATAATTGGCAGAGTTTGAATTCAGACACAAAGCCCTTTCCCTTTCTCTTTTACATTAATGCCCAAAGAAGCTTACAAATTATATAACAATGCTTTTTTTAAAGAATTATATGTTATTCTACTTACTACTTTATTTTCATGTCTTTCATCAAATATTTGCTCCTTTCATCAAATATTTCGTATTTCATCAAATATTTGTCACTCAGATTGCCATTACATAATTTATATCAGAGTTGGTCCTGAGCTAGTTGACAGCCCACTCAAGAAACAAGCCATAAAATACCTGGTTTTCTTCATTCAATCAGTAGGATATCGCAAAGTAGCCCAGTGTTTTTAAGACAGCTATAGATTCTCTACATATCATTTAATCGTTATTCATTTATTCATTCAAAAATTTACTACGTGACAATTATGTGCCCCGGCTGCATTGAGAGCTACTGATATAATGGTAGACAAAAAGTCATTGTCTTTGTTTTCATGGAATTTAGGATCTAGTGGGGGAAATAGATATTAACCCAATAATCACTCAATTTGCATCAATTCTAGAAAGAAAGTGTACACAAAGTTATGAGACCATTAAGAAGGAATATGAGTAAGTTTAGAGGGTCAGGAATGACTTCTCTGAAGAAATGATGACACTTGATTTTGAGACAGGAGGGGGCAAGGAAGTGCTGGGTAGAAAAGTGTGGGCCCCTGGCTAGGGCTCCACCTCCGGGCCTGTGCCCACCCACCTAGGTGAGGACAGGCATTTCTGTTTTCGTGCCCAAATGTTGCATTTTCCAAGACCGCCCTGGCCCACCACGTCCCCATCCTGTGTCTATAAAAACCCGGAGACCCTAGTGGGCACAGACAGAATCAGCTGGATGTCGAGAGGAACACACTGCTGGAAGAACACGTGAGCTGCTAGATGTCGAGATGAGCATGCTGGCAGAAGAACACACCAGCAGACACCAGTAGATGCTGGCAAGCCATCCACCGGTGGAACCATGTGGACGCCGAGGGGAATTTGGGGCTGGGCAGCCTGTCTCCAAGGGAAAACCACCTTCCCACTCCATCCCTCTTCTGGCTCCCCATTCATCTGCTGAGAGCTACCACCACTCAATAAAAAACCTTGCACCCATCCTCCAAGCCCACACGTGATCCAATTTTTCCAGTAAAGTAAGACAAGAACCCCGGAATACTGAAAGCCCTCTGTCCTTGCCATAAAGCAGAGGGTCCAATTGAGCTGATTAACACAAGCCTCCTGTGGACGGCTAAACTGAAAGAGTACACTGTAACACACGCCCACTGGGGCCTCAAGAGCTGTAAACACTGAACCCTAGATGCTGCTGTGGGATCAGAGCCCCATGACCTGCCTGTCTGCACACTTCTCCTAGGGTATGAGCAGCAGAGCACCAAAGAAGTGAGCCCTGGGAGGGGGATAAGGGAACTTTTCCCATTTCAATTTGATATGTGAAGAATCAATACCATTTCAAGGCAGTTATTATTATTAGTTCATAGGTGAAGAAACTGAGATTCAGAATCTTCCCCAAATAACAAAATTAGTAAAGGGCCTACCTGTGATTTGAAACCAGATCTAGTTGAATTAAAAACTCAAACTTTCCCTTCATTTATAACAAAAAGTGCCAAGGAAGAAAAATCTCTCACACAAATCTTGGAAGGGAAACATTGAGCAATGTTAACTGCCTATGGTCCCACTTACAGTTTTTACCACAAATGCGGAAATGTTCTTTTTTCTTCTTCTTCTTGTGCTCATGTTTTATAGCACTTAACAACAGTTGAGTTGATAAGTTAAGCCAAGGTCTCAGTACAAAGTCTTGCTCCAGGTGTCTGGAATCCCACTACTGCTGTGTTCCAGCTACTGTTTTAATCAAGTGCTCATGTTTTATAGCACTTAACAACAGTTGAGTTAATAAGTTAAGCCAAGGTCTCAGTACAAAGTCTTGCTCCAGGTGTCTGGAATCCCACTACTGCTGTGTTCCAGCTACTGTTTAATCAAAACTCCCTGAGAAAGTCCCAGAGTGTTCACTACCAAGGACAAAGTGTGGAAGGGGAGGGTTTGGCTTGTTTTTTTAATGATTATTATTAACTACAGTCCTTATTTTATTCAGATTTCCTTAGCTTTAACCTAATGTCCTTTTTCTGTTCCAGAATTCTATTCAGGACACCACATTACATTTAATTGTAATGTGTTCTTAGGCTCCTTTGGCTGTGACAGTTTCTCAAACTATACTTTTTTTGGTGACCATGACAGCTTTGTGGAAAATTGGTGAGGCATTTTGTAAAACGTAACTGATGTATTTTTTAACATGATTTCTCTTTCAAACAGTGTCATTAATTATTAGGCCCAGGCATTCAAAATTTCTCCTGTTGGCAAAAGGAAGTAGTTGATTATTGTGTGGTGAAGATATGTAGTCAAAATAAACAAGAAAATCTCCTTGGAGGTGGGGTTTGAGGATTATTCAGTACAGGCTTTCTCTATGGAAGCGATAGTGCCCCTGAGAGGGCAAAAATTATTTTTTGGCCAGGCACAGTGGTTCATGCCTGTAATCACAGCACTTTGGGAGACCAAGGCAGGCAGATCACCTGAGGTCATGAGTTCAAGACCAGCCTGGCCATTATGGTGAAACCCCGTCTCTACTAAAAATACAAAAATGAGCCAAGTATAGTGGTGGGGGCCTGTAATCCCAGCTACTCAGAAGGCTGAGGTAGGAGAATTGCCTGCATCCAGGAGACGGAGGTTGCAGTGAGCCAAGATTGCATCACTACACTCCAGCCTGGGCAACAGGGCAAGATATATCTCAAAAAAAAAAAAAAAAAAAAAATTATTTCCTGAGGTGTAAAAAAGTCTTAGATATTACAATGGCTTGTGATCCTTCAAAATCAACCCTACTCAACAAACTCATTTCATAGTATTTAATTTCATAGGATGGGTGGAGTGGTTAGGAAAAAAAATATCTAAAAGGGCTCCTCCTATGTATTTGTCCCCTACCCAGTTCATGTTGAAAGGTAATTGCCAGTGTAAAAGTATTAAGAGGTGGGATCTTTAAGAGGTGATTAGGCCATGAGGGCTCTGCCCTGAATAGATTAATGCTATTATTGCAGGAATGGGTTCCTTACAAAAGGACAAGTTCAGCCCCTTTTATCTCTTTCTTGCGCTCTCTTTGGCCTTCTACCATGTGATTATGCAGCAAGAAGGCCCTTGCTAGATGCTGGCACTTTGATATCGGACTTCCCAGCATCCAGAACTGTGAGTCAATAAAGTTCTGTTTATTACTAGTTACTCAGTCTGTGGCATCCTGGTTTTTTTTTTGTTTTTTTTTCTTTTTTTTTTTTGAGACAGAGTTTCACTCATTACCCAGGCTGGAGTGCAATGGCACAGTCTCAGCTCACTACAACCTCCACTTCCGGGTTCAAGCAATTCTCCTGCCTCAGTCTCCCTAGTAGCTGGGATCACAGGCGTGCACCACTACGCCTGGCTAATTTTGTTTTTTAGTAAAGACAGGAATTCTCCATGTTCGTCAGGCTGGTCTCAAACTCCCAACCTCAGGTGATCTGCCCCCCTCGGCCTCCCAAAGTGCTGGGATTACAGGCGTGAGCCGCTGCGCCTGGCCAGTGTCCTGTTAGAGTAGCATGAACTAGACTAAGACAGCTCCTTAGGGGTCTGATAGGAAAACAAAGATTGAGTATAATGTTAACTGTAGGGTTTCTGTAGATGATGTCTTATTCAGTTGAGGCTGCTATACCAAAAATACCATAGATTGGGGAGTTTAGACAACAAACATTTATTTCTCAAATTTCTGAAGACTATGAAGTTCAAGATCAAGACATCAGCCAATTTGGCTCCTGGGGAAGAGCCACTCACTGGTTTGCAGTAGGACACCTTGCTCTCTCCTCACATTTCAGAGGGATAATGGTCTTCTCTCTCATGTCTCTTCTTATCAGGGCACTAATCTCACGATGAGCGCTCTATTCTTATGACCTTATTACTGCCCAAAGGTCCCATCTCCAAGTATTAACACACTGGGGATCAGAGTTTCCATATGTAAACTTTGGAATGATATAAACATTTAATCCATAGCAAGTACCCTAAAGGTTGAGAATTTCCCTTCTATTATTAGTGTGCTGACAGCTTGTATCAGAAATGAATGTGGGGTTTTGTCAAATGCTCTTTATGTATCTGTTGAGATCATCACATGATTTTTTTTAGTATGTTAATATGATGAGTTATATTGATTGACTTGAAAAATTGCATCAACATTTGTTCAAACTGCTAAAATTTTGTTTAGAGTTACATTTATGAGAACTATTGGTCTGTAGTTTTCTTCTAAATGTATCTGGATAATTTGTCTTGAATGACATCAGAGAATTACTTGGAAAACTTTTTCTTCTGGAGTAGTTTGTATAGAATTAACATGACTTTCTTAAATGTTTAATAAACTTCACTGGTAAAGCATAAAGTTTTCTTTGTGGAAACGTTTTTAACTGCAAATTTAATTGCTTTAATAATAGATCTGTGGCTATCCAGGTTACCTATTTTTTAAGTGACCTTTGGAAATTTGTGTCTCTTAATTACTTGTCCATTTTATTGAAGTTTTAAAATTTATTGACATAAAGTTGTTCATCATAGTCTCCTATTATCTTTTTGCTATCTGTGTAATCTGTAGGGAAGTCATCTCTCATTTCTGATATTGGTTGTTTGTGACATCTTTCTTTTCTCCTCCTCAGCTTAATGAAAGGTTTAGCAATTTTGTTGATCTTCTCAAAGAAACAGGATTTGGTTTATTAAATTCCTCTATTATTTTTCTGTTTCTTATTTCATTGATTTCTGCCCTGATCTTTATTGATTTCTTTCTGCTTCCTTTGGGTTAAATTTTATCTTTTTCTATTTTCTTAAGAAGGAGCCTATGATCATAATTTGGGATTCTTCCACTTTTCTAATGTAGGTATTTAGCGATAAAAGCTTTTAACCTAAGTAACAAACAGAGAGAGGGTCTTTAAAAGAAAAAGATATTTATTTGGAATAAAGTATTGCAATGGGAATACATGTGCCATAGTAAACTATGTGCATATTCAGGGAGGTAAAGGAAGACAAAGGTTTTTAAAAGAAAAATGAAGAGGATTACAAAATTGCTTTGAAATGATTATCCTTGGCTACAAAGATCACTAACAAGGATGACACCAATTTGAGACTGGATAGGCAGTTGTTGAGTAAATGTCCTTGCAGAAATATTTTTTGGATGATGTTGCAATGGCCTTTATGCAAGATTGTGGTTTTTGAGATCTGTTGTGATAGTTATCAGGCATACAAGCATAGGAATTCTCCTTTCTTAGCTTTCCCCAGCCTTATTTGTCAGGATTTTTGTTGTTGTTGTTGTTGTTGTTGTTGTTTGTTTTTCTGAGATAGAGTCTCACTCTGTCACCCCGGCTGGAGGACAATCTTGGCTCACTGCAACCTCTGCCTCCTGGGTTTAAGTGATTCTTGTGCCTCAGCTTCCCAATGACTGGAATTACAGGTGTGTGCAACCACACCCAGCTCATTTTTATTATTATTTTTTTTAATTGTTTATTTATTTTTTAGTAGAGATGGGGTTTCACTGTTTTGTCTAGGCTGGTCTGAAACTCCTGGCCTCAAGTGGTCCGCCTACCTTGGCCACCCAAAGTGTTAAGATAACAGGCATGAGCCACTGCACCCAGGCTTTTCAGGGTTTCTTTAACATTAGTGACTCTGTTTTGATCCTGACAACTTTCACAAAACTTTCTCTTAAATTCTACTTTATTACCATCACCCAGTTTTTTATATATTGTACATATTTTAATTGTTTTCTTTTGATTTCTTCTTTAACCCAAAGGTTACTTAGAAAATGTTACGTTAGGCCGGCCGCAGTAGTTCACACCTATAATCCCAGCACTTTGGGAGGCCAAGGCAGGTGGATCACCTGAGGTCAGGAGACCAGCCTGGCCAACTTGGTGAAACTCCGTCTCGACTAAAACTACAAAATTAGCTGGGCGTGGTGGAGTGTGCCTGTAGTCCCAGCTACTCAGGAGGCTGAGGCAGGAGAATCGCTTGAACCCAGGAGGTGGAGGTTACAGTGAGCCAAGATCATGCCACTGCACTCCAGCCTGGGCGACAGAGCAACTCAAGAAAAAAGAAAGAAAGAAAATGTTATGTTAAATTTCATATATATATGTGTAGGGATGTGTGTGTGTGTGTATAATATATATGTGTGTGTCTATATATATATATAAAGTTGACTGTAAAACAACCTCAGGCAGGCCGTCAGGAGGTTTTCCAAAAGAAGGCATTGTTGTAGAGGATGATAGCTCCATGTGTTATTGCCCCCATAGATCTCCCAGTGGCACAAGATATGGAGGTGAAAGACAGTGATATTGATGATTCTAACCCCATGTAGCCCTAGGCTAATGTGCGTGTTTGTGTCTTAGGTTTTTTTTTGTTGTTGTTGTTGTTTGTTTCTTTAAGACGGGGTTTCGCTCTTCTCTACCAGGCTGGAGTGCAATGGCATGATCTCAGCTCACTGCAACCTCTGCCTCCTGGGTTCAAGCAATTCTCCTGCCTCAGTCTCCCAAGTAACTGAGATTACAGGCATGTGCCACCACGCCCAGCTAATTTTTGCATATTTAATAGAGAAGGGGTTTTGCCATGTTGGTCAGGCTGGTCTCAAACTCCTGACCTCGGGTGATCCACCTGCCCCAGCCTCCCGAAGTACTGGGATTACAGGTGTGAGCCACTGTACCCAGCCTGTGTCTTAGTTTTAACAAAAAAGTTTAAAGATTAAAATAAAATAAAAATTTTTTTAAATAGAAAAAAGAAAAGAGAAGCCTGGACAACATGGTGAGACCCTGTCTCTACAAAATATACAAAAGTTAGCTGGCATGGTGACACGTGCCTGTAATTCCAGCTACTCAGGAGACTGAGGTGGGGAGGCAGAGGTTGCCATGAGCCAAGATTGTGCCACTGCTCTCTAGCCTGGGCAACAGAGTGAGACCCTGTCTCAAAACACATGCACACACACGAAGAAGAAGAAGAAGAAGAAGAAGAAGAAGAAGAAGAAGAAGGAGGAGGAGGAGGAGGAGGAGGAGGAGAGGAGGAGGAGGAGGAGGAGGAGGAGGAGAAAAAACCCTATAGAATAAGGATATAAAGAAAACACTTTTGTACAGCTGTATAATGTGTTTTAAGCTAAGTTTATTATGAAAGAGTCAAAAATTTTTAAATTAAAAATGTATAAAGTTTAAAAGTTATAGTAAGCTAAGGTTAATTTATTGAAGACAGAAAATTTTTTCATAAGTTCAATGTGACCTAATGATACAGTGTTTGTAAAGTCTGCAGTAGTGTACGGTAATGTCCTAGGCCTGCACAATCACTCACCACTCACCCATTGACTCACCCAGAGCAACTTCTGATTTTTTTTTTGAGACGGAGTCGCCCTCTGTCGCCCAGGCTGGAGTGCAGCGGCGCAATATTGGCTCACTGCAACCTCTGCCTTCCAGGTTCAAGCGATTCTCCTGCCTCAGGCTCCCGAGTAGCTGGGATTACAGGAGCGCACCACCACGCCTGGCTGATTTTTTGTTTTTGTTTTGTTTTGTTTTGTTTTGTTTTGAGACAGAGTCTCGCTCTGTCACCCATGCTGGAGTGCAGTGGCATGATCTCAGCTCACTGCAAGCTCTGCCTCCTGGGTTCATGCCATTCTCCTGCCTCAGCCTCCCAAGTAGCTGGGACTACAGGCACCTGCCACATTTTTTTTTTCTTTTGTATTTTTAGTAGAGACAGGGTTTCACTGTGTTAGCCAGGATGGTCTCGAACTCCTGACCTCATGATCTGCCCACCTCGGCCTTCCAAAGTGCTGGGATTACAGGCATGAGCCACCGTGCCCAGCCGATTTTTGTATTTTTAGTAGAGACAGGGTTTCACCATGTTGGTCAGGCTGGTCTCGAACTCCTGACCTCGTGATCTGCCTGCCTCAGCCTCCCAAAGTACTGGGATTACAGGCGTGAGCTACTGGACCTGGCCACAGCTTCTAATTCTATAAACTGCACGCATGGTAAGTGTCTTACAGAGGTGTACCATTTTTTACCTTTTATACCATATTTTTACAGTAACTTATCTATGTTTACATACACAAATATTTACCATTGTGTTACAATTGCCTGTAGTATTCAGTACAGTAAACTGCTGAACAGGTTTGTAACCTAGGAGCAATAGGTTATACCATATAGCCTAGATGTAGAGTAGGTTATACTGTCTAGTTTTGGGTAATATAGTCTATAAGATTCCCAAGATGATGAAGTCACCCAATGACACATTGTATCCCCGTCATTCAGCAACACATGACTGTACTTGGTGTATACACTGGTTTTATACTCACTCTTTTGAGACTCGGTTCTTGAAATCAAGTTTAGGCCTTTCTACCATCTCTGCCTGATCTTCTGTGCTTTTTAGATCTCTGATTATCCCCTTTCTAGGGATGATAGAATTCATACTCTTATGAGTTCTAGTTCTAATGTTCCTGGCCCTTCTTTCATCTGAGGCTCTCAAACAAACAAAGATCGTATGTCAGCACCTTGAATTATAAATACAGAAAACTGTAGTGAGACATTGTCAATTCTGTCCCCAGTCTTGATTGGTTGCATACAAGTAATGGAATAGGATGTATGATTTTTGATTCTAAGAGTAATAGCTTTTATTACGTACAGACATTGTCCTACATATTTTTTATATGTGACCTCAATTAATCCTCAACAAATCTCTGAAGTTGATACCATGATTATCATGATTTTTTATATAGGGAACCTGATGTTAAAAAAGTTAAGTCTCCTGCCTGCGGCCACACTACTCCCAAAAGGCGCAGTGGAGTGTGAAACCTGTCTGTTTCACTCCAGAGCCAAGGCTCTTGAACACCATCCCACATGCCTCGATGATAGTGACTAACTTTCTGAGTGTCCACAGAATGCTGAACACTGTGCTTTCTCTGAATGTCATCTTCACCACAGGACTTCTAATTAAGTGTTATGAATATTTCTATTTTACGGAAGTCCAACAGATACTTGGAGTTGTTATCCTGTCTCAGGTTTTTTAAATCCAGGCTAGACCCATAAAAAATAAGCCAGTCTTTGTAACCACTGCACTCCCTCCAACCTCCATTCATTCACTCCTTCTGTCACGAATGCTAGAAAAATGTGCCTTTGACTTAAGAATGTGTATGTCCAGACATTCCCTGGATTTTAGAAGGGCAGATATTTTTTTTTTTTTGGTAGAATAGGATATCCGTCTCTCTATGTTCATTAATAGTGCATTGAGAATTTCTGAATTGAATCATATTCTGAAAGGATAACTGAGAACATAAACACTCATGAATTGAGAACATGAACTGAGAACGTGAAAGCTCAGCTGATGGCAGAGGAGAAATTGCAGAGGAAGCATGAGGACTGATGCACACTAACTAGCTGGGGGTACACAGCCGACCAAGCATGCACGAAGGCTGCCTCACTTCCCATCTTGCCAGGGGCTTTCATGCCCCTACTTTATTTTTCCCCCTATAGCAGCCTCAGAAGGGAGGCAGGGCCAGTTCCCTAAGTCCTGTTAACAGTTTCTAAGGTCCCCCCACTCCATCCAGCTGTCCCAGGAAGAAGTAGAGGTTCATTTGTCCCCACAGACACTTCTACTCACCGCACAGCCACTCCATCCCCACCACTGTGGCATCTAATTTAGACCAGCCCACCATAGGGATGTGTCAGGGCGGCTACAGATGCAATCCAAGAGAAGTGGAAGAATTGGTTAGAGGGTGTATTCATTTGCTAGGGCTTCCATAACAAAATGGGTGGCTTGGCCGGGCGCGGTGGCTCAAGCCTGTAATCCCAGCACTTTGGGAGGCCGAGACGGGTGGATCGCGAGGTCAGGAGATCGAGACCATCCTGGCTAACACGGCGAAACCCCGTCTCTACTAAAAAATAGAAAAAACTAGCCGGGCGAGTTGACAGGCGCCTGTAGTCCCAGCTACTCGGGAGGCTGAGGCAGGAGAATGGCGTAAACCCGGGAGGCGGAGCTTGCAGTGAGCTGAGATCCGGCCACTGCACTCCAGCCTGGGCGACAGAGCGAGACTCCGTCTCAAAAAAAAAAAAAACAAAATGGGTGGCTCAAACGATAGACATTTATTTATTTATTTATTTACTTACTTATTTATTAAAATTCTGAGACAGGGTCTCATTGTTGCCCAGCCTGGAGTGCAGCCTCAACC
Organism: Trachypithecus francoisi; assembly: GCF_009764315.1. Lineage (NCBI taxonomy): Eukaryota > Metazoa > Chordata > Mammalia > Primates > Cercopithecidae > Trachypithecus > Trachypithecus francoisi. Next base: position 85,445,517 of record NW_022681468.1, on the reverse strand, counting down.
CCCCAGGCTCAAGTGATCCTCCATCTCGGCCTCCCGAGTAGCTGGGACTACAGGTGTTTGCAACCTTGCCTGGCTAGTTTTTAAATATTTTTTGTAGAGACGGGGGTCTAAGTATGTTGCTCAGGCTGTTCTTAAACTCCTGAGCTCAAGCAATCCTCCAGCCTCAGCCTCCCAAAGTGCTGGGATTACAGGCGTGAGGTAGCATGCCCAGCCAGAAATTTATTTTCTCACTGGAGGCCAGAAGTTCAAGAAAAAGGTGTGGCAGTTTTAGTTTCTCTGCGTCCTCTTTCCTTGTCCTGCAGTCAGCAGGTCTAAGCGAACGTACCCCAAGGGCTGAGGGAGATGAGAGGCCAAAGAGAGGGCTTGATTGAAGTGGGAAATTAAGAAAATAACAGAACAGTAGCATAAGTAATAATAGTAAGAGAAAGAACAGCAGCTCATAGAATGAATTGCTGTATTAACCAAGGCTGAAAAGAATTTAAGTAGCCCCCCGAAGTTAAAATTACAAGAGAGTATTAACTTTCTGTCCCCAGAAACATTAACCATATCTATGCTCCCCAGATTTTGCAGGCTCTGTAAACTCCTGTTTCTTTCTTCCCTGCACAGCTGCAAGGTCACAAGACAGATAAGCATAAGTTGCAAACCAAGTTCCCACAGAGATGTAAGACGTGTTGCATTTTGTGCAAGAAAACAAAAGCCCAACAGCCTTTTGTTCTCGCTTCTGTAAGCCTGCTTCACGTAGTTCCCATCTCAAAATGCTTAAAAGTGACTCATTTTCTTTTTTCTGGGCTCAGCCTTTAGGACACGTGTCTGCTGGGCCAGTGTACACCTTAAAATAAACACCCTCCTGCACTCCGTCCGATCTCTCTGGTTCCTTAAATCCCACTTCATGACAAGTTCAGTTTCTCAAAAAGAAACATTTAATAGGGACCTACAAATAGAAGCCATGTCTCAGACAAGACAGCGGATCTCCACACAGGCCCTGCAGAAAGTATTCTTTATATGGCAAGCTTCCCCGGCCCCCGGCACCCCACCCCACCCTGTGAGGTGGAGTCTTGCTCTGTCACTCAGGCTGGAATGCAGTGGCACGATGTCAGCTCCCTACAACCTCCGCCTCCTGGGTTCAAGCAATTCTCCTGTCTCAGCCTCCCGAGTAGCTGGGATTGCAGGCACCTGCCACCACACCGGCTAATTTTTGTATTTTTAGTAGAGATGGGATTTCACCCTGTTGGCCAGGCTGGTCTCAAACTCCTGACCTCATGATCTGCCCGCCTCGCCCTTCCAAAGTGCTGGGATTATAGGCATGAGCCACAGCGCCCGGCTTATATGGCAAACTTTTAGGGAAAAATATGTACTACTGGTAACACCTTAGACTTTCTTGTGAAGTGACTACTAGAGAGATTAGATAAACATCTTTATGAGTAATTATCTTGCTATGGGAACACTTTGAGGTGCAGAGGTCAAACAAGTTTTGCTGGGTCAAACAGTGGTGATGTGGCATTAGTTACTCTTGCCATGCCACAGGCTCCTTTCCTTCACTCCTTGACTTGCAGATGGCTGCCTGCGCCGTGTGTCTTCACATGGTCTGTCCTCCATGCACACATCATGGAACCTCTCTGTGTGTCCACATTTTCTCTTCTTATAAGAACACCAGTCAGATTGGTTTAGGATCCATCCCAACAGACTCATTTTAACTCAGTTAGCCTTGTAAGGCTGCATCTCCAAATACAGTCACATTCTGAAGTACTGGAGGTTAGGCCTTCAGCATATGAATTTGGAGGAAATGCAACTATGCCCATAGAGAGGGTATAAAGAGAAGCTTCATAAGAGCCCCAACCACCCAAGTAATGTGATGAGACAGCCATATGCAGTATTTACATCTCTGTCACTGCAGTTTGGCTACTTTTCTGAGGTAAGAATACAGTGGGGGCCAGGCACAGTGGCTCATGCTTGTAATCCCAGTAATTTGGGAGGCTGAGGCGAGTGGATCACTTGAGGGCAGGGGTTCTAGATCAGCCTGGCCAACATGGTGAAACCCCGCCTCTACTAAAACTACAAAAATTAGCTGAGTGTAGTGGCAGGCACCTGTAATCCCAACTACTCGAGAGGCTGAGGAAGGTGAATTGCTTGAACCTGGGAGGTGCAGGTTACAGTGAGCCGAGCTCACGTCTCTGTACTCCAACCTGGGCAACAGAGCAAGACTCCATCTTAAAAAAAAAAAAAAAAAAAAAAGATAAAATGGGTAACGTTAACCAGCACCCTGATCTAATGACAACTGTTTATTTGGTACCCACCAATGGAGTTGGGTATTTCACAGACAGCTACATAAGGAAACATTTTGAGGAAAGAATTGACAGTTTAACACCTCCCATTATCTTTGCTGACTGAAGGAATTGCAAAGTACATGGAAGCTGCAAAAACTGTAAGTGCCGGACAACACACCATTGAGCTTAGGTAACGTTTAATGCTTTCCATAAAGCAGGCCCACCATCCCCGAAAGCCCAAGAAAAGAAAGTGGGTTTCTGGAAAAGTTGAGATCCATTTTCTTTTTTTTTTAATTTTTTTATTTTAATTAAAAACTGTTTTAGAGACAGGGTCTCACTCTGTTGTCCAGGCTGGAGTGCACTGGCATGGTCATAGCTCACTGCAGCCTCGAATTCCTGGGCTCAAAAGATCCAGCCTCCCAAAGTGCTGGGAGTATAGGCATAACCCACCATGCCTGGTCATGGAGTTACATTTTCCGTGAGAAAAAAAGTGGATTCTCCTTTTACCTCAGAGTGACCTCATCGATTATATCCTTCCAGGACAAGCAGTTAACAGAACCAAGAGAATTAGGCACCCAGCTATACTGTCCTCTCTTATCTTGTTTTATTATCCCTTTGTACTTCAAGTCCATCCATACTTACTCCTTAAAGCCATATCCAAAATTCCCTCTACCTTCTTTCTTCTAATCTCCTCTGCCTTCTTCATTGTTTGCCCTACCCCAACCTTAAGGCTCCCCACTTACTCAAGCTGTGGCTTAGAACAGATCCAGCTGATGGGTCTAGGACTCAGAAGAATTTCATAGATCTCTCCACCAGTATAGAGTTGCTGATATGGGGCGGGAAGGTGAATATTTAAGGTCTGGAAGTTTTCGGGACAGGGGAGGGGCTTGGCATGTGGATGTTCTTTTTCTTTTTTTAGACAGAATCTTGCTCTGCTGCTCAGGCTGGAGTGCAGTGGCACAATCTCGGCTCACTGCAACCTCTGCCTCCCAGGTTCAAGCAATTTTCATGTCTCAGCCTCAGCCTCTGAGTGGCTGGGATTACAGGCACATACCACCACGCCTGGCTAATTTTTGTATTTTTAGTAGAGACGTGGTTTCACCATGTTGTCCAGGCTGGTCTCAAACTCCTGGCCTCAAGTGATCCGCCCACCTCGGCCTCCCAGAGTGTTGGGATTACAGGCGTAAGCGGTTGTGCCCAGCTGGCATATGGATGTTCAATTCCTTCGATGTCATTTGTTGAAAAGACTATTCTTTCATTCTTGAATTGCTTGGCACCTTTGTTAAAAATCAGTTGGCCATATTTGTGTGGGTCTGTTTCTGGACTCTCTGTGCTGTTCCATTGATCTGTGTGTCTATTCTTCCACCAATTCACACAAAAACCTGTACACAGATGTTTAAAGCAGCTCTCTTCATAGTCACCCAAACTGGAAACAGCTCAAATTGTTCTTCAATTGGTAAATGGATAAGTAAACTCTGGCTTCCTTAAGTGGTAAGTAAAAGATAGAAAAATCTGTGGAACGTTCATATGATGATGTACTACTACTCAGCAATAAAAAGGAATGACCTGTTGCTACACGCAACTATTTGGATGACTCAAAGGCATTATGGTGAGTAAAACATGCCAGTCTTGGAAGGTTACTTATTAGGCAATTCTATCTGTAAGATAGTTTGAAAATACAAAAGTATAGTGAAGGAGAACAAACTGGTGGCTGCCACATGTTAGGGTTGGGGAAGAGAGTTACTATAAAGGGATAGATAGTGAGGAGAGTTTTGGGGTGAGGAAATGTTCTGTGTTTTGGGGCATTTTTTTTAGGAGTGGAGATTTAATAAGCAAAAGAAAGAGGGAAAAAGGAAAAGGAAAACAGCTCTCTCTCGTGAGAGAGGGGACTTCCAAGAGGGAAAGACCCTTGTTCTGTGTTTTGATTGTGGTATTAGTTATGCAAATATATACCTGTGTTAAAATTCATATAATTGTGTACCAAAAGGTCAATTTTACTGTATGACAATTAAAATATATATATATATTTAAACAGAGAAAATTTGGAGATAGGGCATAAAAGCAGACACTCTGGGAATCAACAGACCTGGGTTTCTTTATTCCATTCTTGATTTCATGCCTATGTTTGTTTATCTCTAAGATGAAAGTTTTGGAGTCAGATCACTAAAGGCCCTTCTTGTCCTTCCCACCCTGATGTTCCTTAATTCCACAGATCTCCAGACATGATCACATGGACATCGCATGAGCATACACACTCACATCCCCATGCAAACAGACTTTTCTCTATGTTACAATGGCCCCAGCTCCCCTTATCTCAGAATCCTTCCCTTAAATAATTATTTGGTGGTGTTTGCCGGAGGGTAATGGGAAGTGAGGAAGAAAGGCCATCAGACATGCTGTCCTGAGGTGTTGCCTAGCCCTCCACCTTCATTAGGCATGCTTCCAATAAAGCCAAGGAAATTCCTGACCCCACTCCTCCGTTCTCTCCTGCTGCCCTGGTTTCACATCCACATCAGCCTCTCCCATCCGTGAGCTCTGAGCCAAGCCAAAAATCCTCATGAGCTCCCAGGGCCCATAAGTCCAATGAGCCCTGGAGGGGTCTACCTGCCAGCTTTGAGTCTCAGAGGCTGTCTAAAGAGCCTGAGTCCTAGAAGGGTGTCTGACATCTTCCAGGGTGATCCATACCTCTAAAAGTGGCTTTGTGTTGAGAGGGTAACTCTGAAATAAATCAGATCTCAATGACAAAACTTTTCTAAAAATGCCTGCTCCTACCTAGCCAGAAACTGCATTCTGCTGCCCAGTACTGCTAGAAAGAGTGTGGACACTCATCAAGCAAGCCGTAGTGTAAGGGGACTTTGTGATTATCAAGTCTTTCCCCCTGCTTTTATGGATTAGGAAACTGTGGTCCAGAGAGGGATATAGATTTGCTTCAGGGACACAGGGAGCTGACTGTAGAGTTAGGACTAAACAAAGCACCCTGGCCAACTGTCCACCCTGATGCATTCTTAGGTGGAAAAGGAAGGAAGATGACCCTGAGTATAGGCCCTTCCCAGACTTGTTTCTAAGAAGAAACTAGAGAATGGCATATGAGAGTAATGAGCTTTGAAATACCACCACCATGCTCTCTAGTAAAACATGCCTGTGACTAGCCATTCAGATCAACAACTCCTTCTTTATTGTTACTTAAGAACACAATTGTTGCTGTAAGCCTAAAACTGCTGTAAAAAATAAAGTCAATTTCATAAAAGAAGATGATGACAGCAACAGTGGTAGCAGCAACAATAAGGGCATGGGAAGGAAGATACTCATGGAGGGAGGATGCTGAGAAGACACCTTCCTACCTATGCTTACTGAAAGCCACAAGAAAAAAAAGACATGCAAATTACTGAATGATTTGCAGAGGTACTATGCAATTTGTCCTCCAGAAAGTGGCTCCTGGGAAACTGTTCTGATATGCTTCCCGGTGTGCCAGTGGCTAGTCTCCAGGAGGCACACTCATTCTATACCTTCTATTTAAGGCTCCATCATGCATCATGAATCATGCATGTGGAGGGCTGGGACACCTTCATGATGGATCCCAAAAGCAGTATTAAAGTCTGCTTCCCTTCATGGGCGTTGAGATTCAGAGTTCACCTACAGTTCATTCCCACGTGCTCCATGAGGTCTGAATCAGTCTAAAGAGGCAAGAGTGGGAGCTGGGAGCCACCTTTCCTTTCCCAAGTCTAGAGAAAGTTCAGGGTGAGAATACTGATTGAGGAGTAAGAAAGAACCTTATGCAATGATCAGTTAATCTTTAAATTGAACTCATTTCAGGTGTAGACGACTGACCTGTTTTGATGTGTGGTAGTGCTGGGAGGAGGAGGGCTATCTGCTACTAGAATTGAAGGAGGAAGTTGCCTTAGAGAGAGGCTGGAGTGGAGGGAGGACCAGCAGGTCAGAGAGGCAGAAGGTCCTCTAATTTTCTGAGTACACTTTCAGCTGCCAGGATAAGAAGGAGCTGGTCTGGGCCAGGTGCAGTGGCTCACGCCTGTAATCCCAGCACTTTGGGAGGCCAAGGTGGGTGGATCGCAAGGTCAGGAGTTCGAGACCAGCCTGATCAATATGGTGAAACCCCCGTCTCTACTAAAAATACAAAAATTAGCCAGGTGTGGTGGCATGCACCTGCAATCCCAGCTACTCGGGAGGCTGAGGCAGACGAATCACTTGACCCGGGAGGCGGAGGTTGCAGTGAGCTGAAATCACGCCATTGCACTCCAGCCTGGGGACAGAGCGAGACTCCGTCTCAAAAAAAAACAAAAAAAAAGAATAAGAAGCTGCTCTGCTGGAGTATGTTTACCTCTCCACTGAGAATGCAGAATTCCTTAAGCTTATTTGAAGAATCTTTTGAAAATTAACAGTATCCTTTTCAGAAAAATGACTGGATGTGATCATTTCTGCCTTTATGCAGATATTCATCTTCATATGTCAGCACCTCGATTTTAAGATTCACCCGCTGTAGTTCATCTCCTAGAAAGTGTTAGCACCACTTTATTTGGGGGGTAACAATGGCGTCCCCCACAGGTCAGAGATGTCTTATTTGTCCCCAGGTGGCTGTGGTGCTTCTCTCCTTCATTGTGTCTGGTCCTCTCCGAGACCTGGCTGGGTTTCTTCCCCTTCTGCCCTCCTATTCAGGGCTCCGTGCCTCCCTACAGCCTTCCTGGCTACGCAGGGGCGCACCTGGACACTTCATCTTCACTTACTGCTTTATGCCCCAGGTGGGGTCCTCAGGAGTCCTATGGCAGGGAAGGTGAGAGGAGCCGGAAGTCATAGCTGGTGAATGTGCAGATATGGAGGAGGCAAAACTCCAAGTGAGTGAGTGTAAAAGCTTCACCAAAGTGTTCTCGTAAGATTAGCAGGAGGAAAAATGAGAAGCTTTGGGGCTAGGAACAAGGATGAGATAACCTTAAGAAAAAAATAGATTAAGGAAGACATATTTAGAAACTCGAAGTTTCCTCTTTTTCTGTCCTCCATTCTCACTGCTAATAAGGAGTGAGATCCCCATTGCCACAGAAGCGTGGGAATGGACCTTCTCATCTGCAGGTTTTCTTCCTTATGCAGAGCCTCCAGGGCTGAGGATTTACTCTACGTTAGAAAATCACAGCCTCTACCAACATTTATAGATGTAGTATACAACGACAAGGACAGAACTAGTCATGTTGGTGGAAAATAGGGCTTTTCTCTAGTTCTATGACCTTGTCTGGAGCCAGATGTCACTGTAAACAGGGGATCAAATGTAATGATTAAGTGTTGACAGATGCAAAGGTAGTCTTTCAGTGGCTGTCAGGAAGGGTTGCAAAGAATGGAGTGGACTCACAGGCTAAGTACACTGGGAGCCTGTGAGAGCCCACCAGCAAGCTCTGGGAGAGAGCTACCGCTCCACAGCACTTAGTGAGGAGGGGAGCTTTCTTCCTGAGTTAGAATAATGGCTTGGAAGTCAGGAAACCTAGGGTCTAGTTCCAGCTGTACCACTAACTAGCAACAAGCCATGTGCAAGTCACTGGAAAGGCAGGGGTTACATTTGGTCAGGGATGGCAAATGTGTGGCACACGCACCCTTCCCCCTCTTGTGCCTTCATTAGAGGCTCTTGTTCAACCACGTCACTGTCCAGAATTTTTTTTCTACAGCATTTTGAGTAGGCACTTCTTTTTTTTTTTTTTTTTTTTTGAGAAAGAGTTTCACTCTTATTGCTCAGGCTGAAGTGAAGCAGCACCATCTCAGCTCACTGCAACCTCCGCCTCCCAGGTTCAAGTGATTCTCCTGCCTCAGCCTCCCTAGTAGCTGGATTACAGGCACCTGCCACCATGACCCACTAATTTTTGTATTTTTAATAGAGATGGGGTTTCACCATGCTGGCCAGGCTGGTCTCCAACTCCTGACCTCAGGTGATCCACTCGCCTTAGCCTCCCAAAATGCTGGGATTACAGGTGTAAGCCACCATGCCTGACCGACACTTCCAATTAGAGTTGGTACACAAACTGAAATCTACTTGCTATCCCTCAATTCCATGCTCTCCATAGTCACTTCTGGCCCTAAATTGTAAGGTTCTGACTTTCCAACTAAGAGGTGCCCATTTTTCTGATTTAGTAATAGCTTACTCAAAAAGAAAAAAGGAAAATGGAAATTTAGGATCATAATTTCATTGACTCCTCTTCCTCATCCTGAGGCTAAGCAGGGTCTTCCTGAGGTCGCACTCACCTTCCTTCTGTGCCACAGAATGACTGTATTTGAGCTTCACCTCTCTGTCAGTTCACCCTGTGTGGCAGTGTCCCAGGCTGTTGCTCCCTTTTGTCTAGAACAGCCCACACTTAATAGTTTTAGGTTTGGCATCAAGGAATCTACAAGGAAAGGAATTTTCTCAAGCCACTAAAATCCAAGTCAGAAGGGAAAGCATTTAATGACTTCATTCACCGTTCTCCAAAGCGAATCAGATTTACAGTTCTTACCCCTTGCTGGAAGGCGATGCCAGAAACAGTACTTAGACAGAACCACTTCAGAAATCAAATGCTTGCAACTGTGTTTTATTGAAAGAAAGAGTGGAGGGGTTAACATGGGGCCCACCTCACAACCCACCCTTCACCCCCAAAATCACGCAGGGGTGGGACTCAGGAAAAGGAAGCATGAGTGTGTTGAATAGGAGCCCTAACTGGAGTTACTTCTTTCACAGCAGGGAAGGAAGAGGGAAGAGGCAGCTGTGGAAAGGTGAGGTTGAGGGAGGTGGGGTATCTCGCTGCTCTGACCTTAGGTTGAGTCCTCCACAGAATCATCGAAGTGGACTGGCACATACGGGCTCCCTTCACAGGCCACGATGATGTGTCTCTCCTTCGGGCTGGTCCGGTATGCACAGTTGGGGTACTTGGAGCCGTTTGTCAGGCGGCAGTCTGTGATATGCATTCTGGAATTGCTCTTGAAGCAGTTGGTCTGCCCGTTCTTGCAGGTGACCTTTTCCTGGAAGCAGACATTCTGGACATCTACCAGGGGCTCGTGCACAAAGGTGTTCACTGGTTTGCACCGCCCCTGTGTCATATTCCGGCGCTTCATCATTTGGTTACAGTAGGTGGAGCTGCTGCTGGGGGAACTGCCTGAGTCCATGTGCTGCCGCTGGAATTTCTTGGCCCGGGATTCCCTGCCTAGGGAAGGCTGGGCCCAGCCCAGCACCAGCAGCACCACGACAAGCAGAGGGAGCAGGATGACAGACTTATCCAGAGCCATGGTGGCCTCACTTTCTCAGAAAAGCCTAAGTGAAAAAAGGAGACAGAAGGAAAAGAGCCCTCTTAGAAAAAGAACTCCAGCTCCCACCTATGGCTTCCCTGGCTTACAGTTTCTGTCTCAGGTCAGCCAGAAAGATGTCCGTCCCACTTCCTGAGGTTTTTGTGTAATGAGACACTCACGTGTATCCTTCTCCACAAGCGTTTTATTGCCACTCTCCAAAGTGAGGTCTTTTTCCCCTTTAGGTGGTGACCTACGAAGTGACCTAAAATCCTGTCAGTTTCTCTCTTTGAATACTGGCCTTTCTTTGATCCAAAATACATTTGTATCTAGTGCTCAAATGGCTCATCAAAACATCAGTTTGAATAAATCATGAACCAAATTGTATCCCCAACATCTAGGACCATGGGTGACAGAGTCTTGTTGTCTTACAGCATAAGGGAACTCAGGCCAGTGCCTGACACTGGCATCATAAAGGATTCCATTGCATTCCAAAGAAAAATGCTAGCCTCCCCCAACTTGAGGGCTCCTTCTTTTCCAGTTCCATGGATGCTCTGTAGCCTGCACATTCCACCCCGACCCCTCTGCCTCCAGCTGATGTTGGCCTGGGTCACATTTTTTTCAGCGCTAGCATCATCCAAGCTTTCTCAGTGCTGTGGACTGGCCCTAGCTTCTTCCTCTCCAACCCTGAAGCAGAAGCGGCACCTGAGAACATCTCTTGGACTGCTTACCTGGATCTGCAGCTTGGTGTCTGAGAGAGATGGAAGGCCAGTTTCTGCAATCACTCAGCTCCTGGGGTGTGGACCTTATATAGATTACAAAGGGGTTTGGCTTCCAAGAGGAAAAGGGTGGGAGGAGCATATCGAACTCAGTTCCAATAAAATCAAGGACGTGAGGAAGGAGTGGTGAATCACCCAGGCCGCCATCTTTCCAGGGCTGCTGAAGAAAGAGCAAATATTTGCCTACGTTAGTCTTTCTTCCTATGTAAACCACATCTGTCTGCTGATGCACAAAGAGCAGCAGAGAAAGCCACTACAGCACTGGTGCCCAAACCTGACACACTAGGGACAAAGTCCTTGTTACTTCTTCGTGGGCCGTTTTCACCAAGTAGACTTGGAGGTTAACAAAGGACGCAAAAGGTGATCACGGGAAAGGGAGGCCCTCTCCTCAGGAGAGCTACTAATGGGAGATATGGAATTCTGGCCAAAGCTATTGCAGGGCTCCTAGGGAGCAAAACCCAAGTCTCTTTCTAGGAGGGCATTCTCCCAACAGTACCTCTCCCGGGGGTGGGAGGTGGGGTCGGGGGGAATGGAGGCTGTCCTGCTGCCCCCAACTGGAAGGCTTCCCAGATCTGGAGAAGAAAGGGGGAGTAACTGAATAGGGAGGAGGAGGAGGCTTCTAGGGTGAGCTCACCCAGTTCTGGCCGCTTCCAGCCCACCCTCCTCCCCTGCTCTGGGGGCATCCAGAGGATGGAGCTGTTCTTATCTACTGATCAGAACCACTGACCCGGTAGGTCGGAATTGAGTAGAGAAACTGAAGATAAACTTAAATCCCAAATCTCAAATTCTTTTTGGGTAAAAAATACAAAGCATATCATATTTGTCAGCAGCAGAATGCCCTCCTTGAAGGAGACCTGTTTTCTGTGCTGAGTAACAATTTGGATACCTGTAGAGTAAGAATTATCAAAATATCCCTTCGTGCTCTGTATTCAGATTGTTTCAGCCTTTCTGTGTAAAAAGTGGCCATGGTGAAATTATCCGACCTACGTTGTGTGGTTGTAGGTCATAAGATCCTCATTCCAGAGAAGGTCCTGCCCCCCATACCCAGAAAAAAGAACGAACGCCCAGGGAGGCCAAGAAGAATCTAGACAGGGAGGCCTTGCTGGGTTTCCCCACTCAGCCTATTTTCATTAGATTACACCACTGTTGTCCAATCACATTTCTACACAGCTGTTCATACTTTGTTGGAACCTCAGTATAAAAATGCCCACTTTCCCCTCTATCTCTGGGTCTTCTGAAGTCCTCCGTGTTGTGTTAAGGAAGGAGACCACTACTACTCCTGCTGCCCTCCTCCCCCCACCTTGCCTAGTTCACAAGACAGGAAGAAAGAGACAAAGAAACAAAAGTAAGATAAACAGCCAGACAACCTTGGCACCACCACCGGGCCCTAGGAGTTAAAAAAAGTAATAATAATAACATCAACCCCTGACCTAAACTACTTGTGTTATCTGTAAATTCCAGACAATATATGAAAAAAAAGCATTGTAAAACTTTTTGTTCTGTTAGCTGATGCGTGTAGCCCCCAGTCACGTTTCCCACGCTTGCTCGATTTATCACAACCTTTTCACGTGGACCCCTTAAGGTTGTAAGCCTTTTTTTTTTTTTTTTTTTCTTTTTTTGAGACGGAGTCTCACTCTGTCGCCGGGGCTGGAGTGCAGTGGCCGGATCTCAGCTCACTGCAAGCTCTGCCTCCCGGGTTCACGCCATTCTCCTGCCTCAGCCTCCCGAGTAGCTGGGACTACAGGCGCCCGCCACCTCGCCCGGCTAGTTTTTTGTAGTTTTTAGTAGAGACAGGGTTGCACAGTGTTAGCCAGGATGGCCTCGATCTCCTGACCTCGTGATCCACCCGTCTCGGCCTCCCAAAGTGCTGGGATTACAGGCTTGAGCTACCGCGCCCGGCGGTTGTAAGCCTTTAAAAAGGCCAACTATTTCTTTTTTGGGGAGCTCAGCTCTTAAGACGCAAGTCTACCGATGCTCCCAGCTGAATAAAGAACCTCTTCCATCTTTAATCCCGTGTCTGAGGATTTTTGTCTGCGGTTCATCCTGCTATAGTGTAAAACTCTGATAAATAAAATTGTATGCAGTTTTCCCTATTAAAATGTCTTTTGTCAGTTGATTTTCAGCGAACCTTCAGAGGGTGAAAGGGGAATTTTTCCTTTCATGGCTCCTATAGTTTGCTTACTCCCCCAGCCCCCACCTATATTTTATTTTTCTGAGTCTTAAATAATACTTTCATTATTTTGAATAGTCAAGTTAGAATGTGTTCATTCATTCATTCAACTGTGGGATACAGACATAGATAAGGCACAGGACTTACCCGAAAGGCGCCTGGTGGGATGGTTTGGGTTAGTCAGGTGGACCCCACTAAGGCACTGGGCGTGGCTGCACAAAAGTGGGCTCCACCCAGCCAGATGATTGCAGAACCACAGTTCAGATGTGAACAGATCTTCTGTAACTATAATAAGGTTCTTCAACAGCCCCTGGCCCTAGGAATCCTGAAACTACAGGAAGCCATTTTGTCTATTTATGCATAGCAATCTAGACAAGCCCGTGGAGTTTTAATTGCACTTCATAGGGAACCATCAAAAGCCCTTACTGCAGCCTTATCCTTTCCACAGTTGCAAAGGCATAGCCCCGCTTGTCTTAGGGCAGTCGATGCCACGCCACATTTGTTGTTGCTTCTGCTGAACTCGTTCTAGGCTCCCTGCTTGACCTCCTGCCAGGCATCACACCTGACTGAGATCTCACTGCACATTTCAGGCAGCTGATTAACCTCTTGTAAGATTCTATCGCTCTCTCCCTCTCACGTTACTACTCATCTCTGCAGCACACTGAATTCTGCCACCCTCTGTCCCTACCAGAAGGGGAGCCTCTTGATTGTCTTACCTCAGTAGGGAACATTCAGCATGTCAGTCAGATTTATTAACAACTCCTATTGAGAACCCGGACCTAATATGATTTACTGACGGATCATACCACAAAATTGAAACTTGAGGTTAGTACACTGAGGAAAGAAAAATCAGTTCTTCCTTTACCCTCCTAGAGTCTAGGGCTGGGGGCTCTGTAAATTAAAATGACAAAAGACAGATTTAACAGGAGAAAAGGCATAAACATTTAATTTAATATTAATATTCTACATGAATATGGAAATCTTCATAAAAAAAGAAGTGAAGACTCAAAGAAGCAATTAAACCTGAGAATTTATAGGCCATTTTGACAAAGAAAATTGTGCAGAAGTGACAAGACAGTGTTCCGTGAAAGGGCCACATATGTGAAATGGCCCCAAATGCTGAAGGAGCCTAGAAACTAAAGAATGAGGCAGACAAATTCAGTTTGTCAGTAAAGGGTGTTTTATTCTGTTGGGGAACTTATAGATGGAAGTGTCATCTTGGGCAGCAGCAAGACAGGTAAATCTCAGCACTGTTAGTCCCCAGACCCAGAGCTTATATAGCACAGGGAAAAGGGGTACGTGCGGTATAGAGACAATGAAAGGCAACCCTTCAGAACAGGCAAGAATGCTGTGTTTGTCATAGCCCATAATTTGCATGATAACGTCAAGGTTGTTTTGATCTCAAGGCAGGATTTATAGTGAATACATGTTCCTACGCTAGAGACAGTAAATAAAGTAGAAATCAGGAGGCATTCCCGAGACATGGTTAATCAGACGTCAACCTGGTAGATTAGCATTCAAGATGGAGTCACTTTTGTCTCTGCACATAGGAAAGGGGTTTTGAGCTTCAGGGGAGGTTGCGACAAGTGGACTAGGAAATGTACAGTATATAAGGGTTGTTTAGCAAAGTTCGTTACACAAATTCAAGTTGGTTGTCTTCTCCATTGATAAGTTCTCCGTGATTAAGTCCTCCTCTTCCTGGCACAGGAAAGGGAGACATCTGTACTAATGGGAATATAAATGGAAATTTCTCTTACAAAAGGGAATCTTGGCTAGGCATGATAGCTCACGCCTGTAATCCCAGTCCTTTGGGAGACCAAGGCAGGCAGATTGCTTGAGTTTAGGAGTTTGAGGCCAGTCTGGGCAACATGTGAAACCCTTTTTCTACAAAATATACAAAACTAGCCAGGCATGGTGGCACACTCCTATAGCCTCAACTTCTCAGGGGGATGAGGTGGGAGAACGTTGGAGGTGGAGGCTGCAGTGAGTCATGATTGTACCACTGTACTCCAGCCTGGGTGACGGAGAGAGACTCTGTTTCAAAGGAAAAAAAAAGGAAATTTATAGTTCTTTCACAGCAGGGAAGGAAGAGGGGAGAAGCAGCTGTGGAAATGATGAGCCCTGTTTTTCGAGTTTTTCCTGCATTTACTGTTTTTCAAAATAATCAGCTCAAAATTATTGAGCTGGCATATTCTGGTTCCCTATTTTATTAGTAGACTATGCTACCCCTATTTTAAATTCTCCTTAAGAAAAAGTCTACTACCTGTAGTAAAATCAGCCCAGATAGCAAAATGTATTGCATTTACTAGAATTTGTCAACTAAACAAAGACCAGAGAGCAAACATATGTACAGACTGCAGGTATGCTTTTGGAATAGCATATGATTTTGAGATGCTTTGAAAATAGGCATTAGAAGGCTGGGTGTGGTAGCTCATGCCTGTAATCCCAGCACTTTGGGAGGCCAAGACAGGTAGATCACCTGAGGTTGGGAGTTCGAGACCAGCCTGACAAACATAGAGAAGCCCTGTCTGTGCTAAACACACAAAAGTAGCCGGGCGTGGTGGCGCACACCTGTAATCCCAGCTACTCAGGAAGGCTGAGACAGGAGAATCACTTGAACCCGGGAGGCAGAGGTTGCAGTGGGCCGAGATCGCACCATTGCACTTCAGCCTGGGCAACAAGAGCAAAAATTCTGTCTCAAAAAAAAAAGAAAAGAAAAGAAGCATTAGAAATGGACAGCAAGTTAAGTAACTTTCAGATGCACCCCCACCTTCTAGAGAGGTGGCTATTATATAGGTAGAGGTCCACATAAAAAGAGACCATATGAAAACTAAAGGAAATTCTCTAGCAGATCATTATGCCAAAGAAGCTACTTTAACCAAGCTTGTGACTCTATCTATACCTTTAAAGGATAAATCTCTGGGGGATTCAAAGAGGCCATTATAAAGTGTTGACACTTAGCCCCCGATTTTGAAAAAGAATGGAAAACATCTAGGTGTACTCTTCACTCAGATAATTCCTGACGCTGCTTGGTGACACCAGATGATCTCAAGTAGATATTACTAAAGGAGTTCAAAACATACCACCCCAAAATATGCCATTCTGGCATATGGATTATTTTGAATTAAAAGCCCTTGAAAAACAGCAGATGCAAGAATGGCAGGTGACACATGGCCCAAAAGTAAGCTCAGTGAAGGAAGACATTCTTATCACCAGAAATGGGGGCAGCTAAGGTTGACAGAAAACTGCAAATAAACCTTGTTAAACTAGCCCTTATCTCCCCAGCCACTTCTCCATGATTAACAACCCTAGCCCATATCCCTTTGACTTGTTTTCACAATTTACTGCTCTTTGTCTAACTTAGTATATAAGCATCCACCCAAACTGGTTCATTTCCAGAAGGCTTTCATGCCATATAAAACTTAGATTAAATAAATGTGTATGCTTTAACTTTTTCATCTGCCTTCTGTTACACAGCCCTACCTTAGAAGTTAAGACAGATAAGAAAGATATTTCCTCCCCTACATTATCTGGATTTCTCCATGAATGCCACCCATTGTGGCATAGACAAACTGGTTACTGTCTTAAGTAAACATTGGTAGGAAAACTTTGAAAAGATAACTGAGCTTACTTTTGAGCCATGTGTCACCTGTCAAAAATATAACTCTGGAAAAACTGTAAAGTTGGGACATGTCCAGAAACCAAAGTCTCTTTGGACACCTTCAGACCGTTACATAGAATAAAACCTTAGACAAGTGTACATTTTAGCTGAGTTTATTTGAGCAAAGAAAAGCAGAACAAAACAGAGCAAACAAAGCAAAACCCAAACAAAACAAAAACAGTTTAAAAATCAGGCACAATTTGGAACCAGAGGACATTCAGAGAACTCCAACCAATGACATAATCTGATAGCATTTATAGGAGACAAAAGAAGCATGGTACACAGGCAGCTTCATTAGTTACAGCTTAATTGGTTAATTGGTTACAGAGTCTCCTGCAATTAGTTAAAGCTCAGCTACAACATATCGTATGCCTGTAAACAACTAAGCCTAACACATCAAACAACATACCATATTTGTTTGATCTGTTAGGCTTAGTGCAGGAGCCCAGTCCAAATCAATGGCCTTGCATAAATTTTATTTCACAAGACCCTTAACCGGCTTTCACTCTTCATGGCATTTGAATATGTTTTAGATATTGTATTTCTGTTTTCAGGATGAGTTGAAGAATTTCTTTGCCAAAATGCTACAGCCCTTGCAGCCGTGAACAACCGCTTGATTCTGTGTTTTCGACCTGGGGCATCCTACCTTTTATATCAAGTGACTGAGGCATGCACTTTAAGGCAACTTTTATAAAATAACTCTTACTAAAAATGACACCATCCTTACCACCCACAATTTCCTGGAAAGGCTGAAAGGACACATGGCATCCTTAAATTAAAATACAAAAAATTTCAGAAACCCTTGAGCTCCCTTGCCCAAAAGTATATCCACTATCCTTTATGGATACACAGGCCATTCTCCTGGAGACACATAGGTTATCCCCCTATGAATTCATACCTGGAAGGTCCATACATTTAGAGATTTCACCTCCAATACTGGAGTCTGTCCTACTCCATGCAGACATGACAAGACACTACAGGGGACTCATGTAATGTGCCCGGTCCGATCACCAACAGGTTAAGGCCCCCTTCCTACAAAATCTTCCTAAACAACCTCTCCATGATCCTCAACTAGTGGATTTGTCTACTGGAAGAAAAATCAGAAAATAACTGCTTTCGAACTTCATTCAAAAGGAAGAGACCTTATCAGATACTGTTAACAATAGATACAGCAGTGAAACTCCAAGGAACCATCCTTTGGGCTCATGTTTCACAACTGAAGAAGAGATTCAAAATTCCACACAATTGGAAGGCCACTTCAATTTTGTCTGCACCATTGCCAATGCTTCTTGTGATACTTAGGTCGAGGACACAGGCAAGGTTAAGAAAAAAAAAAGACTATATGTTGCTTCAAAAAAAAAAACCTATTAATATTTGGATCTCTAAGGTCCTCATGGCCTATGGGATTTGTTTTCTTGGCCTAGATTAAGCAACTGGAGTTCCTGGTTCCAAAGCATCTCAGAGAGACTATCAATCGTTCTTGTTTTTGTGACAGTGATTATGATGCTAGTCCGTTCCATTTTTTCCAGAGTTTTAAATGCTTCTATGCAGCCACTCTATCATCAGATGATTGCCATAATGATACAATAGAAAGATCAGAAGATCTTACAATCCAGGTGATTATGAAGTTGACTGAACAATTTATGATTGGTGAAGATCTGAAATTCTAACTTTCCCTGAGTTGGTCAATTTCTGAGAAGTCAGAGAATGACCAAAAGCCGGGGGTGGGGACTGAAGATTGACCATACAAATGAAAAATGGCCAGGCCATATATAAAGATGGAACTCTGACCTGTAGTCTTCAGCAATAAGGATGAGAAGCCAGTCCACCATATACAGCAAACAATCCAGGAAGCCAAACAACTCGTATAGGAATTGGCCCCAAACAGCTGGGACTTGATTATTCCTATTTTATTTTTTAATTTTTTCCTTGCTTGAAAGTCTCTCTTAATGGACTTGATTAATAACCAAAAAGTTCCCTGATATTTATTTCCACTTCTCCAAATCACGGCTAATCAGAGAAAGCCAATATGCATCCCTAATCCATCACATAGGATGCCCTGCTTCCAGTAGCCTACTCACAGCTTCCCTGTGCCGCAGCCTACAACCAGAACATCCCTGAAGCCTTCCCTGTTTTCCGTTGTAAAGATTCCCACTCTCCTGCCTGCTGTGAGTGTTTGCCAAATGCAAGTGATGGTGGTTGCCTGCCATCTGTGGCCAACTCTGAATAAACAGCCTTTACTTACTCTCATTTGGGTGGCTGTGTTCACTTCCACAAGATCTTTAGAAGAATAAGGAAGTGGGTATGTACAGGATAAGGACGTTTTTGAGAAAAGCTCAGATAATCTGAAGGATGTCCTATCACTAGGCTGGCTCCAAAAGCTCAGCACAGCCCCCCAAATACACATGTACGAGCACACACACACCCTACATGCACATACATACAACATGCACACACATACAATAGATGGTATTCTGGGATTTCTTTTGAACCCCAGAAAGTGAGAAGGCAAAGGAAAATTAGAACAGGAAAAGATGGAAAAGTGGGAGCAGACAAAGGGAGGGGAGTGGCATTTAAAAGTGGAAGGAAGTGGGGAGAAAGGATGGAAGAAACAGCCAAAAGAGATCCGAAGCCCGTGCTGTCCCATGCCTCTCACCCATTCCCTACAACCCAGATGAAGATAAAGTAGGGTAACAGCCAAGATGACATCCCTCAACTCATTCCCTTTATTTTTTATTTATTTTATTTTATTTTATTTATTTTTTTGGGACAGCTGTTGCCCATCTCAGCTCACTGCAACCTCCGCCTCCTGGGTTCAAGCAATTCTCCTACCTCAGCCTCCTGAGTAGCTGAGATTACAGGCACCTGCCACCATGCCTGGCTTTTTTTTTTTTTTTTTTAAGTAGAGATGGGGTTTTGCCATGTTGGCCAGGCTTGTCTTGAACTCCTGACCACAAGCAATCCGCCCGCTTCGGCCTCCCAAAGCACTGGGATTACAGGCGTGAGCCATCGCACCTGGCCAACTCTTCCTCTTTTGTAGGAAGTTCATTTCTGTCCTGCAGAGTCCTCTTCCCTGAATCGTGTGCACTTAGGCCACTTACAGTCTAATGCTGACCTATGACGGATCAAGGAGTAGAACTGGGCAAGAGACTACAGTGGAAGTGGCAGAGTCAGAGACCTCCATCTTAAGTTCCCTCAGTCTGGGGACTCTTTCTTCTCTCTCAGTGGCCTCAGACATTAAAGAATTTGGGACGGATACATTTAAAAGTTCATTCTCAGTCGTGTCTGAGGAAGTATGTCTGAGTCTGAGGGCGTTTGAAGGCATGTGAGGGGCAGGAAGGCATGTGAGGGGCAGGAATACAGTTTCAGAAAAGCTGTGCTTCCTCTTCACGTCTCAGCCTCTCCTTCCTGAACTCCTTCCCTGTCTCGCTTCTTCTACACATCTATACAGAAACTGTCTGTCCATCTCTCTTTTCTTAAGAATCCAGAATCATTTAGAACCCTGTGAGGGCCGGGTGTGGTGGCTCACGCCTGTAATCCCAGCACTTTGGGAGGCTGAAGTGGGCAGATCATGAGGTCAGGAGCTCAAGACCAGCCTGGCCAACTTGGTGAAACCCTGTTTCTACCAAAAATACAAAAACTAGCCAGGCGTAGTGGTGCACGCCTGTAATCCCAGCTACTCAGGAGGCTGAGGCAGGAGAATCGCTTGAACCCGGGAGGCGAAGGTTGCTGTGAGCCGAGATCACACCACTGCACTCCAACCTGGGCAACAGAGTGACACTCTGTCTTTAAAAAAAAAAAAAATCTATTATCTATATCTATATATATATATATGGCTACTATTTAAAAGGACTTCACTCAATGAGGGTGGACACAGCTGAATCATTTTCTTGGGAGGAGCATCTCCTGGCTCCCCAAAATCTCTCCGCAGAAACTTGTGATAAGCCTGAGTGTAAAGGAATGGTGTGAGGGGGGAAACATCCAATTGCAGGAAGGTGAGAAACAAGGAGATGGAGTGTGATGGGCTCCAGAAGGTATGAGTGCAACTGGCCTACTTCAAGTCCTTGGGAGCCCCAGTCTGTCCTCCTTAGAAAGTGACTCTGCAGTGAAGACATCAGATTCCTAAATACTTTTCCCAAAATGCCATCTTCTCTGTCACTGAACATGGCTGGGCTATCCAGGTCCCAAGTTTGAATTTTTGAAAGGAGGACAAGCTTGAGAGTTCAAAGCAGTCTCCCTAGACCACAGTCACGTCAGGAAACCACACCAGTAACTGGCCTGCTCCCAGGCTTTGGTGGGGATATGAAGGGAAGTACATTTTTGCCCTTTTCAGAGAGTGCCTGGAAATTAATCCCTGAAATCCTCCTAAAGCCAAAGGCAGCCCTAGAAGGTTAGAGCTATATCTTAGAAACAGATATGGGAAGACCCACCTCTCCCATGTTCTCTCAAGTAACACATCTGCCCCCATCCCAATCTACACAGTTTTGCTGACTGCAGCAAAGGTCAATTTGAATTGCAGGAACTTGGGAGATTTTATGATCCTATGGGCAAAAGAGTCTCTTAGGAGACAGTATAGCCCCTCAAGCCCAATCCAAAACTAAGCATTTATAGGCCTCAACTGAGACACCTCCTCCCCAGTGAAACATTATGCATTTTTTTCCTAATTTGTGTCTCCTGTCCACATTGCAAAGTTTTGCTTCATGTGACAAACCAACTACTGAAGGGGAGAATGCAACCATGGCTGTGCTGGCTGTCATTCTTGTGTTTATTCCCCTTTTATAAGACTCTCCACCTCTGTGTCCATTAGGCTCCCACTCCCACCCCCACCCCCACCTCCACCCCACAGCATGAACTGGGATAGAAAGAGGTTCTGATGCTTGAGCCCTTGACTGAGGCCCAGCAGGCACAGTTTCTACTTTTCCAGACAGTAGCCCTGACTGGCCTGTGAGCCCACTAGATGCAGTCAACAGTCTGGTCTCCAGAACACACAGGGGGCCTCCATCTCCCCTGGCGCCACCATCCCAGCCTCCTGACACTATCAGTTTTCCTCACTCTCCTTATGTCCCTTCCCACCCCCGCAGACCAGCCCTGGTCTTGTAAAATGGAAATCAGGTGTTGCCAGGGTGTCTAAAGAAAGATAGAGACTTCATTGACTGTGGTTCCTGATTACAGAAGACCTGATTCCCTTTCAGCCTGGGTTGTTCAATGATCTCTTGACTTCATCCATTGTCCGAGAACTTTTCCTATCCCTGACTCAACCCACCAACACCACCATTCCCCTCTAGAGCAGGCACCAGTGCCTCCCATCCCTTCCCTAAGGGGCAGCCCACCTGCCCAGTCCCTCTAAGAGCTTATTGCTGAGGTCGTTAAAGTATGAACTTTCGACCAGGACTCCCATGTGAAAGAAAATACGGATATTTACCTTTGAACTCAAGGAACAAAAAGACCCAAGCAATGTAACTTCCTCCCATTGTACTTCCAACCAAGTAACTTCCTCCTATTGTACACAGGAGGAGACTGAGGGCCAGGGCAGACCAAGGTCAGACAGCACCTTGGCAGCAGAGGTGGAAAGCATCCCCACTGTGTGTGGCCCACTGTGTGTGGCAGCATTCTCACTATACCATGCTGGCAGGTATGGTTCAAGTGGGGAGACTGCCTCCAGGATGTGCACCCAAAGGGCTGCACTTACGGTGAAACTGATCTCTTCTTCTAGGTCTGGATTTCCCCTAGAGTCTTCCCACATCTCTTCCTGCTGGGAATTGTGGTGGGAGAACACAGACGGCTTTGCTGCTGACCCCTTTGGAGGAGTTGCAGCATTGGGGACTCCTATTGAGGTCTCATTAGAGGCCCTTCACTGGGGCAGCTGGAGTGTGAGTGAGCAGGTCAGGCCGCCCGCTCTTCAGTCCGTGGGGGCATTTGTTGATTCCACAGCGACATTGGAGGAGGGGAAGCCTTCTTAGGGGGACGAGGCCTCTAGGAGGACAGCTGCTCCAAGCAGTAGCTTCCCTCTCTTTGAAGAGGTCTCACACGCTAGCTTCATCAAGGAAGCAAGGTCTGGAGGAAAATAATTGCTTAGAAATGTTTCTGGTTGGGCGCAGTGGTGCATGCCTGTAATCCCAGCACTTTGGGAGGCCCAGGTGGGCAGATCACTTGAGGTCAGGAGCTCGAGACCAGCCTGGCCAACATGAGGAAACCCCGTCTCTACTAAAAATACAAAAATTAGCCAGGTGTGGTAGCACATGTCTGTAATCCAAGCTTCTAGGGAGGCTGAGGCAGGAGAATTGCTTGAACCCAGGGGGTGGAGGTTGCAGTGAACTGAGATCATGCCACTGCACTCCAGCCTGGGTGACAGAGTGAGACTCTATCTCAAAAACAAAAACAAAAACAAAACAGTGTTTCCTATCACATCTTCCATCTCCTGCTTCCTCCTTCTGTTAATCTTGAGGACTGTCACAATGGCATGACAGTGCCTCTTTTTCCATAGGAGGACATATTGCCAAGGGACAAAGCACAAGGATGAGGGAGCCTATCAGGCCTATCAAGGTGAAGAGAGGCCAGTGTTATCCCATTTAGAGAAAAGACTCACATTTGCTTAAATGGAGCCTGTTATCTGTCACTAAATCCAGTCTTCTGACCCATTGTCTGACCTACTTCCCTCACTCCAATCCAATCTGGCTGAGTTCCTGCCCACTGAACATGGTTCTTGTCACATGCGTCCATGTGAAGAGAGTCCACCAACAGGCTGTGTGTGAGCAACAAGGCTGTTTATTTCACCTGGGTGCAGGCGGGCTGAGTCTGAAAAAGGAGTCAGTAAAGGGTGGTGGGATTATCATTAGTTCTTTTAGGTTTTGGGATAGGCAGTAGAGTTAGGAGCTATGTTTTCTGGGCAGGGGGTGGATCTCACAAAGTACATTCTCAAGGGTGGGGAGAATTACAAAGAACCTTCTGAAGGGTGGGGGAGATTACATAGAACCTTCTTAAGGGTGGGGAGATTACAAAGTACATTGATCAGTTAGGGTGGGGCAGAAAAAAAAATCACAATGGTGGAATGTCATCAGTTAAGGCTGCTTTCACGTCTTTTGTGGATCTTCAGTTAGTCAGGCCATGTGGATGTATATATGCAGGTCACAGGGGATATGATGGCTTAGCTTGGGCTCAGAGGCGTGACATTCCTGTCTTCTTATATTAATAAGAAAAACAACACAAAATAGTGGTGAAGTGTTGGAGTGGTGAACATTTTGGGGGGTGGTATGGAGAGATAATGTGCGATGTTTCTCAAGGCTGCTTCGAGTGGGATTAGGGGCAGTGTGGGAACCTACAGTGGGATAGATTCAACTGAAGAAAGATTTTGGGGTAAGGGGTGATATTGCGGGGTTGTTAGAAGGAGCATTTGTCATATAGAATTATTGGTGATGGCCTGGATGTGGTTTTGTATGAATTGAGAAACCAAAGACACAAGGTCTGAATAAGAGAAGAAGAAAAGCAGGTATTAAAGAACTAAGAATTGCGAAGACCCAGGACATCCAATTAGAGAGTGTCCAAGAGGGTTCAGTGTAATCACTTGCTTGGTTGGTGAGTTTTTGGGCCCTATTCTTGACAGAGTCCTTTTTGTTAAGTTGGAGGCTGAGCTTGGTGAGGTGTGTTTTTAAAAGACCGTCAGTCTGTTCTACCTTTCCTGAAGACTGAGGACGGTAAGGGGTATGAAGGTTCCACTGAATATCAAGAGCCTGAGAAATTGCTTGGGTGATTTGACTAATAAAGGCCAGTCCATTATCAAACTGTATAGAGGTAGGAATATCAAACTGAGCAATTATGTCTGACAGAAGGGAAGAAATGACTGCGATGGCCTTCTCAGACCCTGTGGGAAAGGCCTCTATCCATCCAGTGAAAGTGGTTTTTTAGTTTCCTGACTCAGGGCATTTGAGTAAAGTCAATTTGCGAGTCCTGGGAGAGGGCAAATCCCCAAGCTTGATATGTAGGGAAGGGAGGGGGCCCAAACAATCCCTGAGGAGTAGTAGAATAGCAGATGGAACACTGAGAAGTGATTTCCTTGAGGATAGATTTCCATAATGGAAAGGAAATGAGAGGTTCTAAGAGGCAGGCTAGCAGCATGTAACCTACTTGGAAGAGGTTATGAAATGATGATAGAATAGAATGGGCCTGTGAGGCTGGAAGGAGATATTTTCCTTGGTCCAAGAATCCTTTGCCTTGTGTGGGAAGAGATTGATAGGTGGAACTTTCAGTGGGAAAGTAGGTGGGAGTGACCAATAAGGAGAAAAACTGGCTGTGAGAGACAGAAGTTGGAATGCTAGCTGCTTTAGCTACCTTGTCAGCATAAGCATTGCCTTGAGCGATGGGATCTGATGCCTTTTGGTGGCCCTTGCAGTGTATGACTCCAGCTTCCTTTGGAAGTAAAGTGGCCTGGAGAATAGTTTTTTTTTTTATTAAAGAGACATTAATGATGGAGGACCCTTGCATAGTGAGGAAACCTCTTTCAGCCCATATAACAGCAAGGTGGTGCGGGATATGGAAGGCATATTTACAGTCAGTATAAATATTGACACATAATTCCTTTGCAAGAGTGAGGGCTCAAGTTAAGGCAATGAGTTTGGCTTGCTGATAGGTAGTGGAGGAGGGCAGAGCAGTAGCCTCAATGATAGATGTGGAAGATACTACAACATAGCCTGCCTAATAGCCTGTGTGGCAATTAGGCCTGGTGGAACTGCCATCAATAAACCAGGTATGAACAGGGTGAGGACAAGAAAGAAGGAAATATGTGGAAATGGAGTGAATGCCAGGTGTATCAGAGAGATACAGTCATGGGGGTCAGGTGTGGTATCAGAAATAATGTGGGAGGCCAGATTGAAGTCTGGGCCAGGAACAATAGTAACTGTGGGAGACTCAACAGAGAGTGAGTACAGCTGAATGAGCCGGGGAGCAGAAAGTATTATGTCAGGTGTGAGGAAGAAAATAGATTTTGGAAGTTATGAGAACTGCAGAGAGTGAGTTGGGCATAGTTTGTGATTTCTGAGGGCCTCTAAAAGTTTTAAAGAAGTGGCAGCCACCACATGCAGACATGAGGGCTATGCTAAAACAGTAAGATCAAGTTGTTTGGACAGAAATGCTACAGGGAACGGTCCCAGTTCTTGTGTAAGAATTCTGACTGCACAGCCCTGTACTTTGGCGGTGTGTAATGAAGAGTTGGGGTGAGTTAGGGAGATCTAGTGTGGGAGAAGATTTTAGGGCTGCTTTTTAATGAATGGAAAGGGGAGTGGAGAAAGGATTTAGGATTTATGGGGTCAGCTAGGTTTACCTAGAACAGAATGCGTTGTGGAGGGAGGCACTGAGGATAGGAGAGTATGTGGGTTTGGCACCATGGGGTAGATAAGCAAGACAATTTGGTTGATAAGGCGCAGATCCTGAACTAACCTGTAAGACTTGTCTGGTTTTTGAACAGGTAAAATGAGGGAATTATAAGGAGAGTTTACAGGCTTTAAAAGGCCATTCTGTAACAGGAAAGTGACAACAGGCTTTAATCCTTTTAAAGCATGCTGTGGGATGGGATATTGGTGTTAAGTGGGGTAAGGTCATTAGGTTTTAATGGGATGGTAAGGAGTGCATGATCAGTTGCCAAGGAGGGAGTAGAGGTATCCCATACTTGTGGATTAAGGTTGGGAGATACAAGGGGAGGATGCAAAGGAGGCTTTGAACTGGGGAAAAGGGCAGCAATGAGGTGTGGCTGTAGCCCAGGAATAGTCAGGGAAACAGATAATTTAGTTAAAATGTCTCAACCTGATAAGGGAGCTGGGCAGGTGGGGATAACTTAAAAGGAGTGCATAAAAGAATGTTGTCCAAGTTGGCACCAGAGTTGGGAAGTTTTAAGAGGTTTAGTAACCTGGCTGTCAATATCCACAATGGTTATGGAGGCAAGGGAAACAGGCCCTTGAAAAGAAAGTAATGTGGAGTGGGTAGCCTCCATATTGATTAAGAAGGGGACAGACTTACCCTCCACTGTAAGAGTTACCCAGAGCGGGCCGGGCGCGGTGGCTCAAGCCTGTAATCCCAGCACTTTGGGAGGCCGAGACGGGCGGATCACGAGGTCAGGAGATCGAGACCATCCTGGCTAACACGGTGAAACCCCGTCTCTACTAAAAATACAAAAACTAGCCGGGTGAGATGGCGGGCGCCTGTAGTCCCAGCTACTGGGGAGGCTGAGGCAGGAGAATGGCGTAAACCCGGGAGGCGGAGCTTGCAGTGAGCTGAGATCCGGCCACTGCACTCCAGTCCGGGCGACAGAGCGAGACTCCGCCTCAAAAAAAAAAAAAAAAAAAAAAAAAAGAGTTACCCAGAGCGTTCATGAAGGTCCAGGAGGCTTCTGAGGCAATCGGGCAGAGTCAGTCTTCAGCTGCTAAGCCAAGAAGATCTGGGAAGGAATCAGTCAGAGAGCCTTAGGCCAGAGTTTCAGGGGCTCTGGGAGTGGCTGCCAGGCAAGTTGGACAGTCCTGTTTCCAGTGGGGTCCCACATACATGGGACACAGCTTAGGAGGAATCCCAGGCTGCAGGCATTCCTTGGCACAGTGGCCAGATTTCTAGCACTTGAAGCAAGATCCTGGGGGAGGTAGTCCTGGAGGAACGTCTGGCCACTCTGGTTCAGATGTTTTAAAGTTCTTGTGTGCTGGAGATATGGCTGGGGTTTCTCTCACAATGGAGGCAAGTAATTGCAACTCAGAAATACGTTGCTACTTGGCTGCCTCTACTCTATTATTGTACACCTTGAAGGCGAGATTAATTAGGTCCTGTTGTGGGGTTTGAGGGCTGGAATCTAATTTTTGGAGCTTTTTCTTATGTTGGGAATGGATTAGGTGATAAAATGCATATTGAGAATACAGCCTTCCTCTGGGGTCTAGGACAGTAAAACGTCTAAGGGTTGTTGCCAAAGGAGCCATGAACTGGGCTGGGTTTTTATATTTGATGAAAAAGAGCCCAAATGCTAACTGATTTGGGAGAAGTTGGATAAAGAAAAAGGAGCATTAACCTTGGCTATGCCTTCAGCTCCAGCAACCTTTTTAAGAGGAAATTGTTGGGCAGGTGGGGGAAGGTTAGGGAATGAAACTGCAAGCCAGACCGGGTGTGAGGAGGGGAGGTGATAAAAGGATTATAGGGTGGGGGAGCAGAGGCTGAGGAAGAATTGGGACCTGGCTTGGCTTGGCTGGTGAGCAGCAGCCTGGGGAGGAGAGGTCAGATGGGTCCATAGAAAAGGAGGATTCAAAGGACTCAGAGATTGGGGTGGAGACTGAAGGAACAGACAGGAGAGAAAGAAGATTTGGGCTGAGTCGCATTGGGAGCAGGACTAGGGAGGGACCAATGTGTAAAAGAATGCCTGGACGTCAGGCACCTCACACCATTTGCCCATTTTTTGACAAAAATTATCTAGATCTTTTAGTATAGACAAATCAAAAGTGCCATTCTCTGGCCACTTGGAACTACTGTTGGGTTTGTATTAGGGCCAAGCAGTGTTGCAGAAGAAAATAAGGAATTTAAGTTTTAGGTCAGGTGTGAGTTAAAGAGGTTTTAAGTTCTTGAGAACACAGGCTAAGGGAGAAGAAGGGGGAATGGAGGGTGGAAAGTTGCCCATAGTGAAGATGTAAGTTTAAAGAGAAAGGTAGAGACATGAAGAAGGGGGTGGTGCAATGAGCAACCCTGGGCTACAATGTGGGTGAGCAGCCAAAGCAGGCATCCCCACAATTGACTTGCCACCGAGGGAATGTGGGTGAATGACCAAGGCAGGCGTCCCCACAGTGATCAGACACCAATGGAGTGTGGGTGAATAATCAGGCAGGCGTCCCCGCAGTGATTAAACACCAAGGGAAGATTGTCTTCCCGGGTCTGCGACCGGCGCCGGAGTTTTGGGTCCACGGACAAAATGTGTCTCCTTTGTCTCTACTAGAGAGGAAAAAGAACTGGAATTGGAAGGACAGGGAGATTGAAGGGTGGAGTGAGAGGGAAATCAAAGGGTAGCGAGCGAGGTTGGAGAAGAGAATGAAAAGACTGCTTACCCGATTTGAAGTTGGTGAGATGTTCCTTGGGCTGGTTGGTCTGAGGACCCGTGGTCATAGGTGGATCTCTTCACAGAGCGAGGGTGAAGACAGGGGACTGGTCTCCTGAAGGAGTCCCTCTGACCCAGGTCTTCGGCACCAAATGTCACATGCATCCATGTGAAGAGACCACCAAACAGGCTTTGTGTGAGCAACAAGGCTGTTTATTTCACCTGGGTGCAGGTGGGCTGCATCCAAAAAGAGAGTCAGCAAAGGGTGGTGGGATTATCACTAGTTCTTAGAGGTTTTGGGATAGGCAGTAGAGTTAGGAGCAATGGTTTGCGGGGCAGGGGGTGGATCTCACAAAGTACATTCTCAAAGGTGGGAAGAATTACAAAGAACTTTCTTAAGGGTGGGGGAGATTACAAAGAACATTGATCAGTTAGGGTGGGGCAGAAACAAATCACAATGGTGGAATGTCATCAGTGAAGGCTATTTTCACTTCTTTAGTGGCTCTTCAGTTGCTTCAGGCCATCTGGATGTCTACCTGCAGGTCACAGGGGATATGATGGCTTAGCTTGGGCTCGGAGGCCTGACAGTTCTCACTTCTCCAGAATAGCCAATCTTTTTTTTTTTTTTGAGATCGAGACACAGAGAGATAGAGACAGACACACACACACACACACACACACACACACACAGAGAAAGAGGTCCAAACAGAAAAAAGGAGAGCAACTTCTTGCGAGAGAGAGAGAGAGAGAGAGAAAGAGAGGGAGAGAGAGACAGAGAAAGAGACAGACAGAGAGAGAGACAGAGACAGAAACACACACACACAGAGGTCCAAACAGAAGAAAAGAGAGAGGAGAGCAACTCCTTGTGAGAGAGAGAGAGACAGAGAGAGAGAGACAGAGAGAGAGAGAAAGAGCCAGAAAGAGAGACAGGGAGAGAAAGAGAGAGAAGGAGAGAGAGACGAAAGAGAGACATCCCAAAAAAGGGAGAAAGGCAGATCTTTAACCTCTCTCTGCCTTTCTGGTTCCGCCCCAAACTCCACTCTACTTCCTCTTCTTTCTTTTTCTTTTAGCTATTTATATCTCTCATAGAGGAGCTAAAAAACAGACCTCAGCAGAGCTATGGTTGTTTTACGTGAGCAGAAGCGGGTATCCTACTTTGCCCATACACGTGTGAGGAAAAGTGTGGGTATCTGTGTTTCTGCACTAAGGTGTGTGGTTTGTTTTCTACAAGCCCCACACATAACCCAGCCCCTTCCACAAGCTGGGTCTTGACGCCTTTGTCAGTAGGTCACTTGGTGATTGAGGCAAGTCTTGTGACCTCCCTGGGTCTTAGTATTGTCTCCTAAAGAGTAAAGAACGACAATCTCTAAGATGACTCCCAGTTAAAACATTGAGTTTTGTTTGTTTGTTTGTTGTTGTTATTGTTGTTTTTCTTTTGAGATGGAGTCTCAAGCTGTCACCCAGGCTGAAGTGCAGTGCCGCAATCTCAGCTCACTGCAACCTCTGCCTCTCAGGTTCAAGAGATTTTCCTGCCTTAGCCTCCCAAGTAGCTGGGATTACAAATGCCTGCCACCATGCCCAGCTAATTTTTGTATTTTTGGTAGAGACAGGGTTTCATCATGTTGGCCAGGATTGTCTTGAACTCCTGACTTCAGGTGATCCACCTGTCTTGGCCTCCCAAAGTGCTGTGTGGGATTACAGGAGTAAGCCACTGCACCTGGCCTGTCTATTTTTTAATGTTATCGCCTTCTAAAGATCTTTCCCTCAATATCTCTACAGAAGAAAGGTTGGATCTTAACAGGAAATCTAGTTTCTTAAGACTTTTATGCTTCTCAGAGCCAGAATTACTTTTGTGAGTGTATTCACCAATTGCCTTGGTCTAACCGAAAAAACAAACCCCACACCTTAGTGCGGAAACACAGATACACAGAAAGAGACAAAGTTCTCACCTATACCCGTTCCCCCATCCTCCTAAATTCCTGTGAAAGACCAGCAAAAAAAATGGATTTTTACCCCAATATGGATTTTGTATATGTTCACACTAAATGAAATTCACAAAGTTTTATCTTTTTTTTTTTTTTTTTTTTGAGACGGAGTCTTGCTCTGTCACCCGGGCTGGAGTGCAGTGGCCGGATCTCAGCTCACTGCAAGCTCCGCCTCCCGGGTTTACGCCATTCTCCTGCCTCAGCCTCCGCAGTAGCTGGGACTACAGGTGCCCGCCACCTCGCCTGGCTAGTTTTTTGTATTTCTAGTAGAGATGGGGTTTCACCATGTTAGCCAGGATGGTCTCGATCTCCTGACCTCGTGATCCGCCCTTCTCGGCCTCCCAAAGTGCTGGGATTACAGGCTTGAGCCACCGCGCCCGGCAAAGTTTTATCTTTCTATGAAAAAACTAAATACCACAGTGTATTCACACTTACAGGAATTTAAAGCTTTTATTGTAAAGCTAAGGCAGCATAAAGAGTAAGTGCTGTAATGTAATGTATAAATTTATAATATGTTGATTTCAATAGTAGGAAAAACAATTTTGGTCTGTCTGTGGTTCCATCATCAATTCACTAAGTTAAATAGAAAACTTCAGGAATATAGTATTAACAGAGACCCAAAAATTACAGATAAATCTAGTAATGGAGCTTATAATACAGAATTAGAGGGTGCTAGTTAATGAATTTTGGCAACAAGTCAACAGTCAGTAAATATTCATTAGGAAGTTGCAGTATATATTTCTCTAAGTTACCAAGTGACCTAGATATGGAATATCGAAAAAGATACAAAATGTTTAAATTCCTGCTAAACTAATAGAAATATACTACTTGTATTTTCATCACCTATAACAATATTATTAACATTTTAAAGTGTAATTCTCCACACTTTTGTCTACATGTATGATTTTATAAAATAAGAAGTACTATAACACTGCTTCAGATTCTGCTTTTTCTCTTCAAATGCATCTGGGGTCCTAGTCATATCTAATTTCTTAACCTGGATAATGGTGAACGCAGATCTGTTTCCTTTGAGTTAACTTACTGAACTATGTAATTATGTTTTTTCTGTGTGTATATTTCAGTTTTTTTAAGTTTATTTAAAAGCATATCCTAGGCTGGGTGTGGTGGCTCACGCTTGTAATCCCAACATTTTGGAAGACTGAAGCAAGTGGATTACTGGAGCCCAGGTGTTTGAGACCAGCCTGGTCAACACAGGGAGACCTCGTCCCTACTAAAAATTTAAAAAATTAGCCGGGCATGGTGGCTTGCACCTGTGGTTCCAGCTACTCAAGACCAGCGTGCGCAGTACAGTGACACTTTGTCTCTACTAAAAAAAAAAAAAAAAAAAAAAAATTAAATTAAATTAGCTGGGCATGGTGGTATATGCCTCTAGTCCCAACTACTCAGAAGGCTGAGGTGGGAGGATGGCTTGAGCCCAAAAAAGTGAAGCTGGAGTGGGCCATGATCAAACCACTGCATTCCACCCTGGGTGACAGAATGAGACCTTGTCTCAAAAAAAAAGAAAAAAATCAAAAAACCATCCTATATATTCCAAGTCAACATATATCTATATTACTCAATGGTTCTATAGTATTTCATGTTATAGATATATCATAATTCTTTAAACAAATTCTGTATTCGGAGACATTTATAAGATTTACAACTTTTTATATGTACACTGCCTTCAATAAAAACTCTTCTATGTTTGCTCTTTATACTTGTGTCATAGGGCAGATTCTCTATGACAATAAACACCGAGATTAAGATGTACATTTAAGATGTTTACTACAGGACTGGCACAGGGCTTATGCCTGTAATCCCAGCACTTTGGGAGGCTGAGGCGGGAGAATCACCAAGTCAGGAGATGGAGACTGTCCTGGCTATCACGGTGAAACTCCGTCTCTACTAAAAATACAAGAAAATTAGCCGGGCGTGGTGGCGGGCGCCTGTAGTCCCAGCTACTCAGCCTGAGACAGGAGGGAGAATGATGTGAACCCAGGAGGCGGAGCTTGCAGTGAGCCGAGGTCGCGCCACTGCAATCCAGCCTGGGTGACAGAGCGAGACTGTCTCAAAAAATATATATATATATATATTTACTGCAGAGCAATCTTGGGGCAATACCTGCAGAGGGAGTGAAGGAAGCATGATCGGGCAGAAGGAGAGGTAGAATTTTGATGCAGTCACAACAAAGGCCTTTGCCAATGCCATAGGTATTCTAGCTTTCTTTAGAGCTAGATTGACCTTTAGAGTTGTTCTGAATTAAGGTAAAGGGACCAAGCCTCTATATCCCCTTACTATTTATTAGATGTTGACTGTCCTCGGGGAGGAGGCTTTACTTTCAGCAGGATGGTTCTCTGTCACTGTTACAGTCTTGCCAATGCACCACAATGTAGCAATCTCTCTCTGCCAAAGGTATCATCCTAAGTTCTTTGTCTCACTACCAAGAAAGTTAAGGATGCTGGACACCAAGGGTGAGTTTGGAGTGAAAGTTTAATAAGCGAAAGAAGAAAGGACCCAGAAGAGGACTGTTGTTTTTACAGTTGAATGCAAAGGCTTTTATAGGAAACCCATGAGGGCTGGGAGCCTCCTTTGCATAAAGGGTGAATTTATCATAGCCCCACCCTGTCTTCCTAATGCACATGCGGGCCCTTTATTGCACATGTGTCAGGGGATGGAATTTTCCATTGCAGGCATATATGAGCAAGTCATCTGTGTAGTAGCCCTTCTTATGTCTGTGGTCATGTCTTAGGCAAGCCCCTATGTAAATTCCCTTATCTGTGCCTGCAGGTTGTTGTTTTGTTTGAAAGGATTAAACCAAGGATTCTCCCTAACTGCCTGCCCGATCAGGCTTCTTTTCTCCTCTGTCACCACAAAGGCTATTTATTCCCAGAGAGAGACTCAGCTGAGAGCTAGCTGTTCATCACCATCACTAGTCAGTGGAGGGAACGAGTGCCGTGTTCCTGAAGTAGGGGAACTGGGACATGCACCACTGTATCTACTACACCTTGCCCAATTACTTCCTTGGCATACATTCCTAGATGTGTTTAGAGAACATGGGCTTTTGATAAGGCTTTAGATATTATCAGTTGCCTTCTATAAAAGTGATATTTCGGCGAGATGGCTCACGCCTGTAATCCCGGCACTCTGAGAGGCTGAGGCGGGCACATCGCGAGGTCAGGAATTTGAGACCAGCCTGGCCAATACGGCAAAACCCCATCTCTACTAAAAATACAAAAATTAGCCAGGTGTGGTGGCAGGAGCCTGCAATCCTGGCTACTGTGGAGGCTGAGGCAGGAGAATCGCTTGACACACAGAGGCGGAGGTTGCAGTAAGCCGAGATCATGCCACTGCACTCCAGCCTGGGCAACATGAGCAAGACTCTGTCTCAAAAAAAAAAAAGTGATATTTCACTTCTAATAGAAGAGCAAGAGACCATTTTTTTCTCCTCTGTCAAACAACAGCATGCCCTTGCCTGCTCTTTTATCTGTGATTCCACAGCATTTCACACATTCTCTATTATACCATCTCACATTCAGTGGGAATTCTTTCTTCTTGGGCTCCTAAAATACCCTGTTTTCGAGAACAGAAAGGGTGTTTTATTCACACTTACATCTCCTGATCATGTACCATGTATACAGTCGGTCACTAATTAATACATGTTAAGTAAATTAATGTCTCATTGTAGAAGACTAGGGAGTCACAGAAGATTAACTGACTAGAAACAAAGAAAATACTATACAAAAAAATATTAGACATGGTGCAGAATCAAAAGATGGTTGTGGAAGAAATGGAATGTGTTTTTCGTGAAGGAGGAATGTAACTACCCAATGGGTTCACCTTGCCCGCAGCCTACACAGAGCCAATTTATCAAGACAGGGGAATTGCAATGGAGGAAGAGTAATTCACACAGAGCCGGCTGTGTGGGAGACTGGAGTTTAATTATTACTCAAATCAGTCTCCCCAAGCATTAGGGAAAGCAGAGTTTTTACGGACAACATGGTGGGTGAGGGGAAGCCAGTGAGACATGAATGCTGACTGGTCAGTTAGGAAACAAAATCATAGGGAACTGAAGCTGTCCTCTTGTACTGAGTCAGCTCCTGGGTGGGGGCCACAAGATCCCATGAGCCAGTTTATCAATCTGGGTGGTGCCAGCTGATCCATCAAGTGCAGGGTCAGCAAAATATCTCAAGCACTGATCTTAGGAGGAGTTTAGGGAGGGTCAGAATCTTGTAGCCTCCAGTTGCATGACTCCTACACCATAATTTCTAATATTGTGGCTAATGTTAGTCCTACAAAGGGAATCTAGTTCCCAGGGCAAGAAGGAGGTCTGCTTTGGGAAAGGGTTGTTATTGTCTTTGTTTTAAATGACAAACTATAAACCAAGTTTCTCCCAAAGTTAGTTCAACCTATTCCAGTAATGAACAAGGACAGCTTAAAGCTTAAAAGCAAGATAGAGTCAGTTAGGTTAGATCTCTTTCACTGTCTCAGTCATAATTTTGCAAAGATGGTTTCAGGAAGGTGTCATGATGTGTACAATATCATCTGAAAAAGAATAAATGAGAAGCCTAGCTCTTCAATAAAGAGGCAACAATTAATGACTGCCACTGTAGAAGAGTGAATTATCAAAAACAGAGAAGTGACGTAATAAATATAGATCAGGTAATATAAAAGGTCAGGGACAAAAGTGTGTTTTTTTCCCCAGCTCTGCTACTTATAACTTGATGAGACTTTTTGATAAATCTTTTTGGAAGCCCTTAAACACTACCAATGCCAGCCAAGTACAGTGGCTCACGTGTGTTAATCCCAGCACTTTGTGAGGCCAAAGCAGGCAGGGCGCTTGAAGTCAGGAGTTTGAGACCAGCCTGGCCAACATGGCAAAACCCCTTGTTATAAATAAAGTTTTGGCATCACAAAAGAAATAGTACTCGAACATAAAATTTTCTTTTTAATTCTCAGCAAGGCAATATACTTCTATAGAAGGGTGCGCCCTTACAGATGGAGCAATGGTGAGTGTACACTTGGACAAGGGAGGGGAAGGGGTTCTTATCCCTGACGCACAGGGCCCCTGCTGCTGTGTCTTTCCCCTATTGGCTAGGGTTAGACCACACAGACTAAACTAATTCAGATTGGCTAATTTAAAGAGAGTGATGGG
This sequence comes from Trachypithecus francoisi, assembly GCF_009764315.1. Classification (NCBI taxonomy): domain Eukaryota; kingdom Metazoa; phylum Chordata; class Mammalia; order Primates; family Cercopithecidae; genus Trachypithecus; species Trachypithecus francoisi. Next base: position 85,410,215 of record NW_022681468.1, on the reverse strand, counting down.
GTGAGTGGTTTGGTGGGGAAAATGGTTATGGCAGAGCAGGTAATCGGAATGAGTCAGGGTGGAGCAGGTAATCGGAATGAGTCAGAGTGGAGCAGGTAATCGAAAAAGATTGCTTTACAAGGAAGTTAAGTTTAAAAGCAGAAGGCAAAGAATTGAACGTACTGACATACTGATTCTTTGAAGAGAAATTTAGAACTCATATCTAACAACTTCTCCTCTTGTATTTCCTTACAGTTTTTTCTCTTCAAAATTCTTTAACGTGTCTTGGCTTAGTTGTTTTGCTTGCTTTTCCAAAAGAAGAAGCTTCTCTGGATAAGGTGAGGATAGTTAAGGGAGGTTTTAGTTAAGTGCCATTTTTATGAGCCTCTGCACCAACCCACAGATGCATGGTGTGACACAGCACCCAACAAGAATAAGTACACCCATTACAGCTGTGAGGAAAGTAAGAATTGAGGCTATTATTCTTTTCCATTTACTGAACCACTTTTCTAGCATCCTGTAAAGGAGTCATTTACCCCTGAGTTGTTGGCTAACTCATCGGACAGAGCAGTCAGATCTTGCAATGCCTTTGTTGTACTTCCATCAGAGGCAGTGTTGTTTGGGATGAAAGTACAACATTGAATTTTATTCATGATGCAAATTCCTCTTCTTTCTGCTAATATGTCTAAGACTATCCTATTTTCCCAAGCCATCTGGCTAGTAGCCCCTAATTACTCAGTTATTCCTTTAACAGCACCTCTAGTGTAGTCAATATATCGCAGTGGTTGTAGTAGATGTAGTTTATCCAATCTACATTTTTATTAATTGTGACTCACAAAAATATTGACTCAAATCCTGCAGCTATTTGATTTTGGGCTTTAAATTGATCTGGTATTCCCCATGGGACTCCAATTGTGTTTAAATAGATGTTAGAGTCGAAAGACCCGTATGTGGCTTCTCTTGCTTTACAATGTCTTATTTTTCCTTCCTCTGGTTGATGAAATGCCAGGGTGAAAGGGATAGCCCATTGTACTAAAGCACAAGTGCCACTCCAGTTATTTGGCAGAGCTTCCGGTAAAGGTCCACAATACCACCACACATCTGCTCAGGGATGAACAAAGGCTGACAGATTGGTAAGCTCTTGGAAAGTATTAAGTTCACTGCATCCCTTCAGGTCTCCAAGGAACACTAAGTTTCCTCCTTGTCACGAGAGACAAGAAGTGAACTTAGTGTTGGGAGACAGAAGCTGGATGGCCCTCGGGGGCTGACCCACAGGGTGCCGGACTTCGGGATATAGGAGAGAGAGAGCTTGGCATGACTTGTTACTCCAGGCTGTAGAATTCTGGAAAACAGCTACCATGCAACCCATGCCTGGTCGACTGGAGGATCACCCTAGTGGAAAGGGGACAGTCTGGGCCTCTGGACTGCTGTGCACACAAGCATAACAATTGCTTTTGTTTAACGTGCACACAGAATATTTGATCCATTCCAACTAGGCATTTGCACTTTGGTATCCTATCTTAATTGCCAAAGTTTGTTTTAAGTCTTTAACTTCTATGATAGCTATCTTGGTCTTGTCATTAGATGGAGGAGGAGCAATTGTTCCATTGTGAAAGGTTTTGGAAGAAGCCTTAGAAGAAGGTGCAGGCGGTGGGGGATCAAAGAAACACATTGCAAAGAATCCAATAGGGTCTGTCCCTGAAACCTCAGCCCCCATACCATAAAATCAACTTAAAGAAGGGAACCAGCTTAGAAAAGGGGAAGAACTTTGAGGGTTCGAGATAATAACCTGTATAGGATGGCACTGGTTTAGCTGACAGTTGGGTGGCGGGGCTGTTCCTCTAGTAAAACTAATGTATGGTTTTAGGAAATTACAAAAATGGGTTGGGGCAGTCCATCCTTGCTCTTTAGTGGTTCACAGAATGTTGGACCAACTATGGCATAAAGGCTCTAAATATTGGGGCAAGACTCCTGGTTGACACTGGGGTCTTTATCAAAATCTCCCCGGATTAATTGGTCCCAATTCACTAATGCCCAGTCTGAAGAGAGTCAGGAGGGACAGAGGTACTTTTCTGAAGTAGAGAGCTGTCTTTGACTTGGCAAATCCCCACAGGGTATAACAAGGCAAGCATCAAATGCAATAGTTTGAGGCGAAATTGACTTGGTTATGTTAATAACTAGATGGTCAGCAATAGAGTGAGGAAAGAAGAAAGAGTAATAGAATAGATGAAGGAGAGTTTAATTTTTCTTAGCTTTAGTTTAGTAGGATTTTCCTCTGGGACTATGGCCCACAACACTGGAGGGGGTGGTGCTTTCTTGACTTGGGTGTAATGAGTCTATCCCCTTTCCACTGTACGAAAGGCAGTCTCGGTGGTTAGCAGCACAAGGTGGGATCCTTCCCAGGCTGGCTCAAGTTTTCCTTCTTTCCACCCTTTGATGAGAACGTGATCCTCAGGCTGGTGCTGGTTTACTGGAAATTCTAGGGGTGGTACCTGTGCTGAAAGACTTAGTTTTGAGGGAAAGGAAAGTGGAAGATAAACCAAGTATAAAATTTCTAAGAAATTGATCTTTTGTTTTAAATGTGGGGACATCAGCAGTGGACTTTATAGTCCTTGGTGCCTTCTTACTGAGAAATTTCCTTTAGCACCTATTTTTATTAGTTTTTAGACCAAAGAAAGCCAAATACCATTTTATATTTGACAATGCTTCCTGTATGATTTTATACCAGATAAGCTAACTTTCACCTTTATATTAGTGTGTTATTAATGTTAAACTTAATTTTAATAAAATCTTGTAGACATATTTATCTAATTTTTAATGTCTGACCGTAATGTAAGATTTTTATAGACTCTTTTTAACATTTTATAATTTTGATTAAAGAGCAGGTTAGTACTTTAAGAAAAACCTGTTGTGCTTTTATTTTAATGTCTAGTTCACAGAAAAACTAGATTATACCCCTTTAACTTTAGCCAATATGCTTACACACAGAATTTCCTTTACAATTAACGTTTCAGAACTTGCTTAAACCTTTAAAACCAGATATATATTTTTAACCTTTTAATGTAGGTAAAATCCACATTCTTGTGCCTCCTTATAATCCTTTTACCAAAGGTATATTCTACTTTCCTTACACATCTTGTACATAAACTGTTTCTTCAATAGTTTTACATTCAGGAGGCCTAATTACTTTTAAATTATACAACATTTCTTGCATAAATTCCCTTTTATAACTTTTTTTCATGACTTTCACAGACAATTCTTCAACATGTCCCAACTTTTTGACTTGTTGCAAACATCCCTTTCTTTAAACAATCAGTTAATTTATTTTAGGACAAGAATTTACCATATAACATTCCTTTTTTTTTTTTTTTTTTGTTGAGACGGAGTCTCGCTCTGTCGCCCAGGCTGGAGTGGCCGGATCTCAGCTCACTGCAAGCTCCGCCTCCCGGGTTTACGCCATTCTCTCGCCTCAGCCTCCCAAGTAGCTGGGACTACAGGCGCCCGCCATCTCGCCCGGCTAATTTTTTGTATTTTTTTAGTAGAGATGGGGTTTCACCGTGTTAGCCAGGATGGTCTCGATCTCCTGACCTCGTGATCCGCCCGTCTCGGCCTCCCAAAGTGCTGGGATTACAGGCTTGAATAACATTCCTTTTTACATAAATTCTCCCCCACCCTCCTTTTTTTTTTCCTCAAAGATAATATCCATCCTTTTCCAAAGCGAACTTCCTTCATGTCTGTGGACTAGACTGTCTAAGGCCACAAGGTTAGAAGTTAGGATAATACATGTTACACTGTTAACTTTTAGCAACTTTACTTTTGTTGAAAACCTTGTAAGTTTGGGATTTCAAGTATTCTTTGCTATTAATAAGACCTCGTTCAGTTCATATTAACTTAGAAATTGTATAGGTGACTCCTTCCTGATTTGTATGTACTTTAAGGCTTGGCTGAGTGCAAACAGCTTGCATGTTTGAGCAGACCAATTATTAGGTAATTTTCCTAACTCTGCTTCTACAAAGAGTTTCCTTGTCACTTAACTGAATACCCATTGTGTCTTTTTCCCTCAATCACCCCGGAGGAACCATCTGTCCTCCTGTCCTGAAGGGAGTTCCTCCTAGGTCTGATCAGACCTTTGTATGGTAATTAAGATTTAGATCCCCTGTTAAGAAACCTGCTGGGTTAAGGGAATTTTCAGTGGTTAATGTGAAATCATCTTTTTCTAACAGAATAGCCTCATACCTTAAGGTTCTTGAGTCAGTAAGCCACCTTTTTGCCTTTTTTTTTTTTTGGACTTAGGGTAGTTCTGACCTGACGGGGTACGCTCACAATGAAGTTTCCTCTAAAAGTTATTTTTCTGCTTTCTTCTGTTAGCAAAGTAGTTGCCACTACAGATTGAATGCATTTAGGCCATCCACAGGTTACTGGGTTAACGATTTTTGATTAGGCTACGGGTTGTCAGTGGCCTTAGTGCTTTCTGGCTATGCCATTGTTTACACTGACAACAAGGTGGTACTGGAGCATTATAGGGTCACGGAGAAGACCTTTAATTATTAGTTACAGGTTTTAAATTTACCCTGGCTTTTAAAGGAAGAGAATACACTCTTTTCTCTTTATTACTTCTAGCTCTCTTTCTCTTTCTTTGACTCTGTCTCTCTCTTTGACTCCCTCTTTGTTGAAGGGGTGGCCTGCCCCTCCACACTTATGGGTGTTTCTCGTTAGGTGGAACGAGAGACTTGAGAAAAGAAAATAAGACACAGAGACAAAGTATAGAGAAAGAAAAGCGGGGCCCAGGGGACCAGCTCTCAGCTTACAGAGGACCCACGCGGCACCGGTCTCTGAGTTCCCTTAGTATTTATTGATAATTATCTTTACCATCAAAAAGATGAGGGAGTAAATCAGCAGTAAGGCATATAGATCAAGATCTTTGTGACCTGAATAAGTTCAAGGAAAATGCTGTGCCTTGAGATGCATATGCAAACATCTCCATAAACCTTTTAGCAGTATTGCTCCAGCAAATCCCACCTTATTCCTAAAGGCGGTTTTCTCTTTGCTCAGTAAACAAAGCACACAATAGGTTTTACACGGAGATGTTCCATTGCCCAGGGATGGGCAGGAGACAAATGTTTTTCTCTTACTTGAGATTAAGAGAATGGTGATGACCTTTAACCACAAGCAGCCTTTAGGCACTTGTTTAACAAAGCACATTCTGCACAGCCCAAAATCCTTTAAACCTTAAGTCACCACAGCACATATCTCTTGCAAGGACAAAGCTGGGGGTAGGGTCACAGATTAACAGCATCTCAAATACAGAACCAAATGGAGTCTCTCTATATAGACACAGTAACAGGCTGACCTCTGTTTTCCCCACACTTTGTCTTTCTCTTTCTCTCTGCTTCTCTCTCTCTCTCTTTGACTCTCTGTCTCTTTCTCTCTGACTTCCTCTCCCAGTTTCTCTTTCCTCTTTGCTGGTCTTTCCCTGCCTCTGCCAGCTGCTTATGCTGCTGTTCTCCCCTCTCCTTCCCCTTCCCCTAGGGGAGGGACTGGCAGGAATGGAGCTACTCTTTCTTCCCCCGAGAAGAAAGGAAAGGAAGGCCAGGCGCGGTGGCTCAAGCCTGTAATCCCAGCACTTTGGGAGGCTGAGACGGGCGGATCACGAGGTCAGCAGATCGAGACCATCCTGGCTAACACGTTGAAACCCCGTCTCTACTAAAAATACAAAAAACTAGCGGGGCGAGACGGCCGGCGCCTGTAGTCCCAGCTACTTGGGAGGCTGAGGCAGGAGAATGGCGTGAACCCGGGAGGCAGAGCTTGCAGTGAGCTGAGATCCGGCCACTGCACTCCAGCCCGGGCGATAGAGCGAGACTCCATCTCAAAAAAAAAAAGAAAGGAAAGGGGAGTTCTGAATATTTTTCTTACTACCGGAGGTTTGTGTGAGGTTCAACTCCCTGAAATTTGCAGAAGGCTCAACCCCTCAAACCAGGGATGTCTGGCCTTGCTGCTCTGGAAGGTTGATCTGTTTCCTCCCTTTCCCCCTCTGAAGTTCCCTTGCACACTTCCCACGCATGTTGTCCTCTCTGGCTGCTCCCCCAAAGGAGAATTAGGCCCCTCTTAGTGTTGGCATACCAGTATAAATTCCACAGCAGGATCTGCCCTAAGCCATAGGAGGTAGCTACAGAACCGCAGAGAGGACCCACTCACTCCATCCAGCAGTAGGACTTGTCACCATCCACACAAACAACACCGCAACTAGGGCTGTTTGTGATCATTCACGCACACACACATTTAGCCCTCCAGAATTTGACCACCAAGGAAGTACTTTACCAGCTCTTACGGTTTTTCTTCCCTGGTCTATGCACAGAGTCATCACCGCAGTATGTGAGAATCCTTTAAGTCAAGTTGCGGGCCAGTTTCTTTCTGCCTTGCTGAGAGCGCCAGTTATTCCTCACTCTGGGTGGGTCCTGATTTCTCACCCGTGAGGCTGCCACAAGGGGGTGGGGCACGCTTCCTCACAAGAGAGAACCAGAGCCCGCCCTTCGGAAGGGAATGTAATCACAGGCGAGCCCCCAAATTGTTGTAAGGTTTCAGTGCCGCAAAAGAAATAGCACTCCAATGTAAAATGTTCTTTTTAATTCTCAGCAAGGCAATGTACTTCTACAGAAGGGTGCCCCCTTACAGATGGAGCAATGGTGAGTGCTCACTCGGACAAGGGAGGGGAAAGGGTTCTTGTCCCAGAGGCAGGTGGCCCCTGCTGCTGTTTCCCCAATTGGCTAGAGTTAGACGGCACAGGCTAAACTAATTCCGATTGGCTAATTTAAACAGTGACAGGGTGAGTGGTTTGGCGGGAAAAATGGTTATGACAGAGCAGGAAATTGAAATGAGTCAGGGTGGAGAATGGGCAGGTAATCTGAATGAGTGAGGGTGGAGCAGGTAATCGAAAAAGGTTGCTTTACGAGGAAGTTTAAAAGTAGAAGGCAAAGAATTGAACATACTGACATATTGATTCTTTGAAGATAAATTTAGAACTCATATCTAGAACACTCTCTACTAAAAATACAAAACATTAGCCAGACATGGTGGTGGGTGCCTGTAATCCCAGCTACTCGGGAGGCTGAGACAGGAGAATCTCTTGAACCCAGGAGGCAGAGGTTGAATTGAGCCAAGATCACGCCACTGTACTTTGGCCTGGGCAATAGGGTGAGACTCTGTCTCAAAAAAACCCAGAAATTTACTTTCACCAATTTACTTTACCTCATGTGTAAAATAAAAGAGGGAATAAAAAGATTTTAAAATGAGGCTGTTAGTATAGATTATCTCTAAATTCTCTTAAAATTCATTTGTTCCATAATTCTCTGAACTCAAGTGAAAAAGACAAGCAAATCCCCCAAATCCATAGGGCTGTTTGGGTGCTGTGTTTGGGGAAAAAGATCTGACCAAGGTTCTAGCTACTAAAGAGTTCTCGACTAAGGGAAAGGTGAGCTCATTTCTTTCGTGTGTCCTCTCACAGCAGAATAGGTTCTGAATGTCTTCCCAGAATCATGCAGGACTCTGTGATACTAGAAGTAGAAGCTGCAATGGTTAGCAGGAGAAAGACTGAAAATAGGTTTCAGATACACAAAGATCTTACATAATGAATGATTCCTGGCCAGTGAGAACAAGACAATATAAATGTATTCTAGTGCATCTTTCTTATCTTGGTGGGGGGCTCTTACTGGGCATAATCTCTTGAATTGAAAATACATTTTTACCCTTACTTGACATATAACTAATTGCATTGCAATGAACACAAGAACTGAGTCTTACACTTACCAATGAACACAAGCATTAAGTCTTACACTTACCTATGTACTTCTCACATGAATCAAATACAGTTCTAGGAACAGAGTGGGTAAACACATTTTTCTTAAATTAAATTGAAGTTTACCTGTTAGTGCAACAGTATAGATCTGAAGTCCAAGGTAAACAATGAATCAGACAATTAAACGTGGCAATAGCCATAATTAAATCAGCCTAGATTTTCATTGTCTTTTTGTTTGGGGATAATAGCTTAGTAATGGTGTCTGAAATTGTATTCTGGGTCAGACTAGATTGTAGTGATGATACTTTGTGTGAGATACATTCTCTGGGGTACCTCCTTTGATAAAAATACTACAAGTAACACCAGATTAGCAGATTTTATTTACCAATTGTTTTTTTTTTTTAAGAGACAGGGTCTCATTACGTAGCCCAGGCTGGTCTCAAACTCCTGGGCTCAAGCAATACTCCTGCCTCAGCCTCCCAAGTAGCTGCAATTCCAGGCACATGCCACCATGTGCAGTGTATTTTCTAGTTCTTTAAAGGGATTAGGGAGTCCCAGGAACACATCATCCTCAGAAAAAGGCTAATTCATCTTAAGGTTCTACATTTGGTCCTGATTTGTGTAAAAATCCCTCCTCTCAAAATGTGCAACAGGAGAAAGGTTTTTAATGTGTCCTTTTCTGGGACTTTATCTTACTGTTTATCTTTTATTGCATAGCCATTGCTTATTGAAGTTTCTTGTATCGGTTCAAACCCTGAGAACGCGCCAACAGACAACATGAGGTGGTGTGGAGCAACATGCTGTTTTAATGAGTACCTGGGTGCAGGCAGGCTGAGGCCTAAAATGGCATCAGCACCAAAATGAGGACAGGGCAGGAGTTTTATGGTATCCTGTAAACAGGAAGTGTCCCAGTTTGATGTGACTGCTACATAGTACCCGGATGGCCTCTTTCTCGATCTTCAGGGGTACATGTCTCCCCACCAGAGTAGGGGTCTTCCAGCTGGCTCTCTTCCTGGTTCTGCTATCTTGCTGGCGCATGCTGCTGACACAGATAGCCTTGTACCTTGGGACTGGGCCTGAGAAGGGAGAAGTTACTCACCCCGGCAAGCTTTCAGGCCTCAGGGAGAATCTTACAGTTTATATCATGGACAGGTGGAAATCTAGATGTTCCTAATTCAGACCCAGAGTTCTGGAATGAGTTTGGCATCTCACTTTGAAGACCTGGGGATACTTAACTCCCAAATACCAGGAGGCTCCACGTTTCCACTAGAGGGCCACACATACTTTGAGACAAGAAAGAGGTTGGCAAATATCACAGGAATTCTAAAGCAATAAGCTGCACAAAGTAGGGGGAGGAGAAATGTTTTTATGTAGAGCCTGGTGAGAATGAGCTGCTGCTGGGAGGTTGGTGGGAGGGTGCACATAGCAGCAGCAGTGACTAAAACCACCATCACCTCCATCTTAGTTGTTTTCCTTTGTTGAGGAAGAGTCAAACTTTGTAACGTATTTGAACAGGTTTGTTCTGAGCCAAATGTGAGTGACCAATGACCCATGAAACAGCCCTCAAGAGATCCTGAGAACATGTGCCCAAGGTGGTCAGGCTTCAACATGGTTCTCTATATTTTAGGGAAACACAAGCATCAGTCAATACATGTAAGATGTACACTGGTTCAGTTCAGAAAGGCAGGAAAACTGGAAGCGCTCAGCTTCCAGTTCATAGGCAGATTCAAACATTTTCTGATTGACAATTGGTTGAAATAGCTATTATCGGCTGGGCATGGTGGCTCATGCCTGTAATCCCAGCACTTTGGGAGGCCGAGGCGGGTAGATCACTTGAGGTCAGGAGTTGGAGACCAGCCTGGGAAACATGATGAAACCCCGTCTGTACCAAAAAATACAAAAATTAGGCAGGCGTGATGAGGTGCACCTGTAGTCCCAGCTACTTGGGAGGCTGAGGTGGGAGAATCACTGGAACCCAGGAAGTGGAGGTTACAGTGAGCCAAGATGGCATCATTGCACTCCAGCCTGGATAACAGAGACTATGTCTCAAAGAAAAAAAAATTGTTATCTAAAGACCTTGACCAGGCACGGTGGCTCATGCCTATAATCCCAGCACTTTGGGAGGCCGAGGTGGGTGGATCACCTGAGGTCAGGAGTTTGAGACCAGCCTGGCCAACATAGTGAAACCCCCTTCTCTACTAAAAATACAAAAATTAGCTGGGTGTGGTGGCAAACACCTGTAGTCTCATCTACTCGGGAGGCTAAGGCAGGAGGATCGCTTGAACCTCAGAGGTGGAGGTTGCAGTGAGCCAAGATCACACCACTGCACTCCAGCCTGGAGAAGTGAGACTCTGTCTGAAAATAAACAAGTAAAATAAAGACCTGGAATCAATACAAAGGAATGTCTGGGTTATGATAAGGAGTTGTAGAGACCAAGATTTTATCATGCAGATGAAGTGTCCAGTAGCAGACTTCAGAGACAATAGATTGTAAATGTTTCTTATCAGACTTAAAGAGTCAGTTGTATTAGTCTTAAATTCTGTGTTGATGTTAAGGCTGGTCAGCTAAGCCTGAATTCCAAAAGGGAGGAGGGTATAATGAGGCATGTCCAACTCCCTCTTCCCATGATGGCCTGAACTAATTTTTCAGGTTAACTTTAGAATGCTTTTGCCTGAGAGGAAGGGTCCATTCAGATGGTTGGGGGGCTTAGAATTTTATTTTTGGTTTATACCTTCTTGAGCAAAGAAAGAGCAAAACCCAGAAATACAGACAGTCTTGATAATCAGAAGTACTTTGGAAATCGCAATCACTTCAAGAGACTTTATTTAAAACAAATGACTTGATAAGATTGAAGAAGTATGTTGCATGTTGATTGATTTATTTGTTTGTTTATTTATATATTTATTTATTTGAGACAGAGTTTTCCTCTTGTTGCCCAGGCTGGAGTACAGTGGCACAATCTCGGCTCACTGCAACCTCCAGCTTCCGAGTTCAAGCTATTCTCCTGCCTCAGCCTCCCAAGTAGCTGGGATTACAGGCATGCACCACCACGCCCAGCTAATTTTGTATTTTTTTAGTAGAGATGGGGTTTCTTCATGTTGGTCAGGCTGGTCGCGAACTGTCAGCCTCAGGTGATCCACCCCACCTCGGTCTCCCAAAGTACTGGGATTACAGGCATGAGCCACCCCCCCCTGCTATGCATGTTGATCTTTTAAAGGAATAGAAAAAACGTTTCCTTACTATACTAAGGGTATTTAGATCTGCATGACTAGTGGGTTTCATTTAACAAGCCAAATCTAGTCAGTCAGGCAGTTACCCTTAGGGTTTTGTAATCAATTAGCCAAGCTGACCACAAAAAAGTCAGAAAGAGTATCTAGGACTTACCAGCATTTATCTACCTAGACTTATCCTCCTAAAATTAGAATCAGAAAATGATACCAGTAATATTTATTATTATTTGATATTGTTTTGGAAGTCCTGGCCAAATCAATAAGATATGGGAAAAAATGGTGGTTAGGGAATTTGAAAAGAAAGAAACTACTGTAGCATTTTCTGTAAGTAATTAAGTAGGAGAAAAAAACCAAAGGTCATTTTTAAGCTTCTAGAGTTATAGCAAGAGTATAGAAATGACCAGATACAAAGGCACATATATGATTATGTTTTTGAAAATAGTTCTATATTTGAAGTAGTTATGTATCAATTAGACAATTGTGCTCTGAAGAAAAGGAGGATAAAGACACACACACACGTAAACTAAATGTGACCTATGTTATAAAAACATTTTATTTGGAAATTGTTAATGTTTGAAAGCAGACAAAATAAGCATAGCAACACAAAATGCCTTCTGACTTAGTGTAATACTATTCACAATATAGCATTTACCTGGTGAATTATTCATCACATATCATGGTGCCCAGGTTTGTTGGCTCAAGTTGTGATGCTGCTTTTAGGAAAAAAAAAAAAAAAGTGAGTTTAATCAAACTCATAGATTACTCAGATATATCCTAGAATGATACTTTTTACTATGTAAAGAATAACTGTCACACTGAAAGAGATCAAATGAAGAGACTAAGAGGCAGAAATGAAGTCCACAGGCAAACAGCCCGGGCGGTGCCTTAAGCCTAGTTAAAAGTTGACGCCGGACCTAACCAATAATGTTATCTATAGATTTCAGATGTTGTATAGACAAGCAATGTGAAAGTCCCTGTCTTGTTCTTTTTCTGTTCTAATTACTAGTGCTTGCCATATATCTCTCAACTTCCTGAGCCCAGTATAAACATATCCCACCATATGTCTCCCCTCCATATATCCCTCAACTTCCTGGGCTCATCCCACCATATGTCTCCCCACCATATATCTTTCAATTCAAAGACTACCATATATCTCAACTTTAGAAGGACACCACCTGGAAAATCCGCAATAAGAACACAGCCGTTTGTGAGAGCACGGGAACCAATAGAAAAACTGCTAAATGCATAAACTTAAAATGTTAACCAATTGTAATGCTGTAACCTAGAGAATTCCCTCGTTCCTCTGCAACTTTACAAGTCCTGTTTACATTAGGCTATAAAAGGCAAGCGCACGCATTGTTCAGGGCCCTCCTGTATGTTGTGGAACGGAGGGACCAAGTTCGAACTTGCATTAAAGATCCTTGCCGCTTGGCTTTGACTCTGGACTCTGGTGGTCTTTTTCGGGGAACAAACGGTCTGGGCATAACAACACTTCCTGAAATACAGATGTTGGCATGACCAATGCAATCTAAGATTTTAATTAGAAGGTTGCTTGGTAAGCCTAGAATTAAAGAGAAGGGAGATGACTGAATAGCTGAAATGTTTTTTGGCCTCAGGCATTTCAGGTGAAGGTACAGCATTCAACAAACCCACAGCCAAGTCTACCTCTTTAGCTCCTTGTTTTCATGTTTTATTACTGGCTATCCTTGTCATACTGAGAGAGACCAAATGAAATCTACAGGCAGGCAGCCCGGGCGGCGCCTTGAGCCTAGTTAGAAGTTGACCCTACAGGCAGACAGCCCGGGCGGCGCCTTGAGCCTAGTTAAAAGTTGACCTAACCGATAATGTTATCTATAGATTTCAGATGTTGTATAGACAAGCAATGTGAAAGTCCCTGTCTTGTTCTTTTTCTGTTCTAATTACTAGTGCTTGCCATATATCTCTCAACTTCCTGAGCCCAGTATAAACATATCCCACCATATGTCTCCCCTCCATATATCCCTCAACTTCCTGGGCTCATCCCACCATATGTCTCCCTACCATATATCTTTCAATTCAAAGACTACCATATATCTCAACTTTAGAAGGACACCACCTGGAAAATCCCCGATAAGAACACAGCCGTTTATACTTACCTGGCAGGGGAGATACCATGATCACGAAGGTGGTTTTCCCAGGGCGAGGCTTATCCATTGCACTCCGGATGTGCTGACCCCTAAAAAAATAAAAAAGAAAAAAAAAAAAAAAAAAAAAAAAAAAAAGAACACAGCCGTTTGTGAGAGTGCGGGAACCAATAAAAAAACTGCTAAATGTATAAACTTAAAATGTTAACCAATTGTAATGCTGTAACCTAGAGAATTCCCTCGTTCCTCTGCAACTTTACAAGTCCTGTTTACATTAGGCTATAAAAGGCAAGCGCACGCATTGTTCAGGGCCCTCCTGTATGTTGTGGAACGGAGGGACCAAGTTCGAACTTGCATTAAAGATCCTTGCCGCTTGGCTTTGACTCTGGACTCTGGTGGTCTTTTTCGGGGAACAAACGGTCTGGGCATAACAATACCTCATCTGATTCACACACGTTTTATTTATGTAACAAAGGTTTTCAAAAATGTATAGGTTAAAATTAGGCAGTGTGGTGAAGGGGAAGCCTTTTTTTTTTTTTTTTTTCTGAAATCTTATGAGTTCTTAGTTGGAACCAAAGACAGATTAAAAAGAGAAAAACAAACTTAAATTTATTTACTTGTGTATTTCATATATACATTGGAGATACCCAAGGAATGAGTAATTCTTAAGGAGGTGGCTTTGTTTTTGTTTTGTTTTTGTTGTTGTTGTTGTTGTTGTTGCTGTTGAGACAGTCTTATTCAGTCACCCAGGCTGGAGTGCAGTGGCGTGATCTTGGCTTACCACAACCTCTGCCTCCTAGGTTCAAGCCATTCTCCTGTCTCAGCCTCCCGAGTAGCTGAGATGACAGTCAGGCATATGCCACCAGATCTGGCTAATTTTGTATTTTTAGTAGAGACGGGGTTTCTCCATGTTGGTCAGGCTGGTCTCAAACTCCCAATCTCAGGTGATCTGCCAGCCTCGGTCTCCCAAAGTGCTGGGATTATAGGCGTGAGCCACCGTGCCCAGCCCTAAACCCACTTCTTTTGTCTGAATTCTTGATTTCCTTGAAGCAAGACAATGAACCTCGGGTATTTACCCCAGACAAATGACACCACTTCACAAGTATGTTGCAAAGTATTCAAAACCAGAGACACAAGGATGAGCACAAGAATGACTGGGACAAAAGGACATGAACAGGATATTCCTGAGAGACCCCCTAAGATACTTACAAAGACAAGATTCGATATGATACCTGGGTGCTCTGGCCTGTTAAAGGGCCAGAGGAAGTGGAAACAAATGAGAAGTAGGTGGAACCAGAAGCAATACACCAATTCCAAGAAACATTCCAGGCAAGTCTATTAAAAATCGTGATTTACTGTTTGGATTTGAAGTGAACATGATAATAAATAACAGCATAGATTCACATGGAAGTCATGTTAGACTAATCTAACCTCCTGCCTTAGGTAGAATTAGGAAATGTGGAGAACATTTTGCGTCTTTACTTCTGCAAAGCACTCAATAAAGTCTCTCAATACAACGACTACCTTCCTAACTTGTTAAACCAGATCATGCGATGATGTGACACAGAGCTGTCTCCACAGGCCTGTCTTGTTCATCATATTTTCAGGTAACTTGGATGAAGATGTAAAATCTCATCACAATGATAGATGACATGATACTCAGTCAGGGAGAGCAAATCACAGGGATGATGGAATCAAGATCCAAAGTTCTTACTAGTCTGAAGCAGCAAATTATATCCAGTAACATGAAATTTCTTTTTTTTTTTTTTTTTGAGACGCAGTCTCGCTCTGTTGCCCAGGCTGGAGTGCAGTGGCCGGATTTCAGCTCACTGCAAGCTCTGCCTCCCGGGTTTACGCCATTCTCCTGCCTCAGCCTCCCAAGTAACTGGGACTACAGGCGCCTGCCACATCGCCCGGCTAGTTTTTTTGTATTTTTTCAGTTGAGACGGGGTTTCACCGTGTTAGCCAGGATGGTCTCGATCTCCTGACCTCGTGATCCACCCGTCTCGGCCTCCCAAAGTGCTGGGATTACAGGCTTGAGCCACCGCGCCCGGCATGAAATTTCACAAGTATAAATTTTGTCCCCTGAAATAGAAAATCAGTTGCATAAATATGGGTCAGGACTTGGGTGCTAATAGTTTGTCATCAGTACCTTTACTTATCCAACATTAATTGAGGGCTTCCCCAGTGTGAGGCTGTGTTAGGAACTAGGGATACAAGAGTGAGTGAGACACACTTCCTACCTTCACTGATTTTGCAGTCTATTGAGGAATATAAACAAATAAACAGGAATATATAATGTTACATGAAAGACTCCTAGAGGTAGGCCAGGCTCAGTGGCTCATGCCTGTAATCCCAGCACTTTGCAGGGCTGAGGTGGGGGAATAACCTGAGGTCAGGAGTTTGAGACCAGCCTGACCAACATGGAGAAACCCTGTCTCTACTAAAAATACAAAATTAGCCTGGCGTGGTGGCACATGCCTGTAATCCCAGCTACTCAGGAGGCTGAGGCAGGAGAATCACTTGAACCCAGGAGGCGGAGATTGCAGTAAACTGAGATTACGCTATTGCACCCCAGCCTGGGCAACAAGAGCAAAACTCTGAAAAAAATGTAAAAGGAAAGAAAGAGAGAGAGAGAGAAAGAAAGGAAGAAAGAAAGAAAGAAAGAAAGAAAGAAAGAAAGAAAGAAAGAAAGAAAAAGAGAAAGAAAGAGACTCAATAAAGTCTCTCAATACAACGACTACCTTCCTAATTTGTTAAACCAGATCATGCGATGATGTGACACAGAGCTGTCTCCACAGGCCTGTCTTGTTCATCATATTTTCAGGTAACTTGGATGAAGATGCAAAATCTCATCACAATGATAGATGACATGATACTCAGTCAGGGAGAGCAAATCACAGGGATGATGGAATCAAGATCCAAAGTTCTTACTAGTCTGAAGCAGCAGATTATATCCAGTAACATGAAATTTCTTTTTTTTTTTTTTTTCCTTGATTTCCTTGAAGCAAGACAATGAACCTCGGGTATTTACCCCAGACAAATGACACCACTTCACAAGTATGTTGCAAAGTATTCAAAACCAGAGACACAAAACCATGAGCACAAGAATGACTGGGACAAAAGGACATGAACAGGATATTCCTGAGAGACCCCCTAAGATACTTACAAAGACAAGATTCGAAATCAAGAAAGAAAGAAAGAAAGAGAGAGAAAGAAAAAGGGGAGGGAGGGAGAGAGGGAGGGAAGGAGAGAGGGAGGGAGGGAAGGAGGGGAGGGAAGGGGACTAAAGACTCCTGGTGCTAAAGAGCCCAAAGGAGCACTTTACCCTACTCTGATGGGTTTAGGAAATTTTTCCTGCAGCAAGTCACAGCTGAGTGCGTTCCCAATGATGAGTAGGAGTTAAGTAATGTTGAGGGAACGAACTTTCCTGACAAATCCAGTAGTACATCAATAGCCTGTAAACGAGGAGGACCTGGCTCACTGGGCCCTGAAAGCCCTGGATTGCTTGTGTGGCTGAAGTAGAAGTCTACAAGGGCTGGAGAAGGGAGCAAGGAAGGACCAGACCAAAGAGAGGGGTGAACTGGAATTTAATCCTGAGGAATAAAGGCATTTAAATAGGGTCTAATGATTTATTATTTATTTAAAAAGATCACTCCAGCAGTACAGAATGGATTAAAGTGGAGACCACCCTGGGAGCAGAGAGATTATCAAAGAGGCAATTACAGTAAATGATCTAAGAGAAATGTGGATGGCCTGAAATAAGCCATGGGAATGAAAAGCAGTGGAAGTTAAAGATATGAAAGAGAGAAAAATCTATAGAACTTCGTGATTGATTGGTTTAGGGCAATGAGAGAAAGGAGGAAGTCAAATAGAACACAGGATTACATTGTCCTGTGTAGCAATTTAATTTTTCTTTGAACACTCCCAATAACACTAAGAGAGAGATGCTAGTATTATGTCTGCTTTACACTTGAGCAAGCTTGGAGAAGTTCACTAACTCGTTTACATTCAGGCTAGAAAGCAATATATTCGATATTCAAACCCAGACAAAATAAATATAATAGACTGAGCTTTTATTTTCATATATCAAGTATAAGACATAAGAAATAATAATTTTTAAAATAGCAATTCCTGTTTAACCTCAAAAGTTTTATGACTGTATCCTATTTTCTGAGTTTCAAGACTTTGTCCATAAATGTTCACGGATACCCAAAAGTGTTGACATTTGAATCCCAGGTTATAGCAAAGAGGACAATAAAGCGACTTGCAGGATCTTCCTTTGTTACTAACGGAATGTCCAACAGCAGAAGAAGTGCTAAAGTCCTGGGGGTGATGACTCTAGGGATTCTGCTTAGGCAACTCATTTATAAAAACGAGGGTAACAACAGGAATATTTAGTACAATAAGAAAGATAAACTCCAAGGTTTTTTGTTTTGTTTTGTTTTGTTTTGTTTTGTTTTAGACGGAGTCTCGCTCTGCCGCCCAGGCTGGAGTGCTGTGGCCAGATCTCAGCTCACTGCAAGCTCCGCCTCCCGGGTTCACGCCATTCTCCTGCCTCAGCCTCCCGAGTAGCTGGGACTACAGGCGCCCGCCACCTCGTCCGGCTAATTTTTTAAAATTTTTTAGTAGCGACGGGGTTTCACCGTGTTAGCCAGGATGGTCTCGATCTCCTGACCTCGTGATCCGCCCGTCTCGGCCTCCCAAAGTGCTGGGATTACAGGCTTGAGCCACCGCGCCCGGCCAAACTCCAAGGTTTTTAAGATTACTTTCAATTAAGTGACAGACTGATTTCTGACTTCTCAAGAGACTAGGTAAACCAGAAAACAGTAATTATTATGTTTAAACTACTGGCTGGGTGCAGTGGCTCATGCCTATAATCCCAGCACTTTGGGAGGCCAAGGCAGGTGGATCACTTGGAGTCAGGAGTTTGAGACCAGCCTGGCCAATGTGGTGAAACACTGTCTCTACTAAAAATACAAAAATTGGCCAGGTGTGGTGGCGGGCGCCTGTGGTCCCAGCTACTCAGGAGGCTGAGGCAGGAGAATGGCTTGAACCCAGGAGGCAGAGGTTGCAGTGAGCCAAGATCACACCACTGCATTCCCACTTGGGAGACAGAGCGAGACTATGTCTCAAAAAATAAATAAAATAAATAAACTACTGAAAGAAAAGCACAGCCAACTTAAAATTATCTAACCTGCAAAAATGTCACTTTAAAATGAAACAAACAAAAAACAAAACCTAATAGAGTTTGTAACTAGTAGACCTTCACTAAAGAAAATTTCAAAGGATATATTTCAGGCTGAAGAGAAAAGCTACCTGATGGAAATCTGAAGTTCAGGAAAGAATGAAACACAGAAAGCATGATAGAGCTGGGCGTGGTGGTATGTGTCTGTAATCCCAGCTTCTCAAGAGGCCAAAGTGGGAGGATTGCTTGAGCCCAGGAGTTCAAATCCAACCGGGGAAATTAGCAAGACCCTGTCTCCTAAGGAAACAAACTAAACAACAACAACAACAACAAAAAACCAAAGCATGAGAAATAAATATGTGAGCAGCTGGGCACAGTGGCTCATGCCTGTAATCCCAGCACTTTGGGAGGCTGAGGTGGGTGAATCACTTGAGATCAGGAGTTCAAGACCAGCCTGGCCAACATGGTAAAACCCCATCTTTACTAAAAAATACAAAAAATTAGCCAGGCGTGGTGGTGCACACCTGTAATCCCAGCTACTTGGGGGGCTGAGGCAGGAGAATCACTTGAACCCAGGAGTCAGAGGTGGCAGTGAGCTGAGATTGCACCACTGCACTCCAGCCTGGATGACAGAGCGAAACTACATCTAAAAAAATTAAAAAATAAAAATAAAAAATAAATAAATATGTGAGCAAATATAAATTGTTTGACTCCATAAAGCAGTAACGTCTTGTAGAATTAAAAATATAAAATTAAAACATACAACAGTGGTAACAATTTGAGAATGTTATAAATTGAGTCAAGGGGGCCAGGTGCAATGGCTCATACTATAGTCCCAGCGCTTTGGGAGGCCAAGGCAGGAGTAGCACTTGAGCCCTGGAATTAGAGGCTGCAGTGAGCCATGATCTTCTTCATGCACTTCATTGCATTCCAGCCTAGGTGACAGAGTAAGATCCTGTCTCTAAAAAAAAAAAAAGGAAGAAAAAAATTGAGTCAAGTACAAGAGATGACTTAAAATGTTAATTAACTTTAGATTTTTATATGTTTAGTATGCATGTTGACATTTCTAGGATAAACAATTAAAGGAATAGAGACACCATGTATACATTCCGAACTAGCAGAGAGAATAAGTGAAATGTGAATTAGTTAGAATAGGTTTAGTTGTGCTGCAGTAACAAACAACCTCAAAATGTCAGTGGCATAAGATTTATTGCTCATTTCTCCTACATGTCCATCGTGGTCCAGCAAGGGGTTCTCCCTACCATAGTCACTTGGGAAAACAGGCTGACACAGGCTTCATCCTGACACACAATTCCACAATAACAGAGGCAAAGGGAAGAAAGCATGGCAACCTGCAGGCCAACTCTTGATCCTGCTGCAAGAAGGGACCTACATGACTTCTACTCACACATTGACCAGAGAAAGTCATGTAGTCACATCTAAGTACAAGGGACAAACAAGTGGGATCCTTCTAAGTGCCTGGAACAAGAGAACTAAACATCTGTGATTAGCCTTAATGGCTTTTATAGAGTGATATACAAATGCACAACTAATCCAAAAGAAAGGACAACAGGAGAGGAAAAAGAAATACCAGACAAATGAGACAAACAGAAAAGACTAAATAGATGATAGATATACACTGAGGAAGACGAAGATGAATAATTGCAATAAATATAAATGGACCAGTTACAACACTGATGGAGGAAAATCTAACTGCATGTTGTACTTCAAAAACGTAAGAATTCAGAAAACTGGAGAATGAAAACATAGAAATGACAAAAATTGAAGCATATCTATGCTTTAGAATCCTTTAGAGCAATAAAATTGAACAAAATATATCCACTTGTAGCACCATAAATGGCTTGAATAAACATAAGGTAGTTCAGTCACAAAAAATACATACAATGAGATTCTGTTTATATAACATTCAAGAACAGGTGAAATTAAACTGTAATGTTTAGAGATGGATACATAAGTGATATAATTATAAAAAGAAGAAAGGAAATTGTTATCTCAAGCATAACATTTTTTTTTTTTTCTGGAGGGAAAGAAAGTGCTGTGGTCAGGAAAGAGTGCATGGTTGAGAGCTTCAGAAACACTGCCATTGTTCTGTTTCCGACCTTAGCAGAAGTCAAAAAGGTATCTGCCTCATTGATATTCTTTAAACTTTGTCTACATGTATGGTTTTGGCACTCTGATATGTGTGTGTGTGACTGTGTGTGTTATATAATGTACCTTACAATTTTTTAAAAATGCTTAAGAAGTAAAGGTTTTATTAGATGATTAGATGTGAAAATCAGGAGGTCACTGGATTCTTTGCTAGAGTAGTTTCACAGCATCCTTTTTCCAGTTGAAGAGAATATTGGAGCTAAAGAAACAGAGTCAACAAGGAGCTTGGCAATGAAGAGAAGGAGCCAACTGGTAAGTAGATTGGGAAGGCTGAGTAGAAGGTAACATAAGATTGTCCATATCCCAAGGAGTCAATACAGAAAAAGACACTGGAAATACAGCACAGTCTCAGGAACTGGGCAAAGATGGGATCCAGCTCACAAGCAAAGGTACAGGAGAATGTCTTACCTGTAAGAATGGTGGAGGCCGGGCACAGTGGCTCACGCCTGTAATCCCAGCAATTTGGGAGACCCAGGTGGGCAGATCGCCTGAGGTCAGGAGTTTAAGATCAGCCTGGCCAACATGGTGAAACCCCGTCTCTACTAAAAATACAAAAATTAGCCCGGTGTGGTGGCAGGCACCTGTAATCCCAGCTACTCGGGAGGTGAGGCAGGAGAATTGCTTGAACCCGGGAGGTAAAGGTTGCAGTGAACTAAGATCGTGCCACTGCATTCCAGCCTGGGCGACAGAGTGAGACTCTGTCTCTTTAAAAAGAAAAAAGAAAAAAAAGACTGGTGGAAAGGAAAAGAAGCAGGTACCAAAATGGAAAGGGATGCAGCCAAGAAACAAGGAAGTTGACCAAGAATATGAACAGAAGAGGAAGGTCCTTTCAACAATGGAACCTGCCTCTACAACCAGGACTTCTGAAACAGCATTCTGAGAATGTGCGCATCACCTCTGTTGTCTGGATCATTGGGGAAAAATAACTGGTATGGAATGACCTGTGACCTGTTACTGAGAGGGCTCACTTCCTGTGCATTAAATCACAGCTACTATATTTAGATTCATTACACATATTAAAATGTGACATTCATCTCTCAGAATATTTCTTAAGTAATTCAACATGTATCACAACTGTAATTTCTCTTTTTTTCTTTTCTTTTTTTTTTTTTAAACGGAGCTTCACTCTGTCACCCAGGCTTGAGTGCAGTGGCGTGATCTTGGCTGTCTGCAACCTCTGCCTCCCGGGTTCAAGTAATTCTCCTGCCTCAGCCTCCCGAGTAGCTGGGGCTACAGGCGTACGTTGCCACGCCGGACTGATTTTTTGTATTTTAGTAGAGACAGGGTTTCACCGTGTTGCCCAGGCTGGTCTCAAACTCCTGAGCTCAAGCAATCCGCCCACCTCGGCCTCCCAAAGTGCTAGGATTAAAGGCGTGAGCTACCACACCTGGCCCCAGCTCCATGATCTGTAAAACAGACAGGCTGGATAACTCACAAAACAATAATAAAGAATAACTAAAATGTATATGTATATTGGGGGTGGATTTAAAGAGGGATGTGGAGTTGGTTCACCTTTTTAATCACTCCTGTAATACTGACTGATATTTTTCTGAATGAGTACAGATTTACACACAAAATTCCTGATTTAGTATTTTAAAGATAAATGATTTTTGATCTTCTGTAATTTGTTTCCTTATCTGTAAACTGAAGCACCTTGCTCGAAGGGTTATTGCGGGAACTAAATAAAATTATCCAGGTAAAGCATCTAGAACAGTTCAGCCAGCTCAGTGACCAGAGTTACAGCCTTGTTTGCCTGAATAATGAAATCATTATTGATTTAAGTTCCCAGCTATGAAACCATATGTCCCAGTTTGCCTAGGACCTTCTCTATGTATGCTGCTGTCCTGGCTTAATTGCTAGTAGTATTCCTTCTCACTCTCAAAAGTATCACAATTCAGACAGTAAATTAGATGGGTACCCTATTCAGAGCACATAGTAAGCCCTCCATGGATATCAGTATATTGTTATTATTACCAGTTTAATATGTCTTCCGAAAAAGTCACAATTAACAGTTAAGTTTGGCTGGCACGGTGGCTTACGCCTGTAATCCCAGCACTTTGGGAGGCCAAGGCAGGTGGATCACCTGAGGTCAGGAGTTCAAGACCAGCCTGGCCAACATAGTGAAACCTCATTTCCACTAAAAATACAAAAATTAACTGGGTGTGGGATGTGCACCTGTAATCCCAGCTACTCTGGAGGCTGAGGCAGGAGAATCGCTTGAACCTTGGAGGCAGAGTTTGTGATGAGCCAAGATCGAGTCACTGCACTCCAGCCTGAGTGACAGAGCAAGACTCTGTCTCAAAAAAACAAAACAAAACAAAACACCCAGTTAAGTTTACATTCTGAATTAGTAGGAGTGACAATGATTGAAGGTTTTGATTGGGCAGGAAGGATAGACTGACAGTTCCCTCATTTTATCTTTATATGGAACTGGAGAGCTGCACAGAAGGAGGGGGACATGTCAAGGAATACCAGGCGGGCAGAGCCTGCCTTGAGGCATCTGCCAAAGGTTATGAGTCACTGCAGACACACTGAGAGTCACACTGGGGGAAGGCGCAGCAGACAGGGAGAAGTTCAAAGTGGTGCTTCTGAGAGAGACTTGGGATGCTGTACACAATTAATCATCTCTCTACAGGGGTGACTGTGAGAGCCACAGCACTGCCTGAGTCTTCCAGGGGAAAAACTGAACACGGAAATTTGTGGAAAGGAAACAAAGGAGGTGGATGAAAGCTGGAGGAACAAGTGTTTAAACAATGCAGTTTTTCTTGCCCTGCAAGGTTGTCTTTGGGTACTAACCTTCTGTTAGTACAGAGGGCAGCCAGGGAGAGGAAGGAAACTACCAAGAGAGAGCAGTAGCAGTCTTGTCTGTGCTCCCCTGTGGTGTTCCTTCTTTTGAGCTCTTTCTCGAACCCTTAATCCCTGTCAGGCTCCTGGAGGAGCCTCACTGGGCAGCCTCAAATCTCCCCAGTTTGCCCTGTCCCCAGAAAAACAGACCATTGAAATTGCTATTTCAGTGCTGGAAGCAGGTCAGCCAGCTCAGATGACCGGAGTTGCAGCTCTTATTTGCCTGAATAATAAAATCATTATTGACTTAAGTTCTCAGCAAACAGTGGGGTATTTGTTTAACATTTCTGAGCTGCTGCTCAAGTTCCAAAAAATGTCCCCTTCCAAATAAAAGTATTTAAAATTGGATTGAGAGCAAAGAGTAGGTGGAATAGTGCTATTGTGGGGGAGGTCTTGGGTTTGCAGTGAACTTTCACTGACCTTTCGGCTCCTTAGGACATGCTCCTTGTCATCTGTCCATCATGCCCAATGGCCAGCCTAAGGGGAGAAAATGGAGTGCCCTCTCCATGATGGCCAAAACTACCTGCCTGGCTAGCTGCCTGTCCGTTATCATCTCAGTCTCTAAACCACCCACTGCTGCTCCAGATTTCTTTGCCTACTTAACTTGTCAACTGTGACTTTGTGGAACATAATATAATGAAAAAAGGCGGCCGGGCGCAGTGGCTCAAGCCTGTAATCCCAGCACTTTGGGAGGCCGAGACGGGCAGATCACGAGGTCAGGAGATCAAGACCATCCTGGCTAACACGGTGAAACCCCGTCTCTACTAAAAAATACAAAAAACTAGCCGGGCGAGGTGGCGGGCGCTTGTAGTCCCAGCTACTTGGGAGGCTGAGGCAGGAGAATGGCGTAAACCGGGAGGCGGAGCTTGCAGTGAGCTGAGATCCGGCCACTGCACTCCAGGCTGCGCGACAGAGCGAGACTCCGTCTCAAAAAAAAAAAAAGAAGAAGAGAAAAGAAAAAAGGCATGGGCTTTAGGGAAATTGGCCCCAATTCAAGCATGAATTTGAGCCCCAGTGCCACTGCATAACCTAAAGCTAATAACATCATTTTGGTTATCTGTTATTGCATAACACACACTTACTAAACGGTACTTTTGGCCGGGCGCGGTGGCTCAAGCCTGTAATCCCAGCACTTTGGGAGGCCGAGACGGGCGGATCACGAGGTCAGGAGATCGAGACCATCCTGGCTAACACGGTGAAACCCCGTCTCTACTAAAAAAAAAACCTAGCCGGGCGAGGTGGCGGGCGCCTGTAGTCCCAGCTACTCGGGAGGCTGAGGCAGGAGAATGGCGTAAACCCGGGAGGCGGAGCTTGCAGTGAGCTGAGATCGGCCACTGCACTCCAGCCTGGGCGACAGAGCGAGACTCCGTCTCCAAAAAAAAAAAAAAAAAAAAAAAAGGTACTTTTTTTTTTTTTTTTTTTTAGTTGGAGTCTCCCTTTGTCGCCCAGGCTAGAGTGCAGTGGCATGATCTCAGCCTCTGCACTCTAGTTTCTGCAACCTCTGCCTCCTAGGTTCAAGCTATTCTCCCGCCTCTGCCTCCCAAGTAACTGGGAGTACAGGCACACACTTATCATGCCCAGCTAATTTTGGTATTTTTAGTAGAGACAGGGTTTTGCTATCTTAGCTAGGCTGGTCTCGAGCTCCTGACCTCAAGTGATCCACCTGCCTTGGCTTCCCAAAGTGCTAGGATTACAGGCGTGAGCCACCTCACCCGGCCTTACTAAACAATACTTTTATTAGTTCTCCTGATTTTATTATTTAGGTATAAACCTTCAGTCTTAACCAGGGTGAGTGGGGTGGCGGTGGAAAAAAAGTTCATATCTTGAACCTTTTTTTAGCAATCTTGTTTATTATAGTGGTACAAGCAAAGCATTCTCAAACTGCTTTTGATTTATTATAAGAGTGAGCAAATAAGTACAAGGGTTATTGTTGTTAATCACACTGTGGAAGAAAGGAAATACAATTATGGAAGGGAGGAAGGCAAGAAAGTATCTCTGTAAACTAATAATTTTTAAAATATGTATATGTACATATGCATACATATTTATATATGTGTACATTCATTTGTGGATATTTGCATATATGCAGGCATATATTTCTTAACTCTGTTCACTAAAAAAACTTCCAAACAAAGACACTTCAGCAGCAAAGAAGACACCTGCCGAGATCTTGGTCTCTAACACCATCCCCCACTAAAAAATCAGGGCACCTTATGAAAATGACCGAGGTGGAGCAGGTGCAAGATGAGGCTGGAACATATTGTTATGCCAAAAGAATAATGAAGTCCTGAGAAAGCAGGAAGGAGAGCATATCACAGAAACACAGAAGGCAGCTTGAAAGGGATCTCAGTGGCCAATAGTGGGACTATCTCAGCACCAAAATACTAACTACAATAATGAATTATAAGCCATTGAAAAAATAAAAATTGTGAGTCCTATTGGTAATAAATATAAACACAGATAAACCAGTGTGAAGAAGATAGGGTTTTGCTTGCAGTAGAATGCTGAAAGCCAGCTGTTAAATGTGGCATGCAGAAACTTCAAAATTATTTTTGTCATTACCATAACAAAAAGTGAAATAAGCAAGAATTATCAATGGATGCTAAATCTAGGGGAATTTTTTTTTTTTTTTTTTGAGACGGAGTCTCGCTCTGTCGCCCAGGCTGGAGTGCAGTGGCCAGATCTCAGCTCACTGCAAGCTCCGCCTCCCGGGTTTACCCCATTCTCCTGCCTCAGCCTCCCAAGTAGCTGGGACTACAAGCTCCCGCCACCTCGCCCGGCTAGTTTTTTGTATTTTTTAGTAGAGACGGGGTTTCACCGTGTTAGCCAGGATGGTCTTGATCTCCTGACCTCGTGATCTGCCCGTCTCGGCCTCCCAAAGTGCTGGGATTACAGGCTTGAGCCACCGCACCCGTCCTTTCTTTCTTTCTTTTTTTTTTTTAAGATGGAGTCTTCTCTGTCACCCAGGCTGGAATGCAGTGGCACAATCTCGGCTCACTGCAACCTCCACCTTCCAGGTTCAAGAGTTTCTCCTGCCTCAGGCCTCCCAAGTAGCTGAGACTACAGACATGCGCCACCACACCCAAAAATGTAATTTTTGCATTTTTTAGTAGAGACAGGGTTTCACTGTGTTGGCCAGGCTGGTCTCAAACTCCTGAACTCAAGGTATCTGCAAACCTCGGCCTCCCAAAGTGCGGGGATAACAGGAATGAACCACTGCACCCAGCCAATCTAGGGGAAATTTTGAAAAGAAACAGGATGTTTGCAAGACCTTAATGTATCCCCCCAACAAACTGTTTATTAGTAGAAATGGAGAAAAAAATAGCAATTATATAATGAAGATAACTGACAGCATCTTCCCTGGGTCATCACAATTGACATCATCTTTGCAGGACAGATTCATGTTTCATGCCTCCAGGCATATTGCCCTGAGGACAAAACATCACCTATGCAATATTCTGAAATAGAATGCATACCCTGAATTTAATCATAAGAAAACAGTGGACAAACCCAAAATGAAGAATATCAAAAAGGGAAGTGTCTTATAAAACTAAACACACTCAGGCCAGGCGCGGCGGCTCACACCTGTAATCCCAGTACTTTGGAAGGCTGAGGCAGGTGGATCACCTGAGGTCAGGAGTTCAAAACCAGCTGGACCAACATGGTGAAACCCTGTCTCTATTAAATACAAAAAATTAGCTGGGTGTGGTGGCACATGCTTCTAATCCCAGCTACTCGGGAGACTGAGGCAGGAGAATCTCTTGAACTCAGGAGGCAGAGGTTGCAGTGAGCCGAGAATGTGCTATTACACCCCAGGCTGGGCAACGAGAGCAGAACTCCATCTCAAAAAAAACTTAAAAAAAAAAAAAATAAACACACTCTTAACACATAATCCAGCTGTCACTCCGGTGTTTACACAAATGAGTTGAAAACTTATGTCCACACAAAAACCTGCACATGGCTGTTCATAACAGCTTTATGCATAATTGTCAAAGTTTAGAAGCAACCAAGGTATCCCTCAGGAGCTGAATAGATACATTACTGTGGTACATCCAAATAATGGAATATTATTCAGCACTAAAATGAAATGAGCTCTCAAGTCATGACAAGACATAGAGGAATATTAAATGAATATTATTAAGTGAAAGAAGCTATTCTGAAAAGGCTACTACTGTATGTAGCTACTACTACATACTGTATGTACTGTATGATTCCAACTATACGACATTCTGGAAAAGGCGAAATTATGCAAACCATAAATAGATCAGTAGTTGCCAGGGGTTAAGGGGGAAGAGAGCGACAAATAGGCAAAGCACAGAAAATTTTTGAGCAGTGAAACTATTCTGCATATCATAATGGTGGATGCATATTATTATACATTTGCCAAAACCCACAGAATGTACATGACCAAGAGTGAAACCTAATGTAGACTACAGACTTTGGGTGATAATACTGTGTCAATGTAGGCTTCTCAGTTGTAACAACTGTATCACTCTGGTGGGGGGATACTGATAATGGGGGACGCTGTGCTTGTTGGGGGGCTGTGAACCTAAAACTACTCTAAAAGATAAAATCTATCAAAAAGGTGGGTTAAAAGGTCTTCTCTTTTGTAATTTCTTTAAAAATGTTGAAGACCAAAAAGACACCAAAAGGCTGTGGAAACGATTCAGGTTAAAGGTGGACGGCAGTTAACTGCATCCTGACGCTAGCCTGGAGCCTGCACTGGAGGGAGAAATATACTACAAAAAAGATTGGGGGTCAACTGACAAATTTGAACACAAACAGTACATTTGATAAAATTATTGCATCAATGTTCAATGTAATGCTCTAGCCAAATTTGTCTATTTACCATCGTCTGAATTTTTCTTTTGAATCACATTTGCCATTCCCACCACCTAGGGTGACTTTTCCCACCTATGCAAGTCCTATCCACCTCCAAATTTCACCTAAGCACTCATGACCACCCAGAAGACTTGCCCAAACATTTCAGCCCTGGGTGATCTAGTCCTTCTCTGAACTCACAGAACCTGTTTCTACACTGCTGACTTTGTGCTTTTACAGCCTTGCACTCTCCGTTGTCTCTCTCTATAAACATATCATATCTCTCCACCTAAACCGAAAGCAAATTGGTAAAGGGAATGTTGCTTTATGCTTCCTTTTACCTTGTAGACCTTCCTACGATAGATGTTCACTATAATTCATTTATCTGACAGTTATTTATTAATCACCTACAACGTGCTGTCAATATACAAAGATAAATAAGACATGGTCCCTGTCCTCAAGGAACTTACAGTTCTATGTGGGGAACCAAACTATAAATAACAAATTTTAAATGTGCAAGGAACATAAAAGAAAGAATAGGAATTATTCCAAGATAGACTCCATGGAGTAGTTGATACTTAAATTCAGACTTGAAATATGAGTAGGCATTCACCAGGTGACACAGATCTGTTGGCAAGGTCCTAATATGGTACACAACTGAGAGAACGTAGGTGTCAGAAGAAAGACTTCTGCAGGTCTGTCCTTGTCTGTACCTGTGGGCTTTTCACATGAGAGCCACACGCCTTGCCCTATCCCATGTTTGTGACTGGAATGTACATTAAAGGGAGGTAGTCTGGGTGACCTCAGGAGATTAAAGCCATTGCTATAGACAAGAGGAGTTAGAGTGAGGTAGGGGCAGTTCCAGGGTTCTCCAAGGGTGGAGAACTGAGAAGGAAGCTTTGCTACTAATTAGGTACATGTGCACAGTCTGTGAGATTGAGAGGGTTCAGTCAACCCATCTGGAGAACAAGCTTTCACGTGGTTAGGCAGCCTTCACACGGTGCCCATGCACCCCAAGAAGATAGACTGTGTGCTCTCGATGTGAACAGACTGCTCAGGTCATGATTGAAGACAGAAAGACTCAATTCAGACTCTTCTATTGTTCCGAAATCTCTCTCTCGGAAGAACCGTAAAGGCCTTTATCAGAAGAAGTAATCAACCTTCACGCTTATCTGAGTGAATGAGAACTAGAAGAATTTTTCATGTTGTTTTTGGCCAGGCACAGTGGCTCACACTTATAATCCCAGCACTTAGGGAGGCTGAGGTGGGATGATTACTTGAGTCCAGGAGTTCAAGAGCAGCCTGGGCAACATAGGGAAACCCCATCTCCACTAAAAATACAAAAACTAGCAGGTGTGGTGGTGCACACCTGTAGTCCCAGGTACTTGAGATGCTGAAGTGAGAGGATCCCTAGGGCCCAAGAGGTGGAGGTTGCAGTGAGCCAAGATCGGGCCACTGCATCAGTCTGGATGACAGAGTGAGGCCCTGTCTCAAAAAAAAAAAAAAAGAAAAGAAAAGAAAAAAATTTTCCTGTTATCTTTGTGGGTGTTTGTGCTGTGAAAGGAAGGTAAATGGCACCAGCTTTCAATCAGCATTTGAAAGCTTTCAGCTGTCATGGCTCTCATGACCTACTGGCATCATAAACTCTATTCAGAACTGTGTGTAATGTTCAGGTTCACTACCTAGTGTGACACCAAGATTACACTGGACGGAAGAGCAAACATGAGGAGGTAAAGAATTGCAGCCTCCAAAGGGGATCACGAAATATTTCAAGAGCATCTCCCAAAGTTTATCGGGAGTTATAGGGAAAGGTCTTCTGGGGCCTAAACATTTGTAAAAAAAAGAGAAAAGTTAACATAAATAGAATTTATTACAGAGCTTTTCATGTGCTAAGATGCATTGTAAATATCTAAGAACCAACTACGGGCAGCACATTTTCTAAATTTATTTGAATGGGTCCTATGGAAGAATCACTCTTTCTCCTCAACAGAGCATCCAGTAGGATCAGTGTTCCTGTAGTACCTGCCCTCTAGGATACAAGAGGATTAGAGACCCTTGAAAATCACTATCAGGAGAACAAAATGGAAATGAAATGAAGGCCACGGGGAGACGGCTTTATTTACTTCCACCTCATCCGAATGGTTTTAGTGACTATTTTGGTTTTTCTTTTTAAAGCCTCATAAGGTGGTAACTACTGACTAATGTTAATCAGTAAACTTACTTGACCCCTTTCTCCCCCTTTACAACACCTTGCAGGATTAGGGATCCTGCAACTTTGGTCTTCTGAAGTAAAGAGGAATGAAAAAACTTTGAAATTCACTATTCAGGAGAGGAAAAGCAGCACACACCAAGTGAGAGAAATGGCTCCATTTTGACTCTCTTAGACGGTCCTAGCGACTTTTCAGACTGCCCTTCGTAAAGGCATGGTAACTATCGTAGCTGTACATTAGTGTGGATGGAATCAAACATTCATCACACCACCAATTTCCAGAGGATTCATTAGGATACTGAAGATACAAATGCATCTTCCAATGCTCCCTCTGTGATGCCCCCACATGACTTTTGGTCACATGGAAACCCCTGAGATAGGTCACTGAGTAAAGGAAGAAGCCAGTTCTTGGCAGGATTGAATGAACTGGCTAAAGAGCTCATTCCCAAGGTGGATGGTCAGCAGTCCGAAGTAAAAAGCCCAGTTGATTCAGGCTAATATCAGAATTCTAGAAGAACGAACCCAGTGGGGGAGTAGGTTTCAAGCACTGGCTAACACTATAAGTCATGTGGCAGCCAGGGTAATGTTTCAGTGAGCAGTCCATTGACAGAAGTTCTGAAGGGTATGGGAAACAGGACCCAGCCCTCAACAGGAGAGCACTGGTGAGAGATTTGAAGCTCTAGGGTCTGGTCATGGTGTCAGTCCCAGAGGACATCTAGTGTTCAAAGCGGGAAATTCAGACAGATCATCACTGAGATATAGAACAGAGGGTAGTATAACATATCATTGGTAGAACATTCTAATTTATACATTTAATGACTTTTTGCAAACTCAGCATGCTAATGTATTACCTGTCTCTCCATTCATCAGTGAAACATTTTCTGAGCATAGACTCTGTGCCAGGCAGACCACTAGGCACTGGAGATGCAAAACACATAACCTAGTCCCAGGGAGCTTCTAGTCCAGTGGACTCATTAGACAGGCCTTTCATCTTCCTCCACGCAGAGCCAGATCCCAGGCATTAGGGAAGGACGAGAGTATCTGCCATACCGGAAACTTCATCGTCTCATGGAGTTATTATTTGTATCCCCTTATATTCTTCTTTCCTCCTTTACTTTTCTTGGCTCCTTTTCTTCCTTTCAGATATTTCGTATCCCCTAATCTATTTTGTTTTTTTTTTTTTTTTTTGAGACAGAGTCTCGCTCTGTTGCCCAGGTTAGAGTTCAGGGGCACGATCTCGGCTCACTGCAACCTTCGCCTCCCATGTTTAAGCGATTCTCCTGCCTCAGCCTCCCGAGTAGCTGGGATTACAGGCATGCACCACCATACCCGGCTAATTTTTTGTATTTTTAGCAGAGATGGGGTTTCGCCATATTGGCCAGGCTGGCCCCTAATCTATTGTATTACATGGTTCACGTTTTATTGTAGCACAAGTGCGTTTCTGTCTTCAACCATGTGTACTGACTTGGACATCCAGGGTCAATAATCTGGAGATACTCTGGCTTGGGTATTATTAGTAGTAGGCCTCACATATTTTTGTGCTTTTACCTAACAAACTTCCAGCTTATTAGAGAATGCTAATCCAGGAGATCCTGGTTTATGTTAGATTTTGTAGCCCTCTACTTCAGAAAAATCAGGAGTGTTTGCGAATTCATGATCATACATAGTAGTGAAAGCAAAAAGACACAGTCTAAGGGCATTTGTTTTTTAAATGATTCTAATAGAAATATTCCACATTTTTATAGAATTATCTTGTTTCCCAACTAACAAAAATCTGTACAACAATAACTCCTAACTTTTGGCAATGAGTAGAAAGGGTGGTTCTCAGGAACGCTAACACACAGTGGAAACTTCCCCCTCCCCACCGACACTGAGGAAGAGATAATCATCAAGCAAACCAGCCCCTTTCCCAGTTAAGGTTTTCTCCCTCTCTCTCTCTCTCTCTCTCTCACACACACACACACACGCACACACACGCCACACACACACTTCAAAGCCCTTCTTTAAGTTAGGCCGTGAAAGAGCAACTGAGGCGTCCAACATACAGACCCCTTTACCTTTTCAGAGACTGTCTTTGCAAGTCAAGATCTAACACTGGGATTCAAGGTAAATTTGATATTACACCCACATGGATATAATTTTGTATTCTCTCTATTCTGGACCCTGAGATGGAAAGAGCATAGAGACAGGGCCCAGAGATTTTCCAGCAAGAAAACTAAAGAATATATGTGAGGCAGGATAGTTTGCTGAGATACTACTTTTTCTTTCTTCTCTTTGTATTTTCCTCATGCCTCTAGTTCCAAGCAAGGAGCCAGACCTTTTCGTAATTCCTTGGGATATCTGCAGAATGTAAAGGAGGAAGTGTATGAAGCCAAACTTAATCTTACTGTCTTTTGAGAACCCTGAAATTTGGTGAAAATAAATTGCTTCTTGAAAAGTGTGGTAGGCCGGGCGCGGTGGCTCAAGCCTGTAATCCCAGCACTTTGGGAGGCCGAGACGGGCGGATCACGAGGTCAGGAGATCGAGACCATCCTGGCTAACCCTGTGAAACCCCGTCTCTACTAAAAAAATTTTAAAAAATTAGCCTGGCGAGGTGGCGGGCGCCTGTAGTCCCAGCTACTCGGGAGGCTGAGGCAGGAGAACGGCGTAAACCCGGGAGGCGGAGCTTGCAGTGAGCTGAGATCCGGCCACTGCACTCCAGCCTGGGCGACAGAGCGAGACTCCGTCTCAAAAAAAAAAAAAAAAGAAAAGAAAAGTGTGGCAAAGTTAAGATTGAAGAGAGACTGAGGGCGAAGTTGGAGGGGAGGAAAAACGCAGAGGAGAAGCAGCATGGTGAACCTAGGCTGACTCTAGGCACAGATGATCCGGACTGCCATGGAAACCCCCACACCCTCAAGAATGAAACAGAAGCAGCTCAGTTAAAGTTTCTGGGAACCTTCTAAACCGAGGAAGGGGAGCCAGGTCAATCAGGCTCAGAAGTAGAGATACCTAGCTCACTGCGTGCCAGCAGGGGGCGCTCTCCTATTATTGTATTTTCTTTTTTGAGGACATTCTCAGTGTGCAAAAATTCTCATCAAAGACACAAATTCAAATGTGGTTGCTTTCGTAAAAATACCCATCTTCACCACCGCAGACTTCATCTGGCGTTATTTGGATCTCTACGGTCTTGCTGGAGGCTCCACCCTCTGCATTCTCTTCATTACTTCGGGTTTCTTTGACTTGTCTCTTGTAAGGATGAAGGCTTCGCCAGCATTGGCACCCATCTGCTGCCTGATTTGGCCATGTGAACCACTGTGCATCCCTCAGAGGCAAATTCCTCCCACAACACCTGACTTACACCCGCCTTTTCTATCCAGAGACCTTGGCACCAGGATTAAAAAGCAAGTACCTCCTTTATTTGCCTCTATTTGGTGACTGGATGCTAACAGAGTATGATTTTCACCTTTTCTCCCTTCTCTTAACTCTCCCATTTAGTTACACATGTTTGAGATTAAGCCTAGGGTATAGTTGTATACATTAATTATTATTTTACTTGACATCAAGTAGACTTCTCAGGATATCATTTTGGATTACTTTATTGGGATGTTTACTGTGACTCAGAGATGAAAGGTCTTCAGTGACACTGTCCACCTTCCACCTCCAAGGAATCAGAAGAGTAACGAGAGAGGTGCTTTTTGTCCCTTTGTCAAGTCTAGAGACAGCAGATTCCCTGGAAACTTCCTAGGTTTGTCTAAGCCTCCCTAGTTTACTTCATCTCTTCTCCTTTAGTCTGTAATGAAGATGGAGCTCTCTTGATCTAAATAACATGTTCAAACACTATCTGTCCCTGTCTTAAAGATTTATTCTTGTTCATTATATTATATCCTACAATCACCATTATAAGCATGGTAAGTATGATTTAGAATCTTACTTTCTGAGTTTCAGACTAAATAATTCAATTTCTTTCCTCATGTTTCCACGAGCATGGACTTACAAATAAATCAATTCATTTTCTCCATTTTCTCCATCATCATGGACTTACTTAAATCCAGATGTCCACTGTCCTGGGTAAGGATGACTGACCAATAAGTATCTTTCCTGTGGGCACTCAGTTCATTGTGTGTGTGTGTGTGTGTGTGTATACATGTGGTTTGTGAGTGATAGATCTTGTTTTACACACAGAGGTAAAACCTGCTTTCTAGCTGGATAGGAAGAT
Source organism: Trachypithecus francoisi (assembly GCF_009764315.1). Classification (NCBI taxonomy): domain Eukaryota; kingdom Metazoa; phylum Chordata; class Mammalia; order Primates; family Cercopithecidae; genus Trachypithecus; species Trachypithecus francoisi. The sequence goes on along the minus strand of NW_022681468.1, from coordinate 85,375,665 downwards.
GCGGAATAATAAACACAGAAGCCCACCTCATGTCAAATGCAGATCCAGGTGCTAGGGAGACATGGATGAATATGTGTATATCTTTCTCCTGGTGATCTCTTAATTAAAGCTAAGACTCTGGACACAGCAAATCTAAAGAGGAAATATTCTCCATAGAATAATGGGCATACTCTGTAGTTACCTCTCGCTATCCTCTAATCCTGTAGAAAAGAAAGTTCATATTTTTTTATATGCATCAAAGGCTGAAAATGCATCAGGTCTAACAATAAGTTTAGCCTTGTTACCTAAAAAGCTAATGTCATGCTAGCTTTTTCACAGCTATAGTGTTATCTCCATCACACAATGTGATTTTGTATATGTGGCTTTATTTCCCATCTAGTCATGGAACTAGTCGGTCAGAGCACCCTGGGTTGGGTTTCTGTTCTGTCATTTGCTTGCAGTGGCAGTTTAACAAATTCCTTTGCCTTTTCTAGTACTGACTGCCTTATTTTTAAGGGCCTTTCTGCGGCTAATACAGGCCATGGTATTGCTTCCTAGCAGCTCAGATGGGACAGGCACCTTGCTTAGGTCCCAAAGGACTTTTAATGATATCTGTATCTGTTTTCAGACAACACCCAAGCTTTCCTCCTAAAACCTAGCTTTGCCTTCTTAAGAAAGAATGACAGAAGACAAAGGGAAGAGTCAGTGATAATAATTCTTGGAGAAAAATATTGTTTCAAAAGTAGTGGTTTCCTGACTAGTGTGTGTTACCAAGCAGCCTTCTGAAAGACAACAAAGAGGAAATTCTAGTTATCCCGCGGGTGAAGCATTTTTCTTGAGGAGGATGCTCTGGGAGAAAGAAGTAGATTCGCCCCAGAAAAATTAGCCAAGAGTTCTCTGAGCAAATCCTGGAATTCCAAATATTCCTCTATTAGTGTCACCTACTACTAAGAAGAGGAGCCCAAAATTCTAGGTGAACGTGCCACCTCCACTGTAGTAAGAAGAGGGGATTTGCAGGGCTGGAGAGGACCTCAGAATGTCTGATTTAAGGAGTCAATATTTTAAATAACACTTTAAATTTTTTTTCTGATTAGAGAAGTAACACATTTCAAATACAGAAATGTTAGGAAATTTAGAGGGGAGGTTCCAAGATGGCCGAATAGGAATCGCTCCAGTCTACAGTTCCCAGCATGAGCGATGCAGAAGACGGGAGATTTCTGCATTTCCAACTGAGGTACCAGGTCTATCTCACTGGGGCTTGTCGGACAGTGGGTGCAGGACCTGGGTGCAGCCCACGGATGGTGAGCCGAAGCAGGGAGAGGCATCGCCTCACCCAGGGAGCACAAAGGGTTGGGGAATTCCCTTTCCTAGCCAAGGGAAGCCGTGACAGACCGCACCTGTGTGTCTGGAATTGGTGGGTTCTTGGTTTCACTGACTTCAAGAATGAAGCCACACACCCTCTGGTGAGTATTACAGTTCTTAAACATGGTGTGTTGGGAGTTTGTTCTTTCAGATGTGTCCGCAGTTTCCTCCTTCTGGTGGGTTCGTCGTCTCGCTGACTTCAGGAGTGAAGCTGCAGACCTTTGCTGTGAGTGTTACAGCTCTTAAAGGCAGTGTTGATCCAAAGAGTGAGCAACAGCAAGATTTATCATAAAGAACAAAAGAACAAAGCCTCCACATTGTGGAAGGGGACCCAAGCAGGTTACCACTGCTGGCTCAGGCAGCCTGCTTTTATTCCCTTATCTGACCCCACCCACATCCTGCTGATTGGTCCATTTTACAGAGAGCTGACTGATCTGTTTTACAGAGAGCTGGTTCGTCCATTTTACAGAATGCTGATTGGTCCATTTTGACAGAGTGCTGATTGGTGCATTTACAATCCTTTAGCTAGACACAGAGTGCTGGACAGAAAAGTTCTCCAAGTCCCCACCAGGTCAGCTGGATTCAGAGTACTGATTGGTGTATTCACAAACCTTGGGCTAGACACAGAGTACTGATTGGTGCATCTACAATCCCTTAGTCAGACATAAAGGTTCTCCAAGTCCCCACTAGACCCAGGAGCCCAGCTGGCTTCACTCAGTGGATCCCGCACCAGGGCTGCAGGCGGAGCAGCCCACAAGTCCTTAAGGAGTGTGCACCCACACTCCTCAACCCTTGGGTGGTCGATGGTGCCACGGCACAGGAGTTGGCACTCGTTGGGGAGTCTCGGGCATGCAGGAGCCCACAGCAGGGGGGAGGCTTGGACATGGCAGGCTACAGGTCCCGAGCCCTGCCCCGCGGGGACACAGCTGAGGTCCGGCGAGAATTTGAGCACAGCACCGCCAGGCCAGCACTGCTGGGGGACCCGGCACACCCTCTGCAGCTGCTGGTCTGGGTGCTAAGCCCCTCACTGCCCTGGGCCAGTGGCGCCAGCTGGATGCTCTGAGTGTGGGGCCCACTGAGCCCATGCCCACCCAGAACTCACGCTGGCCCACGAGCGCCACATGCACCCCCAGGTTCCCGCCTGGGCCTCTCCCTCCACACCTCCCCACAAGCAGAGGGAGCCAGGTCTGGCCTTGGCCAGCCCAGAGGGGGGCTCCCACAGTGCAGTAGCAGGCTGAAGGGCTCCTCAAGCGTGGCCAGAGTGGATGCCGAGGCCAAGGAGGTGCCAAGAACGATCAAGGGCTGCGAGGACTGCCAGCACACAGTCACCTCTCACCTGGAAAATCGGGTCACTCCCACCCTAATACTGCACTTTTCCAATGGTCTTAGCAAACGGCAAATCAGGAGATTATATCCCGCTCCTGGCTCGGAAGGTCCTATGCCCACGGAGCCCTGCTCCCTGCTAGCACAGCAGTCTGAGATTGAACTGCAAGGCGTCAGCAAGGCTGGGGGAGGGGTGCCCACCATTGCTGAGGCTTGAGTAGGTAAACAAACCAGCTAGGAAGCTCAAACTGGGTAGAGGCCACTGCAGCTCAAGGAGGCCTGCCTGCCTCTGTAGACTTCACCTCTGGGGGAAGGACTTGGCTGAACAAAAGGCAGCAGAAACTTCTGCAGACTTAAACGTCCCTGTCTGACAGCTTTGAAGAGAGTAGTGGATCTCCCAGCATGGAGTTTGAGATCTGAGAGTGGACAGACTGCCTCCTTAAGTGGGTTCCTGACCCCCTGAGTAGCCTAACTGGGAGACACCTCCCAGTAGGGGCCGACTGACACCTCATATGGCTGGGTGCTCCTCTGAGATGGACCTTCCAGAGGAACAATCAGGTAGCTACATTTGCCGTTCTGCAATGTTTGCGGTTCTGCAGCCTCCGCTGGTGATACCCAGGCAAACAGGGTCTGGAGTGGACCTCCAGCAAACTCCAACAGATCTGCAGCTGAGGGTCCTGACTGTTAGAAGGAAAACTAGCAAACAGAAAGGACATCCACACCTAAACCCCATCTGTACATCGCCATCATCAAGGACCAAAGGTAGATAAAACCAGAGAAACCAGAGTTGAAAAGGTGAAAATTCTAAAAATCAGAGCGCCTCTTCTCCTCCAAAGGAACGCAGCGCCTCACCAGCAACAGAACAAAGCTGGATGGAGAATGACTTTGACGATTTGAGAGAAGAAGGCTTCAGATGATCGGTAATAACAAACTTCTCCGAGTTAAAGGAGGATGTTTGAACCCATCACAAAGAAGCTAAAAAACTTGAAAAAAGATTAGACAAATGGCTAACTAGAATAACCAGTGTAGAGAAGACCTTAAATGACCTGAGGGAGCTGAAAACCATGGCACAAGAACTACATGATGCATGCACAAGCTTCAGTGGCTGATTCGATCAAGTGGAAGAAAGGGTATTGGTGATCGAAGATGAAATAAATGAAATGAAGCAAGAAGAGAAGTTTAGAGAAAAAAGAGTAAAAAGAAATGGACAAAGCTTCTAAGAAATATGGGACTATGTGAAAAGATCAAATCTACATCTGATTGGTGTATCTGAAAGTGACGGGAAGAATGGAACCAAGTTGGAAAACACTCTGCAGGATATCATCCAGGAGAACTTCCCCAACATAGCAAGGCAGGCCAACATTCAAATTCAGGAAATACAGAGAATGCCACAAAGATACTCCTTGAGAAGAGCAACCCCAAGACACATAATTGTCAGATTCACCAAAGTTGAAATGAAGGAAAAAATGTTAAGGGTAGCCAGAGAGAAAGGTCGGGTTACCCACAAAGGGAAGCCCATCAGACTAACGGTGGATCTCCTGGCAGAAACTCTACAAGCCAGAAGAGAGTGGGGGCCAGTATTCAACATTCTTAAAGAAAAGAATTTTCAACCCAGAATTTCATATCCAGCCAAACTAAGCTTCCTAAGTGAAGGAGAAAGAAAATCCTTTACAGACAAGCAAATGCTGAGAGATTTTGTCACCACCAGGCCTGCCTTACAAGAGCTCCTGAAAGAAGCACTAAACATGGAAAGGAACAACCGGTACCAGCCACTGCAAAAACATGCCAAATTGTAAAGACCATCAATGCTAGGAAGAAACTGCATCAACTAACGAGCAAAATAACCAGCTAACATCATAATGACAGGATCATATTCACACATAACAATATTAAACTTAAATGCAAATGGGCTAAATGCTCCAATTAAAAGACACAGACTGGCAAATTGGATAAAGAGTCAAGAACCATCACTGTGCTATATTCAGGAGACCCATCTCACGTGCAGAGACACACATAGGCTCAAAATAAAGGGACGGAGGAAGATCTACCAAGCAAATGGAAAACAAAAAAAAGCAGGGGTTGCAATCCTTGTGGGGAGGGAGGAGGGATAGCATTAGGAGATATACCTAATGTAAATGACGAGTTAATGGGTGTAGCACACCAACATGGCACATGTATATGTATGTAATAAACCTGCACATTGTGCACACGTACCCTAGAACTTAAAGTATAATAATAATAAATTTAAAAAAAGAAAAAAAAAATGTTAGGAAATTTGTAAGAGTCACAAATCTAAAAACAAAATTAAAAAAATACGAGTCAGCTATAATCTCACCAAACAAAGATAAACACTCTTCATATTTACAAGTTTCCAGCCAGGTTTTTTGCTGATTATATTAAAAAATAAAATGTGGGTACTATTTTACAGCTGCTCGCTCTCTTTTTTTTTTCTTTCTTTTTTTTTTTTTTTTTTTTTGCTTAACAATATAAAGGGAATGTTTTCCCATTTCCATACATATTCTCCTAGATGTGCTGTTTGGCTTTTCTCTTATTGCTAAGTATTTCGGTTATTTTTCCTACTCAAGAAAGCAGCCTGGGAGCTGATTTAACTGTTTGCAATTTTGCCCTCCGTGGTAGTGGCCTCTTCCAAAGAGCTGTTCTGAGTGCGTGTGATTACCAGAGTGGGAACTTGTTCTTGTTGAAGTTCTTGTTCTTTTTTTCAGTTTAGAGTGTTAAAAACCTATGTCACTGCTGGCAAAAGGAAAATACGTGCAATTTGAACCAAAGAACCTCATTTATTAACCCACTGAAAGATATCTACATCAGCCTACATGGCTATTGACATTCTATAGATGAAGCAGTCAAAGTGTAGGAGGAAGCAAGAACAATCTCAGACCTATGGTGTGCTTGCTTGACTTCAGATACTTAAAATTTTGTTCTCCTACAAATCTTCTCCAGGTGAGCATAAAAAAAAAAAATGGATGTATTGTTCCAGAATTTTCCTTTACCTACTTTATGAAAATAGTCGTTTCACCTTCCCCAGATTTCAAAAATGCCAGCGAAGCTTAACTTGGGAAGTGGTGCCCTCTGGTGTAGAGATGTTGCAGGCCCTCTTGGAAGAGAATATTTTTTGTGCTCTTCTCCTGTCAGTGAGGCACTGCTCTAAGTCATTCACACTCCTTCACCTCGGTTTGTAGTAGGCTGATGGCAGGGGGTGAGAAATGGAAACTCAGTTCCCTCGAAGGAATCTGGCCGCTCAGGCTGTGGGCCTCAGTTGTGGAGAAGATTGAATTATGACGGGAGATTCCTTATAGTTCTAAGACATGTGGAGATAAATTAGAGGGAAGCTAACCAACTAATATTGCACAGATATTGTGCTGTATATGATTCGTTTATGTATTTATAAAGGAGGCCTCATTCCCCACTAAAGTGCATTTGTTTTCACACAGCTTTTTCACTCCACTTGGTGAAATTACAAATATGTTGTTATTAAGAAATTTCATAACTATGTTTACATAAAATGTGGTTTTAATTTTTGAGAGAATTTATTTAAAAGTGAAAAGCATGCTTATATAAGAAAAATGAGTAATATAAACATGTTTCTTGTTTTTGAGAGAAAGTCTGTGGAAGAACCAATGAGAATCCAGGCTAAGGCTCCTATAAACTTCAATCCCTAGTGAGAGTTTTAGCATAAAGTCCAGGCAGCTGTGCTGTCACGGAACATTGAGCATCAGTATCCCTGTATCTGTAAAGGGGAATGCTAAGCTCAGTTTTCTGCAGACCGTGACCACCAGCTTTTGAGGTAAATTTAGCCTCCTTATGCAGAAATAAGGAAGAAAAGCTTGCAGGTGGGGGTCACTGAGGGACTAGCTGGGCATCAGTGGCAACCTGACAGTAAGACACTGGTTGTTCCTCTTAAGTTGGTGTATGTCTGTTCCTATTAGCCTACATATTAGCTTGCTCCTGCTAGCTTATTGACAGAAACAAATGTAAATGTTGCATTAATCAAGTGTATGTGTCATAAATATTTTCTTAAGAGGTATGGCTCATACTTTAAAATCTTGAACTTAAGGATTTTCGGTTAAACCTTGGGTTATCACTCAAAATTAAACACATATGTTTTCCTGTAGATCTTCCTAAGCTTCCTAAGTGAAAGAGAAAGACAATCCTTTACAGCCAAGCAAATGCTGAGAGATTTTGTCACCACCAGGCCTGCCTTACGAGAGCTCCTGAAGGAAGCACTAAACATGGAAAGGAACAACCGGTACCAGCCACTGCAAAAACATGCCAAATTGTAAATGTTTTCATGCAGATGCATATGTTTTCATGCAGAATGGCCTGCTGAATCCTTGAAAGCCATAAGAGAAATGTATAGCAATCTATTCTAAATCAACTTGTTCAATCTAGCAATTCTCTGTCACTCTAAGAGAATTTTCTCAGCCTCATACTCCTTTCTTGGACAACCACTACTTTAAGACCAGGATCATGTTCAATGGCATTCTGGCAATACCTGTCCATTAAGTAGAAATGCACAATGTCTACTTGTTGAATACCTAGTTGTTCTCCAAATTTATTAATAGGATCTACTATCTTGAAAGGTAAAACAATTCCTATTTTGAAATATATATATATTTTTTCTTTTTGAGAATATATATATATATTCTTTTTGAGATGGAGTTTTGCTCTGTTGCCCAGGCTGGAGTGCAATGGCACAATCTCAGGTCACTGCAACCCCCACCTCCTGGGTTGAAGCGATTTTCCTGCCTCAGCCTCCCGAGTAGCTGGGATTACAGGCACCTGCCACCATGCCTGGCTAGTTTTGTACTTTTAGTACAGATGGGGTTTCACCATGTAAGCCAGGCTGGTCTCAAACTCCTGACCTCAAATGATCCACCCACCTCAGCCTCCTAAGGTGCTAGGATTAGAGGCATGAGCCACTGTGCCTGGCCATATATGTACTTTTTTTTTTTTTTTTTTTTTTTTTTTTGAGACGGAGTCTTGCTCTGTCGCCCAGGCTGGAGTGCAGTGGCCAGATCTCAGCTCACTGCAAGCTCCGCCTCCCGGGTTTAGGCCATTCTCCTGCCTCAGCCTCCGGAGTAGCTGGGACTACAGGCGTCCGCCACCTCGCCCGGCTAGTTTTTTTGTATTTTTAGTAGAGACGGGGTTTCACCGTGTTAGCCAGGATGGTCTCGATCTCCTGACCTCGTGATCCGCCCGTCTCGGCCTCCCAAAGTGCTGGGATTACAGGCTTGAGCCACCGCGCCCGGCCATATGTACTTTTATAACTCCTTCTTTCCACATTGTAGAAAGTACACATTACAAAGCTCAGTCAAATGCCAGGAACTTAAACATCCACATATTAGAATAAGTTGTTAATTTCTCAAAAAAAGGAAAAAAATGCATCTCACTTGAATTCCAGGGAATCAACCTAAAATATACCAAGATTCCCAAACTGAACATTAAAACACAAGACATAGAATCAAAAGTCAAAGAACAAAGGGAACATTCTTCGGCACGAGATAGGGAGCTGGTTTTAGAAACAGGTGGAGATCACAGAGTCCCAGCATAAGCAAAAGCAACACAAAAACCTAGGCTTTTGAAAAATGTGTAAAATACAACAAAAGAGAAGGCATTCTGAATGTTTTTATGTAGTAATAGCAAGCCACTAATACAGGAATATAGACTATATTAATCCACAACATTTCAATGAAATAATAAAAACAACTCTTTGGACATCCAGAAACAAAGGATGTTTTATCTAGTGAACTTTTTTTTTTTTTGAGACAGGGTCTGGCTCTGTCTCCCAGGCTGGAGTGCAGCGGCCCAACTTCAGCTCACTGCAACCTCCACCTCCTAGGCTCAAGCAATCCTCCCACCTCAGCCTCCCGAGTAGTCGGGACTACAGGCATGTGCCACCATGCCCGGCTAATTTTTGTATTTTTTGCAGAGATAGGGTTTCACCATGTTGCTCAGATTGGTCCCAAATTCCTGGACTTAAGTGATCCACTCACCTTACCCTCCCAAAGTGCTGGGATTTCAGGCATGAGCCACCACACCTGGCCAACTTTTTATTCATATGTGAAGACAATAGAAAGACATTCTTCTATCACTAATATTTGTTTAATTAATACTTCTGCGTGCCTTTGATATGACAAGCACTATGCTAACTGCCATATAGGGAGAGGTGAACAAACAGATGGGTGCTTGCATCCTAGAAAATTTTGCCTCTGCACACCTTGCTTGTGATAATAATTATAGGGCATATGCCAAACACTGAGCTATAAATCTATGAAGGAAGGATGTTGCTTACTTATCACAAGTGATAACCAGTGATACCAGTATCTATGAGCCATAGAAATAAAGATTGCCTGTTTCCCTGACTAGCTCAGAGGGATACAGGTTAATTCTTTTTTTTCCTTTGAGACGGAGTCTCGCTCTGTCACCAGGTTGGAGCGCAGTGGCACGGTCTCGGCTCACTGCAACCTCCACTTCCCAGGTTCAAGCGATTCTCCTGCCTCAGCCTCCTGAGTAGCTGGGACAACAGATGCACACCACCACACCCAGCTAATTTTTGTATATGTAGTAGAGACAGGGTTTCACCATGTTGGCTAGGATGGTCTTGATCTCCTGACCTCATGATCTGCCTGCCTAGGCCTCCCAAAGTGTTGGGATTACAGGTGTAAGCCACCGCGCCTGGCCGAGAAAACCCTTTCTTTATTGCAGCATTAGGCACCCCCAATAAGAGCCCACTCACATCACCATGATAAACAGAAACACTGCAGGGGAAAAAATGATCTTGCCTTTGGGCACCAGGACATTGGGACTTCCATGTAGTCTGCATCAGTAGATCATGAGGACAAACCATTTATCAAATCTGGGAAAGACAAAAAGCAAACATAAGATTGAAAAGTAATGCAGGTCTTCACCAGATGGCTCTGCTGCTTAATAAGTAAAATCATAATCACAGAAGGTGATAACCAAGGATAATTAGGTAAATGACCACACTCCATTTAATCACAGTTCAGAAGATCTTCCCTAATTTCTGCTGAAGTCTTCAATAATTTCACCTACCTCTGGAAGAAACTAGAGGACTAATGGGAAGAGTCCATTGGTGTTTATGTGGGAAAAGGAAGGTGCAAGCCATTCCAGCTTAAGGAAAGGAAGGAAGGGAGGGAGGGAGGAAGAAAGAGAAAGAAAAAGAGAAATGAGGAAAGGAAGGGAAAAGAGAGAGAAGAAGAAAGGAGCGTAGAAGAAAGGAAGGAGGGAGGGAGGAAAGAAGAGAAACTGACTTTCCAAGACACAGCTGAAGCAGCAGCTAAGAGGCAACATTATGAAAGTATGGGGTATCATTCTTCAGGATGCAGTGTATTTATTAAATCAGAGACCTGTAAAGGGTACTGTGTTCCCAATAGGAAGAATACATGGATCCAGGAACCAAGGAGTAGAAGCAGGAGTAGCTCCACTTACCATCTCTCTGATTGACCCACTCAGATATGTTGTACTTTCATTTCTGTAACTCTGGGCTCTGCAGGGTCAAAGGTCCAGGTCCCCAAAGAAGATGCACCCTTGTCAAGTTACACAGAAAGGTCTCACTGAACTACAAGCTACAGCTTTTCCCAGGACACTTTGGATTTCTTGTGTCTAGGGACCAGCAGACATGACGAGGAGTTGCCATACTGTCGAGGCTAAGTAACCCTGATTAGCAGGAGTGAGGTAGGGCTGCTTTTACCCAATAGAGGCAGAAAAGAATTTATGTAGAATCCAAGTAATCTACTTGGGCGCTCTCTGGTACTCCCATGCTCCATTTTAACTGTGAAAGTACGTGCGTAACCACCTCAGCCTGAGAAAAATATGATTACCGAGGGCTTAACCTCTCAGAATTGGTGAGAGGGTAAATAAGAATAAGCAACTAAGACCTGAGGGTGAAGGGAGATTAGAATACATGGTAAAGGAAGGAGTGGATGGGTGCTAGTTGCAGCCCTAAGATCTGTGGCATTGACAGTGACTACAGTTTGTTTGTCCACAGTTAACTTCTTCTAAGTTTCCCTTCAGGAACAGAGACTGGTAGGAAGCTTGGAGGAGTTGTCTCTTGAACCTGTCTGGGGAAGTAGATCTGTGTGACTCAAGAGGTGGACCTGGCCAGGCGTGGTGGTTCACGCCTATAATCCCAGCACTTTGGGAGGCCGAGAAGGGCGGATCACCTGAGGTAAGGAATTCAAGACCAGCTTGGCCAACATGGTGAAACCCCCTCTCTACTAAAATACAAAAATTAGCTGGGTGTGGTGGCACATGCCTGTAATCCCATCTACTCAGGAGGCTGAGGAAGGAGAATTGCTCGAACCTGGGAAGTGAAGGTTGCAGTGAGCCGTGACTGTGCCACTGCACTCCAGCCTGGGTGACAGAGCGACACTCCATCTCAAAAAAAGAAAAAGAAAAAAGAAAAAAGAAAGAGGTGGACCCATTCTAAAAAAGTTTCTACATGAGTTTATAAGTACTTGCTTCTGCATGTCTGAAAAAATCTCTGTCTAATAAGAGAGACACACCTCAAAAGTTTTATCAATAAATAAGGTACAAAAAAAGTCAGAATAAAAATAGGGCATAAAACCAATGCTTTAAATATTAAACAGATTATGAATAACTTTGTGCCAATATATTTGGAAACTTTAGACAAAATGGATAAATTCCTACATGGGAAAAAAACAATCTGCCAAAGCTTTCTCAAGAAGAAATGGAAAAGTTAGCATCTCTTTAACCATTAAGGAAATTGAAACAGAAGTTTAAAATAGTTTGAGACTAAGCCTGGTGGTGTGCACCTGTAGACCCAGCTACTCTGGAGGCTGAGGCAGCAGGATTATTCGAGATCAGGAGTTCAAGCCCAGGAGTTTGAGGCACCTGAGGCCAAGTGTTCAAGGATCAGTTGAGACCAGTAGTTCGAGGTATGCTCTGTGATCGCACCTGTGAATAGCCACTGCATCCAGCCTGGGCAACATAGGAAGACCCATATCCAAAGAAAAATGAAAAGAAAAAAGAAAAAGCCATCTCAAAGAAAATAAGAAAATATCAGGACCAAACAGCCTTACATGTGAGTTCTACCAAGTATTAAAATAACATATAATTCCAGTTACAAAATAAAGAAAGAAGGACCACTCCCCAGTTCATTTCTGGAGGCTAACATGTAACCTAGATATCAAAATTAAACAAGGCACTACAAAAAAGTACAGACCAATCTCATTTGTGAACATAAATACAAAAAAAACTTAACAAAATATTAGCAAATTAAATTTAGTCATATATAAAAAAGATTATATCACATAACCAAAAAGGGTTTATCCCAGGAATACAAGGTTGGTTTAGTATTCTACAATCAACTAATCTAATTCACCCCATTAACTGATTAAAGAAATATGCTGTATAATCCCATCTTTCAATGAAATTCCCAATCCATTCAAGAGAGATGACCAGGAGCAGAAGGGAAGAAACTTCTCTAATCTAAAAATAGGCATCTACAAAAGATCCACAGCAACAACCAGACCTACCAAAATGGCCCATTAAAGATTTCTTGAAGGCACTTTTATAGCGAGCATTAGGCTAAGTGCTAAATGCCAAAAACAAAGGCAAAACAGCTATAGCTCCTGGCATCGGGGGAAGGAATGAAAGTAATAGTATCCAGTTTTGTCACTGGATTATTCCAAAAGGATAAAATCCCCACGCGAGTCTGCTCCATGGGCACCTGGCTAGTCAGTTCAAGGATGGCTGCCCTAGAGTCAAGTGCCCTCCTTCGCTTCAAAACCTTGTCACCATTTTGGTGGAGTCACAGGATACAGAATATGAACAACTTTGGATGCTTCCTCTTGTGGATAAAATAACCTCCTTCAGAAGGGGATCGGTGATGTAAATGGATTCCAAGAAAGAAATAAACTCCTCCAGTGCAGCTAAACTGTAAAGCTCGTAACACAAGTAGGTCCTCTGTGCATATTCACTTCCTTTCCTTCTTACCTGAGGTGCTGCAGTGTGAATCTGAAGGTGGCAGGTTGAATATTGAAGTGCTGCACTGCATGAAAGTTATGGTAGACTCAGAAATCTGTTCTTCAACAGTTAGACTGTATTTATGCTGGCTGAATTTTCTGTTTATTCACCTATTATCCTGCACCCGTGTCAGCAACCAAGAAACTTGCTGCCCATCTCACTCTGTCTTAAAGGAAACCAAGAAAGAAGTTTTGGACTCTTGGCCTGCAGGAAGCATGTGGCTCGGCGCCCCCTGCCGGCCAATACGGAGGCCACCGGAACGGGGAGACCACGAAGGCTCTGGGCCGGCTGAGTTGCCCAGGCTCCTCTGACTTCTCCAGAAAGGGTTTTTTCCGGTGACACTCCGGGAGCCACAGCGATTTGTTTCCCTAAAGGATGCGGCTTCCCACCTGGGTATCATCCCTAATACCCTCTGAAGGAGCCCATTGCGGAGAATGGTATAGAATGTCCCACAGAAGGCAGAAGGACCCTATGATCCAGGAAACCTAGGGCCGGCATCAGGAAGTTTTATGAAAGCAGCTAGTAGGAAGATCAGCCCCAGGAGAAGGGGATTGTCTAGCAGCTTGGTTGGAGCAAGGCTTTTCCAGAGTATTATTTCCGTAATTCAGGTTGCCTCCCACCGACCCTCCACTGCCACCTTATCCTCCACCAAAAGCCCTGACACTGTGTCAGGGATAGGGGACGTGAGGTTGGTGGGGAACAGGCTGTAAGAAAGACGCAGGAGGCTGCATGAGTCTAGGAACAATGAGGAGTCTGCGTGCAAGGGATGAAGCATTTACAAAGAAGACGTACACAGTGCTGCAAAGATTTGAAGGCACAGGGTGCAAGTCACTCAAGTGCCAGTGTCAGGAGGAACCTAGCCATCCAGGTGAACAGGTGCCCCCTTCTTACAGCCCAACCGCATGGGCCTGGTGGACTCCTTCTTATTTTTGGTAGTGGCAGTGAAGAGGTCGGGTCCCTGTGCTGGCAAAACAGTCAGTGACATTGACATCATGAGTCCTGTTGTGGCAGCTGCACATGGAGGGGCTGTTGGTACAGGGCACTGGTGGAGTTCTGCAGAAATCTGCTATGGTGGTCAGATTCTCATGAATGAATGTGTGGATCTGCTTGCATTTACCTCTATGGATCAGCCAACGGCACCTCATCGACACCTCACAGTATCGGTGGTGTCCTCTAGGGACCCAAGACCTGGGGTTGTCTATATGTCGTGTTAAGAAGGGGAAGGCTGGAGTGAAGACGGTTAGGTCTAAAAGGAGGAAAATGAGGAGGGTCCACATCAGATTCACGTTTCCTGTGAAAGCATTTCAAAGAAGAGCAGAGTCAAAAGAGCAACCTACGGTCCCTTGTCCTGTTCCTAAGAAGTCTTGGCCCAACACTTAATGTTTGCAGTTCTCCCCTCCTGCCTTTATCTACACTTATTCTTCATGTGCTCATGGCAACAAGTGTTCTCACATCCTTCTTCCACCTCCTTGTCAACAATGGAGAAGGCTACCGCCCTCTCAACCCTTTATGGGATTGTCATACTTACGAGGTTATTTCCAAACCCCAAAGTGATTCTTGCTCCTTACCTAAGCAGACCAGTTAAACTAAAAACTTTCATCTCTAAAGTGTTTGCATCTATCAGTCCACCTGCTGCTCACCCATAGGCTGTGAGGTGAGGCAGGTATCACTGACAACCCCTTTTTAGAATGACTTAACTCAGAAGGGAATTGACAGATCCATATGACCTGCATCTTAGAAAATATTTTCACTTCCTTAAATACAAATGTCTGTTTTAACGCTGTTTTTAAATATCTGAGCATTTCAATTCAAAGGGAGTAGATTTTATGTTTCCCCCCACATATTTCTCTGCCTCAAAATAAAGATTCCCAACTCTTCCATGTATAGAGCCCATCATCCAGAAATGTTCTAATTCTTGGTGATCAGAGATTCTGCATGACTGGGTGTGAGCCTTCTGTCTATAGGTCTGATCTCTGACTCTTTTTTAAAATACCTGGGAGTTCCAGGAAAGGGTTTTCTGCAGAGTAGGTGACATCCACAGAGGTGGATATATCCCTCTCAGAGGTGGATACTCCTAGTAAAAATGGAATCCCCGTTGCCTCTCTCCTTCTTCTAATCTTGTAGAAATTTCATTGTGGATGTTTTCTTCCCAGAGGTTAGGGTGCAGGCCGTATGGAAAACTCTCAGGCCTGTCAATGATCTTAGATAGATTGCCAGGTAGTACTACTTTTATGCTTACTATTTCACACCTAAAATATTCACCAGCATCACACAGAGTGCCTACGACATCACTGCAAATACGCAGAAACTTGGGGTTTAGTGTCTATCATAAGCTTGCTATTGGATCTTGGCAAATCACCTTATCCTTCTACTCCTCATCTCTAAAGTGAATATTATGGACAAAAGATCTCTTTCAGCTCTGACATTCTGTATTTTTGTATACATTACTGTGTGTTTGAGTTCATGTGTGATTTTGTATACGTGCATACTGGTATACACGTGTTCAAGTAAGGAGAAATATTTATTTTGCAAACTCAATTGCAAATTGAGTTTCCAGTTGAGAATTGTTAACCTAATTAAGTGCAATTTTTCTTCAAAGCAGTTGTTAGCAAGCTGAAAAAAATGTAATCATTGTTATGTAAAGATTGCAGCGTAATCTGTTTTTGTCTCCACCATTGAAATTATATGTGTGTGTATGTATATATACATTATTTTGTTTTTTTTTTTGAGACAGACTCTCACTCTTTCACTCAAGCTGGAATGCAGTGATCTTGGCTCACAGCAACCTCCACCTCTGGATTCAAGCAATTCTCTGCTCAACTTCCGGAGTATCTGGGATTATAGGCATGCGCCACCATGCCTGGCTAATTTTTGTATTTTTAGTAGAGACAGGGTTTCACTATCTTGGCCAGGCTGGTCTTGAACTCTTGACCTCGTGATCCACCCACCTTGGCCTCCCAAAATGCTGAGATTACCGGCATAAGCCACCACCCCTGGCCAAATTTATTTATTTTAAAAAATTATTTATTTATTTATTTATTTGAGTCAGAGTTTCACTCTTGTTACCCAGCCTGGAGTCCAGTGGTACGATCTTGGATCACCGTGACCTCTGTCTCCTGGGTTCAAGCGATTCTCCTGCCTCAGCCTCCCAAGTAGCTGGGATTACAGGCATGTACCACCATACCCGGCTAATTTTGTATTTTCAGTAGAGACGGGGTTTCTCCATGTTGGTAAGGCTGGTCTCGAACTCTCGACCTCAGGTCATCCACCTGCCTCAGCCTCCCAAAGTGCTGGGATTACAGACATGACCCACTGCACCTGGCTGAAATTATATATGTTTTTATTATAGGAGAAGCTGCTTGGTACTCCAGTCTGTATTTCAGTAAGGCAAGTAAAGAAATTAGTACATATATTTTTCAGAACTCCAAAATCAGCTAAATTAGGGACCTGCTAATGAAGACGGTAGGGGGAGTGGCATATACAGTCTATCAACAAGGTGTGATGTAGTAGATTTCATAGTTCTTTGTCTTAATAGGTCTCCTGGGCAGATAGGCCTCAAAAGCGTTTTATATAATTAAGCAAAACTGACTAATCCGTGGCAAGAAGCTGAGTTGAGATCCAAAACCTAGATTTTAACATCCTTGAATTTCTATTGGCTTTATAATTGACCAAGATGCCAAGAAAAGGGAAATGAACTTTTTTTTTGAGATGGATTCTCCTCTGTTGCCCAGGCTGGAATGTAGTGGTGCAATTTCGGTTCACTGCAACCTCTGCATCCCGGGTTCCAGAGCTTCTCGTGCCTCAGTCTCCCAAATAGCTGGAACTATAGGCGTGAGCCACCACGTCCCAGCTAATTTTTCTATTTTAAGTAGAGACAGGGTTTCACCATGTTGGTCAGGCTGGTCTCAAACTCCTGACCTCAGGTGATCCACCCCCTCAGCCTCCGAAAGTGCTGGGATTATAGGCGTGAGCCACCATGCCTGGCCATCATAGAGTTTTAAAATTGGAAAAGAAGGAACAAAACTATCACTCCTTACAGATATAATACTGTATGTTGAAAAATCTAAAAGCACATGTGTCGGGACTCAGAAACAATATCCCAAAGTATCGTGCTCTGGCATGCTGAGCACTCTACCTTTTTTCTGTCGCTGGTTTGTTTTTAAATTTAAAAAAAAAGTTTTGGCCGGGCGCGGTGGCTCAAGCCTGTAATCCCAGCACTTTGGGAGGCCGAGACGGGCGGATCACGAGGTCAGGAGATCGAGACCATCCTGGCTAACACGGTGAAACCCCGTCTCTACTAAAAATACAAAAAACTAGCCCGGCGAGGTGGCAGGCGCCTGTAGTCCCAGCTACTCGGGAGGCTGAGGCAGGAGAATGGCATGAACCTGGGAGGCGGAGCTTGCAGTGAGCTGAGATCCGGCCACTGCACTCCAGCCTGGGCGACAGAGCAAGACTCCATCTCAAAAAAAAAAAAAAAAAAGTTTTGCCTGTAATCCCAGCACTTTGGAGGCCGAGGCGAGTGGATCACGAGGTCAGGAGATCGAGACCATCTGGCTAACACGGTGAAACCCCGTCTCTACTAAAAATACAAAAAACTAGCCCGGCGAGGTGGCAGGCGCCTGTAGTCCCAGCTACTCGGGAGGCTGAGGCAGGAGAATGGCATGAACCTGGGAGGCGGAGCTTGCAGTGAGCTGAGATCCGGCCACTGCACTCCAGCCTGGGCGACAGAGCAAGACTCCATCTCAAAAAAAAAAAAAAAAAAAGTTTTGCCTGTAATCCCAGCACTTTGGGAGGCCGAGGCGAGTGGATTGCCTGAAGTCAGGAGTTCGATACCAGCCTGGTCAATATGGTGAAATCCCATCTCTACCAAAAATACAAAAATTAACTGGGCATGATGGCAGGTGCCAGTAATCCCAGCTACTCAGAAGGCTCAGACAGGAGAATCACTTGAACCTGGGACGCAGAGGTTGCAGTGATCTGAGATTGCATCATTGCACTCCAGCCTGGGTGACAAGAGTGAGACTTCATCTCAAAAAAAAAAAAAAAATGTGGGTATGTAGTAGGTGTATATATTTATGAGGTACATGAGATATTTTGATACAGGCATCCAATGTCTAATAATCACATCAGGGTAAATGGGGTATCCATCCCTTCAAGCATTTATTCTTTATGTTACAAACAAGCCAATTTTAGTCTTTTAGTTATATTAAAATGTACAATAAAATTATTATTGACTATAGTCACCCTATATTTGTGCTATCAAAACTAGATTTTATTCATTCTTTTTTTTTTTTTTTTTTTTTTGAGACCGAGTCTTGCTCTGTCATCCAAACTGGAGTATAGTGGCATGATCGTGGCATGATCTCGGTTCAATACAACTTCTGCCTCCTGGGTTCAAGTGATTCTCCTACCTCAGCCTCCCAAGTAGCTGGGATTACAGGCATGTGCCACCACACCCAGCTAATTTTTGTATTTTTAGTAGGAACGAGGTTTTGCCATGTTGGCCAGGCTGGTCTCCATCCCCTGACCTCAGGTGATCTGCCGCCACAAGCTTCCAAAGTGCTAGGATTACAGGTGTGAGCCACTGCACCAGCCTATTCATTCTATTTTTTTTAACCCATTAACCATGAACTTCCCCCTCACCCACCCTCCAATGCCAGGCACTTTGAACGAAAGAAAATTAAAGGATGTTAGAATCAGCATCAGAACCAAGGACTTTCTTAACTTGTCCTATTTTGCCCCCAAGTGCAGGATGACACTCTTCCTCTCTGAAGTTACCCTATCTGAAGCTCCTCCAGAGAACCCAGTGGTCTCTGATCACCTCCCTGAGATTTTCTTAACCGGAGAAGATTAAACTCACGGCAGAAGGTAAGACTGAGGGATGTCACCACACCTAGGCAGACTCTGTCAGAAGCTGTTGTCTATTCTTTGATCATATTCCAAAAAGTATAATTTAAAAACTATGGTCTGTTCTTTGGGCCCATTCAACTCTCCTAAAAATAATTTCCTACTTCTCAAAATTGCCTACATTTCCCCATCTCTCTCTCTCCTGTGAAGAAGGGTATGTAAGATTCTGAACCTCAATGGGTTACTGGGTAGTCACTCTCTCGTCATTCCCCCATGAATACAATAAACTTGCCTTTTCCTCCAGTTAATCTACCGTCGGTTTATTTAAGCAAACTCAAACCTTAAAGGGAAAGGGAAATTCCCCTTTGCCCCTACACATGCAAATTAGTTATTTCGATTAATAATTGCTAGATATAAAATTGGCATATAGTTTATTTATTTTTATATTTCAGAGCAGGGGAGGGAAAAATGACTTCCTTCCACCCTTTTAGGTTTTTTGTGGCTGGGCTACAAGTTAAATTGACATAAGACAGATTAACATGAGAAAAACTATATTTAATTATGTATGTATACATAGCAGTTCCACAAAAATATAAGACTCAAAGAAAGGCCAGATGAATAAAGTTTACATAGCATCTTAAGCTACAGAAAGAAACAGAGGCTTGGGGTTTCTGGAGGGTGGTGGTGCAAGTTATGGGAGTGTGAGAGGAGGAAATATATAGTAAATACATGGTAAATAAAGGTTGCTTTGTTGTGCAGGTAAGAGTCTCTCAGGTGATAGAAATTGTCTTAGAGCAGCTCTCTTCCCAATCAAAAACATCTTTACCAATGAAAATTTCTTTTATAGATCTAAATTTCTTTTACAAAAGGGCAGTGTTTCAGAGCTAACTCCTGTGCGGGCAGTTTCTCTAAATAAATAGTTAATAATCAATATGCTAGAGAAGAATATTTTGGAGTGGTGTGTTCTGAGACCTAACCCCAGCAACAGACAGAAACTGAAATGTTAAAATGATACAATTTGCAATACTATTTTTTTTTTTTTTCCTTTTTTGAGACCGAGTCTTGCTCTGTCGCCCAGGCTGGAGTGTGCAGTGGCCGGATCTCAGCTCACTGCAAGCTCCGCCTCCCGGGTTCATGCCATTCTCCTGCCTCAGCCTCCCGAGTAACTGGGACTACCGGCGCCCGCCACCTCACCCGGCTAATTTTTGTATTATTAGTAGAGACAGGGTTTCAGTATGTTGGCCAGGCTAGTCTCAAACTCTTGACCTCAAGTGAACACCTACCTCGGCCTCTCAAAGTGCTGAGATTACAGTCGTGAGCCACCGCACCCAGCCACAAAAAGATATTTTTTAATACACAGTTCTATCATTAATATTTTTACTGTGCTTGACAGATGACTCTACCATTACTCTTCCTCAGCTGGAAAGTGAGGGGTTGGTATAAATGTCTTTAGGAGTTCCTTCCAGCTCAGACTATTTAGAAATCCAATACTCTGGAGCAAGGGTATGGGTGTATGCGTGTGTGTGTGTGTGTGTGTGTAGGAAAAAATGTAAAGGAAATTTGGTTGACATTTGTGCATCATTTGTCTATGTAAATCTGATTTTCCTAAATCACTATGAATTTAGGCAGAAAAAAGTCATAACTATCTGAAATAAAATTATTATATACAGATTACATCATTATTTTTAAACTATGCAAAAAAAAAAAAAAAACATGCTTGTAATCTATTTTATTGTAGAGAAGATGTGAGGTCCTGTCATTTAGAACTGTCATTTAATGGAGCAAGAGAAAACATTAGCGCAGATACTATAGGATGATCTCAAGCCCCTGAGATCTAGATTAGAGGACTGGTTAATAGCCTGGGAGATAACTCTCAGTCAACAAACAATAATGTAGTAGTCCCTCTTCTTGGCTATCTCCCTTCCCTTCACCTACCTCTACACTAATAGGTGATCAAGGGGCTCAAAACTCACTACATCCAAGAGGAAGCTTTGTTTGGCAGGTGCTATCTAGCCAAGAAAATTTCAGTATCACTGAACATTTACATACAATGTAATTTTTCACTAAGCATTGGAAAAAAGAAGGAACCCAACACCACATGGGGATAGCCATTTCATTCAAGTCATTTTTATTAAGGCTCACAACAGGACTGTCTTATAGGTAACCCTTCCTTCTACTATTTTAGAGACACCATGGACTTTCACCTGTGCTCAGGATGCAGGGTGTCCCACCATCAGACTTACTAGTTTTGTGTATCTGTGATATAAGAAACAAAGAATGTTAACATTTCCCTGGTAGAAAAGAGGAGAAAAGTGCTTTGCTTGAGGTTCCCTGTTGGTGAATAGCAGAGTTTGGAGTGAAACTCTAATCTATTTTTTTAAGCCCATTACTTTAGATGGACCACCAAGCTTGTTCCTCTTAAGGGAAGGATGTGAGCCAAATAGGAGATTCAAAGAGATGGAGTAAGAAATGATGCTCCATGAAGGAAAATATCCTGGTTTCAAAGGAAGAGCATGTCTTGACAGGGTAAGAGGCCAAGAATCCCTTTGAAGAAAAGGTACCATTTACTAAAAAATATCAGTCATAGTGACTAGTGTTGAGAAATAAATGAATTATCACAAATTGAGAAATTTAGGCAAGTAGGCTGTTGAATTAGGCAAGCCCAGCTCTTGATCTGAGGGTTTCCCAGACATCAGGCATCCCTGGACCATGCCCCCATTCCACCTGAACTATGGACTAATATTATCGATTTTATTCACTCTTGCATTTATACAACATGGTCCTAAGCAATAATATACATAACATTATGGACTAATGTATTAATTATTCACTCCATTAAAAGAAATGCATAACAATGAACAATTTTTACTATCTATGTGCACTTTCTAACATCACTGACTTCACTTTCTACCTGTTGTACATGTTTCGTAATTTTGTATGCAGTTTCATCTAGAGCTGTAAATTAAACAATTCTACCTTGGAAAATATTTTCACAGAAGAATAAAGGATCCAAGGACAGTAGAAAAAAAATGAAGCTCAAGGTCAATGATTTGGTCAAATTCTTAAAATTCTGTACAAAACAGAGACTAAATCATGCAGGTAGTATACTTTTATCATGAAAAGGTGCTCTAATTATCTGCTAAGACAGTTCCTCAAATTTACCACCAAACTGATGGAAAATACAATTTTTATGATGATCCTTTTTCCTTTGTTCTGACTTCACAAGTAAATGCAAGATGTTAAAAGGTGATTTCTTCTATCTCAGTTTGGGTAAGGGTCCCTGAGAAGCAGAGGTCCTATCAAAATGACTTGCTGTCCACCTAAGAAGCACTTGGTCAAAAACAGACAAAACCCTGATTTCTAGTTCTAATGCCTTCACTTTGGGGAGTAAGGAAAAGAAACAAGCATACTGTCTTATTGCAAACACCCCAGAGGGGATAGTGCAGTAACAGATACTACACTAACACCTTGAGGCTTAAGACTGATCGTCCTTATGAAGATTTCTTTTTCCTTTTGCAATGTTTTATGCTACATGTTTCGTTATTTCATGCACACACACACAAATTACCACATTGAATTTCCCCTACAAATCAATGTATGTGTTGCATTTTACAGATTATGAAACAGAGGCATAGAGAGGATGAGTAACTGTCCAATTCCTTTTTTTTTTCTTTTTTTTTCTTTTTGAGAAGGAAGTCTCGCTCTGTATCCCAGGCTGGAGGGCAGTGGTGTGATATTGGCTCACTGCAGCTCTGACTCCCGGGTTCAAGCAATCCTCCTACCTCAGCCTCCTGAATAGCTGGGGTTACAGGTGCACACCACTGTGCCTGGCTAATTTTTTGTGTTTTTGGTAGAGATGGGCTTTCGCCATGTCGGCCAGGCTGATCTCAAACTCCTCACCTGAAGTGATCCCTTCGCCTCTGCCTTCCAAAGTACTGGGATTACAGGTATGAGTCACCGCACCTGGCCGTGGACAGCTCTTACAGTAACAGTCTCAAATGGAAAAAGTCAGAGCTGGCCGGGCGTGGTGGCTCATGCCTGTAATCCCAGCACTTTGGGAGGCCGAGGCGGGCAGATTACGAGGTCAGGAGACAGAGATCATCCTGGCTAACACGGTGAAACTCCGTCCCTACTAAAAACACAGAAAATTAGCCAGGCGTGGTGGCGGGCACCTGTAGTCCCAGCTACTAGGGAGGCTGAGGCAGAAGAATGGCGTAAACCTGGGAGGCGGAGCTTGAAGTGAGCCAAGATCGCGCCACTGCACTCCAGTCTGGCGACAGAGCAAGATTCTGACTCAAAAAAAAAAAAGAAAAGAAAAGAAAAAGAAAAAGAGCTGGTATCTGGACAAGACTATACACAATCTACACTTGACATCACTGTGACACAAAATTTATATAACAACTTCATTTACAGAGACACTAACCTATATAATAATCAATTTCCTGTGAGCTCTGAAATCTCAGCAAATGTATCTATGTGCTCAAAATGCAATGGGGATAAAGAGAGGTTGCTTAATGGGTACAAATATAAGAAATGATATAAAAAATAAGACCTGGTGTTTGATAGATTAGGAGGATGACTATAGTTAGTGTAAATCCACTGTACACTTCAAAATAGCTAGAAGAGAATAATTTGAATGTTTCTAATGTAAAGAAGCAGCAAATATTTAAGGTAATGGTTATCCCAATTTCCCTGATGTGATCTTTACATATTATATGAATGTATTAAATTATCACATGTGCCCTGAAAATATGTACTCCTAATCTGTATCAATAAACAGAAATAAGGCCAGGCGCAGTGGCTTATGCCTGTAATCCTAGTACTTTGGGAGGCCGAGGCTTGCAAATCACCTGAGGACAGGAGTTCAAGACCAACCTGGCCAACATGGTGAAACCCTGTCTCTACAAAAATACAAAAATTAGCTGGGTGTGGTGGCGCACACCTGTAATCCCAGATACTCGGGAGGCTGAGGAAGGAGAACCCTTTGAACCCAAGAGGTGGAGTTAGAAGTGAGCCAAGGGCGCCACTGCATTCCAGACTGGGCAACAGAGTGACACTTCATCTCAAAAAAAAAAAAAGGAAAAAAAGAAATATTTTTAAAATAGGCAATGCGACATGAATGCGTTTTTCTGTTTCTTAGGAAACACTTTCTTTCATCCCTCCTAAGACACACCTCTCCATAATTCCATCTGAGCTCTATTTCCATTTCTTCCCTTTCCACATAGGGAAAGAACTTTTTATAGTTGAGGAAAAAGAAGAAAGGCTTAGTTCTTCCCTCTTGCATGCCAGAAACTGGATCAAAGGTGTCAGATCTACTTATTCAATGGCTTTCAGAGGAGATATGCAGGAGGCCCCAAGCGAAGGAAGGTCTAGGGTCACCTCTCTGCGGTTCCAGAGACCAGGAAGAGCTCAGTACACCAAATATCTTTAGAACTTAGGTAAGTAAAATATTACTCCATTTGGTGCAATTTAATTAATCTGCACTATATTAGTATGACAATCTTGTATTACTTTTAATGGCAAAAATCGCAATTACTTTTGCACCAAAGTACTAAATAGTGTGCATTGTCTTTCCCATAGATAGCCACTGCTGCATTAGGGAAATCTATGTGCAGAAAGGTATTGATGGTTTGATACCCCCTGTCAGCAGGTTAAGAGCAAATATTGCAAGGGTACCCTGGGGCTGAAGTAATTAAAAGCATTAAACATTATAATTTTGCACATAAATGCTATGCAAAAAAAGACATTGATCAATCCAGTGTACTCAACAGTGGTTTTTACCACAAATGCAGAAGTCTTTGCCTGGGACAATAGTTTACAATGTTCATTGGTTTCCAAAAAATGAGTTAATACTGGGGCATAATTCTGACTATTCCTCTCAGGGGAAGTGTGGATTAGGTCTGAAAATGTGTCATTAAATTAGGCTGCAAGACAAGTTATGCCAATAAAATAAAGAGCCCGGGTGAAGTGCCTTGTGTCTGTTAAAGACAAAATCATGCTGAAGTTACAGAGAATTTTGTTTCGATTACAGAGAACATAACATAGAATTTTCTTTAATGTTGGCTTATACTTTATTCCTGCTTCATGTAAAACAGTGTTCTCTCAAAGGTCATAAATATCAAAGTAGATCATTTGTACTAGTTCTGCAGGCAAATGAAGGTAGTTGGAAATGTACACAGGAAATCTACACAAGGGACAATCAGAAAAACCTCATGAGCATGTTCTGAATACAATTTTAGTGGCTGGGAGTGGTGGCTCACACCTATAATCCCAGCACTTTGGAAAGCTGAGGTGGGCAGATTACCTGAGGTCAGGAGTTTGAGAACAGCCTGGCCAACATGGTGAAACCCTGTCTCTATAAAAAATTCAAAAATTAGCCGGGCATTGTGGTGGGTACCTGTAATCCCAGCTACTTGAGATGCTGAGGCAGGAGAATCAGTTGAACTCAGGAGGCAGAGGTTGCAGTGGGCCAAGATCCCTCCACTGCACTCCAGCCTGGGTGACAATAGCAAGACTTCGTCTCAAAAACAACAACAAAAAAAACACATACGCAATATTAAAGGATAAATATGGTTACAAATTGGGCAGGTTATGGTCTGAGTTATTTCTTAAGACACTGCAACAAGTCTGATGCATCATAAGCACAGATGTCTCCAGGAGCCAGGCAGGTGTCATTACTGAACAGACAGGATGAAAGTCAAGAGGCAGAGATGGAGTCAGAGAACAGCCCTGAGCTAGAGCCCTTTCCACAGACGGAGCTTTACGCAGCTCTAATTGATACAACACAGTAATGGAGACACAGTGCACCAATCAACCTCATGCGATTTTTAAAGATAAGACAGTGATGAAAACTTTTAGTGAACTATTCCAATGTCAAGCTTCATCTTCCAAACCAAACATTATAAATAGCACTGTGTATGCTGAAAAGAAACACTGTTTAGCCAAGTACATGCCCTGGGGCTGCGGTCTCTGTCTTTTGCCTCATACTACAGACACTTGAGTGCAAGTCTTTCTACCCAGTGTGACTGTCAGCATCACAGAGGGGATACTCTACGTATCATTCACCTTTACATTCTCATCACCTACAGAAATGATCTCCACACAATATACATGAAAAAACAAACTCGCCTCATGATAAAGCTGCTAATGAATGTCGGCCAGAACAGGACTTCAAGGTAGAGCACTATTAGCCGCACACTGAGTCCTCACCAGGTCACCTTTGTGTCCACATTTACCTAAGGACTCCAGTGATAAAATTACTGCATTTCTAAATGACAGGAAAATTGGATGGTAGTAATACTTATGCAGATTAACGGTTGGAAAGTATATGATATCATTTAAGGATCTAATTTCAATTTTCTAATCTCAAAGCTAGACCAGAGATTTAACATCTGTTAGTACCCAGGACTTACCCCTGCAATTCACTTCCCACCTCTGTACAATTTCCCCACATCATCCCCTGTGCCCAGAATGCTCATCTCTTCCCTAAAGCCCCTGAAAAGCCCCTGCTTATCCTTTAGGACCCTGCTGAAATGAAACTTTTTTTTGAAGTCTTCCTTGTTTCTCAAGCCAAGTGATTTCCTTCACCATCAGTGTCCCCGTGAAATCATGTTCACACAAGTGCAATTACCTCTATCACACTGTAATTCAATTATACGTCTACAATTACCTTCCTGTGTTTCTCTGAGGGCCCTTGTGTATCAAACTGTACATTTGATTTCTATACTTTCAGGAATACAGTGTTCTGTCCTTAAATGTTCATTTTGTAAATACAGAACCATTTTCTTGTTAATATCACAAAATGAAACTTATCAGGAAGATGAATGACAACCCCAGAACACACTGTTTTGTAGAAAATACCATAGGCTGAAAAGAACACAGGAATACCCAGTGCTAGGGTGGAATCTTTCATGACACCGAATGTTCATTCACTCTCTCCCAGATTTTACAACTTTCCTCGGTGTATTTTTAGGTTGTGTAACTTTACACAAAGTGGAAGCAATAATGAGAGCAAGACTTAAAAGAAGTGAATCCAGTGCAAGAGGAGTAAAGAAAAATCTTCCTCAAATATGTGGAGCAGATTGTTTTAATTATCTACAGAATCTTGTACCCCAAGAAATTAGTAGCTCAAGTTTCCAGCAAAGCGTGGTGGATGAGATGGAGAGCATTTGTGTGAAAGAGAACCAAGGATGTCACTAAAAATGAAAGGGAAGCTAGGTCCTCCTGGGCAAACAGCCCTCTGTGGCTCTATTTGTTCTAACTACGATGCCTGCCTTCATGCAATTTAGTCAATTAGGGTCCTGCCAGAGGACAGTTACAAAATCTGTGGTCATCCTGCAGGCAGCGTATCGTTTTCATCCAGAGTCCAAATCCAACCAGCAAAACTCTGTCTTACACAGGATGACTTGGAATTAGAGTCCTTAGAGCAGAAAGAGCAACAGGGCTGTCCTTGGGTATCCGTTGCTCAGCCAAGTCATCAAATAAAAAGGCTGATTGATGGGCCGGGCGCGGTGGCTCAAGCCTGTAATCCCAGCACTTTGGGAGGCCGAGACGGGCGGATCACGAGGTCAGGAGATCCAGACCATCCTGGCTAACCCGTGAAGCCCCGTCTCTACTAAAAAATACAAAAAACTAGCCGGGCGAGGTGGCGGGCGCCTGTAGTCCCAGCTACTCAGGAGGCTGAGGCAGGAGAATGGCGGGAACCCGGGAGGCGGAGCTTGCAGTGAGCTGAGATCCGGCCACTGCACTCCAGCCTGGGCGACAGAGGGAGATTCCATCTCAAAAAAAAAAAAAAGGCTGATTGCACAAGTGGACCATGTGTCAATTTGTGGGTTTCTGCATGACCAAGAGTCAGACCCTCCCTCCTGGCTCTGCTGGCCCAACCCACCAGGAGATGCTTTATTTAAACAGTTCCAAGTAAGGGAGACCAGCTGCCCCTGAACCCCAGAACAACCAGCTGGATCAGTTCTCACAGGAGCTGCAGCTCAGAGACTGGGTAAGTCAACAATCCCCAGAGCTGGGAAAGGAGGGACAGTGACCTGGCAGCAACTGAGGAAGAGGTGGGCTGAACTTAGTGCTTAGGAGATGTGGCACACTTTGGGGACAGGAAGAAAAAGGAAATGGGACCCCAGAGTGGCAGCAGAGGGGCCTGTGGGGTGAGACACCCGATTGGGGAGTACTTACTTCTCTTTTCTCACAGGAAAACATGGCTCCAAAACTGTTCACTTCCCCAATTTGTCTGCTTCTTCTGTTGGGGCTTATGGGTGTGGAAGGCTCACTTCATGCCAAACCCGGACAATTTACCTGGGCTCAGTGGTTTGAAATCCAGCATATAAATATGACCTCTGGCCAATGCACCAATGCAATGCTGGTAATTAACAATTATCAACGGCGATGCAAAAATCAAAATACTTTTCTTCTTACAACTTTTGCTGATGTAGTTCATGTCTGTGGTAACCCAAGCATGCCCTGCCCTAGCAACACAAGTCTCAACAATTGTCATCATAGTGGAGTCCAGGTGCCTTTACTCCACTGTGACCTCACAACTCCAAGTCGAAAGATTTCAAATTGCAGGTATACACAGACAACAGCAAACAAGTCCTACATAGTTGCATGTAACAACAGCGATCCACTACGGGACCGTCCACAGTATCCAGTGGTGCCAGTTCACCTGGACAGAATCATCTAAGCTCCTGTATCAGCACTCCTCATCATCACTCATCTGCCAAGCTCCTCAATCATAGCCAAGATCCCATCCCTCCATGTACCCTGGGTATCAGCATCTGTCCTCATCAGTCTCCATACCCCTTCAGGTTTCCTGAGCTGAAGTCCCTTGTGAACTCTGCAATAAACTGCTTTGCAAATTCATCTGGAAATGTCTGTGTGTCTTCGTCAGCCGCTCTGCTGCCATTTAGTGACAATCTTCTCTAGCAATTTGTGTTTATCATGAACCTCTCACCCTCAATATCTGACCAAATTCCTTAATTCCCCCATCATCCTCCATGTAATACCTGATTCCAGGCCTGCCTTAAAAAAAAATCCAATTGAGTCAACTTAGGATTGGTCTCCCTCGCCTTGATATCTCCTTTAAGCAATTTTCCATCCACTGACCACTCCCTCAACACCAACCTGTAACTTGTGTACAGATCTCCACTTGTTTTAGTTGTATTCCAGAATTGAGACCAATTTGATACTGAGGTCCCATTTGATGCTTTATGGTCCAAGTATGGTTTTTATTGACATGATTTCTAGACCAAGAAAAAAAGAGATGCAGTGAATAAGTTGAAAATGTACGTGTTTCATTATGATTTATGAATGATAAATTTTGATAGAATTGAACATTATGATAGAAAATACCAAAGAAGAAAGTAGAAAATTCAAGAATGATATAAATATGGTGAAACCAAGATTAAAAAAAAAAAAAGTTTAATCTCAGCGATTTTTTTTTTTTTTTTTTGAGACGGAGTCTCGTTCTGTTGCCCAGGCTAGAGTGCAGTGGCCGGACCTCAGCTCACTGCAAGCTCCTCCTCCTGGGTTTAAGCCATTCTCCTGCCTCAGTCTCCCGAGTAGCTGGGACTAAGGCACCCGCCACCTCGCCCGGCTAGTTTTTTGTTTTTTTCTTTTTGTATTTTTTAGTAGAGACGGGGTTTCACCGTGTTAGCCAGGATGGTCTCGATCTCCTGACCTCGTGATCCGCCGGTCTCAGCCTCCCAAAGTGCTGGGATTACAGACATGAGCCACCGCACCCAGTGCGATATTCCTTTTAAATGAGCACATCAAATCTCCAGCTATCAGCAATTGTACTACAGGTGGAACCAGGTTTTGAGTCAAATGTGCAATGAGATAAATTGTTCAGACAGCAATAGGGACAGATTGTAATACTGCCTGGAGGAGAGGTGGCCATCATTCCCAAAACTTCCATGTGCTGGAGATGGGGAGCTGCTGGTCACGTGAGAAGGGGAAGGGGAACGAGGAGGATGGGGAAGTGGGAGCACTCATGAAGGTGAGTTGCCCCCTGCCCATTCTGCCCTCCATAGTTGTCCCCAGTGGTGAGTCAAACGGTTCATTCAACACCTGTCAGGTAGGGCACAGCCTCGAGAAGTAGGGATTTGTAGACCCAGAGAGAGAAGAAATGGATAATGAGAGCCCTTGCCCTGGCCTCCATTACAAGGCTTCATTCACTCAGGAATCCATGAGAAACAGGAAGGGGAAGCCCTTTCTTGCAAGCTGTGGACAGGTGCAGCACTCAGGTGATGGTGCCGGGGACAGAGTGGGTCTTTTTGAACGGCCTGAGTCAGAATACAACAGAGATACGATGCCATCAGATCTGCACCTTGGTCCTTCAGTCTGAGTTTTCTGACTTCTATATTTCTGCTCCTCTTCCAGACTCTCAGAAATAGCAATTTCCATTCCTCGGATGACTCCATGTCAGTAATAGTTGCTCCCATTGGCACCAGACAGCATCTGTATTGAAGTCTGTCCTCGGGAGAAGCCATTGAGATCTTGCTTCTCCAAGGTGGGGCTGTGAACTTAAAAGTTTGCACAGAGACACTGGGTTTGGGAAATCTCAGTGCTCAACAGAATCCACTGCCTCGAGGTAAAACAGGGCATGTCAGGAAGTGAGTGCAGTCTTCCCAACACCTCAAAGCAGCAGCAGAAGAAGGTGGGACACTGAAAGCTGGAGCCACGTTTACTGTGAAGAAAGATGGAGTGGACCTTCCTCGCTTCAGGTACCAGATCACAGGTGTCTTCTCAGTCAGGGATGCCTTGTCTCTAAAACCGTAGGACAGAGGGATCAGTCCCCACCTGCCCCCACACCCTCTCCACATTGTGACTTCATCCCCTCTCCTGTCATCCATTCCTTCACTCATTCATTCATCCAGCAGACATCTACTGAGTAGATACCTTGCTCTAGGCACAGTTTGAGGGAGTGCTGATGCAACACAGACCAAGACAGGTCACTGCTCTTTTGGGGCCACATTATACAAGGATAAAAATAAACATACAAAATTGTTCTAAGCATGCAAAATTTTGCTAAGTGTCAGGAGGAAAAATACACAGCATCGTACACAGAAAATTACACAGAGCAGCACAATATAGAGGTTCTGTATGTGCCACAGACGTCACAGGGCAGAGTGTCACCAGGAAAGACCCATCTCAGAGAATGAAATCTGAACAGGAGGAAAAGCAGCCAGTCATGCAGACACCAGGTGGAGAATCATCCCAGCAAAGAGAAGGAAAGTTCAAAACTCCTGACAAATATCAAGGCTGTAAGTAGACTTTCGGTTCTGTATTTACAAGAAGTTGATTAAAACATCTGAAAGAGAATGACTACAATTATTTGCATCTTTGTATGTATTTATTACTTAATGTAATAAAACATTTTTAGTTTTAAAAAATGGTCCTGAATGGATAGAGTTTCAGTGTGTTAGAAGCACAAAAGGTGTTTGGTAAGGACAAGATCATCATAGCCATGAGTATTAACGATAGGAGTTAATGAGGTTCAGACCCTTCATGCCTGTGAAGATGGAAGAATAAGGTAAACAAATCAAGCATGTTACATACAAGAATAATGTTACCTAAAGATCAGCCCAGCTGCTGTGCAGAACTCAAATATTTGGAGACAAGAGTGGAAGCAAGGCCCCAGTGAAGGACCACAGGTTGAGGGAGAGGGAAACAAGAGTTCCAATCTCAGTGAATTGCACCATCATCTTCTCATGGTGCAGCCCCATGCTATTCCCCTCCCTGTTGCCATGGCCTCTCTCCAGCCCCTCCATGCCTTTTACATCATCTTCCTGCCATCCCCATGCTGAGGATTGGGCTGAGGTCAGAGGCAGCTTCCCTCTCCCAGGGAGTGAGACGATTCAAACAAGAGCAAGGAGGATTCTGTCCTTGACCGTCAGGAAACCCTGGCTGGACTCACTACCCCTTCTGCAGTAGACATCCAAGATTTTCTCATTGCCCTGGACCCAAGGCCAGCACCACAGAGACTACCATTAGAGAAGTTAAGTGGTCACATCAGCATGTTCCAAAGACATGACCCTTAGAGTCCACTTCTCTTCCTTGAACCTCCCATGTCTGATTTTATAAAATTCTCTTAATATTAAATCTCCAGGAAGTCTTGCAGGAGTAAAGGCAGTTAATTGTTCTATAAGCAGGCAGGGAGGGTCTCCAGGGATTATAAGAATTTAATCAACTTGAGCAATCAGCCTGTTTTACAGGCTTGCTGGTGGGAACCAGCTCCTGGCATAACCCAGCAACTTACAAACCAGCATGAACTTTCTTCATTACCATGGTAAAGTCTCCACTCAAGCAGGAGCCTCATTACCATAACATGTGAACTATGTGCTGGCAGAATCACTCACTGTGTCTGGGCAACTGGGACGCCTCCTCTACAAGTGATGATACACCCTCTCTCTGCCCCTCTCCATCACCCCATAGAATGTTCTTGTCACTTTCCCTCAGGAAGACGCTGCTTTGGAGAATACTCCCAGTGGCCTTCTTACTTGAACCAAGTCACAAAACTTTTATTTATCAAAACATACATTCTCATAGAGAGTCTTTGTTACTCGCCAGGGAAACAAACCCTGTTTTTTTCAGCTACCAGCTCTAACACATTCTGTAAAGTCTAGCACAGAAGGAAGGTTAATTCACAATGCTATTGTTTTCACTTTGTTTTACTTTTTAATAATTGGGAACACATCAGGGCAGATGTCTTTAGGTGGGGGTTGAATGGAAGGTCAAGGAGACAAATCATCACCTTGGAAAGATACCCTTGCAGAGATTATGACTACACTTGGGATTCATGAATATGAGACCCCACCAGCAGAGTAGCCTGCAATGTTCAAGGATATCCAAGTAGATCAAGCATTGTAATGAAAAAACAACAGGCTTTGTCTTTCAAGATGTCCGTGAATTGACTTTCCAAAAGGGAAAGAAGGCCCCATTTTCATGGCAGAAGACAGAAGAGGAGAGGTGTTTAGGTTAAACATTGTAATCAATTTTGCCTGATAATGACTTTTTGTTTCTTTCTTGGTTCATTTATTTATTTATTTTCCCAGGCTGGTGTGCAGTGGTGCAATTTCGGCACACTACAGCCTCCATCTCCCAGGTTCAAGCGATTCTCCTGCCTCCACCTCCCGAGTAGCTGGGACTACAGGCATGCACCGCTAAGCCCAGCTAATTTTTGTATTATTAGTAGAGATGGGGTTTCACCATGTTGGCCAGGCTCGTCTCACACCCCTGACCTCAGGTGATCTGCCCTACATGGCCTCTGAAATTGACAGGATTACAGACTTGAGCCATCGCACCCAGCATCTTAGTTCATTTTTAGAGATGAGGTCTCCCTATGCGGCCCAGGATGGACTTGAAGTTGTGGGCTCAAGCAATGTTTTTGCCTTAACCATCCCAGTAGTTGGGTCTATAAATACACACCACTGAGTCCAGCTGATACTCACATTTTATGAGCTGTGTTTCCACTCTGATTACTTAAGGAAGTGAGGCAATTAGTAGGGATAGGAGCATAGAAATTCTGTCCACATTCCTATTTCCTATTACCTATGAAAAACAGCCTTGTTTCTGAACTAAAACTTGATTTTGGTTAATAAATGTTTTTCTTTATTAATATGCATGTAGAATTATGACAGATTTGTCACTTTTGTCTCACGTCTGATCTACAATGATTTCAAAAGAAGATCAATTGACTACTTCAAAATTTTCATTGTTTGAAAGATAACATGGGTGTAAAACTGGGTGATGTGAGAGAATTTAGCATATAGGGCCAGCCAGGTTACCCAAATGAGTATCTGGGAAACTGAATACGTTACATGCTTCTCACACATCCCCACTGATTTAGAAAATATGACTCTATTAGTCAGGGTCATCAAGAGAAACATAGCAGATGTATGTAGAAAGAGACAGATAGAAATATAGATACAGAAGGATTTATCATGAGAAATTGGCTCAGCCAATTATGCAGTCAGTGAAGTCCCACAGTCTGCTTTCTGCAAGCTGGCAGACCCAGAAAAGCCCGTGGTATAATTCGGTTCAAGTCCTAATGCCTGAAAAACATGGGAGTCGAGGACATAGATGTCAACCCAAGTGTGGGAACGATGACACAAGATGTCCTAACTTTGGAAGTGAGGCAAGAAAAATGGTGAATTCCTCCTTTCTCCACTTTTCATTCTAATCTGGCCCTCAACAGATTGGATGAGCGCCATCCACACTGGCAATGCAACCTGCTTTACTTAATCAACCAATACAAGTGCTAGTCTTATGGAAACACCCTCACAGACACACTCAGGAATAATGTTAATCTGGGCACCCACAGGTCCAGGCAACTTGAAATATAAAATTCACCATCATGATGACCTGTGGTTTCCCAGGTGCACCAGGAGATGTTAGCAAAATGACACCATCAACCAGAACCCACATACATTCACCAGGTCAGCGCACTTCTCAATTCACCAGAGATCGATTTTCTTCTGTGACATCACGTTCACCTGGAGTGGGGCCAAGAAACAGGCCACAGCTAATCACCAGAAAGAAAGGATTCTTTATTTGCTTTTTTACAAATGAGAGAAAAATTTGCCAAAATCCTTTGGTAATAAGTAGTTATCTCAAAGGCAAAGAGACTCAAAATGAAAATGAAAAAAGTCAGTTACCCGTCCCACTGTCCATGTTTTTCCTCCACATATAAAAATAGGTATTAAGTTCACCCTTTCTCATATTGAGGACTAGAGTCTAACCCAATAACTCTGAATCTGAGTGCGCAGATGTTACCAGATTTTTCATTACAGAAAATGACTGGATATTTTACGGTGACAACTTTTACTATCCCAGAATTCCTTAGTTAAGTGACACACACATGCAACTGGAAGGATTTACTGTTTTCACCCACAGCTCTCACACTTCACAGATGTGCAGGAGCTTCAGTACAGAAGTTCCTAGGAACATGGATAGTACATGTGTGACTTGTTAACCGCAATGCAATACCAAATATATGGGGCTCGGTGTCGGTCTTTTATTCGGAATATGCAGTTCAGAATTGTTTATAATAGTACATTTATCTCCAGTACAGCGCCAAGGATTGGTGCTAAACCATTCATGAGAAGTTTGCCCCTGTATTAGTTCATTCTCACATTACTACAAAGAAACACCTAAAACTGGGTAATTTATAAAGAAAAGAGGTTAAATTAGCTCTCAGTTCTGCAGGCTTTACAGAAAGCATAGCAATTTCTCTGTCTGGGGAGGCTTCAGGAAGCTTCCAATCACGGTGGAAGGCACAGGGGAAACAGGGGTCTGACATGCCAGGAGCAGGAGCAGGAGTAAGAGAGCAAGGGGGGATGTACCACAATTTTAACAACCAGATTTCATGAGAACTCATGCACTATGAGGAGAATAGCACCAAGTGAATGGCGCTGCAACATTCATGAGAAATCCAGCCCCATTATCCACTCACTTCCCACCAAGCCTGCCTCCAGCACTAGGGGTTAGATTCCAATATCACACATAGATGGGGCAAATATCCAAACTGTCTCAGTTGCCCACAATGATCTTGAACTCCTGGCCTCAAGCGGTCTTCCTGCCTCAGCTGCCCAAAGTGCTGGGATAACAAGCGAGAGTCACTACCCAGCTGGTGTTGTCTCTTTTTATAAGGATACTGATCCTCTTGAATCAAGGCTCCACTCTTATGACGTCATTTAACATTAACTTTATCCTTATAGGCCCTCCCTCCAAATACAGTGACACTGGGGGTTCAATATATGAATTTCAATATATGAATATGAGGACTTCAATATATGAATTTTTAAGGGACGTAATTCAGTCCACAGTAAACACTGTATATAGCATATTACTGTCTGAGGGGGGAAAAAAGGAATTATGCACAGAAATCTATGAAAATGAGAAAAAGTCTTATAGGTACTACTGTATATATGCTTAGATTCAGCATATATATTATAGAAAAGGTACTAAAAAACTGAATAACTATTCCTCCTGGAATACAAATCTAGGTTCAATAAAGAAAGATAAATGAAGACATCCTTTTCA
Organism: Trachypithecus francoisi; assembly: GCF_009764315.1. Classification (NCBI taxonomy): domain Eukaryota; kingdom Metazoa; phylum Chordata; class Mammalia; order Primates; family Cercopithecidae; genus Trachypithecus; species Trachypithecus francoisi. The sequence goes on along the minus strand of NW_022681468.1, from coordinate 85,340,079 downwards.
CTAGATACTCTTTTTTAATGATTGAATTTATATTTTCATCATATGAATGTATGTGCATTCTATATATGCATATGTACTTACATGCATATATCTATATATGTAGAGATGTATATATTTGTTAACCACAGACTCCCTACTACTACAACATTCAAACAAAGGAGAATTAAGTAAAACTCAAAGAACCATAACAAGGCAGCATTGAATGACCTGGAAGGCTAAGGGTCGGTGAGCCTGCCACCCCTCACCCCCGAGCTCGGAATCAGAGAGTGATGGAGATATCCCTCACTCCACCTCCTGCACTCTTCCTTCTCCAGTCCAGCTACCTGGTCACAGAGTGAGGCTCTAAACTGGCCCTTATTACATGTGTCTGTCCCTCCCCTTCTCAGAAGAGTGTGACTATCAAAAGTCAGCACAAAGAGTGAGAAAGAGTGTGAGACCTGTTAGCTGTGGAACTGTAAGAACCTTGTGCTTTGAAAGCCGATCTGCTTTGTGATATTGAAATCCTCTGAGTCCATTCCCTCATTATTACAGGAAAGGTGTGTGAAAGATCCAGGTCACGTCACTACAGGACAAAAGCTCTGGGTGTTCAGCCACAATCAAAGCTCTTGAGATCCAGCAATTTCCTTGAACAGTTTTTCTACCACACACACACCTCAAAATATAGTGCATACCCATATTTAGGATTGTGGTAGGGGGCCATTACATGATCTTGACAGTGTCAATAAAAGTCTCAGAGTAAAACTGTGGAGCATTCAGTGCAGATGGCCCACCAGTAGGATGTGGAATCTGAGCAAGTCATCCTAACATTCTGCTACTCATCTCCAAATCACAGGCTTACATAAAATGGCTATCTATCTCAGACACTTTGCAATCTATGAGTCTGCAATGAAGAATGAATGTGTGTGTGTGTGTGTGTGTGTGTGTGTGTTTTAAAGGGGCATATATGTGCTTTACTTGGTTTATGTATATGAGTTACTTGATTACTTAGATGGGAGTATTCTGAATAATGGATTAATTGAATAAATGAAATATAATTACATCATGTACAAAACTTTACATAGTTTTGTCTGTTTGATCATTATTCCTGTAAGTCTCTATAGTAATATCTAATTGTATTTTTAGTGAAGAAGCTATTTTGGTCTGACCTTCAAAACTGTCTTTGCATTTGGGGAGGACAAAAGACTAGCAAAAAAAAAGCCTGAGGGGTGATTTTAAGTATTCTTAGGATTTAGTGTTCTTCAAACCGTCTGGATTAGCTGACTTGTGAAAAAACTAATAGTTCACTCCTCAGTATTTCCGGAACAGGAAAGATTTCTCCTCATGCCCCCAACTGCCTCTTGCCAAATAAAAAAGCAAGAGCCCGCTGCCCTGAAGGGTGAGCCCCAGGCTAGGTAGCATTCATAACAGGCTGACTGAAAAGCTCTGCAGCCTTAAGGGAACATTGAGAGTAGCCTGTCAATATTCTGCTTGAGCCTGTGGTGAAGGTAACTGCAGGGAGAGGCTCCTCTGCCTGTGGAAGAGCCAGGGAAGAGTAGAAGGACTCCATCTCATGGCTTAAGTGCAAGCTCAGCCGCAGTACAACAGAACACTATGTAAACTTCCCAGGTTGTTTACTTTGGTCCCTCAGACAGAACCTGTGGATACGCCTGGGCCTGGAGGAACTCATCACCCTGAAGGGAAGGACACAAGCCTAGCTGGTATTGCCACCTGCTCTAGGGTCTTGTAGAGCTCTAGGGCTTTGAGTGAGGCCCTCACTTTCAAGAAAGAAATAAACTCTTCTCCACTGCAGCTAAACTGTAAAGCTCATAACACAAGTGGATCCTCTGTGCATATTCACTTCCTTTCCTTCTTACCCGAGGTGCTGCAGTGTGAGTCTGAAGGTGGGAAGTTCAACACTAAAGTGCTGGAGTGCATGAAAGTTATGGTAGACTCAGAAATCTGTTATTCAACAGTTAGACTGTATGACGGATGGGTTTTCTGTCTAGTCACCAATTATCCTCTACATGGGTGACAGAGTAAGACTCTGTCTCAAAAAAAAAAAAAAAAAAGGAGTTCAGCATGCCAAAGTGCCATACTTTGGAGTATAGTGTGCTGAGCCCCAACAAAAGCCATGAGATTAGATATGATCATGAAGAGAGTGTCTGTGTCCATAGAAAAGAATAGCTAACCCCTAGGAATCTCCACCATCAAGAGCCTGGAGAGAAAGGGGAAAAAGTAATGAAGAAGACTAAGAACATGAGTCCAGGGACATAGGAGAAATAATCAGGAAAGGGTGGGGTGCTGTAACTCAGCACACATCCTTGACGAGACTGTCTGCCTTGAGGGCACCAGGCCTGAGCTCACCAGACTTTTCACCCTGTTTCTGTCCCAAGAAGCTCATTCTCAGGTCAGCTTCATCAAGGAGCAGGGAACAATCAACTCCGTCAAATGCTGCTGAGCATGGAAAGTTAACGCTGTCAGGGGAGAAATGTCTTACTCCAAGTGCAAAGCTTCGCTCATGACCACTGTTGATGGGGTGGAAGAGTCTGGGGAATTCATTGAAGAGATATCCAATTTTCTGGGTCTACAGAAAGACAATCTTGTCCAGGAGGTGAACAGGAAAAGGGTCCACATCTGAGTCACATTTTCATCTCAGTGGAGGGAATAAAGAGAAAGAGAGTAGGGCATCTGCGTCTCAATGCCTGGAGATACTGTTCTCTCATTTATTTATTTTTTATTATTATACTTTAAATTTTAGGGTACATGTGCACAACGTGCAGGTTTGTTACATATGTATACATATGCTGTGTTGGTTTGCTGCACCCATTCACTTGTCATTTACATCAGGTGTTTCTCCTAATGCTATCCCTCCCTCCTCCCCCCACCCCATGACAGACCCTGGTGTGTGATGTTCCCCTTCCTGTGTCCAAGTGTTCTCACTGTTCAATTCCCACCTATAAGCGAGAACATGCGGTGTTTGGTTTGCTGTCCTTGCGATAGTTTGCTGAGAATGATGGTTTACAGTTTCATCCATGTCCCTACAAAGAACATGAACTCATCCTTTTTTATGACTGCATAGTATTCCATGGTGTATATGTGCCACATTTTCTTAATCCAGTCTATCATTGATGGGCATTTGGGTTGGTTCCAAGTCATTGCTATTGTGAATAGTGCCACAATAAACATACGTGTGTGTGTGTCTTTATAGCAGCATGATTTACAATCCTTTGGGTATATACCCAGTAATAGGATGGCTGGGTCAAATGGTATTTCTAGTACTAGATCCTTGAGGAATTGCCACACTGTCTTCCACAATGACTGAACTACTTTATACTCCCACCAACACTGTAAAAGCATTCCTATTTCTCCACATCCTCTCCAGCACCTGTTGTTTCCTGACTTTTTAATAATCGCCATTCTAACTGGTGTGAGATGGTATCTTACTGTGGTTTTTATTTGCATTTCTCTGATGGCCAGTGATGATGATGTTCTCCTCTTAACCATACCCCAGACCTCAGTACTTCTCACATTTGTCTCCATCTCTCTTCGCTCCTCTAAGGACCCATCTGAGCAACTCACTTCACCACATCCTCCTTCTCTCTTATACATTCATCTCCATATCACTCTCTCTCTTTCTCTTTTTTTTTTTGAAACAGAGTCTCACCCTCTCACCTAGGCTGGAGTGCACTGGAGCAATCTTGGCTCACTGCAACCTCCACCTCCTGGGTTCAAGCGATTCTCCTGCCTCAGTCTCCCGAGTAGCTGGGATTACAGGCACCTGTCACCATGCCCAGATAATTTTTGTATTTTTAGTAGAGATGGAGTTTTACCATGCTGGCCAGGCAAGTCTCGAACTCCTGACCTGAAGTGATCTGCCCACCTTGGCCTCCCGAAGTGCTGGGATTACAGGGGTGAGCCACTATGCCTGGACTGTCTCTCTTTTCTTTCTTCCCATTTCACTACTCTGACCCAGAGGTTTTCTTGGAAGTTTATACTGATTACAGATACACTCATCTCGTTTTTTACAGCTTTAATTGAGGTATAATTGACAAATAAAACTTGTATATATTTAAGGTGTACAAGTTGATGTTTTGCTATAGAAAAGCATGGTGAGATAATCATAACAATGAAGCTAATTGACATATCTATCATCTCACATAGCTACCATTTTCTTTTTTTTCTTTTTGTGTGTGTGTGTGTGTGTGTGTGTGTGTGTGTGTGTGTTGAGAACACATGTGGTCTATCCTTTTAGTAAATTTTAAGTATGTAATATAATATTGCTAACTATAGTCATCTTGCTAAACACTACATCTCCAGACCCATCTCAGTTTTGAATTGTACTAATAGAATATATATAGTACTAATATAATTCTCAAAGCAAAAAGATATTTTCTTTTCTTTAATTTTTTTTTTTTTTTTTTTTTTTTTTTTTGATACTGAGTCTCTATCACCCAGGCTGGAGTGCAGTGCTGCAAACTTGGCTCACTGCAACCTCCACCTCTGGGTTTAAGTGATTCTCATGCCTCAGCCTCCCAAGTAGCTGGGATTACAGGCGCCCACCACCATGGCCAGCTAATTTTTGTATTTTTAGGAGAGACAGGGTTTTACCACGTTGGCCAGGCTTGTCTCGAACTCCTGACCTCAAGTGATCCACCTACCTTGGTCTCTCAAAGTGCTGAGATTACAGGCGTGAGCCACCATGCCTGGCCACAAAAAGATATTTTCTAATATTCAGTTCTATCATTAATTTTTTTAGTGTGCTTAACAGATCACTCTACCATTACTCTTCCTCAGTTGGAAACTGAAGGGTTTGGTATAAATGTCTTCATGGGTTCCTTCCAGCTCAGACTATTTAGAAATCCAATACTCTGGAGCATACGTATGTGTGTATATGAGTGTCTGTAGGAAAAGATGTAAAGAAAATTTGGTTGACAGTTGTGCACTGTTTGTGTAAATCTGATTTTCCTAAATCCTTATGAATTTAGGCAGAAAAAAGCATCATTATCTGAAATAAAATTATTATACTACGATTACATCATTATTTTTAAACTAGGCAAAGAAAGAAAAACCACGCTAGTAACCAATTTCATTGTTGAGAAGATGTGAGGTCCTGTCATTTACAACTGTTATTTAATGCAGCAAGAGAAAACATTAAGATAAAGACTATGGGATGATTTCAAGCCCCTTAGATCTAGATTAGAGGACTGGTTAACAGCCGGAAGATATCTCTCAGTTAACAAACAACAATGTAGTAGTTCCTCTTCTTGACTATCTCCCTTCCCTTCGCCTACTTCTAGTCTAATAGGCGATCAAGGGGCCCAAAATTCATTACATCCAAGAGGAAGCTTTGTTTGACAGGTGCTATCTAGCCAAGAAAATCTCAGCATCACCTACTCACCATTTACATACACTGTAATTTTTCATTGAACACTGGAAAAAAAAAAAAAAGAACCCAACAGCACATGGGTGAAGCTATTTCATTCAAGGCATTTTTATTAAGACTCATAACAGGACTGTCTTGTAGGTAACCCTTGCCTCTACTTTTTTAGAGACACTATAGACTTTCACCTGTGCTCAGGATGCAGGGTGTCCCACCATCAGACTTACCAGGTTTGTGTATTTGTGACATAAGAAACAAATAATTGTAATATTATTTCCCTGGTGGAAAATAGAAGATAAGTGCCTTGTTTGAGGTCCCGTGTTGGTGAATAGCAGTTTGGAGTCAAATTCTAATCTATCTTTTTTAAGTCCATTACTTTAGATGGACCACCAAGCTTGTTCCTCTTAAGGGAAGGATGTGAGCCAAATAGGAGATTCAAAGAGATGGAGTAAGAAATGATGCTCCATGAAGGAAAATATCCTGGTTTCAAAGGAAGAGCATGTCTTGACAGGGTAAGAGGCCAAGAATCCCTTTGAAGAAAAGGTACCGTTTACTAAAAAATATCAGTGGTCATGACTATTGTTGAGAAATAAATGAATTATCACAAATTGAGAAATTTAGGCAAGTAGGCTGTCGAATTAGGCAAGCCCAACTCTTTGTCTCAGGGTTTCCCAGACATCAGGCATCCCTGGACCATGCCCCCATTCCACCTGTACTATTGACTAATATTATCGATTTTATTCACTCTTGCATTTATACAACATGGTCCTAAGCAATAATATACACAATATTATGGAGTAATGTGTTAATTATTCACTGCCGTTAAAAGAAATGCATAACAATAACAATTTTTACTATTTATGTGTACTTTCTAACATCAGTCACCTCACTTTCCACCTGTTGTACATGTTTCATAATTTTGTGTGCAGTTTCATCTAGAGCTGTAAATTAAACAATTCTACCTTGGAAAGCATTTTCAAAGAAGAATAAAGGATCCAAGGACAATAGAAAAAAAATGAAGCTCAAGGTCAATGATTTGGCCAAATTCATCAAATTCTGTACAAAAAAGAGACTAAATCATGCAGGTACTGTATTTTTATCATGAAAAGGTGCTCCAATTATTTGTTAAGACAATTCCTCAAATTTACCACCTAATTGACGGAAGATGTAATTTTTATGATGATCTATTTCCCTTTGTTCTGACTTCACAAGTTAATGCAGGATGTTAAAAGGCAATTTCTTCTATCTCAGTTTGGTAAGGGTCCCTCAGAAACAGAGGCCCTATCAAAATGACTTACTGTCCACCTAAAGACAAAAACCTGAGCTTTAATTCTTTTTTTTTTTTTTTTTTGAGACAGAGTCTCGTTCTGTCACCCAGACTGGAGTGCAGTGGCGCCAACTTGGCTCACTGCAACTGAGCTCTAATTCTAATGCCTTCACTATGGGAAATAAGGAAAAGATACAAGCATACTGTCTCATTGTAAACACCACAGAGGGGCTAGTGCAGTAACAGATGCTACACTAATACCCTGAGGCTTAAGACTGATCATCCGTATCAACTTTTTTTTTCCTTTTGCAATGTTTTATGCTACATATTTCGTCATTTCATACACACACACACAAATTACCACATTAAACTTCTCCTACAAACCAATGTATGTGTTGTTGTATTTTACAGATTATAAAACAGAGGCACTTCCTTTTTTTTTTTTTCTTTTTAAAGAGACAGGGTCTCGCTCTGTCTTCCAGGCTGGAGGACAGTGGCGCTGTGTCAACTCACTGTAGCCTCTGACTCCCGGGTTCAAGTGATCCTCCTACCTCAGCCTCCTGAGTAGCTGGGATTACAGGTGCACACCACAATGCCTGGCTAATTTTGCGTGTGTGTGTGTGTGTGTGTGTGTGTGTGTGTTTTGTTTGTTTGTTTTTATGTTTGTTTGTTTTGATACAGAGTCTCACTCTGTCACCCAGGCTGGAGTGCAGTGGCGGATCTCGGCTCACTGCAAGCTCCGCCTCCTGAGTTCGAGCGATTCTCCTGCCTCATCCTCCCTAGTAGCTGGGACTATAGGCCCGTGCCACCACGCCCGGCTAATTTTTTGTATTTTTAGTAGAGACGGGGTTTGACCATGTTAGCCAGGATGGTCTCCATCTCCAGACCTCGTGATCCGCCCACGTCAGCCTCCCAAAGTGCTGAGATTACAGGTGTCAGCCACCGCGCCCAACCTAATTTTTGTGTTTTTGGTAGAGATGGGGTTTCTCCATATTGGCCAGACAGGTCTCAAACTCCTAACCTGAAGTGATCCCTCCACCTCAGCCTCCAAAGTGCTGGGATTACCGGCATGAGTCACTGCGCCCGGCCCTGGACAACTCTTACAGTAAGAGTCTCAAATAGAAAATGTCAGAGCTGGTATCTGGACAAGACTGCACAAAATCTACACCCGACATCACTGTAACAAAAAACTTATATAATAACTTCATTTAAAGAGACATTAACCTATATAATAATTCATTTTGTGTGCGCTCTGAAATCTCAGCAAATGCATCTTTGTGCTCAAAATGCAATGGGGATGAACAGAGGTTGTTTAATGGGTACAAATATAAGAAATGATATAAGAAATAAGGCCTGGTGTTTGATAGATCAGGAGGATGACTATAGTTAATGATAATCCACTATATACTTTAAAATAGCTACAAGAGAATAATTTGAATGTTTCTAACATAAAGAAGAGGCAAATATTTAAGGTATTGGATATCCCAATTTCCCTGATGTGATCTTTACATATTATATGAATGTATTAAATTTTCACATGTACCCTGAAAATATGTACCTCTATTATGCATCAATAAAAAGAAATAAGGCCAGGCGTGGTGGCTCATGCCTGTAATCCTAGCACTTTGGGAGGCTGAGACATGCGAATCACCTGAGCTCAGGAGTTCAAGACCAGCCTGGCCAACATGGTGAAACCCTATCTCTACAAAAATACAAAAATTAGCTGGACGTGGCAGCGCACGCCTGTAATCCCAGCTACTCGAGAGGCTAAGGAAGGAGAATCATTTGAACCCAGTAGGCAGAGGTTGCAATGAACTGAGAATTGCCACTGCACTCCAGCATGGGTGACAGAGCAAGACTCCATCTCAAAAAAGAAAGAAAAAGAAAGAGAAAAGAAAAGAAAAAGAAAGAAAGAAAGAAAGAAAAGAAAAGAAAGAAAAGAAAAGAAAAGAAAAGAAAAGAAAAGAAAAGAAAAGAAAAAAAAGAAAAGAGAAGAAAGAGAGAAAGAAAGATTTTTAAAATATGCAATGGGACATGAATGCAATTTTCCTATTTCTTAGGAAACACGCTTTGTTTCATACTTCCTAAGACACACCTCTCCGTAATTCCATCTGAGCTCTATTTCCATTTCTTCCCTTTCCAGAGAAGTAAAGACTTGTTACAGTTGAGGAAAAACAAAAAAGGCTTGGTCCTTTTCTCTTTCAGGCCAGAAACTTAACCAAAGGGGTCAGATCTACTTATTCAATGGCTTTCTGAGGAGATATGCAGGAGGCCCCACAGAAGTGGAAAGGCCTAGGGCTACCTTTCTGAGGTTCAAGAGACCAGGAAGAGCTCAGTACACCAAATATCTTTAGAACTTAGGTAAGTTAAATATTACTCCATTTGGTGCAATTTAATTAACCTGCATCATATTATTATGGAAATCTTGTATTACTTTAAATGGCAAAAAATCGCAATTACTTTTGCACCAACCTAGTAAATAGTGTGCATTGTCTTTCCCATAGATAGCCACTGCTGCATTAGGGAAATCTGTGTGCAGGAAGGTATTGATGGTTTGGTACCTCCCTGTCAGCAGGTTAAGAGCAAATATTACAAGGGTACCGTGGGGCTGAAGAAATTGCAAGCATTGAACATTACATTTTTGCACATAAATGCTATGCAAAAAAAGACATTGATCAATCCAGTGTACTCAACGGTGGTTTTTACCATAAATAGTCTTTGTCTGGGACAGTATTTTAAAATGTTCATCGGTTTCCAAAAAAGGGACTTAATACTGGGGCATAATTCTGACTACTCTCACTGGAAGTGGATTGGGTCTGAAAATGTGTCATTAAATTAGGCTCCAAGACAAGTTAATCTAATAAAGTAAAGAACCCGGGAGATGTGGCTCGTGTCTGTTAAAGACAAAATCATGCTGAAGTTACAGAGAATTTTGTTTAACATTGGCTTATACTTTATTCCTGCTTCATGTAAAACAGTCTTCTCCCAAAGGTTGTAAATATCAAAGTAGATCATTTCTACTAGTTCTGCAGGCAAATGAAGGTAGTTGGAAATGTACACAGGAAATCTATACAAGGGAGAATCAGAAAAATCTCATGAGCATATTCTGAATACAATTTCAGTAGTCGGGAGTGGTGGCTCATGCCTATAATCCCAGCACTTTGGGAAGCTGAGGGGGGCAGATCACCTGAGGTCAGGAGTTTGAGAACAGCCTGGCCAACATGGTGAAACCCTGTCTCTATAAAAAATTCAAAAATTAGCCGGGCATTGTGGTGGGTACCTGTAATCCCAGCTACTTGAGATGCTGAGGCAGGAGAATCAGTTGAACTCAGGAGGCAGAGGTTGCAGTGGGCCAAGATCCCTCCACTGCACTCCAGCCTGGGTGACAATAGCAAGACTTCGTCTCAAAAACAACAACAAAAAAAACACATACGCAATATTAAAGGATAAATATGGTTGCAAATTGGGCAGGTTATGGTCTGAGTTATTTCTTAAGACACTTCAATAAGTCTGATGCATCATAAGCACAGATGGCTCCAGGAGCCAGGCAGGTGTCATCACTTAGCAGATAGGATAAAAGTCTCCAGGGAGAGATGGAGTTAGAGAACGGCCCTGAGCTAGGGCGCTTTCCAGAGACGCAGCTGTTACTCAGCTCTAATTGATACAACACCAACAGTGCACCAAACAACATCATATGATTTTTAAAGGTAAGACAGTAATGAAAACTTTTAGTGAACTATTCCAATGTCAAGCTTTATCTTCCAAACCAAACATTATAAATAGCACTGTGTATGCTGAAAAGAAACACTGTTTAGCCAAGTACATGCCCTGGGGCTGCGGTCTCTGTCTTTTGCCTCATACCATAGACATTTGAGTGCAAGTCTTTCTACCCAGTGTGACTGTCAGCATCACAGAGGGGATACTCTACGTATCATTCACCTTTACATTCTCATCACCTACAAAAATGATCTCCACACAATATACATGAAAAAACAAACTCGCCTCATGATAAAGCTGCTAATGAATGTCGGCCAGAGCAGGACTTCAAGGCAGAGCACTATTAGCTGCACATTGAGTCCTCACCAGGTCACCTTTGTGTCCACATTTACCTAGGGACTCCAGTGATAAAATTACTGCATTTCTAAATGACAGGAAAATTGGATGGTAGTAAAAATTATGCAGATTAACGGTTGGAAAGTATATGATATCATTTAAGGGTCTACTTTCTATTTTCTAATCTCAAAGCTAGACCAGAGATTTAACATCTGTTAGTACCCAGGACTTACCCCTGCAATTCACTTCCCACCTCTGTACAATTTCCCCACATCATCCCCTGTGCCCAGAATGCTCATCTCTTCCCTAAAGCCCCTGAAAACCCCCTGCTTCTACTTTAGGACCCTGCTGAAATGAAACTTTTTTTTTAAGTCTTCCTTGTCCCTCAAGTCAAGTGATTTTCTTCACCCTCAGTGTCCCCGTGAAATCATGTTCACACAAGTGCAATTACCTCTATCACACTGTAATTCAATTATATGTCTACAATTACTTTCCTGTGTTTCTCTGAGGGCCAAGAATAAGTGGATGCTTTGTGTATCAAATTGTACACTTGACTTCTATACTTTCAGGAATACAGTGCTCTGTCTTTAATGTTCATTTTGTAAATACAGAAACATTTTCTTGTTAATATCACAAAATGAAACTTATCAGGAAGATGAATGACAACCCCAGAACACATTGTTTTTTAGAAAATACCATAGGCTGAAAAGAACACAGGAATACCCAGTGCTAGGTTGGAATCTTTCATGACACCAAATGTTCATGCACGAATGCACATTGTCTGCCAGATTTTACAACTTTCCTCAGTGTGTTTTTAGGCTGTGTAACTTTACACAAAGTGGAAGCAATAATGAGAGCAAGACTTAAAAGAAAGTGAATCCAATGCAAGAGGAGTAAAGGAAAAAATTCCTCAAATATGTGGAGCAGATTGTTTTAATAATCTACAGAATCTTGTGCCTCAAGAAATTAATAGCTCAAGTTTCCAGCAAAGAGTGGTGGATGAGATGGAGAGCATTTGTGTGAGAGAGAACCAAGGATATTACTAACAATGAAAGGGAAGCTGGCTTCCTCCTAGGCAAACAGCCCTCTGTGGCTGTATTTGTTCTAACTACTATGCCTGCCTTCGTGTACTTTGGTCATTTAGGGGCCTGCCAGAGGACAGTTACAAAATCTGTGGTCATTCTGCAGGCAATATATAGTTTTCATCCAGAGTCCAGATCCAACCAGCAAAACTCTGTCTTACACAGAACGACTTGGAATTAGAGTCCTTATAGCAGAAAGAGCAGCAGGGCTATCCTTGGGTATCCATTGCTCAGCCAAGTCATCAAATAAAAAGGCTGATTGATGGGCCGGGCGCGGTGGCTCAAGCCTGTAATCCCAGCACTTTGGGAGGCCGAGATGGGCGGATCACGAGGTCAGGAGATCCAGACCATCCTGGCTAACCCGTGAAGCCCCGTCTCTACTAAAAAATACAAAAAACTAGCCGGGCGAGGTGGCGGGCGCCTGTAGTCCCAGCTACTCAGGAGGCTGAGGCAGGAGAATGGCGGGAACCCGGGAGGCGGAGCTTGCAGTGAGCTGAGATCCGGCCACTGCACTCCAGCCTGGGCGACAGAGGGAGATTCCATCTCAAAAAAAAAAAAAAGGCTGATTGCACTAGCGGACTATGTACCAATCTGTGGGTTTCTACAAGGCCAAGAGTCAGACCCTCCCTCCTGGCTCTGCTAGCCCAACCCACCAAGAGATGCTTTATTTAAACAGTTCCAAGTACGGAAGACCAGCTGCCCCTGAACGCCGAAACAACCAGCTGGATCAGTTCTCACAGGAGCTGCAGCGCAGAGACTGGGTAAGTCAGCAACCTCAGAGCTGGGACAGGAGGGGCAGCGACCTGGCAGCAACTGAGGAAGAGGTGGGCTGAACTTAGTGCTTAGGAGATGTGGCACACTCTGGGGACAGGAAGAAAAAGGAAATGGGACCCCAGAGTGGCAGCAGAGGGGCCTGTGGGTTGACACACTACAGAGTGTGTCATAGCCGAGACCAGATCAGGGAGTAGTTACTTCTCTTCTTTTCTTACAGGAAACATGATTCCAAAATTGTTCACTTCCCAAATTTGTCTGCTTCTTCTGTTGGGGCTTATGGGTGTGGAGGGCTCACTCCATGCCAAACCCGGACAATTTACCTGGGCTCAGTGGTTTGAAATCCAGCATATAATATGACCTCTGGCCAATGCACCATTGCAATGCGGGTAATTAACAATTATCAACGGCGTTGCAAAAACCAAAATACTTTTCTTCGTACAACTTTTGCTAATGTAGTTCATGTCTGTGGTAACCCAAGCATGCCCTGCCCTAGCAACACAAGTCTCAACAATTGTCATCATAGTGGAGTCCAGGTGCCTTTAATCCACTGTAACCTCACAACTCCAAGTCGAAAGATTTCAAATTGCAGGTATACACAGACAACAGCAAACAAGTCCTACATAGTTGCATGTAACAACAGCGATCCACTACGGGACCGTCCACAGTATCCAGTGGTTCCAGTTCACCTGGACAGAGTCATCTAAGCTCCTGTATCAGCACTCCTCGTCATCACTCATCTGCCAAGCTCCTCAATCATAGCCAAGATCCCATCCCTCCATGTACCCTGGTTATCAGCATCTGTCCTCATCAGTATCCATACCCCTTCAGGTTTCCTGAGCTGAAGTCCCTTGTGAACCTTGCAATAAACTGCTTTGCAAATTCATCTGGAAGTGTCTGTGTGTCTTCCTTGGCCACTCTGCTGTCATTTAGTGACGATCTACTCCAGAGATTTTTCTTTCCTCTAACCTGAGACTTGTGGGAAATAGAGATTTGAGGATAAGAGACTCTTTCTGTCATGAAGTAGCACAGACTTATCCCTCTCCCTGCTTCAGGCTGAGAAGCTGAGGTCACAACTGATATCGACCAACTGTCGAAGACTCTTGCTTTGATCAAGCTTTAGTCATCTCCTCTGAACCCTAGGTCATCATAACTAGGTCATCCTGTTGGACTTCCTAGTCCTTCCTTGTAGAGTCATTTATATTTACTTTTATTTTTATTTATTTATTTTTTTTTTAGACAGAGTCTCGCTCTGTCGCCCAGATTGGAATGCAGTGGCGAGATCTCGGCTCACTCCAAACTCTACCTCCCGGGTTCAAGCGGTTCTCCTTCCTCAGTCTCCCAAGTAGCTGGGATTACAGGTACACGCCATCACATCCACCCAATTTTTGTAATTTTTAGAGAGGGGGTTTCAACATGTTGGCCAGGCTGGTCTCCAACTCCTGACCTTAGGCAATCCGCCCTCCTCAGCCTCTCAACATGCTGGGATTAGAGGCATGAGCCACCAGTACCAGACCTAAAGTTAGGTTTAACAGAAGTCCTCCTAACTTGGTTTGTCATGAATCTCTCATCCTCAATATTTGACCAAATTCCTTAATTCCCCCATCATTCTCCATGTGATACCTCATTCCTGGCCTGCCTTAAAAAATAACCAAAAATCCAATTACATCAACCTAGCATTGGTCTCCCTAGCCTTGATATCTCCTCTAGGCAATTTTCCATCCGCTGACCCCTCCCCGCACACCAACCTATAAGTTGACTCTAGATCTCCGCTTGTTTTAGTTGTATTTCACCATTGAGCCCAATTTGATACTGAGGTCCCATTTGATGCTTTATGGTCTAAGTCTGGTTTTTATTGACATGATTTCTATCCCAAGAGATATAGGGGCTGCAGTGAATAAGCTGAAAATGCACGTGTTTCATTATGATTTATGAATGATAAGTTTTGATAGGAGTGAATGTTATGATAGAAAACACAAAAACAGAAAATAGAAAAAGTCAAGGATGCTATAAATAAGGTGAAATCAGGATTAAAAAAAAAGTTTAGCCTCAGAGATATTCCTTTTAAATGAGCACATCAAATCTCCAGCTATTAGCAATTGTACTAGACGTGGATCCAGGGTTTGAGTCAAATGTGCAATAAGATAAATTGTTCAGACAGCAATATGGACAGACTGTAATACCGCCCGGAAGAGAGATGGGCATCTTTCCCAAAACTTCCATGTCCTGGAGATGGGGAGCCGCTGGTCACGTGGGAAGGGGAAGGGGAAGGAGGAGGACAGGGAAGTGGGAACACTCATGAAGTTGAGATGGCTCCTGCTCATTCTGTTTTCCATAGCTATCTGCAATGGTGAGTCAAAGGGTTCATTCAACACCTATCAGGAAGGCCACAGCCTCAAGAAGTAGGGATTTGTAGACCCAGAGAGAGAAGAAATGGATAATGAGAGCCCTTGCCCTGGCCTCCATTACAGGGTTTCACTCAGGAATCCATGAGAAACAGGAAGGGGAAGCCCTTTCTTGCAAGCTGTGGACAGGTGCAGCACTCAAGTGATTGTGCCGGGGACAGAGTGGGTCTTTTTAGATGGCCTGACTCACAATACAACAGAGATACGATGCCATCAGATCTGCACCTTGGTCCTTCAGTCTGAGATTTCTGATTTCTATATTTCTGCTCCTCTTCCAGACCCTCAGAAACAGCAATTTCCATTCCTCGGATGACTCCATGTCAGTAATGGTTGCTCCCATTGGCACCAGACAGCATCTGTATTGAAGTCTCTCCTCGGGAGAAGCCATTGAGATCTTGCTTCTCCAAAGTGGGGCTGTGAACTTAAAAGTTTGCACAGAGACACTGGGTTCGGGAAATCTCAGTGCTCAACAGAATCCACTGCGTCTAGATAAAATAGAGCATGTCAGGAAGTGAGTGCAGTCTTCCCAACACCTCAAAGTAGCAGAAGGACAGGGTGGGACACTGAAAGCTGGAGCCACGCCTCCTGTGAAGAAAAAGGGCATGGACCTTCCTTGCTTCGGGTACCAGATCATAGGTGTCTTCTCAGTCAGGGATGCCTCATATCTAAAACCATAGGATAGAGGGATCAGTCCTCATTGCACCCACCCCCTCTCCATCTTGTCTTCATCCCCTCTCCTGTCATCCATTCCTTCCCTCATTCATTCATCCAGCAGACATCTACTGAGTAGGTACCTTGCTGCAGGCACAGTTTGAGGGAGTGCTGATGCAACACAGACTAAGACAGGTCACTGCTCTTTTGGGGCCACATTATACAAGGATGAAAATAACCATACAAAATTGTTCTAAGCATGCAAAATTTTGCTAAGTGTCAGGAGGAAAAATACACAGCATCGTACACAGAAAATTACACAGAGCAGCACAATATAGAGGTTCTGTATGTGCCATAGACATCACAGGGCAGAGTGTCACCAGGAAAGACCCATCTCAGAGAATGAAATCTGAACAGGAGGAAAAGCAGCCAGTCATGCAGACAACAGGTGGAGAATCATCCCAGCAAAGAGAAGGAAAGTTCAAAACTCCTGACAAATACTAAAGCTGTAAGTAGACTTCAGTTCTGTATTTACAAGAAGTTGATTAAAACACCTGAAAGAAAATGACTACAACTATTTGCATCTTTGTATGTATTTATTGCTTGATGTAATAAAACATTTTTATTTTTAAAAAATGGTCCTGAATGGATAGAGTTTCAGCGTGTTAGAAGCACAAAAGATGTTTGGTAAGGACAAGATCATCATAGCCATGAGTATTAATGATAGGAGTTAAGGAGGTTCAGACCCTTCATGCCTGTGAAGATGGAAGAACAAAGTAAGTTCCCCATGGGGAACAAATCAAGCATGTTACATACAAGAATAATGTTACCTAAAGATCAGCCCAGCTGCTGTGCAGAACTCAACTATTTGGGAGACAAGAGTGGAAGCAAGGCCCCAGTGAAGGACCACAGGTTGAGGGAGAGGGAAACAAGAGTCTTCCAATCTCAGTGAATCACACCATCATCCTCTCATGGTGCAGCCCCATGTTATTCCCCTCCCTGTTGCCATGACCTCTCTCCAGCCCCTCCATGCCTTTTACATCATCTTCCTGCCATCCCCATGTTGAGGATTGGGCTGAGGTCAGAGGCAGCTCCCCTTTCCCAGGGAGTAAGACGATTCAAACAAGAGAAAGGAGGATTCTGTGCTTGACCGTCAGGAAACCCTGGCTGGACTCACTACCCCTTCTGCAGTAGACATCCAAGATTTTCTCATTGCCCTGGACCCAAGGCCAGCACCACAGAGACTACCATTAGAGAAGTTAAGTGGTCACATCAGCATGTTCCTAAGACATAACCCTTAGAATCCACTTCTCTTCCTTGAACCTCCCATGTCTGATTTTATAAAATTCTCTTAATATCAAATCTCCAGGAAGTCTTGCAGGAGTAAATGCAGTTAATTGTTCTGTAAGCAGGCAGGGAGGGTCTCCAGGGATTATAAGAATTTAACCAACTTTAGCAATCAGCCTGTTATACAAGCTTGCTGGTGGGAACCAGCTCCTGGCATAACCCAGCGACTTACAGACAAACCAGCATGAACTTTCCTCATTACCATGCTAAAGTCTCCACTCAGTCAGGAGCCTCATTACCATAACATGTGAACTATGAGCTGGCAGAATCACTCACTGTGTCTGGGCAACTGGGACGCCTCCTCTACAAGTGATGATACACCCTCTCTCTGCCCTCTCCATCACCCCATAGAATGTTCTTGTCACTTTCCCTCAGGAAGACGCTGCTTTGGAGAATACTCCCAGTGGCCTTCTTACTTGAACCAAGTCACAAAACTTTTGTTTATCAAAATGTACGTTCTCATAGAGAGTCTTTTTTACTCGACAGAGAAACAAACCCTAGTTTTTTTCAGCTCCCTGCTCTAATACATTCTTTAAAGTCCAGCACAGAAGGAAGGTTAATTCACAATGCTATTGTTTTCACTTTGTTTTACTTTTTAATAATTGGGACCATATCAGGGCAGATGTCTTTAGGTGGGGGTTGAATGGAAGGTCAAGGAGACAAATCATCAACCTTGGGGAGATACTCTTGCAGAGATTATGACTACACTTGGGATTCATGAATATGAGACCCCACCAGCAGAGTAGCCTGCAATGTTCAAGGAAATCCAAGTAGATCAAGCATTGTAATGAAAAAACAACAGGCTTTGTCTTTCAAGATGTCCGTGAATTGATTTTCCAAAAGGAAAGGAAGATTCCATTGTCAGGGCAGAAGAGAGAGTGGAGAGGGATCTAGGCTAAACATTGTAATCAATTTTGCCTGATAGTGACTTTTTGTTTCTTAGTTCATTTTTTTTTTTAGTATTATTTTTTGGCCCAGGATGGAGGGCAGTGGCACAATTTTGGCTCACTGCAGCCTCCACCTGCCAGGTGCAAGCGATTCTCCCACCTCAGCCTCCCAAGTAGCACGGACCACAAGCGCTTACCACCATGTCCAGCTAATTTTTGTATTATTAGTAGAGATGGGATTTCACCATATTGGCCACGCTGGTATCAAACTCCTGACCTCAGGTGATCCGCCCACTTGGCCTCCCAAAGTGCTGGGATTACAGACCTGAGTCATCGCACCCAGCCTCTTAGTTCATCTTTAGTGAGGAGATCTCCCTATGTGGTCCAGGGTGAACTTGAAGTTCTGGACTCAAGTGATGTTCTCGTCCTAGCCATCCCAGTAGTTGGGACTACAAATATACACCACTGAGCCCATCTGATACTCACATTTTATGAGCTGTGTTTCCACTCTAATTACATAAGGAAGTGAGGCAATTAGTAGGGATAGGAGCATAGAAATTCTCTCTACATCTCTATTTTAAATTAACTATGAAAAACAGCCTTGTTTCTAAACTAAATCTTGATTTTGGTTAATAAATGTTTTTCTTAAAATGCATGTAGAATTATGACAGAGTTGTCACTTTTGTCTCATGTCTGACCTACAGTAATTTCAAAAGAAAATCAATTGACTACTTCAAAATTCTCATTATTTCAAAGCTACCTTGGATGTAAAATTGGTTGATGTTAGAGAATGTAGCATATAGGACCAGCCAGGTTACCCAAATGAATACCTGGGAAACTGAGCACATTACGTGCTTATCACACATCCCTGCTGAATAAGAAAATATGACTGTATTAGTCAGGATCATCATGAGAAACGTAATAGATCTAGGTAGACAGATATAAATAAAAATATAGATATAGATGGATTTATCACGAGAAATTGGCTCAGGCAATTATGGAGTCTGTCAAGTCCCACAGTCTGCCCTCTGCAAGCTGGCAGACCCAGGAAAGCCAGTGGTATAATTCGGTTTGAGTCCTAATGCCTGAAAACCAAGGAAGCCAATGATGTAAATGTCAGCCCAAGTACAGGAAAGATGACACAAGATATCCTAGCTTAAGAAGTGAGGCAAGAAAAAAGTGGTGAATTCCTCCTTTCTCCACTTTTCAATCTATTCTGGCCCTCGGCAGATTGGATGAGCCCCGTTCACACTGGCAATGCAGCCTACTTTACGTCATCAACCAATTCAAGTGCTAGTCTTACGGAAACACCCTCACAGACACACCCAGGAATAATGTTAATCTGGGCACCCACAGGCCCAGGCTTCTTGAAATATAAGATTCACCATCATGATGACCTATGGTTTCCCAGGTGCACCAGGAGATGTTACCAAATTGGCACTATTGGCCACAACCCACATACATTCACCAGGTCAGTGAACTTCTCAATTCATCAGAGATTGATTTTCTTCTGTGACATCATGTTCACCTGGAGTGCACCAAGAACCGGCCACAGCTAATAATGAGAAAGAAAGGATTTGTCATTTGCTTTTTTACAAATGAGAGCAAAATTTGCCAAAAGTCTTTGGTAATAAGTAGTTATCTCAAAGACAAAGAGACTCAAAATGAAAATGAAAGAAGTCAGTTACCCGTCCCACTGCCCATGTTCTTCCTCCACGTATAAAAATAGGTATTAAATTCACCCTTTCTGGTATTAACGATTAGAGTCTAACCCAATACCTGTGCATCTGAGTGCACAGATGTTACCAGATTTTTCATTACAAAGAAAATGACAGAGACGTTCTTCCACTACAGTTGATAATTTGTGGTGACAACTTTTACTTTCCACACTTCTTTGGTTAAGTGACACACACGTGCAACTGGAAGGTTTACTGTTTTCACCCACAGCTTCCATGCTTCACAGCTATGCAGGAGCTTCATTCAGTACAGCAGATCCTAGCACCCTGGATAGTACATGCGTGACTTGTTAACTGCAATGCAATAGCAAATATATAGGGTTCCGTGTTGGTCTCTCATTCAGAATATGCAGTTCAGAATTCTTTAAAATAGTAAATTTGGAAAAAATAATATATCCTGTGGAACTGGTTAAAATAGGATTGTATATCTTTGCAATGGAATTTTATGTGGCATTTTTTTAATGCAAAAAAATACAGTTAATCTCTTGCTACCGGCATGGAATATTACCAAAATATATTGTTAATGGGAAAGAAGAATGGTGTAGGCCACTGTAAGAATCTACTCAGGCTGACTAGCTGAAGAAACAGAAAATTTCTTTCTCTCAGTCAAGGAAACATCAGCTCTTCTCCTCCATACTCACACTCACACTTCTGGCCACCAAATGTGGGAAGGTGCTTTCTCACAGCAACCCATTCCAGCTGAGTATCCTACAATTCAATTCGATTGTGACACTAACTGGAGTGAACGCAGACCCCACAGGTTTAGGGCTCAGTCCCATAAGACTATCAGTCTCAAGAAGCAGATCATTATCTGAGCTTTTGACCAATAAGTTATACTTTGGAGGATCCCATGACTTCCTCTTCAGTTTGATCATTTGCTACAATGGCTCACAAACCCCGGGGAAACACTTCAGTTTATACATCAACCATAAAGGATATACTAAAGGTACAGATAAGGACAAGACTTGGAAGGGTCCTAAGTGCAGAATCTTCTGTCCCTGTGGAGTTGGGGTATGCCACCCTCCCAGCACAGGGATGTGTTCTTGTGTACTGTATTCATCCCTTCCTACACTGCTATAATGAACTACCTGAGGCTGGGCATGGTGGCTCATGCCTGTAATCCCAGCACGTTGGGAGGCCAAGGCCAGCATATCATAAGGTCAGGAGTTTGAGCCCACACTTGCCAACATGGTGAAACCCCATCACTACTAAAAATATGAAAATAACTGGATGTGGTGGCACACACTTGTAATCCCAGTTACTTGGGAGGCTGAGGCAGGAGAATCACTTGAATCCAGAAGGTGGAGGTTGCAGTGAGCCAAGATCACGTCATTGCACTCCAGCCTGGACAAAAAGAACATAACTCCATCTTAGGAAAAAAAAAAAAAAAAGGACAGACAGAAAGAACTATCTGAGACCTGGATAATTTATGAAGAAAAGAAGTTTAATTGACTTGCAGTTCTGCAGGCTGCACAGGAAGCATGGCTGGGGGGAACCTCAGGAAACTTATAATCATGGCAGAGGGTGAAGGGAAAGCAAGCATGTCTTCACACAGCAGCAGGAGAGAGTGAAGGGGGAAGTGCTATACACTTTTAAACAACCAGATCTTGTGAGAACTCACTCACTATCACAAGAACAGCAAGGGAGAAATCTGCCCCCATGATGCAATTACCTCCCACCAGGTCCCTCCCTAAACAATAGTAATTACAATTTGACATGAGTTTTGGGTGGGGACACAAAGTCAAACCATATCATTCACCAAACCCAGAAACATACCAAAGTCTCTCTCTCTCCTTTTGGGATTTATGGAGGTGTCATTACGTTGGCATGACTGATGAAATTATTGGCCACTGCTGATTAACTCAACATTCAATCCCCCTCCCAGGGGGTTAGCTGGGATTGGAATGGACATTCTAACCCTCTAATCACTTGCTTGGTTCTGCTGGCAACCGGCCCCCATCCTGAGCCTAGACAGGTGTCACTCATCTCATTAACATAGTTCATTGGACACTTATTCAGAAATTAGACACTTATTCAGAAATTTTAAGAGTTTTAGGAGCTCTGAGTCAGGAAACAGGGAGGAAGACTAAATATATGGTATATATACTTTAATTTAGAGATGGGGCTTCACTCGGTCACCCAGGCCAGAGTGCAGTGGCACCATCATAGCTCACTGCAGCCCCCACCTCCTGGGTTGAAACCATCCTTCTGCCTCAGTCTCCCAAGTAGCTGAGATTATAGGCTGTAGCCACCATGCCCAGCAGTTGCATTTCTCATTATAAATCACAATATCACAATCACAGCTCTGGACACTGGGAAGTTCAAGATGAACTTTCTGGCAGGTTCAGTTTGCTGTGAGGTCTCCCTTCCTGGCTTGCTGACAGTTGCCCCCAACAATGTGTCCTCAGATAGGGGAGGAAGGAGTAAACTCTCTGATGTGTCTTTTTTTTTTTTTTTTTGTAGAGATGAGATCTTGCTATATTGCTGTATTAGGCTGTTCTTTCATGGCTATGAGAAATTCCTGAGATTGGGTAATTTATAAAGAAAAGACGTTTGGCCGGGCGCGGTGGCTCAAGCCTGTAATCCCAGCACTTTGGGAGGCCGAGACGGGCGGATCACGAGGTCAGGAGATCGAGACCATCCTGGCTGACACGGTGAAACCCCGTCTCTACTAAAAAACACAAAAAAATTAGCCGGGCGAGGTGGTGGGCGCCTGTAGTCCCAGCTACTCGGGAGGCTGAGGCAGGAGAATGGCGTGAACCCGGGAGGCGGAGCTTGCAGTGAGCTGAGATCCGGCCACGGCACTCCAGCCTGGGCGGCAGAGCGAGACTCCGTCTCAAAAAAAAAAAAAAAAAAAAAAGAAAAGACGTTTAATTGGCTCATGGTTCTGTAAGCTGTACAGGAAGTACTGCCCTTGTGTCAGCTTCTAGGAAGATCTCAGGAAGCTTACAATCGCGGCAGAAGATAAAGTGGGAACAGGTACTTCATATGCGGAAAGCAGGAGCAACAGAGAGAGCTGGGGGGCATGGAGGTAAGTGCCACAATTTTTAAATGACCAGTCTCAGAAGAACTCACTCATTATCTCAAGGACAGCACCAAAGGGGTGGTGCTAAACCATTCATGAGAATTTTGCCCCTATAATAGTTCTTTCTCACATTGCTACAAAGAAACACCTGAAACTGGGTAATTTATAAAGAAAAGAGGTTAAATTGGCTCTCAGTTCTGCAGGCTTTACAGAAAGAATAGTAGCTTCTGTGTCTGGGGGAGGCCTCAGGAAGCTTCCAATCACAGTGGAAGGCACAGGGGGAACAGGGGTCTTACATGGCAGGAACAGGAGCAAGAGAGCAAGGGGCACTGAAGAGGTTAGGAAAGAATTTTGATTCACTAAGGCCACCATTCCCAATCTCCCAGCAGCCGCCACATAGAGCTGAAATGGAATCTGAGAGCATGGGAGAGGGATAGCGCAGCAATTGTGGAAATCTGCACTGAACTCAGTGCTGCCCTGTCACAGCCCACCCACAGAAGGAGCATTTAGACCACCTTGGCCAAAGGGGAATCACCTATCCCAGCAGTCAGACCCTGAGTTTGGGAAAGCCTTGCCACAGCAAGCTAAAGTGCTCTGGGGTCCTAAACACATTTGAAACTCAATCTAGGCCACAAGAACTACAACTACAAGGCAAGTCCCAGTGCTGTGCTGGGCTCAGCACCAGAGGACTTGGACACCACTAGTGTGACACTCGTCAGGGCAGCTAAGGGAGTGCTTGCACAACCGCTCCCCCAACCACAGGCAGCACAGCTCACAGCAGTGAAAGTGACTCCTTACTTCTGCTTGAGAAGAGAAGAGGAAAGAGTAACTAGGACTTTGTCTTACATCGTAAACATCAGCTCAGCCACAGTAGGATAGGACACCAGTCAGAGTCATGAAGCCACCATTCCAGGTCCTCGCTCCTGAAGGACATTTCTAGACACAACCTGCACCAGAAGAAAACCCACTGCCTAGAAGGAAAGGACCCAGTCCTGCCAGGATTCATCACCTGCTGACTGAAGAACCCTCAGGCCCTAAATAACCAGTAGCAATACCCAGTAGTACACTCCATGGGCCTTGGGTGAGACTCTGAGATATGTTGGCTTCAGGTGAGACCCACCATATTCACAGCAGTGGCAGTCATGAAGGGACAATTCTTCTGCTTGAGAAAAGCAGAGGGAAAAGTAAAGGGGACTCTGTCTTGCAGCTTAGATAGCAGCTCCGCTACAGCAGGGTAGAGCACCAAGTAGGCTCTTGGGTCCCCAATTCAAGATCTTGGCTCTTGGTTGGCATTTCTGGACCTGCCCTGGGTCAGAGAGGAGCCCACTGTCCTGAAGCATGAGTCCCAGGCCAGGCAGCATTCACCACAAGCTGACTGAAGAGCCCTTGGGCCTTAAGGGAACATTGGAGATAGTCTGGTAGTACTCCCTTTGAGCCTGTGGTGGAGGTAGTTGCAAGGAGAGGCTCCACTGCCCATGGAAAGATGAGGGAAGACTGGAAGGACTCCATCTCATGGCTTGAGTTCAAGCTTAGCCACAGTACAACAGAACACCACGTAAACTTCTCAGGTTTTTTACTTTGGTCCCTGGCTCTCAGACAGTACCTCTGGACATGCCTGCACCTAGAGGAACTCATCATCCTGAAGGGAAGGACACAAGCCTGGCTGGTATTGTCACCTGCTAATTGCAGACCTCTAGGGCCTTCAGTGACCATAGGCAATAGCCAGGTAGTAGTTACAGGGGCCTTGGGTGAGACCCAAAGCTGTGCTGGATTCAAGTCTGACCCAGCACAGTCCCAGTGGTGGTGACCACAGGGGTGCTTGTGTCACCCCACCACCAGCTCCAGGCAGCTCAACACACAGAGAGAAACATCATTTGTTTGAGAGAAACATCATTTGTTTGAGAGAGACATCATTTGTTTGAGAGAAAGTAAGGAAAGAAAACAAGACTCTCTACTTTGTAATCCAGAGAATTCTGAAAAAATTCTGGAGTTTAAAATGCAATCGACATACTGAAGAATTCATGAGAATATCTCAATAGTAGAATTGATCAAGCAGAAGAAAAACTCCGTGAGCTGGAAGATAGATGAGTTGAAAATACACTATCAGAGGACATAAAAGAAAAAAGAATGAAGCACACCTACAAGACCTGGAACATAGCCTTCAAAAGGGCAAATTTAAGAGTTATTTATCTTAAAGAGGCGGTTGAGAAAGAGATAGGGGTAGAAACTTTATTCAAAGGGAAAATAACAGTGAACTTCCCAAAGCCACCAATATTTGGGAAAGATAACAATGTATGAGTACAAAAAGATTAGAGAATACCAAGCAGATTTCACCCAAAGAAGACTACATCAATGCGTTTAATAATCAAATTCAAGAAGTCAAGGATAAAGAAAAGATCCTAAAAGCAGCAAGAGAAAAGAAACAAATAATACAAAATGGAGCTCCAATACGTCTGGCAGCAGACTGTCCCGTGGAAGCCCTACAGGCCAGGAGAGAGTGGCATGACATATTTAAAGTGCTGAGGAAAAAAAATTACCCCAGAATAAAATATCCAGTGAAAATACCCTTCAAACATGAAGGAAAAGTAAAGGCTTTCCCAGACAAACAAAAGCTGAGAAATTTTATCAACATTAAAACTTTCCTACAAGAAATGATAAAGGGAATACTTCAGTCAGAAAGAAAAAGACATTAATAAGCAATAAATAATCAACTGAAAGTATAAAACTCACTGGTAATAGTAAGTACGTAGAAAACACAGAATATTATAACAATGTAATTGTGATGTATAAATCACTATTATCTTAAGTGGAAAGAAAAACACGAACTGATCAAAGTAACTAAAACAACTTTTCAAGACATAATACAATAAGACATAAAGAGAAAAACAAAATGGTAAAAAGTGAAAAGATGAAGTGTAGGGTTTTTATTAATTTTCTTTTTGCTTGTTTATTGGTCTGTTTGTTTAAGCAATCAGTGCTAAGTTGTCATCAGTTTAAAATAATGGATTATAAGATATTGTTTGGGGGCCTCATAAACCTCAAATCAAAAACATACAAGAGATACTAAAACATTAAAATCAAGAAATTAAATCATACACCAGAGAAAATCACCTTCACTAAAAGAAAGACAGGAATCAAAGAAAGAAGAAGGAGAAGACCACAAAACAACCAGAAAACAAATAACAAAATAGGAGGAGTAGTCCTTACCTATCAATAACAACATTGAATGCTGATGGACTATCCTCTCCAATCAAAAGACACAGAATGGCTGAATGATTTAAAAAAACAAGACTCAATGATCTATTGCCTACAAGAAACACACTTCACCTATAAAGACACACGGAGACTGAAAATAAAGGGATAGAAAAAGATATTCCATGCCAATGGAAACCAAAAAAGAGCAGGAGTAGTTATATGAGATAAAATAGATTTCAAGACAAAACCTATTAGAATAGACAAAGAAGGTCATTATATAATGATAAAGGGGTCATTCAGTGAGACGATATAACAATTGCAAATATATATGCACCCAACACTGGAACACTCAGATATATAAAGCAAACATTATTAGAGCTAAAAAGGGAGATTGGCCCCAAATACTGGATAGCTGGAGATTTCAACACCCCAACTTCACCATTGGACAGATCTTCCAGACAGAAAATCAACAAAGAAACATTGGGCTAAGTCTTCACTATAGACCAATTGAACCTAGTAGATATTTATATTTATTTCATTCAATGGCTGCAGAATACACATTCTTCTGAGCACATGGATCATTGTCAAGAATAGACCATATGTTAGGTCACAAACAAAATCTTAAAACTTTCAAAAGCATTCAAATAATAACAGACATCTTCTCTGACCACAATGGAATAAAACTGGAAATCAATAACAAGAGGAGTTTTAGAAACTATACAACTATACAAACACATGGAAATCAAACAATATGCTCCTGAGGCTGAGGCTGCAGTGAACGATGATGACACCACTGCACTCCAGCCTGGGTGACAGAGTGAGACTCTGTCTCCCCAAAAAATAAACTAATAAATAAAGTAAATAAACAAATAATGGGCAAAATATCTGAATAGACATTTCTCAAAATAAGACATATAAGTGGCAAACAGGCATATGAAAAGGTGCTCAATATCACTGATCATCAGAGAAACACAAACCAATACTACAATGAGATATCATCTCACCTCAGTTAAAATGGCTTTTATCCAAAAGACATGAAATAAAGAATGCTGGCAAGGATGTGGAGAAAAGGGAACTCTCGTACACTGTTGGTAGAAATGTAAATTAGTACAACCACTATGGAGAACAGCTTGGAAGTACCCCAAAAAACTAAAAATAGAGCTACCACAAAATCCAGCAATCCCACTGCTAGGTATATAACCAAAAGAAAGAAAATCAGTAGATCATACTATTCAGCCATAAAAGAAGAATGAGATCCTGTCATTTGCAACAACATGGATAGAACTGGAGGCCAATTATGTTAAGTGAAATAAGTCAGGCACAGGAAGATAAACTTTGCATGTTCTTATTTCTTTGTGGGAGCTAAAAATGGAAACAACTGAATTCATGGAGATAGAATAGAATAATGGTTACCAGAGCCTGGGAAGGGTAGTGGGGTGATGCAGAGGAAGTGAGGATGGTTAATGGGTATAAAAAAATAGAAAGAATAAGACCTAGTATTTATTAGCACAACAGAGTGAGTATAGTAAATAATAATTTTATTGTACATTTAAAAATAACTAAAAGAGTATAACTGGATTGTTTGTAACACAACGGATAAATGCTTCAGGGGAGCGTATCCCATTTAACCTGATATGATTATTACACATTGCATGCCTGTATCAAAATATCTAATGTACACCATAAACACATATTCTTACTAGGTACACACAAAACTTTAAAAATTTTTTTAAAAAGAATCAAAGGAACTGGTTTGAACAATCAAAAGACAGTTGTTGCCGGCTTCTGTAGTCTAAGCTACTGAGGAGGCAAAGGCAGGATGATCACTTGAGCCCAGGAGATGTGGGCTATAAGTACACTTAAGCGATGGGGGTGTGCACATTAAGTTAAGCATCAATATGGTGACCTCCTAGCAGGAAGGGACCACCAGGTAGCCTAAGGAGAATTGAACCAGCCCAAATCAGAAACGGAGCAGGTCAAATCTTCTGTGCTAATCAGTAGTGGGATAATGTCTATGAATAGCCACTGCACTCCAGCCTGGACAAGATAGTTGAGACTCCATCTCTAAAGATCAAAACAAAACAAAAAAAGGAACTACTGTCAAACAATTTATAAAAGACATACTGAAGGAGTAGCCAAGATTCCAAAAAGATAATGGTGTTTTACAAACAGCAGGAAAATGCCATTAGTAGACTGAATCTATCATATAATTTCTCACTATTCTCTGGGTTTGCTCACTCAACTTGCTTTGGCTCCACATAGTATCAGCTGCACTGGCTACAGCAGGTGTAATCTAAGCTAGAGATTTCAAGAGAACCTCATTCCATGTCTAGTTGATCTGCTGGGATGACCAGAACACTGGGGTCTCCATCTATTATATCTTCACCATCCAGAGCCTGTGCTTAGACTCTTGTGCAGCTATAACAGAATACTTGAAACTTGGTGATTTAAAAAGAAAAGAGGTTTATTTGACTCAGGTTGCCGGAGCTTAGTAAGTTCAAGAAGCATAGCACCAGCATTTGTTTGGCTTCTGGTGAGGACCTCCTGCTGCATCACGACATGGCAGAGAGGTGAAAGGGGTAGCAAACATGCTAGAAAAGGGATGAAACAAAAGGCATAACCTGGCTTTATAACTCTTGCTCAGCCCAGGTGCAGTGGCTCATGCGTGTAATCCCAGCACTTTGGGAGCCCAGGGGTTCAAGATCAGCCTGGTAACATGGTGAATCCCCATCTCTGTCCCCAGAAATACAAAAATTAGCCAAGGGTGGCGGCACATGCCTATAGTCCCAGCTACTTGAGAGGCTGAGGTGGGAAGATCACTTGAGTCCAAGAGGCAGAGGTTGCAGTGATGGGGGATCGCGCCACTGCACTCCAGCATGGAGACAGAGTGAGACCCAGTCTCAAAACAAACAAACAAACAAAAACTCTTTCTCGTAGTAATTAATCCAGTACCGGGAAAACTAACCCAGTCTTCCAAAAATGCATTCATTTGTTTATGAGAGTGGAGCCCCCATGATCCAAACATTTCTTAAAAGACCCACTACCTTTCTATACTGTTACAAGGGTAATTATATTTCAACATGAGTTTTAGCAGGAATAAACCACATCCAAACCATAGCAGCCTTTCCCTCCATGTGGTCTCTCCAGTAACAGATCCCAGTCTTCCTTTACATGCTGCTCAAGGCTCCAAGGCAGCTTGGAACAGTCCAAGCAGCCACAAGGACTATACTTAGGGGTGTACATGGTCACCCTTTACTGAAGTCAAAGTAACTCCAAAGTCTTTTGGTCAGAGTAAGTCACAAAGCCAAGCTAGGGTCATGGTAACAAGGGAATTACAGAAAGGGATGGATGCTAGGAGGCATTAATGATTGGGGCCATTCTGTAATAATTTGCAACAAACGAAGTCAACTTTGTGGATGTGTGAACAGTGAAGTCACACAGGGCTCCAGACTTAGAAGGAGCCCATGCTTGATTTAATGTTCCAATATCATCATTTGAAATTTCTAAAAACTTTTTGAAGAAGGGAACCCACATTTTCATTCTGCACTGGGTCCAACCAATTGTTTAGCATGACTGACCACGGATATGTTATTATGCATTACCCTAGGTGCACCCCAGCCCTACATTATGGGTCCTTCTCAACACAGGCTCTATTCATGGTTCTCTTGTCAATGAAGGATGGATGTAGCATAGGGCAAGAATACTGATTCTGGCTCCAGGAAGCTGGAGGCCAGCCTGTTTGAGTTCAACTCTTGTCACTAAAGACTCCACCCTCACTTTTTTGATCCCAGTTGAGCAGGAGATTCCTATTGACAGATGCTCTGAACCACCTGATGTTATAAGTTATAACAGGGCCCACTCATCATATAGAAAATATACTAAAATCAAAACCATGATTGAAAAAGGGGGCATAGGCTGGGCACGGTGGCTCACGACTGTAATCCCAGTACTTTGGGAGGCTGGGGGGGGGGTGGTGGATCACAAGGTCAAGAGTTCAAGACGAGCTTTACCAACATGGTGAAACCCCATCTTTACTAAAAATACAAAAATTAGCCAGGTGTGGTGGTGGGCACCTGTAATCCCAGCTACTCAGGAGGCTGAGGTAGGAGAATCAGTTGAACCCGGGAGGCAGAGGTTGCAGTGAGCTGAGACTGTGCCATTGCACTCCAGCCTGAGTGACAGTGCAAGACTCTGTCTCAAAAAAAAAAAGAAAAGAAAAAAGAAAAAGGGGGCATCATAAATGAGATGTCTCTCATACTTAGAGATGGCAGGGCAATAACAGAAAATACTTCTATGAATCTCAAATCCTGCAGTTTGCTAAAGGCAAATGCCTACGCAAGATTCACTGAGTTGGACATAAGAATGAGGCATCAGTGATCACCACATGGCCTTAGTTTCTTCTAAGATGTCTTAATAGACACAACAGAAAATCCTCACTCAATATGACCTTATGGAACTGCTCAGTACAAGAGCCCCATTCGGAGATTCTGAGGAATCATTCTGGGTTATTGATTGAGTGATGCCGATGTTTTGACATGACAAATCAGCTCCAACCAATATCCCTTCCCAATGCCTAGGATATTAGCCTGATACTGGGATAATCCGTCACAAAGTCAAAGCAGAGCAGTAGCTGCAGGGTGAGTAAGAACTCTGTTTCAGTGGGGGACAAACCCCATCTCATCCACACACACTCCACCCAGTGTTCTTTAGGATCACTTTACCACCTGAAAGTTTCTAAAAACCATAAAAAACCTTTGTTTATATTGATTATTCATATTT
Source organism: Trachypithecus francoisi (assembly GCF_009764315.1). NCBI lineage: Eukaryota > Metazoa > Chordata > Mammalia > Primates > Cercopithecidae > Trachypithecus > Trachypithecus francoisi. Next base: position 85,309,522 of record NW_022681468.1, on the reverse strand, counting down.
ATCTCATTAAAAATTAGAACTAAAATATTTTTAAAATTATTAATCATAAACCAGTGAATACAATTATTACATGCAAATATAAAGACCATAGTTTTTGAAAAATAACCCTATTTTTTAAAACAAAAAAAAAGGAATGGCATTGTTTTACGTTTTCAAAATTTCTTTTTTGTTGTTTTTTTTGTTTTTTTTTATTATTATTATACTTTAAGTTCTAGGGTACATGTGCATAACGTGCAGGTTTGTTACATATGTATACTTGTGTCATGTTGGTGTGCTGCACCCATCAACTCGTCAGCACCCATCAACTCGTCATTTACATCAGGTATAACTCCCAATGCAATCCCTCCCCCCTCCCCCCTCCCCGTGATAGGCCCCGGTGTGTGATGTTCCCCTTCCCGAGTCCAAGTGATCTCATCGTTCAGTTCCCACCTATGAGTGAGAACATGCGGTGTTTGGTTTTCTGTTCTTGTGATAGTTTGCTAAGAATGATGGTTTCAAAATTTCTTTAATGTCTGAGTCTATATAGACATCTGGAGGCTCATGTCTGCCTGGCGTTCAGTCTGTTACACTGTGTTGTTTTGTTGAATTCTATAAAGAGAATCTGTGAATTTGATCCTGTCATTATGATGTTAGCTGGTTATTTTGCTCGTTAGTTGATGCAGTTCCTTCCTAGCATTGATGGTCTTTACAATTTGGCATGCTTTTGCAGTGGCTGGTACCGGTTGCTCCTCTCCATGTTTAGTGCTTCTTTCAGGAGCTCTTATAAGGCAGACCTGGTGGTGACAAAATCTCTCAGCATTTGCTTGTCTGTAAAGGATTTTCTTTCTCCTTCACTTAGGAAGCTTAGTTTGGCTGGATATGAAATTCTGGGTTGAAAATTCTTTTCTTTAAAAACGTTGAATATTGGCCTCCACTCTCTTCTGGCTTGTAGAGTTTCTGCCAAGAGATTTGCTGTTAGTCTGATGGGTTTCCCTTTGTGGGTAACCTGACCTTTCTCTCTGGCTGCCCTTAACATTTTTTCCTTCATTTCAACTTTGATAAATCTGACAATTCTGTGTCTTGGAGTTGCTCTTCTCAAGGAGTATCTTTGTGGTGTTCTCTGTATTTCCTGAATTTGAATGTTGGCCTGCCTTGCTATGTTGGGGAAGTTCTCCTGGAGAATATCCTGAAGAGTGTTTTCCAACTTGGTTCTATTCTCCCAGTCACTTTCAGGTACACCAATCAGACACAGATTTGGTCTTTTCACATAGTCCCATATTTCTTGGAGGGTTTGTTCGTATCTTTTTACTCTTTTTTCTCTAAACTTCTCTTCTCACTTCATTTCATTTATTTGATCTTCAATCACTGATACCTTTTCTTCCAGTTAATCAAATCGGCTACTGAAGGTTTTGCATGCGTCACATAGTTCTCATGCCATGGTTTTCAGCTCCATCAGGTCATTTAAGGTCTTCTCTACACTGGTTATTCTACTTAGCCATTTGTCTAACCTTTTTTCAAGGTTTTTAGCTTTTTTGCAATGGGTTAGAACATCCTCCTTTAGCTCGGAGAAGTTTGTTATTACTGATCCTGTGAAGCCTTCTTCTCTCAACTTGTCAAAGTCATTCTCCATCCAGCTTTGTTCTGTTGCTGGCAAGGAGCTGTGTTCCTTTGGAGGAGAAGAGGCACTCTAATTTTTAGAATTTTCATCTTTTCTGTTCTGGTTTCTCCCCATCTTTGTGGTTTTATCTACCTTTGGTCTTTGATGATGGTGATGTACAGATGTGGTTTTGGTGTGGACGTCTTTTCTGTTTGTTAGTTTTCCTTCTAATAGTCAGGACCCTCAGCTGCAGGTCTGTTGGAGTTTGCTGGAGGTCCACTCTAGACCCTGTTTGCCTTAAATGTAAATAGGCTAAATGCCCCAATTAAAAGACATAGACTGGCAAATTGGATAAAGAGTCGAGACCCATCAGTGTGCTGTATTCAGGAGACCCGTCTCATGTGCAGAGACACACATAGGCTCAAAGTAAAGGGATGGAGGAAGATCTACCAAGCAAATGGAAAACAAAAAAAGCAGGGGTTGCAATCCTGGTCTCTAATAAAACAGACTTTAAGCAACAAAGACCAAAAGAGACACAGAAGGCCATTACCTAATGGTAAAGGGATTAATTCAACAAGAAGAGCTAACTATCCTAAATATATATGCACCCAATACAGGAGCACCCAGATTCATAAAGCAAGTCTTTACAGACCTACAAAGGGACTTAGACTCCCACACAAAAATGATGGGAGACTTTAACACCCCACTGTCAACATTAGACAGATCAACGAGATAGAAAGTTAACAAGGATATCCAGGAATTGAACTCAACTCTGCACCAAGCAAAACTAATAGACATCTTCAGAACTCTCCACCCCAAATCAACAGAATATACATTCTTCTCAGCACCACATTGCACTTATTCCAAAATTGACCACATAGTTGGAAGTAAAGCACTCCTCAGCAAATGCAAAAGAACAGAAATTATAACAAACTGTCTCTCAGACCACAGTGCAATCAAACTAGAACTCAGGATTAAGAAACTCACTCAAAACCACTCAACTGCATGAAAAATGAACAACCTGCTCCTGAATGACTACTGGGTACATAATGAAACAAAGGCAGAAATAAAGATGTTCTTTGAAACCAATGAGAACAAAGACACAACATACCACAATCTCTGGGACACATTTAAAGCAGTGTGTAGAGGGAAATTTATAGCACTAAATGCCCACGAGAGAAAGCAGGAAAAATCTAAAATTGACACCCTAACATCACAATTAAAAGAACTAGAGAAGCAAGAGCAAACATATTCAAAAGCTAAAAGAAGGCAAGAAATAACTAAGATCAGAGCAGAACTGAAGGAGATAGAGAAACAAAAAACCCTTAAAAAAAATCAATGAATCCAGGAGCTGGTTTTTTTGAAAAGATCAACAAAATTGATAGACTGCTAGCAAGACTAATAAAGAAGAAAAGAGAGAAGAATCAAATAGATGCAATAAGAAAACGATAAAGGGGATATCACCACCAATCCCACAGAAATGCAAACTACCATCAGAGAATACTATAAACACCTCTACACAAATAAACTAGAAAATCTAGAAGAAATGGATAAATTCCTGAACACATACACCCTCCCAAGACTAAACCAGGAAGAAGTTGAATCCCTGAATAGACCAATAGCAGGCTCTGAAATTGAGGCAATAATTAACAGCCTACCAACCAAAAAAAGTCCAGGACCAGACGGATTCACAGTCAAATTCTACCAGAGGTACAAAGAGGAGCTGGTACCATTTCTTCTGAAACTATTCCAATCAATAGAAAAAGACAGAATCCTCTCTAACTCATTTTATGAGGCCGGTATCATCCTGATACCAAAGCCTAGCAGAGACACAACAAAAAAGGAGAATTTTAGACCAATATCCCTGATGAACATCAATGCAAAAATCCTCAATAAAATACTGGCAAACTGAATCCAGCAGCACATGAAAAAACTTATCCACCATGCTCAAGTGGGCTTCATCCCTGGGATGCAAGGCTGGTTCAACATACGCAAATCAATAAATGCAATCCATCATATAAACAGAACCAAAGACAAAAACCATATGATTATCTCAATAGATGCAGAAAAGGCCTTCGATAAAATTCAACAGCCCTTCATGCTAAAAACTCTCAACAAGTTAGGTATTTATGGGATGTATCTCAAAATAATAAGAGCTATTTATGACAAACTCACAGGCAATATCAAACTGAATAGGCAAAAACTGGAAGGATTCCCTTCGAAAACTGGCACAAGACAGGGATGCCCTCTCTCCCCACTCCTATTCAACATAGTGTTAGAAGCTCTGGCCAGGACAATCAGGCAGAGAAAGAAAAAAAGGGCATTCAGTTAGGAAAAGAGGAAGTCAAACTGTCCCTGTTTGCAGAAGACATGGTTGTATATTTAGAAAACCCCATCATCTCAGCCCAAAATCTCCTTAAGCTGATAAGCAACTTCAGCAAAGTCTCAGGATACAAAATCAATGTGCAAAAATCACAAGCATTTCTATACACCAATAGACTATCAGAGAGCCAAATCATGAGTGAACTCACATTCACAACTGCTTCAAAGAGAATAAAATACCTAAGAATCCAACTTACAAGGGATGTGAAGGACCTCTTCAAGGAGAACTACAAACCACTGCTCAGTGAAATAAAAGAGGACACAAACAAATGGAAGAATATTCCATGCTCATGGATAGGAAGAATCAATATCATGAAAATAGCCATATTGCCCAAGGTAATTTATACATTCAATGCCATCCCCATCAAGCTACCAACGACTTTCTTCACAGAATTGGGAAAAAACTACTTTAAAGTTCATATGGAACCAAAAAAGAGCCCTCATTTCCAAGACAATCCTAAGCCAAAAGAACAAAGCTGGAGGCATCACGCTACCTGACTTCAAACTATACTACAAGGCTACAGTAACCAAAACAGCATGGTACTGGTACCAAAACAAAGATATAGACCAATGGAACAGAACAGAGACCTCAGAAATAATACCACACATCTACAACCATCTGATCTTTGACAAACCTGACAAAAACAAGAAATAGGAAAAGGATTTCCTATGTAATAAATCGTGCTGGGAAAACTGGCTAGCCATATGTAGAAAGCCGAAACTGGATCTCTTCCTTACACCTTATAAAAAAATTAATTCAAGATGGATTAAAGACTTAAATGTTAGACCTAAAACCATAAAAACCCTAGAAGAAAGCCTAGGCAATACCATTCAGGACATAGGCATGGGCAAGGACTTCATGTCTAAAACACCAAAAGCAATGCTACCAAAGCCAAAATTGACAAATAGGATCTAATAAAACTAAAGAGCTTCTGCACATCAAAAAACTACCATCAGAGTGAACAGGCAACCTACAGAATGGGAGAAAATTTTTACAATCTACCCATCTGACAAAGGGCTAATATCCAGAATCTACAAAGAACTTAAACAAATTTACAAGAAAAAAAATCAAACCACCCGATCAAAAAGTGGGCAAAGGATATGAACAGACACTTCTCAAAAGAAGACATTTATGCAGCCAACAGACACATGAAAAAATGCTCAACATCACTGGCCATCAGAGAAACACAAATCAAAACCGCAATGAGATGCCATCTCACACCAGTTAGAATAGCAATCATTAAGAAGTCAGGAAACAACAGGTGCTGGAGAGGATGTAGAGAAACAGGAACACTTTTACACTGTTGGTGGGACTATAAACTAGGTCAACCATTGTGGAAGACAGTGTGGTGATTCCTCAAGGATCTAGAACTAGAAATACCATCTGACCCAGCCATCCCATTTCTGGGAAGATACTCAAAGGATTATAAGTCATGCTGCTATAAAGATACATGCACACATATGTTTATTGTGGCACTATTCACAATAGCAAAGACTTGGGACCAACCCAAATGTCCATCAATGATAGACTGGATTAAGAAAATGTGGCACATATACACCATGGAATACTATGCAGCCATAAAAAAGAATGAGTTCATGTCCTTTGTAGGGACATGGATGAAGCTGGAAACCATCATTCTCAGCAAACTACCGCAAGGACAAAAAGCCAAACACCACATGTTCTCACTCATAGGTGGGAATTGAATAATGAGAACAGTTGGACACAGGAATGGGAACATCACACACCGGGGCCTGTTGTGGATTTGGGGGAGGGGAAAGGGATAGCATTAGGAGACATACCTAATGCAAATGACGAGTTAATGAGTGCAGCACACCAACATGGCACATGTATACATATGTAACAAATCTGCACGTTGTGCACATGTACCCTAGAACTTAAAGTACAATAATGAAAAAAAAAGGCAAAATATAACAACTGTTGTCTAGGATGTGGTGAAAAGAGAACTCTTATGTGCTGTTAGTGGAAATGCAGATTTGGTATAGCTGCTATGGAAAACAGCATGGAGGTTTCTAAAGAAATGAAAAATAGAACTACTGTGTGGCCCAGCAATCCTTCCTCTGGGTACATACCCAAAAGAAATGAAATTATTACCCTGTAAAGACATCTGCACTCCCACGTTCACTGCAGCATTATCCACAATAGCCAAGATACGGAAACAACCTAAGTGCCTGTCACTGGTCGAATGGATAAAGAAACTGTGGTACATAAATACAAAGGACAATTATTCAGCCCTAAGAAATAAAAACATCTTGCTATTTGTCAAAACATGGACGAGCCTGGACTTATGCTAAGGGAAATAACCCAGACACAGAAAAAATAAATTGCATGATCTCTTATATCTGGAATCTGTAAAAACAAAACGAAACAACAACAACTATACAGAGATAGAGAACAAAACAGTAGTTACCAGGGAGGGTTTGGTGGAGGAAATGGGGAGATGTAGTTCAGAGGATACAAAGTAGATCTGCTTTGTATCATATCTATGAAGGATGAATGCATCTAGAGATCTAATGTAGACATGAGAATTATAGGTAATAAAATTATACTGTATTTGGAATAAGAGAGAGAGAATCTGGCCTCACACAAATAGGTGGTTGGGAAGGAAACACTCCACGTATACCAAAAAGGGTTTGAAGACCACCAGCATTCTTGGGCCACACTTGACCTAATCTGAGCATTCATCCCATTTCAGAGGTCCTGGTGGGTTATGAGATGGGCCCTCGAAACAATCAGACATTGACTGGGGAATGTTGGGGGAAGAAGGCAGGAGACTTTTTCTCCTCTATTTATTTCTGAGATAATATGAGGTTTTGGGGCTGTTGCAACCATCTCGCCAATATGTAAAGGACATATGCCTGAAAAGTGAACCAAGATAGAGCATAGAGGAGTATGGAGAAATAGTGTATAACTGGTTTCTCTTTTCATCATCTGAGTTCTGATAAGCTGCTCATTAAGCCATAACTGTCCCTTATTGCTTACAACAGTTTAACTATACCTTCAGATTATTAGGTCACGAGAAAGACCAAGTACTTGGAGGGAAGGTATTTCAGGGTACTAAAATGCAAGAAATAAATTATAAAGAATTTAAGATAGAAATCCATGCTCTGTTATTTGTTCATGTTAATATGACAATCATTTTTATACGGGTATCCTTGAGAAAATTACTTTTGAGCAAAGACTTACAGGGGATGAAGAACTTAGCCTGGCACATGCAGGTGGGGTGGGACTAAAGTAGCCCTGAGGCAGGCATATGCCAGGTGTCCTCAAGGAACAGTAAAAGGTCAGGAAACTAGAGGGAAGAGATTGACAGGCAAAAGAGTAGAAGATGTATCCCGAAAAGTGCGCAGGAGGACACATCACGTTAGGGCACAGGAGATTGTAGGGATCCCAGCTTTTACTCCGTGAAATGTGGAAGCTCTCCGGGGTTCTGAGCAGAGCAGCATGACCTGATTTATGGCGTAAAAGGATCACTCTGGCCGCTGTGGTTGGTGAAGGTGGAAGCAGGGCACAGGGACAGGTTCTTGCAGTTCTGCCAGTGGGAGGTGTTGGTGTCTCAGACTTGGCAGTTGTAGGAGAAACAGGAATCAATAATCAGATCCAGGCATGTTTTGAAGGCAGAAACAACAGTCTTTTCCCATAGATTAGCTGGAGTATGTTAGAGAATGAAAGCGTAAAGGATTACGTCAAACCACTTTGGTTTTCACTGAAAACGATGGAGTTATCTTCAACTGAGACAGAAATTCCAAGAAAGGAACTGGTAGATGAGGGGATCTGGGGAGATGATCAATCAGTGTTTCCACTTGGGATGTAAAAAGTCTGCAACATACATGATACATCCATGTGGTGTTATCAAATAACAAATTGGATGCAAGAGTCTACAGTTCAACCAAGAGAGCTGGGCTGAAGATTAGTTTGGGAGTTGATGACATTTCATCCATTGATCCCACTGATGAAAATCAAGAGATGTCATGTGGATCAAGAGGAAGCCCACCACTGATCCTTAGGAAGCTCAAACAACAAGATTCCAGGGGGAAGAGGAGGGACTCACATAGGAGACTGAGAATGAAAGCCCTGTAGGGTAGGGGACAGGCCAGGAGACAGCAGTGTCCTACACACTGAGAGGCAGCCTGACTATCTGCTTTGAGGGCACCACGACTGAGCTTATGATGCTTTTCACCCCTGTTTCTGTCACAGGAAGCTATTTCCCAGATCATCCCAGGTGGAGGGAGTGATACTATGTTAAATGTTTCTGATAGATCACTAAAGTAAGAATGGAAAATTGACCCAGACAGAGGCTGGGGCTGTGGGGAATTGTCTCATTCCAAATGTCAGGGATCCCCATGACACAAACTGTTGGAGGACAGGAGTCTGGGCAGTGGATTGAGGAGATTTTCCTAGTTCTTGACCTAGAGAAGACAGTCTTGTCCAGGACGTGAGAAGAAAGAGGGTCCACACTGGAGTCATATTTTCCTCCCAGAGGAGGGAATGAAAAGGAGAAGAGTAGAGCACGTATGTCTCCCTTCCCCTGAGATACTGGTCCTCCTTTTCCATTACCCCGGCCTTCCATACTTCACATGGACTGTGTTTGTCTCCATCTCTCCTCACTCTTCTACAGACTCATCAGATCAACTCACTTGACAATTTCTCCCTCCCTCTCAAGTACCCATCTCCAGCACCTTCCTTCTCTCTAATCCCACTCTTCTGCCCTGCCCTTTCTCATGGAGACCTCTACAGATTACCCATTCTATTTTCTTCCTGGGGCTGCTAGAATGAAATACCACAGACTAAGTGGCTTATACAAAAAAAACTTATTTTCTCACAGTTCTAGAAACAAGAAATCCAAGGTGTATTAGACAGGGTTCTCTAGAGGGACAGAATATTAATATTCTGTTGCCTTCTCACTGTGTCCTCACATGGTCACTCCTCTGTGCATGTTCCCATCCTGGGTGTCTCTTGTGTGTGAGGACACCAATCAAACTCGATTGGGGCCCAAACTAAAAGCTTCATTTTAACTTAATTACCTCTTTAAAAGCCCCATCTTCAAACACAGTCGCTTTAGGAGCTACTAAGGGTTATGGCATCACACATGAATTTTGGGGGGATGCAATTCATTCCATAACACCTAGAGGCCCACCTTGCTTTTTATTTCCACTTAATCCATATAGAACCTTGAAGGGAAAGGCATGAGTGATCAATTCCAAATCTACCATTAATTTTTGTGGGAGCTTGGCAGATCACCTCATCTTTCATCTCTCAGTTGGAAAAAAAAGAAGCTTAGAATAAAGGAGTTTTCAGCCTCTTTCCAGCTCAGACTCTGTGTTCTGCAGAGTTCCTGATGTGAGTGTGGGCATATGCCTGTGCGTGTGTATGTCTGTGGGCTAGCGTGTGGCAAACTCTCTGCAGAAAATGTAATGTCATCCGTATCTCTGTGCTGATAGGTCCTGAAAGTCAAATATTCTTAAAATAGTGTGGATTTAGGTGAAGTGAAATATTGTGTGATGAAATTAATGTTACATACAAGTTGCATAATTACTTTAAGACTTTCCAGCAAAAACTAACAGTTTTGCTGCAGGGAATGACCAAGAACTATCCCTTAGAACTGTTATTCAGTTGTCCAATGGAAAAGATCAGCAAGCACAAATGACTACAATAATGTCATGCTTCTAGATCAGAGGACTGCCTAGTATACTAGGAGAACCTATGAGTCAGCAGACATTAATATACTGCATCTCATCCATATTCGAGTCTAATGAGGTTACATAACGTAACCTACCGTTGGTCTCAAGAGAACAAGAGGCATCAAACTCATTAAACCTAAAATGCACATTTATTTAGCAGGTGCTAAACAGCCAAAATATCCCAACACTATTCACTGTTTTTGTGTCTTATGGTTTAACAAGGAGGCTTAAAAATAAAGAATAACCCACCAGCACTTTGGTTCACCCATTTCATACAAGGCAATTGGGATTCAAACTCACAAAGGTACGGTCCAGGAGGTAACATTCTTTTCATCGTTACTCAGATGGCGTACATGTTCACCTGTGTTCAAGATGCTGGTGATCCACTAACAGGCTTATTATTTGCTGCATTCATAAAGGGTTTTACTCTTTCCCTGGTGGAACAGAGCAAGCAAGCTCCTTGTCTGAGGTATGTGGTTGGTGAGTAGCAGAGCTCTCATTCTAACCTCATGTGTCCTTTCATAAAGTCCATGTGCTTTATATAGACAACCAAGCCTGGCATTCTCTTAAAACCACAGAAAATCATGAGTTAGGACCATGGATAGCTAATTATGAATTAATTTTCCTCCCACAAGAAATTGCTAACGTCAAGAAGTCTTTGGAAGCTGTATGGGATGGAGAATAATACTGCTTTTGTAGGCCATTCTTGCAGATTGCACTACCTCAGATATGTGTGACCTCTGCCCCAACAAAGGCCAACAGGGAATGATGAAAAACTGGCAATGGCCGGGCGCGGTGGCTCAAGCCTGTAATCCCAGCACTTTGGGAGGCCGAGCCGGGTGGATCACGAGGTCAGGAGATCGAGACCATCCTGGCTAACACAGTGAAACCCCGTCTCTACTAAAAATACAAAAAACTAGCCGGGCGAGGTGGCGGGCACCTGTAGTCCCAGCTACTCCGGAGGCTGAGGCAGGAGAATGGCGTGAACCCAGAAGGCGGAGCTTGCAGTGAGCTGAGATCCGGCCACTGCACTCCAGCCTGGGCGACAGAGCAAGACTCCGTCTCAAAAAAAAAAAAAAAGAAAAGAAAAACTGGCAAGAAAAATTCCCAGGATGTCTCTAAACAAGGTTTCCCATGCAACAGCCTTCCTCAGGGAGGCCCAGTCACTCACCCACCCCACCTTCCATGTCCATGCTAATGGCAGGGTGACCTGCTCAGAGCAGTCTTCAGTAAGTGACTACTTGAAATGCCTTACTGCAGTTCTCCTCAGTGACCCGTAAGAGGGATTAAGGGACTCCCCTGTGGCTGCATCCACAGCCATCAAACCTACCTTCACTGGGCCACACCAGTCTCCGCTTGGCCTTTCCAGATGGTCATGGCCCCAGGCTTGTGAATCATGTCTGAGTTCCTCTGTTGTTTTTCCAGGAAATTGGCATCCTAAGGCTAGTCCCTGTCTGACAAACTAACCCCTCCAGTCACCTCCCTGGATCTGTCTTTCCATCCCTGCACTGACACCCTAGGCCCAGACCAGAGCTTCACTCTCAGTCCACTGCACCCTACCTGCTTATAAAGGTTGACTAACTGACTTGTATCATACACTTAGAGTTAGAACTGGCACCCTCAAAATGCTGTCCATAGTCTAAGCACTGTGCCAAGGAACTTTTGTTTACAGAAACACAAACGAACAGATGTACAAACTCTATTTCCTGTGAGCTCTCAGGTCTCAATGGCCACCTTCAATATAACTGTTACATGCACTGGGAAACAAACAAAAAAAATTGTGTGTTTTAAAAAATAAAAATTGCAGCTGGGTGCGGTGGCTCACGCTTGTAATCCCAGCACTTTGGGAGGCCAAGGTGGGCAGATTACGAGGTCAGGAGATCGAGACCATCCTGGCTAACACGGTGAAACCCCGTTTCTACTAAAAAGACAAAAAATTAGCTGGCCGTGGTGGCTGGCGCCTGTAGTCCCAGCTACTCGGGAGGCACAGGCAGAAGAATGGCATGAACCCGGGAGGCAGAGCTTGCAGTGAGCAGAGATTGCACCACTGCACTCCAGCGTGGGCGACAGAGCGAGACTCCGTCTCAAAATAAATAAATAAATAAACAAACAAATAAAAATAAAAATTGCAGTGGTCTAGTTCCAAACCCGTAATATCTCTGAGGTATGCCTGTACTATGCAGACATCAAAATAGAATGAGGTATACTCTTGCTACTGGTATAAAATATGTCTAAAATACATTGTTAGTGGGAAAGAGGTAATGGTGTAGAACGTTGTGTATAGAATGTTACTATTTGTGCGGGGGAAATAGGAGATAAACACTATCTATATGCATGTCAATGAGCTTATGAATATAACATGTAGATATGCATAGACAGTAAAAGGATATCAAAAAACTGCAAATTGTTGCATCTGGAAAGGAAAAGTAGGATGTCTTCATCCTTTTCGCTACATTTGCTCTCCTAATGTTTGAATTTACCTCTGCCATTTGCATGTACAACGTATTTGCGTATGTAAAAGAAAAATCAAACAGCCTACCTCACTGTAGCCCTTTCTGAGCCTGCTAAGGAATGGTCCCTGGTAATACAAAGTTTAAAGAACGAAGCCGTGAATTTCAATTTACAGTTGAAATTCACCACTGTAAACTACTCTAGCGATGCGGCACAGACTTGACCTCCAAACCCCAAGCCTGCAGCCCGCGGCAGATAGGCAGAGAGTGGAGCAGCCGTCCCTCCTTCCACGCCCTGCCCTCCTTCTGCACATCCAGCCGCCTCCGCAATGGAGAGCTCGTGGCGTATAGCAGGCGCTCATTATTTGAAGCCTGTTCATTCTCCTGCTTCCTCGGTAGTTAAGGAGGCTTTTGGAAGTTCAAGTCCATCTCAGCTAAGAACCAGGAGACACAACTTTAGTGCCTCTCGGCCCGCTGGGTCTCGGCGGCACAGCGTCCCCTGCCGGCCACTGTGGCGGCTGCTGGAATCAGCCTCAGCGCTTAAGCTGCCGCGCCGGAGGAGTTGCCCCAGCTCGGCGTTCTCCCTCCAGGCAGCTGCTTCCAGCGCGGTGAGGGCAAGTCTGGGGATTATCTCCATAAAGGAAGCGGGGTGGCTCGGTGGAATGGCTTCAGATCCCCTTCCCAGGAGCCCGTGACCCGCCATTGGAAGACGAGTGGACCTCATTCTATTTCAATGTCTGCATAGTACTAACATTCGCTGTGGGCAAATCGTACCCGTGAGCCCAGAGAGCATCATCCCGGGAAAGCTTTCTCGAAGCACATGCTTCCTTGCACTACCACACACCCGCACACCCGCACGCACTCACTCCCCCAGCCTTCCTCCCCTTCCTCACTTCCGCCCTGGAAGAAGCTGCGAGCTGAGGAGGGAGGTGAAACCAGCAGTGAAAGGGGCCCGGCAGGAGCCCGCGCAAGCCCGGCCTGGGACATCGCAGCCGCTCCTGCCCTCTGCTGGCTGGAAGGCGCACTTACACATTGCGGTCATCGCGAATCGCCGAAGGCCGCTGGTGCAACTCTGCCGCCAAGAACGCTCAGCTGCCACCAGCAACTTGTCACAGGAGGAGTGGGGGTGTCTGCACACCTTAGTGAACCTACCAGCCTAGGACTCGTGAGTGGAGACTCGGCCACACCAGCAGCTGGTAAAGGCTGTCCTGGGGCCCAAATCCGTCAGTGACTCTGACATCTCAGGGACAGTGTATGGTGGCTATAGTGCTTTGCGAAGTTGCTGCCGGGAGTTATGTAGAAACGTCTTAGGGTGTTCAGATCCCTCTTAACTAAGGGGTTTTAGTGCTGTGAGTATTCCCATAAATGGGTCCCTATGGTACAATTATTTCGCAGCATTCATAGGGCCCACTGGGGCTCTTGATTTGAGGAGCCTTATTCAGGAAACATTTCTTGAGTACCTATGTGCCAGGTACGGTTAGAGGTATGTGGGTGTCATCAGAGAACGCAGAACATACATACAAAAAAAAATCTCTGCTTTCACGGAGGTCACATTCTAGTGACCTAGACACATAATGTATACTCACAGACAATAAACATATATGTAAATTACACAGACCGTTAAGGTGATAAGCTCTATGGAAAAAATAAAGCAGGAAGTAGAATGGGGGAAGCAATGGGTAGCTTTTTTTTTTTCTTTGAGACAGAGTCTGGCTCTGTCACCCGGGCTGGAGTGCAGTGGCACGATCTCGGCTCACTGCAGCCTCCGCCTCACGAGTTCAAGTGATTGTTGTGCCTCAGCTTCCTGAGTAGCTAGGGTTACAGGTGCGTACCACCACACCCAGATAATGTGGGACGTGTTAAGTCTGAAGTGTCTATTAGACCTCCAAGTGAAGATGTCAAATAGACAGTCTGTTGTACTAGTCCAAAGAGAGAGAGCTGGGCAGTAAGTATGTATTTGGGAGTTGTTAGAGAATCAACAGCATTTAAAACCTTGAGACTGGATAAGATCACCAAGGGATTGTGTGCACATAGAGAAGAAGACCCATGACTGACTCCTGGGGACCTCCAACATCAAGTTACCAGAGACAAGAGGAAAAATGTGTGAAGCGCCTGAGAATAAAAGGCCTGGATGGTAAGGGAAGAGCCAGGAGACAGGGGTATCCCAGAGACCATCATGCAGCCTCGACATGACTGCCTGCGTTGAGGGACCAGGACTGATCTCATAACGCTTTTCATCCCTATTTCTGTCACAAGAAGCCCCATTCCCAGGTCATCCTCATCAAAAGGAGGGAAAGATCCACTGTGCCTAATACTGATGAATGTGGAAAATTACCCTGTTGGGCTGGGAGGTCTTACTTCCAATGCAAGGAGTGCCCCCATAACCCTCATAACTCCTACTGATGGAGCTGAGGAGGCTGAGGAGTCCATTGAGATCTTCTTTTCTTTTTTTTTTTTTTTTCAAGATGGAGTCTCGCTTTGTCACCCAGGCTGGAGTGCAATGGTGTAATCTTAGCTCACTGCAACCTCCACCTCCTTTGTTCAAGTGATTCTCCTGCCTCAGTCTCCCCAGTATCTGGGATTCCAGGTGTGTGCCACCACATCCAGCTAATTTTTGTATTTTTAGTAGAGATGGGGTTTCACCAGGTTGGCCAGGTTGGTCTCAAACTCCTGACCTTTGGTGATCCACCCCCCCTCAGCCTCCCAAAGTGCTGGGATTACAGTAGTGAGCCACAGCGCCCAGCATTTTCTCTTTTCTACAAGGGAAACATGAAAATCCTTCATGATACACAAACATAAGCCCGATGGTGGGTCACCTTAGATCGTAAGCACAGATGAAAGCCTGTATCAGCGCTAGGAAACTATGGAGAGTATTACCTACTGGACAGTGTTGTTGTGAGGCTTAATCCCAATTACCTTATAGGAAATAGGTGTGCCAAAGAGGCAGTGGCTTCCTTATTTCCAACACTCCTTGCAAAACCATGAGGGATAAACATTTTGAATGATGCTGAGATATTTTAGGCCTTAAACACTCATCCAAGTTCCTCTTAGGTTTAATGACTTTTAGGTCTCTTGTTTTCCTATTAGATGAGGTGGGTGAAGCTGATAAGAGACAGCTAAGGATGGAAATGACTACATTAATGTTTGCTGACTGATATCCCCCAGTGTACTAACCTCAAACCTAAATAAAACCTCGGAGGTGTAAGATCATCTTATTGTCTCCTGTGCTGACATTTTCTCTTGCTCTGTTGAAGAAGGGAAAAGAAATAGGGATTTCTGTGTTGACTGCAATGTAATAGTTAAATGTTTTTCTTGATTGTCTTAAGGTAGCAACAACAATAATAACATACATACATACATGTATATATAGGACAATAATTTTATTTTAGTTAATTCGGTGATTTTTTTCTGGATTTAGGCATCGTATTTTAAGAAAAACAGATTTACATAGTAAAAAATTTCAGAAATGTAGATTGCATTTTCTGTAGATATTCCTCTACACACACACACACACACACACACACACACACGCACACTCCTCATCAGGGCTTCAAAGAACTACAAGAGTCTGAGCTAGAAGGAATTTGTGAGGTCCTTTATTCCAAGCTACATTTCATAGCTGAGGACCAGAATGGTAGTCCTCACAGAAAATTCGTGCTAGAACTGGGAATTAAACATATCATTCCTTAATATTGGGATCCCCTTAGTGCTATGTGGCAGTTAAAAAAATGAGGTGGGTCTGTGTGTAAGTTGTGGAGCTCTCCAGGAGAAGGTGCAGACTCAGGGTAGAGGGTGGAGGCACTAGCGCTGGCTGCGTCAGAGGAAGGAGGATGTGACTGAGTGAATTCCTCAGGCGAGTACTTGGAGGAGTGAGGAGAGATGGGGAGAATGTGAAGTCCTGAGGATTTGGGGTCTGGGATCGGGGGGAGCTTCCTTTCATCTGAAGGATGTAGGTTCTCTCCTCTCCATCTTTTCACTCCCTCCTCTAGAACAAATAACACAGCTCATATGTGGACCCTCTTTCTAACCATATCCTGGACAAGATTATTTTCTTCTAAGGCCCAGCACTTAGAAAATCTTCCCAGGCTGGGCATGGTGGCTCATGTCTGTAATCCCAGCACTTTGGGAGGCTGAGGCAGGTGGATCACTTGAGGTCAGGAGTTGGAGATCAACCTGGCCAACATGGTGAAACCCCATCTCTACTAAAAGTACAAAAATCAGCCGGGCATGGTGGCACACACCTGTAATCCCAGACACTTGGGAGGCTGAGGCAGGAGAATCACTTGAACCCAGGAGGCAGGGGTTGCAGTGAGCCAAGATCGCCCCATTGCGCTCCAGCCTGGGAGACAGAGCGAGACTCCATCTCAAAAAAAAAAAAAAAAAGAAAGAAAGAAAAGAGAAAACAAGGGCTGAGTCTGAGGTCACGAGGTTAGTGAATAGCAGAGCTGTAAGTCAGACTCTGATACTTTTTTTTTTGAAACAAGGTCGTGCTCTGTCACCCAGGCTGGAGTGCAGTAGTGGGATCATAGCTCACTGCAGCCTCCACCTCCTGGGCTCAAACAATTCTTCATTTAACCACAGATTTGATGTATTGATTATTCATTCACATTAAAATAAACATATAACAATGAACACTTTAAATGTGTATCTGTGTACCCTAACATCGGTCATCTCACTTTCCATCAGCTGTACACATTTCATTTTTTCACATACAGCTTTATCTTGAACTTTTTTTTTTTTTTTTTTTTTTTTTTTGAGACGGAGTCTCGCTCTGTTGCCCGGGCTGGAGTGCAATGGCGGATCTCAGCTCACTGCAAGCTCCGCCTCCCGGGTTTACGCCATTCTCCTGCCTCAGCCTCCCGAGTAGCTGGGACTACAGGCGCCCGCCACCTCGCCCGGCTAGTTTTTTGTATTCTTTAGTAGAGACGGGTTCACCGTGTTAGCCAGGATGGTCTCGATCTCCTGACCTTGTGATTCGCCCGTCTCGGCCTCCAAAGTGCTGGGATTACAGGCTTGAGCCACCGCGCCCGGCCTTATCTTGAACTTTAACTTAAAAATTCTACCTGGGCCGGGCGCGGTGGCTCAAGCCTGTAATCCCAGCACTTTGGGAGGCCAAGACGGGCGGATCAAGAGGTCAGGAGATCGAGACCATCCTGGCTAACACGGTGAAACCCCGTCTCTACTAAAAAATACAAAAACTAGCCGGGCGAGGTGGCGGGCGCCTGTAGTCCCAGCTACTCGGGGGGCTGAGGCAGGAGAATGGCATAAACCCGGGAGGCGGAGCTTGCAGTGAGCTGAGATCCGGCCACTGTACTCCAGCCTGGGCGACAGAGCGAGACTCTGTCTCAAAAAAAAAAAAAAAATTCTACCTGGAAAATGCTTTCACAGTAAAAGACCCAAGGACAGTATAAAAAAATGAATCCCAAGGTCAAAGATTTGGTCATATTTATCCAATTCTGTTCAAAAGAGAGGCTGAACAGGCAGGCTCTATATACTCATCATTGTGAAAATGATAAAATTGTTTACTAGGAGAGTTCCTCATATTTTTCATGGAGTTAACAAAAAAGTAATTCTTGTTTTTTCTCTTTGCTCTGATTCCTTGAATAAAGTAGTACGTTAAAATGTGATTTTCAGCAGGGCATGGTGGCTCATGCCTGTAATCCTAGCACCTTGGGAGGCTGAGGGGGGAGGATCACCTGAGGTCAGGAGTTTGAGACCAGCCTGGCCAACATAATAAAACCCCGTCTCTACTAAAAATACAAAAACTAGCCGGGCGTGGTGGCGGGTGCCTGTAGTCCCAGCTACCTGGAAGGCTGAGGTTGCAGTGAGCCGAGATCATGCCACTGCACTCCAGCTTGGGTGACAGAGCAAGACTCTGTCAAAAAACAAACAAACAAACAAAAAAACCAGGAGGTGATTCTCTGGGAGTCTCTCTGAGCCCACTCTGGCTCAGGAGGCTGCCCAGTTCAAAAACAAACAAAAAAAGGTGATTTTCTCTGTCTCAGATTTAGCAAGTGTTCCCAACAAATTGGGGCCAATGGCCAGGTGCAGTGGCTCACGCCTGTAATCCCAGCACTTTGGGAGGCTGAGGCGGATGGATTATGAGGTCAAGAGATCAAGACCATCTTGGCCAACAGGGTGAAACCCCGTCTCTACTAAACATACCAAATTTAACTGGGCGTGGCGGTGCGCGCCTATAGTCTCAGCTCTCTCGGGAGGCTGAGGCAGGAGAACCGCTTGATCCTGGGAGGTGGAGGTTGCAGTAAGCTGAGATGGTGCCACTGCACTTCAGCCTGGCAACAGAGCAAGACTCCATCTCAAAATAAATAAATAAATAAATAAATAAATAAATGCCAAGGACTAACCTACCTCAAGTCAACCAAAGCAGGACTTGGTAAAAAGGAAGGAGATGAAACCTGTTTTGTGACCTTTGCTTGCTAGCCACCCCCAGTCTATAAAAGAGCTGGCAAAGACAGAGGTATGATTTTCCTCAATTTACATGATAGTTACATTCCCAGCAAACTCTCTGCATTTTAAAACCATGCAAAATAAAAGGAGTTAGGGTAGAAGCTCAGATAATTCTAAGCTGTTTTCTTACCTACATAAGCAGCCAAGAATACAGTGATAAATTGTGTAGGCCATGCACGAATTATTTTACTTTGCTATACTCTGAGCACACTTGTTCCCTATCCATTAAATACTAGCACTGATCTCCTCCCCACTTATTATAGTTACCAAAAATATCTCTAGAAATTTCAAAACCATAAAATCACTAAAAAAAAAAAAAAACTGGTCTAGAAGAAAGATGAAAATCGTGTAAAATTACATTTCCATTACTGTGTCATTATATGATCAAATAGGAATAGCTCAACTTGTATGTTAGCGATATCCTCACATCCTAGCAGTATATATTTGATATCCTAAGTCTTCCTCTTTTTTTTTTTTTTTTTTTTTAAGAGATCAGGTTTGGCTATGTTGCCCAGGCTGGTCTCAAACTCCTGGACCCAAGCCACCCCTAACCCTGCCCCACCTTGGCCTCCCAAAGTGCTGTGATTACTTGAGCCACTGTGCCTGGCCAGTCTTCGTTTACTTTTAAGGGATTCTAACAATGTTCAACGATTTATTTATACAACATACATATTCCAAGTTTAACAATATACCTGGCTTTCCTCTAGGCACTGGGGATACAAATCTGAAGAGGGACAATTTGTGCCCTCGAGCCCTCTAATTAGAGGTCTGGAAGCTTACAGGCAAATATGATACACAGAGAGAAGTGAGCATTCATAGATTTTTTTGAAACCTAAATGGCATAACACACACAAAATGTTCCTGTAACACGGTGAAGTGAGTTCCTTCCCATTGCCTTTTTGAATTACATAAAACTGGCAAGAGACATCCCCAGGACATCTCTAGCAAGGCCTCCTATGCAACAGCCTTCCTCAATGAGGCCCAGCCACTGACCCATCCCACCTGCCCTGTGCTCAGGGCAGGGGTGACCTGCTCAGTAAGTGATAACCTCAAATACCTTGCTGCCGTATTTCCTCAGAAGCATCTAAGATCAGGAGGAAAAGACGGCTTTGTGGCCCAGATAGAATCAGACTATCTGTGTTCTTCGGTAGAAGGTGGTGTTGAAGACATTAATGCCTTATTTCCAAAAGAGAGTCCATGTCAGCATTGCTTGAGAGTTGAATTGACACTAGATTGAGGTACAGCCTCCTTTGGCAGGAGAGGAGTCAGGTTATTTGCCTGTTAGTGGGCAACGGAAAGACAACTAACACTGATTGGATGGAGAAAGCGGGGAGAACCAGGACTCTCCTTTCCCCTCTGCCCATTATCCTGATCCTGCTGTCCCAAAGGAATGTCTGATAAGTCATCTTCACAGCAGCCAGACTCAGGGCAGTGAGAGTCCATGAGGGATTCGAAGCTCCTTGTCTTTGAAGGGAGTGCGGGTAATCAAAGGAGAGTAAAAGTCCTTTCTGGAACATGTTCTTTCTTGTCAATAACCAAATAGAGGACTCTTCCCCCTTGATCACCCCTGGCCCAGCTGTTGCTACCCTGAAAAGACGTAGGCGCATCCAGAAAGAGGTCTTTTAATAAACACGGTTTAAATAAATCTCTGATGTTGTAATAAGCAGCCTGATGCAGAAATCCCCAGTTCTGATTTGTGGTGCTTACTACAATATTATAAAAGTTCTGTGGCTTTGGAAAGGTGATGTGATCCCATTAAGATGTCATGAACTAAGGAATTCTTTCCCCCATCTCTTCAGACATCCAGTTCTATAATTTTGCCTTGTTTTTTGTCTGATGTCCCTCACATCCAACTTGGCTCCCCACAATGTACTTCTTTCCACTCAGATCACACCAATTAGCCACTGAACTCTATATCTAACTATTCACACGGAGATACGATCAAAAGTTAACTTTTGCATGCTTGATTTTACAATGTCAAGAGGAATTCTCAACCTAGTGATGGCTTGAGTACCTGAAATATTTTTGAAAAAGTGGGAGGGAACTTACAAATTCTTCCCTTGTCTGCCATATCCATTCACTCACTTAAATTGTTTATAAGACAATAAAACATATAAAAGCAACATTTTCACCAGGCCAATCACCTCTCTCCAGCCTCATAATGATTAGCTTACATTCCTGTATCCAGATTTCCCTATAATTAATAATGTTGCATTTTTACATTCACCTCTTGATTTTACTCAGCTCCGTCCTGGAACATTAAATTTGTCTTGGCTTAGCTATACTAGTTTGCACTTGGCCCTTCCTGATGGTCAGGGTCCAGGCTTGTAAATTATGTCCAAGTTCCTCTGTTGCTGTTCCCAGGCCTGGGTGGCATGCAAGGTCCTGATATCCGCATCAGCCTCAGCTCATGCTGCTCCACGTTGCCTGACTCTTTATCTTCAGATCCATCCCTTGCTGTTAACTTTTCTATTTAATTCCTGAAACATCATCAAATAGGCCAAGATATGCTTTCATCTGGTGCCTTCAGGGAAGATATGCGAAAGGCCCATACAATAAGGAAGGTCTAGGATCACCTTGCTGAACCCAAGAGACTAGGGAGAGGTCAGTACACTACATGTCTTTTTTTTTTTTTTTTTTTTTAAGACATGGGGTCTCATTATGTTGCCCAGCTTGAACTCAAACTCCTGAGCTCAATTGATCTTCCCATGTCAGCCTCTTGCTAGCTGGGACTAAAGGTGTGCACCACCATGCCTAGCTCCCAAATGTCTTTCAAGCTAAGGTTAGTTAGCTCCCTCCGTTCGTTGCAATTACATTAACCTGTACCACGTTTTATGAAAATCCTTCACATGGTACCCGCAAGTAGTATGTATTTGTCATTCCCATAGACAGCCACTGCATTAGGGAAAGCTGTGTGAAAGAAGGTATTGACAGTTGGTACCTGCAGGTTAAGGGCAGATATTACAAGGGTACTTCACAACTGAAGAAATTTCAAGTGGTAGACATCAAGGTGGCTTTGAGCAACCCTGTGGCCAATGTCCTCAACAGCTGTTTTTACCATAATGCAGAAGATCTTTCCCTGGGACTATATCTTATCATGTCCCTTGATTACAAATAATGGTGTAATGACATTATCTAATAATTTAGTGGCTGCTGTGACACTGATTTGGTGCTTAAGCTAATGAAATAATAGAACAAGCCCACATTTAGCACCTCTTTGATATTAAAGACAAACTCACGCTAAAAACCCAGGATACTCTCCTTAACATGTGTTTATAATGATTCCTAATTTAAACAAACAGGTCCTTAGCCCAAGATCTTTCCTATCATTTGGATTTAATTTTGAGGCAGTGGAGGGCAGTTAAATATATGCAGAGGGACCTGTAAAAGAAATGGCAAAGTGGCTCACACCTGTAATTCCAACAGTTTGGGAGGCCACGGTGGGAGGATCACTTGAGCCCAGAAGTTCAAGATGAGCCTGGGCAACATAGCAAGACCCTGTCTCTACAAAAATAAAAAATTTTAATTAGCCATGCATGGTGGCATGCACCTATAGTCCCAGCTACTCATGAGGCTGAGAGGAGAGGATTGCTTGAGCCTGGGAGATCAAAGCTACAGTGAACCATAATCATGCCACTGCACTCCAGCCTGGGTGACACAGCAAGACCTTGTCTCAAAAAAAAAAATAAAAATAAAAAATAAAAATAAAATTAAAAAAAAAAGAAAGGAACAATTAAAAAATCTCTTTGGAGGTGTGCTTTGAACACAATTTAAAGAAGAATGGTCAAGGATTGGAGACAGTATTATCTGAGTCATTTCTCAGGATGCTATGATAACAATCTGATGCGTCTGGCCGGGTGCAGTGACTCACGCCTGTAACACCAGCACTTTGGGAGGCTGAGGTTAGGAGATCGAGACCATCCTGGATAACACCGTGAAACCCCGTCTCTACTAAAAATACAAAAAAATTACCCGGGCGTGGTGGCGGGCACCTGTAGTCCCAGCTACTCGGGAGGCTGAGGCAGGAGAATGGCATGAACCCAGGAGGCAGAGCTTGCACTGAGCCAAGATTGCACCACTGCACTCCAGCCTGGGTGACAGAGCAAGACTCTGTCTAAAAAAAAAAAAAATCTCATGCGTCATAAACAGAAATGTCTCCAGGAGCCAGGTAGGTGTTGCCACTGACTGAATGGACAGGAGGGAGGGAGGAGTGGAATCAGTGGAGACCCCTGAGCTTTGGTCTTAAAAGCAGAGGTGGCTACTACTTAAGAGGACATGACTGGCAGGTGTCATTGCTCACATCTGTAATCCCAGTACTTTGGGAGGCCAAGGCGGGCAGATTGCTTGAGCCCAGGAGTTTGAGACCAGCCTGTGCAACATGGCGAAACCCCACATCTACAAAAAAAATTACAAGAAGTAGTTGGGTGCCACCGCACTACATGCCTGTAGTCCCAGCTACCAGGGAGGCTGAGGTGGGAAGATCACTTGAGCCTGGGAGGTGGAGGTTGCAGTAAGCTGACATTGCACCACTGCACTCCAGCCTGGGCAGCAGAGTAGAACTCTGTCTCAAAAAAAAAGACACGACTTAAGAAGAAGTAACTGCTATTCAGCTTTAGTTGATCATCACATTGAGCTAATGGTGACCTAATATGGCCACATCTGTAGCTATTTTAAGGCAAGTCAGGAATCCAAATTGTGTGTGTGTGTGGTGTGTGTGTGTGTGTGTGTGTGTGTTTTGGTTTTTTTCTGTGAGATAGAGTCTCGCTCTGTCCCCCAGGCTGGAGTTCAGTGGCGCAATCTCGGCTCACCACAAGCTCCGCCTCCCGGGTTCACGCCATTCTCCCCCCTCAGCCTCCCGAGTAGTTGGGACTACAGGCGCCCACCACCATGCTCAGCTAATTTTCTGTATTTTTAGTAGAGATAGGGTTTCACCTGTTAGCCAGGATGGTCTAGATCTCCTGACCTTGTGATCCGCCCGCCTTGGCCTCCCAAAGTGCTGGGATTACAGGTGTGAGCCACCACACCCAGCCAGGAACTCAAATTTTTTATGTGAAAATCTCCGTTTGGAAAGGTTGCCACCACATCCAAAAATTATTTTTAAAAAACAAGCAAAGAAACCAAAAACACTGCATAGGCCAATCAAAATAGGTCTTGAGCCAGATATACCTGCTGTGACTGTAATATGTGAGTTTAGCCTCATGTAATAAACACTTGAGTACAGCTCATTCTACCCATTGAGACTATATGCATCACAGAGGGACTACACTACACCTAAGTCCTGTTTACATCCTCATCACCAATAAAACTGCATCCCATACAACATATATTTTCTTTTTTTTTTTTTTTTTTTTTTTTTTTTTTTTTTTTTGGAGACGGAGTCTTGCTCTGTCGCCCGGGCTGGAGTGCAGTGGCGGGATCTCAGCTCACTGCAAGCTCCGCCTCCCGGGTTTATGCCATTCTCCTGCCTCAGCCTCCCGAGTAGCTGGGACTACAGGCGCCCGCCACCTCACCCGGCTAGTTTTTTGTATTTTTTTAGTAGAGATGGGGTTTCACCGTGTTAGCCAGGATGGTCTCGATCTCCTGACCTCGTGATCCACCCATCTCGGCCTCCCAAAGTGCTGGGATTACAGGCTTGAGCCACCGCGCCCGGCAACATATATTTTCAAACTTGCAGCCAGGCATGGTGGCTCACGCCTGTAATCCCAGCACTTTAAGAGACTAAGGCAGGAGAATCACTCCAGGCCAGAAGTTTCAGACACACCTGTCAACAAAGCAAGACCCCATCTTTAAGAAAAATTTAAAAATTTTCCTGGCATGGAGGCATGTTCCTATAGTTCCAGCTACTCAGGGGGCTGAGGCAGGAGGATCACTTGTGCCCAGGAGGTTGAGGCTGCAGTGAGCTATGCTTGTGCCACTGTACTCCAGCCTGGGCAACAGGCTGAGACCCTGTATCTAATAAATAAATGAATGAACAAATAAATAAATGAATAAATTAAAACTTGCTTAATAATTTAAGGAATTAAGGAATTCCACAGAATGAGATGGCTAAGTCCTATTAGCTCTACCTTCAGGCCTGTTCAAGTCAATATTTGTGTCCATATTCATATAAGGGCATTAACAATAACGTTGCATTTTCAGATGACAAGAATGTAAAAAGATTGTGAAAAATACGTGAATTAATTTTGTTGGAAGATTACATACAGTTCAAGGGTCTAATTCCAATATTTCTCACCTAGAATTTGACCCAGTGATTTAACACCTCTAACAACTCACGCCTTCCCTACCTTCAATACACTTCCCCATCTCTGTGCATTTTCCCATGCCAATCCTTTTGTATGCACTGTCCATCCCTTCCCAAATGACCCAATAAACCCTTGCTCACCCTCATGACCCTGCTCAGGTGGAGCCTCCTTGTAGAAACCTTCCTAGACCCAATGGGCAAAGTAACTTCCTCCATCTCCATGCTCCCAAAAAGCAATGTTCATGTAAGTGTTATTGCTTCTATCACATATTTAGTTTCTCTGCTTCTCCATAAGCTACTTAAGGACCAAGACTACGTTTCATGTATCTTAACATACCCTGTGACTAACACAGTTTCAGGAGTAGAGTGCACAGTACATAAATGCCTCATTTATAAAGATTAAATTCCCACTTTACATGGTGAAATACAAGCACTAGGAATGTAAATGACAGTTGTGTAGAAAGAAGCACAAATGTGAATGAATGCAAGATTTTGGAAACCTAGGTTGGAGTTGTTTATACATTAGATATTCATTCTTTTTTTTAATCAAGAACAAACTTTGTTTAACTTTGTACCCTATTAACAGAAGTTTTAAAAAAAGGTTTTACTAAACCCTCAGCTGTTGTCTCTCCTTCCCAGCTGGGGCTGTGACTGGAGCCCTTTTCCACAGCCTTGCTGCATCTTCTCCTTAGTACCTGCTCCACCTGCCAGGAAGTAGCTAGTTTCCATGTCTCTGTGCTCCAGTTTATGGGCTCCTCCCAGGTCTGACCATCAGCAGCCTCCTCCTCATCTTCCTTCACACATAAGTCCTCAGGAAAAGGTATGCTGGCCTCTGGTTCTGAAGCCACCATACCCTTATCTGGCTTGCTATCTTGTAGCAGCTTCACGGTTCATAGCTGCATGTTCAGAAGCTCCTACTGGGCTCCAGCCAAAGTAGTCACACACTCAAAAAGGGGGTCCAGTTGGGCCATCAGATTTTCCAGGTGCTGCTCTGTCTGGATCAGCTGTTGCTCCAGCTGCAATGGTTGCTTCTTGCCTGTCTACCCTCTTGGAGAACTGCAGCTTCATCTTTTCCCTGTTGTAGAAGAAGAAAAGGGCAATACTGCAGCAAAATTATTCTGCTCCATCACCTCAGTCTCCAAAGCCAGTAAGCAGAGGGGTGTCATTTAAGGTAGAGAAAGCTATTGGGTTTTTACCTCAGAGAATCACAATTACTTCTAGTCTAGTTCCTCACCCAGCACATGAAGCAGTATGTCAACATCTCCCACACATGGTCATTCAGTCTGCTGAAACACCTCCAGGAATGAGCAGCTCTCTCCAGTCTGATTGAGCTCTCATTGTTAGACAGTTCATATACAAAGCCAAATTTTCTTTCATGTATCTTCTTTCCATAGTGCTGATTAGAGCCTTCCAAAATAATGACTCTTCAATGTGATAGTTCCTCAGGAATTTAAAGACAATGGGCATACCCTTGCCCCCTTTCCTGAGTTTTTTCTGGTTTAATATCTTTGATCTTTTCAGTCAGGGCTCATTTTGCATAGTTTTCTCTGGTTGCTTTACTGAACATATAGTGCTCTTAAGGCAGTTCTGTGAGAAGAAAATTCTCCAGGAATGTTCTGATCAGTAGATAAAGCACAATACCTTGTTCCTACCATTGATTTGGGAAGTAGGTTGTCACATCACACCATAAATTTATTAGTCAATGGGTATGCCTAAGTGTCTCTCATAAGTGCTGCTGCTAAGAAATGTCTTCTTCCAGGCTGTACTCAGGCCCAGTGATAGAATTTACTAAACTATCCTTTTTGGCCGGGCGCGGTGGCTCAAGCCTGTAATCCTAGCACTTTGGGAGGCCAAGACGGGCGGATCACGAGGTCAGGAGATCGAGACCATCCTGGCTAATACGGTGAAACCCCGTCTCTACTAAAAATACAAAAAACTAGCCAGGCGAGGTGGCGGGCGCCTGTAGTCCCAGCTACTCCAGAGGCTGAGGCAGGAGAATGGTGTGAACCCGGGAGGCGGAGCTTGCAGTGAGCTGCGATCTGGCCACTGCACTCCAGCCTGGGCGGCAGAGCGAGACTCCATCTCAAAAAAAAAAAAAAAAAAAACTATCCTTGTTAAATTTCATTATTAAATTCAGTCACTCATCCTAGCCTGTCACGTCTACCTGGGATCACTAGCTATCTCTTGTAGTTTCATACATCAAAATTGGTTCAATTGGTTCTATTTTCTAATGCAAATAACTAATAGGGTCAGGGCTGAAGATACTGTCCTGGAAGGTATTACTTTCCAAATGTACCGTCAACTCATATTTAAGGGCTTCCTTCCCTAGGAGACCATGAGACCACTTGATGTCTTGAACTCTAGAAACACCGTGGTTGCAGCAATCAACCCCTTGTGCCACCGTTGGCCCCACTTTAGTAGTATGAACACTAGCTGGGTGTCCAGCTCCACCAGTTGCCGCTCTGGATGACCTCAAGCAAGTGGCTACTCTTTATTAGATTGTAGGAAAATTAAATGTGATGGTCATTATTCATTTACAGTTTACTACGTGCCTTTCATATCCCTTACCTCGCTGAATCCTTAAAATTACTCTATAATGTTGGAGGCCAATCAACTATTATCTTCATTTTACAGACAGTGGAAACTGTATCTTGCTCTCAGTACTATGGCACCGCCATGAGAGATGCAGACTCAGGGCACCCCCACCCCCCACCATCCTTGCATCTGAAACACTTACACAGCAAAAAAGCCACAATGGCTGAGGTATACAGCATTCCCAAAAGCAGCACCCTGGCCCTGGCCCTCTCATGCTGGTCCTTGAGCAGCAGATGCCAGCATTCTGTGGCCCCAGGGCCCACATGGGCTGGGGTCCCTGTGGAAGGAGGGCAAAGTAGATATTCATTCTTTTACAGATTTTACATAAAGATCTGTGTGGTTGTTTTAGGCTTATGTTAGTTGACATGGAATGGAGGCATTAATCACGTCACGACTAAAATCTAGAGAAGGTAAATCCAATGCACATGGAGCAGTGGAATCACTTCAGGAGGAACTGAACAGACTGCTTTAACCCACTGCAGAATTTTGAACAGCAAGAAATCCAAAGACTCAAGTTTCCAGCATAGAGGTGTGATGAGATGGAGAATGTTTGTATGAAGAGAGAAACAGGGGTGCTGCTAAAAACAAAAAAGAAGCTGGGTTCCTCCTTGAAATGGCCCTCCCTTGCTCTATTTCTTTTGGGTTTTAGGCCCCCCTTTATATAACATGGCTCTTTGGCGTGCTGGAGTAGGATTAAAAAGAAGAAAGAGGCCAGGCATGGTGGCTCACTTTAGGAGGCCGAGGCAGGTGGATTGCCTGACGTCAGGAGTTCGAGACCAGCCTGGCCAGCATAGAAAAACTCCATCTCCACTAAAAATAAAAATTAAAAAAAAAAAAAATACCTTGCTACAGTGGCGCGCGCCTGTAAACCCAGCTACTCGGGAGGCTGAGGCAGGAGAATCGCTTGAACCCAGAAGGCAGAGGTTGCAGTGAGCCAAGATCATGCCATTGCACTATAGCCTGGACAACAAGAGCAAAACTCTGTCTCCAAAAAAAAAAAAAAGAAGAAGAAGAAGACGAAAGAGGGAGAGGAAGTTGAACTGGCTTGTAGAAGATTTCATAGATGTCTGATGCCCATAGTACTATCAGAGCTTGAATAAAAACATCTTCACCAAATTCAAAATGGAAATTTGAAATTTGGAACAAGATTTGTACAAGAAAAAAAATACCACTTCCCATAACACGGTCTCCTCCTCTCCTAGCTTTAGCCCTTAACACAGAGTGTGGCACACCTAACACGGTCAGTAAAGAATTCCACCGACTCAAGAATGAAAAATAAACTCCATATCATAGATAAATGTCTTTTCCTTCCTCTTTATCTTCTCTTTTTTCATTCCTTTCTTCTCACATTTTTTCTTCATTTTCTTCATAATAGCAGGTCTCCTAGGCTAGGTGGCTGTGCCGGCCATTCCCAGTGATTCTCAAAAACACAGACAGATCCTTCTGGAAAGTTCTGTCTTGAATTAGTCCCTGTTGCAGGCCAGTACATTAGAAATGGTATTTCTAGAAGGCTTGGAGAAGTAGTGATAAGCCTGAGTTTCCTTCTTGGGATTCCTCTCCTAAGTCTGAACTAGAAACCACTGACCCAGTTGTTAGACAATGGAGGCCCCTAACACAGAGCATTTTAATGGGATAATTTTTAGATTTTCTTGAGAAACATTAACTGAGAATAGAAAGACTTCTACATTCTCTCACTGCCATGGCCATTCTGGTCCCCATTTCAGGGTCTCAGTCCCTCAGGAGAGATATACAAGACTCCCAGTGAGTGTCCAGTCCTTGGATTTTCCTCTAATACTTTATCCATGTGTTAAGAGTTCACACTGCACCTCTAAAGAAGCTCCTGTGTGACCGGGACTCATCTTCTGAGGATATCAGCGATCCTTTCATGCCATCCCATGCCAAGACTAACACTGCTCTGTGGTGATCCCCCATCCTATATCTGTAGGAAGCCATGCTGGGTCTGCCCCAGCCAGAGTTTTAAAAATCTAAAATCCCTCCGGAACCTCCTTGCTTTCTTCAACATAGATTTTTGCCAAAGGAGATCAGATCCAATTGGCAGATCGCTGTTCCACAGCAGAATACTTCGTAATTGGATTAGTCTCAATAGCAGCAGTAGTTCTGGCCTTGAATATGAGTTAATCAGCCAAGTCACAACACAAGGAAGCCGACGGCACCAGAAAACCCTGCACAATCCGTGAGTTTCTTCATAGTTGAGACTCAGATGAATCATCATTTGATCTGACTCATGCCTCCCCCTGCCTTAGGCCACAAGACTGAGGCTTTGCCTGGGATCTGCCTCTTTTCCACTCAAGAGTCAAATGAGCTCCCAAGGAGTAAGAAAAAAAAATGTTATTGATTCTGATTTGCACCCCAGTATTTTTTTAATTAATCATAACGAATCAAATATTTACATTAGAAGAAATCTTGTGTTGTGAAAAAAAGGAAGGAATAAAAGAAGGGAGGAAGAAAAGAAGTGGGAGGGTGGGAGAGAAAGGAAACAATAGATTAAGGCCAGGCACGGTGGCTTATGCCTATAATCTCAGCACTTTGGGAGGCCAAGGACAGAGGATTGCTCGAGCTCAGGAGGTCAAGACCAGCCTGGGCAACATGGAAAGATTCCATCTCTAGAAAAAAATAAAAAATTAGCCAGGCACAGTGGCATACATCTGTGGTCCCAGCTATTCAGGAGGCTGACGTAGGAGAATCGCTTGAACCTAGGATGTGTGGCTGTAGTGAGCCATGTTCTCACCACTGCACTCCAGCCTGGGTGACAGAATGTCACCTGTCTTAAAAGAAAACAATAGACTAGAAAAAAAAGAAAGAAAAGAAAGCAGTAAGTGACATAAGACCAAGAAGAAAAAAGCAAACTTGAGCATCATCTGTCCTCCCAGTGGCCTACTGAGGGAAAAGGGTGGACACTGAGCTTCACAGCCCACAACAAATCAGGCAGGGTCACTTCTGCAAACACTGATAACCTACTAAAACCCAAGTACAGAATAAGATAGACACTGAGATTCAGAGACAAAGTCAAGATGGCTCCTACTGCTGCAGGGAAACTAGAATGACTCAGAATCCCAGACAGGTCATGTTTGAAGAGGCCATTCATACACTACCAGTGAGGTGGAAGTTGCATTCCTTTCTCCCTTCTCTCCTTCTCTTATCCTGGAGTGCAAACATTGTGTGGAGCACAAACATTGTGTGAAGCCCACACATAGGCCTTTGGAGTTGAACTACTATGAAGGCACGTGAAATGTGGTGATTCCCTTGGACAAATTTCCTACAAGGAATCATTTCACAAAGCTTTATGGGCAGCAAATGCCCATAATTTGGATGGTGGCTTTTGGAGCCATGACATGCTCTCACCTATATGAATAGAATTCTGAGGACAAGAAGCTGAGAGATTTACTCAAGAGCTCTGACTAGCTGACAGTAGAATGTTGGCAGATCTTCCAACACACACATCTAGTATGGCCCAATCTTCAGAATTATCTTTGCATTTGGGCAAGAAGAGGCCCCATCGCCAGCACCTTGGCATTTGGGCAAGATTAGCACAAAAAATGAGGGATGACTTCAGGAGTAAGAACCTTTGAGACTGCCTGGGTTGTGGACTTGTTAATAGTCTGGAGAGATATCATCAACAGGTATCAATTTAATGGTTCCACTCCTCAGATATCTCTAGGGCAGAATCCTCAGCCCAGAGCACACACAGGATCACTACTACGAATATGAGCATTCTCACTGGAGGGGTAGAGGTCACTGTGGTGACCCTTTTGAGCACCCAGGAAAGATTCCTAGGTAAAAGGAGGACTGAGGAAAAGCTGGAAAAGAGGCAAGTGTCAGCCTAGGACGTGTCAGTGGGCCCTGCATTCATCTACAGGAAAGGTGGTTCCACATGGAAGAGGCAGAGCAGCCCTTCTCCCTTGTCCACCCATGTCTTCTCACCCCACCTCACCCCGAGATGAGGAGCCCTGAGAGAGCTGGCAGGCTGCGGTCGGTGAGGGCTGCAGATTTGGAGAAGAAGTCGAATAAGGGAGAGGACCACAGAAGGGCAGTCCAATTAGGGTGCTGGGGCCTGAGATCCCTGGACCACCTGTGGAAGGGCCTGATGACCCAGGAGTGTAGCCCTCCAGATGAACTGGCTGGTTCCACACACAAGTCAAGTGGATATGCTGGGAGAACATCCTAAACCTGTAACAGAAATTAGGGGGGCAGGAACCCACAGAAATCACCTACTGGATGAGCTCAAGTGTTTGGAGACTGAGGTAGCAGTTGTGCACTGTCACATTCCGAAAGTAGATATGGTCTGGCATATGCCATTTATCCTTCTGCATATGCTCTGGTGAATGAAGGAGTTGATGGGCCTGCAGACTCTGGAGACCATTACCCTGTCTACATTATCACGTCACAAGAGTGGCTGGACCCACCTGAGATTCTGCACCTCAGGTAGTCACGACGGCTACTGTAGAAGTCCTGGGCCTGGGGAAAACAGTCTGATCTAGCAGCAGACTCAGGAGGGTCCCCGTCAGAACCAAGTTTTCTGTGAAGTGGGTTTCAGTCCTTTTCCCGGAAGTACCTAGCACGCACGTAGGTGTTCTCAGTAAGTGTTATGTTAGCTTACTAAGAAGACTGGTCTCATTTGAAGAGAAATTAACAAATGTAAAAAAATAAAATAAAATAAACCTATTAACTAGGTTTAATATTTATCAAACTATTAACTATTCAATAATTATTTAACTATTAATTTCTGTTATCTTCAGTCTCTTAAATATGATGTTTCTCTTCTCTTCTTTCCGTTACTGCAGTCTCCCTTTTTCACACAGGGAAACAACCCAAGACTCAGAGTTCTCCGCGGAGGAATGCAGGAATGCAAAGAACACAGGAAGTCAGTACTCCCAGAAACAGTCTTTGCCGGTCAATGGCGCGCTCACACCCAACTCCATCCTGCCCCCGTCCCGCCCCACCCTCTTGATTTCTGGCGCCGGTGACCAGGCCCAACGCAGCCTCCAAGTCGGCCCAAACACGGTTTCCGCCTCAAGATATTTATATAACCATTGCTTATTGGCTGCTGGGAAACACTCGCTCTTCTGGTTGGCTGAAACTGTCGGGGTACGTTCTGCGAAGGCTGCTACTTGCGGCGTTGTGACTGAGGGTCACAGGCACCTACATTTCCGTTTCCGGTTCGCCTCCGGAGCCATGGCGGGGTCACTGAAGTGTCTGGTGACATTAGGAAGATGGTTCCCCGGCCTCGGAGTAGCTCCCCAGGCCCGGGTGAGTGCCTACATTGCCGGCTCACGGAGAGACTCTGGATCTGCAGAGACATCTCCGCGCGGAGGAGGAGCGCTCCTGGCAGCCCCCACCCTAGCGAGCGCCAGCAACTTTCCTTTCTGCCAGGAAATCAACCTTTCTTTCTCTGCCTGCAGGCGTTCGCCGCACTAGTACCTGGAGTGACCCAGATAGATAACAAGTCCGATTTCCTGCAGAAAAGGCCTCATCGCCAGCACCCTGGCATCCTAAACCTACCACACGTGCGGCTGCCACAGGCACTGGCTAACGGTGCCCAGTTACTGCTACTTGGTGAGTAACGGCTGGAAAGGGAGAAGAAACGGGACTGGACCTGCATGCAAGTGATTCCGCTTTTCATCTTTGGCCCACAGAAAATTCTCCCACTATGGAGAATCAGGTGCAAACACTGACCAATTATCTCTGGAGCAGACATTTGCCTGTAGAGCCAGAGGAGTTGCAAAGACGGGCTAGGCATCTTGAGAAGAAATTCCTGGAAAACCCAGGTAGGACTTACGAATAATTAAAAAGTAGGCCAGATTGGAATATCGGTTAGAAATGAAGAGTAAGAAATAATTTTACAGTCTCTCGAACAGGTACTGAAGTCTCTTATTTGACTTTCTAACCAGAGCAGCAGTTGTTACAATGATGCCTTACTAAAAGAAAGTAGATTATTCTAGAGATTGCTTAGGTAAAGGTTAGAATGTCCCAATATACTGTTTTTTGTTTGTTTGTTTGTTTGTTTGTTTTTGTTTGTTTTTTGAGACGGAGTCTCGCTCTGCCGCCCAGGCTGGAGTGCAGTGGCTGAGATCACTGCAAGCTCCGCCTCCTGGGTTTAGGCCATTCTCCTGCCTCAGCCTCCCGAGTAGCTGGGACTACAGGCGCCCGCCACCTCGCCCGGCTAGTTTTTTGTATTTTTTAGTAGAGACGGGGTTTCACCATGTTAGCCAGGATGGTCTCGATCTCCTGACCTCGTGATCCGCCCGTCTCGGCCTCCCAAAGTGCTGGGATTACAGGCTTGAGCCACCGCGCCCGGCCTGTTTTGTTTTTTGTTTTTGCTTTGAGACAGAGTCTTGATCTGGCACCCAGGCTGAAGTGCAATGGCTCGATCTCGACTCACTGCAACCTCCGCCTCCCAGGTTTAAGTGATTCTCCTGCCTCAGCCTCTTCAGTAGCTGGGATTACAGGCGTGCACCACCACACCCGGCTAACTTTTGTATTTTTAGTAGAGACAGGGTTTCATCATGGTGGCCAAGCTAGTCTTGAACTCCTGACCGCAGGTGATCCACCCGCCTCGGCCTCCCAAAGTGCTGGGATTACAGGCGTGAACCAACGTGCCTGGCCACCAATATACTGTTAAAATCTAGATACTTGTTTTTTTCCTGCAAGTCCACTGGATTAGGACCTTCTAAGTTTTTATTCAGGTAAAATAAAGTTCCTGGATGACCTCTACCCAGTACTGAAACCCTCTTCTGGGATAAGAGGGTAAATATAATTCATCAAGTTAGTTTCATGATTGTGAGCTCCTTAACATTACCATTTATTCATCTTGCATTCCCTGCACACCTCACAGTACCTGGCTCATAGTAGGTGATCAGTAGATACTTGCTAAATAGTACTGAACTGAACAGTCATGAGACCTAGATTTTCAAATTTCTTTCTTCTCCATAGGAAAAGTGGAGATCATCAAAACCTTAAATTTTGGAGAAGTGAAGAAATCCAAAAAATAGTGCCCTTGGCCTACCCTTTAATTTTTTTTTTTTTTTTTGAGACAGAGTCTTGCTCTGTTGCCCAGGCTATATAGTGCAGTGGCACGATCTCAGCTTACCACAACCTCTGCCTCCTGGTTTCAAGTGATTCTCCTGCTTCAGCTT
The DNA here is from genome assembly GCF_009764315.1 of Trachypithecus francoisi. Lineage (NCBI taxonomy): Eukaryota > Metazoa > Chordata > Mammalia > Primates > Cercopithecidae > Trachypithecus > Trachypithecus francoisi. The sequence continues at coordinate 85,274,956 of NW_022681468.1, read as the reverse complement.
CCCAAATAGCTGGGACTACAGGTGCACGCCACCACGCCTGGCTAATTTTTGTATTTTTAGTACAGAGAGGGTTTCACCATGTTGGTCAGGCTGTTCTGTTCTTGAACTCCTGACCTTGTGATCCACCTGCCTCAGCCTCCCAAAGTGCTGAGCTTACAGATGTGAGCCACCACGCCCGGCTTACCCTTTAAATTTTTATCACACTTTCCTTTAATGTAAAACCTGTGGGACAGGATTGATTAAGCTGAATAAACCATTCTTAGAAGCAAAATGCTATTTGAAACAATCTATTAGTGGTAGTAGTTACTGTTAATTCTTGCCTGAAACTTTTCTCTAGGTTTGTTGTCTCTCTTGAGCTTTAAAACTTTCTTAGGTGGAATCAGGGAGGACTGGGTGGGCAGTATATTCAGATATTGGATTTGAGCCCTGTTCTCCCTAGGTCCTGACTTCCAGTCCTTGTTCTCACCACAGACTTATCTCAGACAGAGGAGAAACTTCGTGGAGCAGTGCTACATGCACTACGTAAAACTACCTATCATTGGCAAGAGCTGAGGTAAGGGGGCCTAGAAGAGGTGCACAAGAAAGAAAAGGCAGACTTTAGAAAGAGAGTAGGGGAGTACAATTACACAATCAATTTAGTATTTTTTTTTTTACATCGCCTGACCTTAAAAGGATCAATTTAGAGGGCCGGGTACGGTGGCTCAAGCCTGTAATCCCAGCACTTTGGGAGGCCGAGATGGGCGGATCACGAGGTCAGGAGATCAAGACCATCCTGGTGAAACCCCGTCTCTACTAAAAAAAAAATACAAAAAACTAGCCGGGCGACAAGGCGGGCGCCTGTAGTCCCAGCTACTCGGGAGGCTGAGACAGGAGAATGGCGTGAACCCGGGAGGCGGAGCTTGCAGTGAGCTGAGAGCCGGCCACTGCACTCCAGCCTGGGTGGCAGAGCAAGACTCCGTCTCAAAAAAGAAAAAAAAAAAAAAAAAAGGATCAATTTAGTATTTGAAAAAGTTAAAGTTCAAAGTTTCGAACACTGAAGTTTGAAGATTTAGTGTTTGTAAGGTTCCCCAGGACCCTTTGGTATTGGGGAGTGAAAGGGCTGAGCTGGAAGAGCCCTTTCCAAGATGACATTTTCTAAATCTAGAAGGTAACTATGGGATTAAGGTTATTTACTAGTATGTATGACTCTCTGATTTCAATGGCAGCTACACTGAGGGACTGAGCCTGGTGTATATGGCAGCAAGACTGGATGGTGGCTTTGCAGCAGTCTCCAGAGCATTCCATGAGGTGAAAGTCCCTTAACTTCCAACCTGAACTTTTTGACCATCAGTTCCCTATTAATAAAGTAGTTTTCTAGGATGGGGATTCTTGGGACATTGCATATGCATTTTTTTTTTTAAAGAGGATCTCCGCTGGGCATGGTGGGCTCCTGCCTGCAGTCCCAGCTGTTTGGGAGGATGAGGCAGGAGGATTGCTTGAGCCAGTTTGAGGCTGCAGTGAGCTGTGATCTCCACTGTACTCCAGCCTGGTGACAGAGTGAGACCTCATCTCTTAAAAAAATACAAAATAAAGACGTTCTCTTTATCCTGTGAAAGCTTTCGGTGACCCAAGAAAGGTTTAGAATCACTATTTTAAGAGATTCTTATCCCATAAGGTATTTATATTGAATCTCAAAAGGCATTCACATCTCACATCCTCTGTGATAGGCTCCTAATTCATATTTATCAAGGTCCTAAATAAGTATCTAATTACTCTGCTGTGGGATGTTGTATATTTCTTCAGATCCGGGCTCGAAATCCAGCATTTCAGCCACAAACTTTGATGGACTTTGGCTCGGGTACTGGTTCTGTCACCTGGTGAGTAACTTTCTTCGGCCTTGTCTTGGTCAATTTTAGCTCTAGAAAGCCATACTTACCCCACTCCAAAATTAAGAGACTGGAAAACCAGAGGGAGAATAGGCAAGTTGGGAATCTATAATGTTTCTTCCATCGGATTAGGCAAGGCAGAAGAAGGTATATGGATTGGGGCCAGAACTTAAAGAAATGTCAAGTGAAAAAAAGGCACATGTTTAGAAAAATTAAAAAGAAAAGGAATTATCAATCAAAGTTTTTTTGCCTACAAATAATATTTTGAGTCTACCTTTTTTTTTCTCTTTTTGGAGATGGTGTCTCGCTCTGTCGCCCAGGCTGGAGTGCAGTGACATGATCTCGGCTCACTGCAGCCTCCACTCCCAGGTTCAAGTGATTCTCTTGCCTCACCCTTCCAAGTAGCTGGGACTACAGGTGCCGGCCACCACACCCAGCTAATTTTTGTATTTTTAGTAGAGACAGGGTTTCACCATATTGGCTAGGCTGGTCTCAAACTCCTGACCTTGTGATCCACCTGCCTCCACCTCCCAAAGTGCTGGGATTACAAGCATGAGCCACTGCGCCCAGCTGAGTCTACCTTTTTTTTTAAAGGAGTTGTAAATAAAACAAGAAAATAACACTATTAGTTATTTTATTACTAACTATACAACTATTTTAACATAACACTCTCTTTTCCCAGGGTGGGGTTGGGTGTAAATGGGTCTCTTGTAGAGATGACTCTTGGTCATGGGAATTGGTGATTTATAATAATTTTGCCATCTTAGGGCTGCTAACAGTATTTGGGGCCAGAGCCTACGTGAATATGTGTGTGTGGACAAATCAACTGACATGTTGGCTTTGGCAGAAAAACTACTCAAAGGTGAGTACAAGAGCACTTCCAAAGTTGAGGGAGTTAAGAAAGCAAAGGGGTACTAGTAAAAGTGTTTTACTGGGAAGTAGAGAAGAGGGTAAAAATTAAGATGAATCTGGTTTACTTTTAAAGTTATGGTCAAGCAAAGGGTGGTATTAGAGGTTTCTGCTGGACTGAAGATGGGTTGGGTAAGATTCAAAGGACAAGAGGCCTAATATTCTCCCTGCCGGTTTTTTTTTTTTTTTTTTAATTAGAACCTGTTACCCAGGCTGGTCTCAAACTCCTGGCCTCAGACCATCCTCCCACTTCATCCTCTGGGGTAGCTGGGATTACAGGCATGCACCACCATATCTGGCTCATCCCTGCCCTTTTTGATAGATACTTTCCCTATTCTTCAGGCCATGTTTCTTATCTGGATATCTCTTCAGTTTATACCTAACTTCCTACACACTCAAAGTTGCCTCTTCTTTTCTCCACAGGTGGTTCAGAATCTGGGGAGCCTTATATTCCAGGTGTCTTTTTCAGACAGTTTCTACCTGTATCACCCAAGGCAAGTGGCAGTGTTTAGAATATTCTAAATGTGGAATGTAGCAGATGGAAAACTATGGCTTGAGCTTTGCAGCCCAGCACTGAGTGTCAGAAGATAAAAGAAATTTATCGGCTAGGACTTTATTATATTCTTGGGATGCAGAGATGTTGAGTGTGTCATGTTCTTTGTCTTCGTCCTCAGGTGCAGTTTGATGTAGTAGTATCAGCCTTTTCCTTAAGTGAACTGCCCAGCAGGGCTGACCGCACTGAGGTAGTTCAAACCTTATGGCGTAAGACAGGTCATTTCCTGGTGAGTTAAAATTCCTTTTTCTCCTTAAGTCTTAAAGCAGCTTCATGGATTTCATGCCTTTGCTCCTCTCATTGTCTTCGTTCTTCACCATTTTTCTCCTTTATGGGTTTCTTTATCCCTCTTTGAGGGTCTCCATCCTGATATATAATGTGTATTTCTTCTTAGGACCCCTTCTCCATCTATGATGCTTTTACAGAGCTACTGACATTTACACTTTCATGTCATTTAAGTCTTCTGCGTATTTTTCCCTTTTATGAACAGGTACTGGTGGAGAATGGAACAAAAGCTGGGCACAGACTTCTCATGGATGCCAGGGATCTGGTCCTTAAGGTCAGGCTTCTTCTTCCCTCCCTCCCCAACACGTATGTCACTAATTACTGTTAGTCTCTTAAAAACTAAAGAGACGGTCATATATTGACAAGGGTGACTCTCAGGAAACTGGGCATATAAAGTCATTATGATACAGAGCAGTGGTTGGCAAATGAGAGCCTGTGGGTCAAATCCGACCTGCCACCTGTTTTTATGTAAGCCATGCTGATTTGTGCCTCTGTTGTCTGTGACTGCTTTCACACTACAAACAGCAGAGTTGAGTAGTTGGGACAGAGACAGATTTTGCCTACTCTCTGGCCCTTTAAAAGAAAGTTTGCGGAGTCCTAATCTGGGGCATTGCTGAGCCAAGAACCTTGTCACTGGGGGAGAGTATGAGCCAGTGTATAATCATACATTTAATTGTCCTGGAGTGGGATTTTTTTGAGAGTGGAGGTTGCTGACAAGGGAGAGCACCGTACTATGTGCCAAGTTCTTGCCTTTCTCCTGCAGCAAAGAGGAAGTTATTTGTCTGGAGTATTAAAGATGCAGCCAGCTTAACGCAAAGGACATAGTTAATAGTTTTTAGAATTGAATGTTAAAGGAGTCCTCAGTTTACTGACTGCAGAGATTGAGTTATGAAAATAGACGCCTGGCCCAGCTTTATTTCTTTTATTTCCTTTGATTTCAGGGAAAAGAGAAGTCACCTTTGGACCCTCGACCTGGTTTTGTCTTTGCCCCGGTAAATATTACTTCTACCTGTCCCACCACACAGATCTGAACTCAGGTGTGGCCAGGAAAAGTAAGATGGTAAAGCTAAGCCACTCTTCACTACTTTGTGTTCCTATCCAGTTCCTATCTAATGATTCTCCTGGCTCTTCCTACCCACCGTTCCTGTCCTCCATTCTCCCTGGCCCCTTTTGACTCTATTATTCTTAGTTTTTAAGTTTTGTGATTGATGGCTCTTTTGTCTTACCTCATTTTTTTATGTGTTCACAGTGTCCCCATGAACTCCCTTGTCCCCAGTTGACAACCTCTAGGCCGCTGGCCTGTAGCTTCTCACAGGCGTACCATCCCATCCCCTTCAGCTGGGTAGGTACCTGGGGATATTGCAGCAGGAAGCAAACATCCTGGAAGAAACAGGAAGAAAAAGAGTCAGAGTTAGGAGGAATTGGATAATTCATAGAATAGCCTAGCGACTTTAGGGCCTACATGTATATGATTTAAACATTGTTTTTTTTTTTTTTTTTTTTTTTTTTTTTTTTTTGAGGCAGAGTCTCGCTCTGTCGCCCGGACTAGAGTGCAGTGGCCAGATCTCAGCTCACTGCAAGCTCCGCCACCCGGGTTTACGCCATTCTCCTGCCTCAGCCTCCCGAGTAGCTGGGACTACAGGCGCCTGCCACCTCGCCCGGCTAGTTTTTGTATTTTTAGTAGAGACGGGGTTTCACCGTGTTAGCCAGGATGGTCTCGATCTCCTGACCTTGTGATCCGCCCGTCTCGGCCTCCCAAAGTGCTGGGATTACAGGCTTGAGCCACCGCGCCCGGCCTAAACATTGTAAAAAAGGACTGCAGGAATGGGGAAGAAGGGGCTTTACAAACTTTTTTCCCGTATCTTTTTCTTCTAAACAGTCTGTATGTTCCTTATCTTAGAACAAGAAACCAAAGGAAGAAAAGTTCTCTATGGTGATCCTTGCTCGGGGGTCTCCAGAGGAGGCTAATCGCTGGCCCCGTATCACTCAGCCTGTCCTTAAACGACCTCGCCATGTGCATTGTCACTTGTGCTGTCCAGATGGGCATATGCAGCATGCTGTGATCACAGCCCACCGGCATGGCAGGTATAGGGAGTGTGACCACAATTAGTGGGATGTGGCAAGAACCTGCAGCCCACATTAACGTCTCATTTCCATAGGGATTTGTATCGTTGTGCCCGTGTCAGCTCCTGGGGAGATCTTTTACCTGTGCTTACTCCATCTGCGTTTCCTCCATCCACTGCTCAAGATCCCTCTGAGAGTTGACAAGGATGTCTAACAAGTATTTTCTTCTATCTTGCCTGCCAGGGCTGCCACTACCTGGTATCCAGGAGGGGAATGCTGGTATCCCCATATGTCCGTGTTTGTTTGAGATTTTTAATAATAAATTTTTAAAGAATGGAAGTGGATTTTGTTATTCTTAAAAAGTGTAGAAGCTGGGCACAGTGGCATGTGCCTGCATTTCCAGTCACTCAGGAAGCTGAGGCAAGAGGATCATTTGAGCCCAGGTGTTAAGGCTGCAGTGAGCTGTGATTGTACCACTGCACTCCAGCCTAGGTGACAGAGCAAGACCTCCTCTCTTTAAAAAAAATAATGTAAAAGGTATAGTTAATTATCCTGGTCTATCCTGTAATGAAGAGCTTCCTCAGATTTTTGGTGCCAAGCTTCCCACACAAATCTCAAGCTCGCCCTCTCCTATTGTGGCAGTTCAGATCTCCATAAGCTCTTCGCTGTAATGATGAATGTGTACACTGATCATTAAAGCAGAAGTAGAAAAACCAGATTTCTATAAGCCCTTTGCTATAATGATGAATGTACAAGTTAAACATAAAAGCAGAAGCAAGAAAAATGTATAATGAATTGGGGGAACCTGGTGCCTGAGTACGAAGGCTGGAATACAAAAAAAAGCAAGCCCGTTAAAGCCCCACCTGTACTTTCTCTACCTCAGATCTAGTTGAGTGATAAAGCATTCCTGCACATACAACCCATACCAGGACCAACTTAAGATTAAGAAATATCTGCAAGTACTCACTATGGTGGGATCAGCTGCAAAGCGAAATGAACTGCCCCATGCTCATGTTGATGGTTTTCTAGATACTGCCAACATGTTTGCTCTTTCTGATGCTGATGAATTTCAAACGCGAACAGACACCCTCGATGTGGGTTTGCTAAGAACATAGAAGAATAGGAAGAAAAGTTGCCAGGTTCAGACATCCCAGGGAAAAAGAAGCATAAACAGCTTTAGCATTCAATGACTGATGATAATGCTGCAATAATGGGAATGGTTTTATTTCTAAATCAAATCATTTATTGCTTTGTTTCTAAAAAAAAAAAAAAAAACTATCTGCAGACCCCTAGTTTAGATTAATTAGGAAACATTCCTGCAGGTAGTCACAGAGCTTGAATTGTATATAAACGCTAAAGAAAAGCTTGTAACTTTGAGTTAGTCTGATGTGCTACTTCGACCTCCCTGTAATCAGTTGCAGAAATAAACTCCCTTCTTTCCCAGTCTGTCTGCGTCTCATTGTTGGATCACAAGAACAAACAGCGGGACCAGTAACACTGCAAGAATACTGCTTCTACCAGAGGCCAGGACTTCCCTAGGAAGATAATCTGGAGTAGCTAGGAAAGCTGCCTCCAGAGCTCTGAGAACTGGCTCAACAGGTCTCAGGGTTGTTATGTGGGCCACCTGAATAGAGTAATCAGCAGCTGCCTGGCCTCTTTCACTACCGCCTTCCCTTCTATCTTTCCCAGGGTCACTCAGCTACCCTAGAGTATGTATGGGAAATGCCCCACACATTTCCATCAAGAGTGATTCCCATCAGAACTGAATCTTCTACCCCCACCCCTCTATATCCAGGTAGAATCCTCCCATTTACTCAGTTAATTTCTGTTTTCCCCTAGGCCTTGCTGTTTCAGGGCTAGAGCAGCTTCGTTTGTCTTAAAACTTAAATGTCTTTTTTTCCAGTTCTTACCAGGAAACAGGCACAGTCAGAAGTTGTAACAGTATAAATGTAATACCAGAAATCTCAACACATTCCTCTCAACACTGGTCCCAATCAAAAGAGAAAGAAAAAAAACAAATCAACTTACCACTAGACATTTCCATGCCTGCAGCTATTTTTCTGGGGTTACAGGAAAGGGTAGTTCCCTCATGTACTAGTTCCCACAGAGTAGCACCAGCACCACCTGTCAGCCCCACCTCTTTACCTCCAGGTGGCCCCAAATCTCCTCTGAAAGCGAGTGGTTCAAGTATCAGCATTGCAACCTGTAAGACTTGGGATGGGGTGGAGAAGGTATGGAAGGCTTAGATCAAATGTCCAGAGTGAGACTGGACCAGATTGTCCCCAGTACAAAATAGCTGGGAAGCAGCTACCATAGACTTTTCTATTTTGGATTAGACCAACCCCAAGCACATGAACTAAGACTATCCATAGCTCTTGGATTAGTCATGCCATTGAAGAGGAGAAGACGCCACTGGGCTGTGCCTGGCAGGAGTCTGGAGTTTCTGGTTTCCAAGCTCAGGAAGGCGTGAACCAAGGGAGGGGCCTCCATGCAGCGGGAGGGCTAGAAGCTGGAGCAGGATCTGTCAGCTCTGCAATGCTGCACAAGCAGAAGCAACTCAGAAAGAAGATACCAACAGCCTCCTGAAACTCACGAGAGTGGACACTCCAGTGTTGACCACCTAAGATACCACTCCTGCTCCAAAGATTACAGCTCCCTTGTCATTCTGACTTCTGGACTTACCCTACACCCCAGAGATGGAGCAACTACTAGGAATAAAACTTGGCTGCCTGTTTGCCCTGTTGGCTCTCACTCTGGGCTGTGGCCTTACTCCCATCTGCTTCAAATGGTTCCAGATTGATGCAGCCAGAGGTATAGCCCTACCCCATCTTTGTTCCATAGCCTGAGTCTCACCTCAACCCTGTCCTGACACCTTGCTCTGATTCTCTCACCACCCCCAACCTTGGGATATTGAGTGCTGCCTGCTGCTCTTTACTCACCTTTGTCTGTCTCCTCAGTGCCAAGTGGGTTTAACTTCTGCTTTTTATTAGGTCATCACCGGCGAGTCCTCAGACTCCTGGGCTGTATTTCTGCTGGTGTTTTCCTGGGAGCAGGGTTCATGCATATGACTGCTGAAGCCCTGGAGGAAATTGAATCACAGATTCAGAAGTTCACGGTGCAGGTGAGAGCAGAGATTTCAAGCCGCAGGTCTATGAGGCCAAAAGGATAAACAGGACAAAGGAAAGAGAGTGGGAAAGTGACGGAGCCAAGGACATGGGTGGAACAACAGGGAAAATGACAGATCTTGTGTGGGATGGTGAAAGCAAGTAAGATTAGGCTTTAAGGAAAACAGAATTGCTGAAGGGATGGGACAGGAAGCTGCGCTGCTCCATCCCACTTCAATTTCTGCTGCTTTCTCCTTAGAACAGATCAGCAAGTGAGAGAAATTCTTCTGGTGATGTTGATTCGGCTCATGTAAGTACCTCCCACCATCCCCTATCTGGGGGATGAGGAGAACCAAAGAGGCCTTTCATACCCAAACCCTTTTGAGAGGAATACCTGAGGAGTACCAAGAATCCCTTCTGCTCCCTAGCTCAGACATTGTAGAGGAAAAGAGGAGCAAACCCAATCCTTTTGAGTTTATAGAGCCCCAGGGAAAGCTCTTGTTTTACTCTTTCATTCTTTCCCTGGATCCTCTGATATACCTCACATCATTTTCCCCGTATTTTTAACTCTTTTGAGATTGTGTCCCTTAGTCCCTCTGGCAGTCTTTTGTTGTTGTTGTTTTTCATTTGTTTGTTGAGATGAAACCTCTCTGTCACCCAGACTGGAATGCAGTAACACAATCTCGGCTCACTGCAACCTCCGCCTTCTGAGTTCTAGTGATTCTCCTGCCTCAGCCTCCTGAGTAGCTGGGATTACAGGCACGTGCCACCATGCCTGGCTAGTTTTTATGTTTTTAGTAGAGACGGGGTTTCATCATGTTGGCCAGGCTGGTCTCAATCTCCTGACCACAAGTGATCCGCCCACCTCAGTCTCCCAAAGTGCTAGGATTACAGGCGTGAGCCACTGTGTCCAGCACACTCTGGCATTCTTGTTACACGTCCATGTCTACTCTTGGCTTCATTCCCTACCCTTTCTTGTGTTCTGTTACCACATTTTCTCATTCTCTTCAATCTCCCAATTCCATGTCCATCCAATGCATTCCCTACCCTTCCTTTTCATCTCACAGTCCTTATTTTTGTTTCTAGATGGAGTATCCCTATGGAGAGCTCATCATCTCCCTGGGCTTCTTTTTTGTCTTCTTTTTGGAGTCGCTGGCATTGCAGTGCTGTCCTGGGGCTGCTAGAGGATCAACAGTGCAGGAGGAAGAATGGGGTGGGGCTCATATCTTCGAACTCCACAGCCATGGACATTTACCCTCACCCTCAAAGAGTCCCCTCCGAGCCCTTATCCTCTTGCTCTCACTCTCCTTTCATTCAGTGTTTGAAGGGCTAGCTGTGGGGCTGCAACCGACAGTAGCAGCTACCGTGCAGCTCTGCCTTGCTGTCCTGGCTCATAAGGGGCTTGTGGTGTTTGGTGTAGGAATGCGGCTAGTGCAGTTAGGTACCAGGTCACGATGGGCAGTGTTCTCCATACTATTATTAGCTCTCATGTGCCCCCTGGGCCTAGCCGTGGGGCTGGCTGTGACTGAAAGGGACTCTGAAGGAGGGCGGGGCTTAGCCCAGGCTGTGTTAGAGGGTGTGGCAGCTGGCACCTTCCTGTATGTCACCTTCCTAGAAATTCTTCCACGGGAGCTAGCTAGTCCTGAGGCCCCTCTAGCTAAGTGGAGCTGTGTAGCCGCTGGGTTTGCCTTCATGGCATTTATTGCCTTATGGGCCTGAGAGATTCCTGGCTTTTCTGATGGACCTATTTAGGATGACGTCTCTATCCCCAGGGAGACCTCCCAAATGGCTTTGGCCCTCCGACATTACTTTACTGAGACTAAATAGCATTCAATAGGACTGGACTGGACCCCAGGTTTCCTTTACATGAGATCCCATTTCTCACTCAGGACTGAGAAAAAGATATTTAGGTTGAGTAGCTTTTAATTGGAGAATTGGTACAGAGATGCTCCAGATTTTATTCTTGTCCCATTTATGCTACTGTGTGTAATAAAATGCCCATTTTACCCTCCTTCAGCCATTCTGGATTTTATTTCTCCTGGTTGCCTCGAAGCTATCTGGCACAGGAAGTGGTGGAATAGGGAATGGGAAGGATAAGTGTTGAATGCAGTATTTTATTCTGGAATTAGGGTCCCTAGCCATTCTGTCAGTTGCCAGCCACACCCCCAGACATGGGCTAAAATTCCAATAACCCCCTCCCACCTTATCCACTGTAGTTGAGAAAATGAGCCAGTTCCCAGCATTTAAAAGGAAAGAAAGTTAGAAACCAAAATGATGTGGATCAATTATGTTCCTACACTTACCATAACCACCCCATTCCCAGTACCTATTATCAGCCACCCATAACATGTCCAGGCTAAATGGAGATCAGGCAGAATGGAGCCTATCTCCATTAGGTTCCTATTTTTTCACACTGAGCCCTGTGTGGCCTCAGGGACACTACTGCTCTTCTTTGAGCTTTTATATCCTTCCAGCTGCCTTGTGTTGAGGTATTAAAAAGCAGTGTGCTTGGAGAGGGCGAAAGGTGCCAGATATTAAAATAAATGCCTGGAGTGATTACTTGGCTCTTGCAGGACTTCCTGGCTTTCCTTCTGCCTGCCTTACCAATTGTCTTTCCATCTAAGTAACCCCTACAATGTGTTGCTTCTCTTAAAAACTGCTGAGGACAAATACGAAAGCAGGTTAGCTGGAATTGGTAGGAACAGGATGGCTATTGCATAGCTCCCAACTCATGAGATGGAGGAATATCTCAAACTTAGTGGAGAAATGGGGAAAGAGGAAGTGTGCCCTGTGAGTTCAATTACCCTCACGAGTTGGCCCTTTCTGGTATTTTCAGCATGGAAGCCCAAGTAGCCTTAACATGGACATTCATTCTTCTTCTCAGTCTCTGTCTCCTTTCGATCCTGTTCCCCTTCCTACCAAGTAAGAAATACAAGCCTCCTCACAAGCCCAGTTTACACATCCATAGGTCAGTGAGAAGGCAAGCCTCAGGCAAAAATGATTGATAGATAGATGATAGATACGTCTAACACAGGAAATCATTTCCCTAAAGCACCGTAGTACTGTATTTTCCATTTAGTATTAAATGCAGTAACATGTAATACACTCAGAACAGTTGTCCAGTGTGTAGTAGTTTCTACTGTAATAGTTTCTACATTGAACAATGGGTATGTGCCAGGTACTATTGTGGCAAGCCAGGTTTCACTAACACAGGCCTCCATCACATTTTCATCTCACAGCCCTTCTTTTTATTTCTAGATAGAGTATCCCTGTCACCTGCTTGTTTCCAGTCAAGCAAAACAAGGGGCTTATCTCCCTCACAGATCAGCGTATGAGATCTGCTTCAGATATATTTGCCTGTCAGACTCATAAACACAACAAGATATGCCAGCTGCAGTGGAAGAGAAGCCCTGTTTCAGTTCGTGGATTACAGACTGCAACTGGTTAAGTTAAACATTAAAAGCTAAAAAAAAAAATCCAGTGCCTATACAAAGGTCATAATGTAACAAAAGCCCATCAAGAGTTTTGATTAGACCTTTCCTGGCAAAACTTAAAGCGTGACAAAATAATGAAGGAATTCTTAAGAGGACCCATTTAGGATTAAACAAGTTTTATTGGGGGTCTGAAGAAATTCCCCAGGCCTCCACAAACAAGTTTACTGGGCATATGAAGGAACTCCCCAAACCTCCATGATTTAGCAGGAGACAAGATAAGGGTAACCACCCCAGCACCTAGACCCATTTAGATGAAGTAAGCTTACTGAGACTCCAGGAGTAGGTCTTCTGGGTTCAGACCTTAGTTATAGATCAAAATAAGTGAATCACTTATGTCTTTAGATGAATGCACCCCACTTACATGTAGACATATAGCTTACAAGGTATATCAGCTCTGAAAAACTTTGTAATTTTGAGTTGGTCTGGCGATAATTTCCAGGCCTTCTCCCTGTAACCGATTACAGAAATAAAAACTCTCCTCCTCCCCAGTTCATCTGCATCTCATTATTGGGCCATGAGAAATAGCAGCGTGACCCTCCGTTTTGCCTGGAAACAAAATTTGGTGAACCAGCCAGGAGATAAGGATGGTGCTGCATTCAACGGCTGGTAGCTTGCAACGAGACAGTCTTCAGGAGAATCCCAGCAGCTGTGGGGTGAGGTCTCCCCCCGGGGACCCTCCAGAGGGCTGTTCCATGTGCACATCTGCACATCCCTTTCACTACTGGCGAAGAACACAGGTCAGGAGCAGACACACTCAAAGGGTGAGTGAAATGGATCATATGCCTGGAGCCTATTGTTTTCCTATCTGGGCTTGTTAAGCCATTTGTCTGGTACCACCAAGGGAAGCAATAGGGCTCGCTCATACACCTGCTTTGCATTTTGGTTGAGATCAGGTTTCGAGTTAGTTAGTTTAGAGTCTGTTTTGCCTGACTGCACTCCCCCTTGTGTTTGTCTGAAATCTTTCTCCACTTGTTTGTGTGTCTGTCTTGTTCCTTTTGATACCATGTAAACTTGAAAACGGGAACTATTGGGTCTACTGTTGGGAGGCCTCTGGGAAGGAGAAAGGTTTTTTCAGATGCTCAATGGTTGAGAGTCAGCTTAATTAAAAGCTATCATCCAAAATGTGTATGTTTATATGCGTGTGTGCATGTTTGTATTTAAAAGGTCTTCGTGTTTTTGTTTCTCACCTAGGATCTTGTTTTTTTTGAGCAAAAGTTTTTTTTTCGTTTTTTTTTTTTTTTTTTTTTGAGACGGAGTCTCGCTCTGTCGCCCAGGCTGGAGCGCAGTGGCCGGATCTCAGCTCACTGCAAGCTCCGCCTCCCGGGTTCACGCCATTCTCCTGCCTCAGCCTCCTGAGTAGCTGGGACTACAGGCGCCCACCACCTCGCCCGGCTAGTTTTTTGTATTTATTTTTAGTAGAGACGGGGTTTCACCGTGTTAGCCAGGATGGTCTTGATCTCCTGACCTCGTGATCCGCCCGTCTCGGCCTCCCAAAGTGCTGGGATTACAGGCTTGAGCCACCATGCCCGGCCACAAAAGTTTTTTCTTCACAGTTGACTGAATTCCGTTTTCTTCATTAATGGCTATTACAACAGAACCTACTCTGGGGTTTTTAAGAAAAAGTGTAACTTAGATGCTTAGAAATGTCTTTGTTCGGAAAAAAAAAATTAAGTGTGCTGTAAAAGCATCAAATGGTCTAGCCTCATAATAATTCTCCCCTTTTGAAAACCCAGGATTCAGTGTGGGCTCTGCCCAGAGCTCAAAGATCCTATTAAAAAATAGGAAAAAGGAAGGCTTATGAATTTATAAAATGTACTTCTACTGGCATGCCTAATATGTCTATGTATTTATATCTTGTGTACACCATGTTTCACTACTGAAAAATATAAAAGAGTTCTAATTTACTGACTCAAAGAAAAAATAAAAGCACTTACACACTTTAACAGAAAAAAGGAAAGACTAGTCAAGTGCTTTTTCAAGTTTATGTGACTTAAGTAAAATCTTTAATAAATAAGCTAGCTTTAAAAATTATTGGTGCCGGGCGCGGTGGCTCAAGCCTGTAATCCCAGCACTTTGGGAGGCCGAGATGGGCGGATCACGAGGTCAGGAGATCGAGACCATCCTGGCTAATACGGTGAAACCCCGTCTCTACTTAAAAATACAAAAAACTAGCCGGGCGACGAGGCGGGCGCCTGTAGTCCCAGGGAGGCTGAGGCAGGAGAATGGCATAAACCCGGGAGGCGGAGCTTGCAGTGAGCTGAGATCCGGCCACTGCACTCCAGCCTGGGTGGCAGAGCAAGACTCCGTCTCAAAAAAAAAAAAAAAAAAAAAAAAAAATTATTGGTAAAGTAATATTAGAAATGTCTGAAGAGTTGCCAGCATACATTTTTGTTTGCATTTATTGATCAAGCAATTTCATACTTATCTCTGCCAAATACTATAAAGTGTCAAAATTTGGCATAGAGGCTACAAAACTATAACTCAGCCCAAAACAGAGTGATCTTTGCTTGTGTAGTTTTTAAAAATAAAACATTAATATTGGTTTAATGAAAATAGCTACATCTTGAATTATTTAGTAAAATACCCTAACTTCTGATCTTGTGGCCTTAGGTAGTCTAGTCCACAGACATGAAGAAAGTTTGTTCTGGGAAAGGACTGTTATCATCTTTGTTTCAAAGCTAAACTATAAACTAAGTTAATAAACAAGAACAGTCCGGGCGCAGTGGCTCAAGCCTGTAATCCCAGCACTTTGGGAGGCCGAGACGGGCGGATCACGCGGTCAGGAGATCGAGACCATCCTGGCTAATACAGTGAAACCCCATCTCTACTAAAAAATGCAAAAAAAAAGTAGCCGGGCGAGGTGGCGGGCGCCTGTAGTCCCAGCTACTCGGGAGGCTGAGGCAGGAGAATGGCGTAAACCCGGGGGGCGGAGCTTGCAGTGAGCTGAGATCTGGCAACTGCACTCCAGCCTGGGCGACAGAACGAGACTCCGTCTCAAAAAAATAAATAAATAAACAAGAACAGCTTGTAGATTAGAAGCAAAATTGAGTCAAGTCAGATCATTTTCACTGTCTCAGTTATAATTTTGCAATGGTGGCTTCAAAACTTTAAATGATGACTATTGCAGTTTTCATAAATAATCCAGGTAAATGATTAAAATAAATAATTAGATAAATGTAATTGGATAAATACTCATAAATAAATTCTCAAAATTTAGAATCTAAAGTTATATTAAACAACAGATATCTCATTATTTGGGTATTTTCCAATAATAATATATTATAGGAAAACATTCTAAAGATTGTGTCTTTTTTAAAGGGTAACTAATTTTTGTCTAATTCAAAGCTTAAAGATTATGTACAAAACAAGGTAAAAGAAACCAGGGAATAAGAGAGATATAAAGAAATTTATAAAAATAAAAAGAGTTTTAAAGATTATTGGCCGGGCGCGGTGGCTCAAGCCTGTAATCCCAGCACTTTGGGAGGCCAAGACGGGCGGATCACGAGGTCAGGAGATCGAGACCATCCTGGCTAACACGGTGAAACCCCGTCTCTACTAAAAATACAAAAAAAAAAAACTAGCTGGGCGAGGTGGCGGGCGCCTGTAGTCCCAGCTACTCGGGAGGCTGAGGCAGGAGAATGGCGTAAACCCGGGAGGCGGAGCTTGCAGTGAGCTGAGATCCGGCCACTGCACTCCAGTCCGGGAGACAGAGCGAGACTCCGCTTCAAAAAAAAAAAAAAAAAAAAGATTATTGACTTGTTTTTCTAAGACCACCAGAGCGGGCACAAAAGAACCAGCGACTAGGCAAGTGTAGGAGCAAAACTGCAAGTTTATTTTGGTCACCTAAGGTGTGGGGAAGAGGTCTGTCGGCCTCCGGCAAAGAAGGCCGACAGAGTCCCCCCGTGGGGCTCTCGGATGGCGTTCCTGGAGTCCTGACATCCAGACAGGAGTGAAGGACTGAGGAAGGCCGCGGTGGCGTCCCTCTGGAGCGGCTTTTCTAGGAGTGGGAGGGCAATAGGCGGGGCACGGGCGGGTCGGGGGCGTTCCACAGGTGCCACCAGGTAAATCTTGGTCTCTTCGGATTGACATCACCTGGCGCATGCCTAGTTGGTCTGCACCTTCCCGGGTCGCCGGCTGCATTTTTGCACGCGCGGGAAAAGCTGGTGGGGGGGGGGAATGAAGAACCCGGAAGTGCACCATCTTGCCTCCATTCATCCAAACAATTATTGGTAAAATAAAACTATCTTCAAAAATGTAAACCTTTGGTCTAAATTATGCAGGTCAAATATTAGGTTTGCGAAATGCTTTAGTCCGTAAACTGCTTCTTTGACTTAAAAATTGTTCAATTTATTTTGGAGGGTTAAATTCTAGATAAGGCCTGGGGACATGTGAAATTAGCCTTGCCCCCTAGCTATGCAAAAAGGTATTAAAGAAAAGATAATTTATATAAGAAAGGATCTTGTATGGTAAATTCTTGTCCTAAAGTAAAATAACTGGTTGTTTAAAGAGAGGGATGTTTAGGACGAGTCAGAAAGTCAAGGCATGTCAGAGATTATCTGTGTAAGTCATGAAAGAATTTTTTTTTTTTTTTTGAGATGGAGTCTTGCTCTGTCACTCAGGCTGGAGTGCAATGGTGCAGTCTCGGCTCACTGCAACCTCTGTCTCCCAGGTTCAAGTGATTCTCCTGCCCCAGCCTCCTGAGTAACTGGGATTACAGGCACCCACCATCATGCCCAGCTAATGTTTGTATTTTTGTAGAGATGAGGTTTCACCAAGTTGTCCAAGCTGTTCTTGAACTCCTGACCTCAGGTGATCTGGCCACCTCAGCCTCCCAAAGTGCTGGGATTATAGGCATGAGCCACTGTGCCCGGCCTGGGAAAGAATTTATGAAAGGGAATTTATGCAAGAAATATTGTACAATTTAAAGGTGCTTAGGCCTCCTAAATGCTTTATAAAATGCTACTATGACTCTTAGCTGTACAACTTGCCTGCTTTACAGCTAGGTAAGGCCTGGGACACATGGAATTAGATGCTGGAATAAGTCAGACCTTATTTGCACTTCTGTCTAGGTCCTAGCCTCCACACCTAGTACACAGCTAAAATCCCAAACTTACCAAGATTTTCACCAAAAGTAAAGGTTGCTAAGAGTTAACATGTAACATGTATTTTAAGACTATTGAAGAAACAGTTTACATACAAGGTGAGTAAGGAAAGTAAAATATACTTTTGCTAAAAGATTATAAGGAGGCATGAGAATATGGATTTTTGCCTCGATTAAAAGGTTAAAGGATTGTTTTAAGTTGGATACAATAAAGATAAAGATTTAAGCAAGTTGTAGAAAGTTAATTGTAGAGGAAATTCTGTGTGTAAAATATTGGCTAAAGTTAAAAGGGAATCATGCCATTTTTCTGTAAATTGAGCATTGAAATAAAAGCACAATGGGTTTCTCTTAGAGCACTAACTTGCTCTTTAACAAAAATTGTAAAGGGTTATAAAAAGTCTATAAAATCTTACCTTATGGTCAAACATTAAAATTGGGTAAATATGTCTATAAGGATTTATTAAGAATTGGGTTTAACATTCATAGCACACTAATGTAAAGGTGAAGTTTGACTTATTTGGTAGAAAATTATACAGGAAGCATTGTCAAATATAAAATGGTGTTTGGCTTTCTTTAGGCTGTATTTGTGCAAATATGTTACCGGTATGTGTTCCAAAGTTATGGGAGACTCCTATAATTCTGATATACCTTAGTGTATGTTATCAGTAATAATTATAATTGTTTTGTTAAATATTATTGTGTGCCACAGAGGTAACAGATTTCTTTGACAGTTGTGTCTTTTTTTTTTTTTTTTTTTTTTTTTTTTTTTGAGACAGAGTCTCACTCTATCACCCAGACTGTAGTGCATTGGTGAGATCTTGGCTCACCGAAACTTCTGCCTCCCAGTTTGAAGCAATTCTCCTGCTTCAGCCTCCTGAGTAGCTGGGACTACAGGCCCACGCCACCACACCCAGCTGACTTTTGTATTTTTAGTAAAGACAGGGTTTCACCATGTTGGCCAGGCTGGTCTTGAACTCCTGACCTCGTGATCCACCCGCCTCAGCCTCCCAAAGTGCTGGGATTACAGGCATGAGCCACTGCAGCTGGCCGTCAATTGTATCTTTAACTATGGCTACCCTAAAAATTTTTGTTATCCATAAACAACGGTTGTGTTGTTTTCATCTTCTTTTGAAGTTGGTTTTATAATCAGCTATAAAGCTCTAATAAGGCTGGGCATGGTAGCTCACGCCTGTAATCCCAGCACTTTGGGAAGATGAGGAGGGTGGATCACCTGAGGTCAGGAGTTCAAGACTAGCCTGGCCAACATGTTGAAACCCCGTCTCTACTAAAAATGCAAAAATTAGCCAGGCATGGTGGTGCACACCTGTAGTCCCAGCTACTCAGGAGGCTGAGGCAGGAGAATAGCTCAAATCCGGGAGGCAGAGGTTGCAGGGAGCTGAGATCGCACCACTGCACTCCAGCCTGGATGACAGAGTAAGACTCCGTCTCAAAAAAAAAAAAAAAGTTCTACTAGGTGCTCTTGATTGCAGATTTCTGATAGCTTTTGAGACTGTGACATCAGAATAGAGGGAAAACATTCAGGGCTTTTGAAGAGCTAAAATGTTCATTAATATCAAGCAGGATAGGAATTAACTGTGTGAACTGAACTAACAGGAGACCGGAATGATCTTGTTGACATTTTGCTTATAATATTGCTAATCCTTATTTTGCTTCTCAAAGTCAAAGAAACTTTTCTTTTGAGCTACTGGCAACTTTTAACAATTTAATACTCCCATGAACAAAATTTAGAGCATACTTGTTTCTCTCTACCTGATTTTCTCCAGAATTTGGAAACTATCTGTGAGTATTCTTAAGTTATGGCAATACAGTTATTTGCATAAGTGCAGTAAGAATCTGTTTTCTTTTGTAAGAAGACACAATTGGAAAAACTGGTTATTTTTACCATGGCTTTGACTGGAATGATGTGCTTTCCTTTAAGGAATCAAACTTGACTTATGAACCCAATAAAGCCCTTGGGAAACTGGCCTCATATTTTATGTACACAGTTCCTGTACAGGGTTTCTGACCTGTAGTAAGTAAAAAATGTCACTTTCTGACAGGCCGGGAACCCCAAGGTATCTTGGAACCTCAAGAGGAGAGGAATTCACCCAACTCATAGGTATTTGATGGTACAAATTCATGTCTGGGCTTGGCTTTAAAGAGGTCTTATCTTAGATTCCTTCTATGGAACAAAGTTCCATGGAAGCCAATTTAAAAGGCCTATGTGAAAAATAATTATTCTTGCTGCACTTTATGCAAATAATCTGGCCAGGTATAATAAAGCAAACCAGTTCTATCATGGTTTGTCTTTTAATAAAAATGGGAAACTGGAGAAAGAGAAATTGTTTCAAAACTATAGTACACCTGTTGTTAATTTCTAGTCTTGCCTTATGTTTTTCAGTTTTTATTATTTTCTACAGTTTGGATTCGATTCTAATTTTTCTGACTACAAGTCTCCAAATAATGGTTTCAATTTTTTCCTTTTGCTTTTCCTTTTTCCCCATTTTTCCTAACTGAAAATCATTGAAACCTAAGCTATGCTTTCTTAAAGCCCTATGAACTGAAGACTAGACA
The DNA here is from genome assembly GCF_009764315.1 of Trachypithecus francoisi. Taxonomy (NCBI): domain Eukaryota; kingdom Metazoa; phylum Chordata; class Mammalia; order Primates; family Cercopithecidae; genus Trachypithecus; species Trachypithecus francoisi. The sequence goes on along the minus strand of NW_022681468.1, from coordinate 85,255,007 downwards.
ACTTACATTTCAGAAGAAAACAGCAGCAACCTCTTTATATGTGTTGCTGTTGCATACTATTATGTTTCATTGGGCACTGCCTCTAATTCCCCAAAACGGAGAGTGCTACTGGGAACAAATCGACCTCTTCCACTCCAGTGCTGCATTCGGTGCCCCATAACAATGACCCTCTCTCAGCAGGAAGTAGCCAGAAAGATTACAATGCCCCATCTCCCTACGATTCTCATGATAAATAAATATACAAGCATGACAGAAATCATACACAAATTGACAGTGGGGATTGTGGCAGGCCAGGCTTCACTAACGCAGGCCTCCATCGCAACTCTTTCGGTACTGACTGGGTAGTTAAGTTAAATATTAAAAGCCAGTGCCCTTAAACAAAGGCTGTAATGTAACAAAAGCCCATCAAGAGTTTTGCTTAGGCCTTTCTTGGGCCTTAAAGCATGACACAATAATGAAGGAATTCTTAACAGGACCCACTTAGGATTAAACAGGTTTTATTGGACGTCTGAAGAAACTCCCCAGGCCTCCACAAACAAGTTTATTGGAGGTCTGAAGGAACTCCCCAAACCTCTGTGATTTAGCAGGAGACAAGATAAGGAGAATCACCCCAGCATCTAGACCCACTTAGATTAAGTAAACTTACTGAGGCTCCAGAAGTAGGTCTTCCGGACTCAGACCTTAGTCATAGATTAAAAGAAGTTAATCACTTATGTCTTTAGAAGAATGCACACTTACACGTAGACATATAGCTTAGACGGTATATAAGCTCTGGAAAACTTTGTAATTTTGAGTTGATCTGGTGATCATTTTCAGGCCGTCTCCCCGCAATCGGTTACAGAGATAAAACTCTTTCTCCTCATTTCATCTGCATCTCGTTATTGGGCCACAAGAAATAGCAGGGCGACCTTCAGTTTGGTCCAGGAACACTATAGTATTGCTTTCACATACATTATCATTGAGAATGATACCAAACCAGGTGCTTATTTAAAGAAAGGAGGAGGCTGGGCATGGTGGCTCATGCCTGTAATCCCAGCACTTTGGGAGGCTGAGGCAGGTGGATCACTTGAGGTCAGGAGTTCAGCCCCAGCCTGACCAACATGGTGAAACCCTGTCTCTACTAAAAATACAGAAAGTAGCCAGGCATGGTGGCATGTGTCTGTAGTCCCAGCTACTCAGGAGGCTGAGGCAGGAGAATCGCTTGAACCCAGGAGGTGGAGGTCACAGTGAGCCAAGATCACGTCACTGCACTCCACACTGGGCAACAGACAAAGTGAGACTCTGTCTCAAAAAATAGAATAAAAATAAAATAACGAAATGAGGGGATGACCCCCTGTGTATAGAATGCTAAATACAACACAGCTACACACTCCCATTTGTTGCCTCTAGTTCTAGTCAAAGACTACTTGAAACTCTTAGAAAGCAATAATTTCTTTAGGCAATCCACAATCCCTGGGGGCTTGGAATGTAAATGGATGAACAAATGCCCGAAGGTACCTGATTAACTCAATATTTCATAACCTCAACAGGTAGACGTTATCTCCACAGTAAGTCCAGGGAAACTGGCATTCAGAAAAGTTAAATAATTTGATCACATAGCTAGCTGGGTTTCAAGCCCATGTTCCTATGATTCTAAGAACACTTCAGTGTGTGGATTCTCTTCTCCCTCGTTACCTTTCCTTACCACATCCTCCCATCTCCCCAACCTATATGTTAGGATCCCAGAAGAAAGCAGATAGTACATTAGATGATTGAGGTGATATTAATAAAGGGAGTATTTAGGAACATGTGGATTTGAACACAGCAACAAATCATGGGGCAACACCCTGGGACTGAATAAAAACAATGCTACTGCCTAGGCTGAAGAGAAGGGCGCAGCTGTCAGAAACTAGAGAGGGCCATCCAACAAGAGCTGTGGCCTTTGGTAGAGGGATGCAGCCAACCTGCAGGGACCCAACAAGGAGGAACCAAGGGAAAAAATTTACTCTCCTACTCTTTGATCTCCTGCCAAACCCAAACAGAAGCCACAGGACAAAATATCTGTTGGTGCATTGCAGCCAGGTAAACCTCACGGGGCACAGAGCATAGTACCCAGATCTAAAGGGGCAAGCAGAAGATGTTCCACATACCATCCATTCTCTGCTACTTTCAACTCTAGTGATCCTGCTAGGGCTTTGGGAGAGATGAATTGAAAGGTATAAATTTACGTGAAAGCTAGAGAACTATTTCTAATACAGAGGATTTGTATGGCTACAGAAAGGAGACTTAAGGAGGACATTAGACTATTGGAGCTCTTTGCCATGTTGTGGGTCACTGATGCTATCAGCATTTGAGGTAAATGAGGCAGAGTTTGGGATATATCAAGCATAGGTGGATAAGTCATGAACTTTCTGCCTCCTTCTATCCCAGAAGCCCTTTTAGCCTCCTCTGTCCTCAGCCATCATTGCTTTCTTTCCTTTCCATTGCTATTTCCTTTCCTTTTCCCCAAATTCTTACCAACCAGGAACAGAACCATCGTTAGTTTGAACCATATTGTTTCAAGAGCTAGAATAAAGCTAGAGAATGGCTCCATGTGGAGAATATCAGGGAGAACATCAGTACTAGGAAACCGAAATAATCTTTTGATTGTTTTCAGAAAATATGAATTCCCAGCAAGGAGCCAGAAAGGGTTATACAGAAGCAGAAGATGAATGTGATTTCTGAATGAGATTAAAACAAGAAAGGCTGGAATAAGAACAGGCATAAGGACCCTAGGACAGGAAGGAGAGCCAAGATGCCTGGGGCATGGTGACTACTAACCTGATTCAGGAGTAAGCCTTGATTCACTCAGTCCTAAGAGATAGATTATAACAAATGATAACTAGAATGATGAGAGGTGAAAAAATAAAAAAGAGGGAAAAGGCCAGGCACAGTGGCACATGCCTATAATCCCAGCACTTTGGGAAGCCAAGGCGGGCATGTCACTTGAGCTCAGGAGTTCAACACCAGCTCAGGCAATATGGCAAAACCCCATCTCTACAAAAGAAGATCTATATATACACATATATATACGTGTGTATATATATATACACAAAAAAAAAATACAAAAAACTGGCTGTGGTGATGCACACCTGTAGTCCCAGCTACTTGGGAGGTTGAGGTAAGAGGATTGTTTGAGCCTGGGAGACAGAGGTTGCGGTGAGCTGAGATTGCACCGCTGCACTCCAGTCTGGGCAACAGAGTGAGGCTCTGTCTCAAAAAAAAAAAAAAAAAAAAATCAGAGGAAGGACATGCAGGATGGGAAAAGGGAGGCTAAGGGAAAACTAGTTGGAATAGTCAGGAGAGGATTTATGTAGAGCAATTCTCAAGTCTCCCCAATCCCTGTCCTCCGTCCCTACCCCTCATTCTCCACTCCACATATGTACTTTGTATGTACTTAAAGAGGAAGAAAATAGAACAATGATACCTCCAACTGCCCTCCTAGAGCCAGCTTTCCATTTTTGCCACCAGTACATTTTTCTCTAAAGTAACCCTTTGGGGCCGGGCGCGGTGGCTCAAGCCTGTAATCCCAGCACTTTGGGAGCCTGAGGCGGGCGAATCACGAGGTCAGGAGATCGAGACCATCCTGGCTAACACGGCAAAACCCCGTCTCTACTAAAAACACAAAAAACTAGCTGGGCGAGGTGGCAGGCGCCTGTAGTCCCAGCTACTCTGGAGGCTGAGGCAGGAGAATGGCGTAAACCTAGGAGGCGGAGCTTGCAGTGAGCCGAGATCGTGTCACTGCACTCCAGCCTGGGTGACAGAGCAAGACTCCATCTCAAAAAAATAAAATAAAATAAAATAAAGTAACCCTTTGGAACTCATCTTCCCTTTGCTTTCAAGCTGAGGGTTTGATTTGAATATTGCAGTTGTAGGATGACAATGTGTAAAGAAAGAGAGATGGGGAATAGCATCAGAGAGAAACCAGAGTTTCAGTAGTAGTGTGGGAGGTCAGTCACAGATCAACACACGAGGACAAGACACATCTAGGAACAAAAACCAAAGAGCTCCAGACAAACTCTTATGAGAGTTTGTACCACTTCACCTCGCCCTGAAGGACAATTTTAGAGTGTCTTGCCACCCTCACCGCAGGAAACAGTCCCTTGCTCCTGCCTCTGGTCTGATCAGGTACAAGGAACAGCTACCAGAGTTTGAGTGGGTTTGCATGTGTGTGTGGCAACCAGCCAGACACCCTCACGTTCCCCGCCACTGACCTGAGCAGGGAGCCCACTGCCACTAGCAAGGGGGAAGCAAAAGAGGTGCAGAGAGGGATGGTGCAGAGAGGCATTCCCAGTGTGGGAATGCTTACAAAATGCTAGTTGTTGATTTTAAAAATTTTTAAATTGTGTTCTTTGTTACTGTCTTCAGAGTTGTTGAATCTCAAATACACAAGACATTCTAATTTCACTGTGTATTTATCCAATTAGTGGAAAATTCTGATGTTAGTAAGGAGAGAAGATACAAACAAATGACATTGTTCTGAGCACTGTTTGCTCTCACCATACCCTGGCCTCTAGTCAGAACTGACTCTCACTTTCTAGTTAGTCCTCAAATTGCTCTAGAAAGGTGGTGTCTCCCAGCCAGGCACAGTGGCTTCAAGAGATCACTTGAACTCAGGAGTCTGAGACTAGCTTGGGCACCATGGCGAAAACCTGTCTCTACCAAAAAAAAAAAAGAAATGTGTATATATATACACATACATACATACACACACACACACACACACACAAATACAAAAAGCTAGCTGGGCATTGTGGCGCACACCTGTGGTCCCAGCTACTCAGGAGGCTGAGATTGAAGAATCACTTGAGCCCAGGAGGCAGAGGTTGCACTGAGCAGAGACCGCACCACTGCGCTCCAGACTGGGTGACAGAATGAGACTCTATTTGAAAAAAAGAAAGAAAGAGAAGAAAGAAGAAAAAGAAAAGAAAGAAAGAAGAGCGAGAGAGAGAAAGAAAGAAAGAGAGAGAGAGAAAGAAGAAAGAGAAAGAAAAAGAAAGAAAGAAAGAGAGAAAGAGAGAAAGGGAGAACGGGAGAAAGGGAAAGAAAGAAAGAAAGAAAGAAAGAAAGAAAGAAAGAAAGAAAGAAAGAAAGAGAGAGAAAGAAAGAAAGAGAAAAGAAAACTTAGAGAGAGAGGAAGGTGGTGTCTCCCACTCCAGTATTTTCCCTTACCATTCATGTACTCTCTAATGTCTAACATCCATCCCTCCTACTGCAGGTTCATTGTTTTGTGTGTACCTTTAGAGACTCACCCTTTAAAATCTCTTCATGAGATTCTGAATTTTCAAGCTGAAACCATAAGGCTCTTTTCACTCTGTTCTTGTTTTACTCTCTTTCCCACTGAATGTTCTCTTAGCTGTCTTGGGCTTTTGTCCCTAAAGTCTGGGAAATACTCACATTCCTTGACAATAAGGGGAAGAGAGAAACAGGAGTCCTAAACCTGAAGCAGAGAAAAAAAGTAAGGGGACTGTGGTTCTGCTTCTGTAAAATCACCTCTCCTCTCCTCTGAGCCTCCTAGCTCTGATCTTAAAAATCTTGAAAATGGTCAAGATCAATGGCCAACCGTGATATTAGGACCTCCTTCCTATAGAGCTGCTACACAGAACCACAAAGTACAATGGAGCTGTAAGATGGAGGAAACACCAAGGGACCTGGGAACTGGGGAAAGTTATTAAGAACCATGTTAACCACAAGGGGGCACTGTGTCCCCATGGGCTAAACTAGAATGTTTAGCTGATTGACATGGAAATGGGACATGGAATATGCCCTTGATTCTTGAGCTTTTTGTCACTCTCCAACAGAGTAGGGAGGTCAGTCAAGGACAAAACCCCCACCCCACGACTAGCTCCCAGAAGAGGGCATCTTTTTCTCTACCAAATTCAGATTTCTTATGCAGAGACATCTATGGGAAAGACACGCAGTCATCACCCATTTGACACACCCACCTACATGATAGATGTGTATGCCCCACTCACCTATGTACACATACATGTAATGTGCTCCCATTTCTAACCATGTAATGTGCTCCCATTTTCTAACCATTGCCCTGCTGCCAGTGTTATCTATGTAGGCAGATATGCAGAAAAGACTTGCCTTCCCATCCATAATACACAAGAGCAGCAAAGATTGATGCTGGTTATAGTTTTTTGCCTTTTCCTTGTGTTTTTCTGAGAAGCTACTTGGTCCCCAATGATTCCAATTATGCTGCTTCTTTTCTTCAGTGTGGTACTTCAGCACTCTGCTGCCTGCCCTGCATGGGGTCCACCCAACACCCTCACCATCCAACAGCACGCTCCACAACCCTGTTTGTTACCCAATACCTCCACTTCCCCTTCTGACCCTGGCCTACCACATTTAAAATAGACCCAGTTCTATGAAGGAGAGTGACGAAATGCTCAACAATCAAGGGCATATTCCACGTCCTATTTCCATGTCAATCAGTGTGTCAGCACCAGACATCAAGTGCATTAGTCCTTAACTCAGTTCCATTGAGGAAAGGGTATAATTGCCTGTGGAGTTTCTATAAAGCAATCTAGCAAAAGATCTTGTAATATTCCATCACAGTAGTGTTGCCAATAATGCTACAAGGTCCCTCCTCATTTTCACTTCTTGTGCCTCAAGACCCTAAGAATTAGCCTGCAACAGCTGCAAAATAAGAATTCCTCTTGATTGTTCATAGTTGTTAAAAAGCTTCTTAATAAACCACAAACAGACTTAATTAGCTCCCAGATCTGTTGGATTCCATGAGGGAAGAGGAATTCCCAAGAGAAATCCTCCTTTTCGCTGCACCCCTCCTGAGTCTTCAGATGAAAATGAACTACGAGCAGCCCAACCTTTATAGTAAGTTCATGCACCTGGTCTACTGATTGCACTAAAACATCCAAAATGGAATCTTAGGTGACCCCCCAGGGAGGATCCTACAGGAAGGTGGGTCTCAAGATATCCTTGGGCACTTCTGTCATCAGCCTTCTTCAATTTTTTTTTTTTTTTTTTTGAGATGGAGTCTCACTCTGTCGCCCAGGCTGGAGTGCAGTAGTGTGACTGTGGCTCACTGCAACCTCTACCTCCTGGGATCAAGTGATTCTCCCACCTCAGCCTCCTGAGTAGCTGGGACTATAGGTGTACACCATCAAGCCCAACTAATTTTTGTATTTTTTGTAGAGATGGGTTTCACCTTGTTGCCCAGGCTAGTCACAAACTCCTGAGCTCAAGTGGTCTGCCCATCTCAGCCTCCCAAGTGTGTTGGGGTCACAGATGCAAGCCACCGTGCCCAGCCTCTTCAATTCTTTCTTGAAGGTGGTGGTGTTGGTGGCATCTCTGAAATCCTGTGGCCTTTCTCAGTTACCCATAGTTGATAAGCAATTTCCTAAGATCTAAATGGTTCCTCTCTCCCAAGCTTAAAAATACTATCAATATCAAGGCAACACCATTGTATTGAAAAAGGGCCAGTTTCTACATGGTCATATGTTGTGAAGTGCCTATGCCACAAACGCCCTCTCCCAGGGTTTATATCACTTTGAGCAGAGAATATGAGACTTGGACAGGGAGAAGATAGGAAGAGGAGCATGATGCAGGCATACCTAGACAAAGAATAATAATGGTACTCAAATTCCTCTACAGTTTATTGTTATAGCAGAAGCTGTGGGAGACAGGAGGGCACCCTCCACACATAATACAGTGTGGTCAGAGCCCCAGGGTAGCCCTTTCCACCTCTATGCCAAGCCCCAAGTAACCCAGCCCAAGCTTAGCTCCCTCCCCAGTCCCACTCTAGATGCACACTGAGAGCTACCAAAGTTAGTGCAGCCAAATGGCCCCAGGCCCCTTCCTGTTTCCCCAGCACCAATTCTTCCCCGACACTCGTTCATTGCCCACCAATTCCCATTCCAACTTCCTTTTTACACCCTGGATGTTTCTGTCACATCCTGAGGACGACTAACCCACCAGCAAGTCTCCCCCTGACACACATTCATGTAGGTCCATACCCTTCAGAGTCCTAAAGGGTTAATGAGAAGCCATATCAGCTTTGGTGAATGGAGCCCCAGCCCCAAATCCCCTCCCCTTGCAAATAATGGGATAAGTAGGGAGAGTCTGATGGAGGCACCATGACAACTACAACAACCTCTTACCCCTCAGCTACAGACACCTAGATCAGGAGAGAGGATACATGCCCTCTCCACCTTAATACCAAAATGGGGGAGGAGGAGAATTTAGGGGTCTGGGTCCCTAAGAGATATTAGGACATCTCTTTCAGGAGCTGGGGGGAATCACAGGTTAGAGGTCAAGGTTAGGGTAGCAATCAAAGATCAAGGTCATGTCCCCACATGATCTGCTCTTTTTCCCTTGCTTACTCTGGCCCAATGCCCCTTCAGCACCTCCCAGGTTAGTTCTGGGGGAGGTGAGGGCTGGGTCCCACACTAGGGCAACAAGGGTCATTCAACAGGAGACCTCCATGGTGTGCCCCGGGGGCCCCGAAGAAAGAGTTCCAGACTCGCTGCTCTGAGACAGGGTGCGAGAGCGGGACCGGTTGCCATCAATGGATGCTGCACTGGTTAGAGAGGCTGTACGAGACCTGGACAGGCGAGTCATGCAGGATGAGGCCACTGTGGAGACAGAAGGATGCACAAGCAGTCAGAGAGAAAGTGGGGAAATGGGGCTGGCGACTCAGGGTGTGGTCCTTGGATTATGACTAGTTATAACTAAGCCAGGGGATCAATGAGCTCGATTGGGCAGATAGTGGTAAGTCCAGGCATTAACCTAAAACGGTTCCACCCCGTCAGTGCCCATCTCTCCTACAGTGCAGCAATCTCTTGTCCCCATACTCACTGTAGCCCATGCCTTGCAGGAAGTACTTGAAGGCCTCAGTCAGCTTGCCTGGCTGCGGAAGTAAGAAGAGGCGAGGGAGACAGTGAGATGAGGTTAGAGGCAGAGCTGGAGCCTGAGGCTGTGGCATTGTGGGGACGGGGTGTGTGGCAAAGGCAAAGCCCAATGCCACCAGTATCCTATGTCACTTCCCCATCCCATGGACGGCAGGGCTACTCACCTGAGTCAGCTGGGGCTGACCTCCAGAGTCAGCCATCTGTTCATCAGGAGGGCGCCACCCAGAAAAAGTGAAACATACACAAATGAGCCATGCGGAGAGGTGGAAAGGGTCTCTCTTCCCTAGCTTCTTCACTCCAGCCCCTTTGTTTTGTTCTTCGTTCACCCCATTTGTTCCCATGCAGGGCCCTGGAGGCTTAGCAGCTGAATTTAGAGAGGATATATGACTCTGGACAGGGGCCCAGGAGCAGGTTACTGACCTTGAGGAACGAGGTCTGGGTGGGGTCCAGTTTTGAGTTACATTCCACCTGGAGTAAGCAGGAGACTGAATGAATGAGTCACGCCTACTGTGGCCCCTCCCCCTATAAGGGACCCAGGAACCCAGACCCCATTCCCTTTTCTATCAGCTCCCTACCCAGTTACTCCTTACCAGGGATCAAATTCCTAGTGCCCCAAAATTGATCTCCCTGTGCCAAACAGGGCATCCCCTTGGCAAGATACTCTTCTGACCACCACTCTAGGACCCCAACTCTCTTCCCTCACTCATCCCAAAATTCCCTACTAACCACTGCATCTTCATGAGGTGCTTGGTCTCCTACCACCAGCATCACAGGACACCTAAAGACACAGTGTTGGGGAGAAGGCAATGAGCCCCTGACACTCCCTCGCTGGCCTCTGCCTAGAAGTGCAGCTGGAAAAATGTCTGGCTCCAAAGAGGGAAGAGCCTTCTGTGTTTCCCTGCTGATGCCACCAAGAGGATTCAAAGGGGGAAGACCTAGAGGGAAGTGATTTACCAAATAGGATGGGGTGGGACATGACAAAGAAGTTCCCTGGCAAAAGATTCTCCTTCCTCTAAGGGATACAAGCTCCTAGAGAAGATCCAGGGAGACGGGCAATGCATTATCTCTTAAAGTCTTACTTGAGGGTGATATCACCTCCACGCTCAAAGTTCAGGTCTCGGCGGCTAGAAAGGGGTTAAAAGAGTAGGAATTTTAGGTGAGCAATGCTATCTAACCAGATATAAGCTATCTCCCCCATGATGGAACTATCACTGTCCCAAAAATTACAGTCAACTATTGGTTATTAAAAGTGGAAACCAAAGGAGAAGGTGGCAGGCAGGCCCCAAGGACAGCTCCTATAATCACTTGTGCCCTAGATCCCTGGTCAGAGGGCAGCAAAAGGGGAGGAAGGGCACAGGACACAAGGTCATCTTACTTCTGGGAGTCCAATAATCGAAAGGAGGTAAACAAGGGAAGGCGGACAACCCCTTGCAATCCTTCTTACTGGCTCTGTCCTGAAGCTGCCCCCATTGCACACTAAATGCTGCATTCCTTGCACATTGCACACTACCCAGACCACCCTCTCCTCCTGTGTGCCTCCCCATGACCCCCAATTACTGCTTCTGCATTTCTCTCACATGCATACACACGCAGCCCACCCACTTGTTGTAGCTGTTCCAGTACAATTCAATGTTAGCCAGGTTGGGTGCATGTGTAATGATATTTCTGTACTTTTGAATCAACTCAGAATTTCCAGAGAGCTCTTCCTGAAGGAGATAACAAGGAAAAAAATTAGGGATGGAAAGAGAAACCAACAATTACTGGAGGAAAAGAGGTAAGCCTTCTTCCTTCCCCAAATTCTGTCCCAGCTAAGGAAGTTAGCCCAAGCATTCAAGTTCCCTGCTGCTCCCCTCAACTCTTCTACATCATCTTCTACAACCACTTACCTGGCTGAAAAGATGTCCAAGGATCATCTCCGGAATGGAAGAGGTGAGGCCCGTTAGCTATGAGGAGAGGACAGGTGAGAAAGTTCAGGATATTGGCCGGGCACAGTGGCTCACGCCTATAATCCCAGCACTTTGGGAGGCCGAGGTGGGTGCATCACGAGGTCAGGAGTTCAAAACCAGCCTGGCCAAGATGGTGAAACCCCATCTCTACTAATAATACAAATATTAGCCGGGCGTGGTGGCGGGCTCCTGTCATCCCAGCTACTTGGGAGGCTGAGGCAGGAGAATGGCTTGAACCTGGGAGGCGGAGGTTGCAGTGAGCCAAGATCAAGCCACTGCACTCCAGCCTTGGAAACAGAGTGAGACACCATCTCAAAAAAAAAAAAAGAAAAAAGAAAAAAAGAAAGTTCAGGATATTATAAGAGACTTAGGCAAAGTGACAGCTTCACTTTCCTGCCCCTTTACTCCCTCCTTGAAGTTCGGAGTCCATCCAGACTTCAAGCATTAGACTCTACCAGAGCCTAACTGGATCCATACAAGGGGATCCCCCACCCTAGGTCTCAGCACACAGGCCCCTCCAAACCTTGTGGGCTGCCCAATCCATCCAACCCTTGGCATTGGGATCAATGTTGATGAGAACAAGACCTTCAACTGTGTCCGGGTGGTTAAGCTGAGGGACAGAAGAAGGAAGGAAATGAGAAACAGGGCATGGCCTTATCCCCTCCCCGCTAAGCCCTACCCACTTTTGGACTCCCATGGGGCCTGACTCCCCGCCTAGTGCCCACTTCCTCCCCCAAACAGCACTCATAAACAGTATTCTCCTAATCAGTCTGGACCCTCCTTTCCCTTATCTAGGCTTTTTATTTCTTACAGCGTATCTCGACAGGATGTAGGCTCCAGCTCCAACACCAACTCCAATTATTGTAGAAAAACTGTGAAAGGGAAAGAAATATATGCCTCATGGACTCTGCTGTCCAAAACCTGCCACAGCCCATCTCTTCAAACTCTTCACCCTCCCTCCTGAGTCCATGGGCACAAAGAAGGGCAGACACGGACCTTTCTTTGGAGGATGCGAAAAAGAAGGGCTCTAGGAGCCAAAGGTTGGCACGGGTAGTCAGGGTAGATCCCTGAAGTCTATCCCAGCTTTCTCCTGGAAAACTAGTGTCTTAAAAACAAACACCCATCCACCAGCCAACCAACACGCTGTTTTCCTATATAGATAGCTCTTTGTCCAGTCTCAATTTTCAAGAGCCAGTTCAACTTGTTCTGCTTTAGTTCCTGGTTCCTCTAGAGGAACAGGAAGAATGGAACTTAAAGCAAATGTGAAAACAGACACAACTTTTGTGAACAAAGGGAAGAATGAGGGAAACAGCAGCAAAGTGGTGAACCAGAGGTGCTGAGCCCTGGTGCCTAGGAGAAGCTTAGCTAAGAACAGCACCCAGGGGTCAGCACCTCCCTCTGAATACCAAAGACACTTAGTCTGGCGTTCTCTTCCTTCCCCCACTCTCTCTCATCCACAGAGCTCCCCACCCACCAGGTGTGGGCATGAAGGAGAGGGGAGTGGGAGAGAAAGAGACAAGTCTGTCTGGTTCCTCAGGGATTATGTCACCCCCTTTTATTCCTCCCTGACTTTCTGATCAGGGAGGCAGGGCCAAGCATAGACCCTTTTCCTTCCCTCCATCCATTAGGGCTACTCTGCTGATTCTGGCCAATTTTCCAAACCCACCACCTTTTCTCAATAATCAAGGTGGGAGCATGAAGGAAGAAGATATATTGAGTTCAGAAGCTGAAACTGGCTCAGGAACCATGGTGAACCTGGAAGTTCTAAGGGTCTCCTTGTGCTGGAAGGAGAACTCTGGTTTGGAGGGGTTCCCAGGACTCTCACTTTAGGTACTGCAGGACGCAAGGGATCATGTCTGCAAGCTGGTCCAGAGATGGGTACTGATATCTGGAAAAGAGAAGCACTTTAAGGAAGATACCAACCTGCCCTCGCACCCCCCCCCCCACCTCAGGATATCCTACTCATTCTCTCCCAGAATCACCACTGCCCTCCCTTTCCTCCTCCCCGGTCGAACCTTTCCCACACCTGTCCTGTTCCTCACAGTCTGGTAAAGTGGTAACGACCTAACTCTTACCCCAAAGGGAACACAGGGGCTCCCTCTTCCATTCCAGGGGCATCCACATGAACCCGCACAAAGTTCTGAATGATTTCCTGCATGTCCCCGAACTGAAACAGTGGCTGGAAGCAAGATTTATCTAAAGAGAACCCACATCACCTCAACAATAGAATCAGACAGGGAAACATGTGCCCCAGTCAGAACTCACCCTTCTTTTCATGCCACAGACTAGGAGATAACTTCTCCTTCCCACACTGACCCCTCCCCTCCCTCTGAGTTTCTACCCTTCCTCCACAGCCTCTTTCCAGACAGGAGTGGGAGACGAATGAAGGTCCTTACAGTTGAGTCCCACATCGTGGTAGGTAAGGATCGCTGGGCGTTTGGGTTTGGGGGTGCCATAGACAGTGAAAGTGACAGAGCCATACGGTGTCTCCACAGAGTGAATCTGCAGGAAAACAGGGCACCAGGAGCTAGGCTCAGAGGAGACGAGGCCAGAAAAGGAGCAACACCAAGGTCAGGGAGTTGGGAGTGGGCGGGCAAGGGGGAAAAGGGAACCAAGAATTAAAAACAGAATCAGCAAGAACTGAGGAAAACACGACAGTGGAAGATGAGTTTGAGGATAAGAAAGAATAATGAAGATTAGAGAGAGAAGAGTGGGGGGAAGGAAGAAGAGGGGAGAGACAGGGAAGGGAAAGGACAGAATAGAAGGAAAGAAAACGAAGAGAGAAGGGCCAAGCAGAGGCCATCTTTCTACTGAGGAATAGGAGAGCCCCTCCTCCCACCTTGGGACTGCCCCCACACTGTTACCTGTCCCTGGTCCAGGAGGATTTGGGCAGCTAACTCAGCCTCCTGGAAAGACACACACAGATACACACAAAAACACACGACCATGTGGTGTCCCAGATGGAGAGACAGACAGACAAAGAGAGGCAAGTAAAGACCAACAGAGACCAAAGACAGAAAGAGATTGACAAAGAGAGACATGGAAAGGATGAAGGTTAGTGTAGTGACAAGACAATGGCCTGACTCCCAATTGTAGTGTATGGGGAGAGAGACTAGGGTAGAGGTGGAGAAAGTAGTGGTGTGGGTTAAAGTAAGATCAGTAGGCTTAGGAAGTTAGAAGGCAAAGGGGATGCTCAGAGGTCTCGAATTTGGGCATGGGAGTCAAATGGTCTCTAACAACCTTGGCTGCCTCAGGCGTCTGTCCTGGCAGCAGTGGCTTCTCCTCTGTGATCTGCACCTCCTGCAGCTCCGCCATGATGGCCTGGCAGGATGAGGAAACAAGACTGGGAAGTTGTCTCCACATCCCCACATCTCCTCAAACACCAGGCTTCCTCTCTCAGCACAGGAAGATGCAGGGAACAGAGGGAGCCAGAGGTTGAAGACTACTCCAGAACACACAGAGGGCCTTTCCTGCCCCCAGCTCCACTTCCAGGCTGATTGGTGGAAACTTTGGAAGAGGAATCAGGACACCGCTTCTCTTGATACTCACCATCCCCACCGCCACCCTCAACACCCACTCCTCCAGACCCCCTCCCTCCTCTGCCCTGGACCAAAATATCAGGGTGGGGCAGAAGTGTAGCTCAGATTTCCCAGGCTATCTTTAGGGTCTACTCCACACTCTCAGGTAGGGAGTGAAACTCGTAGATCAGTGACTGAATATTCTAAAGGCCAGGGTACCAAAAGACAGGATTTTGAGAGCTCACAATTGACCATGACCTTCAAGTAAAGCCCCAAGGTCGGCAGCTCAAAGGAAAGGGGGCTAAAAATGACCAAAGTAACATGACCAAAGGGTGAGGTAGGGACATCTGTCCAACCAACCCAATGCCTCCCTTCCTCCCAAGACTCTTCCTCCCAACTCTGAATAAACTCCGTAAGTTCAACATTAGTGGGTGAGGAGCAGAGCACCTGGACAGACCTGCACAGGAAGGAGCCTGCAGCCTGCGAGGTGGGGTCACTTACTGGGCTCCTATTGGCTGGATGCAGTGGAATTAGGGGTCAGGGTTCTCACTCCTGACTCTGGGGTCTGAGAAAACACAGCAACGAGGTGAATGACATGGGAGACAGACCCGGGGTCTTTTAGTGACAGAAAGCCTCAGCCAAGACCCAGACTCCCAGGGTCATCAACCTTCGCGGGTCACTAACCCTCCCCAGTGTCTACTCCTGAGTCCAGAGAACACGTCCTCTCTAGGCTCGAGCCGGAATCAATACAGGCTACAGGGGCATCAGTTCAGGCTGCGCGGAGGAGAGAAGGAAGTGCTGATGTGGAGGAAACCTCCGGATTCGAATCCCGGCTCTGCCACTCCCAGTGTGACCTTGCCCCACTTAGTTACTACATTTGGCCTCAACTTTCTATCGGCAAGGGGACTAAACGCGGGGGACTAGGGAATCCCCAAAATTTTTGACAGCTCTCCAGTAAGAGGAGGGTAGCAGAACATGGCTGTTTCCCTCCACAATATAAAAACAAACACAAAGCTTGGTGCCGTCGCTTCTCTTCTTTACCCAGTCTCCGTGTAGGTCCCACGACTGGAGAAAGGGAGAGGAGGGCGGTCCCACAATCTCCTCCCGGTCTCCCCCGACGGCCCGCGAGGGCAAGCGCCATCGGGAAGGGACGGGTAGGACAGAGGGGACTGGCCGGGCCCAGCATCCGGAACCCGTCCCTACGAGTCCCTACGCAGCCCGTCCGCGTGGAGACGGACACCCTTGCGTGGCTGGTGCCAAGCGCCCCGGACCTTCCACACAACCTCGCGCGCACCCCAAACACGCCCTGCAGCTCTCGGAGCCTCAGCCTTTGTGCGCAGCAGCCGAGCGCCCCCTCAGTGCCGGCCCTTTCCCCCGAGCCGCCAGCTCCAGGGGACGGGGATCAATCACACCGCCCACCTACCCGGCTGGCGCCTTCCAGGCCCTGCGGACCCTCGCCTGCCCCTCCCCCTACCTGCTGCCGCCGCTGCCGCTTCCACCTTCACTTGCCTTTGACTCGGGCCCGCCCCGGCTCGGGCTCCCCGCAGACCCGCCCCCGGCCCGCCCCAGCCCGCCCACGGGCGCTTGGCTCCCCGCAGACCCGCCCCAGACCCCCAGTAAACACGCCCCACCTTTCACCCCGCCCAGACTGCAGCTCAGGGAGGGGTTGTGCTGGGACCCGGGGGCAGGGGACGGGGGACGGGCGGCTAGACGCTTCCAGGCTCCGCTCGAGCTCACCATAACATTCCCCCCACCCCCCGCATTGGGGCGGTGTGGGGAGTGGGGGGTTCCCTCAGCACTGCGAGGGATCCCGCGGCTGCCCTCAGCACCGCCCCCATCCATGACCTGGATCTGCAATTCGCACTCTTGGCTCCTTCCTTCGCCCCCAGACTCAGTGGTGGGAACCGGTAGTGGGGAGACGAACCCGGGATATTGACACCCCACGAGTTCGAATCCCCCCTCCCGAACACAGAGAACTAGATTAAGAAAGGAGGAGGTGGGCGGGACCGCCGCTGAGGAGGCTGGGGTCTCGCCCGGTGGCAAGGGCAGGTGTGCCGGCGCCGAAAGGGGGCACGGGGGAATGTCGAGGGCACAGGAGTTCTGACTCCCTAGTGCCCAGAGTCCTGGTACCTCTCCTCTCTTTGCTGCGTCCCGACGCCTGCTCTCCGGCTGCTCCGGGAGAAGTTGGACAACAAGGCGGGGAGGGGGGGCGGGGAATGCGGGGGGCCGCTATAAATAGAGGGCCATCGCGGGCGGACGCGGGGGGGTGGAGAGGATGGCCAACAGGGACTCTGGGGTCAATGCCTCAAGGGGCGACGGGGGAGGGGCCGGGGACCCCCAGAGGCTCTGACTCCTGGGTAAACAGGCGCAGGGGCGGAGTTAACCCTGCGGGGGTGGAGTAGGGGCTTGGGTAGGACGCAGTGTCCCGGGCTGGGACCCAAGAGACCCTGTGGCTTCGCCGCTAACCCCTCCCAGTCCGGCCCAGAAAAGGAGACCAGCTCAGGCCCGCTGAATCGCAATGCCCAGGCGATGGTCTCAGGGACTGCCGCGTCCCTCTCGGTGCCCGAGTGGGTTTGCCACTCTAGACTTCACACACACACACACACACACACACACACACACACCCCAGATGAGCCCTCCTTGTGCCCCTCAGAGGAAGACTCCCTGGAATGAGATAGTTGATTAGATAATGTGGCTTAAGGGAATTCGAAGTTGTTTAGGCAAAAGGAAACCTGACTGAATTTCTCCCCACCTGCCCCCCTTGTAACTCCCCCAATCCCAGGATCATATCCACCCCAACCCCCTTCAGACTGGTTCCTGAGTTGCCATTTCGGGGGCCGGGCGCCAGGCCAGTCAGGAACAATGGCCAATGGAACTTGAGCTGCCAACTGCAACACCAGCACCGACTGCCCCCCCAAGACCCCCAAGTTCCCCTGCCCCCTCCTGCCTGGGAACCACCCTCCCACCACCCCCCTCACCACCCGCAATACCCCTCCCATCCAAGGAACATCAATGCCCCTTTCATCCCCACTTGGCAGGGTCTACTGGAAAGAAGGAGAGGCCAAGAGGGAGGAGGTGACCCAGAGTAGGAGAACTGGTCGGGCTAAAACCCAGCCTTCAACAACCCCAAATCTAGGGCCCCCCCTACATTCCCCAATTTGGAGCACCCAACTTTTCTTCTGTTCCTTTCTCCCACTCCCTTTATAACTTTTTCCCCAGAAACTGGCACAGAAGCTGGGCGCCCTGGCTCCTCTCCTAGGCCCCTCTTCCCTCTGGATGCCGGTTTAACACTCTCCTGGACAAGGAAAAGCCTGCTGGAATAAGGATCATAGGCAAAGGTGCGGAAGACAGGAGAGATCTCACCAGCCCCAGAGGAACCTGGGGAGAAGGAGAGCCTGGAGTGAGAACTTTTGTCTGCAGGTTTTCTTTGTCGAAAGTAGTCTTACTTGGAGTGGGGGAGGGAAGGACCTGAAGGTTCCAGCATCTAAATTCGTCTCTGGGTCAGGATGACTCAGGGGGAACCTGATAAGGGGCCTACGCAGGGGCGCAGGGCAGGCAGGAGGTGGGAAATTTCCACTGAGATCCATTGGCTTCCTAGACATAGGGGTCCCACCCAGTCTGCTGCAGGCAGAGGTAAGGCTGGTTCTACCCTAAGATAGGCTTCTTCCATGTCAGGGCAGCTCCCAGCCCGACCAGGGTGTAAGTGTTGCAAGGACAGTCTCTCTCTAAACTCTTTCCCTTTGGCCAGAGCAGCGTCAAACTATACCTTCAACTAAGCAACAGTTTTAAGTATCTGTTATGTGCAAGCCATTGTGTAGATGAAATTCAAAGTGTGAGTCTGTTCACACCCTCTCTAGACATTTGTGATGAGAAATGACACTTTGACATTTGTCAAGAGAAGGTACAAACACAGGACAAGTTAAGAAACATTATGTAGGCCGGGCGCGGTGGCTCAAGCCTGTAATCCCAGCACTTTGGGAGGCCAAGACGGGTGGATCACGAGGTCAGGAGATCGAGACCATCCTGGCTAACACAGTGAAACCCCGTCTCTACTAAAAAATACAAAAAAAAAAAAAAAAACGAGCTAGGCGAGGTGGCGGACGCCTGTAGTACCAGCTACTCGGGAGGCTGAGGCAGGAGAATGGCATAAATCCGGGAGGCGGGGCTTGCAGTGAGCTGAGATCCAGCCACTGCAGTCCAGCCTGGGCAACAGAGCAAGCCTCCGTCTCAAAAGAAAAAAAAAAAAAAGAAAAATTATGTATCTATAAGATCAATCATCTGGACAATAAGTCCTGTAGCAGTAGTTTCCCACCCTTCTCGAGTGGGAGATCAGAGATTTCCAACCCCACGTAATAGTTTTTGTATCCCCTGATGGAGAAAATACAAACTATGAATTCATCAAAACTTTGAAGTAAGTTTCTGTCACGTCTGTAAATGTAGTAACACCTACACATGCAAGGCGTATTGTTTACTCAGTTCACACTCACTATACATACAGATTCTAGGGCCCTTTGCAAGATTTCAGAAATCCTCATGCCAGGAGGCTGTGGCCCACAGTCTAGAAACCATTTTCTTACTATAATTCAGAGAAGGAAAAGGGCTTTGTTCCTAGGGTGAACCACCAAGATGAGAAGTGCAACCATGGAATACTTGAGTGGGCATGAGGGGCATTCTATCCAGGCAGAGAGAGAGCATGAAGGACAGTCTGGAGGCAGAAACACTCGGGTTTCTTTGGAAAACTGAATAGTAGTTTCCCATATATTATCCCCTAATACCATAAGGTTAGTGTTATTGTCCTCACTGTACAGATGAGAAAATTGAAACTCAGAAATGTTTAGTGACTTGCCCAAGTCCACTCAGCTAGTAAATGACATATCTAGGATTCATTTTCCCACCCAGATCCATTCCACTCCAGGGACTATGCTCCTTCCACTACCAAGTAGCCTGTCAAGTGTATAGCAGTTAGGCCGTATGACCCCAGCTGAAGAATAATCTGGTTCTTAGGGTTTTTGTTTTGGGATTTTTTTTTTTTCTTTGAGATGGGGTCTCATGCTGTCGGCCAGGTGGGAGTGCACTAACATAATCCTAGTTCACTGCAGCCCCAAATTCCCGGGCTCAAGCAATCTTCCCACTTCAGCCTCCTGAGTAGCTGTAGCTGGGACTACAGGTACATGCCACCACTCACAATTAATTTTTTTATTATTTATTTATTTATTTAGAGACAAGGTCTCACTTTGTTGGCCTCCCAAAGTGCTGGAATTATAGGCGTGAGCCACTGTGCGCTGCCCAAGAATAATGTTGATGAGAGGTGGGTGATGTTTGGTAGGGTATATTGGGGCCTAGTTAGTTGTACAGGTCCTTGAATGCTAAGCGAGAAGATTTAGCAATGAGAAGCTGTGGTATATCTTGAGCCATAGAATGTTTCTGAGCAGGAGTAATAAAAAATACTGCTTTGTGAAAATTAATCTGATGGGGAGGAGGTTATAGAGATGGATTATGGTTGAGTGGGAGTGAAGAATTAGATTTAGGAAAGAGATCATTTAGAAGCCAGAGTAATCATCCAACTATGAGATGATAAGAACTTGAATAAGGGTGGAAGTAATAGGAATGGAAAGAAAGGAGTAAATTTGTAAGACAAAGAAAAAAAAATAGAAATTGGTGGCATTATTAGATGGGAAAAGGAGGAAAGTCACCAGTCTCATTGCTCTGTTTTAGGATCCATGAGGTTCGTCTATCTGTAGGGCTTCTGGCCAGAGAAAAGGCCGAAGAGAGAAAACCCTGAGGAACATCTTTGACCTGCATAGAAACTTATCTAAAGATTTTCAGAGTCTGAGCCTCACCCTCAGTCCATCCCAGTTTTATCCTGAGCTGTCCACATCTGTTATACTCCAAGGCCTACTGGACCCAACACTGGAAGCCATTTAAAGTTTCTATTGAGGCTGACCTTTTAAAGCCAGTGGGATTCTCCATGCTACACTTGAGCCTGGAGACTAGAAAAAATGCCAGCCTGTTTTCATTAACTGCTATGGTCTGAATGTTTATGTTGTCCCCAAATTCATATATTAAAATCCTAACTCCCGGCCGGACGCAGTGGTTCACACATGTAATCCCAGCACTTTGGGAGGCTGAGGCAGGTGGATCACTTGAGGTCAGGAGTTTGAAACCAGCCTGGCCAACATGGCAAAATCCCATCTCTACTAAAAATGCAAAAATTAGCTGGGCACAGTGGTTGGGCTAATCCCAGCTACTGGGGAGGCTGAGGCATGAGAGTCGCTTGAATCCTGGGGCTGGAGGTTGCAGTGACCCAGGATCATGCCACTGCATTCCAGCCTGGGCAACAGACAGCAAGACTCCATCTCAAAATAAATAAATACATAAATAAATAAAATAAAATCCTAACTCCCAAAGTCATGGTATTAGGAGATGGGGCATTTTGGAGGGTGATTGAGTTTTATGAGGGCAGAGCCTTTCTGAATGGGATTCATACCCTTATAAATAGGCCCAAGGGAACTCATTCACCCCTTCGACCATGTGAAGACACAGCAAGAAGGTACCGTCTATAGACCAGAAAGCAGCCCTCACCAAACACTGAAACTGCCCACACCTTGATATTAGACTTGTCAGCCTTCAGAACTCTGAGAAATAAATGTCTGTTGTTTATAAGCCACCCAGTTTATGATATTTTGTTAGAGCAGCCCAAACAGACTAAAACAACTTCCCTGGGCTCGCCTCAACTTCTGTTGTGGGGCAGAGCATAAGGCAGTTTGACTGGGACCCAGAGGATGGGTAAGCTTGGCTGAAATGATGGAAATGTGATCATCCGAATAGGTCAGAAAGTTGGCAGTTTGCTCAATTCAGCATGCAAGATAGGGAGACCAAAAGCCCCCTCCTTTGAAGGCAAGGGCTGTAGCTGGGACCAGAAGTGATGTCACATAACCACTGCTGAGGTCATAGAAACTTCCCTCTCCTCCCTCTGTCTCCTCATTGCAACAGCCAACTGGCTACCACATATCTGCACACACTTAAATACAAAGGCCGGGAAGGGTCAGATCACCGTCCAGGTAATCTTAGGTACATAAAAGAGGTGGGGGAAAGAGAGGATCATTCAGTAGGTAGGATCCATATTGGTATCTCCAGTGCTGGGAAGGGGAGACTCATGCTGTAGTAGTGTAGGTGCAGTGGGAGCTGGGAGGGAGAGAGGAGACACCAACAGGGAAGAGGGGAGCGGTTCCTGTTGCTGACTGATTTTACCTTAACACCCATCCTCTTTACTCCACAGTCCTCCCTCCCCCTCCTCCTTCACCCCCAAGTCTCTCCCACGACTGCCCTCCCCTACCTGTAGCTGATCATGGCATCAGAGGCAGAGAAAACATTCAATCGGTTTGCTGCCTTTGGAGAATCATCAAGCAGTGGCACTGAAATGAACAACAAGAACTTCTCCAAGCTATGCAAAGACTGTGGCATCATGGATGGCAAGATGGTCACCTCCACAGATGTGGACATCGTGTTCAGCAAAGTCAAGTGAGGAGCCAAAGATGTAGGGGTGGGGGTGAGAAGAAAGTACGAGGTAGTTGGCCATGGAAGGGTTCATGTGGCGGAACATTTGCCGTGGGCCTACTAAGCACCACAGGGTACCTGGCACTGTGCTATTCTTTGTCATCGAGACACTTACTGATAGGACAAAAGAGGACAAATCTGAGTGAGGTAAGAGTTGGACCTTGGAAGGTAATGCGTTCGTGCTCCAAAGTTTCTGGATATCTGTTTAACTGACCAGGGCCAAGAACGCCCGAACCATCACGTTTCAACAGTTCAAAGAGGCAGTGAAGGAACTGGGCCAGAAGCGCTTCAAAGGGAAGAGTCCAGATGAAGTCCTGGAGAACATTTATGGACTCATGGAGGGCAAGGACCCAGCCACCACTGGCGCAACTGTGAGTAACAGTCTTCATCCCCTTGACCCTACTTCCCTAAATCCCCATTGTTCCAGTCTGCCCTCCCTAACCCTGCCAACTGTGTGACTGTAGAGACAGGGAAGAAACAGACTTTAGAGATCATCTAGATATTCCAGAAGTCAGGAAAATGTGGCCCAGAGAAGGGAAGTGACTTGCCCAAGGTCCATGGCTATTTTAATAGTGGATTTAGACTAACTTCCAAGTGTCCAGTGTCTGAGCCAGGCAGGTAGGGTTTGGTGGCTTTTGGAGGACATTAGTGTAGAGGATTTGGTACCTGATGCCCACTCCTCTTTCAGTTCTTATTTAGGGTTTAATCTCAGGCCTCCTGCCTCTCACCTACTCCCTTTTTTAATTGTCCCGTCTGAACTGAAAGCTCTTTCTACAATGGATATTGGGTTGGGGAGTGGGAGTGAAGTCCTCTGGCAGCAACCTAGTCAGAATAACTCCTCTGGAAACAAAAAAAAAAAAACCACCCTCCCTCTGCACATGCCACACTCATTCCCACATCACACTCCTCCTCCCCCACGAGTGAATGGCTCTTACCAGAGTTGCTGCCCACAGCTGCATCTGGGCCCTAAGAAAGCAGCACCCCATGCCAGTGGCAGAGCAAGAGCTCCAAGCACTTGTTCTAAGTATCTCTGGCCATATTTGGGGAAGGGATATGACAGGGTAAGGAAAGGAAGAGGGTTCAAATCCATCCTCTGGCTTGCAGAAAGCAACAACAGTGGGTGCAGTGGACCGTTTGACAGACACCAGCAAGTACACCGGCACCCACAAGGAGCGCTTTGATGAGAGTGGCAAGGGCAAGGGCATTGCCGGACGGGAAGTGATGAATGACAACACAGGCTATGTGAGTGGTTACAAGGGTGCTGGCACCTATGATAAGAAGACCAAGTAAGGAGGAGTTTCATCTTAGCCCACTAGCCCCCTGACCCTGCATGTTTAACACCAGGGAACTTGGAAAATAATAAACATCTGTGTGTGCAGCAGCTAAAAACTCTGTCTATGAGGGACAGATGGGCCTACTACTGTAGAGAGAGGGAGAAGAGGCAGTGCAGGAGTGTGGGTTCTCAACAACAAACCCTTCACTCTGCTTAGCCTTATGCCTACCAGCCATCAGTTAGCATTCCTCCTCAACAGTTGCTTCCAAGAACAGGATGGAAGAATATATTTGGAGTTAAGAGATGAACCAGATGTGGAGGTAAAAGTATTTGCTACTTGTGTTCACATATTACTGATATTCACCTCTCCACCCCCACCCCCCAAAAGGGTGTAGCAGTTCCTGATGTGATGGACTATGACTGTATCACGTATTAGATCCTTCCCTGTCCCTCCACCTTCCTCATCTGTTGCAGTTTAGGTTTTTCGGGTGGAGAAGTAGAAGCCAGCTAAGGTGGCCTGACTTCTATTACAAATTTGTTCCAGAGCTGGGGTAATGGGAGAGTCTATTTTCAACACCCAGCCTAGCACTAAGTTTTACCCCACATCACCTCCATCATGGTGCACATGGGACAGAAGAGCTTACAGACTGCTAAGCGTAGCTCAGGAAGATGGCCAGATGGGGGAGGCTGCCAGGATTCCAAGAGCAGGAGTTCTGGGGCACTGAAGAAAAAGCAATTAAATCACAAAGGAGTGAGGTGTGTGTTCTTAACTTTTTATTTTGAAATGATTATGGATTCACAGGAAGTTACAAAAAAAAAATAGTACAGAGGGGTCTCGTGTGCCCTTCACCCAGTTTCCTCCAATGGTTACGTCTTACGTACTCAGATGTGGTTTTAGAAATTTATGTTTGATTAGAGCTGGGCCTGCCTCATTCCCTGCCTGGTCAGGGGCAGACTCTGGAGTCTGGGGGATTTGGGAGAAGCTTCTGGAAGAGAAGGGAAGCAGAAACCTCTGCGGAATGGGTGAGAGAAGATACCTTGAAATGCCAGTGAGCCAAGGTAAGAAGACTGGAAGAAAAAGAGGTTGGAAAAAGGAAGGCGGGGTGACTAAGGTGGTGGGGAGTGTGGGGGAGAGACAGTCCTAGGCTCCATAGTAAGAGGAAAGAGGAGAGGACAGTTATATGAAGGGAGAAACAATAATTTCACAGAGAGAAACAGGCTGGAAACTGGGGGTTGTGCGGAAGTGAGGCTAACATGAGTCTGAAGGCCTCAGGGAGGTTCCTATAGCTAGCCATATCCCCTGAGGAGGTGGGTGAATGGAGGGAATTATAAGGGAACTGGGGGAGGCTGAGATGAGAAGGGTGGTGGGGATGGGGAGGTGAGACTCGGAGCTGGTGCCTGTTGCCATGGTGTGAGCTGAGGCCCTGGGCCTCCATCCAGGACTTAGGATCTGGCCCAGTGGGTGGACAGTCACTGCCAACTGGACACAGTCAACTTCTTGGGTGGGTTTTACTGTCTCTGGGAGAGGGAGGATGATGAGGAGGTGGGGGTGAAGAGGGAGTAAACAAGCTGGAAAGAACCTAGAAGATAGCACCACTTTGTATGGTGATCAAAGTCCTGGACATTTTCCCACCCACCTGGTCTCTTGGGAGGGGACCCTGCCTGCCTCAGAAGTCAGGAAGGAAGTCTTGTTACAGGGATCAGAGTGTTGGAAATGGAGACAGGCTGGTCTGTGGTGGTAGAGGTTGGGGAATGACTCAGGAATAAACTCCCGAATAGAGACTGATGATACCTATTGGATCAGCTTCATACTTGCGGGAGCAGAGTAGGTAGAGCTTCTGGTTGGTCAGGGCACTATCGTAGTAGCAACTGGTGGGTGGCTTTTGGTGGCTCAGGGAGCAGACCGTGATGGGGAAGGCATCCTCGGTGAGCGTGCAGTATTCATTGTAATTATCACAGAAGCTGTCACTATACTTGCAGAACCTCTGGATGACCTTCCAAGGGGCATGTATCACATAATGGATCTTTGGGCAATCCGAATTTTGCACCTTGCCCCGCATATAGGACATCAGACCATTACAATAGCCCTGGAAACCCTTTGGGAAGGTAACCCTGGGATAGTCAATGTTTAAGGCATAGAAGTTCTTTTTGCCAATCTGCGTCTTGATGTCCATGACCAGAGTTGGCCCTAGAACAAGCTGAAGGAAAAGGAGCCGGGTCACAGCTGGTGCCATTCCTCCTGCTGGTAGAGTTAAGGTGGTTGGGGGCAGCAGTGGGCCTGGAGTGACTGTCTGCCACATCCCAGAGCCTCTAGCATTCCCAACCCAACAGTACTTTAGAGATCATCTCACCCATAACCAAGTTCTCATGACCCAGAAAGAGGAGGTGCTTGCCCAAGGCCACCCAGCCAACCACCCAGCTGAAGGTGAAGCCACCCCACTTTCAGCCACCCCTGCTCCCTTGGTCCACCACAGAAATCTCAGCCTCTGCAAAGTTTGTGAACTGCAACACTTGCAGAATAAGAGCTCTAACTGGCCTTGGGTGAGAGACTCTTCCCAATTATCCTTGGGCCCCTGGCACTCCTGCTAGTAAAAAATGCAGAGAAGAAAGGGGCAGACTGACCTGATAATTTTCTGGCAGCTGGGAGGAAGGACAGGAGCTGAAGACAGCTGGGTAGGGATGGGTGTTCTTCTTGCCGAGGCCAAGATAGTCAGGAGATGACGAGAGGCTAGAAAGGTTTCTGAGTAAAGATCAGTCTGGGAGGAAGGAATGTCCCCTGAGTTTGATGAGCTCCTGTGCTGAGGGGGTTGGATGGGTGGGAGGAAAGAGGCATTGCTATCTGGTCTCCTCCTCTACAGTGTCATTGGAACACTGAGTTCCAGCCTCCCTGCCAAAAGTTCCTAAGTGTCTGGGCTTTCTTTGATGTTTTCTCTGTTCCATAGCCTGTGCTCTCATGGCAAGGTGAGTAGGAAAGCACTGTTATGTTTCTGAGGAACAAAGTGCTTCTTATTCCTGACCCTCAGAGAACAAAGCGTTCGCCACTTTGTCATCCCACTCACGGGAGCCCAGGAGGGCATGTACTCAGGGGCCTCCCACCAAAGTGCTGGGCTGAGAATCAAAGACCTCCATGTGGACTCCCCACAGTCCCTATCAGCCTTACTCCTGTCACACCCACAGCCCTCACCTGTGACCTCAGGCCTTGTCAGGGTCTGAGCACTACTGGAAATCTCTGCATGCTGACTCTGAAGCCTCAAACTTGGCAGGTTGGATTTGAAAGCATAACCTGAACATGAAAAGCTGTGGATGCCAGAGCCTGGCGTGATCTGTTTCTTACTGTTGGTTGGTCTCTGAGTGCTTTGCCATGCTGGGGAAAGGGCCACACTCCTATCTTTTTCATCAACATCTTCCCTTTCATCACAATCAAAGAGCTAACTAGCTCCCTGGAGCCTGCTAGCCCTCACTCTTGACTTCCACAGGTCGCTCAGCCTTGTCTGTCTGCAAAGTGTCTTCCAGATTTTGGGCCTCCTCTTAGGACAGCCTTTTTACCTTTGCTGGACAGCAGAAAAGGGGAGTCAGAACACAGAAAGCTGAGTGCTCCAAGGCCCCCAATATAGCTCAGGAAGAGAGAGTAAAGCCGCAGAGAGACAGATTGGTGTTCCTCATGTACAACCCCCTAAACTGGCACTTTCTGACAGCACAAACTACAGTCCAAAATGGAATCCATCTTCCCCACAACTTCTTTCTCTTCCTGTGTTGTCTATCTCAGTTTCCCTGGTTACCTATGCAAGAAACCTGAAAGTGATCCTAGACCCCGCCACCTCCCCAATCCCAACTATGGGGAGGCAGTCCTGCATGGTGGTGAAGATCAAGGCTTTTGAGTAAAACAGACCAGGAATTGAATCCTGCCTCTGCAG
The DNA here is from genome assembly GCF_009764315.1 of Trachypithecus francoisi. Taxonomy (NCBI): domain Eukaryota; kingdom Metazoa; phylum Chordata; class Mammalia; order Primates; family Cercopithecidae; genus Trachypithecus; species Trachypithecus francoisi. The sequence continues at coordinate 85,227,905 of NW_022681468.1, read as the reverse complement.
CTTATAAGCTGCACACCATCTGTCTGTTTACTAAACCACTGAAAGCTTCCTTGTTTCATCTGTTCATGATGATAGTATTTTTTACCTCATGGCAGTATTAGGATCCATTCAGATGTATATCAAGAGTTTTTAGACCAGTGCCTGGCACATGGTGAGTCCTCAGTATGAGCCTGAGTCCATCAGTCACACAGCCCTGACAATCTTAAACTTTTCCCAAGCCCATCTCTTCCATTCTTATTTCTTTCTCAGCAGATGCTCTTGTCTCTCCTGGACACCACACACACTCCAACTCCAGTAAGACTCAAGTATATATCTGATTCAACTTCAAGAGAAAAAATGTGGTCCCTTCTTTCGTCTAAAACTCTGCAATAGCTTGTTTCTCATAGGGTAGGAGTGCCCAATCTTTTGGCTTCCCTGGGCCACATTGGAAGAAGAATTGTCTTGGGCCACACATAAAATACACTGTCACTAATGACAGCTGATGAGCTTAAAACATGCAAAAAAAAATTCATAGTTTAAGAAAGTTGGCTGGGCGCGGTGGCTCAAGCCTGTAATCCCAGCACTTTGGGAGGCCAAGACGGGCGGATCACGAGGTCAGGAGATCGAGACCATCCTGGCTAATACGGTGAAACCCCGTCTCTACTAAAAAATACAAAAAACTAGCCGGGCGACGAGGCGGGCGCCTGTAGTCCCAGCTACTCGGGAGGCTGAGACAGGAGAATGGCGTGAACCCGGGAGGCGGAGCTTGCAGTGAGCTGAGATCCGGCCACTGCACTCCAGCCTGGGCGGCAGAGCAAGACTCCGTCTCAAAAAAAAAAAAAAAAAGAAAGTTTACGAATTTGTGTTGGACTGCATTCAAAGCCATCCTGGGCCACATGTGGCCCACGGGCCATGGGTTGGACAAGCTTGTCGTAGGGTATAGTCCAAACTACATATCACAGGATATAAGACTTCCCATGATCTTGCACCTGCCCGTGTGCACAACTGTGTCTGCATCCCTGCTTTCTTCCCACCTTGTCCCCCACCTCCTCCATGCCCTATCTCCTGCTGTCTCCTCTATCTGGAACCCTGCTTCTCCTTCTCACCTCCATCTATCTCATGGTGCTAGCTCATAGAAAGACTCAACCCAGAGGTCCCACTTAGAAAGCCTCTGGTTGGAAGGCCTCCCCAAGGAAGTGGGCACAGTCAAGCAAGTGAGGAGAGAGCCCACATGGGCAGGTGGCTCATCTGTATCCTTCAGGCTGCTCAACAAGACAACACTGAGTGGGTGCCGATGCAGGGTGTTGCCTGAGCCTGGCTGATCAAGCCTTTGCTTTGAGGAAGCCAACCACATTGTGGTCCCTGCCTTGAATCATGCCACCTCTTGCCTGGTCCCTCAAGGCTGCAGCTTCCCTGAGAATAGAAAGGGACTTTTTATACCTTTTGGTCTTCCACTTCCTTCATTCCCCACCCACCCGTCACTGCTCTTCACTCCCCACACCCAACACCACTCACTTCTGCCAGACAATTACAGAAACTGAACAGCACGTTATAGAGGAAAGCATTCAGAACTTAAATGATATAATGACGATGAGCCTTTGGGTTCCCAACTGCAATCCTGGTGATCTGTTCCCTAAAATCCTATCCTAGAGGTGCTGATGCATAAGATTACTTCATCCATTCTGACATCCTCATCATGGTGTCATGTGCTCTGTAAGCCTGAGATTAGTGGGATTGTTGTCCCATTACACTGGGTTTTACGTACTCAAGCATTACCCTAGGGATGAAAAACTAAGTTCTAGAGGGACAGTGGCTTGCTCAAGGTCACATGTCTAATTCAGTAGTTCCAGGGACAATTGGATAATGTCTGGAGACATTTTTGGTTGTCACAACCAGGACTTGCTACTGGCCTGTGGCCAGGGATATTGCTGAACATCCCACATTTCACAGGATAGCTCCCATAACAAAGAATTATCCAGACCAAGATGTAAATAACACTGAGGTTGTGAAGCCCTGGTCTAAATAATTAGCTAATCAAATTTCTTAACAAAAGCAGACTTACTTGTATCTTATGTATTAATGAAAATGATAAACATCTGGGACTTCAAAATATTTTTGTTAAACAAATGTTGATTGTAATGGTACTGATTCTACCGGCAAAATGTGTATTGATAGTTCACCATTGAAACAATAACTGAGTTGTTTTTCCTGTAAAGATGACCCTCTGCGTGTAATCATTTACACATTCTCGTCCTGCCCTCCCCAATGGTAAGCATTTGTAGAACAACTGGCTAGAGTGGCAGGTGCAAGGGTGACTCCATATGACTGAGGAGAACCCCAAAATTTTGCCCTGAGTGGGCTCACCATGATCTCATTGGCATTACCCTTTGCCCTGTCCAATTCAAGTTGCTCAAACAATATACTGTGTCATGGACAGTTCCTGAGCTGTCCTTGAAATCGAAGGATTGCCTCAGCCATCTCAACCTTCTTCTCGTAGCATCACCTCGAACCCAGGGCTGAAGTCCAGAAGCTGCATTGTCAGTTCCTCATGTGCTAACCATCTCTGTGGGCTGGTAGCAATCCCATCTCAGACTGGGATCATTGAGGAGCAGACAGAATGCCTTCTAAAAGTTGAATCAGGGTCACTTATATGCAAGGCATTATGCTATATACTGTGAAATGTGCAAAAGAAGTGTAACTGGTGGTCCTCGTGTTGTGGGAATTGACAGTCTAAGAGAAAGATAATACATTACACATGAAGAAATAACCAGTGATTCAAGGCAGAAAATTATACATTCTCAAGACAGTAAATGCTGTAGGAATTTAGAGGTGAGAAAGATGTCTCTGAATTGGGAAGGTCAGAGAAAGTTTTCCTCAGGGGTAACCCTGACTTGGAAATGGATCTCATGGTGAAGTTAGAAGTTAAGTGGAGATAAAGAGGACTATGAAAGACATGCTTGAAAAATGGGGGGAAACCAGTCTGGCTGGGGTTGAGGCACTCATTGGGAGAAAAGTCAGAAATAAAGTTAGAAAGACAGGTTTGCCCGATTGTGGCAGACCCTGATTACCAGGCTAAGGAAATGATACTTTGCTCTGTACATAAATGGGGAGCTGGGAGGGCTTGTGAGACAAGGCTTCAGTGAACCCCCGAATCAGTTTCCTCTTTCCTCCATCCTGACTTGTCTAAAGGCATTGGTCTGGGAGCCAAGGATTCCAAACTTCTGTCAATGCTGCCTCCTCCTGACCCACAGCTGTTCCAGGAAAGGTCATGGGAATTCAAGGACCTGAAGCAAGTCCCACATCTGATCTCAACTTGCTGTATGTTTCACTTTCTCAGTCCACAAAAATGAGCCCATTACCTTTATTTATCAAAGGACTAACAAAATTAGGATAACAGAACTTGGATCTGCTCTTGCTTGGAAGGAAACTCTCATGGGCTTTCCATTGGTATCCAGAGGCTGTGTGGAACTCCGGAAGGCAGAGAGGCTTGGCTCTGAAGGGTAGGCACCAATCCAGGCCCAGCCCTCCTCTCTCCCTTCCCCCTTCACTCCCTCCCAGCACAGGCGAGAGGAAGCAGCAGCTGTTGTCCTGCGGGGAAGACAGGCAGAGGTCCACCTGGCACTGTTGGGATTTTCACAACACCCGCCCCAACTTAAACACACACACACAACAGCAGCCTAAGGAGAAGCTGGGCCAACAGCAGTGACTTCGACGATAGAATGAGAAGGAAGCAGGGGTAGAGACTGCTGGTGTAAGGGACTTTTTCTTCCCTTCTGTCTTCTCTCCCACCATTTTGTCTTCTGCTCTTGCTCTCTCTAAGTCTTTCTTCTCCCTCCTGTGAAACTCCTGAACCAGTCGCTGGCCTGATGCCTGAATCTTTTTCTTCTTCCTAACCTTATCCCCCTTCCTCCATCTTTTTCTGTTGTCCCATGAATGCAGTGAAGGCAAAATAGCAAAATTAGCCTACCAAGTGCAAGGTGAAGCAGATCTTGGAAGTTGGATAATTTAGGCACACAAACAGAATCACTTCCCTTATCCAAATAATTGAGGCAAAACAAAGGTTTCAGTTGAATTGCACATATGGTAGATTCAACTCTATTTCAATTTTCATGTGCAAACTTAAACCTTTACTCTCGTTTCCCTTTGGACTGAGGCAGTAGGGCCATGTTTATTTCACTTTCACACGGTCCTAAGGCAGCCTTCTACACAGCCCAGCATACTCGAGTTGAAGAACAAACTAGGACAATTACAATGTCAGGAAAACACAAGTGCAGAGGGAAGTTTAAATCATGGCTTGAAAACATCTCACTCTAGAATAATGAGAAGTAGAAAGGAAACCAAGCTAGGCATTCAAATGAGCTTGCAGCCTTCTGCCAAGCCTCCATTCCAAAGGCTAGACTGGCCTGTGCTGATACACATTTGATACACAGCCTGGTTTAAACCATGGGTTTTATCTCCTAACATTCATGTTTCTACAGCAGCAGGGGCGTAATTCTCTATCCAGAACTTCTATCCAGAAGTTCAGCCTGCAAAGCTTGGGACACCTTAACAAAGAAGTGAACAGCTGTTCCCCTAGCCAAGGCCTCCCTGAGGACAAACCAGAAGAGCCAAAGGCCTGTGTGAATTTGTTCTTGATTCTCTTTTGCCATCTAGTGGCATTTCTCATCTCCAACACCACTTTTTCTTCTAAAGATCCTTCATCCTGACCCCCAACCCACAGCTGTGCTGTCCATCTACTAAAATAATGTCCTCCTGGACTCAAAACAAACTCCCCATCCTCCTGACTCAGAATCATAAATGCTGGACCAGAACACAAACCTTATGATCAGGATGGGTTGTGCGACTTCTCCACAGTTATAATCCACACAACAGCCAGGTAATTCTTTAAGCAGACAGGTTCTTTGTTCATTACTTAGAACCCTCCTAGGGTTCCCTATTGTGCTCGGAGTAAAAGTCACAGGCCTTCAAATGGTCTGTACGTCTTCCCAATGACCTTGTCTCTGGTTCCTCTCTGAACTCTCAGTCACCTGCTCCAGCCACACTGGACACACTGCTGTTGCTCCAACACCTTAGGCATCTGTCTGCTCTGGGGGTTTTGCAGCGCTAGTCTCTTCACTTGAAACATTCTTCCTCCCAGATAATCACAAGTTCACTCTTATCTTCAAGTCTCTGCCCCAGAGTCAGCGATTTCAACCATCTTACATAAAATTACTGACTGCCAAGCCCTGTACTGTTCTAGTTTTTTCCCTAGCAATTATCACTTTGAGCAAAGTATACATTTTGTTTTTACTGTCTTTCTCCAATGGAATGTAAGCTCCACAAAGGCAGGGACTTTTGTCATTGTTTGTTTTTGTTGTTTGTTTGTTTGTTTTTTGAGACAGGGTCTCACCCAGGCTGGAGTGCAGTGGTGCAATCATGATTTTTCAATGCAGATTTTATCTCCAAAGCTCAAGCAATCCTCCCACCTCAGCCTCTGGAGCAGCTGGGACCACAGGCATGCACCACGATGTCTGGCTAATTTTTCAAATTTTTTGTAGAGACAGAGTTTCGTCACATTGCCCAGGCTGGTCTTGAACTCGTGGCCTTAGGCAATCCTCCTGCTGTGGCCTCCCAAAGTACTAGGATTACAGGTGTGGCCCACTGTACCTGGCCATTTTTGCCTTTTTTGTTCAGTGATATATCCCAAGTACCTAGACATTTAGTAGGTGCTCGATAAATATTTGTTGACTACATGAATGAATCATGCCCAAGATTCTGAGATTACCTACTACTTACAGGTAAATTCTGAAAACAAAAATACTACTCATCTCAGTTTCACAGGCCTTCTCACCCACAGAGGGTGATGCTTCCCTGTCTTGGCGTCTCGGTTCTCCTGAGTGTCATATTCCAAGCTCACAGGAGCCCCCAGAGTAGCACTGACCCAGACGCTGCACACAGCTGTCACCACCACAAGGAACAGGACATACAAAGTGAAGGAAGTACTAAGGCAGGATGTTGAGAGCAGCAACACCAATAGCATTTTAAACACAAATATTTGGGAAGTATTAAAGTTTCGTAATTTTCAATAAAAAAGGGAGGGAACAAGTGAAATGGAGAGGTGTTGGCGGCCTTCTCCAGGTAAAGCCACGTGGCCTTGGTTGGTACCTGGAACTAGAGAGGCCCATGAATCATTGTGGAATGACTTTGCTATTGGGGATGGTGCCGGGCATCGTGACAGTGATGATTCACCCACCTCCCTCGTGTCTCTTCCATCTCCTCCGAAAGATAAGCAGTATCTCCAGAAGACAAGGAATCAGACAAAGCATCTTTCTACGCTGTTCGATCTGTACCTCAGGTCAGAGAAGAAGCAACTCTTAACATCACAGTGATTGACTCTTCCCAGGATCATGGACCAGAGGTGTATATGAGAGGATATAAATGACAACTCTTCCTGAAATTGATTTCAGTTGACACCTGGATCAGGTGTTCTATTAAAGAGTCATTAGAACCATGTGGCCAGGGGACAAATATAGTCTTTGAATGTGACGATTCAAGCTTCCTCATTGCTGAACATGTTTAGGCAGGTACAGACATCCTTAGGTGTCCACGTATTTGGGACGTGTAAGTGGAGAGGCATGAACCTGATTCATTTCCTGATCCAGTGATGCTCCCCAGCCCGCCTCCAAACAGACGCAGCACAGCCCAGGCCAGCTCTTAAGGAGTTCAGGAGTGAGAAGTGGCCCTCAGAGACCTGACAACCTAGCAGTGTGTGGACACCGCCTCAGCCCACTGAGCAGGAGTGACAGCACAAAGACCAAGCGCAAAGGTGAGGCTGCAGCAGGATCTGGGGAGGAGTGAGGACAGAGAAGGAGGGATGGGCTCTGATCCTGACAGTACACCCGAGTGAGTGATGAAATGGTTAAAGGAGGGACTGGATTTAGGGGAGATGGGGACACACATTGGGGAAAGGGGAGAGTGACGTTGGGGATGGAGGCAAAAAAAAATGAAAAAGAATGGGAACACAGACGAGATGGGAATGGGGACACAGGAACATGGAGACACAAAAGAGATGAGATTTGAGGGAAAGGGGAGAGGACAAAGAGTGACAGACAACAGGGACAGAATGAAGGGAGCAGAAATACAAGATGAGGGATGGGGCCATAGGGTTGGTGTTGGGACTGCAGCGGATGTGGACACACAGAAGAAGAGGCAGAGATGAGACACAGTGAGGAAAGGAGACAACCGAGTAGGGAGATGGGTGATTAGCTCATATGAGCAAGTATAGGAGGACTAATTTCTCGACTGAATACCTCTGTCCCAGCGACCCCTGCCCTCCATTCTGACTGCTCCCCACTAGGAGAGATGGCACCGACCAGAGCAGGATTCTGCCCCCTTCTGCTGCTTCTGCTGCTCGGGCTGTGGGTGGCAGAGATCCCAGTCAGTGCCAAACCCAAGGGCATGACCCCATCTCAGTGGTTTAAAATTCAGCACGTGCAGCCCAGCCCTCAAGCATGCAACTCAGCCATGAAAAACATCAACAAGCACACAAAACGGTGCAAAGACCTCAACACCTTCCTGCACCAGCCTTTCTCCAGTGTGGCCACCACCTGCCAGACCTCCAACAGAGCCTGCAAGAATGGTGATAAAAACTGCCACCAGAGCCATGGGCCCGTGTCCCTGACCATGTGTGAGCTCACCTCAGGGAAGTACCCGAACTGCAGGTACAAAGAGAAGCACCAGAACAAGTCTTACATAGTGGCCTGTAAGCCTCCCCAGAAAAAAGACTCTCAGCAATTCCACCTGGTTCCTGTGCACTTGGACAGAGTCCTTTAGGTTTCCAGACTGCCTTGCTGAGCCTCAATTCCCTCTCCAGCCCTCTGCACCACTCCCCTACACCCAGAGCATTCTCTTCCCCTCATCTCCTGGGGCTCTTGCTGGTTCAGCCTCTGCTGGGAGGCTGAAGCTGACACTCTGGTGAGCTGAGCTCTAGAGGGATGGCCTTTCATCTTTTTGTTGCCGTTTCCCCAGATGCCTATCCCCAAGAAAGGGGCTGAGCAAGCTCAGGGCTGTGGGTTCCCTGGTCTATGCCTTTGCACATGTCTCCCCTGCCCCCTGGCATTATGGCAGCGTGACAAGGGGAGGAAATAAATGGAAAAGGGGCATATGGGATTTGTGGACACAGCTGTTTCTGTTCCTGAGCTAGAAGTCTTCCCCAGCTCTGACGTGGCAGTGAGGTGACCTGAAGCAAAGAAAAGTATAAATAAATACCACTTCGTATTTGTGTAGAGCTTCCACGTGAATCCTCTAATCCCCTGTGACATAGACTTGACAGGGATTGTATGCCTTCTTTATGGATGAGGAAATGGAGATTTTAGAAAGCTTAATTAATTAAAGAGCTTGTCTAATTAGTTAGTAGCAGAACCTGGACTCGAACCTAGGTCTCATTACTCTAAATATAGTGTACTTTCTACTCTACCAGTTGGGCAACAAAGAAGACACCGTTACAGGGGCAAGAGGAGAACTAGGTGAGAGTTCACCCATGAAGAAATGGGTGCTCTGAAGAGCCAGTTACCCTGTGTTGGCTGCAATAAAGATCATTACCTCTCTAGCCAAGAGATTGTTTATAAGGTGCTCTGGCATCTTATTCCTTCTCTCTCTTTCTCTCTAACTGCCCCTCCCACTTCTCTAGACCACTGCTCTTCTAACCTAGGCCCTGGGCCTGGCTCTGGCTGGATCCCCTTGGCCTGAAGACATAAGGTAAAGGGAGTGTCTCAGCTTCATCCCCCAGATCCAGGATCACATTTCCTTTGACCTTAAAGGACTTCCGTGGCCCTGAGCCTGCTTGTCACAAACAGGCTGGTGGGAGCTGCCAGAGCTTCCTTCCTCCTGATAATGATCTCCCTTGCCTCGTTGCTTCCCTGGCTCTCCACTCTGGCAGTCTGCCCAGGCCTGAGGGGTTGAGATGCGAAAATGCCATTTCCCTGTCCCCCTGGGCTACAGATACCATTTCTCCTGCTCTGGTGAGTGGAACTGGAGAAGGTATGGCTTGGTATTGGCCAGTCCTGATGGTCTCTCCAGCATTGCCTGACCAGCACCATCCCCTTCTTTCTTCCTTTATCTCAGTCCCAAACAAGCTGCATTGTATCCCATGCCCGCCCTATTTCAAACCCAAATCCATTATAAGACATTCCCAACCCTCATGAGGATTCCACTCTACCTGTCCCTCCCTGTCAACTACTGTGCTTTTACACTACTGACCAGAGTCAGAGTAAGCTTTGGAGCCAGACAGAATCAGGTGTAAATCCTGACTCCCGTCTACATGACCTCGAGCAATTGGCTAGTCTGTTTCTCTACAGCAAAATGAGAGGAATCCTACCTGCCAAATAGGATTCCAGGTAAAGATGTGGGAATGTTATCTATGGAACTCCTGTCAGCCCCAAGGACTGATAGGTATTAGATCGTGATAACTAGTAGTAGCAATCTCCATCTTTGGAAAACACTCAGACCAAGGCAAACACCCTCACTAAGGTCTCCCCAGAGACTTTCTTCTGCCAAAGTGATGATCATGAGTGGGTTAGAGGACAAGCCCGCAGGCAGAGTCCCGCGAGGCAGCCAGGTTGTCTGAGATGATAAGGAGAGAAGGTAGGGAAAGGATGATTAAAAGAAAGGAGAGCAGATCATTGAACAGTTCTAACAGAATGAGGGCCAATAAGTTAATGAGTTGGCCGCCGCAGCCCAACGACTGAGTATAAAAATAACTACTACCTGGAAACAGAACATTGCCATCATCGAATGGCTTCTGAGATTCTTGAATAAATCTGAAGTTTATCCAAAATCTGAATTTGTTCTGAACTCTTGTGGTCACTATACTACATTTACCATTCTAAAGAGATGATTTTCACTTGCGGTGCATAGAAAAGCAAGATACTTGGGGGCAGCCGATTTTTTTCTTCATTTTATTCTTTTTTCACAACTCTATCTTCTTTATTGATGATCTTTCTATGTACAATATGGTTTCAGAGACATTCTCCTCACAAAATTTTAAGTGGCTAAAAATTATGCCTTCAATACATCCTCCCAAAATAAGAAGATTTCCAAATAAAACTTTTTCTTGAAAGACTCATGACCTAAATAGCATTAAATAACTAGAAAGTTCTGAAGTAACCTGTGTCGATAGAGGTCAGAATAGTTGTAGTCTTGGGGAAGTACCAACTGCAAAGGGGCATGGGGGAACCTTCTGAGGACCTGGAAATATTCTATTCTTGGTCTGGATATGTTTCCTATGTGAAGGCTCATTGAACTGCACACTTAAGATTTGTTTCAAGGCCGGGCGCGGTGGCTCACACCTGTAATCCCAGCACTTTGGGAGGCCAAGGCAGGCGGATCACGAGGTCAGGAGATCGAGACCATCCTGGCCAACATGGTGAAACCCCGTCTCTACTAAAAAATACAAAAAACTAGCCGGGTGAGGTGGCGGGCACATGTAGTCCCAGCTACTTGGGAGGCTGAGGCAGGAGAATGGCGTAAACCCAGGAGGCGGAGCTTGCAGTGAGCTGAGATCCGGCCACTGCACTCCAGCCCGGGCGACAGAGCGAGACTCCGTCTCAAAAAAAAAAAAAAAAAAAAGATTTGTTTCAAGAGGCGGCAAGTGGTCATAAAAATAAATTTAAAAAAAAGACTTCCGTATTTTATGTAAGCTTTATCTCCATTTCCAAAAACTCTTTCAAATATGTGTACTTCTTATGGGATTATTTTATTTACATAGTAAATGATAACACACCCACCAATTCTAAAAAGATTATGACATAATTAAATCATAGATAGAATTATGATGTAATCTAATTTCTATTGTTCTGTTTTGTACTATTTGTTAAATTAAATGCTACTTGTGCTGTTTATTAAATTGTTGTAAATACATTGGGCTCAGCCAGGCACAGTGGCTCTCACCTGTAATCCTAGCACTTTGGGGGGCCTAACCAGAGCAGATTACTTGAGCCCAGGAGTTTGAGACCAGCCTGGGCAACATGGTGAAACCCCATCTCTACAAAAAATACAAAAATTAGCTGGGTGTGGTGACACATGCCTGTAGTCCCTGCTACTCCAGAGGCTGAGGTGGTGGATCTTTTGAGCCCAGAAGGTCGAGGCTGTGGTGAGCCATGATCTGCACTCCAGCCTGGGTAACACTCCAGCCTGGGCACCACTGCACTCTAGCCTGGGTAACAGAATGAGAGCTTGTCTCAAAATAAATACATACATACATATATACCTTGGTCTCAGAAGGTACAGTTGGCTTTTGAACAACATAGAGGTTAAGGGTGCCTACTGTGCAGTCGAAAATCCAAGTATAACCTTTGACTCCCTCAAAACTTAGCTACTAATAGCCTATTGATCACCTGAAGCCTTACCAATAACATAAACATTCAGTTAACATATCTCTTGTATGCTATATGTATTATGTACCATATTCCTATAATAAAGTAAGATAGAGAAAAGAAAGCTGTCATTAAGAAAATCGTAAAGAAGAAAAAATATATTTACCATTCCTATAGTGGAAGAGGCTCATCATAAAAGTCTTCATCCTCATTGTCTTCACGTTAAGGAGGCTGAGGAGAAGGAAGAGGAGGGGTTGGTCTTGCTGTCTCAGGGATGGCAGAAGCAGATGAAAATTGGAATGTAAGTGGACTTGCACAGTTCAAACCATTGTTGATCAAGGGACATAAGTTTCTTCCTAAAATTCTCTCGCCAACACACTCTCTCCTATTATTCATATTACCTGTGAACTAATTTCCTATTTTTTAACCATGTAGAAATTTTAAATAATTGTTTCATATATAAGCTTTCACAACCATTAATAACATCTTTCTTAAAATAATAAATAATAATAAATATTCATTTATACTTCCACTGGCTGGTAGACTTTCAATATAATTTTTTTAAGTTCACAAGGAAAATTTCACTCCAGGTTACATCTAGAATACTCACCAATATTTGGAAGTAACTATTCAAATATCAACAATAAATCCAAATGGCCTGGCCTATTCTCATTACTGGTGCCCTACCTGATTAGATTTAACAGTCACTCAATCCTTCGTGTGATCTTGATCACAGCCAAGTTAAAGGATGCCAGGAATAGTGATGAAATCGGAATTCGGCTATTCAGCCTTCCAAAAGCCAACGCTGTGCTACAAGAAGATAATAAGTTGGGCCAAATACCAAGTCTGGCTGAACTGTGATGCATTGCTGCTTGAAAGCTGAATAATAGGAAAAGGAGACTGCTTAATTATGAGATATTTCTGTTGCTGGGGCTGGGAGCTTGGAGAGAGGAGGATGGTGTCCAGGGGAGCTTTGCCCAGTCTTGTGCAGATGGACTTAAAGAGAATTGTTTCAACATGGAGTGAAGGAGTGGAAATGGAGTTCAGTAAAGAAAGTAACCCAAGAACTGGAGATAGATGAGCTGGCTCTCCTAGGAGGGAGACTATTTGAGGTAGACTGGGGAGGAGACTTTTCTACATGACTCTGGTTCCCAGAAGTCTCCACACACTGAAGTAAATGAGCTCTAGACGCCATGAAGAGGGCCAACAGAATCACTGTGAAGAGAAGGATCCTCAGCTCCAGGGATTTCCTCTGCCTACACCCTGCCCTTAAGATCAGGACCCTTTGGCCCTCTTCATAGTGTCTGGGGCTCTGGGGGATAACCCTTGAGCTATGGTACCAAAAAACATACCAGTAGCAACAACATCCAGGGAGCCTTCTCTTCTCCTTGGGAGAGCTTCAGCTCATTTCATCACACTTCTTCCAGGCACCTGCACAACTGGGCTTCCAAAAGTGCTTCAAAGACTTCAGAGCCTCATTCTAATGTCCTCCCCCTACCCCCACCGCACCATAAGTGGGCAAAAAGAAGAGCAGTTATAGCTCTTACCAGGATGCTTACCTGTGCAAGATTCCAAAACCAGTAAGCTTGGGAAAATCCATGGAGCCACAGGGACACGAGAAAGCCCACATTGCTAATGAGATCTTGTAAGAAGTCCACAGTTCATAAGAGGACATGTAAAGAAAAATGTGTGCTCGTGATGAAAATACATACTGTGATACAAGACCTCTTAGTTTAAGGAGGTGGGAGTTTCCCCATCTATGTAAGCTGGTCTCAAACTCCTGAGCTCAAGCGATCTACTCTCTTGGGGCTCCCAAAGTGCCGAGATTACAGGTGAGAGCCAATGTGCCTGGCAATAATGCTACCAACAGATGGTTTTTGGGCTTGAATACCTTCAGGGACATGGATCTTCACTACCACTTCACAAGAGTATAATGTGGATTAAAAGTAACAATACATATAAAGCGCTTAGTACAGTGACTAGCATGTAGGGGAAGTTTGAGTAGTGTTAGCATTTCTATTTATCATTGTGGTGTCAAATGTTGAGTGGCCAAACCTGTGATGAATGGAGCAGGCTTGACTTCCGTGACAGAAGAACAAAGGATTTAAACAAGGGAGGCCAAACTCCTCCTCATCCGCCTCTTGCCAAATAGCTCCTAGCCAAGAGTAGATAAGGTAAGGTTTAAGGTCAGACAAAAAGGACAATATGTATTAATTTCTCTAGATAAAGTAATTTGGGAGGAATGGATGGGTACTTTGAGTTGAAGGAGAAGAAAAAGGGGGCTTTGGAGAATTTCTTTTAAGATTACTTGAGGGAGGTTTTTCTGATCTCCAACCTCTGTGAATTTATGAATCCAATGATATGAAAATAGGTTGGAGGACTTAGGACCACTAACTTTTGAGGGTGCCTCTGTATTCCCTCCTATCCAAAGCATTTGATTACTGCAGCAATTGATGGAGACAGGGCTCTAGTGACATTTCCAACTTCCCCTCCTGAGATATTTAAATTAGTCCTTAGGAAGGCTTACTGTCCCCTCACCTCCATCGTGGAAACCCCTTCTATTTTTCCCACCCTCTGATTCAGCTTAATTTTCTGGTTCATTTTCCATCATTCAAAACCTCCACCAATGCCTGTGAGTCATGTCCGGTGGATTGGTTATAGCAGAAAAACATCGTGGTCATTACTTTCTATGGTTTTTTGATAGAAACTCAGTTGAACTGACACATTTAAAACATTAACTGTGGTGTGAATTAGTACAAATTCCTGCTTGGGTCATGGCATTTAGCACAAGACGAAATTTCCTATCTCCATGGCTTTAGGGCTCTCTCAGTAGATAATCACAACATTATAATGTTGCAAGACATCTTGGCCAGTGTTCTCGGAGATCTTCTAGTGCTGTCTTCCTCATGTTGCAAATGAGCAAAATAAGACCCTGAGGACTTAAACACCTTGCCCAAGATTACATAAATAATTTAGGCAAAGAACTCGGGCTTTTCTGAACGAGCCCTGTGATATTTCCAAAGTGACACTCCAACTAATAATATCAAATGGATCTCAGATATCTTTCTTTTTTCTTCTTCTTTCTTTTTTTTTTTTTTTTTTTTTTGAGACGGAGTCTCGCTCTGCCGCCCAGACTGGAGTGCAGTGGCCGGATCTCAGCTCACTGCAAGCCCTGCCTCCTGGGTTTACGCCATTCTCCTGCCTCAGCCTCCCAAGTAGCTGGGACTACAGGCGCCCGCCACCTCGCCCAGCTAGATTTTTGTATTTTTTAGTAGAGACGGGGTTTCACCGTGTTCGCCAGGATGGTCTCGATCTCCTGACCTCGTGATCCGCCCGTCTCGGCCTCCCAAAGTGCTGGGATTACAGGCTTGAGCCACCGCGCCGGCCTTTTTTTTTTTTTTTTTTTTTTTTTATGAGACGGAGTCTTGCTCTGTCGCCCAGGCTAGAGTGCAGTCTTGACTCACTGCAACCTCCGACTCCCAGGTTCAAGCGATTCGCCTACCTCGGCCTCCTGAATAGCTGAGATTACAGGAATGCACCACCACGCCCAGCTAATTTTTGTATTTTTAGTAGAGATGAGGTTTCACCATGTTGGTCAGGCTGGTCTTGAACCCCTGACTTCGTGATCTGCCCACTTCAGCCTCTCAAAGTGCTGGGATTACATGTATGAGCTACTGCGCCCGGCCCAGATACCTTTCAGGATCAAATCATACATGGACTGGCAAATCAATTTGCAAATGGGCAGACCCCTGGATTTGAGACAAAAGCATGTTCATCCAAAAGAGTATTTAGTGCCCATAATCCTGACATGTTGCATTTCTGACCTTCACCTGAATGCTCATATTGTATCATTGAGATGGAAAAAAAAAATAGTACATGAGGAATTGATGGCAAACTAGTCAAGCATGTCCCTGGCCATGCCATTGGCTGCTGGAAACGTAAATAAGGATACGCAACAAGAAAAAGGGCCTGGACCTCCCATCTGCTATTCGGGACCAGGGTGAAAACATTACAGAGATCCTGTTTGGTGGTGCTCCAGGTGGGCCTGAGATATCCCAAGCATTTATCTTTGGTAAGGGTTATCACTTTTTACCCTTGAAATTGGCATATCCAGAACAGGATCTTCATGTACAACTAGAACCTGCAGAGCAATGGTTCCCAGAATTTCCCCTGAAGTGCTAGTAACCACAGCAGAAGATTAACTAAAACACCCAAAGGAGTGCCCAACAAGCTTCAGCTTTCTCTGAAGTCTTCTTCTTTCGCTTAACTAATATTTATAAAATAGTAGTGCAGATGAGTGTTTTACATGCTATCTTAAAATTTCATTTGTGGTAATAATAATAATGGATCAATGTCAATTTCTTCGTTTTGGTGGCTGTCCTGTGGTTATGCATGCAAGAGTACTTGTAATTAGGACATAGTCACTGAAGTGTTAAGGGATAATGAGCATCATGTCTGTAACTTGTTCTCAAATAGCTCAGAAATGCTAATAATTGGGGAACTGGGTGAAGCATATAGGGGGGCTTTGTGTACGCTTTCTGAAACTTTTATATACATTTTAAATTATTTCAAAGTGAAAATATTTAAAATTTTTTTAATGTAATTCATTTGAATTTTTCTACCATACAATGTTATTTTCTGTAAAAATAATGCCTTAAATTACTCCCCACCCCCCCAAAAAAAGATAGTTTTAGTAAAATAGTAAAGAAGACATTTATCTTGTGACTGTGTACCCTCTGCACACATCTGTGTTCCATCAGGGGTAGCAGTACACTGGCTTTAATGTTTTCCTTAACTTGCTCTTTGTGAGTTTCTATCTCTGACCAGTGTTTCTTTTCAAGAACTGGTTGAGGAAGTCATGAGGTTAATGCATTGGAAAGCTCCTTTTCTTTTTTTTTTTTTTTTTTTTTGAGACGGAGTCTCGCTCTGTCGCCCAGGCTGGAGTGCAGTGGCCGGATCTCAGCTCACTGCAAGCTCCGCCTCCCGGGTTCCCGCCATTCTCCTGCCTCAGCCTCCGGAGTAGCTGGGACTACAGGCGCCCACCACCGCGCCCGGCTAGTTTTTTGTATTTTTTTAGTAGAGACGGGGTTTCACCGTATTAGCCAGGATGGTCTCGATCTCCTGACCTCGTGATCCGCCCGTCTCGGCCTCCCAAAGTGCTGGGATTACAGGCTTGAGCCACCGCGCCTGTCCAGAAAGCTCCTTTTCATGCTGAAAAATGAGAAAATAGACATAGAGCACTTGGAACAGTGACTGGAATGTAGAAAATCCTTAGTAAATGTTAACTATGATTGTTTTTATCATTGTGGCCCTTGTCACTCCTAGGAGGGCTGAAGGCTGCATGCAGGCTTGTTGTGGTAAGTCACAGGTCTTAGGAAGGCAGCCAGCCTATGAGGGGAGCTGGCGTATCCAGGGAGCCATATACCTCAGCTCTGGTTGGGTTGAAGACAACATCCTCTCCCTCATGAAGATGAATCCAGGAGTGAGGAACAAAGGGAGACAGTCCACCCACAGAGACAAGTTCATAGTGCAAATGGGTACCCTAGGAAGGCCTCAAAGAGCTACATAGAAAAGAAAAGTGCTGTAATCCCAGCACTTTGGGAGGCCGAGACGGGCGGATCACGAGGTCAGGAGATCGAGACCATCCTGGCTAACATGGTGAAACCCTGTCTCTACTAAAAATACAAAAAACTAGCCGGGCGAGGTGGCGGGCGCCTGTAGTCCCAGCTACTTGGGAGGCTGAGGCAGGAGAATGGCGTGAACCCGGGAGGCGGAGCTTGCAGTGAGCCGAGATTCCGCCACTGCACTCCAGTCTGGGCGACAGAGCGAGACTCCGCCTCAAAAAAAAAAAAAAAAAAAAAAAAGAAAAGAAAAGTGGACCTGGCAGGAGACAGGGTTAGCCACTGGAAACACAGCAGGGCTTCCCAAAAGGAGTGTGGCTACTGGATTCTATGTGATGGAGCTCTGCTTCTCAGAGCCATAAACCAGGGTCCAGACCACAGGTCTCTCACCACCAGGAAGCTGTTTGAAGGTTGAAGCTTGAAAAACCCTATGGGGTGGCGCTTATAGTTCAAAAACTACCCTCATGGTGTTGCTGTCCTTCAGGCCAGCAACCCAGGCAAACTTCTCTGGCACCCTCGCTCACCCCTCCTGGGGTATCCTGAAAGAATGGGTCTTTGGGGGATAGTTGCTTATTCTCTGCTCCCATTCTTTCAAGTCGCCTTCAGAGTCTACTATTAGGCCTCTCCTTACATTCTTTTTTTTTTTTTTTTTTTTTTTTTTGAGGCGGAGTCTCGCTCTGTCGCCCGGACTGGAGTGCAGTGGCCAGATCTCAGCTCACTGCAAGCTCCGCCTCCTGGGTTTCCGCCATTCTCCTGCCTCAGCCTCCCAAGTAGCTGGGACTACAGGCGCCCGCCACCTCGCCCGGCTAGTTTTTGTATTTTTAGTAGAGACGGGGTTTCACCGTATTAGCCAGGATGGTCTCGATCTCCTGACCTCGTGATCCGCCCGTCTCGGCCTCCCAAAGTGCTGGGATTACAGGCTTGAGCCACCGCGCCCGGCCTCTCCTTACATTCTAATAAGGTGCTGGCTACTTACTAGCCCTCTGATGTTTTTTCTTGTGTCACACAAGTGTCAGAACCAGGGGGCATTTTAGAAATTTTTCAGCAGAAATTCCTTGTGTTATAAATAGTAAGGAGACTGAGAGGATCAGAGTGATGACTGAGTTCAACACACGGTTACTGAGTACTCTTGTGAGCTAGCCATGTGCCTGGCACTATGAAGACAGAGAAGCACCGAAAGAACTGATTCCTGTCCCACGAGTTTACCGTCTAGTTGGGAAGACTGGATGCTCTTTACTGGATGAAAGAGTTAAATAGCAAAACAAGGTAGTACATGATTTAGAACCCAAATGAGTGATACTATGAAACAGTTAATGCTAAAGGGGGTTATGAGTTGTATGGGAAGGTTCGTAAATGTGATCATGAGCAAGATAATATGGTCAAGATGAGTTCTAAAGGATGGATAATATTTGAGGGTGGACTCGCAGGAAAGAGGGAAACACAGAAACAAAGTTGAAGACAGCAAAACATGTGCTGGAGAGAAAAGGAAAATCGGGCTATTAGGATAGAATTTGGTTAGAATAGTTTGTGTTCAGAAGGAAGACGAGGAGGCCACTCATAAGGGATGGGTAGACTGGACTCCAAGTGAGTAGGAGAAGGCTTTGATTACAGGCTGGGAAGGCTAGATGCTACCTTGCATGCAAGAGAACCACTGGAGATAAACAGATGTTCTTTAGAGAAATGATGCAGGAAAAGAATATTTTGACAAGATCCATCCAACATTATTACACATGCTCAGTTAAACTCAGGAGAAAGGGTAGACAAGGAGGCAGTTAGAAGGTCGTAAGAGTCATCCAGACAGGCAGTGGAAAGGGAGAGAAATATATACAAGAGAACCAAGAACTAACTGACTCAAGTGCCCCCATGCTTTGACCATGCTAGGTATTCAGTCTGTTAGCCTACTAATTGATATGGGGATGAAAGATTAGAAAAAGTCAAAGGAGGCCAATATTTTCAACTGGCAGTGCCAAAAACAGAAACAGGGTCCTTACAAGGGGATAATCGGGTTTTGAGAAAAGTGGAATTCTCAGACAACAGAACTGGGTGCCTGATGTAACTGGTAGGTAGTGAAGATTCATGTCCCTGAAGGTATTCAATCCCAAAAACCATCTGTTGGTAATGTTATTGCCAGGTGCATTGGCTCACACCTGTAATCTCAGCACTTTGGGAGGCTGAGGTGAGTGGATCACTTGAGTCCAGGAGTTTGAGACCAGCCCTGGCAACGTGGCAAAACCCATCTCTACAAAAAATAGAAAAATTAGCCGCACGCTGGCCAGGCGCGGTGGCTCATGCCTGTCATGCCTGTAATCCCAGCAGTTTGGGAGGCTGAGGCGGGTGGATCATGAGGTCAGGAATTCGAGACCAGTCTGGCCAAGATGGTGAAACCCTGTCTCTACTAAAAAATACAAAAATTAGCCCAGTACAGTGGCAGGCATCTGTAATCACAGCTACTCAGGAGACTGAGGCAGGAGAATCACGTGAACCCAGGAGGCGGAGTTTGCAGTGAGCCGAGATCTCGCCACTGCAGTCTAGCCTGGGTGACAGAGCAAGACTCTGTCTCAAAAAAAAAGAAGAAAAGAAAGAAAGAAAGAAAGAAAGAAAGAGAGAGAGAAAGAGAGAGAGAAAGAAAGAAAGAAAGAAAGAAAGAAAGAAAGAAAGAAAGAAAGAAAGAAAGAAAGAAAGAAAGAAAGAAAGAAAAAGAAAAAGTAGCCACACGTGGTGGTGTAGCCTGTAGTCCCAGCTACTCAGGAGGCTGACATAGGAGGATCACCTGAGCCCGGGATATAGAAACTACAGGGAGCCATGATCGTGCCACTGCACTCCAGCCTGAGTGACAGAGTGAGACCCTGCCTTAAAAAAAGAAAAAAAAAATACTCTTCTCATTAGAGCAAGAGCTAAGATTCGATGAACTTGGAAGTGCCTTCCTGCTTTGATATTCTATGAAACTGGGTCCATGTAAGCTAGTGAAGTGCCTTGCCCAAGGTCATGCAGCTAATTAGTGACAGAGTGGGACCAGAATTTAGGGCTATTCATGTCTGGTTCAGTATTCTTTTTTTTTTTTTTTTTTTTTTTTTTTTGAGACAGAGTCTCGCTGTGTCGCCCAGGCTGGAGTGCAGTGGCCGGATCTTAGCTCACTGCAAGCTCCGCCTCCCGGGTTTATGTCATTCTCCTGCCTCAGTCTCCCGAGTAGCTGGGACTACAGGCGCCCGCCACCTCGCCCGGCTAGTTTTTTGTATTTTTTTAGTAGAGACGGGGTTTCACCGTGTTCGCCAGGATGGTCTCGATCTCCTGACCTCGTGATCCGCCCGTCTCGGCCTCCCAAAGTGCTGGGATTACAGGCTTGAGCCACCACGCCCGGCCCTGGTTCAGTATTCTTACCACTAAACTATTTTAACTTTGATTGTACTCTGAGTTGTACTCTCAGGGGTGACCAGAAACCCCATATAAAAACAAGATCAGTAAAAACTGGCTCTGAAATGAAACAAAGCTGCAGCACAGCCTGACACAGTGTACAGAGTGTAACTTTGAGAATCAGATTGAAGTGGCTCTGTCACTCACTCCTGTATGGCTGTGGGCAAGTTACTCAACTCCCACACACATAGACATTGTCTCCTCATCTATAAAATAAGCGTAAATATTTCTATCTCATGGGGATGCTGCAAGATAAGTAAGGAGATGTTTTTAGATAGATTGATCACAAAACAGATTATAAGTACACACACACACACACACACACACACTGCTGAGTTCAGTGTCAAGAACATAGTAGACATTAGAGATGGCATTCAGTCTTCTCTTGTGATCTGGTGGGAACAGGCATCTACCAATCAGAGCCAAGACTGGCTCATCTCCATCCCAGTGCACAATGGTGACTGTTAGCCCACAAGAGGAGGAAATGTTTAGGCCAGCCCTGGGCTCCTGCTGCCATCCCCACTCTGTCACTTCAAAGGCTGGCAGCTTGGGTCTGTAACTGTTAATGAATTATCAACAAACAGGAAAGCAGTGTGGCAAGGAAAGATAACATGAACTTTGGAGCCAAACAGACCGAATTTCGAATCCTGGCCCTGCCACTTACTAAATCTGTGGATCTTAACCTGCCAGAACATTAGTTTCCTTTTCTGTAAAATGGGGACAATATCGTGGAACACACAATACAATTTGTATAAAAAGTTGTACACAAAGCACAACGCCATGGCTCATGAAGCACCTTTTAAAATGAGATTCTTTATTTTCCACCAAAAACCTAGAACTGCACTGAGCACATTTTAGATGTTCATTACATGATGGTTGGTAGCATCTCCTTCCTCCTGCTGCTGCTGTACAGCCCTGTGCTGACCTGAACCATAAGTAATGTGGTGTATGTTATCCTGGCCGCCTTTAGTAGACAGTAAATATTATACTCTATACTACCATACTCCTAGGCATTTTACCACTCGCCACACCACGTTGAATATGTAAGATTCCTCATTCAATATCGTTTTTGCAGAAATGTATCTGAAAAGATTTTTAAAGTTTTATTTTTGAAATTATTTAACTGCAAGTAAGTTGTGATTGGCACCGTTCCCTCTGCATTTCAGGTACTTGGGAATTCCTACAAAATGAGAAAACTAACCAAAGATTGTTTTCCAATGTAGTGAGCTTTTTATGTGTCCCAAATTTCAAAATAAGTGAAATCAACTTCATGTTACTTTAGTAGCAGGTAAGTAAATATTTTTTATTTGATTCTATATTTGACGTTTCCTGTATTGGAGCCAATGTATTTTTCCCAGTCTCAAATGTTGTGGGCCCTTGGAAACCTCCCAGATTCTAAGCACTGAGCCTCTAGTGCTTAATGGATAAAACAGCCCTGAGGCTGTGGCAGTGGAGAAAACTCATGACGAATGACTAGGATCAAAATACACAATCAAAGGAACCCCATCCCCAGGCCTCCGTGAGTGAGGCTGGCCAGCTGCATGGGCCAGCACCTACTTGAGGGAAAGCGTGTTTGCAAGTTAATTGGAATCAGAGCTTGCAAAGTCTCTGGTCAGTCATCTTGGTTGGCAGTAAACGTTTAGGCCAACCCTGGTCTCCTGGTGCCATCCCCACCCTCTCACTTCAAAGCTTGGCAGCTTGGGTCTGTAACCGTTAATGAATAATCACTTGATAACCCTTCCATCCCAATGGGAGAGGCTCAGCTAAGGGCCTGCAAGAGAGAAATGACTTCCTGGGGCAGGGGTGGGAGGGAGCAGTGGAGAGGGAGGGAAAGATTTGCTCCCTGGTGCCCAAGTCAACTGCTTTCTGGGTAATGTTTTCCTGGGTTCAAAAATCAATGTTTTGTTTGCTTTGTGGGGAGGAGTGCACGAAGAGATCCCTGCTGTGGAAAAGGAGAGTTCTATTGGCAAACAAGGCTCCTCCACCATGTTTGCCTGAGATGACAAACATCTCAGAATTTTTACATTCAGAAATGCAGATACTAGGAGCCTCCGTGAATTTTGCCCCTTTGGAGAGCGCTTTATCCCAAAGGCAGAGAAGTTACACAAATCCCAGAGGCTGAGAGATTGAGCAGAGTCCAACACACTATCGCCGACCTGAGAAACTGCAGTGCAGAGCAAGTTCCCCAGCTGCAGTCATTTGCTTTAACCGTTGACAATTTTCACAGTTTCTGCTTAACACCCCATTATACTAATAATACGCGAAGTATACATTTACTCATTTATTTTAAATAATTCTTTTAAACTGAAATGGAGTAATGCCATCTTTCAAAGAATACTAGTGTTACTTCGTAAAGAGAAGTAAAAATAAATATAATGAATATCATCTAATTTTTAAATATTCTATCCAGATACTGTTTTCAGCTGAAGACTCAGCCTGAGGCCTGTTGTTGTTATTGAAAAGGAGGAGAAACAAAGACTGGAAAGTGTAAAAGAATTCACCTTCTTGCTCTAAGAGGAGACTTTCTCTTAAAAGTTTTTAGAAGGGTCTGAAGAAATTAAGGCAATATGCGCACACCACCTAAAACCACAAACAGAGACACACTCACTATGCTCTGCTCCTATGGGAAACTCTTTACTCTTCCCTTTTTAGCTTGGCACTAGCCCAAAGGGATGGACTGAACATCAGGAAGCTCTTAGCCCCAGCTCTGCCACTCACTAGGTGGCCTTGGAAAGGGCACTTGCCCTTCAGGAACTCAAGCTCCCTCATCTTTAAAATGAGGGAGTCAACTGAGATGATCCCTAAGGTCCCTTCCAGCCCTGACCTTCTATCCTTCCAAGACATTCTCCAGCAGGGCAAAATGTTAGGCGTGGAAAGAACCCAACTCACCATACTGCTTTGCCAGCTGAAGCAGTGATCCCTTCACTAGGAGTGATCATTTTTTCTAACTTCAGTGAGAAACTGGACCACAGAATGGGGAGGAATGCATTTGACTCCACGACCTTAATATCAGCTCTTTCAGGGACACCTGAGCTAGCCCAGCAGAGTGGGGTATGGACTTTTCACATGTTTTTCTTCAAGATTTAGTTTCTCTTAGCTGGACGCAGTGGCTCACGCCTGTAATCCCAGCACTTTGGGAGGCTGAGGTGGGTAGATCACCTGAGGTCAGGAGTTCGAGACCAGACTGACCAACATGGAGAAACCCTGTCTCTACTAAAAATAAAAAAAAATTAGCTGGGTGTGGTGGCGCATGCCTGTAATCCCAGCTACTTGGGAGGCTGAGGCAGGAGAATTGCTTGAACCTGGGAGGCGGAGGTTGCAGTGAGCCGAGATCGCACCATTGCACTCCAGCCTGGGCGACAAGAGCGAAACTCAATCTAAAAAAAAGAAAAAAAAAATTTAGTTTATCTTTGTGATTTCTCAGAGTCTCAGAAAAGATACCTGGGAGTGTGGGGAGAATTAGAGTTAGGGAACCTGAGAGGTCCTGGTTAAATTTTGTATTCGACACACTCTAGCTGTGGGATGATAGGGAATTTTCTTAACTTTTCTGAGCCTCATTTTATTCATATATATATATTTATATATATATATATATTTTATATATATATATATATTATATATATATATATATATTTATATATATATGAAGGGTAATCATACCACATAAAACTGTTATGGGGGTAAACAAGATAAGTGTTATTAGAGGCACAAAAAGGCACATTATCGGCTGGTACTAAACAATAGAATGCCAGGGGTGTTCAATATCTTAGGCTACACATTGCCCTGCAATAACTGACTTAGGGTGTGAAATTCTTAGAAGGACTAGCAAGCCTCCCCCATGATGACCTATTCATCCACCTACCTCCCCGCTCTGTTTCACTGTCCCCCTTAGGAGAGATGGCACCGGCCAGAGCAGGATGCTGCCCCTTGCTGCTGCTGCTGCTTCTGGGGCTGTGGGTGGCGGAGATCTCAGTCAGTGCCAAGCCCAAGGACATGACCTCATCTCAGTGGTTTAAAACTCAGCATGTGCAGCCCAGCCCTCAAGCATGCAACTCAGCCATGAAAAACATCAACAAGCACACAAAACGGTACAAAGACCTCAACACCTTCCTGCACCAGCCTTTCTCCAGTGTGGCCACCACCTGCCAGACCCCCAACAGAGCCTGCAAGAATCGCCATAAAAACTGCCACCAGAGCAGCGGGCCCGTGTCCCTGACCATGTGTGAGCTCACTTCAGGGAAGTACCCAAACTGCAGGTACAAAGAGAAGCACCTGAACGCACCTTACATAGTGGCCTGTGACCCTCCACAACAGGGTGACCCAGGGTACCCACTTGTTACTGTGCACCTGGATAAAGTTGTCTAAGGCCTGGCGCCCACATTCCACCTCACACTCTGCAGACTGTACGCTGCTGCTTTTCCTCCCTCCAGTTCGTTATTAATCCTTGCTCCCCGTTGCAAATGCCATTTCCTTCACACACACCCAACTTCACATATTCTTGGTTTCTTAGGGAGTTTTAAAGACACTCCAAATGACGAGGGAAGAGGGCAGATTCTCTTCAGCCTTTCATTGTAGCTTACTTTGCAGCCCTTCCAGAGTCAAGCCCTCAGGATCCCCACAAGGATGGATCCAGGTTTGGTGAGGCCTGTGGCTTATCTAATTTTGAAGACCCTCTTAAAGAAAAAGGATATAAAATTACAAATGT
This sequence comes from Trachypithecus francoisi, assembly GCF_009764315.1. NCBI lineage: Eukaryota > Metazoa > Chordata > Mammalia > Primates > Cercopithecidae > Trachypithecus > Trachypithecus francoisi. The sequence continues at coordinate 85,202,838 of NW_022681468.1, read as the reverse complement.
AAAATAAGATCCTTGGAAGGGCTGTGGCTGGACAGTTCAGGGAGATCCCAGACAGGGGTAATTATCTAGGGAAGGAAGGAAGGGGAATCTGCTGTGTTCCCTGTGTTGGGCAAAGAAATGCATCTGATCTTGCTGTAATAAAGACTCTGCTGTTGCTGATGGAGTGTGTGTTACTGTCCTGGGGTAAGTGGAGAGGTTTGGAGCTCCAATTCCGAGGCCCTGAAAAGGCTCTGAAACACTTAACTCTGTGAGGCATCAGCTCTACCTGCCTTGCAGGCCAGAGGGAAAGCAGCACCCTGAGCAGGCACAGTCTCGGAAGCTGACTTGATTCTGTCCTCCAGGCCCTTGAGGGCTCTCTGGTTGTCCCCTCTCATGTGAAGGGGTAGAGTGACAGGAAGGACAGGCTGAGCCCTGGGATGCCAGTCAGGTCTGAGGCCTGACCCCCTTGTTTGTGCACAAGACCTGAGTTCATGCTTCATCTACGTGACCCAAAGCAGGACCCTCAGTGTTCTGAAGTGAACTTCCCTCCCTGAGGAATTTCAGAATCAGGACCTACTAAGAATCCTGATGTGGTTTTAATCATTGCTGAAGACTGTGGTAAAGGAGCAGTTTTGTATGCAATCGGCCATAGACCAATACTTTTGTACAATACAGTACAATGAATTACTAGAAAATGAAATATAACTATAGAAAATACAAGCCCAATTGTTTTATTACTAGATTTAATTAATAGAAAATACTCTGTCAAATTGCCCTAACAGTTACTGGTTTTTTGGGGTTTTTTTTCCACACAAGGTCTCACTCTGTCGCCCATGCTGCAGTGCAGTGGCCCAATCTCTGCTCATTATAGCCTCGACATCCTGGGCTCATGTGATCCTCCCATCTCAGCCTCCTGAGTATCTGGGACTACACGTACAAGCACAGCACTGCACCTGGCTAATGTTTGCATTTTTTGTAAAGACAGGGTTTCACCATGTTACCCAGGCTGGTCTCAAACTCCTGGGCTCAAGTGATCCACCCACCTGGACCTCCCAAAGTGCTGGGGATTACAGGCATCAGCCGTGGCGCGCAGCCCATAAAAGTTTCTTAATGTTTCCTCTCAATTTCTGTACTTGTATTGATAGATATTCACAGAGAGAAAAACATACACATATCATACACATATACACACATACATACCTACATACCAACATAAGGCACACACATAAACACCCTCATATGCACATACATACAGAGGAACACATAGTAACAACGTGCACAACACCCACACATACACATATACTCACACTCAACAAGACACCCCCTCTTCTTCCCCAAGCTATCTCTGCTTCCTTATTATACCTCCCTTCCCATATTTGGAAAGAGAGTTTCCTACACAAGCTATGATTCAGAGTAAGGAAAGGATGTTTGGTGAAACGTGAAGTGGCAGAGAAAGCATAGAATCCAGAAATTCAAAATCCCAGTCCCCTTCTATGCTTTCTAGAACTAGAACTCATTGTAGCCTATCACGCCAACACCATCTCACCCCAAGCGTAGTTTCCCCCACAGCCTCCAGCCCCCTCCACACTGCTCTGCCCATCACTACCACTATGTTGCCCACCCTTGTGCTTATAACCAGGGAAGACATCTGGAAGTGAGAGACAAATAGCATTCTTCTATACCCTGGCTTCTTCCCAGAGTTGTGGGCAGGCTCCACTTCCTGTGGCTGCACCTTAAATGATGGTGCTTCTCAGGGTCCTATTCTGAGCTCTCTTTTCTTCCCACACTGTACTCTACTTGAGTGACTTGACTTAATTCCATGGCTCCAACCACCATTAACCTACTCCCAAAGACAGGTATATCTCCAACCCAGAGCTCCCAAAGTCCAGACATGCATGTCCATCTTCATACTGTTACTAGCCCAGTCAGTGTCCCACAGGCATCTCAAACCAAAATACTCAAAACTAAGTTCATAATCTGCCTGGCTTCCAAATCTGTCCCTCCCTACTCCTGCAGCCTCTCAGTGTTCGTTAGTGGAAACATCATACCCAGTCATTCGAAGTCCTAATCTAAGACACATCTGTGTCAACTCATGTTTGTCTGTCTGTTTCTCCAGTAATTGCCCACCTTATCCCAGGAACTACCTCAAGAGGGCATAAAAGTTATTGAGTTTTATTTTCTTTTTTCCAAACAGCACTGAGTTCCTAATATGTGCTCAATACACATTTTGGCTTTGGAGGGGGGCCATGATTTGGAGCTAGGCAAATATATGTAGGTTGTACAATCGCAGATTCACTATCTTATTTAGAGGGCAAGATTAAATGGTACATATGAAACTACCAAGTAATAAGATAGAAGAGAAGAATAAACCAAATGGATTCTGTAACATTTTTCTCCCACCTCATCTAGGGTTTGATTTATCCTAAAGTTCATTTATCGTAATCTAAAGTTCATTCTCCGTTGAATGTTAATTTTCCCGTTGCGTACCTCTGCATTAGGTCTGTAGCCAGGGTTAGGCAACACCAAGAGAAGTTCATCCATTCAATATCTATAAGAGTTGTGGCCCCAGAAGCTGGGAAGAGTGTGAAAAGAATTCAGAATAGAATGAATTGTTAAGCAGACTAATTATATCCAAACAAGTGGGGGTAGCAACCTGGGTAGGAGTTTCTGACTTCCTTGTGTAGGCTGAAGAATTAGATGGAGTGTAACTTGAATCTAGGGGTCATAGGCTGTAAAGCTGGCCCATTCTGAGGGTAATGACACAGCATGCATAAAACAGGGCTCAGTGGGGCAGCTGGGGCCACAGAAGAGCTGCCCAATAGCCTTGGGACAGAATCTCTACTGGGTACGCTCTCTGGGCCCCTGAGAACGTGTCTCCAAAAAATCACTTGAGAAGGGTCTCCTCAGCCATTTGGGAGGACATAAGTATTTTAAAGTGGGTAAGTATGTTTTAATATCCAGAAAATTTAGAATGAAGTATAGAAATGTTTAAAAGAATCAACACATAGTATTCACCTGTTCGTATTAAGGAATTTGTATTAGTCTTGTCATTCTAATTTAAAATGCACATGAGTTGAAATGAGACTTTCCTTTAAAATTAGTTTTGGATCATTTAAGAAAACATAGAAATTGAATCATCCTATTTATAAATTGTTAGATTTATAAAGGTGTTTAGGTATTCAGGAATGCTTTGTTGGTTAGCTCAAATGGCCAAATTACTTTATAAGGACGTGGAATATATATTGAATTTATAAAATAACTCTTCTAATGTTTAAAGAGTTTCCTTAACTACTTACAAATAAGATCAAATAGTCAGTGAATACGATTCTTTAAAGTGATTGTTAGAATTTATTTCTATGTAAGTTAAACATAAAAGCTTAAGGAAGCTGATTTATAACTTTAACATAGGAAACATAAATGTTAAAAAGCCATGTGGCCTCTAAATACTCTTTGCTCGGCACAAAAGAAACATTTTAAAGACTCACATTAACACTACAAGACCAATTCATTTTCTATGATATTTTCATCTATACTGCACAGTGAGCTTTGGTGATTATATTTTCTGGTGTTAATATGTTTGTTGATTTTGCTGGGGCGTTTAGCAGGGAGGGAAGCTCAAGGCTTAGGCTCAAGGGCATGCGACTGGCAGTGGAGCTTTCAGAATGGAATCTGGACCTCTGTCTCTCCTCAGCATTCTCCTCCCTCTGCACTGTGCTGCCTTCAGTTGGGTTATTTTTCTGACTTGGGAATGGGAGTATTATATCCTAGAAAAACTGAGAAATGTGAGCAGGGTTTCCCTGAGGCCGGTGTAGGGGTGGCAGAGGAATTCAGCAAAATATACTCCAAGAAAAAGTAAAACTCAAAGACTGTGGGCAGGTCTCCATCCTTTATAGGGACTTTTCCTCCTTGGCCAAACTTAGAGTTTTGAGACTACTTTTACTAAGTAAAGTAGCTTTTAAACTGTAAACAAAACAGGCTGGGCACAGTGGCTCATGCCTATAATTCCAACACTTTGGGAGGCTGAGGTGGGGGATCAATACAGCCCAGGTGTTCAAGACCAGCCTGGGCAGTATAGTGAGACCTTGTCTCTTAAAAAAAAAAAAAATTAATTAGCTGGGTGTGGGGGTGTGCACCTGCCTGTAGTCCCAGCTTTTGGGGATGCTGAAGTGGGAGGATTGCTTGAGCCCAGGAGGTGGCGGTCGCAGTCAGCTGAGACTGCACCACTGTACTCCAGGCTTGGCAACGGAGCAAGACCCTGTCTCAAAAAGGAAACAAAAACAAAAAATGCATTTTAAGCCACCAGTTTTAAGCAAAAATTGCTTTAAAATGCATTTTAACCAATTTACACTTCAGTAAATTAGAGTGCCTGCCTACAAGTGGTGTGTACATATGTGTGTGTGTATGTGTGTGTATTTAAACAAACCCGTGTTCAGGGTGAAGAAGTAAAGTTATGTTAACGGAATTAGGAGTGCTATATTCCACCAAATACAGATCTTTTGGGATTCCAAACTCCTCACCTGAAGTGCAAATATCTATTGGCACGAATAAAACAAGATAATGTAACAATTACTTGGAATCAATCACTTAGGTGTTGGATTTGGCTTGGGGTTATTTGGAGGCAAGGCAAGGATATAGGTTTTGTAATGGGGGGGGTCATAGGAGTAGGTTCAACATGGGCAGAGACCTGGAGGTAGACACTAAGTACAAAAAAAGGAGATGTCAAGGAACTAGAGACAAAGTTTTACCCGCTGCTTGGCAGTTCTGAAGTCTGGGGGATGGGAGTGACTTCATGCTGTTGAAATTCCCAGATTGCCTGCTCCAGGAGACTGACTCTGCTGGGGGTCTGCCAGTGAGAGCTGGGGCTGCTGCTGGCTGTAACAGGCACAGGTTATGTCTCAATAAATGTTCATTTAACAAAATGTGGTTTTGGAGCAAAGGGCTGGGGCTAGGAAAATGTACAGATCACAAATCTGGGAAGTTTATAAACAATTTCTTTAAAAGCTCTCTCATTATACTTAAATTTTTTCAGTGAGAAGGAATTTACCTATGGAGACAGCTTGTCCCATTTTCAGGCAACTCTTAAGTATTTAAAATTGCCTTACATAGAACCTAATCTGCTTCTCTATAACTGCAACAATTCACTGATGCCCTACTGCTTTGAGCCATTCAGAATAAGCCCAATTCCTCTTCACAATCAACCTTTTAAATATTTTAAGAGTGTTTCATGACCACATATTGCCACATCTGGCAATAACAAAAGTTATAAAATGGCTTCTGCCGGGCGCGGTGGCTCAAGCCTGTAATCCCAGCACTTTGGGAGGCCGAGATGGGCGGATCACGAGGTCAGGAGATCGAGACCATCCTGGCTAACACGGTGAAACCCCATCTCTACTAAAAATACAAAAACAAGCCAGGCGAGGTGGTGGGCGCCTGTAGTCCCAGCTACTCAGGAGGCTGAGGCAGAAGAATGGCGTAAACCCGGGAGGCGGAGCTTGCAGTGAGCTGAGATCTGGCCACTGCACTCCAGTCTGGGTGACAGAGCGAGACTCCGCCTCAAAAAAAAAAAAAAAAAAAATGGCTTCTACCATTGACCCAATAATTCCATTTTGTAAAACATGTCAAATGGGAATAATTCAAAGTGGGGAGGAGTACATTTCTACAATTTTTTTATACTTTTCCTTTGTACAATGGAGAAAAGTTAAACATAATATAAATTCCCTAAAATTGAGAGTGACTAAATGAATAGTGAACAACTACTTGATTTTTTTTTTTTTTTTTTTTTTTTGAGACGGAGTCTCTCTCTATCGCCCAGGCTGCAGTGCAGTGGTGCAATCTCGGCTCACTGCAACCTCCACCCCCTGGGTTGAAGGGATTCTCCTGTCTCAGCCTCCCAAGTAGCTAGGAATACAGGTGCACTCTGCCACACCCGGCTAATTGTTGTATTTTTAGTAGGGACTGGGTTCCACCATGTTGGCCAGGCTGGTCTTGAACTCCTGATCTCAGGTGATCCGCCCACCTTGGCCTCCCAAAGTGCGGGGATTACAGGCATGAGCCACCACACCCAGCCTACTTGATGCTTTAACTAAAGACAATGTAGGCAAAAATTATACTGATACATGGAAATATATATGGACATGAAGAAAGCAGAACACAAAACTGTTATTTTCAAATGGGTTGCAACTACATGAAAGAGTTTCTGGGTTTGTACATCAACGAAGTTGGTAAGCAACTTTGGAACCTTTCCAGAAGTCCCCCTCCAAACCATGCTTCCTCCAGACTCTTCTACTACAATGAACCTACTCTGAGCCAGATGATGGTCCACATCTGTCTTAAATTCTGTCAGGGCCAGGCATGGTGGCTCACGCCTTTAATCTGTAATCCCAGCACTTTGGGAGGCAGAGGCAGGTGGATCACCTGAGATCAGGAGTTCGAGACCAGCCTGAGCAACATGCTGAAATCCCATTTCTACTAAAAATACAAAAATTAGCCAGGCCTGGTGGCGGATGCCTGTAATCTCAGCTACTTGGGAGGCTGAGGCAGGAGAATCACTTGAACCCAGGAGCCAGAGGTTGCAGTGAGCCGAGATTGCACCACTGCACTCCAGCCTGGGCGATGAGCAAAACTCCGCCTCAAAAACAAACAAAAAAACAACATCAAAAAAATTCTGTCCTGCATGCTTTCCACTTGCAAATATCCTCCAACAGACAAACAAACAAACAAACAAACCTCATGAGGACTGATTCCAGGAAGACAGGAAAGCAGTTGACCCCAAGCCTCTGCCTTGCCGTTCCCACCTCTCTCTTGTCCCCAACACCATTCCTGTTCTGTGGAGCTTTCTACCCTCCTTTCAGCTTTCACTTGGATTTATGATCTCTTTTGGGAATGGTCAGACACTAGCTGAAAAAGCAGTGACAAAATAGACGAGGTTCTTCATTTCATAAAGTTTATTTTTAAATTATATGTGGTAGCAAGGTGAGTCTATTATGACAGAAAATAAATACATAATCAATAGAGATAAATGCATGAAGAAAATAAAACAGAATAACATTATTCAGAAAGACGATGGGTGAGAGACCACTTTAGACCAAGTGGCCAGGGAAGAAGACTTTTGGGACTATAATACTTTAGTTAAGACCCGAAGGATGAGAGCCAGCCACTGGAATCATGAATGAAAAGAAAGCTCCAGACAGAAGGAAAGGAGAGCAAAAAGGTGCCAAATTAAACATCTTTAGGAATAAGTAAGGCATGTTTAAAGAACTGAAAGAAGGGGCCAAATGCAGTGGCTCATGCCTGTAATCCCAACACTTAGGGAGGCCAAGGTGGGCCAATCACCTCAAGTCAGGAGTTTGAGACCACCCTGGCCAACATGGTGAAACCCTGTCTTTACTAAAAATACAAAAATTAGCTGGGTGTGGTGGCGTGTGCTTGTAAGCCCAGCTACTCGGGAAGCTGAGGCACCAGAATCACTTGCACCTGGGAGGTAGAGGTTGCAGTGAGTCTAGATTGCGACACTGCACTCCAGCCTGGCCGACAGAGCAAGACTTTGTCTCAATAACAACAACAACAATAGCAGCAACAACAAAAACCCTGAAAAACTGAAAGAAGGCCACTGTGGCTGCAGGGTCACCAGTGACTTAGCATAATGTCACCACAGGGCTATGGTAAAAGATGAAGCAGAAAAGAAAAGGAGAGAGAGGTAGAAAAGGAATCATGATGCAAATGGAAAGCCATTAGACGGGGTTGATGAGATTTATTTGGATTTTTTTTTTTTTTTTCGGAGACAGAATCTTGCTCTGTCTCCAGGCTGGAATGCAATGGTACAGTCTCAGCTCACTGCGACCTCCACCTCCCGGGTTCAAGCGATTCTCCTGCCTCAGCCTCCCAAGTAGCTGGGATTACAGGCACGTGCCACCACGCCCAGCTAATTTTTATGTTTTTAGTAGAGACAGGGTTTCACCATGTTGGGGTTTCACCATGTTGGCTAGGATGGTCTTGATCTCTTGACCTCCCGATCCACCTGCCTTGACCTCCCAAAGTGCTGGGATTACAGGCATGAGCCACCATGCCCAGACCGATTTATTTGGATTTCTAAGATTACTCTGGCTATGGTGCAGAGAATGGCTTATCAGAAGGTAAGAGTGGAACAGGCAGACAAGTGGGGAAACTAATGTGCTAGCACTGGCAAGATGGTGGTGGTATGGACCTTGATGACAGTTCAGAGAAGACAAGTTGTAAATTTTTGAAAAAATATTACCCAATCAAATAAAACCAAAACCAATGAAAAACTAAACCATAAATAGAACTGATATATATTTACATATCACACAAATTTTTTTACCCTAAAATAACTAGGATATTGATCCCCAGACTCCTTGGAAGGCAGCGCTAACAAGAACATGTGCTCTCAAGCCCATCCCTAAAATTCCCTTTGTGGTGCTTCATTAATTCCCCCTAACTTGAGGCATGGGGCTGAGGCAGAGCCCTAGTCACTGCTACCCTCCAAGGGAGAAATAGTGAGCAGCCTAAAAGCCCAACCCTCTATAAGATGGCAGTCATAGCTCTTGGTGCACATAAACCGCACAATAAACAGTACAGATACAGATGTTTTTCCACCTTCCCCTGTATTCGGATAGCACTAGTTTTCCATAAGAACCATACTGGAAATGTCTTCAGAATTATTTTAACTATTACTCTAAAACAAGTCTAGAAAAAGGTAGTTTTTTTTTTTTTTTTTTTTCTCTGACCCACAGGGACATATCTATCACTTTTAGAATCTCAATGCTGGCTTCTACAAAAACAAATTTAACATTTTTTTTTTAGCGTGATGGTTAGGTGGCAGAAACAGTGATGCGGTGTTTAAAACTCTTCTTTTATGAACTTTGACAGCTTAGATGAGACCCTGTAACTTATTAGTTGAGAGTGAAGGCTCTGGCATCAGACAGCCTAGGTTCACATCCTGGTTTCTCATTTACTGTGTAGCTTAGAGAGAGTTTATTAACTTCAATAAGTTACAATTTCATCTGTAAAACAGGAGTTCAAGAAGCCCCAAAGAATCTTTAATGGGTGAAGTATGGTAAGAACTGTTTGTGAATGAGAAGGCTTGTAAGTCTGGTCTATTCTTAGCCTCTAATTTCTCCGTTATAACTACCCCTTCATATTCCCCCACTAAAAATACATGTATCAACACATACTCTGTTGTGTACACACACACGTACACACACACACTTTTAGGTAAGAGCCTGCATTCTTGGAAGAAAGTGGTATTTAACTGCTGTGACCACATGCCACTTACTTAAAATAAACCATTGTAATTTAGCACAGATTTGAAAACTCCTAGAAAGAAGGGGTAACTGCATCCCTGATTCTGTATCCAAACTTCCTTACCCCATCAGCTCAAAAACTTTCAGTGGCTCCCCTTTTTCTCCATGAAAAAAAAAAAAAATGATCCACTCCCTTTTCCCAGGAGTTTGTGGACCCCCATAGCCAGATTAATTTATATTCCACCACGTAAGAGTAGTGAGCCCTGGAGTCCAATGGACAACCTCCGACCCTACCAAGGGTTCCCTAAACAATATGAGGAATGGAAGGCCTATGTGAGGAAAGGTTCAGACACTCTCAACACCGAGAATGAATGAGCTGGGTTTGAGACAAGTGAGTAAGATTTTTAAAACACTGGCCCCTGTAACCAGCCACTGGGCAGTATTTACGGAATGGACACCAGGGGGTAGCAAAATCTCACTCTCCTAGCTCTAGAGAGTGTCGGTGACTCGAGGGTCCCATAACCCAGTGTTAGAAAGAGCTCCAACTCCACAGCTCTAACTGTGCTTGGAAGATGGTTACTGGGGCTTGCTGCCATAGGTTCTTTTTTGACGCTATGGAGCAGAGGCCTCTTCTTGCCTCTAAGAAGGATGAACATTTGCTCTGTCCTTTTCCAGGCTCAGCGGAACGGATAAAAAGGTGGAGGTTAGCGTCCAGAGGAGGTGAGAGAAGAGCAAGTCACCTTGGCGGCTCCCCCGCCTCCCCTCTCGCTGTTCCAACAACTGCCCAGAGGCTCCGGCCTCCGAGGAACTGCAGGCGAGGCCGGACGTTTTCTCATCATCGCCCTCCAGCTGCAGGGGCACACGCGTTCACGCCCCTCCGGGGACTATTCGGCTTTCCGATCTCCTCTCCTTTCCGTCCACCCTTTAGAAGGGCTCACGGAGCTGCGGGGCTTCCCGGTGCCTGCTCAGAGGCCAGGCAGGGTATCTCCCCGCCGTGCCCGTGCCTCTCCCCGGGCTCTTGGGAGACCCCCATCCGGCCTTCCTTTCCCATTCAGACACGGTCGGGGGACGCTCGGGGTTTGATGAGGAAGCGAGGCTAGAACTTTCGTAACTAGCCCACCCCGCTTTGTCTCCTGCGCCAAAAACCCATCTCCACGGCCACGAGCCCAAGCGGCCCTGCGGGACGCTATAATCACCCCAACAGAAGGAAAGGGCTGGCATCCAGTACCGAATCCTCGAACTGGAGGCCTGGTGCCTTCCTTCTTCTAGCCGAATAGACAGATAGGGATGCGGAAGGGAAGGTCCACGGAGGAGAGAACTCAGAAAATGTCCGGCGAAATGCACGCCCTCCATGAGCATCCCGATCCGGGAACTCTGCCACCTCGCCCACGATGTCCGCCCCCTATCCCAAGCCTTCGCTGCTCCCTGACTCCCGCACACTCCCGCCTTCCCCAGGCAACACAGAGGAGCCCATTGTCAGCCCAGAGGCTCCAGGCCCGAGGAGATGGAGGGAAAGGAGGAGGGCGGGCAAGCCCCAGGGGGATTGGGGAATCCCCTGATTCCCGGCCTTCCGCTCTCTGCTAGGCAGGCAGGGGCCTGAAGGTCTCATTTGAGCCCCGGGTCCTGCCAAAGTCTAGAAACCGACGAGAGAAGAGGGTCCCGGGCGAGTTAGAGCGGGGAGGCTTTCCAGCCGCAGGAAGACCCCAGTTCAGGGAAGGGGCGGCACCAGGGAATTCACGCACGCCCCAGCCTTTGGAGCATCCCTTGCCGAGGCTAAACTGATCCCGCGGGGAGCGAGGCGGTGGCGGGAAAAGAGGGGCATCCTCGGCTGGGCGGGCCTCCGAGGGTCAGGGTCTGGGTTACCCGCTGGAGGGCGGGGCGGAGAAGAAAGAAGGTTGCCGGTGAACGGGACGGATAGGCTGGGGACGCCGGGGGAGCGGCAGAGAGTCTCGACGAGGGAGATAGAGTCCCGGCAAGGGGTCCCGCGCGGAGGCGGGGACGGGCGCTGAAGGGCGGGGCGGGGAGGGGCGGCCGTCTCGGCCCTCCCTGGCGGGGCCCCGCGGCCTGGAAGCCGGAGCGGGCCGAGCCGCCACCGCGGCCGGAGCTGTCCCTTAGCCAGACCCGGCGAGACACGAGCGGCGGGAGGGAGGCGGTGGCGCGCCCGGCCCCGCCCGCCCGACCAAGCGTCGGACGCGGCCCGGCGCCGAGCCATGGTGAGTCCGGCGTCGCAGCCCCCTGGGTCCCCTTGGCCTTCGCGCAGCCCGCTCCGGGCCCCCAGTCCCCAGCCTGGTGCCTCCCGATCCTGCCTCGGACTGTTCGGCGCTCCTGGGACTCTCCTCCCTCCCATCCCCCCTTCTTCGATTTGTCTGTCCGTCTGCCCGACTGTTTAGCTCCTGTCCCCACCGAGTATTGCCCTCACCCTTTCTTCCTCCTCTCCTTCACCTCCTCCCCCATCCTCCCTTGAGTCTCTCCCCTAATCCACACACCTCCCCGCTCCCCGCCCTCCTCTGTCCTGACCTGTGCCTTTCTTTCCTGGAGCTTCCCTCCCCCTTCTGGTCCCAGCTCCTTACCCGCGGGAGACCCCAGCGGGTTGGTCCTGCAGCGTCTCTGGAAGAGGCCCGGCCCCTCGGGTCATGAGAACTGACTTGCATGGAACCACCATTTTCCATCCCTGTCCCCAACCCGGTGAGGCAGGCCCACCCATCCGGCCCTGGGGGACCGGCCACAGCTGTGGCTGGGCCGGGTCCAGGGGCATGGCCAAAAAGGGAAATTCCCGCAGAGAAAACGGGCTGCCTCAGGGTAGTTGGGGGTGCTTGGGGGGAGCTCACAGAACCAGGGGGCGTGACACTGCCAGAGCCGACCGGAGTTTGTGGGGGAGGGAAGTGCCCCAGAGCTCTTGCTGCAGGGAACTGAAGGGCCGCCTCAGGGCACTCCTGCTGCAGACAGAGGGGAACACGAGCCGGAGCTCCCTGCAGGGAGTAGGGGACCCTGGTAGAAGCAACCTGGGGCCCTGGAAGCTGGAGGGTACCGCTAAGGAGAAGCCCACACCAATAGGAGTGAACACTGCCCTGGAACTTTCACTGCAGAGTACTCTGAAGCATCGCTGCAAGAGTGGACACTGCCAGAGAGAGCGCCCACTGCAAAGAGGGCGGGGGCATGGCCAAGGGGGCGCTCGCTGCAGAGTGAAGGAGGGGGAGAGGCCTTGCCAGGGGGAGCTCACCGCAGGGAGTGGAGGAGGGGCAGGGGCACCACTGGGGCCGCCCCTCTACGGAGGGAAGGGCACCCTCTGGCAGGGAGGCTGGAGGAAAAAGAAAGAGGAACTGGGCCAGGGAGAGCTGACTCAGTCTCTCTGGTCTCCTCTCTGGTCCCCGCCGGCAGGAGGCTGGGTCTCCGTGCTCCCGCCCGCCGCCTCCCTCCCCAGACCCCTCCTCCCCTCCTGCCGCTGCTGTTTCCTGTGGCTGAGACTCTCGCTCAGCCATGAGCTCACCGCCCCTAATGGGTTGCAGCTGCCTCGCTGATCAAGCCCTAGCTCCGCACTCCCGGCCTTGGAGCAGACGGCCCCACTCTGCCTCACCCCCGCCCATCTCCACCTTCCCCCCACTCACGCGCACTGCGTCCGCCTGGTCCCGGAACACTGGGGGTCTGTCTGCTCGCCCACACACCTTGGGGCCGGGTCTGCGCGCTGACGCGCTGAATGTCCCCGTCTCTGGAGTGGTTGCCCTAACTTCCTAGACAGTCCAGACAAACTGGATGGAGGAGCTCAGGGAAAAATAAGCTATTTTGTTTTACGGCAAAGGCAAGACATGGGGGTAGGGCAGGTAGAGACCAAGGTAAAGGCTGCATTGAGTCTCCCCTTCCCCATTTACTGCAAAAAAAAGAAAAAAAAAAAAAATTCCAGTAAAAGGAACTTCAAAGACTGTCTTGAAAGAGAAGTTTGCAAAGGAATAGCCCAAGGGGTGGTTGTTTAGGTTACCGGATGGAGGAAGATGTCTCATTGACTCACTTAGGGAGGGGAGTCTGGATGAAGCAGGGCTGAGTCTTTTTGAGACTCCTAGTGGAGGTTGGCAGAGGGAGGTCCCACTGGAATCAGAAAAGACCAGCTCTAATGCATACCATTAAGGCCTCCTCCTCCCTTCCCACAAGTTCCTTTTGTGACTTTTTTCTCTTTCAACTGCCCCCACCCGGTTCTTTGTAACCCAATCCCACATGCTGTAGGATTGGGTGATTGCTTCAGAGCCACTGTGGGAGAGGGAAGAGGGATGCTAGAAAGACCTAAGACAGTCACAGACAGTCTTTCCATCCTCCTCTTTTCACCAAATGACCATCTCTTTTTCACCAAATGATCATCTCTAGGACATAATTGTGGGTGATGGCACCTCCACTTAAGATGGGGAGCTCTGGATGGTGGGTCTTATGAGAAGGGATTTGCAGGATGGCTCACACCCTCAAGTTCTCAGCCATAAGCTCAGTCCCCTGATAGCCCAGAAGCCTGTCTTTTCTCTCCTGGGAAAGGTCTATGCAGTCACCCCAACTCACGAGCACCCGGAACAGCCCTGATCAGGGGCATTCACAACAAATTCTCTCTGGATCTCCAAAGCCAAGGTCTCAGAACTTGAGTGTTGAGTGCCCTGCCACGCTTGAGCACTCTGGCCCAGCCCCACTCCCATTCTGGACTCATCAGCCAGCATTTCCTGAGTGCTCACTTTTTGCACACATTGTACAATGGGGGCCTTGGAGAACACAGCCACCCCCAGACCAGTGCAGCTCCCAAGGAGCTGCGATTGGGTGATCTCTAGGGATCTGTAGCCTGGTCCTATCTCTACAGGAGCCTGAGCCAGTGGAGGACTGTGTGCAGAGCACTCTCGCCGCCCTGTATCCACCCTTTGAGGCAACAGCCCCCACCCTGTTGGGCCAGGTGTTCCAGGTGGTGGAGAGGACTTATCGGGAGGACGCACTGAGGTACACGCTGGACTTCCTGGTACCAGCCAAGCACCTGCTTGCCAAGGTCCAGCAGGAAGCCTGTGTGAGTGGCCGTGCATCACTATTCTGCCTTCCCCAAGATCCACTGCCACACTCTTCAGACTAGCCAGGCTGACTAATTCCCCCACTAACCTGGATATACAGCCTCCCCTAATACTGATCTCTCCAGAGTCACTTAAGCCTCGTTCTCTGACCTCCCACAAACTTTGACCTTCACAGGCACTGATCATTCAGACACGAACACACACACGCACACATTCATCTTCCCCAAATTCATCTTGACCCCTGAGAAATACTGACCCCCAAAGACCCTAACTCTCCAGACCCAATTCCAGACATTTTCACCCCCTCATATGAATTTCTCAAGATACTAACTCCCCCGTACATGAGTCAACAGAGATCCTTCATTTCTACAGATATAAAGACGTCTAAGAGTCTTTAACTTCTCCAAGACAATGGCATCTGCTGACCATGTCTTGGTAACGATTCAGTTCTTACCCTCCCACACACGGAACTAGCTTCCTAGAGAAGCTTCCTACCACTAGGAGACCGATCAGTCCCAATCCCTTCCTCTCTGCCACCTGAATACCCCAAATCTCCCCTTCTGCTCTCCTGAGAGTGTAATCTTCCAGGCATAGGGCTGGTCCGGCCTAGGGTGGGCCCATTCTAACTTCCCTCTTCTGCTGGCTTCTTCAGCAGAGGCCTGAGTGCAGCCTCCCATCTCTATCCCCAGGCCCAATACAGTGGATTCCTCTTCTTCCATGAGGGGTGGCCGCTCTGCCTGCACGAACAGGTGGTGGTGCAGCTAGCAGCCTTACCCTGGCAACTGCTGCGCCCAGGAGACTTCTATCTGCAAGTGGTACCCTCAGCTGCCCAAGCACCACGACTAGCACTCAAGTGTCTGGCCCCTGGGGGTGGGCGGGTGCAGGAGATTCCTGTGCCCAATGAGGCCTGTGCCTACCTATTCACACCTGAGTGGCTACAAGGCATCAACAAGGACCGGCCAACAGGTCGCCTCAGTACCTGCCTACTGTCTGCGCCCTCAGGGATTCAGCGGCTGCCCTGGGCTGAGCTCATCTGCCCACGATTTGTGCACAAAGAGGGCCTCATGGTCGGACATCAGCCAAGTACGCTGCCCCCAGAACTGCCCTCTGGACCTCCAGGGCTTCCCAGCCCTCCACTTCCTGAGGAGGCGCTGGGTACCCGGAGTCCTGGGGATGGGCACAATGCCCCTGTGGAAGGACCTGAGGGCGAGTACGTGGAGCTGTTGGAGGTGACGCTGCCTGTGAGAGGGAGCCCAGCAGATGCTGAAGGCTCCCCGGGCCTCTCCAGAGTACGGACAGTACCCACTCGCAAGGGTGCTGGAGGGAAGGGCCGCCACCGGAGACACCGGGCGTGGGTGCACCAGAAGGGCCTGGGACCTCGGGACCAGGATGGAGCACGCCCACCCGGCGAGGGGAGCAGCACTGGAGCCTCCCCTGAGTCTCCCTCAGGAGCTGAGGCTGTCCCAGAGGCAGTAGTCTTAGAGGTGTCTGAGCCCCCAGCAGAGGCCGTGGGAGAAGCCTCTGAATCTTGCCCCCTGAGGCCAGGGGAGCTTAGAGGAGGAGGAGGAGGTGGCCAGGGGGCTGAAGGACCACCTGGTACCCCTCGGAGAACAGGCAAAGGAAACAGAAGAAAGAAGCGAGCTGCAGGCAGAGGGGCTCTTAGTCGAGGAGGGGACAGTGCCCCACTGAGCCCTGGGGACAAGGAAGAGGCCAGCCACCAAGAAGCCCTTGGCAATCTGCCCTCACCAAGTGAGCACAAGCTTCCAGAATGCAACCTGGTTAAGGAGGAATATGAAGGCTCAGGGAAGCCAGAATCTGAGCCCAAAGAGTTCAAAACAGCAGGCGAAAAAGAGCCTCAGCCCTCTGAAGCCTGTGGGCCTACAGAAGAGAGTGCCAGAGAGAGAGAGCAGGAGGGGCCAGGCCTGGTGTGTATGGCAGGTGAGATGACACTGAGTGAGGTTCATGGGGCGAGGGCCAAAGCGGGTCGGGCCTATGGGAGGGGGCAGGATGAGGAGCCGGGTTACGCTGGGAGCAGAACAACCAGAACCATCTTAACTTCAGTCCCATTTTTCTGTCTGTGTCTGTGCAGGACACGCAGGCCCAGAAGGCCTCCTGTCTGACACTCCAACACCTCTGCTGGAGACTGTGCAAGAAGGAAAAGGGGACAGCATTCCAGAAGAGGCCCTTCCAGTCTCCATCTCTGATGACCCTGATGTGGCTTGGGACTTGATGGCATCTGGATTCCTCATCCTGACAGGTCAGTGGGCATCAGTGGGTGAAGGGAAAAAGGATTGGGAAAGAGAAGCAATTGGCTGGGCTTGGGGACTGGGGGAGGCAGGGTGGAAGGGAGGTAGGCTTGGACTGCTCCCAGCCAGGACAGCCTGGCCGTTTTGTGTCTTCAGGAGGGGTGGACCAGAGTGGGCGAGCTCTGCTGACCATTACCCCACCGTGCCCTCCTGAGGAGCCCCCACCCTCCCGAGACATGCTGAACACAACTCTTCATTACCTCCACTCACTGCTCAGGTAACCGAGGCCCAGTCCTGGCACCCTGGACACTAACCTCCTGGTTCATGAGGACCCTCACCTCCTCCTTCTCAGGACACTGACCTTCTGACCTCTAAGGACACCTACTTCTTCAACCTTCAGATTTCAAGTCATTGACCTTTGGCCTTATTGACCCTGACCTCCAGCTTCATATCTTCATTGATCCTCAAAAGCAACACTGTTGACTTTCACTGTCTTCCAACACTACCAAGATCATCAGGACATTGGTTCACTTATTCAACAGATATTTATTGAGCACTGAGTACCTATTAGGCACCATACTACAGGCTGACATTGAATGCATGCCATTCCAGAACAGAATTCTGAACTTTCCAGACCTTTAATCCGTTCACCTAGTAGCCATATGAATATAGACTCCCAACTGCTAGGCCACTTCCTCCTGTACACGCATCCCAGAATTTGGCCCTTTGCCCATATCTTCCCAAATGTACCAGCAACTAATTTCTCCTGAGGACTATTAACTAAATACAGACCCTGTATGTCTGCCTTGCTTTATCTGCTATCCCCCAAAACACACACACAGCAGCCTCCTTGACTCTTCCTGCTCCCACAGGCCTGATCTACAGACACTGGGGCTCTCCGTCCTGCTGGACCTTCGCCAGGCACCTTCACTGCCTCCAGCACTCATTACTGTCTTGAGCCAACTTCAGGTAACCACCCCTTGAACAGGCAGTTCCCCTGGATCCTAACTCTTCACTCGTGGCCAGTCCAGGACACCCAATTGCCCAGTTTAGGGTTATTCTTCTCTGCCCTTAGGACTCAGGAGATCCTCCCCTCGTTCAGCGGCTGCTGATTCTCACTCATGATGACCTTCCAACTGAACTCTGTGGATTTCAGGTTTGAGCCCTTCATTCCTACCTAGTTTCCTATCAGTAGTGGAGAAAGGAGAAGAAGCTGGCTGGAGCCCCAGGCTGGTTTCTGAGTCCTTGGGTGCCCAGGAAGAAAACCCTGCCTTACCCTCTGCAGGGTGCTGAGGTGCTGTCAGAGAATGATCTGAAAAGAGTGACCAAGCCAGAGGAGCTGCAGTGGGAGTTAGGAGGTCACAGAGACCCCTCTCCCAGTCACTGGGTAGAGATACACCAGGTAAGCTTCCCCTCTAACACCCAGCATGCTGGGAGCCAGGAATGACCCAGCTGAAGACATTCTAGGAGAGATGCCAGGTCCAGGACATACCATGGGGTTGCAAAAAAGTGGTTTCCATTTCATTCAATTCAACAAGTATTTATGGCTCCCAAATCATGAGGAAAACATGTACACTGCGCCATGGTCTACTGGGGAGATGAGAGGAGTATGTTAAATTATTATTATTATTTTTTTTTTTTTTGAGACGGAGTCTCGCTCTGCCGCCCAGGCTGGAGTGCAGTGGCCGGATCTCAGCTCACTGCAAGCTCCGCCTCCCGGGTTCACACCATTCTCCTGCCTCAGCCTCCCGAGTAGCTGGGACTACAGGCACCCGCCACGTCGCCCGGCTAGTTTTTTGTATTTTTAGTAGAGACGGGGTTTCACCATGTTAGCCAGGATGGTCTCGATCTCCTGACCTCGTGATCCGCCCGTCTCGGCCTCCCAAAGTGCTGGGATTACAGGCTTGAGCCACCGCGCCCGGCCTAAATTATTATTATAATTACTCTTTTTAGACAGTCTCACTCTGTCACCCAGGCTGGAGTGCAGTGGTTCGATCACAGCTTACTGCATCCTCCACCCTCCGAACTCAAGCGATCCTCCCACATCAACCTCTTGAGTAGCTGCGGCTACAGGCATGTGCCACCACACCCAGCTAATTTTTGTATTTTCTTTTTTTTTTTTTTTTGTAGCGATGGGGTTTTGCCATGTTGCCCAGGCTGGTCTCAAACTCCTGGACTCCAGTGATCCACCTGTCTCAGCCTCTCAAAGTGCTAAGATTACAGGCATGAGCTACTGTGCCCAGCCAAATAAATTATTAATATGACATTAAGTAGTACATGATTTTTGGTGGGAGATAAATCATGAAACAAGTAGAGAAGAGTGCAAGATAGTGTCATTGGGTTTCTGGAAAGCACTGAGTCAAAAGGCTGATTCTTGTTCCAAATTACTTTACCGCACTTGCAGAAATAGTGCCCTTTCTGTACCCGCTCCTTGCACCAACATCCAGGCCTCAGTATCCTCATCAGTGAAGTGTAACAATCACAGTGTAATTGCTAAAGGTCCTTCCAGCACTTACCTCATGTAATTCTATGAATATAAGTGTTGTGAGTATTCAAGAAGAGAGAAATAAACATGATCTGAGCTGAGTATGAAAGAGGGGTCTGTAGATGGTCTCTAAGCTTCGCCTTTAGTGTCAAAGGAGAATTTGACATGAATAGGCAGAGAGAGGGGGTTTCACAGGGTGAAGCCCCACTGAAGACAGAGAGAAAGGAAGGTCACGGTTACCAAGCTGTACAATGTGCCAGGCCCATGCTAGTTGCTAAACTGGCATCATCTCCTTAAAAATCACAGAAGCCTTTCTTATCCTGACTTTACAGTTGAGGAACTGAAGTTCAGGAAGGTTTCTGGACCTGCCCAACATCATACAATTAGTTAGCAACAAAGTCAGGGACTGAATTCAGCATTGCCTCCATAAAAGTCTCTGGGGCTACCTCACCCCAACCCTAGGGCTTAAGTTCCTTCTTAAACTCTAATCCTCAACTCCATCCCTGCGTGTGGGTTTCAGGAAGTGGTAAGGCTATGCCGCCTGTGCCAAGGTGTGCTGGGCTCAGTACGGCAGGCCATTGAGGAACTGGAGGGAGCAGCAGAGCCAGAGGAAGAGGTATGAAATGAGATGGGACAGTGGGGGGATGGGATTGGGATGGGGCTGGGGTGGAGACTCTCTGGTGGAACCCCAACTGGCAACTACTCCCTATCCCCAGGAGGCAGTGGGAATGCCCAAGCCCCTGCAGAAGGTGCTGGCAGATCCCCGGCTGACGGCACTGCAGAGGGATGGGGGGGCCATCCTGATGAGGCTGCGCTCCACTCACAGCAGCAAGTACGAGGGATGGGTGTGCGGGGGCAGGTGGAAGTGGGAGGTGGAGACACAGCCGAAGGCTGCCAACAAACCTTAGCTGCCAGCCATTCTTACTGTGCATGTATCTGGGCAAGATACCATGCTTTTACACTTACTATCTCATAACCCTCACAACATCCTTGTGTGCCATTTACTATTACAAATGAGGATTTGGAGGATCAGAAATGTTAACTGTCTTGGCCAACATCAGTCAGTAAAGAGTCAGGATTCAAACCAAAGCAGTCAGGGTTCAGCCCATGCTTTTGATCCATGCTGCTATGCAACTTCTCATGTTTGCATCCCTCGGAGGGATGGGAGGACAGAATTGAGGGGCTCAGCAAAGGGAATGATTCATTCTTTCCTGCTCCTTCCCCAGACTGGAGGGCCAAGGCCCAGCTACACTGTATCAGGAAGTGGACGAGGCCATTCACCAGCTCGTGCGCCTCTCCAACCTGCACGTGCAGCATCAAGAGCAGCGGCAGTGCCTGCGGCGACTCCAGCAGGTGAGCCAGGACTCCTATATCCCTCTTCCTCAGCCTGGGAGTATGGCCTCCAGCACCTTTCCCGTTGGTACTTATAGTTGATGGTGTTCTTCTAGCCTGGCTTGATTGAACGCCCCTCCCTCTCTCCTCACCTTTGTTGGTCAGTGTGAGATTCAACAAGAGGGTGGGAGCATCGTAGCACCAGTAAAGAAAAGCCAGGTCTCCCCCTCCCCACTGTTTATGCTTGATCGAAGATGCTGAGAGACTGTGAGAGATGCTCAGCTGCCCTAGGGGCTTCTGAAAAGAGCTGATCAACTCTGGAGTGCCTACCTCCTTAGCTGAAAAATAATAAAAGTCTATTGATACCAGCTCATGAGTTACACTGCCACACATGCACTCTTAACTCCTTACGTGATGTCATCCCTCAGACCTGAGGTCGGAAAGGTACCACCTCCCTCCACCTTGGAAGGAGAGAGCATTGAAAGCACCTACGAGGAACTACAGGCTTCTCTGGGGGGAAGATTCAGGAATGAGGCTGGCTTCTCTGAGCCTTGATTCTTCTCTCCTGGGGTTAAGAGCCCCATAGGGATTTGCTCTCCACCCTACCATGTAAGGTAGAGGGAGCTTTGAAATCTGATTGTTCCTCCCTAGCCCCGAGCATGGTGAGTGGATACTTTATGGACCTGCAGGTGGGCATCAGGGGAAAGTTCATCTCAGGGCCAGTGCTAAAGCGGGAGCCGAGACTTTCTATTTCCTAGGATTTCTTCGTATTGGCTTCCTCTAAGCCAATATCCTAGAGATGGGTTGCATCTCCTGTTTGCTTACCTGCTTATTAGCTGTTTCCCCAACTGTTTAAAAACAAGATTTGGAATCTAAAGTGCTCAGCTTGACTTCTAGTTCTGCCATGTGTAAGATGTTGGACAAGTCATGAAGCTTCTCTGAGTTCCCAAGTCCTCATCTGTAGAATTGGGATAGTAACAATTAACTCACAACACGGTTAGAAAGATCAAATGAATTCAGCAAAGGACTATAAAAGTGGTTATTGTTGGCACTGGCTATTAGGAAGAGTCTCAGACTTCTCATCCTCAGGCTGTCCTACCCCCAGCTTCCAGCCTTTCTTCAGAGGAGAATATTATCATCACTTTTTGGTCAAATATCTCAGAACCAGCATGAGAGTTTGTATAGCCCCATAATAGGCAATTAAAGCTGGACACACACACACAAACACACACACACATACACACACACCCCTTCTGTGCTGTTTCTCCAGGCTAGGTACCTGCAACCCTTGCCCACCAATTGCCAAGGCTTAGTGAAAGCCGACAGTTATCCACATGACCCTCATCTTGCCTTTGGTTCACCCCAGTTTGATGTACTTCACCCTCGGGCATAGCTCTGGAACTTTGACCCACCTCCCTCAGGACTTTCCACCAGCCCAGCTTCCCACTCATCTGGCAACTTACTGAAGATTTCTTGCTCGGTTTTTCACTTGACCCTTGTGGAAACTATTACCATTCACTGTTGTCATTCCCATATTGCAGACGAGATGCAATAGTTCACTCAAGGTTCTACAGATTGGTGTGGTGGGGCTGATGCTGGATCTCAGCCCTTCCTTGCCTTTCCACTCCATGACCCCCTACTCTCCCACCCCATCTGCCTCAGGTGTTGCAGTGGCTCTCGGGCCCAGGGGAGGAGAGGCTGGCAAGCTTTGCCATGCCCGGGGACACCTTGTCTGCCCTGCAGGAGACAGAGCTGCGATTCCGGGCTTTCAGCGCTGAGGTCCAGGTGAGAAAGGGCAGGAGGGCAGGTGAGAGGAGGCAGGGGGAGACTACCTAGGAGTGAGGACCAGGTCTGAGAGCAGCCTGCCTTCTCCAGGAGCGCCTGGCCCAGGCACGGGCGGCCCTGGCTCTGGAGGAGAATGCCACCTCCCAGAAGGTGCTGGATATCTTTGAACAGCGGCTGGAGCAGGTTGAGAGTGGCCTCCATCGGGCCCTGCGGCTACAGCGCTTCTTCCAGCAGGTACATGCAGAGCCTTTTCCTTCTGTTCCCCCCATTTCCATTTCTTTACTTCCTTTCTGCCTGGAGAGGCTAATCAAATTGTTAAAAGCGGAAGCTGAGGAGCCCCTCTCCTTGGTTTTGACTCTTAGCTGTGCCACCTGCTTGCTGAATGACCTGGGACAAGATACTAAACCTGACTGTGCCTCCATAGATCTACTTCACAGGGCTGCTGTGGGGATTACATGAGGCAATATATAAAAGCCGTTAGCCCAGAGCCTGCCACTCATAAACACCATATGAGTACTGGTTATTCTTTTATATAGGCTCTTCCATCTCCATACCAACTCCGAGTGACATGGTTAGGCAGTGATGCTGGAACATTAAAAAAAGGGGGAGAGTGATGGGCATTGGGAAGCCACAGGCAAGAGGACAAGGGCTGTCGTTGGGCATCCTTTGTGAGCAACACAGGCCTTTACCCTTTCTCTCCCATCCCCAACCCTTTTGATTTTGTAGGCACATGAATGGGTGGATGAGGGCTTTGCTCGACTGGCAGGAGCTGGGCCGGGTCGGGAGGCTGTGCTGGCTGCACTGGCCCTACGGCGGGCCCCAGAGCCCAGTGCCGGCACCTTCCAGGAGATGCGGGCCCTGGCCCTGGACCTGGGCAACCCAGCAGCCCTGCGAGAATGGGGCCGCTGCCGGGCCCGCTGCCAAGAGCTGGAGAGGAGGATTCAGCAACACCTGGGAGAGGAGGCGAGCCCACGGGGCTACCGACGACGGCGGGCAGACAGTGCCAGCAGTGGAGGGGCCCAGTGGGGCCCCCACAGCCCCTCACCCAGCCTCAGCTCCTTGCTGCTCCCCAGCAGCCCTGGGCCACGGGCAGCCCCATCCCATTGCTCCTTGGCCCCATGTGGAGAGGACTATGAGGAGGAAGGCCCTGAGCTGGCTCCAGAAGCAGAGGGCAGGCCCCCAAGGGCTGTGCTGATTCGAGGCCTGGAGGTCACCAGCACTGAAGTGGTAGACAGGACGTGCTCACCGCGGGAACACGTGCTGCTGGGCCGAGCTGGGGGGCCAGACGGACCCTGGGGAGTAGGCACCCCCCGGATGGAGCGCAAGCGAAGCATCAGGTGAGATCCCAGCCCAACTGGTGCCCAAGAGGCAGACCCAACTGCCCAGTAGGAAAAGAAGGTGACATTGTTGGGGGTAGTGGCTCCCTCCCACACCTCCTCTGCCACTCCTGTTGTGCCTGCAGTGCCCAGCAGCGTCTGGTGTCTGAGCTGATTGCCTGTGAACAAGATTACGTGGCCACCTTGAGTGAGCCAGTGCCACCCCCTGGGCCTGAGCTGACTCCTGAACTTCGGGGCACTTGGGCTGCTGCCCTGAGTGCCCGGGAAAGGCTTCGCAGCTTCCACCGGACACACTTTCTGCGGGAGCTTCAGGGCTGCGCTACCCACCCCCTACGCATTGGGGCCTGCTTCCTTCGCCATGTGAGTGATCCCCTCAACTTCTTCCAAGTGCTCTCTCTTCTCTGTTCCAGCCTCATCCATCTGTCCCTCTTTCTCAGTACCCACGGCCCTCTCCTCCCATGTATGGTCCATGCCATTGGGGCCCAGCCCTGTTCTGTGGGCACCTCTGCCTCTACTCAGCCTCTGCGTCCCTGCTCTCAAGGGCTGCCTGGACTATGCTCTCTCCACAGGGAGCCCTTCCCTCCCTGGTAGGCAGAGTGCTCCCTGGTGACCCATCCCTCATTTGGGCTACAGAGAGGATGGAGAGGGGGAAGAGAGAGGTTTGTTTGCAGGGACCTCGCTGGAGACACCTTATCTGTTCTTTACTGGCACAGGGGGACCAGTTCAGCCTTTATGCACAGTACGTGAAGCACCGACACAAACTGGAGAATGGTCTGGCTGTTCTCAGTCCCTCAAGCAAGGTAACTTTTTATCCAATCTTCAGAAGAAAAGTAGAGGGGCCAGGAAGACCTAAAAACCCACCCCAAAAATCCCACAGGGAAAAAAAGCTTTCCTGGATGTGCCCAGGAACATCACCTACCAATCATCTCCTAGAATTGCCGAGGGTGGGACAAGCACTGGACTGGTGAGGCCAGGTTCTTATCTAGTCCACCTGAGGGACCGGGCAGGACTCCTGATTTGTCTGGGCCTCCATTTCCACATCTGGTAAATGGGGGCAATAGTCACTATAGCCAGCTCACAGGGAGGATCTGAGCAGCAGAAGAGCTCACATCAAAAGACGTACAAGTGACTTTAAAAGTTCAAAGCCAGTGGCCCGGCATGGTGGCTCACGCCTGTAATCCCAGCACTTTGGGAGGCCGAGGCGGGCTGATCATGAGGTCAGGAGATCGAGACCATCCTGGCCAACATAGTAAAACCCCGTCTCTACTAGAAATACAAAAAAAAAAAAAAAATAGCCAGGCGTGGTGGTGGGCACCTGTAGTCCCAGCTACTCAGGAGGCTGAGGCATGAGAATGGCGCGAACCTGGGAGGCAGAGCTTGCAGTGAGCCGAGATCGCACCACTGCACTCCAACCTGGATGATAGAGCAAGACTCCATCTCAGGAAAAAAAAAAAAAAAAAAAGTTCAAAGCCAGAGAGTACAGGAGATTACTATTTTGATTATTGTTCCATTTCCCTTCAAGATATAGATGATGATTGCTGGCCTGCAGGCCTCCACCTGCTTTCTTTCCAGGTGGAAGGGTTTTGCCCTACTTTAGGGAGCATCTGGGCTTCATCTATACCCAAAAGCCTAGGGTATCACCCACCTACCCCCCAACCCCTGAGCTTGGCCCCCAGAGGCTCCAGCCCTCTCCTCATCCCTGTCTGTGTCCTCCTCAACCTAGGGCTCCATGGAGGCTGGACCTTACCTGCCCCGAGCCCTGCAGCAGCCTCTGGAACAGCTGGCTCGGTATGGGCGGCTCCTGGAGGAGCTCCTGAGGGAAGCTGGGCCTGAGCTGAGCTCTGAGCGCCAGGCCCTTGGGGCTGCTGTACAGCTGCTCCGGGAACAAGAGGCCCGTGGCAGAGACCTGCTGGCTGTGGAGGCGGTGCGTGGCTGTGAGGTGAGGCCCTGGCTCCAGTCACTGCTGCTCAAACGGCCCAGCCCCGGCCTCAGAAGCCATGTAGGTTGGTGACAGGAGAACCAGGCTCCAGGTCAGAGGGCCCCAGGCTTTAATTTCTAACCAGCTGGGTGGCCTTGATTGAGTCACTGAACTTCACTGAGCCTCACTTTCCTCATTTGTAAATAAAGAAACTATGTCCTCCGAACATCCTATGTTCCTACAACCGCCTTGTACTCGCCCGTTCCTTTCCTAATTGTTATGTTTCCCCACCTACCCTATACTTCCTCCTGTACCTCAACACCCAACACATACCTTATCTCGTCTACCTAGTCTTTTTCCAGCCCTGAGGTTCCAAAACATGCTGGAATCCTATATCCTCCTCTGGAATAGACCTATTTCCCTTTCAGTTCTTTGCTGATTCTCTTCCTGGATCCCCAGCATGCAAAGGCTTCCCCACAGGCGCCTATAAACCCTACTATGCAGTGCACCTTGTCATCTTCAGAAACAGGGCTGTGCTGCTCAGCTGGGTGTGCTGTGCATAGTGACCAGTGGATGGACTCTAGGCTGAGGGCTTCCCTGACTTCCTGACCCTGCCTGAGAACCAGTGCGTTAGGCCCCTTGCCCTATAAATCTATTTTTGCTCCCTGTAAAATACAAACAAAGGGCCCCTGGGCCAACCACTTTTGCTTTTCCTTTCTCCAGATAGATCTGAAGGAGCAGGGACAGCTCTTGCATCGAGACCCCTTTACTGTCATCTGTGGCCGAAAGAAGTGCCTTCGCCATGTCTTTCTCTTTGAGCATCTCCTCCTGTTCAGCAAGCTCAAGGGCCCTGAAGGAGGGTCAGAGATGTTTGTTTACAAGCAGGCCTTTAAGGTACAATTCCTGGAGTGAGTGGTGGAGGTGACAGGAAGTCATTCTCTTCTTGAGAACTCAGGATGTTCTGGAAATTCAACCCCAACACAGGTTGAGAATCTGCATCATCTAGAATAGGCTTTGGGCCGGGCGCGGTGGCTCAAGCCTGTAATCCCAGCACTTTGGGAGGCCGAGACGGGCGGATCACGAGGTCAGGAGATCGAGACCATCCTGGCTAACACGGTGAAACCCCGTCTCTACTAAAAAAAAAATACAAAAAACTAGCCGGCGAGGTGGCTGGCGCCTGTAGTCCCAGCTACTCGGGAGGCTGAGGCAGGAGAATGGCGTAAACCCGGGAGGCGGAGCTTGCAGTGAGCTGAGATCCGGCCACTGCACTCCAGCCTGGGTGACAGAGCAAGACTCCGCCTCAAAAAAAAAAAAATAAAAAATAAAAAAATAAAATAAAAATAAAAAATAAAAAATAGAATAGGCTTTGGCTTGTAATCGACCATCAAGTTAGGGTGTCAGGGGATGTTGGAAGTCCCTGTCATTGGTCTACTTCATGAGGTTTTCCTTATCATTCATGCAGAAGCCTTAGGAGGCATTCCAAACCAGACTGGAAGAGGAACTTTCCCACTAAGGACACACATGCCTTTGGCATTAGGGTTGGTTCCTAGGGCATGAGGAGAAAGCACACTATACTTTGACTAAAGAATCCAAGAAGAGGCAGGCCTTGCTTTAGGGAAACAGCCTTGATATCCAGATAAGCATTTATAGCAACCTATGGTCCTGGATCAGGCAGTGTGGAGTGAATTCTAAGGGTTTCTAGACTTTGTACCCCCTGCATGAGTATAGCATAGAGGAAAAGGCCTGGGTCCAATTCCAGCTCTAATAAGCTATGAGAAGCCTTTGTGCAAGTTGCTTCATGTTTCTGGCCTCATTTCCCCTTCTGTAAATTATGGTTGTTGTGAAGACTAAATGTAGAGCACTTGGCACATGATAGGTGTTGAGCAAACGTTTACTGAACATCTATCAGATGCCAGGCTAAGCCCAGTGCTTGCCATGTGGCGCCACCCAGCCAGGACTTGCTCTGTCTTCACCCACTGCCCTCTGCTCTTCCTCAGACTGCTGACATGGGGCTGACAGAAAACATCGGGGACAGCGGACTCTGCTTCGAGTTGTGGTTTCGGCGGCGGCGTGCACGAGAGGCATATACTCTGCAGGCAACCTCACCAGAGATCAAACTCAAGTGGACAAGTTCTATTGCCCAGCTGCTGTGGAGACAGGCAGCCCACAATAAGGGTACTGGGCAGAGCTGAGGAACAGGGTGCTTGGAGTCAGGGTTATAGCAGGAAGTTTTCTGGAGAGTATGTGGACTGCTTGGGAAGACAGTTTATAGGATGAAGAAAGAATGGCTTATAAGAAAGATTCAAGATTTGGCTTGAGAGAAATTACTGAGGTAGAAATAAGCCTAAGATATACCAAAAAGAAAAAGAAAGCTGGCAAATTTCAAGGAAGCGAGAGCAAGTAGGGGTCAGGTGCAGTGACTCACGCCTGTAATCCCAGTGCATTCTGAGAGACCAAAGTGGGAGGATTGCTTGAGGCCAGGTGTTCAAGACCAGCCTAGGGACATAGTGAGACCCCGTTTCTACAAAAAAGTTTAAAATTAACTGGGCATGGTGGTGTGCACCTATACTCCTAGCTATTTGAGGGGTGAGGTAGGAGGATCACTTGAGCCCAAATGTTCAAGGGTACAATGAGCTATGATGGTGCCACTGCACTTGAGCCTGAGGGACAGAACAAGACTCTGTCTTTAAAGGATTAAAAAAAAATTTTTTTTAATAAAGCAAATGGCTAGAAAAAGGTGAGAAACCACTCACTTGGATTTAAGAACTGCTGCTACTTGCTGTGTGACCTGGACTAGTTTTGTTTTTTGTTAGTTTTGTTTTTATTTTTGACTTTTTGCTGGGTTTTACCTTGGTTTTAATTTTCTGAACTTCATTCTGCTCATCTGAAAAATGAAATAGTAATGTCTTCATCTTAGTGTAATAGGGATAATTAAGTAAGGTGAAATATATGGAAGCACCTTGTAAACTGTAAAAGTATGTAAAAATGTGAGGTTTTTTTTGTTTTGTTTTGCTTTTTTTTTTTTTGCTCTTAATACCCAAGATACAGAGTAGAAATCAGGCAGCTGGGATGCCGAATGGGCAGGATGCAACATACTGGATAGAAGAGCCAGATATCTGAGAAGGAAGTCACACCATCATTGCCATCCATGTTGTGATAGTCAACAGGAGGAGTAAAAAGAGACACAAGAGGAATGAAAGGGAGGAATGAGGGTTGGAAAGGAGAAAAACAAAAACAAAAACAAACCAAAAAAGTAAACCATGACGTGCTAGGGCTAGAGAGAAGGGCAGGAAGAAGTTGGTAACAAGTGTCCCTATTCCCCAGAGCTCCGAGTGCAGCAGATGGTGTCCATGGGCATTGGGAATAAACCCTTCCTGGACATCAAAGCCCTTGGGGAGCGGACGCTGAGTGCCCTGCTCACTGGAAGAGGTGAGGGCCAGGGTGCTGGGGGGTGGACCCCAGGAGTGAAGACCTTGACAATGAGGATACAAAGGGGAGGTGTGGTGGAAAGTCAGGAAGGCCATCTCGTTCCCAAATCAGTGGGACTGGCTGGGAGGCCCTCTGTGAGACTGAGGGTCATTCCAGGGAGCCAAAAGGGCTTTCCCACACCAGCACCCCACCCCCCACTCCCCACTCTCTGCAGCCGCCCGCACCCGGGCCTCCGTGGCCGTGTCATCCTTTGAGCATGCCGGCCCCTCCCTTCCCGGCCTTTCGCCGGGAGCCTGCTCCCTGCCTGCCCGCGTCGAGGAGGAGGCCTGGGATCTGGACGTCAAGCAAATTTCCCTGGGTGAGGCACCTCTCAAGGGGTGGCTCCCAACAGCTTGGTCATGGTGGTGATGTTCAGGCTGCTTGCTGCTGAGCAATTCCTTTTTCTAGCCAAGTAGCCCAGTTGCCATGACAACTATGTACAGCTTCCCCACTGCTAAAAGAACCTTCCGTCTGGTTGCTAGGGTGATGCTTACAACAGCCTGTTGCTAAGGAGCACTTCCTCTGTACCTCTCTCTCTAGCTCTCCTTGGGTTTCTATGGAAACTGCCTCAGCTTCCTGTTGTACCCTCTTGGTTCACCACGGCAATCCTTATAGTTTCCTGTCGCTTCTTCCCTGGTTGCTCTAATGCTGCTGCTGACAATTTCCTGCCTCTTGGTAGGGGGTTCCCTTGCAACTGGATCGCTATGGTGACTTACAGCTTCCTGTTGCTATGGAGCTTTTTCTTCCCTGATGGAGCAGCTTGGTTGCTTAAGGTAATCTGGAGGGATTCTATACTCTGCTCTCACCCTAGCTTCCCCTTCAGCCCCAGAAACACTTGACTCTTCTGGAGATGTGTCCCCAGGACCAAGAAACAGCCCCAGCCTGCAACCCCCCCACCCTGGGAGCAGCACTCCCACCCTGGCCAGTCGAGGGATCTTAGGGCTATCCCGGCAGGTAAGTTCCTACAATGAGGCTGGGAACGAGGTGATCTCTTTGGCTGCTTTCTGGGTGGGCTTTTCTGATCTTTCAACCCCAGGGGGGTTGGGGGAAAACTGTGAACCTGTGCTCCTAGCTGAGGCTACAGACTGGATTTATTATCTTGTCTACCTTTCTCCTCTCCCCTGGACCTGGCTAAGAGGCATCAAGGTCACAGGTTAAAAGGAATCTTAAATAAGGAGTATAGTGCTGGGGTAGATGGAAAGGGGAGAATGCCAGTGGCCTGTCTTGAACTTGGGTTAAAATGGCAAAACGCAGGCCAGGTGAGGTGACTCATACCTGTAATCCCAGACTTTCAGAGGCTCAGCTGAGAGGATCACTTAAGCCTAGGAGTTCAAGACCAGCCTGGGCAACATAGTGAGACCCAATCTCTACAAAAAAAGAAAAAAAAGTTTTAATTAGCTGAACTTTTGAGGGGTGCACACCTATAGTCCCAGCTACTCAGGAGGCTGAAGCAGGAGGATCTCTTGAGCCCAGGAGGTTGAGACTTCAGTGAACCACATTTGTGTGACTGCACTCCAACCTGGGCGACAGTGAGCACCTGTCTCTAAAAAAATAAAAGTAAATAGCAACATTCAAGGACTTTGGGTAGGAAAGAGAGATGAATTGACAGCCTTGTGGGGAGGGATGGAGGGAAAGAAAGCGAGAGAAAGACAAGAAATATGTCCCTAAATTCACTGTAGTTTCTCTCCCCCCAGAGCCATGCTCGAGCCCTGAGCGACCCCACCACGCCTCTGTGACCTGGGTGAGTCAGCATCCCCAATTTCTACCACATCCAACACTCCTTCCGTCTTGCATGTGCCTTCCTTCCTGTCCCCAACTACTTGGGAGTCTGCTTCTTCCCTCTCCCAACTCATCTCCCTCTTCTCTCCTGGCTTCTAGAGAAGATCCAGAACTTGCCTGCAGCTTCTCCTCTCAGCACACTTTGGGCTGGGATGGCAGTGGGGCATAATGGAGCACTGGGCGATCACTGAATTTCTTCCCTCTGCTTCCTGGACACACAGGAGGTCTAAGGACCAGAGTATTGCCCTGCCACCACTATCTCTAGTCCCCCTAGCTTGGTGCCTTCTCCTGCAGGAGCCAGAGCAGCCACATTGCTTGCCTTCATACCCTGGAGGTGGGGAAGTTATCCCTCTTCCAGTGCTTTCCCATCCTGGGCCACTGTATCCAGGACATCACTTCCACACCAGCCCTCCCTGGCGGCCCATGTTCTCCTCTTTTCTCACCCCTTGACTTTCCCTGAGAAGAATCATCTGTGCCAGGTCAACTGGAGTTCCCGGTGACTCCATTCTGAGGTGTCACAAGAAATGAAGCTATGCAAACTATAACAGGAGGGTGCAACAGGGAACTGTAGACTTTATATATGTAATTACTGTTATTATAATACTATTGTTATATTAAATGTATTTACTCACACTTTGCCTCCAAGGAGCTAGAGTAGTCCTCTGGATTAAGGTGATAAATAACTTGAGCACTTTCCCTCAACCAGCCCTTAACTTGAACACAGAAAATAAAACCAAGACTGGAAGGTCCCCTGTACCCTTCCCAGGCCCAGAGCTGTGTGTGAGCCTGGATGAATGTGTCTCCTCCACAGTGGCTCCCAGAGGCTCCAGACACTCTCTGAGGCTCCTTCTCCCACACTGCATCTACTCCTTGAGGCTGAACTGGTCACAGACAAACGGGGATCCAGCACAGTCCAGCAGTTCTCAAAATGAGGCCCTCAGGCCACAGTGTGTGAGAACGTGATTGGCTATTTGTTAAATGCTAATTCTTGGACCCCATCAGAGCTGCTGCGTTGAAACCTGGGAGTGAAACCCAGTATTCTGCATCTCTTGTCAAACTCTTTGGGTGATAACTAAATGTCTGAAGAGGTGACTATTTCCTGACAGAAGGGCCCAAAGAGAGGAGCAGGACATAGGTAGGCAGACAGACACAGGGCCCTGTGCCTCACGACACCTGTTTATTGGGGACACGACTCTGCAACAGGGATGACAGGAATCGTACCAAAAATAGCGACGTCTACAGGGCCCCTGATGGGGCTAGAAGGGTACAGTGCTCCCCACCCTCACCCCTTGTACAAAAATAAACTCTCACACCTATGGACCAGCAAAGACTGGCAGAGTGGCTCCTCAACAGGGACACAAACCCTCTCTGCCAGCCCAGGGACC
Organism: Trachypithecus francoisi; assembly: GCF_009764315.1. Classification (NCBI taxonomy): domain Eukaryota; kingdom Metazoa; phylum Chordata; class Mammalia; order Primates; family Cercopithecidae; genus Trachypithecus; species Trachypithecus francoisi. Next base: position 85,170,840 of record NW_022681468.1, on the reverse strand, counting down.
CCGTTCTTTGACCCTCACCTCTGCCACTTCTAAGGCACTGTGACTCCCTTGGGCTGGGTGGGTACCGCCAGCCCACCCTCCTACGCCCGCCGCCCCTTCCACCTCTGGTCCGCCTGGGGCTGGGATATGGGTCCCACGCTGCCCCCTGCTGGCTTCTCTACCCAACTACCTCTAGCGCTCCCCGGCTCCGGCGGGGTAAGCTCACTAAGCTAATCGCCCCTGAGGGCTCACTACCGTTCTTGCCCCCCTAGCCCTGCCTCTCCGGGTCTGGACAGCCCGGAGCCCTCCTCCCCTTCCTGCGAAGGACTGGGAGGGGTCTCTCCTGATGGTACTCGGGCATAGGGCGAGGACGCGTCAGCCTGGGGTGGCCGGCGGCCCCTAGCCCGGCGGCTGTGGTGCACTTGAAGGTGCAAGGCCATGAGCTCTGGGGCTCCAGTGGCGAAAGGGCAGAAGAGGCAGCGGTGGAGGGCACCCCCCGGCCCGGCCTCGCCTCCCGGCCCTGCCCGCAAGGACAGGTCCAGGGGTTCGGCCTCACCACCTCGCCCGTTGCGCAGGGTCCTCCCAGGGCTGGCGGGCTTCCGACGGGACCCCGGCCCAGCACCGCTAGAAGGAGGCCGGGGGCTTGAGGCACCCTCCACCCAGGTCGCAGGCTGTGGAGACGGCTTGGCTCCAGATTGCGGGGCTGAACCCCGCTGGGAAGGAGGCGGTGGTTCCGGGGGTGGCCCAGGGCCGGCCCCGCTCCTCTGCTCCCGGTGGTGGCGCTGTAGGTGATACTTGAGAGAGCCGGACTGGGTGCCCGCGTAGTCGCAGTGCGGACACTTGTAGGGCCGCTCGCCTGGGGAAAGTGGGTGCAATAGGGTAACGGGGTCACGATCACTGCACGCACCCACCCGAATTTCGCCCAATTTAGAGACCTCATTCTCAGAACCAAGAAAGGGCACTGCGTCTCCCACCCACTTTGATTTAATAAAGGAGCATTTCCCAAGTGATCTCATCCAGCCAAACTGAAGGCTTCGGAACAAACTTCACCTCCCGGTGTTTCGGTAGCCCTTGCCTTTCTGCCCGCCCCCCAGTCCCCTCTCCACGCCGGAAGCTGCCTCCCTCACCTGTGTGCACTCGCAGATGCACTTTGAGGTGATGTGCTGAGCGGAAAGATTTTCCGCAGAAGGGACAATCCTTGCCGGTGGCACCCCGGCCCCCTTCAGGCCGGGTCCCTCCAACCAACAGCCCATTCTCTTCTGCAACACATATATTAAGAGGAAGTCAGCGGGGGCCTACACCCTGTCCAGGTCCCGCGCACCCACCCCACACCCACCCCATACCCACCCCACACCCACCCCACAGGGCTGCTTCCCCTCGGAGTCCAGAAGGAAACAAAAGTCTGAGGGGTTAGATTTGTTGTGACTAAAGAGTCAAGTGTTCTCAAATGATGGCAAAGCCTCCAGGAAAAAAAAAACAAAACAAAAAAACTCAGAAGAAATAAAAGATAAGTTATTTTAAAACGGAAGCTATGGGGGAGTGGCAGTGTAAAAGTCAGAGGAGGACGCGGCGTACCCGGAGAACGGAGGCTCCCTACATACCCTGCGTGGTGGTCGATCTTGCCGGGGCCCCAGCAGCAGGGGCAGGGTGCCCTGGTCCCTCACCCGGGCGCGGATGCAGGGAAGCCAGAGGGCCCAGCGACCTGCCCCGGGCCCAGGTCTCCTCCTCGGCCTCCACCACCTCCTCTTCTTCCTCCGGCTCCTCTGCACGGTGCCGGCGAGCCCGGGCCGGGAGAGCAGAGGACAGCGGGCGGAAGCCTCCGAAGCTGCGGCCGGGCCCGGGCTCAGCACCCTCGCCGTTGGGCCGGCCCTCGCCAGCTCGCAGGCTTAGGTAGCCCAAGAGGCTCGGGGGCTCACGGCGCTCGGCCGGGGTGGGCGCTGGGGCCAAGAGGAGCGCTGGGCCCAATGGCTCATAGGCCAGCAGGCCGAGGTCAGGAGGCTGAGGGGCCCGGGCAGGCCCGGAGCCAGGCCCCGGGGCACGCAGTGGGCCCAGCTTGCTGGCGTGCACCTTCATGTGGTTCTTAAGGAACCAGGGCTCCTTGAAGCAGCGGCCGCACACCGGACACGCATGATCGAAGGAGGCCTTGTGCTTACGCATGTGGCCCTTGAGAAACCAAGACTGTGTAAAGCTCTGGCCGCACACTTGGCAGCGGAACTCCGGAGGTGCTGGGGGCTCCTCGGGAGCGACAGGAGCTGGGGTCGGGGTTGCCTCACGTTCGGGCTTGGGCTCCGGCTCCGGGACTGATCTAGTTTCTGGCTGGAGTGGAGGCTGAGGCTGAGGCTGAGGCTGAGGCTGAGGCTGAGGCTGAGGCGCAGCGGTGGTGGCCGCCAGGGGGCGCTCGGGAGCCCCGTGGGCCGTCAGGCTGTGGTGCAGCAGCTCCTCCTCCTGGCTGGAGCCGAAACTGCACAGGCCGCACTTCCAGGGCCTGTGCAGGATGTGCAGGTGGCGTTCGCGCTCCGCCGAGGTGCGAAACTTGCCTTTGCAGTAGGGGCAACGGAAGGCGGACGATGAAGGAGCCTGGGGCCGCGCCAAGCCCTCAGTGGCAGCGGTGGCCTGCATGCCCCCTGAGCTTCGGGCTCTCCCCAGTCGAGCCTCGCGTAGTAGCGCGCGCTCTTCCAACTCCAGCAACAGGCGTGCAGCAGGACTACGTGGGCGCTCGGGCTGGTGTGTGCGCAGGTGCGAGCGCAGCAGAGCCCGCTGCGCCGCGCGGTGGCCGCAGTGTGGGCACTGGAAGGCCTGGGCGCCTGGGTGCGCCCGCAGGTGCAAAGCCAGGATAGAGTTGAAGCGGAAGCGCTTCCCGCATACAGGGCAGGGGAAGCGCCGTTCGCCTGCACGACTCTCAGACCAGCTCACCGCTCCCATCCCGGGCGACCCTGCGCTCACCGCTGGCCCGTTGGAGTATCGCTGCAAATCCAGCTCGCCGTCGAAAGCCGGCGGCGACGGCGCTAAGTGGCCGCTCGGGGCGCGGGGACGTGAGCCCTGTGGAGAAAGATCTGCGTAGAGCAAAGGGTGAAGGTAGAGCTGTAAAGGAAGAAAGGGCGTCACCTCGAGGGCCAGGACAACACGAGGGAAGGTGGACTGGGGCCTGAACTAGGAACACACAGTGCTACTCACCTCGGGAAGTTGGGGGTGGGGTGTATGGGAATCGAGATGTCAGGACCAAGGAGTTAACTTCTAATAATGGGAGGTCAAAGAGAGAAAGAGGTAGGCAGGAGAAGGAGTATACCGTTGTAGGTACTTGTAGGTTGAAGCCAGAGCTTCACTCACCTCCATGGACCCCCTTCACATTCTTTGGTTCTGGGAAGTGCAGGGAAGAGGAGGAAAAGCTGCTAATGAAGGCAACAGGTGCTGTGGAGCTAAAGCAAGAGAGACAGATTTGAAGGAAAAGATGAGCCCTAGTTTTCAGCAGTAAAGTCACTCCCTACCCCCAGACTCTCAGCACTCTGTATTCCCAAAACCAACCCCTTCTCCCTACTTGCATCTTGAGGCACGAAGGGGCTGCTGTACTCAAAAACTGTACCTCTTGATTTGCCAAGCCTACAAGCCTCCCAGATAATCCAGATTTCTTCCCCAAATTCTACATTTTAAATGCATGGTCCAGAAAAACCACAGCTACCACCCCACCCCCTGGCGGTGGGGAAGACCATCACAGTATGCCCCTCTCCCATGTAGGTTGGGCTATGCAGTGTGGTGAGCAAATGGGGTGGGCTTGCCATGCTCCCCAGTTATCCAAATGGGATCAGTTGCTCTGAGACCCCTAACTGACCAGCCAGCCAAACATCCTTCCAGGTTCCACAGTGCTTCCTTCTGCCCTTACCCTGTCTTTCTGTCTTTCCCCCCTCATTCTCCCTCCCTCCGCCTGGATTCCTGATCCATTCATTTCCATTCATTACAGAGACTCATTCATGCATGGGAGAGAAACACCTCCCAGCAGCAGAGTCTGAAGACAGACAGAGGGGGAGGGGCATGAGGGGGAGGGAGCCAGAGGGAGAGGGAATGAAGAGAGAGTTGGGGGAGGAGTGGAAGTTAAGGGGCACAGCTAGCCTGGGGAAGGGGCTAAAAACTGCAAATACCGTATAGGATTCATCCCCTTGTTTCAAACCTTGGAGCCTGCAGTATGATGGGGCATCTGAGCCCCTTTGTCCAGGGCTGTTCCGAGGCAGGCTTTCCTCCTCTCTGCAGGGGAGAGGCTCCCTCACACAAGAGGAGGATTACACTGGCTCTGAGCTCAAGAGGCTGGAGTGAGGGACGGGGGGCGGGGCTGGGCCATCTGCACAGATAGGGACTCAGCACATGCTCTGAGCAGGAAGGGGTTAAAATTCTCCAGGCTAAAATTCCCTAGGCCTGGGACTTGCAGAGCTCCAGTGCTGGGGAAGGAGATCATTGAGAGGAAGAGGATGGGGGGGTGGGGGGTGCTGATCCTAAGCTGCAGAGGAGTTTAGCATGAGGACTTAGAAGAAACCCCAGAATCAAGATTCATGGAAATAGGCCTGGGAGGATGACCAGGAGTCATCTAGTCTACTTTTCTGCCTCATATAGAGAACGGTATCTGGTCAAGGCTAAATGAATGTGGGCCTAACCATTTTTTTTATTTTTTTTTATTTTTGTCTAAGAAAGAATATTTGAGATATAAAGAACTTCCTTACAATAGGCATCACGAAACTGAAATGGGTTACTGAGAAAGAAAAAGATGCAAGCATTACTTTGCCTAAGGATCTTTAATAGAAAAGAACTGGGCCAGGAGTCAACCTGCCTGTCAGCAGAGAGAAAAGGCTCTGGAGGTCCAAGGCTTCTTTAATTTTTGACATTTAGTGGATGTGGTAAAACTCCGTGAAGGGGCAGGTACCTGTTACATGTGGAATCTGGGCTATAGGATTATTATTAGCAGTTATTATAATTAACAAAGTGTCCTTGTCCAAGGGTCACTAGACGACCTCCACTATCACTTAATATGTGTATTTCTGTAGCTTCAAATTAGGGCACCCACTCTCATCCTCTGGATCCTTTCCTGGGACTAAGAGCCTAGCTAGGCTTATTGAATAGTGCCACAAAAGGTGAATTAGAATAGGACTGAGGGGTACAAGGCTATTGTAGGCCTAGTCTGAACATTGATAACCCTACAACCCTTACTAAATCACTTAACCTCCCAGTTTACTCATCAATAAAATAAGGGGATTGGACTAATTTATATTGTTAGTCCCTTCCTGCTCAAAAAAAGTTTGTGGTTCTAAGTCATAGAACTCTTTAGGACCCCAGAGAGATGTTAAAACAAATGGTCATCCCTTCAGTACCATGGAGAGTGCAGTGGGCTACCACAGAAGCCACTTGGGCCACCTCAGTACCATAGATAGAGCTATGAGGTGCTAGAGGGGCTCTTTGCCATTTTAGCATCACAGATACAACACAGAAAAGCTAGACCTTTTTTTTTTTTCGTTCCTATCTGAAAACCATAGAAAAAACCCAGTGGTACCAGAGGGATTATTTTGGCCTTTTAGATGTCACTGAAAATAGAAAGAGCTAATAGAAAATAGATGTAACTAGAAGAATTTTAATTAGCTATAAGGAGCATCCTGACAGTTACAGTTTGTACATCCTGGAATGAGTTACTGAGGCATCATATTTGGGTCCATCACATTCTGTTGCTCTCCTGGGGATTCCCGGAACATCCTGGTGTACAGCCAATCTGGTATATTCAGAGGAAGCAGATGGTGGAGGTGGGGGGGCTGGGAATACTGCATGGTCATAGCTGACTAACCTATGGGCACATACTCTCATTCTGAGAAGATTCTAGGGCTCCTAAAACTGTCTGTAGGATAGCCAGCAAAATCTCATAGGAAGCTGGCCTCATATCTGAGGCAAGAAGAGTGGGAATAGGGCAAAGCTTCCTATCCCAAAACAAAACAACAATAAACCACTTTGCACATAGCAGTTTCCAGAACAGAAATAGAGTGATATACAAGAAGGCCCAAACTGAAGCTGAATTCCCCAGCAGGGAAAGTTTCCCCAGAAGGTGGCCTAAAATCAACAAAACTCATTGAGATACCTTCCTAGGCCCAATCAAGATCTCCTGAATCATCTCCATATCAAACCAGGTTCCAGATACCTGATCCCATGATTTTTGCTCAGTAGGGGAAAGAACTGACAGGGAGTGGGATACTTTGAACTGCCTTGGAACCGAGGTCATGCATATATTGCCCTGGACAATAATCACAGAGTTTTCTATAGTCAGGCCTTAAACACCACCCTCAAGACTTGGCCAGACAGCAGCACTGACCTACTTTCCACCCCCACTGGGAATCAGGGGTTATCTTGCCCTTATTTGGATTCTATAAGGATGAAGGGCCAGGGATAGGTATCAGAAACCTTTCAAAAGCAACAGGCCAATTATCCTTACATGCTGGGGCAGCTGGTAGGGAAGTGGGTGTGGATCACTAAACCTTACTCAGTAGAGAAGGATAGAATGGTTGGTGAAAAGACTTAGAAACAACAAGGACAGGTACATAGAAGTATTTGCTAAATGGAACACAAAGACTGTCCCTCAAGTCTTGTGATTCAAAAGTTTTTAGGATCAAAGTGTAAGGAGTAAGGGTTCAGGACTTCTGGGGTCCAGTTGTAACTGCCTCTGGTCACCTCTAACACGACAGTTTTCCCTCTTGAGAATCCTACACCTCCCAAATCTGCTAATAATTATGATTACCACTGCACTAGATGGGGTTAAAAGGAAAGGGAGCTTCTAGGGCGGTCTACAGTCAAGACTACCTTGATCACACACACACACCAGTAGTTCACTTTTATGGTCTCCTCTCCATGGCCCTCTGAACCTCACTGCTCAGATAGCTCCTCCAAACCCACTCCACTCTGCAGCTCACCAGCCTTTTTAGACTGAGTTCTTGGTAAAGCCTCCTTCCCTGTGTCCTCACTCTCCTGAGTTGGAGACATGGAACCTCAGCCATGGACTCCAAAGGTACAGCAGGAAGCAAGAAGAAGGCACACCTGCTCACCTGCTGCCATCCCACCATGGGGAATCTTATCCCAGAGGCATGTCCTAACGCAACCCCGATTTTGATTTTGAAAGTTCTGGAGGACCTGGGTTTGGGAACGGAGGGCATGTAGCCAGCCCTAAGTCCCCTTAAGTAGAGCTGACCCTAGAAAAGTCAGTCTCAGCACCCACGTGAGCCTCAGTCCTCAGACTGGGACGTAGGGGTGATCAAGGGAGCCTCTGGGAAAATCCCCCTCCCAGAAATAGATTGCTAAGTAGGGTAGGACCTGCAATCCTGCCCGAGAGGTTTTTCCAGCAACACCTCAGACCCCTCCCCAGGAAGATAAGCCAGAAGGATGATGGGGGGCAGGGTTGGGAGATAGGGAGGCCAAGGCTCAGCTACCCCCGGCCAGGAGAACAAAAGCTGAGTTACAGCCGCCTCCGCTGCTGCCGCGGGCCGAGCTCTTTGTGACACTTTGTTTGGGACGCAAAGAGGGAAGCACCCCCCATCCTCTCCCCTCCCCCGCCACCCCGTGCTCCCGGAGAGTTTGGGCTCCTTCCCCCTCCCCCACCAGCCCTACCTGGGCCGGGGGTTGGGGGGTGCACATCCACTCAGGCTCGCGGCTCTGCCGCCCCTCACCCCCAGGCCCCTCGCGCCCTGCCTTCGGGCCCCTACAAAGACACCCGCCACCTCCCCCGCCACATCCCCCCCGTTGGCCCTTCCCTTTGGTGTCTGCTCCCCCAGCTCTTCTACCTGGCCCCCCCTCCCTTGGGGCCCCCCAGCTCTCCAGGCTTCCGAGGCCGCCACCCCCACCCCGCCCCCCCAGGAGCTCTGGGCGAAGTTTGCTTGGGGCCGAGCCGGCGCCCCTCCCCCGCCCCCGCCCCCTGCACCTGCTCCGAGCCGGGCGCGCTGAGCGGGCCCCCCCTCCGGGAGGGGGGAAGGGGGCCGGGGGCGGGGGCCGGGTAGCGGACGGGGGGGCCCGGGAGTGGGGGGAGCGGCTACTCACGAGCCCCGGGCGGGCGGCGGCGGAGCGGGCGGCGGCGGCGGCGGCGGCGGCGGCGGGCCGGCGGCGCGGGCGTCAGCGTTACGTGGGGCCGGGGGAGATGCGCCGGGCCCCGGCCCCCCCGCCCCCGGCCCGGCCCCCGCCCCCTCCCCGGTCCCCCGCCCCCGGCCCTGGCCCGCATTGTGTGCGGCGGGAGGCGGCCCGGCCATTAGCATGCGGGGGGCGGCGCGGCGGGGCTGGGAGCCGCGCGGGAGCCGGGCTCTGGCTCCGGGGACAGGGAGCTGGGGACCCCGGGAGCCGCGAGAGGCGGCCGCCAGGGGCGGGGTGCGGGCGGTTTGGAGACGGGGGGCGCTGTCGGAGGGAGTAAGGGAGGGAGCGGGGGTGGGGCGCACAGAGGATTCCAACAGGAGACTGGAAGAGATTTTGAAAGGTCATCTCGTCCTTCCCCCAGCCTCCAAGCAGCACTGCCCCTCCCTCCCTAAACCCGGACATACCAGGGAAGGAGTTGGCTCTGCCGCTCTTTCTGCCCCAACATGCACAGACTCGGGAAGTTCTTCCTGGGGTTTTATCTCAAAGCCTCTCCCTTACAATTTCTGTCTCTCTTTTGGGGGAGGAGGAGGGGCGATTATAGAGATAGTTAATGTCGGCCGTATAAGAAACATTATTAAAGTTACTCTTCGGTCCTTTCCGTTCTTGATACACAATTCCTGCTCCTTCCTCTCGAATTCTATTTTCCATCCCTCAAGTCACTTTAATGGCTCTTCAATACAACAAATACTTACTGAGTGCTTACTAAGTGCCAGGCACTGGGCTCAGCGCTGTGAGGGGTGAGAGAGAAGTGATACCTTCCTTCCAGGCGATTGTAGTCTAGACTACAAACTAGTAAGTAGTATACTCAGATTTATTCAATATTTACTGAATGCCTGTTCACCTATCTAATAGTTTATAATCTTTCCAATAACCCTCTATAATAAAATTAGTCCCCATTTACAAGTAAGAAAAATGACGCTTCAGGAAGTCTCTTTCGCCAATGGCCTGCAGGCTCAGGGATCCTCAGTGCAAGCCCAGCATCTCACATCGCCACCAAATAAAATCAATGCACATGGGAATTGAGGAGGAGTAAACACACAACAGTTTTCTGGATCTCTTTAAAACGTGACTCCCACTCCCCGGGAAAGAAAAAAGTAGATACAGTGCCCCGCCGATGTTGGTACAGCACTGATGGGGCAGGAGTGGCTTACAAAAGATCACTTGCCTCCCAGGACCGTGCCTCCTCTACTAACTTCTAGAGTCTTCTGGCGCAGTCTCCTCTTATCGTCAACAACAAGAAGTAATAGTGATGATGATCATAGCCACTAACATTGAGCACTTGTGTGCCAGGTACTGGGCTAAGCTCTCTTCCATGCTGAAAGCAACCCTTTGAGACTGGTATTATTAACTTCCTTTTATAGATAAGGGAACAGAGAGATTAAGCAACTTGCCAAGGGCACCCAGGTAGACCTGGGATTTGTTTTGATCTATAGAATATATTTGGGCCCAGCTGGTTGTGCTTCTGACTGTAGAAATGTGTCCCCAGCTTACCTTCTGAATAACACCTTTAGTGTATGGGCATCAGGCTTATCAGTTTGACCTCATCAGCACCACTAATAGTAAGCACCCACCCTGAATCAACAACTCTTCACGGTCATATTGTTAGCCCCCTTTTATCAGTGAACAAACTGAGGTTCGAATAGGTAGAAAAACCTATCTATCAGGACACACACAGTGGCTCACACCTGTAATCCCAGCAGTTTGGGAGGCCAAGGAGGGGAGATCGCTTGAGCCCAGGAGTTTGAGACCAGCTTAGGCAACATTGTGAGACCCTGTCTCTACAAAAAATTTAAAAATTAGCCAGACATGGTGGCATGTGCCTGTGATCCCAGCTACTTGGGAGGTTGAGGCAGGATGATTATTTGAGCCCAGAATGTGTAGGCTACAGTGAGCCATGATCATGCCACTGCATTCCAGCCTGGGTGACAGTGAGCCCCTGTCTCAATATAATAATAATAATAATAATAATAATGTTCCAAGATCACACAGATGGAGAAGCAGCAGAGCTAAGATTCCAGTCCAGGTCTGTCTGGCTATGAGGCACCTTCTCTCTCAAAAATATTAATTGTTGCAACAGCATCCTTCCAAGACTCACTATTTGAGGACCATCTTATGTATGCATATATGTGTGTGTGTGTGTGTGTGTGTATATATATATCCAGTTGCAGGTTATCATTGAATCAAAAACAATCCCCACTATAAACAGAGTCCCCCCATCCATTTAGTCAGTGTTCAATTCAGAGTAAAACCTTCAAGAAAGAAGGGAAGGGAGACTGTCCAGAAAGTGAGAGGCAAGAAAGCCACTGGAATTCAACCTTACCTGGTCTGGGGGCAAAGCTTCAAGTAGTAATGACAGGGGACCAATCCAGACAGAAAGTAGGATCTCTAGGGAAGGATAAATAATTCGGGGAGGAAGCCAAAGAAAGAAGTAAGATCATATGGAAATGAGGGGGAATTGAAGTCCAGAGTGATAGTGTCCATGGGAATGAGGTAAGTGAAACCAGAAAAGGAACCCAGGATGGGCAGAAATGGGGGTAATGAGAAATGGGAACAGAGTGAGGCCAGGCTAGCCATCTTGTGGAGCGAACTGAGGCTGGTATCTACCCAGGGCCACTCCCTAGATCCTTAGGCCTTCATAGAAACCTTTGCCCCACCACACCCCATCCCTGACAGCCTTTCTCTGCCAGGACAAGTTTGTCGTCTGCTCTGAGCTATCAAGCCCCTTAGGAGACCTAAGACCCAGCTGGGTCCCATCCCTTTGGAATTAACTGCTTCAGACTAGGTAGGTGTGAGGACCTGGACCTCAAATCCCTGGATATTGGGAGTGGGCAGAGGTATAACTGAAAGATATGTTGTTGCATGTCCTGTCTCCTAAAAGATGGAACCTATAATGCATTTTTCCCAGCCTAGGAAGCACCTAATTCTTGTGGGCAAAGGAGCCATGGAAGATAGAGCTGGTCAGCAAGAGCAGGAGAGACACAGCCTCCGTCTGGAAAAGCTACAACATTGGGCGAGGCACAGGCAGAGTGGGCACCTCTTGGTGCTGGCGGTGAGGACAGGCTACCCCATCCCAAGTCTCAGCATGTCCACTTCTACCCAATTCAATTCCATCCATCCATCCATGTTAAGTGAGCACCTACCATGTGCCAGAAACTGTGCTAGGTTCTGAATGGGAGGAGCGTAGAGGAAAACATAGAAATAAACAAGGCAAGACCCTTAATCTCTAAGTAGCTTCCATCTTGTGGGGGAAAACATACAGGTAAGTAACTAAACTACAATATGAGGCAGAAAAAATTAAATGATACTTATTTTTTAATGATCACTTCCTTCCTTGCTCTGGGTTGACTGCTTTCCTCCACCCTCCATTCAATCCCATTTCCTGATCTCTAAAGAGGTAGGAGTTATGAGAAGGGAAGGGAATCCCTGACAGTTTCTCCTCAATTACCCTGCCCTTACCCCCAGGTGAGTCAGCTATGGCTGGCAGTGGTTGTGGTGCCCCTTGCTATCTCAGTCGCCTGCCTGAACTCTGAATGTCACATGGCCACAGCGCTGCCTCTTGGGCCTGGAGCCTCAGTAAGACCCACCACAAGGGAGGGTGGAAGGTCCCAGGGCCCCTTCCTAATGGGACCAGAGCTCAGCACTTGCCCCTCTCACCATTCAGGGTCTCCTCACTGGGACTGTCACCCTAGAGCTTCGCAGAGCACCCCGCCTCTGGAAGGTGAGAAGGAAGAGAACGCAGCACTGTCCCCCGACTCCCTAAAACAGACACCTACAACCCTCAGCCTAGGAAGTAAGTGGCTAAGTGTTGACTCATCCTCTCAGCTGTCACCACTGACTGGCCTCAATGATTGAGGAGGGAAAGCAAAAAAGTTAGAGGTCTTATGGCCCTGTTTGGAGGCTGAGAAACAGAAGCTGAGTTTTGTCTTCAGCTAGGCTGCAAGTGGGGATTGAGGTTGGAATGACTCCCCTAGGCTGGGCAGGGCTGAGCTGGCTCACTGGCAGGTGCGGGCCATGATGATATTCAACACCTTCAACTTGATCTTGGGTTTCATCGTGGTGGTGGTCGAGGTGATGAAGACAGCCTTGGGGCCTGCCCCAACTGCCTCCTCCCAGGTACTGGTGAATGAAGGAGATGGGAGGATGAGGAGGCAAGAGGAGGTGAAAAGGGAAAAGGGCAGAGGCGAACAGGTGTGGGGTCCCTGCATTCTCAGCTTTGTCTACCTGCAGCATGCTGGCTTGCTGGTGCTGGAGCTCAGTGCTGAGGCCTTCACCCTAGGGGGAGTGCTGGTCTCAGTGCACGCCCTATTCTTGCTGAGCCAGAGGAAACCGGGATGCTGCAGGAGCCAGAGTCTGCACTACCAGGAGCTGCAGGAGGTATGGGGGCAGGGAAGAAAGCATGAATAGCTAGCTGCCAACTAATTTTTCCACTGGCTATCCTGGTCAGTGGCATTTAAGGGAAAACAATGGGGCAGGAGAGAAAAGAAGAGGTCCTAGAATGAGACTGACTGGCTTTCTCTGGCTTTGGACATTTCTCCCCTAATGGTGGGTAAGAGGGAATTGGGAATCCAAATGATTGAGGTTAAAAGAGTGGGAAAGCATTAGGAAGCTGCCTAAATATTGGCGGGACTATGGGAAATAGGAGAAAAAATTGGGCAGGAGGAAGCAGTTGTTTCTGTCTGGGGTTTCTCCTTTCTCACCTCTACAATTTGCTCACACCTGTCTCTGGTTTTCAGGGCTTCTCTGAGTTGGAAGAGGTTCCTGGTTTGGAGAATGGTCCCACGGTGGCCAGCACAGGAGCAAATGAGAGGGCGGGACAGCGGGAACAGACACGTGCTGCTCTCCTTCCACCCTGAGAGAATGCTCTCCAGACATTCCTGCCCCACCCCACCAAACTCAGAAGCTTGCTGGGATCCTTTGAGTCCAACAGGAAGTCCGGGAATGCCTTCAGTTTTCACTCAGAGCAGGCCCTTTTTGCATTCCTTCCCTGTTAGGGGAAGATACACCTGGACGAGAATATATCCTCACCTACCACCTTGAAAAGCTGCTTTCTCCCTTCCATCCATATCCTCCCTCCCTGTCACCTCCCCATACAGCTTCACATCTGCCTCATCTCAATCTTTTTTTCTGTCCACCTTTCATAATCCCATCCACTCCAAATCCCGGACCCTGCACACGCCAACTCCCTGAATCCAATTCAGGAGTGCCCCAGTTCCCCTTTCGATCCGTCTCCTTTCTACTGCAGCGGAGACTACAAGTCCCAGGATGCCCCGCTAGCCCGTGACCGGCTGCGAAATAAAGAGCCTTCTCTCCGCGGTAGGGGCGCTGTGGATGTGCTGAGTGACGCGAGGCGGGGAAGTCGGGGCCTAGCCTAGCGCTTTCTCGGACGCGACCACTGGCCCCGCGTTCGGGGAGGAGCCGGGCGGGCGGTCCTGCACTGGCGTGCCGCTCCCACAGCCACTGCAATAGAGAGCTGGCTCTGAGTCTCCAGCCCTGCGCTGGCAGCTTCAGAGACTGGCGAGGGCTCGCAGCTGACGCTTGGCAGAGCTGGGGCTTCCCAGATGCTGTCGCCGCACCCCCTCGCAGGAGGGCCCAGGTCCGAAGTCCTGAGACTTGGAGCGCGCGCGAGAAAGGGGTTGGAGATGATGAGTCAGAAGCGCGGGGCCTTTCTCGTCCCCTCCCCTAGGGCCTGGGCGCTGAAGACAGGCTCGCTGAGCAGGCGGGTAGATAGGGCAGGCAGAGGGAGGGACGCTGCGACCTGCGTCTCTGCCTAACGCTTTCCCGCCTCTTGCGAGCACGCCGGTGTAACGAGCCCGCGCTGCCGCCACCCTTTATCTCCAACGCAGGAGCGGGACTGCGCAGGCTCGGCCTCTGGGCTGACCCGCCGACCTTTGATCTCCGCTGCGGTCGGGTTGCTGAAGTTCTGGCTGCGTTCAACCCCCACCGTTTACGACCTTTGCAAGTGTGCAAAGATAACAGGCTCGCTTGGTATTGGGAAAAGCCCAGGAGAACTGGGAGTCCCAGTAGCAGCAGCAGCTGGGCAGCTTGCTAGCCGCTAGAAACTAGAAATTGACCAGAGCTGGAGTACCAAGAGAACTCACCCCAAATTCACATAGTGCCCGGGATGGCTGTTGGCCTCACACTCATTTTTGTTCCCACTTGAGAAGGCTTCTTTCTCTAGAGAATGCAGCTTCTCCCGGCCTAGCCAGGGCCAGGCACCAGTGAGGATAGAGCGCAGCCTGGCTGCCTTGCCTTGACATTGCAGTGGCGCCCGCTGCAGCTCCTTTCTGTTTGTGACACCTTGGAAGAGTGGTAATTATCTTCCTATGACAAGGTTAAGTGTGAGTACTAGTGGGTGGGGACAGTTCTGGGATCAGGCTCTGGAATGGAGGAAAGATCTAGGCCTTCTGCATTTCTTCCTCTGCCCTAGTGTAACTGCCAGAATAATGGAGAGCTCCTGTGTGCAGGACTGAGAAAAGAATTTTCTTGAAAGTCAGAAGGTGGTGGTAGATGAGGAAGCTGAGGGAAGAAAATTAACAATTTGTTCTGTTTTCCAGGTTTTAGTGATGTGATCAGATTAGATATTGCATTCTAGTTCCTAGAGAAGCTTGATGACCGTGGAAATTAACCTCTACTATCAGTCAGATTAGGCTAGGCTCTGCTGTGGTAAATGCCAAAACCACAGTGGCTTAAAACCACAAAGGTTTATTTCTCATACTACGTGTCCAAAGTAGGCTGGCAAGGGGTTCTGTTCATTGCAAATGTTTAAGGTACCCAAGCTCATGGAGCGCCACCATTTTGAGATCCTACCCTGTCACTATGAAGGTTAAAGTTACCCACCTGCCCCCACCCTCAGAATGGAAGTAAGCATGAAGAATTGTTCATGGACTCTTAAATGCTGCCGTGAAGTGATACATTCATGTCACTTCCACCCATTCAATGGCCAAAGCAAGTCATATAGCCACACCCAACTTAAGGAAGGCCAGAAGGGCAATGCCTGCAAGGAGAGGGGAAGCAGAAATACTTCATTAAAAAAAACATAGTTGGCGGGGCTGGGAGGTTCACGCCTGTAATCCCAGCACTTTGGGAGACCAAGATGGGTGGATCACCTGAGGTCAGGAGTTCGAGACCAGCTTGACCAATATGGTGGCCGTCTCTACTAAAATTACAAAAATTAGGCCGGCATGGTGGTGGGTGCCTGTAATCCCAGCTACTCGAGAGTTTGAGGCAGGAGAATTGCTTGAACCCAGGAGGCAGAGGTTGCAGTGAGCCAAGATCACACCACTGCACTCCAGCCTGGGAGACAAAGTGAGACTCTGTCTCAAAAGAAAGAAATGGGATTAATAGTTTGTGGTGATTTTTGAACAGCTTAGCAGTTGAAATTTATCTGTTCCAGCAGTTATGCCGATACCTACTTCTTTGGTTTGGTTTCATGAACCCCTAAGTTCTTACTAGAAATTTTTCCTCAATAGGACTGAGACTTAGGAAACCTAGATTCTAATTCTATTGCTTGGGCAAGTCAGACCTCTCTGAACTACATTTTGTTCATTTGGAGGTTATGGTAATAATATTTATTCTCTCTACCTTACTGGAGTATCAAGGCTAAAATAAAATCACACAAGGAAAAGTACTTTAAAACTATAAACCACTTCAGGGGTTGAAAATAAATTTCCTGTAGAGGTAAGAAGTCATTTAAATGATAATTTCTTAAAACTCAAGAGCCAGTTCAGCTATAGTTCTTCAATTATCAGTCTGCATTAGATAAACATAGTAGGAATTCAGGTTTTGGATATATGTTACAGTTCATGTAGACCTTGCAAAGTCTAAGAGTCTTAGATTAAACATTAAATTCTTGAAACCCTTCTGATAAAACCTTTTTCATCATATCCCTCTAGGGCATTGGTTCTCAGAGAAGGGTCATTTTGTTCCCTAGAGGATATTTTGCAAGGTCTGGAGACATATTTGTTAGTCACAACTGAGGAGTGGGGGAGGTGGGAATATGTAACAATAGTAGGCGCAGTAGATGAGAAGTCAGATTTGGGATTTAGTTCCAGTGCTACTAATGCCGCTTTCCTGTACATTATCCTCTGCCAGCTGCAAGCAAAGACTATTTGAAACTTATCCTGTGTTCCTCATTATTCCCCCTCCACACTGCCTATTGCCAGAGTCCCGGGCTGCTCCATGACAGCATTCTGCTTTGCTGCAGTGATTTCCAGCAACCACTGTATCTGCTTCTTTCTTCATCAGTTTGGCAGCCTCTGTGGAGGTCACTCATTTTACTTGAATGGGAACTTCACGGAAAGAAGAAACTGACAAGGTTTCCGCTGACATCAGTTTTTAAAGGCCGTAACCCCTATCCTTTTAAACATTAAAGAAATCCAGTTCATGATATGTGGCTTCATATGCAGCAGTGGCACATTGGTGGTTGGGAAATTCTCCATGTGAATACATTTTACCCTCATTTCTTTGAAATTCTGTCATTTATTCTGGCTTTTAATACATGAATATAGACAACTGACGATATTTCACAAATGAACTCTTTTCCATTTCTGAATCTGCCTTTTGGCAAGATGGCTCAGGTTTCTTGTCCAGGGCTGTGTCCTCTGCTGCCATCTCGTGGCCCCTTGGCTGCCAGGTTGAGGTCTCATAAAGTGCCTTCCCTAAGGTAATGGCGTTTGGCAGTGGCTTAGTTAGGGAAAGACTCTCCTCTCCATGGTGTGGGGCGCTACCCAAGTTCCTCCTCTGCAATGGGTCTCTGAGGGCAGCAGCACACTCGGCCTGGCTGGAAACTTGGGCCTCACAATGAGGCAGGAGGTGGAGGGCCCCTCCTGGTCTTCTGCAAACCCTTGGGCCTCTGTGTCTGTTACGCAGTCCTGGCCAGGAGCCACCAAATTCAGTGAACCCAACTGCCTAGGGGTACTTGAAGCTGAGCGCCTGCTTGGCCTGAAGAATGCAGTCTCTTGCCCCTTGCCACCTGGGGCTGGGATGCTCTTAATTTCAATAAGAAATGAAGAGTCTCCCATCAGGTTTTGGATTCTAGGCCCGCATAAAATGGGCCTAGACAAGAAAACAGAAGGGTGTGTTGCTCTGTGTCCACACCCTTCATCCTAGCGGGCCCAGCCAGTGCTGTCTCAAATTTGACATTTGATTGATGGACTGAGCGGGACAGTGGCAGTGGTGTCGTCGCTGAGTCACTGTTTCCTATAAATATGACAGGATCTATGTACTACAGTGATCAGCGGTCCATCACCAGGGAACGGGGAATGAGAGACTGCCCTGACCTGGGCTGCTGCTGGTGGTCACTGAGCAGTGAGCACAGGAGGTAAGGCAGGAAAATGTTTTTAGTTGCTATTTTTTTCATTGTGATAACATGAAATATATGTATATATACAACTATATATATACACACATGTATAGTTGAAAATCTTCCCATTGCTAACACTAATTCGTACAACTTTCCCCTAGTTGTGAGCCCCCTCTCCTGACTCCACCCCGTTCCCATAACCCCTAATCCCAGCCTTCTCAGAAAAAAAAGGGAGGAGGAAGAGAGGAGGAGGGGAAGGAGAAAGGGAAGGAGGAGGAGAAAGAAGACTGCTTTTGGTGTTTGCTTTAACCTGATGTCCCCATTATAATTCAGAAGGAAAGGCCTGCTCATCTAATTTCCTAGGGCCTCAGGCCAGAGACAGCCATACTTACAGGTAAATTGCTGCTAGGCTGCCATGTGTTGCTTCTCCTTAAAATTCAGATGCCATTTACTCTCATCTTCTGTTTCTTTTATGTTTTTCCTTGTTTGCCTATTTTTCTTTTTTCTGACTTATTTCATTTATATTTTGTGTTGCCTATTTTTCTTGGATCCACCTAGCATCTAAATCTTTGGTTTATTTTTCTTATCAGAAGCTTTTCCTAAGTTCTGTCCAGAGTTAATGGATTTTCTTTGTTGATTCTTGACAGTTTCCCTTGCCATTATAAAGTTTTCTTGTTTTTACCCAAGTCCAAACTTCTACAATATAATTTTGTTTGCTTTGCCTCTTTATGTGCTCTCTTTATATATAAAGAAAATGCGAAGTGCTCGCTCTTATTCCTTTTTTTTTGGAGACAGGGTCTGGCTCTGTTGCCCCAGGCTGGAGTGCAGTAGTGTGACCTTGGTTCACTACAACCTTTGCGTCCTGGGCTCAAGCCGTTTTCCCACTTCAGCCTCCCAAGTAGCTGGGACTACAGATGTATGCCACTACATCTGGCTAATTTTTGTATTTTTTGTAGAGAAGAGGTTTCACCGTGTTGTCCAGGCTGGTCTCCAACTCCTGAGCTCAAGCGATCCACTCACCCAAGCCTCCCAAAGTGCTGGAATTACAGGCGTGAACCACCGTGCCCGACCCAGTCTTGTTCTTTATGTAAAGCTGAAGTCATAGCACAGGAGAAAGAAATTATGCTTTTATAAACGTCAAATGTAATTATGATGAAAAGAAATTGTTCTTTGCGTAACTAAGAAGTGAAACTGGGTCCAGTGGTTACTTGTTATAGAGAGGCCAATTTTAGACTGAAAAATAGAAACTGAACACCTTTCAAAAGATGAAATGCTTTCAAGTTGGGCTCTCAACCTCTGGATATGTTAGAGGTGTTTTGTGCAATAAACTTTATCATGCAATGACAGGTTATTGAAGCAAATATTCAAATATCAGCTGAGTGGTTGAATTAGATAACTTTTAATTTCTCTGCCAACCCTCAGATTACATTAGCTTTTCAGCAGTGGTGATGTTTTTTAATTGCCCCATCCATACTCTCCAATGTCTGGCCCTGGAGAAAATTGTAAAGTAAGATGCTGGTATTCCTCTAGTCCCTAGAACCGAGTGTTTCCGTCTTGACACTATTGATATTTGGGCCAGATAATTCCTTTTTATAGAAGACTGGTGCATTGATTTGTAGAATGCTAAGCAGCAACCTTGGGCCCTATCTACTTGATGTCAATAGCACCCCTCCCTCCAGTTGTGACGACCAAAAATATCTCTACACGTTGCCGGATGTCTCCTAGGAAGCAAAATTACTTCTTTCTTTGAAAAACAATGCCTTAGAAGGATATGATAAGAAAGGTTTTAAGAACTTAATGTCGGCCGGGCGCGGTGGCTCAAGCCTGTAATCCCAGCACTTTGGGAGGCCGAGACGGGCGGATCACGAGGTCAGGAGATCGAGACCATCCTGGCTAACACTGTGAAACCCCGTCTCTACTAAAAAATACAAAAAACTAGCCGGGCGAGGTGGCGGGCGCCTGTAGTCCCAGCTACTCGGAGGCTGAGCCAGGAGAATGGCGTAAACCCGGGAGGCGGAGCTTGCAGGGAGCTGAGATCCGGCCACTGCACTCCAGCCCGGGCGACAGAGCGAGACTCTGTCTCAAAAAAAAAAAAAGAACTTAATGTCTAATTTCTCAAGATCCTTGTATTTAAAAAGACCTACAAAGATCTACCATAACCAAACAGCACATCCAAAATCTGAATTCCTGCCCTAGCTTTTTCCCCCTACTCCTCTTTTCTGAATTTTCTATGTTGTGTTATTGTTACCACATCAGGCCAATCTGGTTCAACTTTTATGTAGCAAAGTTGTGAGTTATTTCTCAGTTGCCATGGACCCCAGGTTGAAAGTCATGTAACCTGAGCATGTCCAGATGAACACATGTGCTACCTCAGGGGAAACCTGAGTGCTCAGACCAGGAAGGGTGGGGGCGACTCAGTTGAGAAGCAGACACCGCGTAACAGGATCCAGAATCCAATCAGATGAGCTCTCGCATCACCCCATGGCAGGATCCAGTCATATCATGCCTCCTGGCATCATGTCATTGCAAAATGCAATCAGATCACACCTCATTACCCTACGCTTATAAAACCCAATGCAACCCCCAGCTCAGAGAGACAGGTTTGAGCATTTCCTCCTATCTCCTTGGCAGTTGAATCATGTTGCTTCCCTGCTTAAAAGCTTTTCAGTCCTCCCCATCGCCCACAAGATTAAGTCCAAGCATTTTTAAATGGTGCATGGACCTCTGTGATTTAGCTCCTGCCCACTCTTCCAGTGTCATCTCCCATGTCCCCTCTCTTGCATTTCACGATTTGGTGATGGCAGTTTAAGGGAGGTAGCATTGACATTTTTTTTTCCTTACCAGAGCTTTCTATCTCATCTGTTTTTTCAGTCTCAGAGTACATTCAGCATAATGCTGAATTAGGACAGCATACAAAGAGATCAGTATCACTTCCCAACTGTGTTAACTCTTCCAATGAAGACACACAAGGAACTTGGACACAGGAAGGGGAACATCACACACTGGGGCCTGTTGTGGGGTGGGGGGAGGGGGGAGGGATAGCATTAGGAGATATACCTAATGTAAATGACGAGTTAATGGGTGCAGCACACCAACATGGCACATGTATACATATGTAACAAACCTGCATGTTGTGTGCACATGAACCCTATAACTTAAAGTATAATAAAAAAGAAAGAAAGAAAAAAGACACGCAAGGATAATGGTCTTTTAACATACCTGGCAATTTTAAAGTTTTATGTTGACATTGAGAACATCTCACTGGTATTAAAAACTTCAGCTCTTTAAATGTGTAATTTGTTTAATCAAATTGCACCTTCTTTTTTACACTTTGCAAGTATGGCACAGTAAATACATTATATTTAGTTTAGTAACTTGCCATAGTTTCTGTATTGGGGATATTAACATCATTGGTTGGATCTTTTGTTTTGTCATCTTGCTATTTTTCAGAATCTTGAAATAGCACATTTCCATGATGTCTATTCTCTTCAGTGCCTGCGGAAACATACAAAAAAATGTGATGTCTGTTCCCCATTTCTGGGGATTAACAGTTGTATCTCCAGTGTTTACTTCTTGAACTTGTTCCTTGGTTGCATAAGCCTCCTCAATATTTTCTCCAAAACTGACATTTTCTTAACTCTTTGTTGTTAGAATATCTACAATTGTGTGTCGCATCTCTTCAATAGGCTGAGCCCCTGCCAGAATGGACTTCTCATAGATTGTGAGAATACTTTCAGTAGGACTTAGGGTTGGTTCAGTATATGCAAGACATATTCAATATTTTACAAGATTTTTGGCATCTGGAATATTTTTAATCAGATTGTTCAGTGTGACTAGTATTTCTTCTTCTGGGCATCCTTCATTAGTTAGGTTTAGGCATTTAGAAAATGTGTTGCTTACCTTTTCAGTAAATAATTTTTGTTCATCTTCTATCACGGTAGTCCAAAAGGACCCAACTGGGTTTTCATTTTGTCCTTAAGGCTCACACTAGGTAACTATTCAGTTAGGAGGCCTTTTCAGCACTCTCTTTGCCAGCTTTCCACTCATTCAGATGAGCTTTTCTCTCTTCTAAGTTTTCTTTGGATTGAGTTGATCTACTATCAGCAGTTGGTTTTGCTATAGTATGTCTTCACTGGTCAATGGGTTTTGATTTTGCTATCAGTTTGGCATTAGATGATGAAGCACGAGCTAGGGGCAGTGGCTCACACCCGTAATCCCAGGACTTTGGGAGGCTGAGGTAGGAGGATCCCTTGAGGCCAGGAGTTCAAGACCAGCCTGGCCAACATAATGAGAACCTGTCTAAAAATATAGTTTTTCTTTTTTTTTTTGAGATGGAGTTTCACTCTTGTTGCCCAGTCTGGTGTGCGATGGCGCTATTTCAGCTCACTGCAACTTCCGCCTCCCAGGTTCAAGCAATTCTCCTGCCTCAGCTTCCCAAGTAGCTGGGATTTCAGGCTCCTGACACCATGACCGGCTAATTTTTGTATTTTTAGTAGAGACGCAGTTTCATCATGTTGGCCAGACTGGTCCCAAACTCCTGACCTCAGGTGATCCACCCACCTGGACTCCCAAAGTGCTGAGTCACTGTGCCTGACTTAAAAAATAAATTGTTAAAACAATAAGATGAAGCAGGCCTGGCTAAAATTTCACATGCTATGCTCTTTTTTTTTTTTTTTCCTTTTTAAAACGTACTTTATTTTGGCAACTTCTTGTCCAATAGATCAGATGCTATGCTTATTGATTGTGCCTTCTTTCTTTTTTTTTTTTTTTTTTTGAGACGCAGTCTCGCTCTGTCGCCCAGGCTGGAGTGCAGTGGCTGGATCTCAGCTCACTGCAAGCTCTGCCTCCCGGGTTTACGCCATTCTCCTGCCTCAGCCTCCCGAGTAGCTGGGACTATAGGGGCCCGCCACCTCCCCCGGCTAGTTTTTTTTTTTCTGTATTTTTTTTAGTAGAGACGGGGTTTCACCGGGTTAGCCAGGATGGTCTCGATCTCCTGATCTCGTGATCCGCCCGTCTCGGCCTCCCAAAGTGCTGGGATTACAGGCTTGAGCCACCGTGCCCGGCCTTTTTGTGCCTTATTTCTTTTCTATGTCCTGAGACGAACTGGTTTTGACCCTAGATAAAACTGTTTTTGATTGTAATAATTCTGTTTTATGAGACCTTTTCCTGATTGTAAACAAGGCTGAGGTTCTACTGATGCCTTCTTTCACAGCGTCCTGGGTATTATTGCATGACTTCTACTAAGAAATCACGGCCGGGCGCGGTGGCTCAAGCCTGTAATCCCAGCACTTTGGGAGGCCGAGACGGGCGGATCACGAGGTCAGGAGATCGAGACCATCCTGGCTAACACGGTGAAACCCCGTCTCTACTAAAATATACAAGAAATTAGCCGGGCGAGATGGCGGGCGCCTGTAGTCCCAGCTACTCGGGAGGCTGAGGCGAGAGAATGGCGTAAACCCGGGAGGCGGAGCTTGCAGTGAGCTGAGATCCGGCCACTGCACTCCAGCCTGGGCGACAGAGAGAGACTCCGTCTCAAAAAAAAAAAAAAAAAAGAAATCACGCAGACTTAGTGAGCACTACATTTGGTGTACCCCAAGTTACATTTAGTGTAACCTCCGGTCCTTGCACACACTGTGAACAAGTACACACTGTTGCACCTTGAGTTTTTGTTGTTTCAGAAAGTTCCAGGAAGAAGCAAAACAAAACCCGTTCCATCCAGAGATGCCCTCTGAATTGGAGATGAATTTGGCAAACTCCCCACATTACCATACAAAAGTCCCACCCAAGGAGGAGTTTTTTGCCACTTTCTATTCATGTGATATACGAAGAAGCATGACTGATGACTTTACTTCACCTCTACATATGATGACTCAGCTAAGCAGCCCAATACAAGTCCTGTTTTTAGCTTTGTTCCAAGAGGAACTGCTTTGGGAATTATGCCCAGTATTCTCCTTACTTGTTGCAAGTAATGAAATCCCCTTGTTAAATTTTCCTTGGTTGTGGTCATTGGACTGTCACTGGCTAAGCAACCGAACTCACCTATTGTGTGGGTAACACTAGCAGTCATATTTGAGACTCTATTACTTTTCACTGTTATGCTGCTGGTGTTTATAGGCTGAGGCTCTGTGGCTTTAGGAATAGTAATTGAAAATTTCTTTGTTGCTGCAGAACTCTCATCTTTGACTTGTAGAGGTTTTCTAAGGGAATAGACTGAACAATTTGGCCTCAATAAGATTCCATCACAGACTTCTTGGGCGTGTCAGCCTCTTGCTTTTGTTTTTCTGCAATCATATGTTTCTCTTTACTATTATTGTTAAGGTGAAATGTCTTATATTAATGTCATATGTTGACATTGGGGGTCATCTTCAGTTGGTAACAACTTCAGAGTTTGATTATTATCCTCAAATTTATGTGTGACAATTACTATAAGGTCAGTTCATTAGAAGGTTTTAAAGGAATACAATTTTTACCCCCATTGTATTGTTTTTGCTTCTTATGAGTCTGTTGACAATTTTTTTTTTTTTTTTTTTTTTGAGAGGGAGTCTCGCTCTTTTGCCCAGGCTGGAGTGAGTGGCGCGATCTCGGTTCACTGCAAGCTCCGCCCCCCGGGTTCCCGCCATTCTCCTGCCTCCGCCTCCCGAGTAGCTGGGACTACAGGCGCCGCCACCGCGCCCGGCTAATTTTTTGTATTTTTAGTAGAGACGGGGTTTCACCGTGTTAGCCAGGATGGTCTCGATCTCCAGACCTCGTGATCTGCCCGTCTCAGCCTCCCAAAGTGCTAGGATTACAGGCTTGAGCCACTGCGCCCGGCCTGTTGACATTTTCTTTACCAGCCATTTCTGACTTAAGTTTCAAAATATTTGTCTCTTTTTTTTTTTTTTTTTGAGACGGTGTCTCGCTCTGTCGCCCAGGCTGAAGTGCAGTGGCGTGATCTCCCCTCACTGCAAGCTCTGCCTCCCGGGTTCACGCCATTCTCCTGCCTCAGCCTCCCGAGTAGCTGGGACTACAGGCGCCCACCACCACGCCCAGCTAATTTTTTATATTTTTAGTAGAGACGGAGTTTCATGGTGTCAGCCAGGATGGTCTCGATCTCCTGACCTTGTGATCCACCCGCCTTGGCCTCCCAAAGTGCTGGGATTACAGGCGTGAGCCACCGCGCCCGGCCCAATATTTGTCTCTTCTTGGAACTTGTCCTCAAATGTCACCACTCTCTGGCCTCTATTGAGGTAACACAGCTATGGTAGCCAACTTACAGATTTCAGCTCAGGTCCTTATCATTCTCGGATGCAAAAAGCCTGGACACTCTCTGATTTTCCCTGTTTGTATGCAAAAACTGTTTTTCTTCTTAACAGATGTTTCTCGAGTCTTTGTCTTTTTCGCTCTTTGAACATGAATTGGGCCTTGGAGGCCACTGCAGGTCCTGGACTATGGCTTGGGTATTTGTCACAGTGTGAGGTGAGGGGATGCATCTCCAGCTTTAACTGCAGATGTAGGACTCCAGGCCACAGCCAGTGAACACAGCCTATTTGTTTTCTTGTGTAGTGAAAATCACAATTCAATATTGGGTTCCACCCATTTTGCTTTGACTCATACTGTTTCCTTAGTGCTACTCAGCAATTAGTGAAATAATCTCTGGTACTGCACAAAATGCGAAATGCTTCAAGAATTTGCATGTCATCCTTGCTCACAGGCCCTGCTAATCTCTGTATTGTTTCAATCTTAGTATATGTGCTACTGAAGCAAGCACTAAATTATTTATTAATATGTATGACAGACTCCTCCATCTCATCCTTGCTTTATTCTCTCCCTCTCCCTCCTTTTTCTTTTTCTTTTTTTTTTTTTTTTTTTTTTTGTTCTTTTTGATTATCCCAAGGATGATGATGATGACAGCACTGACTCAGTGATGGGCTGGGTGAGGGTCAGGGCTGTTTGTTGCACACATTAGTGAGATGGCAATAAAAAAAAACTGTTCCCGGACCAAACTGAGGGTCGGGCTGCTATTTCTCAGGGCCTAATAATGAGATGCAGACGAACTGGGGAGGAAGAGAGTTGTTTGTTTGATGGTTTGTTTGGTTGTTTGTTTGTTTGTTTTTTGAGACAGAGTCTCGGTCTGTCACCCAGGCTGGAGTGCAGTGGCATGATCTCGGCTCACTGCAACCTCTGCCTCCCAGGTTCAAGCAATTCTCCTGCCTCAGCCTCCTGAGTAGCTAGGATTATAGGCACCCACCACCACACCCGGCCAATTTTTTTGTATTTTTAGTACAGACAGGGTTTCACCATGTTGGTCAGGCTGGCCTCGAACTCCTGACCTCAGATGATCCACCAATTTAGGCCTCCCAAATTGCTGGGATTACAGGCGTGAGCCACCTTGCCCGGCCAGTGGAAGAGAGTGTTATTTCTATAACCGGTTACAGGGAGAAGGCCTGGAAATTATTGCCAGGCGAACTCAAAATTTTCAGAGCTTATATACCTTCTAAGCTATATGTCTATGTGTAAGTGTGCATTCGTCTAAATACATAAGTGATTTATTTCTTTTAATCTATAACTAAAGTCTGAGTCCTGAAGACTTTCCTCTGAAGCGTCAGTAAATTAGATTACTTAATCTAAATGGGTCCAGGTCTTGGGGTGATTATCCTTATCTTGTCTCCTGCTAAATCACAGAGGTCTGGGGAGTTCCTTCAGACCTCCAATAAACTTGTTTGTGGAGGCCTGGGGAGTTTCTTCAGACCCGCAATGAAACTTGTTTAATCCTAAATGGGTCCTGTTAAGAATTCCTTCGTTATTTTGTCATGCTTTAAGGCCCAGGAAAGGCCTAGGCAAAACTCTTTTTTTTTTTTTTTTTTTTTTGAGACGGAGTCTTGCTCTGTCCCCCAGGCTGGAGTGCAGTGGCCAGATCTCAGCTCACTGCAAGCTCCGCCTCCCAGGTTTACGCCATTCTCCTGCCTCAGCCTCCCCAGTAGCTGGGACTACAGGCGCCCGCCAGCTCACCTGGCTAGTTTTTTGTATTTTTTTAGTAGAGACGGGGTTTCACCGGGTTAGCCAGGATGGTCTCGATCTCCTGACCTCGTGATCCGCCCGTCTTGGCCTCCCAAAGTGCTGGGATTATAGGCTTGAGCCACCGCGCCCGGCCAAGGCAAAACTCTTGATGGGCTTTTGCTACATTCCAGCCTTTGTATAGGGCACTGGCTTTTTTTAGTTTTTAATATTTAACTAAACCAATCAATCAGTACTGAAACAGTGGTGATGGAGGCCTGCATTAGTGAGACCTGGCCTGCCACAAAACCACGAGTCATAGTGATATGATGTCAAAATAACTGAGTCAAAAATTCTTACTTTAGCATATATATTTCTTACTTCCATTCCTTATTTAAGCTGTTGTATCCAGTCCTAGCCCCACGCCTGTCCTTCAGGACTCCCTCTGCTCAGTACTCACCCACTTTGGGAAGCTTCCCTTGGCCTTTCCGGCAACCATCATATTATGGTCTTCAATACTCCCTTAGTACTCTATACACAGTCTACACTTAAAAAAAAAATTTTTTTTTTTTCTTTTTTTTTGAGACGGAGTCTCGCTCTGCCGCCCAGGCTGGAGTGCAGTGGCCGGATCTCAGCTCACTGCAAGCTCCGCCTCCCGGGTTTACGCCATTCTCTCGCCTCAGCCTCCCGAGTAGCTGGGACTACAGGCGCCCGCCATCTCGCCCGGCTAATTTTTTGTATTTTTTTAGTAGAGACGGGGTTTCACCGTGTTAGCCAGGATGGTCTCGATCTCCTGACCTCGTGATCCGCCCGTCTCGGCCTCCCAAAGTGCTGGGATTACAGGCTTGAGCCACCGCGCCCGGCCTCTAAAATTTTTTTTTTTTTTTGAGATGGTGTCTCACTCTGTTGCCCAGGCTGGAGTGTAGTGGCGCAATCTCAGCTCACTGTGACCTCTGCCTCCCAGGTTCAAGCAATTCTCTTGCCTCAGCCTTCCAAGTAGTTGGGAATTATAGGTGCATGCCACCAAGCTTGGCTAATTTTTGCATTTTCAGTAAAGACGGGATTTCACCATGTTGGCCAGACTGGCCTCAAACTACTGACCTCAGGTGATCCTCGGCCTCCCAAAGTGCTGGGATCACAGGTGGGAGCCACCACGCCCAGCAAAAATTTTAAACTTTTTATGCAAAAAAAAAAAAAAAAAAAAAAAAATCACAATAATGGTAAAGTTCAAATGAAAAGTTGAGGAAGGAAGGATGACAGAGAATAACATATAGGTAAAAGATTGTTAGTATTAATATTGAAAAGAATAAAAAAGATTGATAAAGACAAAATAGCCAATTTACCAAAAAGAAAGAAATTTAAATGGCCAATAAATCTACGAAGGATTACTTATATTCATAGTAGTTAAATAAATGCAATTTAAAACAACAAGATGCTGACCAGGTGCACGTGTCGTGCACATATAGTCCCAGCTACTCAGGATTCTGAGGAGGGAGAATGGCTTGAGCCCAGGAGTTTGAGGCCAGCCTGGGCAATATGATGAGGCTCTGTCTCTAAAAAATAAAAATAGGCCAGGCAAAAAAAAAAAAAAATAGGCCAGGCAAGGAGATTCATGCCTATAATCCCAGAAATTTGGGAGGCCAAGGCAGAAGGACTGCTCGAGGCCAGGAGTTCTAGACCAACCTAGGCAACACAGTGAGACCCCCCCCCATCTCTACAGATAAAAAATCAGATGAGATAGTGGCACACACCTATAGTCCCAGCTACTCAGGAGGCAGAGGATTCCCTGAGTCCTTGAGCTGCAGTGAGCCATGATCTTGCCACTATACTCCATGGCTTGGGGGGATAGAGTGAAACTCCATCTCTAAAAAAATAAAAAGAAAAAGAATTAAATCAGTGAGATGCCATTTTATGCCAATAAGATAATTAACATTTTCAAATGCATAAAACCCATTGATGATTATGCAAGGAAATGGGCACTTTCTTATATTTCTGGTGGGACTACAAATTGGTATAACTTTAATGGAAAGCAATTTAATGACTTGTATCTACAGATTAAGAATTGCCTACTTTGGCCCAGCCATTCTGCTTCTAAGAATTTTTCTCAGGAATAGAGTGCAGGGAGTACTTAATCCAGGGCCTGACAGGCAAGTTTGTTTCCTCCTTTCGGACCGGAGGCTACCACCGCTTACATGTTCCACCAGATCCTCGTTGGGGTCAAGAAGCATTCACACTTGATCCCCCTTCGTATTTATTAAATCCAGAGGTACTGGAGCAGTGCTGTATGTCCAGCATCTGGCATTGTTCAATCAAGATGTTAGTTGGGACAGAAGACATAAGCCAGAACCCTGGAAGAAACTGGGTCCCAATAATCAATACAAGTTTCTCTGAGTAAAACTTGTACTGATTATTATAATAATCAATAAAGACAAAATATATTATTTATATATTATTTATTTTATTTGTATTTTATCAATAAAGACAAAATTATAATAATCTATAGTCAGTGAATATAGATTATAGCAAACTAAAAAAGGAGGTCCAGACTTCTAAATGACATGTTTCACCATAAAGCTGCTTACAATGAAGGCCTTCCAGAAGCCATCCACACAATTTTCCACTTAACCAGGAAATAGTTCTCCTCTAAATGCACAAAATCACTTTGATGTATTGTGTTGGGGATTACACTGATTATATCTGAAACTTGGGAGCAAAAAAAAAAAAAAACTTTTCCCAGGAATAACCTTGGACATGTGCAAAGAGTTACTCGCTGAAATGTACATTACAGGATTAATTTTAAAAGCTTCAAAGGCAAACAGTCTAGATATCCAACAGTAAAGTAACGGACTTTTTTTGTTTGTTTTGTTTTGTTTTTTTGAGACAGGGTCTCACTCTGTCACTCAGGCTGGAGTGCAGTGGCACTATCCTGGCTCACTGCAACCTTTGCCTCCCGGGTTCAAGCGATTCTCATGCCTCAGCCACCTGAGTAGCTGGGATTACAGGTGTGCACCACCATACATGGCAAATTTTTGTATTTTTAGTAGAGAGGGGGTTTCGCTATGTTGGCCAGGCTGGTTTTGAACTCCTGACCTCAAGCGATCCACCTACCTTGGCCTCCCAAAATGCTAGGATTACAGGCATAAGCCACCGCACCCAGCCCATAGTATATTTTTAAGTGAAAAGCATACTGCATTCAATTTTTAAATTGGCAAATGACTTGAATAGACATTTCTTCAAAGAAGATATACAAATTGCCAACAAGGACATGATAATGATGTTGAGTAGGGAATGCAATTCAAAACCACAATGAGATACCACTTTACCACTTCACACCCACTAGAAGAGCTATTAAAAAATGGAAAATAGGCCAGCATGGTGGCTCATGCATTTAATACCAACAATTTGGGAGGCAAGGTGAGAGGATGGTTTGAGCCTAGGAGGTCAAAACCAGCCTGGGTAACGTGGTGAGACCCCCATCTCTATAAAAATTTATTTAAAATTAGCTGGGTGTGGTGGCATGTGCCTGTAGTCCCAGCTACTCAGGAGGCTGAGGTTGGAGGAGCCCTTGAGCCTGGGAGGTCAAGGCTGCAATGAACCATGACCACACCACTGCACTCCAGCCTGGGCAACAGAGATCCTATCTCAATAAAAAAGGAAAATAACAAGTGTTGACAAGGATGTGGAGAAATTGGAACCCTCATATATTACTGGTAGGAATGTAGAATGCTGCAGTCCCAGTGGAAAATAGTTTGGTGGTTCTTCAATAGGTTAAGCACAGAATTACTATATGACCAGCAATTCCATTCATAAGTATATACCAAATGGGTGCTCAATTGCACATGAATGTTCATAGCAGCACTATTCACAATAGCAGAGTGAAAACAACTCACATATCCATCAACTGATGAATGCATAAGCAACATGTGGTATATACCCATATGATGAAACGACGTATTTATTTAACCATGCTACAGCATATATGAACCTATATAATATTATGCTAAGTGAAAAAAGCAGACATAAACAGCCACATATTGTATGATTTCGTTTATATGAAGTAGCCAAAACAGACAAATCCATGGAAATAGAAGAGCATATTAGGGTTAGCAGGAGCTGGGGAAAGGAGAAAATGGAGAATGAATGCTTATAATGGCTATGGAATTTTAAAATGATGAAAATTTTATTGAACTACAATAGATAATGGTGATGTCGCACAGCACTGTGAATGTACTAAATGCCACACTGAATTGTGCACTTTAAAATGATAAAATGATGAATTTTATATTATGTGAATTTTACCACAGGGAAAAAAAAAAAGCATCTTACAAAACAGTAGATGGCCGGGCACAGTGGCTCACACCTGCAATCCCAGCACTTTGGGAGGCCAAGGCGAGCATATCCCTTGAGGCCAGGAGTTCGAGACCAGCATGGCCAACATGGTAAAACCTCGTCTCTACTGAAAATACAAAAATTACCCGGGCATGGCAGCACACACCTGTAATCCCAGATACTTGGGCGGCTAAGGCAGGAGACTCTCTTGAGCCTGGGAGGTGGAGGTTGGAGTGAGCCAAGATTGTGCCACGGCACTCCAGCCTGGGCAACAGAGTGAGACCCTGTCTCAAAAAAAAAAAAAAAAAAAAAAATCTGTAGTAGAAATAGTTAGTCTTGTTTTTCTAGAAGTATATGCACAGAAAAAAATGATGTAAAGATAAATATCAAATTACTCTAGTTGTCCACGGGTGGTCGTTTAAGACTAATGTTCTAATTTTTTTACAGCAATCCTAGATTACTTGAGTACTTTTAAAACATGCTGTAGAATAATATCTAATGAAACAGGGGAAGTGGCCGTCATATATTTGTATATTATTAATACAAAACACTATATTTGAGTGATCCCAATTTAGTTGCAAAAATACACACATTGCATAGGAAAAAACCTACTGAAAGAATATATGCCAATATGTTACTAGTGGTTATGTTCCGATGGAGTGATCATAAGTGAGTTTTATTTACTTTTTTAAAAATATATTTTCAAAATTTCTCTAGTGAATATACATTACTTTCTTTTTTTTTGTTTCATTTTAATTTTTATATTTTGTTTTACTTGTGTGTATGTGACAAGGGATCACTCTGTCACCCAGTGGTACAATCACAGCTTACTGCAGCCTTGACCTCCGGGCTCAGGTGATTCTCCCACCTCAGTCTCTTGGGTAGCTGGGACAACAGGCACACGCCACCATGCCCACTAATTTTTTGTATTTTTAGTAGAGATGGGATTTCACCATGTTGCTCAGTCTGGTCTCAAACTCCTGGACTTATGCAATCCACCCATCTCGGCCTCCCTAAGTGATGGGATTATAGGCGTGAGCCACTGCACCCGGCCATATATTACTTTCTTAATCTGAGTTTTAAATATTTTTTTAAAGATTCTCTTGGCCAGGCGCCGCGGCTCACGCCTGTAATCCCAGCACTTTGGGGGGCCGAGGCGGGTGGATCACGAGGTCAGGAGATCCAGAACATCCTGGCTACCATGGTGAAACCCCGTCTCTACTAAAAATACAAAAAAAAATTAGCCGGGCGTGGTGGCGGACACCTGTAGTCCCAGCTACTCGGGAGACTGAGGCAAGAGAATGGCGTCAACTCAGGAGGAGGAGCTTACAGTGAGCCAAGATGGCGCCACTGATTTCCACCCTGGGCAACAGAGTGAGACTCCATCTCAAAAAAAAAAAAAGAAAAGATTCTCTTATATATATTGAGCTCAATATTATCAACATATTGAGCCAAAAATTCTCTCTTTTTTTCTTTCTTTTGTTTTTTTGAGACAGAGTCTCGGTCAGTCACCCAGTCTGGAGTGTAGTGGCATGATCTCGGCTCACTGCAACCTCCACCTCCCAGGTTCAAGCAATCCTCTTGCCTCAGCCTCCCAAGTAGCTGGGATTACAGGTGTGCACCACTGCACCTGGCTAATTTTTGTATTTTTAGTAGAGACGGGTTTTCAACATGTTGGCCAAACTGGTATTGAACTCCTGACCTCAAGTGATCCATCTCTCTATGCCTCCCAAAGTGTTGGGATTACAGGCGTGAGCCACTGTGCCTAGCTCCCAAAATTCTTCTTACTGGTTAAATGAAACCTTTAGTTGGGGGAAAATTGAAAGAGTTTTAAAGATAAATAACATCGAACAATTTAGAAACTATTAAAATGAAGGAGGAAGAGTGAGGAGGAGTATGTTCAGAGAGACCAGTAAACATGTGCTTAGACATTTTTTAAAAATCTGAGCTGGGAATATGGCTCACACCTGTAATCTCAGCTACTTGAGAGGCTGAGGCAGGAGGATCCCTTGAGGCCAGTAGTTCAAGACCAGCCTGGGCAACATAGTAAGAACTCCTCCCCCTGCCAACATCTCTAAAAAGTAAAGAAAACAAATGCTGACCAGGTGCGGTGTCATCCATATATAGTCCCAGCTACTCAGGAGTCTGAGGAGAGAGGATCACCTGAGCCCAGGAGTTTGAGGCCAGCCTGGGCAACATGGTGAGACTCTGCCTCTAAAAACGAAAAATAGGGCTGGGCACAGTGGTTCACGGCTGTAATCCTAGCACTTTGGGAGGCCGAGGTGGGCAGATCACCTGAGGTCAGGAGTTCGAGACAAGCCTGACCAACATGGAGAAACCCCATCTCTCCTAAAAATACAAAATTAGCCAGGCATGGTGGCACATGCCTGTAATCCCAGCTACTCGGGAGGCTGAAGCAGGAGAATCGCTTGAACCTGGAAGGTGGAGGTTGCCGTGAGCCAAGATCACGCCATTGCACTCCAGCCTGGGCAATAAAAGCGAAACTCCGTCTCAAAAAATAAATTAATTAATTAAATAAAAATAGGCCCGGCATAGTAGTTCAAAGGGCAGGGGGTAAAAGAAATTAAAAAAAAAGTCTTGCATAGTTGTCTAGCAGAGTCAAAGATGTTATTATTGTAGAAGAGAAGTTCCTTTTGCTTTAAAGACAGGGTCACCCTTTGTCACCCAGGCTGGAGTTCAGTGGCACAGTCGTAGTTCACTGCAGCCTTGAACTCCCGGCCCCAAGAGTTCCTCTTGCCTCGATCCTCCCACTTAGGCCTCCCAAGTAGCTGATTCTACAGGTACCAGCCACCATGCCTAGCTGAGGAGCATCTTTCAAAAATGGAAGAGAATGAGGACACCACAAAATTATATTAGAAGATAGAAACTAAAAGTTGCTTTTGCAGTAAAGTTGCTTTTGCAAAACACAGAGCCAGGGAGTTTAAAAAGAACTTAGAAAAGGAATAAGAGAACTGCTGTCCAAATTTGTGGCCTCTGATTTTGGCTGGCCACTGGGTTGCAGGACAAATGGGCTGCAAGTGTGGTTTGTGTTCATGAAAAGGCCTTCAGAAGGGGCCTGGGGTAATAACAGTTATGCACAATCATGTAGTATCTATAATGATAATAATAAAGATACATTGTTATAACAATATTTACATAGACCTTTGTCATGCTTAGTATTAACATATATTTGGCACTGCCCTAAGCATTTTAGTGTTTTAACTCATTGAGTCCTCACAGTACCCATAAGAAGCAAGCACTGTTATCATCTCTGTTTTACACATAAGAAAAATGAAGCACAGGAAGGTTGAGTAATGTCTCAGATTACTAATATCACATAACTAGTAAGCGACAGAGCCAATTTGTATCCAGGTGACTTTACTCTGGAATTCATGATCTTAACCACTGTATTTTACTCTGCCTCTGCAGCCAAAATATCCCCTCAGGCAGTAGTTTACAAAGTGTAGTATAGTCCTTTCAAGAAGTCTAGGAGGTCAAAACTATTTTCATAATAATGCCAAGATTTTTTTTTCTTTTTCTTTTTCTTTTTTTTTTTTTTTTTTTGGCACAATCTCGCTCTGTTGCTCAGGCTGGAGTGCAGTGGTGCAATCTCAGCTCAGTGCCGTCTCCACCTCCTGGATTCAAGCGATTCTCATGGCTCAGCCTTCTGAGCAGCTGGGACTACAGGCATGCGCCACCACACCCAGCTAAATTTTTGTATTTTTTTTGGCAGACATGGGATTTTGCCATGTTGGCCAGGTTGGTCTCAAGCTCCTGGCCTCAAGTGATCTGCCTGCCTCAGTCTCCCAAAGTGCTGGGATTACAAGTGTGAGCCATGGTACCCTGCCTAATACCAAATTTTTTTGTTTGTTTTGTTTTATTTTGCCTATTTTACTCTCACTCTGAGTATGCAGAGGAGTTTTCCAGAGGCTACAAGACATGTGATAACATCATCACTCTAATGGCTAACAGCAAATGTGCTTGTATAGTTTTGTATTTTCTAGAAGTTTCTATAATAAACTCTTTGGGGTCCTGAAACCAAAGAGTTTGAGAATCATTGCCCTAAGGTAAAGGCAACGTGGTTTCTCAAGAGATAATCTATACCAATTGCCAGAATTCATCTATTCATTCAGTCAGTCAGTCAATATATAACTATCAAGCACTACATTCTAGGCACTGCGCTAAGTGTGGGGATTACAGTGGTGAGCAAGAATGGTATGGTCCCTAGACTTAATATAGTTTAGTGCAATGGTCTTAAAACATTTGAGTGCAGAGGAATCCCTTAGTATGTTAATTAAAAATGCAAATTCTGGAGCTCCATCCCAGAGATGTTGAGATCTTTAGTTGATCCTGAAGCAAAAGAACCTACATTGAAAAACATTGTTCTAGTGGTTGTTTAGCCTGAAGAGAAAACCTGATGAAATGAAAATGATCACCATATATAAAGACCTATGTGACTCCAGAGAGCAAAATAGCTACCAATAGGTAGAACCTAACCTGAAGACAGGTTCCTACCCAATATTAGGAATGGTCACTCAGCTGAGGCAGCGGGCTCCCAACCAACTGCAAATTTTGAGTCCACTAGAGAGCCATCCCAAAGATATTGTCATAAGGATTCCCACATTGGATGTGACATTTTTCCATATGACCTCCAAGCATAAGGGAATTATAACAAGAACCGAGAGGGATTGATGAATACTGTGACTTAAGAAATAAACCCTCAGAATCTCCAAAGTGATGTGTCTTTTGTATTCTAAGGAGATAACTGGTGGCTGAAGCCTGGACAGCTTTAGGATAGGGGCTGGATGCCAGAGAACCAACCATATAATTAAAGGGTTGGAACTTTCAGCCAGTGCTTCTGCCACCACCATGAGAGCAGAAGAGCTGAAGTTTGTGTTGATCACCAATGGCCAATGAATCAATCATGCCTATGTAATAAAGCCTTCATAAATTCCTAAAAGAATGGTGTTTGGAGTGCTTCACGGTTGCTGAACGCTGAAGGGTGGAGTGCCCCCAGGGGACAAGGAGCTTCCATGCCTCTTTCCCCATACCTTGCCCTATGTACTTCTTCATCTGGCTGTTCATCTATATACTTTGTAATACTCTTGCTAATAAATCAGTAAACATTAAGTAAGTGTTTACCTGATTCTGGAAGTTGCTCTAACAAATTATCAAACATGAGATGGGGTCAAGGGAACCTCCAATTTATAGCTAGTTGGTCAGAAATTCCAAAGATCCAGACTTGCCACTGGCATCTGAAGTCTGTGGGACTGAGCACTTAATTTGTAAAATCTGACCCTAACCCCAGGTAGAGTGTCAGGACTGAATTAAATTGTAAGACACCCAGTTGATGTCAAAGAATTGGTTGGTATGAAAGAAAAATTCACATATCTTGTTCCAGAAGTGTTATGTTGAGAGCATAGTAGAAAAAAGTTTGTCTTTTTCGTATTACACAAAAGATGTAACTGATTTAATGCACTGTTTTAACCATTCATTTTCCCCAACAAATAGTGTCAAATCAAATTATAAGACAAATTCCAAAGTGAACACATAGGCTAGAACAGGCTATAAGAGCTGGCCAAAGTTCAAGGACTTTGAGGGTAAGAGAATGAGGACTTTGAAAATGAGAAAAAAGTGGAACAGCTTCCCAGACTTTCCCATGTTACTCATGGAATGGCACCTAAAGTTTAGTGACTTCATCAGTAAGGGCAGAGAACAGCACATCTTTCTTCTTTTTGGGACCTTGGGAGAGGGTGTTTATCAGACTTAGTCACAACAACTAACAACACCTGCATTCTAGATTCGTGTATTCTTTCTGTGCCATAGAAATACAACATAGTTATGAAACACATACGAAGCATCTTGTATAACTTGACTAGTTCTGAGTTTCGTTTATTGCTGAGCTATTCAGCCTAGTCAAGATTTCAGTACAGCAAATTTAGCCATGGCCTACATACTTTAGGGGGTCTACATGCACAAACATTAACCCTTGGAAGCAAACACTATTATCTCCATTTTAGGAAAGACTATTGTTAATTTTATAAGTCACTCTTTATTTCACTGGGAAAATAGAATCCAATTGAAAACTGATTCATCTTCCCTTACCAAACCTATCAAACTACTTGGATCTGTAGCCTGCCTACCTTCTCACCTATTACAGTAGATAAATTTTTCTCACTACTATCAAAGACCAATCCCCCCATTTATATACTAGACTCCAATCTCTCTTCTTTACTCACAGATTTTGCTCCTCTGATTATACCCTCTCTATTCTGCATCATCAAATTCTTCCTCTGTAGGATTATTCCTATTATTCTAAAAATACGTTATAGTATCTCTCATCTTTATAAAAAGGTTATTTCAGTTGAAGGATTTCATCACCACCAGATGTGTCTTACAACAAATGCTAAAAAGAGTTATTTAAGCTGAAAGAAAAGGATGCAAATTAGTAACACAAAAACATATTAAAGTATAAAACTCACTGATAAAAGTAAGCACATAGTCAAATTCATAATACTCTAATACTGTAATTTTGGTATATAAGTCACTTGTATCTTTAGTATGAAGGCTAAAAGACAAAACTATTAAAAACAATAATAGCTGATTAGTTCATTAAGGGATATTCAATATAAAAGGATGTAAATTGTGTCATCAAAAATGCAAAATGAGAAAGTGGAGTAAAAGTGTATTTTTTTTGTAATCAAAGTTAAGTTATTATCAGCTTAAAATAGCCTGTTATAACTATTAGAAGTTTTTATAAGCCTCATGGTAACCACAGAGCAAAAACCTATAGTAGATACACAAAAAATAAAGAGTAAAAAATCAAAACATACCACTACAGAAATCTCTTAACCACCAAAGGAAAATAAAAAAAGGGGAAGAAAGGAACAAACGATCCACAAACAACCAGAAAACAATTAGCAAAATGGCAGTTAAGTCCTAACCTATCAATTATTACCCTGAATGTAAATGTAGTAAATTATCCACTCAGAAGACATACAGTGGCTGAATGGATTTTTTTAATTAAAAAAGACCCAATTATATGCTGCCTACAAGAGACTCACTTGTAGAAGACACATAAACTGAAAGTGAAGGGATGGAAAAAGACATTTCATGCAAGTGAAAACAAAAGTGAGCAGGAGTAGCTGTACTTATATCAGGTAAAACATACTTTAAATCAAAACTATAAAAAGAAGGCCAGGCACAGCGGCAACCCCTGTAACACTAGCATTTTGGGAGGCCAAGGCAGATGGATCACTTGAGGTCAGGGGTTTAAGACCAGCCTGGCCAACGTGGTGAAACCCCTTCTCTACTAAAAATACAAAAATTAGCTGGGCATGGTGATAGGCACCTGTAATCCCAGCTACTCAGGAGGCTGATGCATAAGAATCACTTAAGCTCGGGAGGTGGTGGTTGCAGTGAGCTGAGATCAGGCCACTGCACTCCAGACTCGGTGGCAAGAGTGAAACTCCATCTAAAAAAAAAAATTATAAAAAGAGACAAAGAAGGTCATTATGTAATGAAACAAGTCAATTCAATATTCAATAAGAGGGTACAACAATTGTAAATGTATATTCACCCAACATCAAAGCTCCTAAACAGGGGTCCTCAACCCCTGGGCCACAGACCAGTACCCATGGGTGGCCTGTTAGGAACTGGGCCACACAACAGGATATAAGCAGCAGGTGAGCGAGCATTACTGCCTGAGCTCCACCTCCTGTCAGATCAGCAGTGGCATTAGGTTCTCATAGGAGTGTGAACCCTATTGTGAACTGTGCATGTGAGGCATTTAGGTTGCACACTCCTTATGGAATCTAATGCTTGATGATGATCTGAGATGGAACAGTTTTATCCCAAAACCATCTGTCCTCCCCCTCCCCACCCATGGAAAAATTGTCCTCCATGAAACCAGTCTCTGGTGACAAAAAGGCTGGGGACTGCTGCTCCTAAATATATAAAGCAAATACGGACAGATCTGAAAGGAAAAATAGACTGTGATACAGTAATAATAGAAGACTTCAATATCCCACTTGAAGCAATGGAGAAATCATTCAGACAGAAAATCAATAAGGAAACATTGGACTTAAACTACACTCTGGACCAAATAAACTTAACAGGTATATACAGATTTGACATACATTCAACAATAGCAGAATACACATTCTTCTCAAGTGCACATAGAACATTCTTCAGGATAGATCATACATTAAACCACAAAACAAGTCTTAATACATTTATGAAGAATGAAATTATCTCAAGTGTGTTTTCTGCCTACGATGGTATAAAACTAGAAATCCGTAACAAGAGAAATTTCAGAAAATTCACAAATACATGGAAATTAAATACTATGTTCCTAGACAACTAATGGGCCAATGAAGAAATTAAAAAGGGAATTTAAGAGGCCAGGCACAGTGGCTCACACTTGTAATCCCAACACCTTGGAAAGCCAAGGCAGGAGGATTGCTTGAGCATAGGAGTTTGAGACCAGCTTGGGCAACATAGCAAGACCTCCATCTCTAAAAAAGCCAGGGGGGGCAGTGGATTAAAAATATCTTGAGACAAATGAAAATGGAAGCACAACATATTAAAATTTATGAGATGCATTAGCTGTGTGTGCTGGTACACACCTGTAGTCTCAGCTACACAGGAGGCTAAGGCAGGAGGATAACTTGAGCCCAGGAGTTGGAGTCTGCAGTGGGCTATGATCACACCACTGGACTCCACCCTAGGTGAAAGAGTGAGATCCTGTCTCCAAAACACAAAACAAACATTTACAAGATGAGCAGCAGAGGTCAATAGCAATAAATGCCTAAAAAGAAGAAAGATCTCAAATAAACAACCTAATATCTCATTGCATTTCAAGAGACTAGAAGAACAAGAACAAACTAAGCTCAAATTTAGTAGAAGAAAGAAAGTAATAAAAATAAGAGTGGAAATAAATGAAATAGAGACTATAAAAACAAAAAGTATTAACAAAACATATTAGTCCATTTTCACACTGCTGATAAGATACCCAAAAATGGGCAATTTACAAAAGAAAGAGGTTTAATGGACTTACAGTTCCATGTGGCTGGGGAAGTCTCACAATCATGGTGAAGGCAAGGAGGAGCAAGTCACATCTTACACAGATGGCAGCAGGCAAAGAGAGAGCTTGTGCAGGGAAACTCTGCCTTGTAAAGCCATCAGATCTTGTGAGGCTTATTCACTATTACAAGAACAGCACAGGAAAGACCTGCTCCCATGATTCAATTACTTCCCACCAGGTCCCTCCTTCAACATGTGGGAATTCAA
Source organism: Trachypithecus francoisi (assembly GCF_009764315.1). Lineage (NCBI taxonomy): Eukaryota > Metazoa > Chordata > Mammalia > Primates > Cercopithecidae > Trachypithecus > Trachypithecus francoisi. The sequence goes on along the minus strand of NW_022681468.1, from coordinate 85,130,834 downwards.
GATGAGATTTGTGTGGGGACACATCCAAACCGTATCACAAAATGACGAGTTTGTTTCTTAAAAAGATAATCAAAATCAGTAAACTTTCAGCTAGATTAAGAAAAAAAGAGAAGACTCAAATAAATAAATCAGGCCAGGCACAGTGGTTCACATCTCTAATCCCAGCACTTTGGGAAGCTGAGGTGGGAGGATCACTTGAGACCAGGAGTTCAAGACCAACCTGGGGAACAAAGGAAAACCCTGTCTCTACAGAAAATAAAGAAAACTTAGCTGGGCATGGTGACTTGTGCCTGTAGTCCCAGCTACTTGGAAAGCTGAGGCAGGGGAATTCCTTGAGCCCAGGAGTTCAAGGCTGCAGTGAACTATGATCACACCATTGCACTCCAGTCAGGGTGACAGAGTGAGACCCTGTCTCAAATAAATAAATAAAATCAGAAATGAAAAAGGAGATATTACAACTGATACAGTAGAAATAAAAAGGATCATAGGAGACTATTATAAGCAATTATATGTAAACCAATTGGATAACCTAGAAAAAATGGATAATTCATAGACACATATAATCTACCAAGATTGAAGCTTGAAGAAACAGAAAATGTGAAGAGACCAATAACAAGTAGGAAGACTAAAAATAATAATAATAAATCTTCGCCGGGCGCGGTGGCTCAAGCCTGTAATCCCAGCACTTTGGGAGGCCGAGACGGGCAGATCACAAGGTCAGGAGATCGAGACCATCCTGGCTAACACGGTGAAACCCCGTCTCTACTAAAAAATACAAAAAATTAGCCGGGCGAGATGGCGGGCGCCTGTAGTCCCAGCTACTCGGGAGGCTGAGGCAGGAGAATGGCGTGAACCCAGGAGGCGGAGCTTGTAGTGAGCTGAGATCCGGCCACTGCACTCCAGCCTGGGCGACAGAGCGAGACTCTGTCTCAAGAAAAAAATAATAATAATAATAAATCTTCCATCTAAAAGCCCAGGACCTGATGGTTCACTGCTGAATTCTACCAACAATTTAAAGAACTAATACCAATCTCTCTCAAACTCTTTCAAAAAAATTGAAGAGGAGGCAATACTTTCAAACTCATCTTATGAGGCCAGCATTACCCTGATACCAAAGCCAGATAAGGACATTACAAAAAAAGAAAACTACAGACCAATATTCCTGATAAACATAGACGCAAAAAATCCTCAGTAAACGTTCTCACTTATCTGTGGAAGCTAAAAATTAAAACAATTGACCTCATGGACATGGAGATAGAGAGTAGAAGAATGGTTACCAGAGGCTGAGAAGTGTAGTCAGGGTGAGGGGAGGGGGATGGTTAATGGGTACAAAAGATAGTTAGAAAGAATAAATAAGACCTAATATTTTCTAGCACAACAGAGTAAAAGATAATCTAATTGTACATTTAACAATAACTAAAAGAATGTAATTGGATTGTTTGAAACACAAAAGATAAATGCTTGAGGTGATGGATACCCTATTTACCCTGATGTGATTATTATGCGTTACATACCTATATGAAAATATCTCCTGTAACCCATATATATACCTATATATACATACCATAAATATATATACCTACTATGTACCCACAAAAAATTTAAATTAAGAAAAACCCTCGGCCGGGCGCGGTGGCTCAAGCCTGTAATCCCAGCACTTTGGGAGGCCGAGACGGGCGGATCACGAGGTCAGGAGATCGAGACCATCCTGGCTAACACGGTGAAACCCCGTCTCTACTAAAAATACAAAAACTAGCCAGGCGAGGTGGCGGGCGCCTGTAGTCCCAGCTACTCGGGAGGCTGAGGCAGGAGAATGGCGTAAACCCGGGAGGCGGAGCTTGCAGTGAGCTGAGATCTGGCCACTGCACTCCAGTCTGGGCGACAGAGCGAGACTCCGCCTCAAAAAAAAAAAAAAAAAGAAAGAAAAACCCTCAATAAAATACTGGCAAACAAAATTCAACAGCCCGGAAGAAAAAATGATTCACCATGATCCAGTGAGACTTATCCCTGAGATGCAAGAAAGGTTCAAAACACGCAAATTAATAAATGTGATACAACACAGTAACAGACTGAAGGAGAAAAACCATGTAATTATTGCAATAGATCCAGAAAAAGTATTTTACAAAATCAACATTATTTCATAATAAAAACTCAAAAATTAGATACACAAGGAATGTACCTCAACACAATAAAGACCATATACAACTAACCCACAGCTAACATCATACTCAATAACATCATACTCAGTAAGGAGAAGTTGAAAGTTTTTCCTCTAAGATCAGGAACAAGACAAGGAGGCTACTTCTGGCCAGTTCTATTCAACATAGTACTAGAAGTCCTAACCACAGCAATAAGCCAAGAGGAAAAAACAATAAAATGCATCCAGATTGGAAAGAAAGCAGTCAAATTGTCTCTGTTTGCAGATAGCATGATCTTATATATAGAAAACTCTAAAGATTCCACAGAAAAACTGCTGGAACTAATAAATGAATTCAGTAAAGTTGAAGTATACATAATCAATTACAAAAATCAATAGTGTTTCTATACACTAACAGTGAACTGTCTGAAAAAGAAATCAAGAAAACAATCCCATCTGCAATAGCTACAAAAAAATAGGCCAGGTTCAGTGGCTCATGTCTGTAATTACAGCACTTTGGGAGGCTAAAGGAGGATCACTTGAGCCCAGGAGTTCAAAATCAGCCTGGGTAATATGGTGAAACCCCACCTCTACAAAAAAAAGAAACAAAACAAAACCTTAGCTGGGCATAGTGGCACACGGATGTGCTTCCAGCTACTCAGGAGGCTGAGGCAAGAGGATTGCTTCAATCCAGGAGGCTGCAGCTGCAGTGAGCCATGTTCATTCTACTGCATTCCAGCCTGGGTGACAGAATGAGACCATCTCAGAAAATAAAATAAAATTTGCCAGGCACAGTGGCTCTCGCCTGTAATCCCAGCACTTTGGGAGGCTGAGGCGAGTGAGGTCAGAAGTTCGACCATCACTGGCCAACATGATGAAATCCCGTCTGTACTAAAAATACAAAAATTAGCTGGGTGTGGTAGTGCACACCTGTAGTCCCAGCTACTAGGGAGGTTGAGGCAGGAGAATCGCTTGAACCTGGGAGGCAGAGGTTGCAGTGAGCTGAGATCGTGCCATTGCACTCCAGCCTGGGTGACAAGAGCAAGCTCTGTGTCAAAAATAAATAAAATGAAATAAATAAAATAAAATAAGCCAGGCGCGGTGGCTCAAGCCTGTAATCCCAGCACTTTGGGAGGCCAAGACGGGCGGATCACGAGGTCAGGAGATCGAGACCATCCTGGCTAACACGGTGAAACCCCGTCTCTACTAAAAAATACAAAAAACTAGCTGGGCGAGGTGGCGGGCGCCTGTAGTCCCAGCTACTCGGGAGGCTGAGGCAGGAGAATGGCGTAAACCCGGGAGGCGGAGCTTGCAGTGAGCTGAGATCCGGCCACTGCACTCCAGCCTGGGCCACAGAGCGAGACTCCGTCTCAAAAAAAATAAATAAATAAAATAAAATAAAATACTTAGGAATAAATTTATAGATATAAATAAAGATAAATGTATAGATATAAATAAAGATATAGATGTTGAAAATTATAAAACATGGAGGGGGCTCACGCCACCAGCACTTTGGGAGGCCGAGGCAGGTGGATCAGCTGAGGTCAGGAGTTCAAGACCAGCCTGGCCAACATGGAGAAATGCTGTCTCTACTAAAAATACAAAAAATTATCCAGGCAGGGTGGTGGATGCCTATAATCCCAGCTACTTGGGGGCTGAGGCAGGAGAACCGCTTGAATCCAGAAGGTGGAGGTTCCAGTGAGGTGAGATCACACCATTGCACTCCAGTTTGGGCAACAAGAGTGAAACTCCATCTTACAAAGAAAAAAAAAAAAAAAGAGAGAGAAAGAAAGAAAAGAAAAGAAATTGAAGAAGACAAATAAATGGGAAGATATTCATGTTCATGGAGTAGAAGAATTAATATTGTCAAAATGTCATATAAATGGGAAGACATTCATGTTCATGGAGTAGAAGACTTAATATTGTCAAAATGTCATACTACCCAAAGAGATCTACAAACTCAGTGAAATCTCTACCAAATACCAATAACATTTCTCACAGAAACAGAAAAAAAAATCTTGAAATTCATGTGGAGCCACAAAAAAACCCCTAATAGCCAAAGCAATCTTGAGCCAAAAGAACAAAGCTGGTGACATCACATTGCCTGACTTCAAAATATACTACAAAGTTATAGTAATCAAAACAGCATGGTACTGTCATAAAAACAGATACATTGACCAGTGGAATAGAACAGACAGCCCAGAAATAAATCCACGTATTTACAGCCCACTGATTTTCTTTTTTTTTTTTTTTTTTTTTTTGAGATGGAGTCTCGCTCTGCCGCCCAGGCTGGAGTGCAGTGGCCGGGTCTCAGCTCACTGCAAGCTCCGCCTCCCGGTTTACGCCATTCTCCTGCCTCAGCCTCCCAAGCAGCTGGGACTACAGGCGCCCGCCATGTCGCCCGGCTAGTTTTTTGTATTTTTTAGTAGAGACGGGGTTTCACCATGTTAGCCAGGATGGTCTCGATCTCCTGACCTCGTGATCCGCCCGTCTCGGCCTCCCAAAGTGCTGGGATTACAGGCTTGAGCCACCGCGCCCGGCCTGCCCACTGATTTTCAAAGAAAGGTGCCAAGAACACACATGGGGAGAGGACAGTCTCTTCAATAAACAGTAGTGGGACAACTGGACATCCATATGGAGAAGAATAAAAGTAGACCCTTACCTCACACTATATACAAAAATCAACTCAAAATAAAGACTTAGGCCAGGCACAGTGGCTCACGCCTGTAATCCCAGCACTTTGGAAGGCTGAGGTGGGTGGATCACGAGGTCAGGAGATCAAGACCATCCTGGCTAGCATGGTGAAACCCCGTCTCTACTAAAAATACAAAAACAAAATTAGCCAGCTGTGGTGGTGGGCGCCTGTAGTCCCAGATACTCAGGAGGCTGAGGCAGGAGAATGGCGTGAACCCAGGAGGCAGAGCTTGCAGTGAACCAAGATCACGCCACTGCACTCCACCCTGGGTGACAGAGCGAGACTCCGTCTAAAAAAAAAAAAAAAAGAAAGGAAAGGAAAGGCCTTAAACATAAGACCCAAAACTGTGAAACTACTAGAAGAAAACATACAGGAAAAGCTCTATGACATTGCTCTGGGCAATGATTTTTTTTAATATGACCCAAAAAGCACAGGCAACAAAAGCAAAAATAGATAAATGGGATTACATCAAACTAAAAAGCTTCTGCATAGCAAAAAAAACAGTCAACAGAGTGAAGAGGCAACCTACAGAATGGGAGAAAGTATTTGCAAACCACGTATGTGATAAGGGATTTATATTTAAAATATTTAGGGAACTCAAATCAACAGCAAGAAAACAAATGACTCAATTTAAAAATAGGGCTAGGTGCCATGGATCACGCCAGTAATCCCAACACTTTGGGAGTCCGAGGTGGGTGGATCACCTGAGGTCAGGAGTTCGAGACCAGCCTGGCCAACACAGTGAAACTCCATATCTACAAAAAATGCAAAAATTAGCCAGGTGAGATGGCACGTGCCCATAGTCCCAGCTACTCAGGAGGCTGAAGCAAGAGAATTGCTTGAACCCAGGGGGCAGAGGTTGCGGTGAGCTGAGATTACACCACTGCACTCCGGCCTGGGCAACAGGAAAAATACAGGCAGAGGACCTGAATAGACATTTCTCAAAAGAAGACATACAAATGGTCAATAGGTATATGAAAAAATGCTCAACATCATTAATTAGTGGGGAAATGCAAATTAAAACCACAGAGAGCTATCACCTCACAACTGTTAAAATGGCTATTTTCAGAAAGACAAAGATAAGCGCTGGTGAAAATGTGGAGAGAAGAGAACCACTGCACACTGTTGGTAGAAATGTAAATTAGTACAGCCATTATGGAGAACAGTATGGAGGTCTGTATTAGTCCTTTCTCACACCGCTATAAATAACTACCTGAGACTGGGTAATTTATAAAGAAAACAGGTTTAGTTGACTCACAGTTCTGCAGGCTGTACAGGAAGCACGGCTGGGGAGGCCTCAGGAAACTTACAATCATGGTGGAAGGCGAAGGGGAAGCAGACACTCTGGAGAAGAAGGAATAGTGAAGAAGGAGGTGCTACACACTTTTAAACAACCAGATCTTGTGAAAACTCACTATCACAAGAACTGCAAGGGGGAAATCCACCCCCATGATCAATCACCTCCCACCAGGTCCCTCCTCCAACACTGAGGTTTACAATTCCACATGAGATTTAGGTAGGGACACAGACCCAAACCGTATCAAGGTCCCTCAAAAAATTAAAAATACAATTACTATATGATCCAACAATTCCACTTCTGGATATAAATCCAAAAGAATTGAAATCAGGATATCAAAGAGATATTTGCGTGCACCTGTGTTCATAGTAGTACCACTCACATGGAAGCAAACCAAATGCTATCCATGGATTAATGGATAAACAAAATGTGGCATATATATGCAATTGAATACTACTGAGCCATTAAAAAGAAGGAAATCCTGTCGTTTGAGACAACGCGGATGAACCTGGAGGATATGATGTTAAGTGAAGTAAGCCAGGCACAGAAAGACAAATCCCACATGATCTCACTCATGTGTGGAATCTAAAAACATTAAACTCATGGAAGTAGAGAGTAGAATGTGGGATACCAAGGGCTAGTACTGTGGTAGGGGAGGGAGTTGGGGAGATGTTGGTCAAAGGATACAAAATTTCAGTTAGATAGGAGGAATAAGTTCAAGATATCTGTTGTACAATATGGTGACTATAGTTAATAGCAATGCATTGTATTTTTGAAACATTCTAAGAGAGTCGATTTCAAGTGTTCTCACCACAAAATGACAACTATGTGAGGAATTCCATCTTATTTAGCTTGATTTAGCCATTCCACTATATACATATAGGTTTTAAAACATCATGTTGTATATATACAATGTTATCTGTCAATGTAAAAAAAAAACAACTTTTTTTTCTATCATGACACTGCCTCTTTTCTTTGCTCTCCTTCTATGTCAGTGGGAATTAGGTCTAGTCACATATAACAGAAAACCCAAATTAAAGTAGCATATATATAAGATAGGATTTGTTTTCTTCTATATGGAAGAAGTCCAGAAGTAGATATTATGGTTTCATGTAGTCACTAGGGACCCAGGCTCCTTCTGTCTTCCTGCTGTGTCAAGTTTAGTGCAAAACTTCCATCCTCAAGGTCACCTCATGACCCAATATGGCAATTCTAACTTCAGTCTTCATTTTATCTCAGTTCCAGGCAGGAAAAAGGAGAACGTTGGGGGCAGGGAGTGACAAAGGAAATAAATCCTAGGCTTTTTTCCACACCTCTGTCCTAAAAATATTTTCATTAATTACCTCCATTTCCCTATATTTCATATTAAATTTTCTGTTCTCATCTGATAGAACTCTCAGTGACATGTGATATACTTGACCTCACCATACTTTTTGAAAGAATGCTTTCATCTGTTATCAGGCACTCCACATTCTTCTGGTTTCTTCATACTTCATTGGCTGCTTCTTCTTAGTCTTCTTTGTTGGATCCTCCTTGTCTTCCCAATTTAAATATCAATTGCCTCTGGCTTCATTTCTTGGTCCTCTTTTTTACATACACTATTTCCCTAATGATCACATCCAGGCCCATGATGTTAAATACTTCCTTATGCTGCTGATTTTGTAAGTCTGCAGGTCCAGACTTCTCTACTGAACCCCAGACACATATGTCGTCTCCACTTGGATGTCTTATAGGGGTCTCCAGAAACATAGCATGACCAAAACAGAACTTTTTTTTTTTTTTTTTTTTTAGACGGAGTCTCACTCTGTCACCCAGGCTGGAGTGCGGTGATGTGATCTCAGCTCACTGCAACCTCTGCCTCCTGGATTCAAGCGATTCTCCTGCCTCAGCCTCCCGAGTAGCTGGGATTACAGGCATGCACCACCATGCCCAGATAATTTTTGTATTTTTAGTGGAGATGGGGTTTCACCATATTGGCCAGGCTGGTCTCGAGCTCCAGACCTCAGGTGATCCACCTGCCTCGGCCTCCCAAAGTGCTAGGATTATAGGCATGAGCTACCACAGCTGCCTCCAAAACAGAACTTTACATTCTCATCCTAAAATAAATAAATTAATAAAAATTATACTTTATTATTTCCCATCTCAATGAATGACACCACCATTCATTACAGTTACTGTGGCCAAAACGTAGGACTCATGCTTGGTGACTTTATTTGCCTCCCTTTCCTGTCCACTTTATGCCCAAAATATATCCGTAACCCAACAACTCTTATGCCTCAAATGTTCTTGCCCACATCATCACTGTGTCTTGTCTGGCTTATTTTAATAACCTCCTAATATTTTTCTTTCTTCAAGTTTTGTTTCCACTAAAGGTCAGGGTTAATAGTTACAAAAAACAGACATTAACTGGCTAATTTAAGCAGAAAAAGAAATAAGGCTGGGTGTGGTGGCTCACACCTGTAATCCCAAAACTTAGGGAGGCCAAGGCAGGTGGATCACTTGAGTCTAGGAGTAGTCCAAGACCAGCCTAGGCAACATAGTGAGACCCCCATCTCTACAAAAACATTTTAAAAACTTAGGTATGGTGATATGTGCCTGTGGTCCCAGCTACTTGGGAGGCTGAGGTGGGAGGATCCTTTGAGCCCAGGGGGCTGAAGCTACAGTGATTCATAATTGTGCCTCTGCACTCCAGCCTGGGCAACAGAGCAAGACCCTGTCTAAAAAAAAAAAAAATAGTTTGGAGGAATACTGCCAGGGAATTGGAGACAAACTGTGTACAGCATTTGGTAAAGTATATAGTAGGATGCAGCAGATAAAATAATTGAGTATTATGCAGTTGTTAGAAGCAACATATTGGAGGTCCTTAACACAGCCTCCATAGATACCATCCACAGTGGTCTAGGATGTTGCCACTAGTTTTACTTGAAGCCAAAGGCAACAACTGTTCCAAAGCAAACCTGCAGAAAGGGGGAAACAGAATTTTAAGAAGCCTTTCTTCACTCTCACTGCTACCCTCTGCCCAGACTATAGTCTCCCCTGCTTTCCCCTGCTGTGCCCACTCCCATCTTCTCCCACTCCTTCTCACACACTTTAGTGCAAGACAGTCTCTAGTTTTCCCCGGGGGTTTCTTACAGAGGTAGTGGTAATGATGGTTAATTCCTGGAGTCTATGCTTACCTCTTAGTTTATATTTTCTGCAGGGCTGATTTCAGAAGAAGGAGCCAGCAACCTGAGTTCACTTGCCATCTTTTTTTTTTTTTTTTTTGAGACGGTGTCTCACTCTGTCGCCCAGGCTGGAGTGCAGTGGCCGGATCTCAGCTCACTGCAAGCTCCGCCTCCCGGGTTTACGCCATTCTCCTGCCTCAGCCTCCCGAGTAGCTGGGACTACAGGCGCCCGCCATCTCGTCCGGCTAGTTTTTTGTATTTTTTAGTAGAGACGGGGTTTCACCGTGTTCGCCAGGATGGTCTCGATCTCCTGACCTCGTGATCCGCCCGTCTCGGCCTCCCAAAGTGCTGGGATTACAGGCTTGAGACACCGCGCCCGGCCTCACTTGCCATCTTAGCAGTCGCAGGTGTGTTCTGATTCTTCGCAAGTTCCTGCGGTTGTTGGAGGATGCATTGTTACTGAAAGGAGGGGTCGGCCTAGAGATATTTTTAAACCCCAAATTGCACAACTTATAGAAAGCTGACTTAGTGCCACCAGTGCAATAATTACAACCCTGGGAAGGGATCTAGAGTGTATCATGGATTAAGAGTCATCTTAATTAACTCAACAAATACAGTTACTTGGCTAGTTATTGTAAGTCCCTCACGTCGCTAGAAATAAAAATGGGGGGGAAGCTGTCTCTGCCCCCTAGTGGAGAAGGAGAGGAATTATCTTATAATTATAATATTGGAAATGTAGATAATTGCTTTTTTTTTTTTTTTTTTTGTTGAGACGGAGTTTCGCTCTGTCGCCCAGGCTGGAGTGCAGTGGCCGGATCTCAGCTCACTGCAAGCTCCGCCTCCCGGTTTACGCCATTCTCCTGCTCAGCCTCCCGAGTAGCTGGGACTACAGGCGCCCGCCACCTCGCCCGGCTAGTTTTCTGTATTTTTTTAGTAGAGACGGGGTTTCACCGTGTTAGCCAGGGTGGTCTTGATCTCCTGACCTCGTGATCCGCCCGTCTCGGCCTCCCAAAGTGCTGGGATTACAGGCTTGAGCCACCGCGCCCGGCCAGGATAATTGCTTTAATAGAAGCATGCACAAAGTTATTAGGAGTATGGATGCTTAGCAAAAGGATGTCTTCACAGGAAGGTAGCATTTCAGCAGAAAACTGGAAGAATGTATAGAAATTTTCAAAGAAAGCAAATAGAAGGAAAATGTTACAGGCAAAGAGTACAATATATGATGCAAAGAAAAAAGGCTTGAGGAATACAGTGTACTTTCGGAAGTACAAATAGATCAGTGTTTCTGGAGCATAAACTCTGAGAAAGGTACCAAGAGATGAGATGAATGAGAAGGCAGCCCTAAGGAATTTAGGCTTTATCTTATAAGTCAATGTTATCAACTTCAGAGAAAATTTTAAGAACAGATTAATTTTAATTTTAAAAATTAATAATAAAGATAAACCACAATTAAAAATAAAAGCTGCTTGTAATCCCAGCACTTTGGGAGGCTAAGGCAGGTGTATCACGAGGTCAGGAGATCGAGACCATCCTGGCTAACATGGTGAAACCCCGTCTCTACTAAAAACACAAAAAAATTAGCTGGGTGTGGTGGCAGGCGACTGTAGTCCCAGCTACTGGGGAGGCTGAGGCAGGAGAATGGCATGAACCTGGGATGCAGAGCTTGCAGTGAGCTGAGATCACGCCACTGCACTCCAGCCTGGGCAACAGAGCGAGACTCCATCTCAATTAATTAATTAATTAATTAAAGCTAAAACACATTCATCTCATATCTATCTGTGAAAGGGCTAATATTGTTTGTACCTATTCCTAGGGTATAATGGTTAATTATACATGTCAACCTGACTGGGCCTGGGGGTGCCAGATTAAACATTATTTGTGGGTGTGTCTGTCAGAGTGTTTCAAGATTATCCTTTGAATCAGCAGACCAGTAAAGTAGATTGCTCTCCTCAATGTGAGTGGGCACCATCCAATTTGTTGAGGGCCTAAACAGAAAAGGCAAAGGAAGGAGGAATTCACCCCTTTTGCTACCTGCCTGCCTTAGTTGGGACATCTCATCTCATCTTCTGCTGTCTGACTGGGATTTACACTTTTAGTCCTCCTGATTTTCAAGACGTCAAATTCAGACTGAATTAGACTGCCAGGTTTACTGAGTCTCTAGCTTCCAGATAGCACATTGTGAGACTTCATAATCATGTGATTCAATTCCTAATAATAAACCTCTCTCTCTCTTCTGCCCCCACCCAGCCCCCCCCATATATATAGTCATAACCCAAATAATGATGTTTTGGTCAATGACAGACCTCATATACAATGGTTGATCCATAAAATTAAAATGAAACTGAAAAATTCTATTGCCTAGTGAAGTCATAGCCATCGTAACATCATAGCGTAACACATTTCCTTTTCTATGTTTAGACGTGTTTAGATACACAAATATTTATCATTGTGTTACAATTGTCTACAGTATTCGGCACAGTGACATGCTGTACAGGTTTGTAGCGTAGGAGCAACAGGCTATACCATATAGCCTAGGTACGTAGCAGACTAAACCATCTAGGTTTGTGTAAGTACACTGTATGGTGTTCACAAAATGATGAAATCACCTAACAGGACCAGGCATGGTGGCTCATGCCTGTAAGAGCACTTTGGGAGGCTGAGGCAGGCAGATCACCCAAGGTCAGGAGTTCAAGACCAGCCTGAACAACATGTGAAACCCTGTCTCTACTAAAAATACAAAAGGCCGGGCGCGGTGGCTCAAGCCTGTAATCCCAGCACTTTGGGAGGCTGAGACGGGTGGATCACAAGGTCAGGAGATCGAGACCATCCTGGCTAACATGGTGAAACCCCGTCTCTACTAAAAAATACAAAAAAAAAAACTAGCCGGGCGAGGTGGCGGCGCCTGTAGTCCCAGCTACTTGGGAGGCTGAGGCAGGAGAATGGCGGGAACTCGGGAGACGGAGCTTGCAGTGAGCTGAGATCCGGCCACTGCACTCCAGCCTGGGCGACAGAGTGAGACTCCGTCTCAAAAAAATAAAAAATAAAAAAAAATAAAAATAAAAATAAAAATACAAAAATTAGCCAGGCGTGGTGGCACACGCCTGTAGTCCCAGCTACTCAGGAGGCTGAGGCAGGAGAATCACTCAAACCCAGAAGGCGGAGATCGCAGTGAGCAGAGATCGTGCCACTCCAGCCTGGGAGCCTGGGTGACAGAGTGAGACTCCATCTCAAAAAAAAAAAAAAAGGCCGGGCGCGGTGGCTCAAGCCTGTAATCCAGCACTTTGGAGGCCGAGACGGGCGGATCACGAGGTCAGGAGATCGAGACCATCCTGGCTAATACGGTGAAACCCCGTCTCTACTAAAAATACAAAAAACTAGGCCGGGCGCGGTGGCTCAAGCCTGTAATTCCAGCACTTTGGGAGGCCGAGACGGCCGGATCACGAGGTCTGGAGATCGAGACCATCCTGGCTAACACGGTGAAACCCCGTCTCTACTAAAAAAAAATACAAAAAACTAGCCGGGTGTGGTGACGGGCACCTGTAGTCCCAGCTACTCGGGAGGCTGAGGCAGGAGAATAGCGGGAACCCGGGAGGTGGAGCTTGCAGTGAGCTGAGATCTGGCCACTGCACTCCAGCCTGGGCGACAGACCGAGACTCTGTCTCAAAAAAAAAAAAAAAAAAAAATACAAAAAACTAGCCGGGCGACGAGGCGGGCGCCTGTAGTCCCAGCTACTCGGGAGGCTGAGACAGGAGAATGGCGTAAACCCGGGAGGCGGAGCTTGCAGTGAGCTGAGAGCCGGCCACTGCACTCCAGCCTGGGCGGCAGAGCAAGACTCCGTCTCAAAAAAAAAAAAAGAAATCACCTAACAATGGTTTTGTTAGAATGTATCTCTGTTGTTAAGCGATGCGTGACTCTATATGTGTATGTATATGTATGTGTATATATGTATATAATGATATATAGATATAAATGGTTATATATATGTATGTATATACTGGTTCTGTTTCGCTGGAGAACTCTAATACACAAGAGTGTCTTTATACAGCTCAGTGACATATAGAGAGCCACATTCATTTCTTACTCTAGGTAGCATGTATATGTTGTTTCTCTCAAAGAGTTCTAGATATTAGTAAGAAATAGACCCAGAATTTATGCTTTATCCGATACTTAGCATTTCACATGAATCTCAATTCATAAACTCAAGTTTGCAAGAAGTATTTTTAAATTTTTTTCATTGCCAAATAAAGCACCCATTTAGAAAAAATGCATAAAACATAAATGTTTACCTTAGTGAACACCCTTGCATGCAATGAGTACCCAGTTCCAGAAATGGAACATTCTCAGCATCCCATTAGCTCCTCTTGTGCCCTTTACCAGTTGGAGTCACTTGCCTCTCCCCAAAAGTAGTGATTTTCTTGAGTTTTATGGTAATCAATTCCTTACTTTTCGAATCCTTTTTCCACCTAATCTGAGAACTTTGTATACATGGAATTATATGTATCTTTTAGCATCTGGCTTTGTTCACATGAGACACTTATTGTCGTTAGCTATAATTTATTCACTTTCATTGCTGTATGGTATTCTATTGTATGAATGTATCATAATTAATTATCCATCCTGTTGTAAATAGACATTTAGTCTGTTTCCATTGTTTGGTTATAATAAATAGGCTTAGCCGGGCGAGGTGGCTCACGCCTGTAATCCCAGCAGTTTGGGAGGCGAGGCAGGCGGATCGCAATGTCAAGACAGCGAGACCATCCTGGCCAACATGGTGAAACCCCTGCCTCTAGTAAAAAAATACAAAATTTAACTGGGCATGGTGGCACGTGCCTGTAGTCCCAGCTACTTGGGAGGCTGACGTAGGAGAATCGCTTGAATCCAGGAGGCAGAGGTTACAGTGAGCCAAGATCGCATCACTGCACTCCAGCCTGGGCAACAAGAGTGAAACTCTGTCTCAAAAAATAAAAACTAAAATAAAATAAAATAAATTTAAAAACAAATAGCCTTATCTGAACATTCTTCTACATGTCCCCTCATGTACATGGTCACATATAGCTGTTGGGTGAATATCACAAGGAAAGCTGTTAGATCATAATACATCCCTATTTTCAACTTAAGCAGCTAATGCCAAGTTGCTCCAAAGTGCTTATACAAACTTACATGATACAGATTTGAAACCTGCAGTTGATTCAAATCCTTGCTATAGATACTCAGGTGAATATATAGTTGGATCCTATTGGTGAGTGGATAGTATAATTCAGTCTGAGTCTGAATATATAGTTGGATCCTATTGGTGAATGGGTAGTATAATTCAGTCTGAGTCTGAATATATAGTTGGATCCTATTGGTGAGTGGGTAGTATAATTCAGTCTGAGTCTGAATGTATAGTTGGATCCTATTGGTGGGTGTGTGAGTTATGAGTGTTTTGTTGATTACTAATAAACAAGATATCTTTTTTTTTGGATTTAATGACAATTTGAATTCTTTTGTGAAGTGTCTGTTCCTCTCATCTGTTTTTTTCACTAGGTTATTTATCTGTTTGGTTCATATATTCTGGATGCTTATCATTTGTTGGTTATATGTGTGCAAATGTTTTCTCCCAACTTTTGCCTTGTCTTTCTTTGCTTTTAAAATGTCTTTAATAAACTGAGGTTTAAATGCTGATACAGTCAAATTTAGTCTCTGCCTTATGATTTATAATATTTATGAATTGTTTTAGAAATGTTTTCCTATCTCAAAGACATGAAGTTATTATTTTCTGATAGTTGTATTGTTTTCTTTGTCACTTAGATCTACTGTGCACCTATATTGAAATTTTGTATACATTTTGATGAAAGTTTTGTGTTGGGTGTGTTGTGTGAATTTCCAGTTTTATTGGTCTCCTTACCCATCCTTGCAGCAAAACCACATTGTTTTAATTACTCCAGCTTTATCATAAATCCAATCTAGTAGACTATGTTCTCCCACCTTATTTTTCAAAGCATTTAGGTAATTTTCTGCCATTTGCATTTCTATATGAATTGTAAACTCGGATTGTAAGGTTCTATAAAAAAAACCTATTGTGATTGGGATTGCACTAAATCTGTATGTACTTTATCAGTTTAGAGAGAATTGATATCTTTTTATAAGAATTTACTTTTCCAGTTTCTGAACACTGTATATTTTTCTACATATAAGATCTTCTTTACTTTCTCTCAATAATCTTTTATATTTTAAAAATAAGAGGTCTAACCCATATTTTATAATTTATTTATCAGTATTTGATACATTATTCTATTGTAATATTTACAACTCATATACAAAAATAACTGGGATAGCATTAGGAGAAATACCTAATGTGGATGATGAATTGATGGGTGCAGCAAACCACCATGGCATGTGTAAACCTATGTAACAAACCTGCACATTCTGCACATGTACTCCAGAACTTACGGTAATAAAAAATAATAATAAATAAAATATATTAAGCTTGTTAAAAATATATCTGCAGCCTGGATGACATAGTGAGACCTCCATCTCTACAAAAATAAAATATTAACCAGGCATGGTGGTGTATGCCTGTGGTCACAGCTACACAGCTACTCAGGAGGTTAAGGCAGGAGGATTGCTTGAGCCTAGGAGTTTGAGGCTGCAGTGAGCTATGATCATGCCGCTGAACTCCAGCTTGGTCAACAGTGAAATCCTATCTCTAAAAATAAAATAAAATACATTTTAAAAACACTCTGTAAACTATGACTAGATAGGGACTTCTTCAACCTGATAAAACCGCAGAGTTAACATTTTATTTAACGGTGAAAGGCCAGATACTTTTCCCCTAAGATCAGGAACAAGACAAAAATGTTCACTCTCACCAGTTCCATTCAACATTGTATTGGAGATTCTAACTAGGGCATCAGGCAAGAAAAAGAAATAGTTATCGGGCTGGGCGTGGTGGCTCAAGCCTGTAATCCCAGCACTTTGGGAGGCCAAGACGGGCGGATCACGAGGTCAGGAGATCGAGACCATCCTGGCCAACACGGTGAAACCTCGTATCTACTAAAAAATACAAAAAACTAGCCGGGCGAGGAGGCAGGCGCCTGTAGTCCCAACTACTCGGGAGGCTGAGGCAGGAGAATGGCGTAAACCCGGGAGACGGAGCTTGCAGTGAGCTGAGATCCGGCCACTGCACTCCAGCCTGGGAGACAGAGCGAGACTCCGTCTCAAAAAAAAAAATAAAAAGAAAAGAAAGAAAGAACAGTTATCCAGACTGGAAAGGCAAAAATATCCACAAACCTATGTCTATACACAGATTACATAATCTCACACATGGAAGATCCAATGGAATCCGGTAAAAAAAAAACTATTGGGACTAATAAATCAGTTCAGCAAATTTGTAGGAAATAAGATCAGTAGGCCAAATTTTTATAGACTTGCAATGAACAACCTGAAGTGAAACTAAGAAAATTTCGGCCAGGTGCAATGGTTCGTGCCTGTAGTCCCAGCACTTTGGAAGGTGGAGGCAGGCAGATCACTCGAGTCCAGGACTTTGGAACCAGCCTGGGCAACATGGTGAAACCCCATCCCTAAAAAAAAAAAAAAATTAGTCAGGCATGTATGGTGGTGCATGCCTACTAATCTCAGTTCCTCAGGAGGCTGAGGAGGGAGGATCACCTGAGCTCAAGAAGTCAAGGCTGAAGTGAGCTGTGATTATACTACTGCACTCCAACCTGGGTGACAGAGTGAGACACTGTATCAAAAATAAAATAAAATAAAATGAAATTTTATTTATTACAATGCATTAAAAAGTATAGTAATAAATTTGACAAAAGCAGTGCAAAACTTATACTCTAAAGACTCTAAAACATTGTTGACAAAACTTAAATATCTAAATAAACAGAAAAAAAATCCACGTTTATGGATCAGAAGACTTAATATTGCTAAGATGGCAATATTCCCCAAGTTGATCTACAGATTCAACACAATCCATTTCAAAATAGCAGCTGACTTCACCGTAGACATTAACAAGCTGATTCAAAAGTTCACATGGAATTGCAAGTAAGCTAGAATAGCCAAAAATATCTTGAAAAAGAAGGACAAAATAGGTGCAGTCACATTTCCTGATTTCAAAACGTACTAAAAGCAACAGTAATCAAGACAGTGTGGTTCTAGGGTAAGGATACACATGTAGATCAATGGAATAGAATAGAGAATCCAAAAGTAAACCCAAACATTTGTGGTCAACTGATTTGTGACAACGGAGCCAAGACCATTCAATGTGGAAAATACTATTTTCTACAAATTGAACTGGGGCAACTGGATAGCCACATGCAAAAGAATGAAGTTTTTCCCTTATCTCACACCATATAGAAAATCAACTCAAAATTGATCAAAGACCTTAATGGAAGAGCCCTGCATCACCTACCTTTTGCACTAGGAATGTCCCCTTTTTCAGGTTTATCACACTGTCTCCTGATCACAAAAGTTTGGGAGCCTTGAAGTCTCTTTTAATTTTGAATTCTGCCCTTTTTAGCCCAAGAGATCACCCTCCCACCAATATAATGCTTTCGAAAAACTAGGAGTTCCTAGGAGTCTGGTTCAGGTTCATTCTATCAGTCAAAAGCCATACTCACCAATCTCTTCTAGACAGGCCATTCCTAGCTTGGACTGTGGGTCAGGAGGCTGCAGGGTGTCCTTAAGATTCTTTAAAGTCGGCCGGGCGGGGTGGCTCAAGCCTGTAATCCCAGCACTTTGGGAGGCCAAGACGGGTGGATCACGAGGTCAGGAGATCGAGACCATCCTGGCTAACACTGTGAAACCCCGTCTCTACTAAAAAATACAAAAAACTAGCCGGGCGAGGTGGCAGGCGCCTGTAGTCCCAGCTACTAGGGAGGCTGAGGCAGGAGAATGGCGTGAACCCGGGAGGCGGAGCTTGCAGTGAGCTGAGATCCGGCCACTGCACTCCAGCCCGGGCGACAGAGCAAGACTCTGTCTCAAAAAAAAAAAAAAAAGAAAAATATTAAAACCTTCCAATGACTTTGGATTATAAATTTCTCCCTCAAGTTCTGTTCATTTTTGCTTTTTGTATTTAGAGGCTATGTTGCTAGGTGCAAAACATTCGTGATTGTATCATTTTGGCATATCATTAATTTAGATAAATAAATAACGTTATTTCTGATTTATTTTTTTAAAAATAGCTTTGAAGTGGAGCCAGCCAAGATGGCTGACTATAAGCAGCTAGTTCATGTTGCTCCCACTAGGAGAAAAGAAGGGGCAAGTAAATACAGCATCTTCAACTGAAACATCCAGGTACATGCGTTAGGACTCGTCAAGAAAACAACTCGACCCAGGGAGGATGGAGAAAAGGAAGGCAGGACAACTGTCCGCCTGGGAGCAACATGGAGCCAGGGGAGCTGCCCCCACCCAGGGAAGTGGTGAGTCAGTGAGTGAGCAATCCTGGGGACTCATGCTTCTCTCAAAGATCTTTGCAAACCTCAGGTCAGGAGATCCTCTTGTGAACTCACTCCACCAGGGCCTGTGATCTGACACTCAGAGCTACGTGGAGTCCCAGCACAGCAGCCACTCAGGCACACATGGAGCCCCAGGAGCTTCAGATATCTCAGCTTCCCAAACAAAAGCAGCTGCAACTCTGTCCAAGAAGGCTAGACCTGGCTGGATACAGTGGCTCACGTCTGTAATCCCAGCACTTTGGGAGGCCGAGGCGGGAGACCACCTGAGGTCAGGAGTTCGAGGCCAGCCTGGCCAATATGGTGAAACCTCATCTCTACTAAAAATACAAAAATTAGCCGGGCGTGGTAGCAGGCGCCTATAATCCCAGCTACTCAGGAGGCCGAGGCAGGAGAATCACTTGAACCTGGGAGGCAGAGGTTTCAGTGAGCCAAGATTGTGCCATTGCACTCCAGCTTGGGGGACAAGAGTGAGACTTCATCTAAAAAAAAAAAAAAGAAGGCTAGACCCCTGTACATATCTCTAGGAAAGGGGCTGAATCTAGGGGACTGAGCAGCAATGGTGTGCAGGCCCTACTTCCATGGCACGTCACAGGAGAAGACCCACTGACTTGGAACTCCAACCAGCCACAGTAGCAGCATTACATCTTCCTGAGATGGAGCTCCCAGAGGGAGTGGCAGGCCACCATATTTGCTGTCTCATAGCCTTAGCTGTTGTTGCCATCTGGCTCTGGGAAGTCCAAGATGAGTTGGGACTGGAGCAGTCCCCTGGCACAGCACAGCAGCTCTATGGAGAGATGGCCAGGCTGCTTTTTCATGCAGGTCCTGGATCCCATTTCTCTTCACTGGCAGAACCGCCTGACCGAGGTCTCCATCCACCCCCTCAGATGTTTGCCAGCTGGCAGCAATTCCAAACCCCCATGGGACAGAGCTCCCAGAGGGAGGCGTGGGCCACCATCTTTGTTGTTCAGATACTAAAAACTATGAGGTGACTAGGGACTGGAATGGACCCCGAGGATATTAGAGGAGCCCAACAGAAAAGTGGCTAGACTGTTTGCTATGTGAGCCTCAATTCCATAACTCCTCACTGGGTGGGTCCTCCTGGCTGGGGTTTCTAGCCACCCCCCACTGGGGCTATCAAGCCAGTAGCAGCTCTGAAACTCCCTGAGACAGAGCTTGCAGTGCGAAGTACGGGTTGCCATCTTTACTGTCTTGCAGCCTTTATCCTTACTGTCTCCAGGCCCAGAAGAGTCTGTGGGGACCAGAGGCTGGTCCAAACCACCAGCACAGAGCACCCACCTTGCAGAAAAGTGGCTGGACTATTCTCCACCCAGGTCCCAGTCCTCACTTCTCCTCACTGAGCAGGGCCACCCAACCTGGGACTCCAGCACAACCAACCTACTCGCGCCTGACCACTTCAATCAAAATGTGGAGAAATCACAGCCCAGCATTTCTCCAAGGAGGAAATCCCAGAGTCAACCCACAACCCCTCCACTACTGCAGTTGAAGTGGTACAACCCTAACAGCCCTTGGGCTGGGGAAGGAACAAGGGGCCTAGTCACTACACTGGCACCTCCAGCATGCCACAGCCACAGTACAGAGAGGAGTCCAGCCCCTCTTCCCTGGGAACCCCTGGTCCCCACTCTTCACTAGGCAAGGCCCCCAGCTCATGACTGCAGAACAGTTGTCCCACCCACAGTTGATTATACCCATCGGAAGTGGCCCAGGGTTTTCCCTGGAGAGAGATCCCCAGAGACATCCAACTGCCGCTCTGCCACTACCACAGCAGCAGTTCCATCCCTGCTGCCCTTGGTCTGGGGAAGAAACAAAGAGC
Organism: Trachypithecus francoisi; assembly: GCF_009764315.1. NCBI lineage: Eukaryota > Metazoa > Chordata > Mammalia > Primates > Cercopithecidae > Trachypithecus > Trachypithecus francoisi. The sequence goes on along the minus strand of NW_022681468.1, from coordinate 85,110,264 downwards.
CTGAGGGCTATACCTGAGCTACACACCACAGTAACCATATGAAGAGGAGACCAATCTCTCTTCCAAGCAAGCCCTTGACCCCCGATCCCCAAGCAGAGCTCCAAGCTTATGCCAGCAGTTCAGCTGCCCCACCCCACTGGCTGAACACTCCCAGTAACAGTGGCTCCACATTCCTCAGAGGTGAAGCCCTCAGGGGCAAATGAAAGCCCCTCTACCACTGTCTCTGCAGTGGAACTACCCTTGCAACCCTGAGACTAATGAAGGAGCAAAGACCCTAAGTAACTTATCCACACTTCCAACAAGCAGCAGTCTACCCAAGGAGAGGAGGCCAGTCCGTCTCCCATGGGTCCCACCTCCCCCTCACCTCCCCCTCTCCATTTATCACCCAGCAGGGAACCCTCAGCTTGGGCCTACAGCCCCATTCAGGGCTGATTGCACTAAGTGATTGCTGACCTGTATCTCTCTGGGGTAGGACCCCCAGGAGATAAGGGAAAGACTTTCAGCCACAACCACTGCTAAAGTTCATTCCTCTGACGTCTCCTAGTTAGGGAGGAAACATAAACCCTAAGAATACCCTAGAGCTGCAGTGGGAAGTCTGGGAGTGTCAAGCCACAATCTACAGGAAGCACTCAAGTGGGAGAGGAGGGCACATTTTCAGAGCATTGAGAGGGAGCATGGCTGCAATTGTGAGGAAATATAGGGGGGCCACAGGACTGAGCAAGAGCCTACCAACTGACCACTACGTCTAAGTGCCACCTACCGGATCACACCCCAAAGCTTCAACACCAAAAATACCTCACTAACCTACCCCTCTGTGAAACCAAAGATAAGTCAGCTACAAATAATAACCCTGCACAAAGCCTCAGACCCATGAAAATATCCAGAAAAGAAGTCAATTTTCTGTACTCATTCTACACCACAGGTAAGGGAACACCCACATGCAGAGATAAGAAATAACCAACGCAAGAACTCTGGCAACTCGAATGGTCAGAGTGTCTTATGTCCTCCAAATGATTGCACTAGTTCTCGAAGAAGGGTTTTTAGCCAGGCTGAGTTGGCTGAAATGACAAGAAATAGAATTCAGAATGTGGATAGGAATGAAGATCATCAAGATTCAGGAAAACAGCAAAACCCAATCCAAGAAGCTAAGAATCACAATAAAACAATACGGGAGCTGACAGACAAAATAGCCAGTATAAAAAAGAACTTAACTGATCTGATAGAGCTGAAAAATACACTAAAAGAATTTCACAATGCAATCACAAGTATTAACAGCAGATCATGCTGAGGAAAGAATCTCAGAACTTGAAGACTGGCTTTCTGAAATAAGACAATCAGACAAAAATCAAGAAAAAAGAATGAAAACGAACGAACAAAACCTCTGAGAAATATAGGATTGTGCAAACAGACCAAATGTATGACTTATGGGCACCCTTGAAAAGGGCAGGAATAAAGCAAACAACTTGGAAAACATATTTCAGGATACTGTCCATGAAAACTTTTCCAACCTTCCTAGAAAGGCCAACAGTCAAATTCAGGAAATACAGAGAATCCTTGCAAGATTCTACACAAAAATACTATCCCCGCCGGGCGCGGTGGCTCACGCCTGTAATCCCAGCACTTTGGGAGTCTGAGGCGGGCGGATCATGAGGTCAGGAGATCCAGACCATCCTGGCTAACACGGTGAAACCCTGCCTCTACTAAAAATACAAAAAATTAGCTGGGCATGGTGGTGCGTGCCTGTAGTCCCAGCTACTCGGAGGCTGAGTCAGGAGAATGGCGTGAACCCGGGAGGCGGAGCTTGTAGTGAGCCGAGATGGTGCCACTGCACTCCAGCCTGGGCGACAAAGCAAGACTCCATCTCAAAAAAAAAAAAAAAAAAAATACTATCCCCAAGACATATAATTGTCAGATTTTCTAAGGTCCAAATGAAAGAAAGGATGTTAAAGGCAGCTAGAAAGAAAGGACAGGTCATCTACAAAGGGAACCCCATCAGGCTAACAGCAGACCTCTATAAGCCAGAAGAGATTGGGGACCTATATACAACACCCTTAAAAAAAAAATCTTAAACCAAGAATTTCATATCCAGTCAAACAAAACCTCCTCAGTGAAGGAGAAATAAGATCCTTTTCAGATAAGCAAATGCTAAGGGAGTTTATTACCACCAGACCTGCCTTACAAGAGATTTTGAAAGGAGCACTAAATATGAAAAGGAAAAACCACTACCAGCCAATCCAAAAACACACTTACATACACAGACCAGTGACACTATAAAGCAACCACACAAGCAAGCTGGCATAATAACCAGCTTACAACACAATGACAGGATCAAATCCACACATATCAATACTAACCTTGAATGCAAATGAGCTAAATGCCCCATTTAAAAAGGCAGAGTGACAAGCTGGACAAAATAGCAAGACCCAATGCTAGGCTCTCTTCAAGAGACCCATCTCACACACAGTGACACCCATAGGCTCAAAATAAAGGAATGAAGGAAAATCTACCAAGCAAATGGAAATAAGAAAAAAGCAGGGGTTGCAATCCTAATTTCAGACAAAACAGACTTTAAACCAACAAAGATCAAAAAAGAGACAAAGAAGGGCATTACATCAGTGTATTATAAGTCCATTCTCATGCTGCTATGAAGAAATACCTGAGACTGGGTAATTTATAAAGAAAAGAGGTTTAATTGACTCACAGTTCTGCAGCATTGCTGGGGAGGCCTCAGGAAACTTACAATCATGGCAGAAGGCATCTCTTCACAAAGTGGCAGGGGACAGAATGAGTCCCAGCAGGGGAAATGCCAGATGCTTATAAAACCATGAGATCTAATGACAACTCACTATCATGAGAACAGCATGGGGGAAACCACCCCCAAGATTCCATTACCTCCCACCGGGTTCCTCCCATGAAATGTGGGGATTATGGGAACTACAATTCAAGATGAGATTTGGGTGGGGACTCAGAACCAAACTATATCAATCAATAAAGGGTTCACTTCCAACAAGAAGACCTAACTATCCTAAATATATATCCATCCAACACAGGAGCACACAGATTCATAAAGCAAGGTCTTAGAGACCTACAAAGCAACTTAGACTCCCACACAATAGTAGTGGGAGACTTCAACATGCCACTGACAGTATTAGACCAATTTCGAGGCAGAAAGTTAACAAAGATATTCAGTACCTGAACACAACATTGGACCAAATGGATCTGATTGACTGCTACAGAACTCTCCATGCAAAAACAACAGAATATACCTTGTTCTCATCACCACATGGCACATACTCTAAAATTGATCACACAATTGAACACAAAACAATTCTTAGCAAATGTAAAAGAACCAAAATCATACTAAACACACTCTCAGACCACACAGCAATAAAAATAGAAATCAAGACTTTAAAAAAAATCACCTAAAACCATGCAATTATGTGGAAATTAGAAGTCCTCAGTGGCTTTTGTGTAAGTAACAAAATCACAGCAGAAATCAAGTTCTTTGAAACTAATGAGAACAAAGATACAACATACCAGAATCTCTCAGACACAGCTAAGGCAGTGTTAAGAGGAAAATTTATAGCTCTGAACTCCCCAAGTAAAAGTTAGAAAGACCTCAAATTAACAACCTAACATTACAACAAAAAGAACTGGAGGAGCAAGAGCAAACCAACCCCAAAGCTAGCAGAAGACAAGAAATAACCAAAATCAAAGCTGAGCTGAAGGAAACTGAGACATGAAAAAACCCATTCAAAAGATCAACAAATGCAAGAGTTAGGTTTTTTAAAAATAATACTAATAATAACATAAATAGGCCACTAGCTAGACAATAAAGAGAGAAGATCCAAATAAACAAAATCAGAAACAACAAGAGATGCTATCACTGATCCCACAGAAATACAAATAACCATCAGAGACTACTGTGAACACCTCTATGCACACAAACTAGAAAACCTAAAAGATGTGGATAAATTCCTGGATACATATACCCTTGCAAGACTGAGCCAAGGAGAAATTGATTCCCTGAACAAACCAATAACAATCTCCAAAATTGAGTCAGTAATAAATAGTCTACCAAACAAAAAAGGCACTGAACTAGATGCATTCACAGCCAAATTCTACTAGATATACAAAGAAGAACCAGTATCACTCCTACTGAAACTATCCCAATAAATTGAGGAGAGACTCCTCTCCAACTCATTTTATAAGACCAGCATCATCCTGATACCAAAACCTGGCAGAGACACAACAATAAAAGAAAACTTCAGGCGAATATCCTTGATGAACATTGATGCAAAAATCCTCAACAAAATACTTGCAAATTGAATCCAGCAGCACAGCGGAAAGATAATCCATCACAATGAAGTAGGCTTTATCCCTGGGATGCAAGATTGGGTCGACATACACATTTATTGATATAAATGAATAATTGTGAATAATCACATAAACAGAACTAAAGACAAAAATCACATGATTATCTCAATAGATGCAGAAAAGGCTTTTGATAAAATTCAACAGCCCTTCATGCTAAAAACTCTCAATGAACTAGATATTGAAGGAACATAACTCAAAATAATAAGAGCCACATATGACAAACCCTCAGACAGTATCATGCTGAATTGACAAAAGCAGGAAGCATTCTCCTTGGAAACCAGCACAAGACAAGAATGCCCTCTCTCACCACTCCTATTCAACACAGTATTGGAAGTCCTGGCCAGAGCAATCAGATAAGTGAAAGAAATAAAGGGCATTCGGCCGGGCGCGGTGGCTCAAGCCTGTAATCCCAGCACTTTGGGAGGCCGAGGCGGGCGGATCACGAGGTCAGGAGATCAAGACCATCCTGGCTAACACGGTGAAACCCCGTCTCTACTAAAAAATACAAAAAACTAGCCGGGCGAGGTGGCGGGCGCCTGTAGTCCCAGCTACTCGGGAGGCTGAGGCAGGAGAATGGCGTGAACCCGGGAGGCGGACCTTGCAGTGAGCTGAGATCTGGCCACTGCACTCCAGCTTGGGCGACAGAGCGAGACTCTGCCTCAAAAAAAAAAAAAAAAAAAAAAGAAATAAAGGGCATTCAAATAAGAAGGGAGGAAGTCAAAGTATCTTTGTTTGCAGATGACATTATTCTATATCTAGAAAATCCCACAGTCTTGGCCCAAAAGCTCCTTCAGCTAATAAACAACTTCAGCAAAGTCTCAGGATACAAACTCAATGTGTAAAAATTACTACACTCCTATACATCAACAACAGCAAAACCAAGAGCCAAATCAGGAATGCAATCCCACTCACAACTGCCACGAAAAGAATAAAATAGCTAGTAATACAGTTAACCAGGAAGGTGAAAGATCTCTATGATGACAATTACAAAACACCGTTCAAGGAAATCAGAGATGACATAAACAATGGAAAAACATTCCATGCTCGTGTACAGGAAGAATCAATATCATTAAAATGGCCATACTGCCCAAAGCAATTTACAGATTCAATGCTATTCCTATAAAACTGACAATGACATTTTTCACAGAACAAGAAAAAATTATTTTAAAATTCATATGGAACTAAAAAAGAGCCCAAGTATCCAAGGCAATTCTAAGCAAAAAACAAAACAAATGAACAAAAAAAACAAAGCTGGAAGCATTATGTTCCCCAATTTCAAAGTATACTTATAGGGCTATGGTAACCAAAACAGCATGGTACTGATATAAAAACAGACACACAGACCAATGGAACAGAATAGAGAGCTCAGAAATAAGGCCACACACCTAGAAGCATCTGATCTTCAACAAACCTGATAAAAACAAGCAACGGGGAAAGCATTCCCTATTTAATAAATGGTGCTGGGATAACTGACTGACTAGTCATATGCTAAAGACTGAAACTGGACCCCTTCCTTACAGCATATACAAAAATTAACTCAAGATGAATTAAAGACTTAAATGTAAAACCCAAAACTATAAAAACACTAGAAGACAACTAGGCAATACCATTCTGGACATAGGAATGGACAAAGATTTCATGACAAAGATACCAATAGCAATCACAGCAAAAACTGACAGAGGCTGGGCCTGCTGGCTCATGCCTGTAGTCCCATCACTTTGGGAGGCCAAGGTAGGAGGATAACTTGAGGCCAGGAGTTCAAGACCAACCTGGCCAACATAGCAAGATCCTATCTCTTTAAAAAAAAAAAATTGAAAAAACTGACAAACGGATCTAATTAAAGGTAATGGCAGGCCAGGTGTGGAGGCTCATGCCTGTAATCCCAGCACTTTGGGAGGCCAAAGTGGGCAGATCACCTGAGGTCAGGAGTTTGAGGCCAGTCTGGCCAACATGGTGAAACCCCGTCTCTACTAAAAATACAAAAAAATTAGCCAGGTGTGGTGGCAGGCACCTGTAGTTCCAGCTACTTGGGAGGCTGAGGCAGGAGAATCGCTTGAACCCAGGAGGCGGAGGTTGCAGTGAGCCGTGATTGTGCCACTACACTCCTGCCTGGGTGACAGAGCGTGACTCTGTCTCAAAACAAACAAACAAACAAACAAACAAAGGTAAAAGCTTCTGCACAGTAAAAGAAACTATCAAAAGAGTAGACAGACAACCTACATAATTGGAGAAAATATTTGCAAACTATGCATCTGACAAAAGTCTAATACCCACCATCTATAAAGATCTTAAATATACAAGAAAAAAACAAACAGCCCCATTAAAAAGTGGGAAAAGGACATGAACAGACACATTTCAAAAGAAGACATGTAGCCAAAAAGCATATGAAAAAATGCTTAATATCACTGATCATTAGAGAAATGCAGATCAAAACCATAGTGAGATACCATCTCACATCAGTCAGAATGGTTATTATTAAAAAGTCAAAAAATAACAGATGCTTTCAAGGTTGTGGAGAAAAGGGAATGGTTATACACTGTTGTTAAGTGTGCAAGTTAGTTCAACCATTGTGGAAAGCAGTGTGGCTGTTCCTCAAAGAGCTAAAAACAGGACAACCATTTGACCCAGCAATCCCATTACTGGGTATATACCCAAAAGAATATAAATTGTTCTACAATAAAGACACAAGCATGCATATATTCATTGCAGCACTGTTCACAATAGCAAAGACATGGAATCAACCTAAATGCCATCAATGGTAGACTGGAAAAAGAAAATGTGGTACATATACACCATGGAATACTGTGCAGCCATTAAAAAAAAGAATGAGATTATATCCTTTGCTAGAACACAGATGGAACTGGAGGCCATCATCCTTGGCAAAGTAACACAGGAACAGAAAACCAAATACCACATGTTCTCACTTATAAGTAGGAGCTAAATGATGAGAACACATGGACACAAAGAGCAGAACAACAGACACTGGGACCTACTTGAGGGTGGAGGATGGGAATAGGAAGAGGATCAGAAAAAATAACTATTGGGTACTAGGCTTAGTACCTAGGTTACTAAATAATCTGTACAAAATAACCCCCATGACACGAGTTTACCAACATAACAAACTCATGTATCCCTGAACCTAAAATAAACATTTTAAGAAAAGTAAAAACAGCTTTGAGGTATAATTCATATACCATGCAATTCACATGTTTGAAATGTACAAAACAATGGTTTTTAGATTAACTCAAAGTGGATGGAAAGAAAAAATTTTTTAAGAAATGGTTTTAAAAATATATTTACATATATGTGCAACCATCACCACAGCCAGTGTTAGAATGTTTTTATCACATGAAAGAGAAACACCATACCCTTTAGCTGTAACTTTCCTATCCCTCTGCCCCTACTCCCACCTCAGCCTTAAAGAAACACTAAGCTACTTTCTGTCTGTATAGATTTCCCTATTCTGGACATTCATTTGAATGAAATCATAAAGTCTATGGTCTTTTGTGGCTGGTTTCTTTCCCTTTGCATACTGTTTTCAAGGTTCATCCATGTTGTAGCATGGATCAGTGTTGCATTCTTTTTATGGCCAGATAGCTTTCTGTTGTATGGATATACCATATCTTGTTTATCCATTCTTCAGTTGATGGACCTTTGGGATGTTTTATCCTTTTAGCTAATATGAATAACGCTGCCATAAATGTTTATGCCCAAGTTTCCATGTGTGTGTTTTCATTTCTCTTGGGTATATACCTAGGAGTGGAATTGCTGGGTCATATCCTAACTCTGTTTAATCATTTGAGATACTGCCAGACTGTTTTTCAAAGCAGCTGCATAATTTTACATTCCCACTACCAGTGTGAGAGGGTTCTAATTTCTCCACATCCTCACCAACACTTGTTCTTTTCTAACTCTTTTATTCTAGCCATCCTAGTTGCTATGAAGCAGTATCTCACTCTCATTCCTAATGACTAGTGATGTCAAGCATCTTTTCATGTGGTTTTGTTTTGTTTTGTTTGCTATTTGTGTGTCTTATTTGAAGGAATATCTATCCAGATCCTTTGCCCATTTAAAACTGGGTTATATGTTTTTCTGTTATTGACTTATAAGAGTTTCTTATATATTCTAGATACAAGTCACTCATCAGATATAGATGATTTACAAATATTTCTCCCATTACATGAGTTGTCTTTCACTTTCTTGATGCTGTCTTTTGAAGCACAAAGGTTTTCATTCTGATGAAGTCCAATTTACCTGTATTTTCATTTGTTGCTCATGCTCTTGGTATCATATCTGAGAATTCTTTGCCAAATTCAAGGTCATGAATATTTACCTTCTAAATGTTTTCTTCTAGAGTTTTATACTTTTTGTTCTTACATGTAAGTCTTTGGTCTATTTTGAGTTAATTTTTGATGTGAAGTCAGGGTTCAGCACTGGCTGGAAATGAAGAGGAGAGAGAGGCATGTGTTCTTGGCTGCAGTAGTCAGGAATCAAATATTCCTCTCTACAGCAGTCTTGTTTCAAATACCACAAACTCTCACCTTTCTTACCAAACTTGTGTACATTTTCTCAAGTAGATATTTGTTCACTTCCTGCTTACTCTTAGGACCATTTCCAGAGGCTTCATGTGACTCGTTTGTGTGTATGTGTGTGTGTGTGTGTGTGTTTAATAATTTTCTTTTTTTTTAATTTTTATTTATGAGATGAAGTCTCACTCTGTCACCCAGGCTGGAGTGCAATGGCACTATCTTTGCTCACTGCAACCTCTGCCTCCCAGGTTCAGGTGATTCTTCTGCCTCAGCCTCTGGAGTAGCTGGGATTACAGGTGTGTGCCACCACGCCCTGCTAATTTTTGTATTTTTGCTAGAGATGGGGTTTCGCCATGTTGGCCAGGCTGGTCTTGAATTCCTGACCTCAGGTGATCTGCCCACCTCTGCCTCCCAAAGCGTTGGGATTACAGATGTGAGCCACTGCACCTGGCCTATTTTGGTTAGTATTTGAATGACACGTCTTTTCCCATTCCTTCGTGTTCAGCTTTCCTGTGCCATTATGCTTGCGGAATTTCCCCAAGTAGACCTGAAATCTGCTTCTTCTAGGATGAAGAAACATTTATTTCAGATGTAACTCGCCTCACAGTAAACATTCAGAAATGTTCTGAGGCTTTATTAAAAGAGCTGGTGGCCGGGCGCAGTGGCTCAAGCCTATAATCCCAGCACTTTGGGAGGCCGAGAGGGGCAGATCACCAGGTCAGGAGATCCAGACCATCCTGGTTAACACGGTGAAACCCTGTCTCTACTAAAAAATACAAAAAACGGCCGGGTGGGGTGGCTCAAGCCTGTAATCCCAGCACTTTGGGAGGCCAAGACGGGCAGATCACGAGGTCAGGAGATCGAGACCACCCTGGATAACACGGCGAAACCCCGTCTCTACTTAAAAAATACAAAAAAGAAAAAAACTATAGCCGGGCAAGGTGGCGGGCGCCTGTAGTTCCAGCTACTCGGGAGGCTGAGGCAGGAGAATGGCGTAAACTCGGGAGGCGGAGCTTGCAGTGAGCTGAGATCCGGCCACTGCACTCCAGCCTGGGTGACAGAGAAGACTCCGTCTCAAAAAAAAAATAAAATAAAATAAAAATAAAAGAGCTGGTATGACTAGGCAGAGATAAAACAAACCCAATGAAAGAAAATTTTATTAAGGATGGAATGGAATTTTCACTTCAATCAGATGTATCACAGGCAGCTGAATACCTTTATGAAGATTTGAAAGCCAAGAATAATTGCCGCATTGACAGAGTACTGCTGCGTCTTCTTTATGCAGGTATCTTTATGCAGTTAATTTCTCAGATCCCTTATTTATCATAAATAAATTTGTGTCTTTTTTTTTTTTTTTGGAGACGGAATCTCGCCCTGTCGCCCGGGCTGGAGTGCAGTGGCCGGATCTCAGCTCATCGCAAGCTCCGGCTCCCGGGTTTATGCCATTCTCCCGCCTCAGCCTCCTGAGTAGTTGGGACTACAGGCGCCCGCCACCTCGCCCGGCTAGTTTTTTGTATTTTTTAGTAGAGACGGGGTTTCACCACGTTAGCCAGGATGGTCTCGATCTCCTGACCTCGTGATCCACCCGTCTCGGCCTCCCAAAGTGCTGGGATTACGGGCTTGAGCCACCGCGCCCGGCCATAAATTTGTGTCTTAAAAGATGTTACCGCCGGGCGCGGTGGCTCAAGCCCGTAATCCCAGCACTTTGGGAGGCCGAGATGGGCGGATCACGAGGTCAGGAGATCGAGACCATCCTGGCTAACACGGTGAAACCCCATCTCTACTAAAAATACAAAAACGAGCCGGGCGAGGTGGCGGGCGCCTGTAGTTCCAGCTACTCAGGAGGCTGAGGCAGGAGAATGGCGTAAACCCGGGAGGCGGAGCTTGCAGTGAGCTGAGATCTGGCCACTGCACTCCAGTCCGGGCGACAGAGCGAGACTCCGCCTCAAAAAAAAAAAAAAAAAAAAAAAAAAGATGTTACCATCACTCTCAGCTTCATCTTTAGACAATTTTCCTAAAAGTACCCTAAATTTAATCTTTCCTACTTGCTGTTTTATAAAAATTGACTACTAAAAAGTGTATGTATTTATGATGTACAACATAACATTTTGATATATGTATATATTGTGGAATGGCTAAATCAAGCTATTTAACATATTCACTACCTCACATACTTATCATTTTTTTGTGGCTAGAATACTTAAAATCTATTGTCTTAACAATTTTCAAGTATACAATATATTGTTATTAACTATAGTCACCATGACATACAATAGATGTCTTGAATATTTTCCTCTTGTCCAGATAAAATTTTGTGTCCTTTGACCAACATCTCCCCAATCTCTCCACCTCACAGGTTCTGGTAATCACCATGCTACTCTCTGCTTCTAGTAGTTCAACTCTTGTAGGTTCTTGAAAAAAGTTTGTTGATTATATCTCTTTTAAAAAAATCAATTTTTTTTTTTTTTTTTGAGGCAGGGTCTCTCACCCAGACTGGACTGCAGTGGCACAATCTCAGCTCACTACAACCTCCAGCTCCTGGGTTCAAGCTGTGCTCCTACCTCAGCCTCCTGAGTAGCTGGGACCATAGGCACACGCTACCATACCTGGCTAATTTTTGCATTCTTTTGTAGAGGTGGGGTTTCGCCATGTTGCCCAGGCTGGTCTCAAACTCCTGAGCTCAAGCAATCCACCCACCTCAGCCTCCCAAAGTGCTGGGATTATAGGCATGAACCACCTTGCGTGGCCAAAAAAAAAACCCAAATCCAACTCAATATTGTTGATACTTCTTACTGTTTTTTTCTAGTCTCTATGTAATTTATTTTGCTCTAATCTTTATTTTTTCATTCCTTCTACTAACTTTGGGCTTAATTTGTTTTTCTTTTTCTAGTTCCTTGAAGTGCAATGTTAGGTTGTTTATTTGGGATCTTTCTTCTTTTTTGATATAGGCATTTATCACTACAAATTTCCCTCTTAGGGTTGCTTCTGCTGCATCCTATAAGGGCTGGTATGTTGTGCATCCATTTTCATTTGTGTCAGGATTTTCAGAGACTGGATTTCAAAAAGGAAGGATATTTCTAAATTTCCCTTTTAATTTCTTCTTTGACCCATTGGTTGCTCAGAAGCATGTTGTTGAATTTCCACGTAGTTGTGAATTTTCTGAAATTCCTTGTTATTGATTTCTAGTTTCTTTTTTTAAAAAAAATTATTTTCATAGATTTTTGGGGAAGAGGTATATTTGGTTACATGAGCAAGTTCTTTAGTGGTGATTTGTGAGATTTTAGTGCATCCATCACCCGAGCAGTATACACTGAACCCAATTTGCAGTGTTTTATCCCTCACCCCCATCCCACCCTTTCACTTGAGTCCCCAAAGTCCATTGTATCATTCTTATGCCTTTGCATCCTTATAGTTTAGTTCCCGCTTATGAGTGAGAACATATGATGTTTGGTTTTCCATCCCTAAGTTACTTCACTTAGAATGATAGTCTCCAGTTCCGTCCAGGTTGATTTGAATGCCATTAATTCGTTCCTTTTTATGGCTGAGTAGTATTCCATCTTGTATATATATGCCACAATTTATTTATCCACTCTTTGATTGACGGGCATCTGGGCTGGTTCCTTATTTTTGCAATTGTGAATTTTACTGCTGTAAACACGTATGTGCAAGTATCTGTCTTGTATAATGACTTCTTTTCCTCTGGGTAGATACCTAGAAGTGAGATTCCTGGATCAAATGATAATTCCACTTTTTGTTCTTTAAGGAATCTCCACACTGTTTTCCATAGTGGTTGTGCTAGTTTACATTCCTACCAGCAGTGTAAAAGTGTTCCCTTTTCACTGCATCCACACCTACATCTATTATTTTTTATTTTTTAATTATGGCCATTACTGCAGGAGTAAGGTGGTATCACATTGTGGTTTTGATTTGCATTTCCCTGATCCTTAGTGATACTGAGCATTTTTTCATAGGTTTGTTGGCCATTTGTATATCTTCTTTTGAGAATTTTCTATTCATGTCCTCGGCCCACTTTTTGATGGGATTGTTTGTTTTTTTCTTGCTAATTCGAGCTCCTTGTAGATTCTGGATATTAGTCCTTTGTCAGATGTATAGATTGTGAAGATTTTCTCCCACTCTGTGGGCTGTGTGTTTACTCTGCTGACTGTCGCTTTCATATCATTATGGTCAAAAAAGAGACTTGGTGTAATTTCAGTCTTCTAAAATCTGTTAAAACTCATTTTGTGGTGTAACATATGATCTATCCTAGAGAATGTTCCATATGTGGTTGAGAAGAATGTGTGTTCTGCTGCTGTTGGATGGAATCCCAGTTGTCATTTGTTAGTGTTAGCTTTACTTGCCATCTGTAGATGCTAGACATTTTTTGACCCACGAATTATTGCTCCTTTTTGTTTTTAAAAAAAGACTGTTTTATATAAGGGTTTTTTCTATAGCTTGTCTCTCTTCTCTCATATTTTACTTTAAGAAGTGAGAAGAGGCCGGACGCGGTGGCTCAAGCCTGTAATCCCAGCACTTTGGGAGGCTGAGACAGGTGGATCACGAGGTCAGGAGATCGAGACCATCCTGGCTAATACGGTGAAACCGCGTCTCTACTAAAAAATATAAAAAACTAGCCGGGCGAGGTGGCGGGCGCCTGTAGTCCCAGCTACTCGGGAGGCTGAGGCAGGAGAATGGCGTAAACCCGGGAGGCGGAGCTTGCAGTGAGCTGAGATCTGGCCATTGCACTCCAGCCTGGGCGACAGAGTGAGACTCCGTCTCATAAAAAAAAAAAAAAAAAGTGAGAAGAATCAGGAAATGCTTTTAACATCCATCCTGAAAGCCTCCTTAGATCGCCCATTTCACTAGGTACCTTTTCTACCTTCCATTTTACTGCAGATGATAGTGGTGCTAAACTTTTTGCCACTAGGTGACAAGAATCCATGTTTTTCTAGTTTTTTCAGTTTATTTTTATAGTTTAAGGGGTACAAGTGCAATATTGTTACATGGATACATTACATAGCTGTGATGTCTAGACTTTTGGTGTAGCCGTCACTTGAATAGTGTACGTTGTATCCATTAGTTAATTTCTCATCCCTCACTCCCTGGTACCCTCCCCACCTTTCTGGTCTTCAATATCTATTATTTCACTATGTCCACGTGTACACATTATTTAGCTCCCACTTATAAGTGAGAACATGCAGTATTTGACTTTCTGGTACTGAGTTATTTCGCTTAAGATAATGGCCTCCAGTTCCATTCATGTTGCTGCAAAGACATGATTACATTCTTTTTTATGGCTGATTAGTATTCTATGGTATGTGTATATACACACACACATTGTATATATATGTAAATATAACATATATACATATAGGTGTATGTATATACTCCATGGTGTGTGTGTATATATATATACATGTTATATATGTATTTATAACAGATACATGTATGTTATATAGGTGCATGTATGTGTATATACATGTGTGTATCTCCCATGGTGTGTACACTACACATATATATATAAAATGTTCCTAGTTGCGTGTGGTGGCTCCCACCTGTAATCCCAGCACTTTGGAAGGCTGAGACAGGCAAATCACAAGGTCAGGAGTTCAAGACCAGCCTGGCCAACATAGTGAAACCCCATCTCTACTAAAAATACAAAAAATTAGCCGGGCGTGGTGGTGGGCACCTATAATCCCAGCTACTCAGGAGAGTAGACCAGCCTGGCCAAGGTGGTGAAACTCCGTATCTACTAAAAATACAGAAATTAGCCAGATGTGGTGGCACACACTTGTAATCCTAGCTACTTGGGAGGCTGAGGCACAAGAATCTCTCCAACCCAGGAGACAGAGGTTGCGGCCTAGGCAATGGAGTGAGACTATGTCTAAAATACATATATTCGGCCGGGCGCGGTGGCTCAAGCCTGTAACGGCCGGGCGCGGTGGCTCAAGCCTGTAATCCCAGCACTTTGGGAGGCCGAGACGGGCGGATCACGAGGTCAGGAGATCGAGACCATCCTGGCTAACACGGTGAAACCCCGTCTCTACTAAAAATACAAAAACTAGCCGGGCGAGGTGGCAGGCGCCTGTAGTCCCAGCTACATGGGAGGCTGAGGCAGGAGAATGGCGTAAACCCGGGAGGCGGAGCTTGCAGTGAGCTGAGATCCGGCCACTGCACTCCAGTCCGGGCGACAAAGCGAGACTCCGCCTCAAAAAAAAAAAAAAAAAAAATACATATATTATATATATATTTAAATATATTTTTATATATTATATATTATAATATATAAATATATTTAAATATATATTTTTTTACCAGCACCATTTATTGAAGAGCATCCTTTTCTCAGTGTATGTTTTTGTCAACTTTGTCAAAGATTAGTTGGCTATGAGTATATGGCTTTATTACTGGGTTCTCTCTTCTGTTCCATTGATCTATGTGTCTATCTTTTTTTTTTTTTTTTTTGAGACGGAGTCTCGCTCTGCCGCCCAGGCTGGAGTGCAGTGGCCAGATCTCAGCTCACTGCAAGCTCCGCCTCCCGGGTTCACGCCATTCTCCTGCCTCAGCCTTCCGAGTAGCTGGGACTACAGGCGCCCGCCACATCGCCCGGCTATTTTTTTGTATTTTTAGTAGAGACGGGGTTTCACCATGTTAGCCAGGATCGTCTCGATCTCCTGACCTCGTGATCCGCCCGTCTCGGCCTCCCAAAGTGCTGGGATTACAGGCTTGAGCCACCGCACCCGGCCAATGTGTCTATCTTTATACCATGTTGTTTTGGTTACTATAATCTTGTACACTGGCTATGTTAGACAAGAGTGTTCTTTCAAAGCACAGCTTGGCTGTGATTTTTCACATTTTTGTTTCACTGTAACAGTTTGCACATCTTGTGCTAGAAAATAATTTTCCACAGCTTATGTCAGCTCAAGTTCTGAATTATTTCTTTGTGCAACTTGTTCTACTCTGGATGTGGACAATTTACTTGCTTCTAGGAATAATTCAATAGATGCATTCTCTAAAATGTCACTGAGATATTACACTGCTTTATTCTATTCTGTCTTCTGGGAGTTGAAAGATTTCTTTTTCTTTTTAGTTTGAGGTGACTTCTTTGCCAAAACCTCTTGTTCAGGATTTGCCTGAACTAAATTTGTAGATACTTTTGATTTCTCCCAATCATTACAATCTTACAATAGAGTAAGAAGACAAGTCTGTTGGTTCAGTTCAATGTTTCCAGTAATGCTAAATATCTCTGTCAAGATTTAATGTTTCTATGTATGTAAACTCCAGCTGTTTCTGAAGTTCATCAGCCCTCACCTGATTCTGATCAAAAAGACTTTATTCTCAGAAGTGCTTCTGTAGATAACACCAAAATACTCACTAAAAGAGGCAAGCACATTCCTATGAGCTTTAAACTGCTCTCCAGTTTTCAGTAACACCTTCCTCAAGTTTCTTTAAGTGCACACTTGTAGCCTTCTCGAAGGCTATCAGAATTTATTAACAGTCTCCTCCAGAAATTTTAGCCTTTCAGTGACATTTTCCTCAAAGTTCTTGCAGCTTCCTTCCACTGTGAATTCCACTCCAACTTTTTAGGTTTTTACTATGGCAGCATCTCACATCCATGTACCAAAATCTGTGTTAGTCACTTATTACCACGTAATAAATTGCCCTAGAAGTTAGCAGCTTTTAAAAAAACGATAAAACATTGGCCAGGTGCAGTGATTCATGCCTGTAATCCGGCACTTTGAGAGGCTGAGGAGGGCAGGTCACACTGAGGTCAGGAGTTTGAGACCAGTCCAGCCAATATAGCGAAACTCTGTCTCTACTAAATATACAAAAATTACCTGGTTGTAGTGGCCCATGCCTGTAATCCCAGCTACTCAGGAGGCTGAGGCAGGAGATTCGCTTGAACCCAGCAGTCAGAGGTTGCAGTGAGCTGAGTTCATGCCACTGCACTCCAGCCTGGGCAACAGAGCAAGACTCCATCTCAAAAACAACAACAAAAAACAATAAAACCAATAAACAGTTACAATTTCACAGTTTTCTATGGATCAGAAATTTGGGAGCATATAGTTAGGAAATTATGGCTTGGCTGTCTCATGGGGTTTGCAGTTAAGTTGTCAACTGGGGCTGCAGCCAATTGAAAACAGGAAGGACATGCTTAGAAGATAACTTACTCATATGGCTGATGTCAGTGCTAACTGTCAGCAGGAGGCCTCAGCTTTTCTCCACAGGGCTGAGTATTCTCATGACATGACAACTGCCTCCCCACATAGAAAGTAACAATGTATTTTATGACCTTGGGAGTCTCAGAAGGCACACATAGTTATTTCCCAATATCCTATTGGTTCTCAGGTCAACCCTATTCAGGGTTGGTCAGGGTCAAGAGGTGCTCGCTACAACGGTCAGATGTGGAGGATAATAGGAAATGCATTTAATATCTTGAAAACTAGCAAAAGAAAAAAAAAGGAAAGGATTAAACATGTATCCTGCATTTCTTTTGTAAACTGCATCTAAAATATAAGGGAAAAGAATGAAAATAAATGAATGAAATATATATTTTTTAAATTATATATATTTAATATATTTAATATTAAATATATTTAATTTTATTATATATATATTTTTTCCCAACACCATTTAGGGAGGATCACCTGAGCCCAGAAGGTAGAGGCTGCAGTAAGCCAAGATGGCACCACTGCATTCCAGCCTGCA
Organism: Trachypithecus francoisi; assembly: GCF_009764315.1. NCBI lineage: Eukaryota > Metazoa > Chordata > Mammalia > Primates > Cercopithecidae > Trachypithecus > Trachypithecus francoisi. Next base: position 85,092,652 of record NW_022681468.1, on the reverse strand, counting down.
CAACAGAGTGAGAGCTGTCTTAAAAAAAAAAAAAAAAAAAAAAAAATTCTTACAAAAAAACTCTAGGTCCTGCTAGGTTTATCAGTAAAATTTCCAGGGGAGGGCTGGGCACGGTGGCTCACAACTGTAATCCTAGCACTTTGGGATGCCAAGGCGGGTGGATCACCTGAGGTCAGGAGTTCAAGACCAGACTGGCCAATGTAGCAAAACCCCTTCTCTACTAAAATTACAAAAATTAGCCTGTCATGATGGTAGGTGCCTTTAACCCCAGCTACTTGGCAGGCTGAGGCAGGAGAATCGCTTGAACTCAGCAGGAGGAGGTTGCAATGAGCGGAGATTGTACCATTCCACTCCAGCATGGGCGAAAGAGCGAAACTGCATCTCAAAAAAAAAAAAAAAAAAAAATCCAGGGGAACATGTTCTTGGGACCCCCGAGGTCTGTGTGCAAAAGAAAAATTAAAAGAAAAAAAAGTTGGCCGGGCGCGGTGGCTCAAGCCTGTAATCCCAGCACTTTGGGAGGCCGAGGCGGGCGGATCACAAGGTCAGGAGATCGAGACCATCCTGGCGAACACGGTGAAACCCCGTCTCTACTAAAAAATACAAAAAAACTAGCCGGGCGAGGTGGCGGGCACCTATAGTCCCAGCTACTCGGGAGGCTGAGGCAGGAGAATGGCGTGAACCCGGGAGGCGGAGCTTGCAGTGAGCTGAGATCTGGCCAGTGCACTCCAGCTTGGGTGACAGAGCGAGACTCCGTCTCAAAAAAAAAAAAAAAAAAAAGAAAAGAAAAAAGAAAAAAAAGTTAAAATTCCCAAACATTTAAAGAATAAATAATATTTCTATTACACAAAATATTCCGGGGATTAGAAAAAGAGAAAATACAGCCCGATTCATACTAAGAGGCCAGCATAACCTTGACACCAAAACCTGGAAAAGAATGTTAAAAGGAAAGAAACCTATAGGTCTATTGCTCTCATAAACATAGACACAAAAATTCTAAATAAAATATTAGCAAGACAAATCCAGCAATCTATAAAAGGGTAAATGTTATATGATGTTGAATTTATTCCAAAAATATAACATTGATTTGACATTTAAATTAAAGGATAAAAATGCAGTTGTCACAATTGATGGAGAATAAGCATTTGATAAAATGCCATACCCATTCAGGATTTAAAAAAAAATCTTTGCTATGCATTTGTTCAGCAGCAATAGAAACAAAATAAATAAAAACTTTTTTTAGAAACGTTTTTAAGTAGTGATGAAAGAGTGTGTCCTTAATTAATCTGAGAAAAGATTACTATAAAAAAGTATAGCAAACAAAAGATTTATTGCCAGATATTAGAAGTTTTCCCCCTGGCCCAGTGCGGTGGCTCACGCCTGTAATTCCAACACTTTGGGAGGCTGACACGGGCAGATTACAAGGTCAGGAGATCAAGACCATCCTAGCTAACACGGTGAAACCCTGTCTCTACTAAAAAATACCAGGTGTGGTGGTGGGCGCCTGTAGTCCCAGTTACTCGGGAGGCTGAGGCGGGAGAATCGCTTGAACCCAGGAGGCAGAGGTTGCAGTGAGTCTTGATCGCGCCACTGCACTCCAGCCTGGGTGACAGAGTGATACTCCGTCTCAAAAAAAAAAAAAAAAAGAAAAAAAAATCACTTGTCATACCAAGAACCCAGAAGAACCTCAATTTGAATGAGGCAATGATGGCAGCGGCTGCTCCAGATGGCCTGCCACTACCATCACACCAGCTGCAGCAGGGAGGCACCCGGGGCTGCATGCTTAGTGGAGCTGGAGGGAACAAGCGGGAGACCCGCCGCTTCTGAGTTGGGGCAGGAAGTCCCTGGATGCCGCTGCAGCTACCCAAACTGTGGCTGCAGATCGGGCCTCCCACTCCATGGAGGAAACAGGAGCCCCGCCCTCTTGGGCGGAGCTGCAGCTGCACAAATTGTGGTTGCAGATCCGAGCCTCCCTGCGTTCTTTGGGGGCTGGGAGCAGACAGGATCCCTGTCCTCCAGGGCACAGCTGCAGCCACCAAAACTGCAGCTGCAGCCCTGGGCCTCCCACTCAGAAGAGTAGGCAAGAGTGCTGTCCCCCCTCCCCACCCCCACACGCAGCTGCAGCCACCCAAACCCTGACTGGAGACACAGACATCCCTGCACTCTTAGGGACCCGGGAATGCCCCCCTGCCCTCGCAGGGTCGGAAGCACCTGTTCCCACTGCCTGGCTTCTCCCTGCTATTCCCCCTTCCCATCTCAGAGTAAAGTCTGGGAGGATACCATAAATGACAGCAGGAGGCAGATAGATTCCTGGAAGGTGGTGGGTCCCTGGTGAGACCCCACCTTCAGGCCAAGGAGGGCTGGGGGCTGGGCTGCCAGTCCCATGGAGTGGGAACTTGTAGTGCCTTTTTCCAGTCACCCATGGCTGCCCATGGACCAATTGTGCACACTTCCTCCCCTCTGAGGCCCATAAAAGCCCTGGGTTCAGCCAGAGCTGAGCAGAGGACAGGACAACCAGCTGTAGAGAGGAGCTACCCACTCTAAGGCCTCCTCTCTGTTGAGAGCTGGGAAGATGACTGGAAGACCTGCTTGCAGAGAGGAGAAACCCACTTTAGTGCCTCCTCTCTACTAGAATCTGAACACTCTTGGGACACCCTGGCTGCAGACCCTGCTGTGGGTCTCCTGTAAGTTGTCTATTGCTCAGTAAAGCTCCTCTTCATCTTGCTCACCCTCCACTTGTCTGCATACCTTATTCTTCCTGGTCACAGGACAAGAACTCGGGACCCACCAAATGGTGGAGCTAGAAGAGCTATAATACAAACACGGCTGAAACATGCCCCTTGTTTGCCACATTGCAGGTGAACAGAAGGAGAGAAGAGCTGTGACTCCTCAGGGAACCCAGACCTGGGAGCTCCCCAAGCCAGGACTGTGACTCCCTCTTTGGGGTCCTGCAGTGCCTGGCATCTCCAAGCTTCCAGGCACCACTGCATTTCCTGGTGCTAGCCAGGGAAGCTGCTTGCAGTGTGCCTGGTCCAGCCACAGCCTCTCAGAGAGCCAGGGCCCTTGCCAGCACCTGGAGCTGCCCGCCCTACTGCAGCAGCCAACATGTCTGACTGGAGCAGTGACTTGCTTACACACCCCTCACCACTCCATGCCTGACTCATCCTTGGCAGATATGGGATCCATGCTGGTAGTGTGAGCTGAGTGCAGCCTGCAAATTCAAGTGGACAGAATGAGCCCACAGGCCTGAGCAAAACTCAGGCAAAGGCACCACTGGCCAGAGGTTTCAGGCCAGAAAAGTGACACGCCAAGGATCCCGTAACAATAACAGATGCCAACACCAAGATGACACAAATACGGAAATTATCTGACAAAGATTTGAATGTAGACTTAATAAAAATGCTTCAATAAGCAATTATAAATATGCATACAACAAATGAAAGAATAGAAAATATACACAAAGAAAAGTGATCTAGCATTTGTGTGATCAGTCTTAGAAAAGAGAAAGAGAATGGGAATGAACAAATTTCATAAAAATAATGGCTGGATTTTTCCCAAATTTGGCAACAGACGTAAACCTAAAGATTCAAGAAGTTGAGGAAACTCCTGACAGATGAACCCAAAGAAATCCACAACAAGGACATCATATTCAAACTTTTGAAAACTAAGGGCCGGGCGCGGTGGCTCAAGCCTGTAATCCCAGCACTTTGGGAGGCCGAGATGGGCGGATCACGAGGTCAGGAGATCAAGACCATCCTGGCTAACACGGTGAAACCCCGTCTCTACTAAAAATACAAAAACTAGCCGGGCGAGGTGGCGGGCGCCTGTAGTCCCAGCTACTCGGGAGGCTGAGGCAGGAGAATGGCGTAAACCCGGGAGGCGGAGCTTGCAGTGAGCTGAGATCTGGCCACTGCACTCCAGTCCGGGCGACAGAGCGAGACTCCGCCTCAAAAAAAAAAAAAAAAAAAAAAAAAAAAAAGAAAACTAAGGACAAAGAAAACATCTTGAAATCAGCCAAAGGTGCATTACCTAGAAGGGGACAACACTGCGTTTATTTTTATTTTATTTTATTTTATTTTTTAAATTCAAATACCAACTTGAACCAGAGGGGAACAATTCAAATGTCATGAGAAATCATAGAGGCCAGAAGGAAGTGGCACATTTTTCAGGTGCTGAGAGACTAGTCAACCCAACATTTTATGTGCATAAAATATCCTTCAGGATGGAAATTCAATTACACACATTTTCTCTCTCTTTCTTTCTTTTCTTTGTTCCTTTGTTTCTTTCTTTTCTTTTTTCCTTTCTTTTTCTTTCTCCTCCCTTCCTGGCTTTCTGTTTTCCTTTCTTTCTTTTTCTTTCTCCTTCCTTCTTCTCTTCTCTTCTCCTTTTGTTTTTTTTCCCTGCAGCCTTGTCCTCCCAGGCTTAATTGATCCTCCCACTTCAGCCTCAGGAGTACCTGGTACTACAGGCGTGTGCCATCATATCCAGCTAATTTTGTACAGGGTCTCACCGTGTTGCCCAGGCTGGTGTTTAACTCCTGGGCTCAAGTGATCTGTTCACCTCGGCTTCCCAAAGTGCTGGGATTACAAGTATGAGCCACTGCATCTGGCAAAGACATTTGCAAATAAAGGAAAATTAAGAAATTTTGCCAGCCAATCTATCCTTTAAAATGGCCAAAGGAAGTTTTTGAAAGAAATGGGAAATGATAAAAGAAGGAATCTTTACATAGCAGTAATGAGAAAAGGACAATGAAAAGGGTAAAAACATGGTTAACAAAACAACAACAACAACAAAATTCTCTTCCTGATTTTTAAAAAGATTACATTTGATGGTAGTGTTACAGGTAGTCATGCATGAGTGGCACAGGAGAGGGCTGTCCCTGCACCCATTAGAAATGTCCGGTGATGGTTCGGCAATTATCACATTGCCCCTCTAAAAATGGTAATGTAGCAGGGCCAGTGAAAGGCCATTTCCTGATGGTCCATACCTGTTAACTGAATGCAGGTTGCAGGGAGAAGCAACTTCCTGGGCATGGATGTTAAGAGACAAAAATGGTGAAGTATGATTTTCTGGGTACACTCCACCAGAAAAAGTAAGAAAGCCTCAGATTGGGCATGCATATAACTCCCTGAACACTGAGCGGGCTTGATTCCAAAGGGTAAGGAAAGCACTGGGCATGTGGAAAACCCACCCTAAGGGAAGAATCATGGGCAACAGGCAAACTTACAAAAGTCCTAGGATAATGGTTAAACAGGGCATTTAACCTTCTCTATTAAACTTCACGTGCCTGCTTTTTTTTTTTTTTTTTTCCAAACGCACCTTCCTTTCTTTCCTATTCTGAGGCCTTTTTAAATAAACTTCCATTCCTGCTCTGGAACTTGCCTTCGTCTCTTTTTCTGCTTTATGCCCCTCAGTTGAATTTCTTCTGAGGAGGAGGCAAGGACTGAAGTTACTATGGACCCATACACATAGGCTGCTGGTACCTTGGGGTAACTCAGATCTCTGCCACTGCTAACAGTAGAAGCAAAAATCATAAAATTATTTAATGAGGTTCTCTAATAAGTACAGGAAATATTTAATACAATTGTATTATGAATGGGGAGGGTAAGGTATGTAAATAAGGCAAATTTTCTACATTTCACTTGACATGGTAAAACAATAGTAGTATACTGTAATCCATTTTGCATGTATAAGGTAATATCTAGAGCAACCACTCAAAGCAACTATAAAAAGAGATATCCTCAAAAACACTGTAAAATACTACCCACAGAGTGAAAATGCAATCACAAAATGGGAAAAAAATATTTGCAAGTCATATATCTTATAAGGAATTGCTATATAAACTATATAAATAACTGCTACAATTCAACATTAAAACAAACAACCGATTTTGAAATGGGCAAAGAACTTGAATTAACAAACATTACACCAAAGAAGATGTACAACTGGTCAATAAGCACATGAAAAGATGCTCAGCATCATTAATAATTAGGTAAATGCAAATCAAAGCCACATTGAGATACCACTTCACACTCATTAGGGTGCTATTATAAAACAAACAGGGCCAGGCATGGTGGCTCATGCCTGTAATCCTAGCACTTTGGGAAGCTGAGGTGGGCAGGTCACCTGAGGTCAGGAGTTCAAGACAAGCCTGGGCAATGTAGGGAGACCCCATCTCTTAGAAAAGAAAAAAGGCTGGGCACGATGGCTCATACCTGTAATCCCAGCACTTTGGCAGGCTGAGGAGGGTGGATCACCTGAGGTCAGGAGTTCGAGACCAGCCTGGCCAACATGGTGAAACCCCATCTCTACTAAAAATACAAAAATTTGCTGGGCGTGGTGGCGGGTGCCTGTAATCCCAGCTACTCGGGGGCTAAGGCAGGTGAATTGCTTGAGCCCGGGAGTCGGAGATTGCAGTGAGCCAAGATCACGCCACTGTACTCCAGTAAAAATAGTAGTAGAAGAAACAGTAAAACCAGTAAAAGAGTTCAGTAAGGTTACAGGATACAAGATCAACATATAAAAATGAATTATATTTCTTTCTTTTTTTTTTTTTTTTGAGACAGGTTCTTGCTCTGTTGCCCAGGCTGAAGTGCAGTTGTATGGTCTCAGCTCACTACAACTTCTGCCTCCCAAACTCAAAGGAGACTTTCACCTCAGCCTCCCAAATGGATGGAACTACAGGCATGTGCCACCACATCTGGCTAATTTTTGTATTCTTTGTAGAGATGGAGGTTCACGATGTTGCCCAGGCTGGTCTCAATGAATTATATTTCTATAGACCAGCAATAAACATGGAGAAGGTGAAATTAAAACACAATATCATTTGCAATCATTAAAAAAATACTTAAATACTTAAGTGTAAATCTCACAAAACCTGTACAGGATCTGTATGGTCAAAACTACAAACAAATGATATAAAAAATTAAAGATCAGAATAAATGGAAAGACATACCATGTTCATGGATTGGAGGACTAAGCATGGCAAAGACGTCAATTCTCCCAAATTAATATACAGATCTAACATATTTTGTATTATAATGAAACCATCATTGCAAAATTATAACTGAGACAGTGAAAGAGATCTGACCTAACCTCTATCTTGCTTCTAACCTCTAAGCTGCTCTTGTTCATTCCTGAGAGTAGGTGAAACTAACTTTGGGAGGAACTTAATGTACAGTCTATAGTTTGAAACAAAGATAATAACAGCCCTTTCCCAAAACAAACCCCCTTCTTGCCTGGGGACTAGAATACCTTTGTAGGACCAACAAATTAGCCAAAAGATGATAAATTATGGTTTAGGATTCATGCAGCTAGAGGCTACAAGATTCTGACCCTTCCCAAATTGATCCAGTGGATAACAACACTATTATAAAACCTAAGATAAGTACTTGAAATATTTTGCAAATCCTGTACTCAGTGGATGGGCTGATACCACCCAGATCAATAAACTGGCTCATTTGGTTTTGTGGCCCCTACCCAGGAACTGACTCAGCACAAGAGGATGGATAGCTTTGACTCTCTATTATTTCATCTCTGGCCAATCAGAACTCCCTGTCTAAACTCAGACTCACTTTCTCCCTACTCACCAAATTATTCTTAAAAACTCCAATCCCCAAATTCCCAAGGAGACTGATGAGTAATAAAACTCCAGTCTCACTCACAGCTGGCTCTGGTGTGAATTACTCTTTCTCTATTGCAATTCCCATCTTGATAAATTGGCTCCGTCTAGGCAGCGGGCAAGATCAAACTGTGGGGCTGTTAGTTTACAACCTAATCAATATTTTTAGAAATAGACAAGCTTATTCTAAAATTCATATGGAAGCCAGGCACGGTGGCTCATGCCTGTAATCCCAGCACTTTGGGAGGCTGAGGCAGGCAGATCACGAGGTCAGGAGATCAAGACCATCCTGGCTAACACGGTGAAACCCCGTTTCTACTAAAAATACAAAAAATTAGCTGGGTGTGGTGGCAGGCACCTGTAGTCCCAGCTACTCAGAAGACTGAGGCAGGAGAATGGTGTGAACCCAGGAGGCGGAGCTTGCAGTGAGCTGAGATCATGCCACTGCACTCCAGCCTGAGCAACAGAGCAAGACTCCATCTCAAAAAAAAAAAAAAATTAAATTAAAAAATAAAAATAAGGGCCGGGCACGGTGGCTCAAGCCTGTAATCCCAGCACTTTGGGAGGCTGAGACGGGCGGATCATGAGGTCAGGAGTTCGAGACCATCCTGGCTAACACGGTGAAACCCCATCTCTTCCAAAAAATACAAAAAGCTAGCCGGGCGAGATGGCTGGCGCCTGTAGTCCCAGCTACTCGGGAGGCTGAGGCAGGAGAATGGCGTAAACCCGGGAGGCGGAGTTTGCAGTGAGTTGAAATCCGGCCACTGCACTCCAGCCCGGGCGACAGAGCGAGACTCCGTCTCAAAAAAATAAAATAAAATAAAATAAAAATAAAATTCATATGGTAAGGCAAAGGCAATAGCTCAAACAATTTTGGGGGAAAAAAAGAGAAGAAAGTGGGAGGAGTCACCCTACCCAATTTTAAGAATATCTAGCTATAATAATCAAAAATGTAGTATGGGTAGATGAATAAACACTGACCAATGGAACAAAACAGGGAACTCACACACTGAAGAAATTGCATATCCACTGGAAAACACAAACACACACATACACAAAGAAACCTCCTCAATCTCAACCTCATACCTTGTACAAAAATAACTTAAGATAGATCATATATTTAAATGTAAAACTATAAAACATTTTAGAAAAAACATAGCAGAAATCATCAGGACCTAGGTCTTGGTGAAGAGTTCTTAGAAATAGCACTAACAGCACGATCCATAAAAGAAAGAAAAATGGGTCGGGCGTGGTGGCTCATGCCTGTAATCCCAGCACTTTGGGAGGCTGAGGTGGATGGATCACCTGAGGTCAGGAGTTCAAGACCAGCCTGGCCAACATGGTGAAACCCCGTCTCCACTTAAAATACAAAAATTAGCCGGGAGTGGTGGCAAGTGCCTGTAATCCCAGCTACTTGGGAGGCTGAGGCAGGAGAATTGCTTGAACCCAGGAGGCGGAGGTTGCAGTGAGCAGAGATCGCGCCATTGCACTCCAGCCTGGGGGACAAGAGCAAGACTTCATCTGAAGAAGGAGGGGAAGGGGAAGTGGAAGGGGAAGGGGAAGGGGAGATGATAAACTGGACTTCATCAAAATTAAAAACTTTTGCTCTGCAAAAGGCTCTGTTAAGACAAAAAGATAAGTTACAGACTGGGAGAAAATATTTGCAAATCACCTGGCAAAGGACTTTAATCTAGAATATATAAAGAATTCTCAACACAATGGTTAAAAAAAAATCCAATTATAGCCGGGCGCGGTGGCTCAAGCCTGTAATCCCAGCACTTTGGGAGGCCGAGACGGGCGGATCACGAGGTCAGGAGATCGAGACCATCCTGGCGAACATGGTGAAACCCCGTCTCTACTAAAAAATACAAAAAAACTAGCCGGGCGAGGTGGCGGGCGCCTGTAGTCCCAGCTACTCGGGAGGCTGAGGCAGGAGAATGGCCTAAACCCGGGAGGCGGAGCTTGCAGTGAGCTGAGATCCGGCCACTGCACTCCGGCCTGGGCGACAGAGCGAGACTCCATCTCAAAAAAAAAAAAAAAAATCCAATTATAAAATGGGCAAGAGGCATGCAGATACGTTTTACCAAAGATGACATATGGATGGCAAATAAGCACATGAAAACATGTTAAATGGCCGGGCGCGGTGGCTCAAGCCTGTAATCCCAGCACTTTGGGAGGCCGAGACGGCGGATCACGAGGTCAGGAGATCGAGACCATCCTGGCTAACACGGTGAAACCTCGTCTCTACTAAAAGAATACAAAAAAACTAGCCGGGCGAGGTAGCGGGCGCCTGTAGTCCCAGCTACTCGGGAGGCTGAGGCAGGAGAATAGCGTAAACCGGGAGGCGGAGCTTGCAGTGAGCTGAGATCCGGCCATTGCACTCCAGCCTGGTGGCAGAGCGAGACTCCGTCTCAAAAAAAAAAAAAAAAAAAAAAAAAAAAAAAAAAAAAAAAGAAAACATGTTAAACATCATTAGCCATTACGGACATGCAAACAAACAAAAGCCAGTATCGATACATCTCTATTAGAAGAGTGAAAATAAAAACTAGTGCCAATCCTATATCCTGGCAAAAATGCAGAGGAACTGCATCTCTTATTGTTGGTAGGAATTTAAAATGAGGTACCAACTCTGGGAAATAGTTCGGCAGTTTCTTATAAAACTAAACATATACTTACCATATTATCCACCCTCACACTCCAGTTAAATTATCCCAGAGAAATGAAAATTTATATGCACAAAAACTTATACACAAATGTTCATGACAGCTTTATTTTTAATAGCCCAAAACTAGAAATAACTCAATGTCCTACAATAGATGAGTTAGCAGTTAGACAAACTGGTACATCCACAGCAATTTTTTAAAAAACGAAAAACTATCAGTACATATAGTAAAACTTGGATGGAATTCAAGAGCATCATACTGTGGAGAGGAAACCCATTCTCAAAAAGTTACATATGCTATGTTTGTATCACATATATATTATGCCATTCATAACTTCTTGAAATGACAAAATTACAGTGAAGATTAGTGGTTTCCAGAGGTTAGGGAGGGTGGTGAAAGGATGGGTGATAAGGTGTGACAATAAGTGGGTAGTACAAGGGTTCCTTTGTGGCAATGGAACACTTTTATATATTATGCTGGTGGTTAAAGTGCACAACTACACACACACACACACACACACACACAAAAACTGGTGAAATCTGAATAAGATCTGTAGTTAATAGTATTGTGACAGTGTTGGTTTCTTAGTTTTGACAAAGGTACCATGTTAACATTAAGATATTAACATAAGGGGAAACTGGATGCAGGGTATATAAGGAACTGTACTGTCTTTGTAACTTTTCTGTAAATCTAACATTATTCCAACATAAAAACATTTATTTTATAAAAGCAAAGAAAAAATTTTAATATGACACTATTACACATCAACCAGAATGGCTGAAATTACGGTGAAAATAGCAGGTAGGTAACATTAGCAATACTCTATTTTCCAGTAATTTCCTTTTTAAGCTTTATACCCAGCAGAAATGCATACATATGTTCAACAAGACAATTCTAGAATGTTCATAGCAGCTTTATTCATAATAGCCAAAACTGGAAACAGCCCAAATGCATAGTAACAGAATGAATATAGTATATTTATACAATGCAATACTGTATACAACAGTATGAATGAACAAACTACAACATGCGACAATACAGGTGAGTTGCATAGACATATTGTTGAGTCAAAGAAGCCAGACACAAGAGTACATAATATATTATTTCATTTATTTGAAGTTGAAAAACAGGCAAAATAAATCTATGCTGTTGAATTAATAGATGATCCTTGGGATAGTGGTATAGTAACTGGAAGAGAACATGCATAGGGCTTCTGGAGTACTGGTGATGCGCCAACTCTTAATTTCATACTGGTTTTTGCATGTGTTCACTGTGTGAAAAGTCACACCTGTAAACAATTTGTGTGATTTTCTGTAGGTAAATTATACTTCAATAAAAAATTTACCCAAAAAGCAAACAAACACCAAGTGAGATACCACTATACATGCATTAAAAAGCCTAAAATTAAAAGGGATATCAATCAATACCAAGTGCCAGCAAAGATGTGGAACAAATGAAATGTTCATTTACAGATAGTGAGAATATAAATTAGTATAATCACTTTAGAAAAATGGTTGGCAACCTCTATTAAAGGTGAATATGCACATATTCTATGAACCAGCAATTCCACCCCATTATATACTCATCAGAAATATACACATACATGTTCTCAAAAGACGTGTACAGGAATGTTCATAGCAGTATTATCCCAAACTGAAAATAATCCAAATGTCCTTCAGTACTGCTGGAGCTTGTTAAGGTCAATTACAGCTCAGAATTGCAGTGAAGTTAACCTCCTTGGGGCATCCCCCAATCAATTGGAAACAGCAGCTAGTGGAAAAATATGTCAGCCTCCTGTTTGGTCAGACAATTCTGGGAAGCATTATATATCCAACCTGCATAACACTCTTCTATTGATTTTTCTTCTGTCTCTCTCTACCATCTTTCCCACTCCTGCATCCTGGAGCCAAACCCCAAATAAATTACTGTACTCAAGTTTTTCTCTCTGAAGATCTGCTTTGTACTCAAGTTTTTCTCTCTGAAGATCTGCTCTCAGAGAAGCCCAAACTTCCATGATTCCATTTATATGTGGCTTCAAAACAAGTAAAACCTATCTATGGTGATACAAGTCGGAAGAGTGGCTAGGATAACCAGTGGTGGTAATGATGGGAGGGAGGTTTCTGGAGTGCTGGTTATGTTCCACATCCTGATCAGAGTGGTGTTTAAACAGGCATGTTTACTTTGTAAATCTTCATCAAGCTGTATGCTTAAGATGTGTCCATTTTATAGTATATAAATGTTTTAACTTTAAAAATTAAGGAATGCAGGTGTTGCATGGTACAAGAGATTCCCACTAAGAAAAAAGTGGGCTTTGTAAAGGAAACTGAACTTAAAGGTATTGAAAGACAGATGAACAGCTGGGCGCGGTGGCTCACGCCTGTAATCCCAGCACTTTGGAAGGCCAACGAGGGCGGATCACAAGGTCAAGTGTTCGAGACCAGCCTGACCAACATGGTGAAACGCCGTCTCTGCTAAAAATACAAAAAAACAGCTGGGCGAGGCGGCAGGTGCCTGTAATCCCAGTTACTTGGGAGGCTGAGGCAGGAGAATTGCTTTAACCTGGGAGGCGGAGGTTGCAGAGAGCCAAGACTGTGCCACTGGACTTCAACCTGGGCAACAGAGCAACACTCTGTCTCAAAAAAAAAAAAAAAAAAAGACAGATGAACTGCAATGGCCACACCTAACTTTTTTGGATAATGTTCCTCTCTCATCCTTGGCATAAGAGTACTGATTATGAATACTGAGGGATTTGTTGGAGACTGACATTAGGAGAGGAATGTGAACTATTATAGTGAAAGTTGTAGTAGTAAAACTTACCCATAAGAATGCACCCATTTGAGACTGGCACAAGACATTACAACACTCCTCTAAGTGTGTGGTGAATAGTTAGTTCTTCAGCTTTGCTTTGCATTTCTGCTGTTTGCAAGACTGCCTCACAGAGAGCCAGTCCTCCCCTTTTTCCTCTCCCTTTTCTATTTATTCATTCAACATATATTTGTTCTAGACACTGTGCTAACCACTAGGAATATATTAATCACAAGTAATAGATGTGGTCCCTGCTCTGAGTTTCATTCTAATTAAAAAAAAAACACAACCCACATTAATAACCATACAAATCAATGAGTAAGATTGTAGTACTACAAAGAAGAGATTCCCGGTTTTGACAGCCTATCGGCCTGGTTAAGAAAGAAAGGGTAGGCTTTCTGGAGGAAGTGACACAAGTTGAAATCCGAAAGATGAAAAGAAGTTAACTAGGGAACCAAATAGGTGAGGAGCATGAGTAGTAAGAGGAACAAAGTCCAGTGTGGTTGGAACAGAGAAAGTAAGAGGACATATAGTAGAGGCTGGACAGATCAGCAAGGGTCAGGCTATCTCTGGCCTTGTGGACTGTGTTAAAAAGTTTTATTATCCTAAGGGCAAGTAATGCCAGAAATGGTTTTAATTCGAGAAGTGCCCTGATTATATGTGTGTTTTGAAATAAAAACAATATGGCTGTTGTATGAACAAGGGATAGGAAAAAGATAAAAGTGGATGAAGGGTAGACAGGAGGATACTGCAGTAAGTCAGGAGCAAGGTGATGAAAGCTTGGATTGGGATGGTAGCTGTCAAGATGGAGAGAAGTAAAACTATTCAAAAGATACTTAGAAGGCACATGGGGCACTAACAGTAGCTATAAAATATGATGTTCCATCTTTATTTCTAAACAGAACAAATACACTAATGCATTTTCTTAACCTTGGCTATTAGTCTTGAGTAGCACATTTCTTCCTAGGGAAAAAGTTATGTCACCAGATTGTACCTTAATTGTGGGTGGGATATTCAGAAGCTGCTAAGGACGAATGTGCTCAAGAAGAGAATTGAGCCGGGCGTGGTGGCTCACGCCTGTAATCCCAGCACTTTGGGAGGCCGAGGCGGGCGGATCACAAGGTCAGGAGATCAAGACCACCCTGGCTAACACGGTGAAACCCCGTCTCTACTAAAAAATACAAAAAATTAGCCAGGCATGGTGGGGGGCGCCTGTAGTCCCAGCTACTCAGGAGGCTGAGGCAGGAGAATGGCGTGAACCCGGAAGACAGAGCCTGCAGTGAGCCAAGATCGAGCCACTGCACTCCAGCCTGGGCAACAGAGCCAGACTCTGTCTCAAAAAAAAAAAAAAAAGAAGAGAATTGAGAATTGCTTTCCAGTTGCAAAAGAAGGGGGGGCAAGGCTACAGAACCACCAATGAAGTATTAACACCCAAAAGGCATTTAAAGAAAGAGAAAATAGACATGTGTACAAACAGAAGGGCAGGCAAGAGGCTGCCATCTGTGTGGGAAAAGTTTAAATAGGACTATTCAGATAAACCAAAGCTAGGACAACGCTTCCCAAGACCTACAGAGATTTCTGAAAAATGAGCCATCAAGACATTTGAATGAAGACTGCAGACTCCTCAGGAAGTGAGAAACTCTTGAGGAAAGATGTCTCTACACATTCAGGTAAGTGCTTAAAACAAGGCAGCATATAATTCACCGAGGAGTGCTGCCATATTCCTGATCCCCATGCTGGGGCAGTTGGTGAGGGAACAGCAGGGCCATTATGTTACAGGGACGATTGTATTCCCAGGTGAGAGGGGATAAAAGAGTGAACACTAAGGCTGTCTCCAGAGGTGGAGGGCTAACAGTGAGAAGGTAAAGCTGCTTAGATTTCCCCTGGGGAACTAGATTCTATCAAGGGCTACTCCTGCTTCTCAAGGCAAAGAGCTGTGTCACCACTAAAAGGAAAAATATTGAGGGTCAGCCCAGGATGGGGGCAGTGGCAGAGCAGATCACAGCATTTCCAGCATGTTTGAAAACAACTGTATTAGGCTGTTTTCACACTGCTGTATAAAACTTCCCCACGACTGGGTAATTTATAAAGGAGTCTTGTTTGACAGTTCTGCATGGCTGAGGAGGCCTCAGAAAACAAAATCGTGGCGGAGTGAAGCAGACACGTTTTACGTGGCAGCAGGCGAGACAGGGTTTGTGTAGGACGCGAAAGGGGAAGAGCCCCTCATAAAGATCTCATGAGAACTCTCACAAGAACAGCATGGGGGAAACTGCCCCCAAGATCCAGTCACCTCCCACCTTGCCCCTCCCTCAACATGGGGATGCGGATTATGAAGATTACAATTAAAGATGAGATTTTGATGGAGAAACAGCCAAACCATATAAACAATTTTGTCAACTAGACCCCAGTGGCACCTGGGACCTTGGGACTGACCAAACTGGTGCTACAGAAGCTTTTCTGGAGAGTGGATATAAAGTTCTGGGGAAAAGGTAAGTTTGGGGGAGAATAAGGAAACTAAAGTAATTTGAAGAATATTGTAGATCTGGGCAAAGTTGGGCTGGCAGCTGGCTCTAGCTGGTTATTTAGCAGACCACCCTGTGGTTTGAGGTAATTTCCCCCAGGAGGGCCAACGGGGACTTTGAAGTAAGTATTCATGCCTCTTTAAAAACTTAGTATCCTTAAAACAGGGAAAGACAATAAATGCAGCAGACTTAAGACATTATGGTCCATAGAAACGTTAAGCTTGGATGGAAACTAGTAAAGCTGTTAACCAACGACCACACTAGAAATGGAGTCTGAGTCATTGAACTTGACAGGTGGATTCCTGGATCGAGAATTTTGGGGAGGGAAGGCTATGTCCCAAATTCACTGCAACTTCATTATTGTGGTTTGTGAGGGTCTGCAAAAGTGACTGAATCTTTGTCACTGGACCTCTTTCACATTAATGTCCCCGTGGGAAAGACCAAGTCTTTTTTTAGAACTCCTGCAATGTCACTGCCAGGTGCTTGTAATAGTCCATGGTAGGCATTAAGAGTACAAACTTTGGCTAGACACGGTGGCTATCTGTAATACCAGCACTTTGGGAGGCTGAGGTAGGTGGAGTTTGAGACCAGATTGACCAACACGGGGAACCCTCTCTCTACTAAAAACACAAAAAACCAACCAGGCTTGGTGCTGAGTGCTACTCAGGGGGCTGAGGCAGGAAAATCACTTGAACCTGAGAGGTAGGGGTTGCAGTGAGCTGAGATTGTGCCATTGCACTCCAGCCTGGGTGTTAGAGCAAGACTCAAAAAAAAAAAAAAGTAGAAACTCATGAGCAGTTTTTCCAAGATATTTAGAAAAGTTTGTCTTCTGGGCCAGAAGAAATGGTTTAAGATACATGTTGTGGGTAGGAGAAACTGTATTTTCTCTATATTCCTGCTTCACCTCTAAAGCCCAACAAAGTTGCATGAAATGGCAGACTTTCAGCTGTTAACCAGGCACTTGTCAATATGCTCTTGAAACTGTTCAGTCTATGAATGACTCTAGTCCTCAGTAGTAGAATGAAGAGAAAAATGGCATGGGAATATTTTTCCCCTTTCGTTACCTTAGAGAGAAGTTGCTAGGATCTTAGTCTGTTACCTCTATTTGGGAAATAGTTCATCCAATTTCTATGACTACAGACTACAGTTCAAAGACACCATTTCCTCTTCCAAGGTCCAAAACCCATGGAGTTAAGTCAGACTATATCAAATATTTGGCTCTACCATTTGCTTCAAGGGCATGTTTCTCCAAACTTTTACTTGAGTGCCTGTTGAAAACACAATCCAACATGCTTTCCTCTTCCTATCTGCATTTACCTTGGGTTTCAACTCCATGAATCCGTCATTTGCATTCACCCCATTACTGTTCTCCCCTCTCTTCCTCTATGCTTTGTAGTTCTACTCACAAAGCGTGTTAACTCCAATACTCTTTAAAGCAGCCCTGCCGGATCACGAGGTCAGGAGATCGAGACCATCCTGGCCAACACAGTGAAACCCCCGTCTCTACTAAAAATACAAAAACTAGCCGGGCGAGGTGGCGGGCGCCTGTAGTCCCAGCTACTCGGGAGGCTGAGGCAGGAGAATGGCGTAAACCTGGGGCTGAGATCCGGCCACTGCACTCCAGTCCGGGCAACAGAGCGAGACTCCCCCTCAAAAAAAAAAAAAAAAGCAGCCCTGCTTTTCAAAATTGAGATTTAACTTGAAAGTCACTAATGCAAGCACAAATTCTGCGGTTTTCTACTTTATTTACTTCCTGTTTCCTAACATTTGGAAAGCTTTTGTCTGGTCAGGTATGTCTATGTTCTCTTACTCTGCAGTTTAACTGGCTACATTTTTGCTTTATACCAAGTTCAAACACTAAAATTCTAGGAAGAGTGCCTCTTCCTAGTGTGAATGAGGTTCCTAAAGGTACTCAGACCATAATCCACATGTTATATGTAACAATTGACTGGTCAATCATTTCTACATAATACGTTTACTACTGTCAACTGGTTTTCTGGCCAGGGTACTTTTTCTTGGATGCTTCTAAATTCCTATGAAATGCATCTTCTTGGTCAATGTGATGTGAACTAGGGTCCAGAAACTGACACTCCATTTGACATCAGTGTAGCTGAATTCTCCTAATAAAAAGGTCAACTGTCAGTAGGAATGAGTATGTTTTCTGGTTTTCCCCTGAAATAAAATTGGTCAGTCAATGCTGACAGGCCAGGCATGTTCCTGAGCTGATCTCATTAAATATACACGATTTCTCTATCCTGCAACTACTTCCACAAGCACATTGTTTCATCAAGGTTATCTCAAAACACTAGTACTTGCCATATAGTGTATCATCTGTTCTGTACTTTCTACATTATAGACTGGGTTTTGCTTCCCCTAACACTTGAGTAAAACATACTGCCAAGTTATAGTGGATTTGTATGTTGACACTTCAAGGTTCTCTTATGGCTTAAATGATGGTTACCTCTATTGTACTATTACATTCTTCCCAATCCTAATTTGACACCCGTTCATTTCCTTCCAATTTACCACCTTTGTGTTCCCATTTACATTACTTTCCTTTTCTATTACACCCCATTCCCTCTGAAAAAGAGCCTTTAAACCACATAAAAGGTACTCATCACACAGTCTTTGCAGGTCTTGCATGTTCGGGTAATATTAACATCAGAAGTGAAATCTAAGACGAGCCCTCTTTTTGAGAATCCCAAATTTAGAATCCATTCCCCACCCGACAGCTTTCAGTTAGCTCATCCCACTAAGACAACGGCAAATTATTAAGTATCCTAGGCAGAGGGCTCCAAAGTTTCCCAATTATACATTATGCAGCATCAGAAAAAAATGTTATTATGGATGTTTTATTCATCTACCTCGTCTCCTGCTTTCTAACCCTGAATGAAAACTGCATTCCTGAATGATTGAAGGACATTTTCTTAGATTTCATGGCATATTAAGAAACTTGTGTTAATTTTATCCCAAATTAAAATGTTTTTACTTTTAAATCTTACTTCCAACTAGTGTAATCAGACTATCAATCTGAAATCCCTCAATTATTGAATCAGAAATCCCTCAATTATTAACTGACTGTTAGATCTAACCCCTTTACCTGCACCGCCATGCCTACTATTCTGAATTTCTATTGAGTCAACTCAATTCTTACTTTGCAGGGCCCAGGGTTAAGTAATGTCACACTGACTAAAAGCATATCATCTGATAAATGGTCTTTAAAAACACTAGCTCCTTTCCCAAAAAGCCTGTACTTATCTGCATTGGATCAGATTTCAAAAAGCATTTTACCATATGGTATTTCAATCCCGGTCTCTACTTTGCTACAGTTTTGGCCTAGGAACCTAAATGTCAACGTATTAAATGAGCACACCTGTGATTATAGAAAATCTAGAGTACTGTTGTCTTAAACACATGAGGAAATTTAATCCACAGTAGCCTAAAACCAAGTGTGTGAAACGACTTCCTCATCAACACAAACTAGACGTGTTAGTATTCCAACAATAACCCTACCATATGTATGTGTAGATTTTCAATGTGTGATCATGCTCTACAGCTATTTGCAAAAGTAATGGCGGCTAATTAAAAGTAATGGCAAAAGGCACAATTACTTTTGCACCAATCTAATATTAAGAAGTGCTTTCCACAGCTTCATTCAATATCTGCTTTCCTACAGAATTAAATGTATAGTTGGCCCTCCGTGTTCGTGGGTTTTGCACATGCAGATTCAGCCAACTATAGATCGAAAATACTGGAAAGAAAAAACTTAAAAAAGTAATACAAATAAAAGTAGTTACAACTATTTACATACCATTTACATTTTATCAGGTATTTTAATGTAGCGATGATTTAAAGTATACAGGAGAATATGCATAGGTTACATACAAATACTATGCCATTCTATGTAAGGGACTTGAGCATCTGCAGATTGTGGTATTCACAGCTAAATAGACTGCTCTGTGCAGGGACAGAGGCCCTACAGTGAAGTGAAAAGTAGACACTTGATTGTGGACTAATTTTTCCAGTATTTCCCAAAAACTTACAGCTAACAACATAATATTAAACATGTTTTATTAGCATCTTATACATCTGACACTCTCTCCTAAGCATCCAGTTTATTTTCTAGTCATGGGTTACTTACTAAAAGTCTGTGTAACATGAGCTCACATCAGATCAGAAAACATCAAGCGGGTAGTATTTTTGACCGAATTAACATACAAAAGAAACTGCCTGTATCATGTATATGGGCTCCAAGGGTAGTTCATAGTTCAGCCTCTTCATTCTTTTCTACTTTTGTCACCTGATATAGAAAATGATCTATAAAATCCTTATAAATAAGACATGACTTTTGCCTGTAATGCGTAGGATGAAAAAAGGCCAGTGCTGCATGCTATGAAACAATAGCAACTTTATAGGGGAATCCAAGGTCTGTGTGCACAAAAATTATAAATGCCATTTTCTGCTGTGCTGGAAAAACTGAAGTTTAAAACACAAATCAACTAAGCCTTTCAAGGATGAGGTATCACAACACTGGTAGCTGTTTAATATATTCATTTTAAGTACGACTGGATGCTAAAAAACCAATCACTGTAATTAATAAAGGTGAGGGAAAACACAAAGATCAGCTAATAGGGGTAAAAGATCATTTAGGGTAAAATAAATGTAACATTCTTTATGTTCTCAATCACCTGGGAAGGCAGACTGTGGAGTATCAGGAAATAAGAGTTTTCTTATTTTCAACATGGAGGTATACACTTCAGAATTCAGAAGGTAACTGAGGCTATAAATAGTAATTAAAAGAACAAAACAGAAGAAAGCAGGGGGAGTTCCACTGTCCAGCTGTTGCAATTTTCCTGAAATCTTGTTTTTGAGTCTCTCCTATTTAAGGATAAAACAATTTAGCACACAACAAAAACCTTAAAAAGGGTGCCAGTTGGACCACAAAGCACTGAACTTTCATTAGGATGTAAAAGCCATTTTGAAAAACGATCTCCACTGTATGTCAACTTATTTCACTCCTCAATGCAACATGCAACTCAATGAAATATAATTTGAGTAGTGTTGTGTTGGTATGCATCATGATTATGACTCCAAGAAAAATGTATCTAGTACATTCTAGAGGTTTTGTGGAGGGCGCTGTAAAACAAAGTTTGAAGTAAACAATAATAAAATACAAAAATAAAAAACCAGGGTTTTTTTTCTCCAAATTCCTGGTTTAATAAGGACTTGTTTATTTTGAGGAAAAAAGGTCCCAAACATCAGGCTGTTCACAAAAATAACCCACAGTATCAACTTTAGAAAACAAATCTTAAGACTATAACACTAATTATTTTTCTAGAGGATGCATTTGACATGCCAACTCTCATTCACAAAAATACATTGTTACATTTGTGTTGAACTGCCCCACACAGCACACTAATGTGGGGGTGTAACACACATACTTCTAACTCAAAGCTGCTTTCAGGAGCTACTCAACTAAATGAGATTGCCTTTGCAGTTAGGGAAGCAACTACTGAACTTATGTATGAATGAACAGAACTGTACTCCCTGCATAACAAGAGATTATTTTGGAGACAGTTGATAAAAACCATACATCCTTTTTATTGTTAAGTCATAAAGAGGTATCAAAATTAAAAGCAAAAATTACAGGGTAAGACTTAACAAAACTACTAGGAGCGTCAAAGGAAGTGAAAACGGGACTAGGCGCGGGGCAATATGAATTAATGAACATGGGAAGGACAAGGATGGGGAGAACAGTGAGCATGTGCTGAAGATACTAGGGGAGAGGATCTGGTGAAAAATTTGATCTTAGACAAGCGCCTAGGTAAAGAAATAATGGGATAAGATTTCTAAACCCCACTATGTGCTTAAGAGTCATCCTCGCCATTGGCGCTGTCTCTGTCATCCTCTCCTTCCTCAGCCTCTTTTTCATCATCCTTGATCAACTCCAGCTGTGAGAAACAGACACAAATAGGATGGAGTTAGAGGCACTCCATGTGTCCCTGAGCCCCCCTCCACCACCTTTTTCTTTCCTTTCCCGTGGTTTTCACCTGGTCATCCCCCCGATCTTCATTATCATCATCATCCAGTAGGTCCCCCTCCTCAGCAGAGTCATCTGCACCCCCCTCAGACTCCATCTTCACATTAGTCTCATCTTTCTTCACGGAGCTGCTGCTCTGCTCCTCTTCTGACTTATCGTTCTTCATCTCTACTGGGGATGAGAAGGACAAGTCTGTCTAGGGGCAGTAATGTCCACAGGATGTAGACAATCCCCACTAAGGATCACAGAACTGCAGCACAAATCTACATCCTCCCACACAAATACCCTTCCCAATTCACACTCCCCAAGTTTCATATTACATTGCTTTATATTCCACTATTCCAACTTACACTTTCAAGTGCCTTACGTAACTAACCCAACTATATACTCAACAAGCAGAAAACCCATTTACCTGCTTGTTTGCTCTGTTCCTTTTCAATTTTTTCCAGGTTTTCCAGGAGAGAATCCACTTTTTGTTTTATCTGGGTCAACTCCTTCTTAATGGCCTGAAGGTCATCTCCTTTCACTTTAACATAAACAAAATAATGGATTAAAATCAAATGTACAGAACATATGAGTTAGCAAATACACTGGCACTAGACTACATCAGGAGCAACCAGGAAGAAACAGAGCCAGTACAGATTTCCCTGTAATAAAGGCCCTTGATTCTACTATAAAGCACTTACCGTAATTTTTTTTTTTTTAATATCTTTTAGACCTGGGCTATCGCTACATTGCCCAGTTCTGAGTGCAGTGACTATTCACAGGTATGATCACAGTGAACTCCTGGCCTCATGCAATCCTCCCACCACAGCCTAAATCCCCAGGGTCTTAGCCTGCCCCTAAGCATCTGGGGCTACAGGCATAAGCCACCGCATCAGACCTTCTGTTTTGTTTTACTGCCTTTCATATTTCCAGTTATAGGAGTTCAATACAGAAAAGTTAAAAAATCAACATACTGAACACTATCTGAATTTTAGTTTTTAAATAACCCACAAAAAAACCCCTCAGAAACTTAACACAAACCTCAACTACATAAAGTCAAATGACATCTTTCAAATCACCTAGCTGTTGCAGTCTAGAATTGGCCACTCAGTCACAATCTTGTCTCCTCCATTATTTTGGATTTTTAAAATTATTTTTCTTGAGATAGAGTTCGCTCGTCACCCAGGCTGGAATGCAATGGCACAATCTCGGCTCACTGCAACCTCTGCCTCCTGGGTAAAAGTGATTCTCCTGCCTCAGCCTCCCAATTAGCTAGGATAACATGCATGCACCACCATCCTGGCTAATGTTTTGTATTTTCAGTAGAAATGGGGTTCCTCCACGTTGGACAGGCTGGTCTCGAACTCCCGACCTCAGGTGATCCGCCCGCTGGGCCTCCCAAAGTGGTGGGATTACAGGCATGAGCCACCACGCAGCTGGCCTCTTCCATTATTTTGAATACAGAAAGTTATGTGGCACAACAATATTTTAATTGCATTAGCTTCCCTATTTCAAAACGTAAGAGGTACCAAAATCACAAAATGAAATAATACATACACTTTCCAGACTTGGAAGATCCCCGCTGTCCACTCTTAGAATTGAAGCCACTTTTGCCCCTTCGTGAGGTGTTGCCTGATACACGCTGACGTTTCGAGGGCACTACAGCCCGAGCAATAGGAGGAGGAGGAGGTACACGTGCTGGGTAACTGTACATCCTATTGGGTAAAGGAAAATGGAATTCATTCAAACCTAACATTATCTCAGCACAATTCAACATACCTTATGATAAATAATCAACGAATATTGTCTCTCAGTCGTTTCTTTTTATTAAATTTCATTAAGAAGGCCAGCAAAAACCTCCATAATGGGGTTTAGAAATCTTATCCTATTATTTCTTTACCTAGGCATATAAAATAGTTTTAATACTGCAGCAACTTTTCCTTAAGAAAAACATACATATCAAATTATATGGTTGGCTGGCCTTTAGCACTGGATATAAATGGTTTCTCTGTACTAATGGAAGTATTAACAGGGTATTTATTGTAATGAATAGCCTTTGTTTGGATCTTATTCTTTTCATATATACATTACAAAAAACAATTCACGTAAGGTCAAATACTCTTAAAAAGGTTCCAATTAAAAGGGTATGTAAACAGTGGTATTTAGCATTAGCGAAACCTGATTCTTTTCACCCACAGAAGCAAACAAATTATTACAACTAGTGATAAAAGGTTGAACCACATAAAATTTCACATCTATAAAATCAGGGCAATTTCATGTAACTGAGGGAATCATAGCAAAATGTGTTGACTGAGTATAAATACTACTGGTATAAAATATCTCATATAAAAAAAAACAGGCAGTATCATTTCTAACTAAATTTACGCTTAATTCCAACAGGGCAGAGACCACTGTCTATCTTGTTCACTATTTACCTGTGTCTAAATGCACTGGCCAGTACACACTTAGCACTCAATAAATACTGGTTGCTCAACTAACTGATGTTTCTATTAGAAATCTTAATTTCAAATGTCTTATAATAATAAATTTAGTATCCCAGTGATTGATAAAGATACTCAAAAGCAGTAGCTTGGTACACTTACATTTGTAAAGAGAAAATTCAAAACAGAACAAAATACTTCTTACACGGACATCAGTTCTAAACTTTCTACATCCCACATTATCATTTCCATTGTGGCAACATATGAAAAAGTCCGGGCCGGGCGCGGTGGCTCAAGCCTGTAATCCCAGCACTTTGGGAGGCCGAGACGGGCGGATCACGAGGTCAGGAGATCGAGACCATCCTGGCTAACACGGTGAAACCCCATCTCTACTAAAAATACAAAAACTAGCCGGGCGAAGTGGCAGGCGCCTGTAGTCCCAGCTACTCGGGAGGCTGAGGCAGGAGAATGGCCTAAACCCGGGAGGCGGAGCTTGCAGTGAGCTGAGATCCGGCCACTGCACTCCAGTACGGGCGACAGAGCGAGACTCCGCCTCAAAAAAAAAAAAAAAAAAAAAAAAGAAAAAGTCCTTTAATTCTACAAGCTTTTTAAAAATGCAACTAACTTAATGCAAAGGCCCAGGTACTCTACAAAAATACACCTACCAACTGCTCTGCCTAACTCCAAAGATTTCTTAAAAAATAAATATGATATAATCAAGAACTTAAAAAATTTTATTAATCATTTTTGTCATAATACTCTCTCTTATACATATACAATGGTGGCAAGTTATTCTGAGTTGTAGTATCTCCAATCTTCCTGTAGTGAAAATATTTACAAGTCTCATTGCTAATTCTCTCCTCTGTTAACCTAAAGTGTTTTCCACAGTACATCAACAAAGTAATGTTTAATCTTGTCCCAAGAGTGGCTATGGACAGGAACATTTTCCTAAATTAAAAAAGAGCAAGGAAAGATGAGGTGGAAGACTGGTTGAGCCCAGGAGGTGAGAGAACCATGACTGCTCCACTGCACTTGAACCTGGGGAACAGAGCAACACTGTCTCAAAAGGAAAAAAAAAAGTTGGCATTTCCCCTAAGTATGGTTAATCTGTTAGTTTACTCCATTCATGGGAATTAACGCCAAAAAAAAAAAAAAAAAAAAAAAAGAACTTTTTATTATCACTACTACTTTCCCATTTTGACATAAAACTTTTGCTCTTGACCAAAATATTTCAAAGTATGATACAGAAACTATAAAATATCAATGTTCAGAAACTGATATCCTTTGTGTGAGATAACACTTACACAAATTGCATAATAACAATTTCTGGAGGTAAATCAAAATGAGTTATCTGTATCCATGGGCATTAAACTAAGCTTAAGCCCCAGTCCAATGGATATAAATATCTAATCTACTTCCTAAGCCACTAACCTTCACCGGCACCCGCATCTAAACCAATGAGCTAGCTACCTAGTTTCCTACTGTCACTGGAATTTCCTTTTAAAATCTACTATTTCATCTGACCATAACCAAAATGAAGCAAGTAATACAGTTTTGTTTTGAATCTATGTAACAATCCCATGAACACAATTAGGAGTCAAATTCTCTACTTTTCTGAAGAAAAATATTTCACAATCTTTCAGCCAGTAGGGCTTAAAGGGCTTTTAGTTACACAGAATGCTGCTCAGGCAGAAATGGACTCTCATTCACATTTGAGGAAGTAGTCCTTGCCTTGAAAAATGTTGAGGATAAGTGTGAAAATAGAAAAAAAACATAAATAGTGTGACAACCTTTAAGTTAAAAGGGATATATATTAAGAAGCTCAGTATGACTACTTCAAGCACCAGCTAAAAATTAACTAGAAATTCTCACTGAGAAAGCTATACAATAGGCAACAATAGCTGCTGATTATTTACCGATTAAGCCTAGGCAGTTAAAATCTTTTACCAGGGGAAAAAGAATTAATTCTAGGAGAGTTATAACTGCACCCATAATCAAACTCGATGGTAAGTGTTGGTATAAAATCAAGTCAGATTAAAAGTAATTAACTACCTCGGCTGGGCGCGGTGGCTCAAGCCTGTAATCCCAGCACTTTGGGAGGCCGAGACGGGCAGATCACGAGGTCAGGAGATCGAGACCATCCTGGCTAACACGGTGAAACCCCGTCTCTACTAAAAATACAAAAAACTAGCCGGGTGAGGTGGCGGGCGCCTGTGGTCCCAGCTACTCAGGAGGCTGAGGCAGGAGAATGGCGTGAACCCGGGAGGCGGAGCTTGCAGTGAGCTGAGATCTGGCCACTGCACTCCAGACCGGGCGACAGAGCAAGATTCCGTCTCAAAAAAAAAAAAAAAAAAAAAAGTAATTAACTACCTCTTGAAAGAAATTAAAACACTCTAGAGACATTAATTACCTGAATAGATTAAGAAAAAACACGGCCGGGCGCGGTGGCTCAAGCCTGTAATCCCAGCAATTTGGGAGGCCGACACAGGCGGATCACAAGGTCAGGAGATCAAGACCATCCTGGCTAACACTGTGAAACCCCGTCTCCACTAAATACAAAAAAACTAGCCGGGCGAGGTGGTGGGAGCCTGTAGTCCCAGCTACTTGGGAGGCTGGCGGAGCTTGCAGTGAGCTGAGATCTGGCCACTGCACTCAGCCTGGGCAACAGAGCGAGACTCTACCTCAAAAAAAAAAAAAAGACAAAACACACCAGCCAGGCATGGAGACTCATGCCTGTAACCCCAACATTTTGGGAGGTGGAGGCAGGCAGATTACGAGTCCAGGAGTTCAAGACCCGCCTGAACAACATGATGAAACCCCATCTGTACTAAAAATACCAAAATTAGCTGGGCCTGCTGGCACACACCTGTAATTCTAGCTAACTCAAGAGGGCTCAGGCAGGAGAACTGCTTGAACCCGGAAGGCAGAGGTTGCAGTAAGCGGAGATCATGCCATTGCACTCCAGCCTCAGTGACAGAGCAAGACTCCCTTTTAAAAAAAGAAAAAAAAGACAAAACACACCAGCTGGATGCAGTGGCACACCTGTAATCCCAGCTACTCAGGAGGCTTGAACAGAGGAAGGAAGCAGAGGGGGTTGCAGACAGCCACTGTGCTCCAGCCTGGGAGACAGAGTAAAAGCTTTTATCTCCCCTACCACACACACACAAAAAAAGAATGTCTACCCCAATTTCCAAATGTAAAAGCATTACAAGACACGTACTAAGAAAAGGTTTTCAGAGGGAAAATTCTTAAATCGAAATTCTGACCGTAAGACATTAGCTGCAACACAGTGACATTTCCTGGGCCTCAAAAACCTGACTAATAATACATGTCAACACTATAACAGAGTAGAAAAAATTAGAAGTTAATCTATTAATAAAGCTATCATTTATCATTTGGTGCATGGACTTACTTAATGGACCACAGCTGGTTCTCATCTTAAAAATGTCAACAGATTTTGCCGGACAGGGTAGCTGACACCTGTAATCCCAGCACTCTGGGAGGCTAAGGCGGGCTGCTCATTTGAGGCCAGGAGATGGAGACAGGCCTGACCAACGTGGTGAAACCCAGTGTCTACTAAAAATACAAAAACTTAGCCAGGTGTGGTGGCACACTCCTGTAATCTCAGGTACTGTGGGGGCTGAGGGACAAGAATCGCTTGAACCTAAGAGGTGGAGGTCGTAATGAGTCAAGATCGCACCACTGCACTCCAGCATGGATTACAGAGTTAAGACTCCGTCTCAAAACAAAAATTAAGAGAACCAAAGGAGCCGTTTTTTTCCATTCTAGGTCCAGTAAATACTACTTAAATGAACTACCAATTGATGATAGACATCTGCCTCAAACTCTTAACTGTGTAGATAAAAAGAAACACCGATATAAAAGTTTAATATAGGTTTATATTACAATTTAAATAACAATACGTCAAACCTGTGACCCAGAATACAATCTATTCGTAACGTAGTTGGAATTCTTGCTTTTGTGCTTAAAAATAAAATCAACCAGCAAAATTTCTGTACCTTGTGTTTTATTTCTAAACTGAAATAGATGATTTCTAATGTTATTTGCAAGTACTTCACCACACCACAAACACCTGTCTTCGTTAGTCTAGCACCAGTTTACGTGGATACTATCAACTGCAAGCACCAGTCATTTAAAATATAAAATGATTAAATTGTAAACCAGTATCTCATTTGCTCACCACTGGAGCTATACAAGGTATTCACCACATGGGGAAACTCTAACATAATTTTTAAAGAAAATGTAATTCTGGTAATTAAGGGGGAAAAAATGGAAACAGGTTATTACCACATTGTTGGGTTAGCCTTGTCCAAAGATCACTGATACGGGTTGGGGAACACCACATACCTCCCTACTACCAAAGAATAGGTAGCAATAGTTCCTATACTGAGCCAATGGCATCAATCAATAATTGGTTCTGTAATATTCTATCAGAAAGAATTACAGATATTAGTATTTAGGGATATTTTTGCAAATTCTAAGTCATTTGACTGAAAATGGCTCCACTGACTGACAACTTGGAAACAGAGAAGAAAAAATACATTAAATGTACGTACTTATTTTAAGAGGAATAAAATTTGACATCTTAAAATATGCAAGATAGCATATTAAGGGAAAAAGTGGTTTCATTAGGAAACTATCTTAACACAAAACCAGACAATTTGAAAATGCACCTGAAAACTTTGAGTCAAAAAGAATCTAGTCTGTAACATGAAGGTTGCTTGAGTCCTAGATCAATCCTCAATTCAGAAACTTGACTGGATTGAAGACTTTTAAGAAAGGGGAGGCCGGGCGCGGTGGCTCAAGCCTGTAATCCCAGCACTTTGGGAGGCCGAGACGGGCGGATCACGAGGTCAAGAGATCGAGACCATCCTGGCTAATACGGTGAAACCCTGTCTCTACTTAAATACAAAAAACTAGCCGGGCGACGAGGCGGGCGCCTGTAGTCCCAGCTACTCGGGAGGCTGAGGCAGGAGAATGGCGTAAACCCGGGAGGCGGAGCTTGCAGTGAGCTGAGATCCGGCCACTGCACTCCAGCCTGGGTGGCAGAGCAAGACTCCGTCTCAAAAAAAAAAAAGAAAGGGGAAAAAAAAAAATCCCTGGCTTTTGCTTCTGTATATGGCCTCAGCCTCCTAAGTAGCTTGGATTACAGGTACACGAAAATTACCAAAACAAGCCAAATTAGGTTTTGTAATTTTTCTAGAGATGGGGTTTCACCATGTTAGCCATGCTGGTCGTGAACTCCACCAGTCTCAACCTCCCAAAGTGCTGCAATTACAGGCATGAGCCACCGTGTACAGTACCAAAGAATTTAAACATTACTCATTTGTCATGATATTCAACAACACACATACTCCCACATGTCAGTGTCGATGTTCACCAAAGATAAAATTTTAAACCAATAGTGTGGTGCGATTTTTATTTTTTAAACAACTGAAATTGAGGCTAGGCGTAGTAGTTCATGCCTTTAATCCTAACACTTTCGGAGGCAGAGGCAGACAGATTGCCTGAGGTCAGGAGTTAAAGAGACCAGCCTGGTCAACATAGCGAAACCCAGTTTCTACTAAAATGCAAAAAAATCAGCAGGGTGTGCGGCATGCACCTATAGTCTCAACTACTCAGGGGGCTGAGGCACGAGAACTGCTTGAACCTGGGAGGCAGAGGTTGCAGTGAGCTGAGATCGCACCACTGCATTCCAGCCTGGAAGACAAAGCAAAACTCTGTCTCAAAAAAAAACTGAAATTGAGTCGCATGCAGTGGCTCTGTGTAATAATCCCAGCACTTTGGAAGGCCAAGGCAGGCAGACTGCTTGAGCCCAGGAGATCAAGACCAGCCTCTGTGAGACAAACAAAAAAAAAATTGCATTGGCTTATGCCTGTAATCCCAGCACTTTGGAAGGCCGAGGCAGGCCGATCATGAGGTGAGGAGTTCAAGACCAGCCTGGCCAACATGGTGAAACCCCATCTCTACAAAAATACCAAAATTAGCTGGGTATGGTGGCGTGTGCCTGTAATCACAGCTGCTTGGGAGGCTGAGGCAGGAGAATCACTTGAACCCAAGAGGAGGCTGCAGTGAGCCAAGACCGCGCCACTGCACTCCAGCCTGGCGACAGAGCGAAGCATTTACAAGGAAGGAAGCGAGGAAGGGAGGAAGGAAGGGAGGAAAGAAAAAGAAAAAATAAAAAGAAAAAAAATTAAGTATTTTTAAAATAAAAAAAAGCTGAAATTACATAACAGTATTTTGAAGAACATAAGCCCACTGATTCCTTTATTCTCGTTCCTTTATTCTCATTTTATCAAGATAGAAGAGTAAAATACAATAAAATAAATTACAAAAATAAAATACAAAAAAAATCCTTACAATAAAATTGCTTTCAAGGAACAGATATGACTGCTAGGGAACAGAGTGAAGGAAAAGTGGTTGAAGACAAAGGTGCATTTCAGAGAATTGGGAACTATTTCTATCTTGGTTATAGTGATGATATTATATGACTATGCATTCTGTAAATCAAATCTGATGCAGGAATTATACACCAAAAGGGTGATTTTTATTGTATGTTTTCTATGCTGACTCCAATTTACCTGTCCATTCACTTGAAATATCTGTGTAAGATTTCTGCCTTTACCAGTACCTACCTTCGTCAAAGGTCACCAATGACACTAATTCAAAAAGACATTTTCTAAATTCTTCCACTATTAATGACATCTGACAGAGCTCATCTGCCTTTCTACTCTTTTGACGTATATTCATACAGCTTCCAAGATAATTCATGCTTCTGTGTTTTGTCCTATTTTTCATTTTGGCATTTTCAATCTCCTTTGCTCATTTTTTCCTTATCACCACATTCTTTAAAGGTCACAGTACCCCCAGAATCTCTTTTCTGTTTCCACTCATCCAGTATTGTGGTTTTATAAACTCTAAGCAGATGACTCCCTTAGAACCATATAAACAACTGCTTAATCTCTCTCCAAATG
This sequence comes from Trachypithecus francoisi, assembly GCF_009764315.1. NCBI lineage: Eukaryota > Metazoa > Chordata > Mammalia > Primates > Cercopithecidae > Trachypithecus > Trachypithecus francoisi. The sequence continues at coordinate 85,061,583 of NW_022681468.1, read as the reverse complement.
GATCAACTTTAACATGTCCACAACTGATCTATGATATTTGCTCCTCACCTTAGCTCCTCCCAATCACTGTCACTGTAAATTCCATACTTCCAGTTGTCCAGACAAAAACGCTGGCTACATCTTTGATTCCTCTCTCAGGCTTCACAACACAAGCAAATTTCTCACAGCATCACCTTCAAAATCCATCTGCTTTTCATCACTCCCATTGCCATTTCCGTGGTCCCACCAAAAATCACTGCTTCTCTGGTGGATAAATCTAACAGCCACCTATTATCTTTCTCAATAAGAGTGATCTTGTTAAAATATGACTAAGACCCTCCCATTCTCTTTACAAAGCCCTCTAATAGCTTCCCATCTCATTCAAAGTAAAAGCTAAAGACATTATGCCTTATGCCACTATGCCCAGCTAATTTTTTGTATTTTTGGTAGAAATGCGGTTTCACGGCCGGGCGCGGTGGCTCAAGCCTGTAATCCCAGCACTGTGGGAGGCCGAGACGGGCGGATCACGAGGTCAGGAGATCGAGACCATCCTGGCTAACACGGTGAAACCCCGTCTCTACTAAAAAATACAAAAAACTAGCCGGGCGACGTGGCGGGCGCCTGTAGTCCCAGCTGCTTGGGAGGCTGAGGCAGGAGAATGGCGTAAACCCGGGAGGCGGAGCTTGCAGTGAGCTGAGACCCGGCCACTGCACTCCAGCCTGGGCGGCAGAGCGAGACTCCGTCTCAAAAAAAAAAAAAAAAAAAAAAAGAATGAAAAGACGTCAGGTGCAATGGCTCACATCTGTAATCCCAGCACTTTGGGAGGCCAAGGCAGATCACCTGAGGTCAGGAGTTCGAGACCAGTCTGGCCAATATGGTGAAACGTCTCTACTAAAAATAGAAAAAAATAATAATTAGCCAGGCATGGTGGCAGGCACCTGTAGCCCCAGCTCATTGGGAGGCTGATGCAGGAGAATCACTTGAAACTGGGAGGTGGAGGCTGCAGTGGGCCAAGATCGAACCACTGCACTCCAGCCTGGGCAATAGTGCAAGACTCTGTCTCAAAAAAAAGAAAGAAAAAGAGATGAGAAGAAAAGAGCTGACAGTAAATCAGTCTCTATGAAGGCTAGCAAGATGTCCCACAATGACTGAGAGTTCTTTTAACTTTAAAAAGTGTCCATCCTCAGGCGTAGGAGTTACCTTTTGGGGCTGGTAGCACCAGAGTTTTATTTATGTCTTTAACTGGAAAGTATCCTGATGTAGGGTCCACGAGATATGACAAAAAAGAATGACTGTCCATAAGTCAGTGATGTGTCCTTTTTCAACTGAAATGTCACATCTGTTTTCAATTGAAATGTCATTCACATACCATAAAATTCAACATTTAAAAGGGTGCCGCTCCGTGGTTTTTATTAGTTCTGCAATATCACCACTATCTAATTTGAGAACAATTTCATAGGTGATCAATTATAAGGGAAAGTGGTGCTGCAATTTATTACATCTGAAGAAAATATATCTAGTTTTTATCTATAGTTTTAGTATGAAAACACAGTAGTATTTGTGGCACAAATCGGAACACATATACATCAAGTCTTTTATGAGAATTTTTTAAAGAATAGTGCCAGGTTTGGCCAGGCACAGTGGCTCACGCCTGTAATTCCAGCACTTTGGGAGGCCAAGGTAGGTGGATCATGAAGACAGGTCAGGAGTTCGAGACTAGTCTGGCCAACATAGTGAAACCCCATCTCTACTAAAAATACAAAAAATTAGCCAGGTGTGGTGGTGTGCACCTGTAATCCCAGCTACTCGGGAGGCTGAGGCAGTAGAATCACAAGAACCCGGGGGGCGGAGGTTGCAGTGAACCGAGATCGCACCACTGCATTCTAGCCCAGGCGACAGCATGAGACTCCGTTTCAAAAACAAAAAAGCAGCATAATGCCAGGGTAGCTGTTGACAAACGTCAATTTCATGTACATGCCAGATCTATTTTTAGATATATTTTTAGAGTACTTCCCAATCTTGCTTAAAAGATCTATTTTTAGAGTACTTCCCAATCTTACTTTTTAAAAGACTCTTCAATAACTATAGCTTCAATAACTATAGCTTTGAATACTTGTGCATTCCCAACATCGTGATAAAAATTCACTTTTATTACAACACTTTTCACAAAACAAAACCAGTGCCTTCAAATGAGTAATATTAAAAGAGGGCGGGGTGCAGTGGTTCACACGTGTCATCTCAGCACTTTGCGTGGCCAAGGCAGGAAGATCTCGAGCCCAGGCGGGTGGACTGCCTGAGGTCAAGAGGTCAAGACCGGCCTGGCCAACGTGGAGCAACAGTCTCCACTGAAAAGACAAAAATCAGTTGAAAATACAAAAACTAGTTGTGTGTAGAGGTGCACACCTGTAATCCCAGCTACCTGGGAGACTGAAGCAGGAGAATCACTTGAACCCAGGAGGAGGCAGAGGTTGCAAGCTGAGATCAACCCACTGCACTCCAGCCTGAGTGCCAGAGTACGGCTCCATCTCAAAAAAAAAAGAAAAAAAAAGAAAACCTCCTGGACACTGATTTTTACTCCCATTTACGTAGGAAGACCCAGAGCTTTCAAACACCTCTGAGCCAATTTCCCATCTTCTTTTATTAAACAATTTAACATAGTCAATGCAGTATCACTATGTTACCATTTAGAATAAACTTCTAAACTTTATGAAGATGAATCTTCAGAATGACTTCTGGGAAGATATTAATACCATTTTTCTAAGTTGTTATTCCACCAGGTTATACCCAACCTATTTCCCCAGGTCCAAACTGACCTAATGTTTTCCAAACCAGCAAAAAACTCCTGTATCTGCCCGTCTCCCCACTAACCAAACACTCCTCCTCCTTTCACCTTCATTAACATCTATCCTGTAAGACATGGACTCAATTCTCCAACCCACCTTGAGTAAGTTCCCTTCGTGTGGACACCTCCTTAAATTCATTTTCCCAACAAAGATCTCAGTACTATAAAAGTCAGCTCTTTGCCAGCTATTACCTAGTTGCTCCACTAGTTATCAGTTATCATTATCTATTAGCTGACATTAGAACAAAAGTTAGACGTTAAAAGCTGACATTAGAACAAAATAAGACATTACTTTTCACTGACACTCAATAGAACTCAATAGAACAAAAAAAGACATTACTTTTCACTGACACACAATATGCAGCAATATATCAGACAGTAACTACCAGCATCAGCTGGGGCAAAAATAATTGCGGTTTTGCTTTTTACCGTTCAAAGAAGAATTACGTTTGCTCCAACCTAATATATTTTTGTCTATTGAAAAACTAAAGAGGTCACCAATTTAAGACCCAATGGCATTGTTAAGAAATGTGAAGACATTTCTGCAAACGTGATTTCTTTAGATTCCCTGCAGTATGTATCTCATTTTCTCAACTAATGTTTTCCAAAGTCCTCGCTCAAATTTTCAAAAATATCCTTATTCACAATGTGCCTTGCCAAGGAAAGACTTCTTAATGTGAACTATTTAACTATTTAACGAGAAGACTGCCACCGTATACTGCTAAAACTTGATATACTCATAATTTAAAACATCAACTGAGAGTCCATGACATCCCTGAAATTATACCCAAAGTGTGAGTTTATTAAATTGGTCGGAATTGAGCCATGACAAAGAAATAGGATAATAATACACAGAAATACAACCACTTCCGTACTCTTTGCATCAGTGATTCTCAACTCTGACTGGACAAAAGAATGCACAGAAAGCACTGAAAAATATTCTAGTACTTAAGAAAGTCTGCAAAAGACTAGTTATTTAAGAAACCCTATAGGAGAAGTTGGCATGAGTATGTTTTAAATGCGGTCAAGCAATTACCATGTGCAGGAAGGATAAAGGGCAGATGCTTCAGATAAACTCAGGTGCCTTCAAGACACCTGACCATTTATGCCTAGTGTTCCATTACTGGAATGCTAAGCTTGTTGGAGTTATTTATACCCTACTGCGTTAGGTCTGCATTACCAAGGTCTGACGGCAAAAATTCAAAAAATTGCAATCTCAGTAATAAATGGGTTTAGTTCATTAGTAAAGAAAAGTCCTGATTTATTTTCAACTGTAAGTTCTGCATTGATTCTTATTTTATTTTTTGAGACTGAGTCTCACTCTGTCACCTAGGCTGGAGTGCAGTGGCGCGATCTCAGCTCACTGAAACCTCCATCTCCTGGGATCAAGCGATTCTCCTGCATCATCCTCCCGAGTAGCTGGGACTACAGGTGCACGCTACCATGCCCAGCTAATTTTTTATTTTTTAGTAGAGACAGGGTTCCACCGTATTGGCCAGGCTGGTCTTGAACTCCTGACGTCGTGATCCACCCGCCTTGGCCTCACAAAGTGCTGGGATTACAGGCGTGAGCCACCGTGCCCGGCTAATTTTTATTTTTTAAGAATTTCAAAATTTTCAACAAAAATAAAAATAATTACAAAACTCCTTAGTTTTCAAAATGTTCATACGTAACTGTAAAAATATGAGGAAATGGCCAGGCACAGTGGCTCACACCTGTAATCCCAGCACTTTGGGAGGCCAAGGTGAATTAATCACCTGAGTTCAGTAGTTCGAGACGAGCCTGGTCAACATGGTGAATGAAACCCAGTCTCTAATAAAAATACAAAAATTAGATGGGGGTGGTGGTGCATGCCTGTAATCCCAGCTACTTGGGGAGCTGAGGCAGGAGAATAGCTTGAACCGAGGAGGCGGACGTTGCAGTGAGCCAAAATCATGCCACTTCACTCCAGCCTGGGTGACAAGAGCAAGAGTCCATCTTAAAAAAAAAAAAAAAAAAAATCTGAGGAAACCACTAATGTCAAATAAAAAAAAATAAATTTTGATGATGCATTAAGCATGCTCAACCGCACCATCTTAATAGGGCATTCAAGGCCCTTTACAATCTGGATTTAAATTCTTTTTCAGGTCTTACTCTTCTGGCCTTTTAATGACTACCTACCATATTCTATGAGGTTATTTCTCAAACAGAAAGTGTATACTTTCGTGTCTGACATTTTCAGTGTATACTCTATGGTATTTAACGGCTGACTTGATTCCTTTACATTAACTCCCATGCATGACTAACTCAGTTCAAACGTTAAGCATTCGCCTATCAGTAATTTTTATTCCAAAATCAGAGACGGAATTGTTATATACAGTAATAACATTAAAATACTAATGATTGGAATACTGGCATTCTAAGACAAATAGTAGTACTATGCTTCATATAAAGTAATATGCTTTATATATTGCATTTTTAAAGTGTATTGCACGTAATAGTTTGCTCCATATACTTACATATACTGCATGAGTTTAAACACAACAAGCCAAATAAGTCTAACATTTACTTCATGTTAACTGAGACTGATATCAGATTGTCAATATGGTAACACTCTTAAACACATCATTCTATTTCCTGTTTAGTATTTGCTATCATCAGTTCTAAATGTATTACCCAAAGCCACCCATAACCCAGTCCCTAGTCACCACACTCAGCGAATTCTTTTGTATTTTTAGTAGAAACAGGCACTATGAAATAATGCATTAAAATCATTATCACCCTACCTAATAATCTACTTAAGGTTATTTTTTTGTTTTGGAGGAAAGGGAATATGTTTGAAAACATCTTTGATGTTCATCGCCACAAACTAGAAAAACAAAATGGTTCTCATTAATAGCTGTTTAGCAGAAAGACAAAACACTTTTAACATACCTATCATAATAGTCCCGTTGAAAGTCATAGTCCAAGTCAAAAGAGGAGCTGAAAAATAAATACCGAAAAGGGTTAATTTGGAAATGTTGCTACTAATTCACAACATCAGGTGAGGGGAGAACCATGCCAAATAAACCACAACAGATAGATCAACAAGATTAGCACTGAATGATCCCCAATCATTCATACAATAAATCACTCAATTCCAATCACCTTAGACCACTGGAAATGTAGTGGTCAAATTGGTAATTCAGGTTAAAATTCACTAAGATTTTCACATACGACATAGTTAAACTGAACACTGAAAAAAAGAACGGTAAACTAAACATTTGTATACCACACTTCTTCCCTCTCTTACTCTGGTGTCTTAGAAGCTCAACGATCCTGTAGAAGTATTTCAGGCTATGCTATAAATATCAAACTACTCTTAAATATCAATAGCAAAAACCTCAGGGATTTTTAATTCTCTAGTAATTTTCTCTAGGGCAAAAGAGAGACATATTAACACAAAAATAATAAAACCTCATTTATACACAGATAAAACACAGTACACTTAACCCTCCCCACATCCAGAAAACAGATAGAGAAGATGCCCACTGATGGACACAATGCAGTTATAAATAATAAAGTTTCCGGACCTGAGTAGAGGGGACGGAGAAGGGTGTTCTGTTACTGACCCGTACATCTCCGCTGCAGATCGTTTCACACCTGCTTTTCCTCGGTTCACTTTTGGCTCTGCAGCCAGGTTAATATCTGAAAAACAAAAGCAAAAATTTTAGTGACAACTTTGTATCCAGGTAAAACAAACTACAAAGTTAATTTTTTTATTTTTGAGACATAGTTTCGCTTTGTTCCCCAGGCTGGAGTGCAATGGTGCCAACTTGGCTCACTGAAACCTCCACTGCCCGGTTCAAGGGATTCCCCTGCCTCAGCCTCAAGAGTAACTATGACTACAAGCGGGCACCACCATGCCCAGCTAATACAAAGTTGAGAAAATCTGAAACAAAACAAGTCATCTTTTTTTTTTTTAAAGACAGGGTCTCACTGTCATACAAGCTGGAGTGCAGTGATGCAATAACGGCTCAATATAGCCTAGACCTCCAAAGCTCGGGTGATCCTCCCATCCAAGTAGCAGGCACTACCAAGGCTGGCTAATTTTTTTATTTTTCATAGGGACGAACTCTTGGGGTCAAGTGATCTGCCTTGACCTCCCAAAGTGCTGGAATTACAGGTGTGAACTACCATGCTCAGCTTCATCTCTCCTTTTAATATTAAAAAGGCTCATAAATTTTTACAAGGCTAAGACTTCATCTTCCATATATTTATACTCTCTTCTGTACCATTCAAGTGTTCCTGAGACATAACATTAAGTCTGTCTTTGGTACTCTCCACCCTCAGGTCCCACTTTAACTCAACTCTCCCCATTCAAGGCACTGACTGTTCACTCAGTTACTATTACAAGGGAAAACTATCAATGGTTACCTTTCCAAAAATGGTTCAGTTCATTCCGAATTATTACAAATATATTAAAATATACACCAATCCACAAAATAATATACTGCAGTGTGACACCCTCAAATCATCCTCAAAGGCAACTTCAGATTTCCCTTATAAGTAAGGATTAGCTGTACTGCATGTAAAACATCCGGAGTTAACAACTGCTTTCTGAATAATTCATAAGTTGCTTAAACAGCCTTTACACACACCAAAAAAATAAAAGAGCAAAGGAAACAACCCTACATTTCAAATACAATTTGTAACACGTAAGCCCAGCTACCTACCCTGCCACCCATGACCTTCCAAACAAGAATTCATCTTCTCTTTGTTCTAAAAACCCCATGTCAGAAAGCCAAAATTCAGTTTTTTAACTTCCCAGTCGTGCTAAAGCACTCAGTCAACAGTACCTCCATTTTCATATATACTGCTTTTATTAAAATGAGTCTCATTTTAATACACACATGCCCCAAAATATACAAATTCCATATATATATTTTTAGACGGAGTCTTGCCCTGTTGCCCATGCTGGAGTGCAATCACGGCTCACACTGTAACCTGCGCCTCCCAGGTTCAAACAGTTCTCCTGCCTCAGCCTCCTGAGCGGCTGGGATTACCGGCACCTGCCACCACGGCCTGCTAATTTTTTGTATTTTTAGTAGAGACGGCTTTTCGCGGTGTTAGCCAGGATTGTCTCCATCTCCTGACCTCATGACCGGCCCAACTCAGCCTCCCAAGGTGCTGGGATTACAGGCATGAGCCACTGCACGTCGCCAAACGTGGATATCTTAAACTTAATCCTTTATATCTTACCTTCTTATACAAAAGGAGCTCATCAAATGAACAACTGAAACCCGCCTGAGGCCAGGTGCAGGGGCTCACGCCTGTAATCCCAGCACTTTGGGAGGCAAAGGCGGGAGAATCACCTGAGGTCAAGAGGTGAAGACCAGCCCGGCCAACATGGTTAAACCTCGGATCTACCAAAAAATACAAAAATGAGCCAGGTGTGGTGGCGCACTCCTGTAGTACCAGCTACTCGGGAGGCTGCAACAGGACAATCGCTTGAACCTGGAAGGCTGACGTTGCAGTGAGCCAAGACTGCACCGCTGCACTCAAGCCTAGGCGACAGAACTAGACAGTGTCAGGTTTTGGTATATTAACCTCATTTACAATTCTGACTTTGAAACTATATAGTGTTTTAAAACTAAAGATAGAATTTCTGAAAATGCAATCCAGTAAGATGTAAAAACAATAAAGACGCAAATTGTGTATCTGGATACATAACATCATCAAATAATTGTTTCATGTAACTCTAACCTATCATGCTATGAGTCAACAGACATAGTACAATGTATACAAAGAATAAAACCACAAATATAAAATTGAAAATAATCATCTTAATTTTGTAAAAACACAGGTGTGATTATTTTGAAACTGAGGCACAAAGTACACATAAAAAGAGAAGTTGAAACAGACATCTAGTGCAACTAATCAAATAAACATATGGACGCTGCATTCTGGCTTGAATAAACCAAATCATAGGTAGTACTCTGAGGTGTCATTACATTTGAAAAGACAAGAAAATCTATGACTGAGCCAAACTGCAATTGGCCCAACAATGGAGCGAAACCCCAATGAGGAGACAAGCAGTCAACAACACTAGAGGGCTCCACCAGTCTGCTGTGGGGAGGATATAACCACTTAGGCAACATTTTAACATTGTGAAGTGTCATTCCCAGGTCGCCCTACTCACAATTGTCAAATGAGAGTTGTCCTGTCTCTACTACACAAAACGGTACAATGAAGAATATCCTTTACTTAGCCAATTATAACTATAAGCCTAATGTATTTTTATTAGACTGAATAGTCACAATATCCATAATATCTCAGAGGCTGTCAGTTTTACAGAAATAAAAAAAACAAAAACAAAAAAACATGAATCAAAAAACTCAGGCCTGATCATCAACGAAAAAATTAACTTAACGGAGACCTTACCTAAAACCTGGCCAGCAATCATTCTGCCATCCTCTCCTGCTACAGCAGCCCGGGCATTTCTCTCATTAACATATTGAACGAAGGCAAAGCCCTTATGAACAGAGCAGCCCACAATTTTGCCGTACTTGGAAAAGATTGCCTCCACATCAGATTTCTTGACCACAAGAGTGTTGAGATTCCCAATGAACACACGGGAGTTCATGGAGCGAGGATCTGTCTTGTTGGTAACGTTGCTGGCCATTGTGTTTGATGATAAGGTTTCTCACAAAGCTGAAAACTGTAAAGCAAAAAAAAGTATTCAGGTGAACAGATGCTAAAAACAATATGCCTTGATAAAACATTCTCCACTCTCACTCTGAATCACTGTTAACTGCCCAGAGTATCAGGCAAATTAAAGGGACTCACAGCATTATGTATTTACTAATAAACTCAGAGACTCCAGCCTCTGAATATGTTCTAGGAAATTCACTTCCTCTTCATTCTATTTCAGCAGCACTAAACTCTAAATTATCAGGAAAAAAAAAAATTCTCCCTGGCAGGTCATTGGCAATATAATTTCCTCGGACATAATTCCAAGTGGTCCTCCTCTAATAACTCAAGCAAATTAGAACTGCCTAAATTCTCTGACACCAGTTTCTGCTGTTTTTCACATTACAGGTCATGCTAACTATTCCCTGCCATCAATAATCTTGATTCATGCTGCTTTAATTGAGTTTCACCGGTTCTGTATATACATACACAGCATAGCAAATGTCAAATTCTGTTCCAAGCCATTCATTAGCAGCTAGATTAATATGGATAGCTTACACTTACCCATTAAGTATAATTTTCTTCAAAAGGCAATAAACAGAATCAATTCATTTACACTGGAAACACCTATTTCCAGATACTTCAATTAATTGCAGAATGCTTTAGATACATAAGTATCAATACCATCTTTTTACAGACTGCAATGACTCCAAGGCTACTTTTTATATAACCTAAAATATAGGACATTTAATAATATCGGATGGTGATGATGATAAAACTAGCCAGTGGAACAGACATGAATCAAATTACGGATCGGGGAACTAAAGAAAAATATACAACTTTCCACAAATTATTTAAAACCAAAAATTATCTGTCTTTCCGTATGTGATGGAGGCTCAATACTATCATAACAATATGAAGATTCACAATACCATCTCAGGTCCTGTATAAGTGAAAACGTTTTATTTCATTCTTTCAGCATTGTTTCCTGCCTCTTCCCACTCAAACCCCCTATCTTGAACAAGACTTAAAAACATTAAGATTTCCCCTTCATCCCTTTGAAAGGTTCCAATGAATCTCAAAATATTCCAGTATTTGTTATCCTTTCAATCCTCAAGTGAATCAGACAAACTAGTTCTTATGGATGATGTAAAAATGTCTAATGTATAAATACATGTACATAAAAACAGGCAGTATAACACTATTTCATTTATACATGACTCCTACCATTCTGATGCTTAATACAGTCATTTAACAGGCAGTAGTGATTTAAAAGCTCCAACAAAACTTCACTTCCTTCCAAATCTTTCTGAAATTCGTCTGTCTTTATGTTACTTTCTAAAGTATATCTTTACAAAAAGTTCTTAATATTTTAAGACTTAAGCAATAAAAATCAACAACCAGTAGCCACTGATATCCACCAACAGTCTTTCAGCTCTTAAGTATGCCAGAAAGTCTGAGGACACTAAAAAGAGGAATTGAAACAAAAATCTGCATTAAGGCCTAACTGGTTTCTACTGCTGGTTTATAATATTTGCTATTACTGCAAGTGGAGATACAATCTGGTTTTAAGCAACTATTTTTCACAAACAATAGGTATATCAACAGAAAATATAATCTCCATAGTTTTAATGAGAAGAAATTACCAGGGGTGAGGGGCTCCATAAGCCACCACAGAATACTGAATATAAGGGAAAAAAACCCATCACACCACAGTCCAATGTTCCAAATGGACATTTGCAAAAAAATATCGATGTGATTGAAAGGGGTACCCTCTGGCACCACAGACAGAAATGGATCTAAATGACTATTTTCTCAATTTTCACAAATCCGAGTACATACCTAGAACTAATCAAGATGTATGGAATTCATAATCCCACAGCATTTTTCACGTGTATCAGGGGCTTAATTCTCTCAAAGATCCACACAGGAAAAGCTCGGTAGAAAGCATCCAGGCATATAAGTAAAAGGATTCTAGCAATGGTTGTTATCTCTGAGTTTAAGGATATGATTTCTCATTTTGTTTATGGTCTGGTTATTAAATCTGCTACAAAAATGATGAACTACTTATTTTTAAAAATATAATAACCCCAACTTCCAAAGGTTGCCTAAAATTAATACCCATACTTACTACGAGGATTTAAATTCAAGATGGAGGCAACAGTAAAGACAGATGTACTCACAAATAGCGATTAATTCCACTCTTAGTAACATATCCTCCTAAGGAATGAACAGTCACTAAAACTCATTCATTTTGGGGGTCAAATATTTACTAACCATGTGCTGAGTACCATATTCCGGGGAAAATCCAGGCAACAAATAGTAACAAAGACTGTCCTGAGAGCTTCCTTAAATTTTAGTGGTAGCACTATGTCCAATTTTATGGAACAGGTAGATTTCCCGAAGTTTTAGAAATAACCAAATGATGTCCAGTCACGCTTCATCCCACCTCAAAATTTTAAGGTACCATACAGGTGAAATTTCCATAAAGGGAGGAGGATAGCCAATACTGAAACACAAAGAAACTATTGGAAAAGAACTGGGATTCTTGGAAAGGGGCAGCAAGAGCAGAGCCGTTTTTGAATCTGACTCCCAACAGACGACTCAAGATGGCAAAATCACTATCCTACAGACAGCATTTACAACAAAACTCCAAAATGCAAGGTAGTAAAAGCAAGCCAGCTTATATGGTTTCACTGACTGTAGGAGTTATTGACAAAGAACTGTGACTGTTGAAAAGGGGTAGCAAGAGCAGAGCAGCTTTTGAATCTTCGACTCCCAACAGAAGACTCAAGATGGCAAAATCACTATCCTACAGACAGCATTTATGGTTTCACTGACTGGGAAAAACAAAAAATATCCTACAGCCAGCATATATGGTTTCACTGACTGGGAGAAATAAAAAATAAACAACTTGGGAGAATAAAAGACTTAGAAATACAATACCAAAATAACCAGCAGGTATTTATTGAAAAGCAAGAAATTTTAGAAAAGCAGTTAAAACTTGTAAGTTTTACCTGATCCAATAGTGAGCGAGCACAAGGAACTTCAATAAAAATGTGTGAAGGTGCAAGAGCAGTTGCGTCCCTGTAGTCTCATAACTAAACAAACCCTGTGTGGCTGACTCCACTGACAATCCCTCTTCCTTTCACCAAAAGGTAACAGTCATTCTGACTTTACTAGTACTTTCTTACTTGTAAAATAATTCTAATGCCTAAATGTGTATCTGTAGACATTCTTGTCTTCCCAAAAAAATAAATGTGATGCATTTAAGGCATTTTTGTACATAAGTCCCGCTTCTATTGCATTAAAATTTATCTGTTTAAGAATCCAGGGTATTGACCTGTTGTTTCCCAGTCTGTATTTTCCAGAATTGATACTCCTGGTACAATTCCACATATTCTTAATTCCTGAAAGTGGCAGCTGAGACCGAAGGCTTATTCAGCCTCATCTGCAATATTCTGGCAAGACTACGTTGTCCTATAAGTGGCAATACCTTTTTGTGTTGTCACTGATGCTTAAACAATACCATTTCTCTCTAGGTAGTATGGTGTGGTTTCTCGAGCACCACATGTCATGCAGACTGCTGTTAGAAATCCTAAGAACAGTCCCTCAGTTCTTTCATGTAACAGGTTGCCAGCATCCTTTTATAGTAGTAAAATAAACTCCTTGATCATATTTAAAAAAAAAAATTTTTTTTTTTTGACATGGAGTCTTGCTCTTGTTGCCAAGGATGGAGTGCAAAGGAGGAATCTTGGCTCACTGCAACCTACGCATCCCGGTTTCAAGTGATTCTCCTGCCTCAGCCTCCTCATTAGCTGGGATTATAGGCACGTGCCACCAAGCATGGCTACTTTTCTATTATTAGTAGACACCGGGTTTCTCCGTGTTGGTCACGCTCGTCTCAAACTCCTGACCTCAGGTGAAACGCCTGCCTCCGCCTCCCAAAGTGCTGGGATTACAGGCGAAAGCCACTGCGCCCAGCCGTGATCCCATTTTCTTGCCTTAATTGTTAGTCCCTTTACTTCTGGAAGGTGTAAAAACCACTTGTAGAATGAAAAGGTCTACTTTTACTTTTTGCCTTATACAGATCTAAATTACTTGGTCATATTCTATATGAATTTTTGTAACAGAGTTCTAACTAACAACCCAATATTAATAAATTTCCAGCAATAATAGTCTTTTAAAAATACAACTTTAAGTGATGTGCAAATTATAATTTCAGTCAAAAAGGCAGTATCTGAAAACGTACAATACATAGGAGACATAAATGAACTACATAAAAATCATGTAAGAACGGACAGTACAGAAACATCACATATTTTAAAACGTTCTTGGGTACTCTGCTTGTGATTAATCTTTACTATCATTTTCATAGTTTCTCTGTATTTCCCAAATTCACTACAATGTTCATGCAAGCTTGGGGTTTTGGTAGAAAAAACTGATTTAAGTCAAATTCCTTAAACAGAAAATCCACTTGGTAGAAATTTTAAAAGGGCCGGGCGCAGTGGCTCAAGCCTGTAATCCCAGCACTTTGGGAGGCCGAGATGGGCGGATCACGAGGTCAGGAGATTGAGACCATCCTGGCTAACACGGTGAAACCCCATCTCTACTAAAAATACAAAAACGAGCCGGGCGAGGTGGCGGGCGCCTGTAGTCCCAGCTACTCAGGAGGCTGAGGCAGAAGAATGACGTAAACCCGGGAGGCGGAGCTTGCAGTGAGCTGAGATCTGGCCACTACACTCCAGTCCGGGCGACAGAGCGAGACTCCGCCTCAAAAAAAAAAAAAAAAAAGAAATTTTAAAAGGTTAATCACATTAGTAAGAATAGTCCAGGCCTGAATGTACCTGTATATACTGAAATATTTTGAGGTCAATGCCTGTTATTATCTTATTCCCCCTCTTCTAGTTGAAGGAGTCTAAAATTTTTTTTTTATAATGCAAGCTAACCCAGGGATCCTTCTCTATCACCATCTATTCGTGTGTAACAGTCGAATAATGCTGTTAGATAATAAAGTGATATTAATTTACATGAACTAGATTTAAACATTAAGAAATCTGGGGCCAGACGCGGTGGCTCATGCCTGTAATGCCAGCACTTTGGGAGGCCGAGGCGGGCGGATCACGAGGTCAGGAAATCGAGACCATCCTGGCTAACACCATGAAACCCCGTTTCTACTAAAAATACAAAAAAATTAGCCGGGCCTGGTGGCGGGTGCCTGTAGTCCCAGCTACTCAGGAGGCTGAGGCAGGAGAATGGCGTGAACCCGGGAGGCAGAGCTTGCAGTGAGGCTGAGATTGCGCCACTGCACTCCAGCCTGGGCGACAGACGGAGACTCTGTCTCAAAAGCAAACAAACAATACAGTTCAAATATTCCAGCTTCCATTATTTGTAAATCAGAAGGTTAAATACTTCAAAAGTTAAGCAGCAGTCTAGTCACATTCCGGCCAGGCACTTTGGGAGGCCAAGGGGGGTGGATCATGAGGTCAGAACGACACTATCCTGGCTGACATGGTGAAACCCCATCTCTACTAAAAATATGAAAATTAGCAGGGCATAAAGACACACACCTGTAGTCCTAGCTGCTCGGCAGGCTGAGGCAGGAAAATTGCTTGAACCCAGAAGGTGGTGGTGCAGTCAGCAGAGACAGCGCCACTGCACTCCAGTCTGGGCGACAGAGTGAGATTCGGTCTCAAAAAAAAACAACAACAAAAAACAAAAAAAAAACAAAAAAACCTTCCTCAACAAATGAGAACCTTAAGTGCTATTTCTTTCTTAAACTCAACACTGAATAATACACAAAAGCTCTGTCATGAAAAGGATAGACTTCAGAAACCTAAAATTAGGCCAGCCACAGTGGCTCACACCTCTAATCCCAGCACTTTTGGAGGCTGAGGCGAGCAAATCACCTGAGGCCAGGAGTTCGAGACCAGTCTGGGCAACATGGTGTAACCCAGTCTCAACTAAAAACTAGCTGAGTGTGGTGGTGGGTGCCTGTGATCCCAGCTACTTGGGAGGCTGAAACAGGAAAAATCCCTTGAACCCAGGAGGTGGAGGTTGCAGCGAGCCAAGATCATGCCACTGCACACCAGCCTGGACAACCATGTGAGACTGTGTGTCTCAAAGAGAAAAAGCAAAAGGATTAAAAAAAAAGGAAAAATAGTGGTAGCACTCAAATTTCTATTACACACATGGACATATGTGTTTGTATATTATATACTATACTTTCATTATAGGTTCTAATTACAGTTTTTAATCAAAGGATCACCAAAGACCTGTTTTATCTAGAAAAGTCAAAACCAGGAATACTAAATTATTTCTACGGCCCAAAAACCTACATTTTTGTTTGATATGCTTGTCTGTTTTATCACATGCTCTATCCTAAGGCAATATACGCAATCTGAGATTTTTTTTTTTTTTTGAGATGGAGTGTCGCTCTGTCGCCTGGGCTTATGTACAGTGGCCGGATCTCAGCTCACTGCAAGTTCCGCCTCCCGGGTTTACGCCATTCTCCTGCCTCAGCCTCCGGAGTAGCTGGGACTACAGGCGCCCACCACCTCGCCCGGCTAATTTTTTTGTATTTTTAGTAGAGATGGGGTTTCACCGTGTTAGCCAGGATGGTCTCGATCTCCTGACCTTGTGATCCGCCCATCTCGGCCTCCCAAAGTGCTGGGATTACAGGCTTGAGCCACCGCGCCCGGCGCAATCTGAGATTTTAATAGTAGTGGGAAGGACAAGAATTTCCTAAATACAGAAATTTGTCTCTACTCACACTCTCACCATCCCAGTCACAGCTTAAAAGCAATAAATGAGTAAAAGCTCTATCTAGGTTGGGATATAAGCCAAAGTCAATTTTATTTCCAGCTGTTCATTCTAAGAGTTAGGTGCTACCATGCCTCTTCACCCTTTTAATGGAGGCAAACCAATCTTGGATTGTCAATCTAGCTAAAAATTTGAAAAAAAAATTTATAAAAATACTCCATTACATTGACTTTAAATCTCAAGTAGTTCAATTCTACTTGGAAAAAGTACGGCAGTTTGCATTACCTGAAGATTTTTTACATTAAATAAGGTTCAAGTGGTCCACAAACAGGTTATGACAGCCCTGGTATCCACTGAGAGCTGAGCCAAAATGAATTTAAATGCAGACGCAAGCCTTCAGCTACCTTGCTTTTTTATCTGGGCACTGTATGCTAGCTTTGATAGAGTTTGGGGCATAGGAGATCAGCGCCACTCAATCCAACTGTTTTCAGTATATCTTGGCTTATTTAGCGCAAAAGTACAAAAGTTAAACAAAGTACAAGATGTTTCTACTGGGCATTTATTTCAGCAAGCCCTGGCCACCTCTCCACATAGATTAATCACATTATACTTAAAACACATTATCCATTGGTCCAGGAAAAAAAAATTAAAGATGCTGTCACTTTCACTTACCAGATATTATCTCATATTAGAGACAAAAGAAAATATATATTACCTCAGATTAGGAAATTCAGAACCCTGCCTTACAATTTCCTTTATTACTATATCTTAAAACCTAAACTAGGCCAGGTGCAGTAGCTCACGCCTGTAATCCCAGCACTCTGGGAGGCCAAAGCAGGCAGATCATGAGGTCAGGAATTCAAAACCAGCCTGGCCAATGTGGTGAAACCCTGTCTCTACTAAAAAGACAAAACGTGGTGGTGGTAGGTGCCTGTAATCCCAACTACTCAGGAGGCTGAGCCAGCAGTGAGCCGAGACTGCACCACTGCACACCAACCTGGGCAACACAGCAAGACTCCTTAAAAAAAAAACAAAACAGCCGGGCGCGGTGGCTCAAGCCTGTAATCGCAGCACTTTGGGAGGCCGAGACGGGCGGATCACGAGGTCAGAAGATCGAGACCATCCTGGCTAACACAGTGAAACCCCGTCTCTACTAAAAAATACAAAAAACTAGCCGGGCGAGGTGGCGGGCGCCTGTAGTCCCAGCTACTCGGGAGGCTGAGGCGAGAGAATGGCGTAAACCGGGAGGCGGAGCTTGCAGTGAGCTGAGATCCGGCCACTGCACTCCAGCCTGGGCAACAGAGCGAGACTCCGTCTCAAAAAAAGAAAAAAAAAAAAAAAAAACACAAACAAAAGAAAAACCCTAAACTAGTCCATGCATTCAATTCAAATTAAATGCCAATTCCATGTACTAAATATGCTATATGTAGAATTTACCTTCTTTGCAGAATTTCAAAGACAAAAGTGACACTAGATGGCAGCAATGAGTTGTCAGTTTTCTAAAAGGATTACTAAATCGTCTGTATTCCAAAGTTTTCAGTCATTCACAATTCCTTAAGTTTCTGAATACTCTTTGGATACTATAAATTACTCTGCATACTTGTATCATCATCATTTGATCTAAGTTGTTTAACACACTTCAACTCTTATTTGGCCTATTTAGGTCCAGCTACCCCATCCCACATTACTTTCTGTCTCTTGTCACCATTTTTGTACCTTGCTTCCTATGGATCTTTACTGCTTTCAACTATTTCCCCTTGGTCTGGTCTCTTCAGAGGCCAACAATGCCTGGAAAAATATGTGCATTTTAATTTGCTGCACTGCCAAGAATCATTGGCTCATTTAATCAAAAACAGTATCTCAAGGTATATACTATGAGAAATCTCTGAGAAAACAGTAGTACCTGGTGATATTACTAAGACATTTTCAGCCTATGAAGAAACAAAGTTGGCTACTTTTAGATAACATTATGCTAACTGCTATGTTTATTAGAACTAAGAATACATAAGACCTTGTAAGTCATGGGGGGGAAATGAGTAATTCAATAAATGGTACTACCAGGTAGCCATCTTATTCAAAAATTGGAACCAACCTCACTCTAAATCCTAACATAAATACAAATGGATCATGCAAAAAAACTGCATATGCAAAGGTCAAAACCCAAATGAAATAAAACTTAATTCTCAAAAGGAAGAGTAACTAAATTTAAAACTGGCAGGAAATCCAAACAAATGGATCATAAACATTGTGGGACCTGGTAAGGTGGTTCACGCCTGTAACCCCAGCACTTTGGGAGGCCAAGGTTAGAAGATTACGAGGTCAGGAGTTCGAGACCAGACTGGCCAACATAGTGAAACCCAATCTCCATTAAAAATACAAAAAATTAGCTGGGTGTGGTGTCAGATGCCTGTAATCCCAGCTACTCTAGAGGCTGAGCCAGGAGAATCGCTTGAACCCAGGAAGCAGAGGTTGCAGTGAGCCTAGATCACGCCATTGCACTCCAGTCTGGTTGACGGTACAAGACTCCGTCTCAAAAAAAAAAAAAAAAAGATGTTAAGACTCATTATTTAAAATCTATCACACATTGGTGAGGATTACACCAATTTAACAGATGAGTCTACTGTCAATGTATGCTAAAAGCGCCAGGTAAAACTTGGTGAGTGGAGTACAGGATTTGAGAACAGATTACACTATAATTACATAGGGGGAAAATGTACCTTTACAATGAAGACTTGGAGGTCACAACCTAAACTAAAGGATCAAACTTAGAAAGTTGTAGGACAACCTAACATTGCATGCCTACTGATGTGACACACTTAAACACGCATTATCACCTACCTATTATTCTCAGCAAGATATCTGTATAAGGGGGAAACAATCAGACAATTTCAAGTTTGTGAGAAAGCACAATACAACTGGTTTGGACATCTCAAAAAATAAAAACTAGGGGCCTTTTTCTAGATTAAAAAAGCAGTGCCAACCTGGCCAACACGGTAAAACTCCATCTCTACTAACAATACAAAGATAAGCTGACTGTGGTGGCACATACCTGTAGTCCCAGCTACCAGGGAGGCTGAGGCAGGAGAATTGCTTGAACTCTAGAGGTGGAGGCTGCAATGAGTCGAGATCGAGCCACCTCACTGTCTCAAAAAAACGGGAGGTGGGAGATGGGCAGTGCGATGAATTTTGATTGAATATTAGACTAGGGAAAAGAGACTTTTTAATCTAGATAATTTTACTATGAATTTTTAAATTACTGAATTGATACTCATTATTGTTTTGAGAATATTTTGGTGGCATATTATTTCCTTTATTCTCAGGAGATGCAGCCACACACAGAAGCTCCTAACTTCAGTGTGTATCATGTTTGCTGAAGTATCATGTCAGCAAACTTTGAAATCATTCAGGAGAACAATAAGTGTAGAGAGCAAATATGATAGTTGCTATCCGAAGAGTGGCGCTTAAACAGGAATGGCTTTTTCTATGTACGTATATATTATTTGTTCAAAAGTTTTCTTAAGATGCTATATATAGCATTTTCAAAATGATATATACCAGATGGCACAGTTTACCAAATTCCCAAAGAAAAGTACATCTTTTTTTTTTTACATTTTTTTTCTGTCAAATTTGCTTATGTAATAATGATCATACAATGAGGTGAAGGAAAAGAAACTGGTATTTCCATTATTTTAACTAAGTAAACCAGTACATGTTTTGTAGGTTCATTTGAAAATTCTCAATAAGAATTATCAAGCAATGGGAAGGTAGGTCCCTCTATCTGTATTTATTAAGCAACTGAGGATATTCAATCTCAAGTACTCCCATGCTTACTTGGAACAGAAAACGTAATCTTTTATAAATCTATGACAAAAGATACTTGACAGTCATTAAACAAAAACGTGGTGAGTGACTGGAAAACATCTACCACGTAGAGGTTCAAACACTATAACATCTTAGTAAAATACACACATACACATATATATATATACACACCTGTAGCTATATAAGACAGAGGACTAGAACAAAATATAAAAATGTTGATGGTGGTTACCTCTGTGTGCTGATGACATAAGTAAATGAGTAAATACTATTTTTATCTGCATGTTTCCTGCAGCTTAGCTCGTTGCCCAGGCTGGATTGCCATGTTGCGATCTCGGCTCACTGCAACCCCCCGCCTCCAGAGTAGCTGGGATTACGGGCGCCCACCACCAAGTCTGGATTATTTCTTGTATTTTTAGTAGAGATGGGGTTTCACCATGTTGACCATGGCTGGTCTCCAACTCCTGACCTCAGGTGATCCGCCAACCTTGTCCCCTTTCTCACCAATGGTGGAGCTTTTGAATTGCCATCAACGTCAGAGAACTCACAACCTAATGGTATGCAATTCTAAATAATAGTTGACTCCTAATTCTTCCCTTAGCTCTCTTCTTTGAATTACATTCATCAGTAAGCCAATTAATTAATCACACATTGCTTAATGACAGTGATATGCGTCAGAACTGTATCGTTATGCAATTTTGTCACTGTGTCAATGGCATAAGAGTGTACTTACCTAATACCAAGCTAAATAGTATAGCCTACCACACATCTAGCTTGTATCATACAGACTATTGCTCCCAGAATACAAACTTACATAGCACGCACAGTACTGAACACTGTAAGAAGTTCTGACACAGGCCGGGCTCGGTGGCTCACACCTGTGATCCCAACACGGAGTTTGAGACCAGCCAGACCAATATGGTGAAATCCCGTCTCTACTAAAATAACAAAAATTAGCCAGGCATGGTGGCGTGCGCCTGTAGTCCCAGCTACTGAGGAGACTGAGGCAGGAAAACCGCTTGAATCCTGGAGGCAGACGTTGCACTGAGCCAAGATCACGCCACTGCACTCCAGCCTGGGAGAGAGTGTGAGATTCCGTCAAAAAAAAAAAAAAAGAGAAAATAAGGGCTGAGTCTAAGTTCTAACACAATGTATTTGTGTACTTCAAAAACTAAAAGGTACAGTAAAAATACAATACAAGATTTGAGAAACAGGCTGGGCACAGTGGCTCACGCCTGTAATCCCAGAACTTTGGGAGGCCGAGGCAAATGGATCACTTGAGGCCAGGAGTTTTAAGACCAGCCTGGCCAACATGGTAAAACCCCATCTCAACAAACATAAAAATTAGCCAGGCGTGGTGGTGCATGCCCGTAATATCCCAGCTACTTGGGAGACTGAGGCAGGAGAATCACTTGAATCCCGGAGGTGGAGGTTGCAGTGAGCCGAGATCACACCACCGCACTCCAGCCTAGTGACAGAGCAAGACTCTGTCTCAAAAAAATAAAAAAAATAAAAAAAAGAGAAAAGGTTTCAAAAACCGTATACCTACATAAGGCACTTACCATGAATGGAGCTTTCAGGACTGAACTTTGCTCTGGGTGACTGGTACTGAGTGGTGGGTTTGAAGCCCTAAGACATTACCATACACTACTGTAGACTTTATAAACATGGTACACTTAAGGCCACACTGAAGTTTATAAAACAAATTTTTCTTTTATATACTATCCTTATTTACTCTAACATTTTTACTTTGAAAAAATTAAGACATAAACATTAGCCTAAGCCTATAGATGTTCAGGATCAGTAAGATGTCACTAGGCAACAGGAATTTTTCAGCTCCACTATAATCTTTTACTTGTTTTTTTTTTTGAGACAGAGTCTCTCCCCTGTCACCCAGACTGGAGTGCAGTGGCGCAATCTCGGCTCACTACAACCTCCACTTCCTTGGTTCAAGCGATTTTCCCGCCTCAGCCTTCTGAGTAGCTGAGAACACAGATGTACGCCACCACGCCTGGCTACAGGGTTTCACCATGTTGGCCAGGGTGCTCTTGAATTCCTGACCTGTGGTGATCTGCTTGCCTCGGCCTCCCAAAGTGCTGGGATTACAGGCGTGAACCACCACACCTGGCCTGCTCCATTATAATCTTAAGGGGCCATAATATATGTGGCCTGTCATTCACCAAAAACATCTCTGCAGCACATAGTTCTTTATTTTTCTTTGACAAAACATTTCATTCCAACTCTTCCCCATCCTAACCATCTATGAAAATAAATGCCTTATAGGCCAGGCGCGGTGATTCACGCCTATAATCCCAGCACTCTGGGAGGTCGAGGTTGGCACATCATGAGGTCAGGAGATCAAGACCATCCTGGCTAACACGGTGAAACCCCGTCTCTACTAAAAATACAAAAACAAAAAATTAGCCAGGCATGCTGGCGGGTGCCTGTAGTCCCAGCTACTTTGGAGTCTGAGGCTGGAAAATGGCGTGAACCCGGGAGGCGGAGCTTGCAGCGAGCCGGAGATCACGCCACTGCACTCCAGCCTGGGAGACGCGGCAAGACTCCATCTCAAATGAAAAAATATATAATAATAATAATAATAATAAAATGATGCCTTATAACAAATAAAACTTAGTCTGCCAATTTCCCTTCAACACAGTACTCCAAATTTTCACTTCCCTTGGAAAAGAATGGAATAGTCTGGATGCTATCCAGATGCTACTTTTCTGCTTGCTTATGGCACTGTCAACGCATACAGAATCAATTACAACTGACCCTTGAACAATATGGGTTTATACATGGATTTTCTTCTGCCTAAACCATCCAAGACAGCAAGACCAAGCCTTTATCCTTCCCCTCAGCCTACTCAATGTGAAGACAATGAGGAAGACATTTGTGATGATTTACTTCTACTTAACAAAATCAATATATCTTCTGCTCCTATTTTCTTTTCATTAGCTCACTTTCTTGTAAGAATACAATATATAATGCATAATATACAGAATCTGTGTTAACTGTTTATCAGTAAGGGTTCTACTCAGCAGTAGCTCATCACTAGTTTTTGGAGAGTCCAAAGTAATATGTGGATTTTTTATTTTTGAGGGGGTGCGGGCAGCTGGTGCCTCAACACCCCTTGTGTTAAGGGTCAACTGTAAATAAAACAATTCTTATTTATCAATGTAATCCTAACCTCTATGTTTTGACAACTCGTTTGTTGGACTTTTTTCTTTTTTTTTGAGACGGAGTCTCGCTCTGTCGCCCAGGCGGGAGTGCAGTGGCCGGATCTCAGCTCACTGCAAGCTCCGCCTCCCGGGTTTACGCCATTCTACTGCCTCAGCCTCCCAAGTAGCTGGGACTACAGGCGCCCGCCACCTCACCCGGCTAGTTTTCTTGCATTTTTTAGTAGAGACGGGGTTTCACAGTGTTAGCCAGGATGGTCTCAATCTCCCGACCTCGTGATCTGCCCGTCTTGGCCTCCCAAAGTGCTGGGATTACAGGCTTGAGCCACCACGCCCGGCCTTGGACTTTTTACATTCAGTAAGGGGCTTGCTTAGCAGTTCTTATTTCATCCTCTTCTACCTAGTTCTTAACCACTACAGATCACACACAGCTCCAGCATTAAGAAAATTTCAGCCTTTGATTTTGCTGTAAAGTATAAACAACACCTCTCAATTATGTATCCTTCACTGATAGGACATAACCTCGTAAGTCTCATCATTACCCACTTTTCCTTCAACACAAACTTTTTTTGTACCCTGAAAAGTTATACTCTGGTTTAGTTTTTTGAGAAGGAGTCTCGCTCTGTCCCACTGGCTGGAGGGCAGTGGCGCGATCTCTGCTCACTGCAAGCTCCGCCTCCCAAGTAGCTAGGACTACAGGCGCCCGCAACCGCGCCCAGCTAATTTTTTGTATTTTTATTAGAGACCGGGTTTCACTGTGGTCTCGATCTCCTGACCTTGTGATCTGCCCGCCTCGGCCTCCCAAAGTGCTGGGATTACAGGTGTGAGCCATCGCGACAGGGCTCTGGTTTAGTTTTTAACACAACTAAGTATGTTCAAAAAAAAAAATCAAAATTTTAGGTAACTCCTATTTCCAAAAGAAAGTAAACTGACAAAGTAGATAAAAAAAAGACCTATCCTTGGCCGGGCGTGGTGGCTCACACCTGTAATCCTAGCACTTTGGGAGGTTGAGGCCAGTGTATCACTTGAGGCCAGGAGTTCAAGACCAGGTTGGCCAACATGGTGAAACCCCATCTCTACTAGAAATACAAAAATACAATTAGCCAAGCATGGTGGCAAGCGCCAGTAATGCCAGCTACTTGAGAGGCTGAGGCATGAGAAAGAATCACTAGAACATGGGAGGCGGAGGTTGCAGTGAGCCAAGATCACGCCATTGCACTGGGTGATGGAGTTAACACTGCATCTCAAAAAACAAAATAAATAACCAACAAAAAAAAGTATACTCACAAATTCAAGCCATGTCCACCATGACCAAACCTTAACATGAGGTCACATTTTATTTAAAATAAAATATGATCTTTAGTGAAAATGTGATCTTTAGTGATTACGAACTAGGTAGAAGAGGATGAAATATGAACTGCTAAGCCTTGTACTTAACGTAAAAAGTCCAACAAAAGAGTTGTCAAAACATAGAAGTTAGGATTACATTGATAAATAAGGATTGTTTTATTTACAGTTGACCCTTAAGACAAGGTCACATTTCATCTAAAATTTAGAGTATAAACATAAAAAACTTTTGGAGGCTGAGGTGGGAGACTGCTTGAGCCCAGGAATTAGAGACCAGCCTGGCCAACAACGCAGCAAGACCTCATCTCCACAAAAATTAAAAATAAAGTAACACCCAGCTATCTTTGTTGTACTTTTAGTACAGATAGAGTTTTGCCATGTTGCCCAGGCTGGTCTCAAATGCCTGGATTCAAGTATCTCCCCACCTCAGCCTTCCAAAAGGCTGGGATTACAGGCGTGAGCCACTGCAACCAGTCTAGACACATGTGTTTCAAGATCAACAACTTGCTAGTGGCATGCACTTTCTCTGGGAAGTCAATCTCTTTGAAATTCAGGCTCCTTAACTATAAAATGAGTATAATTGGTAGTATTTGTCTCACGGGATAGGAATGAAGCATAAATGAAACAAGGTACACAAAACACTGGAAATGATGTTGCCTGGCACATATCAAGTGCTGCTGCTACTACTGTTATCATTTACTATTATTGGTACAGACCAACAAAAATGGCTCAAGGACACAGGTTATTAACAATACTAAAGGTATATAAAGATTTAAAAGATTAACACTATTAAGGAAGTATAAATTAAACCAAGTACCATGTTCCACCTACCAAACAAGCTAACACATTTTTAATTACAGTATCTACTGCAAGCAATGGTCAAAACAAATGGTCCGTATGAACTCATACTGCATTTCCAGAAAAAACGGGATTATTTCATCAAAAGTTTTAAAACTGCATATTTTTTGACTCAGTAATTTTACCTTTGAGAATTCATCTGAAAGAAACAATGGTGTGGACACATTAACAGTGAAAAAGTAGAAAACAAGTGCCTGACAATGAATGAGTATAAATTACTTCAGTGCACTAATCCAATGGAATACAATTTAAATGACATGTGACATTGACGTGGAGAAGCATTAACCAAAACATGCACAAGTTATCTAGACGATTACATACCAAGGTGACATCTAAGGATGGGATGGGGTTTGGAGTTCTTTAAATGTTTCTCCATTTTTCACTAATAATACATAATGATTTTGTAATCTTTCTTCTGCAAAGATAACAAAATGCTACCCTGAAAATCATCATGATATACAGATAACTGAGAGTCAGCAAAGCTTTTCTGCAAAACCCTAAGTAAAAATTGGGCCCTTCTCTTCCCCAAGCGCAATTCAGAACTAAACAGAATCAAGGAATTGGGGCCGGGCACAGTGGCTCAACCCTGTAATCCCAGCACTTTGGAAGGCCGAGGCAGGTGGATCAACAGAGGTCAGGAGTTTGAGACCAGCCAGATCAACAAGGTGAAACACCGCCTCTACTAAAAATACAAAAAAAAAAAAAAATTAGCCAGGTGTGGTGGCACGTGCCTGTAATCCCAACTACTTGGGAGGCCAAGGCTGGAGAATTGCTTGAACTGAGAAGCGCAGATTGCAGTAAGCCTAGATTGTGCCACTGCACTTCAGCCTGGACAAGAGTGAAATGAATCTCAAAAAAAAAAAAAAAAAAAAAGAATAAAGGAATTGGGCACCTCCAGATTCACTGAACATTGTATTACATATTTTGGGGTCTATTAGCCATTGGAAGTTCCAAGATACATATAAATTTCTCCCTACATTCTCAACCTTCACACTTAACTGTGCCATCATTAAAATATTTTGGGGTATTAAGATATAGAAGTCCATCATACTCTTACCTGCAGCACCTTCTGTTTTGAAAACACTTTTTAAAGAAAAGTGTTCCGGAATCTTTAAGTATTCAACCAACACCAGGAATAGTTTAAAGAATGCTTTACCTAGGTTAAGATTTAATGTTTCAAAATTACTTCAGTAAGGTCAATAAATCTTGACTGAGTACTGAAACATCAAGAGAACATGCAATATGCAAAAATAATGAAACACAGGAAGGTCTTATTTCTAAAGTAACTGATAATCTATGTGAATGAAAACAACAGCATGGTCAGTGTGACTACCTATATACTAAATCCACTAAAAAATACAAAAATTAGCTGGGGGTAGTGGCGCACACCTATAGTCCCAACTACTTGTGAGGTTGAGGCAGGTGAATCACTGTAACCCAAGAGGCAGAGGTTGCAGTGAGCCAAGATCCAGCGTGGGCAACGGAGCAAGACTCCATCTCAAAAAAAAAAAAAAGAAAAAGAAATCCATATTTATTACTTAGGGATCTTTTGTCTTCAGTCAGCAATTTCCTTGCAAATGGTTCAGCAAAAAAAATAAAATGAAACATGGCCATCATGGTGGAAGGTATCTTAAGAATTCATTATACTGTTCTGTATGTTTACGTTATTTTCCTTAAAACACTGAAAGAAAAAAATTGTCGTAACTATGACAGATCTACCTTGATTTGCAAGGTATTTTGAATGTTAATCAACATTTATAACCAAGAATTAAAGAATGGTTATATTACGCCAAAATGTAATATGATCTGCATTGAGTTCAGATAATTCAAAGCACATATCTCAGAATAGCATGTTATTTCGAGCCTGCCAGCTTTGAAGTTACTTGTTAATTCTATTTGTAACTTAGAAGTCATTATTTCAAATTTTGCAAATAAAATGTCATGTTTGATATTGTACTATTTCCAACATACATTAACTGTGACTACACTGTGGTCTTCAACATTCTCCGCAAACATCAAAAACCACTCTTGCCAAAAAGTCCACCAAAATTTGCAATTCCCAAGCCAAATAATAAAAAAGGAGTGAAAAGTGTTCTAGATTAGTTCTTTTCAAAATGCATATCGGTACTACTGGGGTAGGGTGAGACTCTATTCCTAGGTAGCTCCCAGATGGTGATGATGCTATGCTGGAGCACAGTTTATTTTCTGAATAGAAAAGGCCAACATTCATTCACAAGACTTCATTTCCTTATTATCTTGTATAAAGTTTCAATTTTATCGGTGACCTCAGACTGAGCATGAGTTGTAACCAACTATACTTTAAGTCTACTCTGGTCTCTTGTCTACAATGCTTGGGGCTGGGTGTGGTGGCTCACACCTGTACTCCCAACACTTTAGGAAGCAGAGACAGGCAGATAACTTGAGGTCAGGAGTTCCAGACCAGCCTGACCAATATGATGAAACCCTGTCTCTACTAAAAATACAAAATCTAGCCAAGTGTGGTGGTGGTGGGTGCCTGTAATCCCAGCTACTTGGGAGGCTGAAGGAGGAGGACTGCTTGACCTGGGAGGCAGAGGTTGCAGTGAGCCAAGATTGCGCCACTGCACTCCAGCCTGAGCAACAGAGACTCCGTCTCAAAAAAAAAAAAAAAAAAAAAGACATGTATCAGGAAACGTAGTCTCAGATTTCAGAAATATTATGCTTTTTTTGTTGTACAGCAATACCCCAGTAGCATCTGGGGGAGCACAGTTATGACATCAAATATTTCTACAGGAATACACAAATTTTCACTAAATGTCACACATAGAACATACATAATCTCACATCAGATGAGATCAGTTTTTTTGCCAAATGAGTCTTGGTGTCAAATGCAAAATTTTGTCAGAGAATTTAAAATTTCTAAATTATGGATAAAAGATTTTAGACAGGTTTAACAAAATAATCTAGCAGCCGAGAATAATTTTTAACAAGGATATCTGACTTAAAGTTACTACAGTATTCTCTTTAACAGTCAAAACAGGAGATTGTATCTAAATTTGAGAATAGTAAAAGCTTTGATTTTATCACCAATGAGTATAACCATAAGACCCCCAACTCTTAAAATTTCAAAACCCACCTTCAGTAAACACCACTTCGAAAATTCCATTTGCTTACTATGTTAGCAAAAGAAGAAATAAACAAACGACCGACCATGGTATCCCCGTAGGAATAAAGCAGCATTGCGGAATGCCTTACTCAGTTCTCAGGGTAGTACTTTTGATACTAAATCGATTTGTTGGTCTTTTGTTGTTGTTTTTGTTTTAAGTCTCGCACTGTTACCCAGGCTGGAGTGCAGTGGCAGGATCTTGGCTCACTGCAACCTCCGCCTCTTGAGTTAAAGAGATCCTTCTGCCTCAGGCTCCCAAGTAGCTGGGATTACAGGCATGTGCCACCCAACTGGGTAATTTTTTTATATTCTTAGTAGAGACGGGGTTTCACCATGTTGGCCAGGCTGGTCTCAAACTCCTGGCCGGAAGTGATGTGCCTGCCTCAGCCTCCCAAAGAGCTGGCATTACAAGCATTAGCCACCACACCAGGCCTCTAAATATGTTTAGTATTAAAATATTTAATTTATTAAATGTTTTTGGTGGGATAATTGTGGTTAAGTACTAATTCTTTAAAATACTGAAATATCTACAGATTAAATATATCAAGAATTTGCTTCAAAATAACATGGGAAGGGGGTGGATGGGGAGATGTAGATATAAATAAAAAGACTGGCCAAGGATTATTAAAGTGGGACAAGTACATGGGAGTTCATTGTACTATTCTTTTGTGTATGTGCAATTTTTTCACAATTAAACACCAGCCGGGTGCGGGTGCTCTCACACCTGTAATCCCCAGCACTTTGGGAGGCCGAGGCAGGCGGATCACAAGGTCAAGATATCGAGAACAGCCTGGCCAACATGGTGAAACCCCATCTCTACTAAAAAAAAACCAAAAATTAGCCAGGCATGGTGGCCCATGCCTGTAATCTCAGCTACTCAGGAGGCTGAGGCAGGGGAATCGCTTGAACCTGGGATGTGGAGGTTGCAGCAAGCCGAGACTGCGCCACTGCACTCCAGCCTGTCAACAGAGCAAGACTCTTTAAAAAAAAAAAAAAAAAAAAAAAGATTGGCCAGGCACAGTGACTCACGCCTGTAATCCCAGCACTTTGGGAGGATGGGCAAATCACAAAGCCAGGAGATAGAGACCATCCTGGCCAACGTGGTGAAACCCCATCTCTACTAAAAAAGAAAAAAAAAAAAAAAAAAAAGAATACAAAAAATTAGCCAGGTGCCTGTAGTCCCAGGTATTTGGGAGGCTGAGGCAGGAGACTGGCGTCAACCTGGGAGGCAGGGCTTGCAGTGAGCGAGATCGCGCCACTGCACTCCAGCCTGGGATACAGTGCGAGACTCCATATCAAAAAAAAAAAGAAAGAAAGAAAAAGGTAACACCAAAGATATGCATGTTCCTGAAAACAAAAATTACATGTGAATCTCAAACTATACACAGAAATATAGTTGACACTGTAACAACGTTTCACTAAGAATCTATACCTCTATCAACATTTTTACTACTCAACTTAAAAACTTACCAAACCCAGGCCGGGCGCGGTGGCTCAAGCCTGTAATCCCAGCACTTTGGGAGGCCGAGACGGGTGGATCACAAGGTCAGGAGATCGAGACCATCCTGGCTAACATGGTGAAACCCCTTCTCTACTAAAAAACATACAAAAAACTAGCTGGGCATGGTGGCGGGCACCTGTAGTCCCAGCTACTTGGGAGGCTTAGGCAGGAGAATTGTGTAAACCTGGGAAGTGGAGCTTGCAGTGAGCTGAGATCCGGCCACTGCACTCCAGCCTGGGTGACAGAATGAGACTCCGCCTCAAAAACAAAAAAAAACAAAAAAAAAACTTACCAAACCCTTCAGAATAGAGGGTCAAATCTTAAAGCAAAAGATCCAAAGTAATTCACAAAACTAGAAATTAAGTATTAGTGGCCACTAACACTGCCAATAAATTGCTATACTTATTAGCTTCTGGAGAGCAAACTTTAAGATTAAGAACTTTTTAAAATGTGCAGCCAGGCGCGGTGGCTCAGACCTGTAATCCTAGCACTTTGGGATGCTGAGGGCAGGCAGATCACGAGGTCAGCAAATCGAGACCATCCAGCCTAACATGGTGAAATCCCATCTCTACTAAAAAATATATAAAAAATTAGGTGGGTGTGGTGGCGGGCACCTGTAGTCCCAGCTACTCCAGGGGCTGAGGCAGGAGAATGTCATGAACCCAGGAGGGAGAGCTTGCAGTGAGCCGAGATCGCACTCCAGCCTGGGCGAAGAGAGTGAGACTCCGTCTCAAAAACAAGTGCATACTCCCTGCTCCTCCACGACCTCCACTCCCCGCAAAAAAGTAAAGTGTGCATACCCTTGAACAATTATATTTCTGGGGCTTAATTATAAGAAAATAAACATATGTACAACTGTAGTTTTAAGACTGTCCAAAGCTTTGTTTACAAAAGAAAAAAATGGGAAAGGGTACAACAACAGTGTATTGGTAAAATACAGTACAAGTATGCAATGTACCATGTACTACTAAATAGTATATAATACTAAGTAACTACTACAAATTTTTCAGAGATCTGTATCTACTAACATGAGCTATTCAGGTTAAATTTTAAAATATTACTTAAATACACATGCTGTATGACAGGGCTTTTTGAAGATTATATATGCCCCAAAAAGCCTGGAAGAACACACCAAAATGTTATCTTTGGATAGTTGTATTTTCTAAAACTGTCTATGAGCATGTATTATTTTACTGGGACAAAGGTAAGATACAGATGAGGTACCTCCTCTCACAAATGCACATCAATCTTCAGTCACTTAACCAGTATTGCTTTTTAAAGGAGTAATAAAACTCCATTTTAAACAGCACAAACCATAACTCTAGCATGAATTCCACAAACTTTTAAGGGTAGTAGCAAGAGAAAACTTTTCTTCTAGCTCTGAAGCTAGAAAACCCACTTATGTGAATGATGATTTTATTTAAAGGATCAATATAGGGAGTGACAATACATTATAAATAGTTTATCCTCTTCAGAATACCTATTTTAAGTTAGAGGGCTAGAGGAAAAATTTTGTTCAGAATGTACTCTACTAAACTACTCCTAAACGTTATTCAAGACCAGCCAGAAAAGCCTATATCTAGTTAAATGAACTCCCAGAGAGTTTTTCCAGTTTTAAAATCAACTCAGGAGCCATAGGTCAATATAATTAGAAAACAGGAAGAATTATTTCAGACTGGTAAAGTCAGAATCAGATTAGGTAGAAATGAAAAAAAAAAAAAAGGCCGGGCGCGGTGGCTCAAGCCTGTAATCCCAGCACTTTGGGAGGCTGAGAAGGGCGGATCACGAGGTCAGAAGATCGAGACCGTCCTGGCTAACACGGTGAAACCCCGTCTCTACTAAAAAATACAAAAAAAATCTAGCCGGGCGAGGTGGCGGGGCGCCTGTAGTCCCAACTACTCGGGAGGCTAAGGCAGGAGAATGCCGTGAACCTGGGAGGTGGAGCTTGCAGTGAGCCGAGATCTGGCCACTGCACTCCAGCCTGGGCGATAGAGTGAGACTCTGTCTCAAAAGAAAAAAAAAAAAGAAAAAGAAAAAAAAAAGTTCTCTAATGCACTATGGCTACCTCTTACAAACAGCCATGCTTTCTCATTAGAGAGTATTTTTAAAATGGTCAACTTCTCCCAAATGTTGATATAGGCAACATCACGGTAGTCTATGTGCTCAAATGCTAACTCGACTCATTTCATCATGGCTAAACCTTTTAAAGAAGTTTTCTTCAGCTATTAACACTGCTTACTTAAACCTCTATTACACAGACTAGCTATGCTATTTATATCCACACAGAATCACAAGGGTTGATGTACATTTTTAAGCTTTTTAATTAGAAGGAAAATACTACCACACTGGTCATTATAACACTCAGTCTTAAGCACATAGAGCACAAGTTTCAAATCTCCTAAATCCTACTTCTTGCCCAGAGGCAATCAATGTTAATTGTTTGGCATATGTATTCTGGACACATCTCTTATGTCTTTACATAGCATAAAACAAATTCTACAGTTGGTGATAAGTGCTAAAGCGAATTTAGGAGAAGGGGAGCTTAAAGTGCTAAATAAGGGAAGACACATCACTAAGGGGGTAGCTTCTGAGTAAAAATCTCAGAAGAACTGAGAAACCAAACTATATGACTCAGAGAAAATTCCAAGGAAAAGCTCTAAAGGGGAAACATATCCAATGTGTTCAAGACAGTTACGAAGGCCAGTGTGGCTGAAGCACAGTATAACAGTAAGGGAAGGGACACAACAAATCACATAGGATGCCCTGTAAATCACAGAAAAATTTTGACTTCAATGCTGAAAAAGGCAGCCATTAGGTTGTTTGTTTTCAGGCAAAACATTTTTCAAGGCCAGGCGCGGTGGATCACACCAGCACTGAGAGGTGGAGGTGGGCAGATCAACGAGGTCAAGAATTCGAGACCATCCTGGCCCACATGGTGAAACCCTGTCTCTACTAAAAATACAAAAAAAAATTAACTGGGCATGGTGGCAGGTGCCTGTAATCCCGGCTACTTGGGAGGCTGAGGCAGCAGAATCGCTTGAACCCCGGAGGCGGAGATTGCAGTGAGCCAAGATTGTGCCATTGCACTCCAGCCCAGGCAAAAAGAGCGAAATTCCATCTCAAAAAAAAAAAGAAACATTTTTCAAACATTACATTTTAGGATAAATCTAGCTACCACTTTAAGAACAAAACTAGTGTGGAGGGACAAAATACAAACCTACTTTACACAATAATGCACAAGATACAATAGTGGCTTGAAATTGGACCAAGTGTCAACAATATGAGTAGTGATATATTTTAAAGAGCTGACAGCATGATTTTCTTTTCTTTCTTTGTGACAGGGTCTTGCTCTGTCTCGCAGGCTGGAGTGCAATGGTGCGGGTGCGATCTTGGCTCACTGCAACCTCTGCCTCCTGGGCTCAAGCAATTCTCATGCCTGTCTCTCAAGTAGCTGGGACTACAGGCACATGCCACCACTCCCGGCTAATTTTTGTATATTTTTGAAGAGATGGGGTTTCACCATGTTGCCCAGGCTGGTCTCAAACTTCTAAGCTCAAGCGATGCGCCTCTCTCAGCCTCCCAAAGTGCTGGGATTACAGGCATGAGCGACCACACCCAGTCAACACGGTTTTCTAATAGGCCAAAGGTGAGATATGAATAAAAGTCAAGGATGGCTAGTCAAAATCTTTGGCTCAAGAGACACAAAAATTGTTTCATTAACTGAAAAAGGCAACAGTACACAAGACACTGGTTTGAGGGATGAACATCAGGAGCACAGTTTTGCACTTTTAAGTTGACATATTGGATATTCAACAGAGTTGTCATATAGGTAACTTGACTGGTATGACATTCGAATGTATACGCTGTTGATCTTGAGTGTGGATATCAGCTTATAGGTGGTATATTAAATCATGAATGAATCTGCAATGACCCAGATTGTGGACAGAAAAGAGAAGTGGAAAGACTGAACCATGGGGCACTCCAACAGAAAGAGGTTTAAGAGTCAGAAACATGTAACAAAAACCTGGAAGCAAAGTAAAAAAAATTTAAAAAAAAGTTTCAAGGAAGAGATTTGGTTAAATGGAACCAACAGGTCAAGTGAGATGAGGATTGAAAAAGGACCCCTGGGCTTAGTTAACGCATCCCTCTGGGTGGTTTTTTTTTTTTTAAACCATAAATAACTTTTTTTCAACTAAAGTTCACTTCTTACTGTTTTATGATAGTTCTAAAAAAACGAAAGTTCACTTTTGTTTTTTTTACTTTAAGAGACAGGGTCTCACTCTTGTCGCCCAGGCTGGCATAAAGTGGCACAATCATAACTCACCCTGACCTCAAACTCCTGAGCTCAAGCAATTCTACTGCCTCAGTCTCCCAGGGAGCTACACTACAGCTGTGTGCCACCACGCCCAGCTTTTTTAGACAGGGTCTTGCTATGTTGCCCGACTTTCCTGGCCTTAAGCTATCCTCTAACTACAGCCTCCCAAAGTGCTAGGATTACAGGCACAAACTGCTGCATCTGGCCTAAAGCTCACTTCTAAAATGTGCTTGCTTCCCTACTAACAATGCTATCACAACCACGGTAACATTTTACCAAGATACACCTACCTGAACAATTTACTACCTTGTACACATACACATCTGTAAGCCATTTAAGGTGTTGGGAATTCAAGGGCAAAAATACGAACATATTTAGTTTTAAAATTTTAAAAATAAAAGTGCAAGGTTATTCTTTGGAACTTTAACCAAACTAAAATTTGTTTTTCTAGAATGCTCAGTTGGACACTGTAGCTCACGCCTGTAATCCCAGCACTTTAGGAGACCAAGGTGGGCGGATGACGAGGTCACAAGTTCTAGACCAGCCTGGCCAACACGGTGAAGCCCCATCTCTACTAAAAATACAAAAATTAGCTGGGTTTGGTGGTGCATGCCTGTAATCCCAGCTACTCAGAAGGCTGAGGCACAATAATTGCTTGAACCCAGGAGGCGAGGTTGCAGTGAGCCAAAGATCACGCCACTGCACTCCAGCCTGGTGAAAGAGCGAGATTCTGTCTTAAAAAAAAAAAAAAAAGAAACAAAAAAAAAAGCTCAATATATCAAAGTGAAGAAAGGAGTCTACTATCATTAAGTGTTGAAATCTGCAGCCTTAATCCCTGGGTTGAATCCATGCTAAACCACTAAAGCAGTTTAACTTTAGGCAAGTTATTTACATTCTGTAGTCCAATATTCTCACCTCTAAAACATGAATGATTAACAGTATCTACTCCTACTCAAGGTTTTGATGATAATTAAGTAAGTTAACACAAACTCAGAACTTTTAACAGTGGTGGACACAGTCAAGAGTTTAGAATACTTCCATAAGAGAGAAATTAACGGCCGGGCGCAGTGGCTCAAGCCTGTAATCCCAGCACTTTGGGAGGCCGAGACGGGTGGATCGCGAGGTCAGGAGATCGAGACCATCCTGGCTAACACGGCAAAACCCCGTCTCTACTAAAAAATACAAAAAAACTAGCCGGGCGAGTTGGCAGGCGCCTGTAGTCCCAGCTACTCGGGAGGCTGAGGCAGGAGAATGGCGTAAACCCGGGAGGCGGAGCTTGCAGTGAGCTGAGATCCGGCCACTGCACTCCAGCCTGGGCAACTGCGAGACTCCGTTTCAAAAAAAAAAAAAAAAAAAAAGAGAAATTAACGTCTTGCTACTTTTCCCTGCCAAATCAAAAAGCCATTATATGACCCAACAACAAGGTATCACAGAACTAATTAGTAATTTCCTGGAGCCTGATCAGTTCTCAATCTATCTTATACTGACTGATTTTGCTCATTAATACACCCAATAAAAACTCATTTGAAAAACCAGGGCAAGTTATTGTTAGGCCTGGGATGATTATTTTCTCCAAGAGATTGAGACAGTAGCCTACTCTTAATGTATTGGTTTCCTAACTTACTGCCCTACTTGCCCTCTTAGTCTTCATCACTAACATTCCCTACACAACAGCCGGAAGATAAACCAGACCTCTTTTTCAAAATCCTTCAATAGATTCTACCTGTGACCAAGATAGGATCTTAAACAAGACCCTCTAAGGTTGTGCTATGAATGTTTGATCCTTGCCTACCTCTCCAACTCCATCCCTCATCTATGTATTCTTGGTAATTATTTTCCAGTATTATTTCTTACTTGGAGGCCAAGTCTTGCTCCTCCTCATTACCTGTGCTTTCACATATGGTTTTCTTACAGAATGAGCTTCACCATTAGCTACTTCCATATGGCCAAGCTTCCCTGTAGGGAAGGTTCCTTCCCCCAAATTCCATGTTCCCTTGCTATCTTCTCATCCACCTTGTTCTTTTCCTTCATCGATCCTGACTATGAAAAGTGCCGTTTACTTTGTTTCTTCCCTCAATGATCTGTAATATCCATGACGGCAGGGGACATGTTTTGTTCTTCCCTATATGCCCAAACCTAATAATGATTTTCAAAATAAGTACTCAAATATTTAATAAACATCTTATATGTGAATGTTCCTTGAATACCTCCAAGACATTTAAAACATTTTTTCCCCACCCTCAAACTATAATCTGCTCCCTTCGTTTACCTTCCCCAGTTATCTATCCCTATCCCAGAAGCTAGAAACCAGCAATCATGCCAAATCTATGTCCTTGCCCACCCTATCATATCCGTCCTGAGATGCTCCTAATTTTACCTCCTAATCTCTAATCTCATTAGCATTACCTATGTCCAAACTAGGTCATTATTCTTCCTTGGATTTTAATTATCTCCCTTACTATCTCTTACTTCCAATCTCATTTCCTCTACACCATTTCCACACTGTTATCACAAAGACAGTCCTAAAAATTAAAATATTCCAGTAGTTTTTGAGAACAGCCTGGGAAACAAAATGAGACCTGTCTCCACTAAAAAAATAACAATAAAAAATAGTCAAGTGTTATGGTGCACATCTGTAGTCCCAGCTACACAGGACGCTGAAGCCAGAGGATGGCTTGAACCCAGGAGGTCAAGGCTGCAGTGAGCCTTGTTAATGTTTAATGTCACTGCAGTCCAGCCTGGGTGACAGAGCAAGACCCTGTCTAAAAAAAATAAAAATAAAAGGAAAATCTGGGTCGGGCACGGTGGCTCAAGCCTGTAATCCCAGCACTTTGGGAGGCCGAGACGGGCAGATCACAAGGTCAGGCGATCGAGACCATCCTGGCTAAACGGTGAAACCCCGTCTCTACTATAGAATACAAAAAACTAGCCGGGCGACGAGGCGGGCGCCTGTAGTCCCAGCTACTTGGGAGGTGGAGGCAGGAGAATGGCGTGAACCTGGGAGGCGGAGCTTGCAGTGAGCTGAGATCTGGCCACTGCACTCCAGCCTGGGCGACAGAGCCAGACTCCGTCTCAAAAAAAAAAAAGGGGAAAATCTGATGTCACTTTACAGTTTAGAATCTTTCTAAAATGGCTCACCATTGGTTTCTGGGTAAGATATAAACTCCTTGGCATCTGTGTCATTCAAACTTTTATTCTCTGGCCTTAAAGATTCTTTTCAGTACACTACCTCTCTTAAAAGGATCCCGTCAACCAGGCATGGTGGCTCAACGCCTAATTCCAACACTTTGGGAGGCCAAGGTGAGTGGATCACGAGGTCAGGAGTTCAAGACCAGCCTAGCCAAGATGATGAAAGCCCATCTCCACTAAAAACACAAAAATTAGCTGGGCATGGTGACAGGTGCCTGTAGTGGTGTGAGATTACACCACTGCACTCCAGCCTGGGTGACAGAGTGAGACTCTGTCTTATTAAAAAAAAAAAAAAAAATCCCTTTATGTGATTAAGGTGGAAGGGATAAAAATAATGAAATAAAAAAAAGATCTCCTCACCTCTTAGGTTAGTTAGGTAACCATTTCTGCATGCTTTCTTTTTTTAAAAAGACGGGGTCTCACCAGGTCTCTACAAAAAATACAAAAATTTAAGGCCCGGGGCGGTGGCTCACGCCTGTAATACCAGCACTTTGGGGGGCCGAGGCAGGCAGATCAAGAGGTCAGGAGTTTGAGACCAGGCTGGCCAACATGGTGAAACCTCATCTCTATCAAAAATACAGAAATTAGCCAGGGATGATGGTCTGTGCCTGTAGTCCTAGCTACTAGGGAGGCTGAGGCAGGAGTATCAATTGAACCTGGGAGGCGGAGGTTGCAGTGAGCCAAGATTGCACCACTGCACTCCAGCCTGGGCAACAGAGCGAGACTCTGTCTCAAAAAAAAAAAAAAGAGAGAGAGAGATGGGGTCTGATTATGTTGCCCAGCCTGGAGTGCAGTGGATAATCACATCACACACTAAAGCCTCTCAACTCCTGGGCCAAAGGACCCTCCTGCCTCAGCCTTCCAATTAGTTGTGACTGCAGGCTTACCAATGCCCCCAGCTTATTTTGGCACACTTCTATAGGATCAGTATTTACCTCTCATCATATATGGACATTATTTCATTCATGAGTCTCCCTAAGCTGCAAAGCCCATAAACATAATAAACTGCTTTTTATATCCCGAAACAGAACATGTCCCATAAAAACAATAAATTTGTAGAATTAACAAGGAATAAATCTAACTAAACCTATAGTGAACAGCTTCCATATACTGACAGCAGCAAAGAAGTAGAAAAAATAGCTCTCATACAATCGAGGGCATCAATAAAACTTGCACTTATTTAAAAAATAAAAACATTCCCATTATTTTTCTAGATAACCTCCAGGAATCTTTTCCTTAACTTTCTTCCATTCTGTTTTGAGTGTACCTTTGGTTTTCACTTAAACTAGATTTTACTTGGTATAAGGGGGCAAGTTTGTGATTTACCCTAATACAATAGTACCAAATATGCCTTCAAAAAATTATTCCAGGTTAGGTGCAGTGGCTCACGCCTGTAATGTCAACACTTTGGGGTGTCAAGGCAGAAGGATCGCTTGAGCCCAGGAGTTCAAGACCAGCCTAGACAACATAGTGAGACTGTCTCTATAAAAAATAGAAATATTTTAAAATAAAATCTAATTATCCCCCAGCTTGAAATCTATCAGGGCAACTCTAAAATGGTTATCAAAACATTTTGCTGTAGTGAGTAAAATACTACGGCTTGCTAATATTCTTACTCTTTGGCTATCCACATCTTTATTAATCTCTACACCATTCCTGTGAATAACACAGAATTCATTCCTTCTTACCATTAGGAACTCTATGAATTCACACTAGAATTCCCAAAATCTAGCTGGGCCTTGAGTCACCATTGTAAAAGGGGTCAGCTTGAGATGGTTCCTGATTCGGATGAATAGGTTAAAGAGTTCCCTGCTTTGTGAGGTCAAAAAGCCTACATTTTTTCAAATTTTTAAAAACCCTCCAGTGAGACAGCATTTTAATACTATGTTGTATCTCTTGTGGTTTGACTCTTGTGAAATTTTAATGAGATAAAAAGTCTAAATAGAATACAATCCAAAAATGTCACAAACCCAAGAAATATGTTAAATGACAGAAAATGTTTACTAATTTGTAATAATCTAAAAAAAAGGATTCCCCAATATGTTGCCTTGTTGCTAATCATTAATGCAAGCCACTTTCATTTTAAACTTCAGCTGCTCTTTCCAAGTACCCAAAATGTTCTAATCAGCCCAAGTTAATTAGAAATTCCTATTATTCCATTAGTTTACAAATAACTGAGGTGGTCCCCCTTGGGAACTTCAAGATGCACATACAAAACGCTTAATCCAAACACTTCCAGAGGCTATGACCTATACACATCAGCTAAACTGTTAAATGGGTTTATTTCCTAGTCTTTGTAATGAATCCAAGTGGACCTCACACCT
The DNA here is from genome assembly GCF_009764315.1 of Trachypithecus francoisi. NCBI lineage: Eukaryota > Metazoa > Chordata > Mammalia > Primates > Cercopithecidae > Trachypithecus > Trachypithecus francoisi. The sequence continues at coordinate 85,021,672 of NW_022681468.1, read as the reverse complement.
CTTACCATCACCCAGGAAGGGTGTGCATCTGTTCCGAAGGCCCCCCTGGCTCCAGGTCATCCTGGCTGCTGCTGCTCCAGGCTGGGCATCCATGTTGCTGCAGCTTGTGGTTTGTGAGGGGTAGTGTACAGGAAAAGCAGGATGGGATTTCAAGGGAAACAGGAGGAAGATGGCTTTCGGGGAAAATGCCATCACGATCATAAGTGTTAAGTAGTACCACACACATTTTATTGCAGCACAGTTTAAAAATTTAACAAATGAAAGATTAAAAATAAAAAAACAAAAATAAAAAAAATTAAAAATACAGACGTCCAGAGATGCTCTAAAACAGTTAAGTTAAAGATCAGGAAAAATAAGGTCATAGACTTAACAGCCAGTAAAATTCTGTTCAGTGTGGGGAAGGGGATGAGGGCAAGGGTGGGGTTGGGAGAGAAAAGGTTTATGTGATCAATCCACTTAAAAATACTAATGCCTTCGCTTTCTCTCCCAAGATGCAAAACTCCAAAGTCAATCAGGAGGCCGGAGAAATTCTTAGAAACATTCAGAAAAACTCGATTTTAATCCGGTTAAAAATCATCAGTGTCATTATCATCATCATCATCACCATCATAAGTATTAATATAATAATAATAATAATAATAAGTAATAGTAACTAGTAACAACAATAAAAAGGAAATCAGCGGAAAGTCAGGAAAAATGTTAAAAAAAAATTGGAATAACTTACTGTAGCTGAAGATCAAAAAAATCTCACTGTAAAAAAACAAAAATAAAAATAGCCCAGATTAGAAAAACGGGAGGTGTAAAAATGTCAAGTCAGTAAAGTTCATTTCTTTTCTCTTTCCAAAAGCAGTTTCCACAAAAACCGCAAGGATCAAGTTTTCAGTAGCAGACAAGCAAAGCCCTTTCGACATCATCAATCAATCTTAAAAATACACGAGGAAGTAGAGAGGTCAGTTTATGAGAGGCTAAAAGGCTCCTCCTCCTCTAACCCAACTGCTGCAGAAAAAATAGAAATAGAAATTTTAAAAATTACATCTTAAATCCAGGTCCCGGTTTTGGAAACAATTAAAAAAAAAACACCTGTACATTTGCCGTAGTGCACACCAAGTTGCATCATTATGTTTAAAATGTCTTTATAAAATCAGTTTTGGAATGGAATGTGTGTGTTCTGGAAGGGTGGGGAAGGGAGGTTAAAAATCAAAGCTGAGCTCCAGTGAGTAGGGATGGGGTTCGCCTTGCTGCCCTGTGAAAGGAGAAGGGACAGATTGAGTCAGAGTTCCTCAGAAATGTTGTGCCCTAAACCCCCAAGACAGAAACATCTGTCTATTGCAGCTAACACACTTTGGTAAAGCATTAACATTCCACTGGGATGGGATAGCCTACATAGAATCACCTCTACCGGTGACTGTCTTCACAATTCTTCAACATCAATAGGTGACTAAAATTAACTAAATCCATGTCAATATGCCCTTGAGGGTCTCAAAAAGAGTATATTCAAATATTCATCTTGATAATGAGCAGTTTGGGCAAAGAAAATACAGAAAAACCGGGCCAACAAATAGAGGCGAAATAGTGAGCAAATGTCAAATATTGAGACTGTAAAAATTAAGCAGATTCATGGGTTTTAAACTTAAAGCCCATGGAGTTTTACTATGAGTAACAGACTGAAAGTGAATGGCCTACCATGAAGATCTATACTAGAGATGACTCTAGATCTCTAAGACCTAATAGGTTCTACTGTTAGGGGGAGAGATGTTTTAAATAAGGAGCACATTATTCCACTCACTGACAAAACGAAAATACAAATGGAATAAAAAAAGACTACTATGGCTATTGAATATTTAAGGTCATAAAATAGGTGAAAAAATTAAGGTCCTTATATTAATACTTCTTTTGTTTCTGTAGTCCACTGTTTACTACGTAGCATGTATAGCTAACTTCAAGTTATGAATTCTAAAAATGTGGTACACAATACACTAAAATAATTTCCATGACAAACTGGTTGTTTCATCAGCTAAAATAAGAACTACAATTAGACTGCAGCTCCTTGTGCAAACAATGAACTAGCTGCACTCACTTTTCAATTTATCCGTAAGGTCTTATGCGCCTTTGTAAATTTCAGGAAATTAAAATATTTTAAGGCCAGGTGTGGTGGCTCACACCTGTAATCCCAACACTTGGGGAGACTGGGGTAGAGCATGGCTTGGGCTCAGTACTGAGACCAGTCTAGGAAATGTGGCAAGACTTTATTAAAAACAAAAAACATTAACAGGGTGTGGTAGCCTGTAATCCCAGCTACTTAGGTGTCTCAGGAGCGAGGATCACTTGAGCCCAGGAGTTTGAGGCTGCAGTGGAGCTCTGATGACGCCACTGCACTTCAGCCAGGCCAACAGAGAGAGACCCTGTCTCAAAAATTTCTTTTAATTGAGCATTTAGAAGTGTTCCTTGAGCCGGCCGGGCACGGTGGCTCAAGCCTGTAATCCCAGCACTTTGGGAGGCCGAGACAGGCGGATCATGAGGTCAGGAGATCGAGACCATCCTGGCTAACACAGTGAAACCCTGTCTCTACTAAAAAATACAAAAATCTAGCCGGGCGAGGTGGCGGGCGCCTATAGTCCCAGCTACTCAGGAGGCTGAGGAAGCAGAACGGCGAAAACCCGGGAGGCAGAGCTTGCAGTGAGCTGAGATCTGGCCACTGCACTCCAGCCTGGGCGACAGAGCGAGACTCCGTCTCAAAAAAAAAAGAAAAATAAGTGTTCCTTAAGCCAACTATGCACGAATGACTACAGCAGCAACAGGTACTGTAACTAAAACCATCAATTTTTAAAAAGTAGAAGGGTGTAGGAAGGACAGTTAATTTTTACATTTGATGTGTGAAACTGTACGAATGTACAAACTGCGGAAAAAGTTTGTGAAGAATTGTAGGAAATATACATCTGAATGTTCTTTTCCTGTTTATGAAATACAGTTATGGTGAAACATTTCATTTTCTTATTTGGAGCCACAGCCCAAACCTGGTAATCAATTTTCAAGATATGTAACTTTATAGTTCAACCACAACCAAATCCTTTGTACAGGTGCCACAAGACATAAGCTTAAAAGGAAAGAAAAATGTGAAAAGAAACCAATTCTATCTTTCAACATCAAGAAGTTCAGGTATCTCCCAAAATTTTATGTTACACTGAAGAGCTAACCACTCATAAAAAGACCAACTTTAGCACCATTTTCAATCAAGAATATTCCTTGAGGCAAGGCAGGGTGGCTCACTCCTGTAATCCCAGCACTTTGGGAGGCTTGGGGCGGGTGGATCACCTGAGTTCAGCAGTTGAAGGCCTGCCTGGAAACACGGCTCTGTCTCTACCAAAAATACAAAAAATTAGCAGGGCTACTCAGGCTGAGGGCACCCTTGAGCCTGGGAGGCAGAGGTTGCAGTGAGCTGATGCTACTGCATTCTAATCTGGGTGACAGTATGAGGCTCTCAAAAAAAAAAAAAAAAAGTATCCTTACATAAAGCTCAAAGGTAGTTTTTAAAGAAAGTATCTCTAGGTTATTATTTGTCAAAACCTGCCTGAGGTTTGGATCCCTTCTTCTAAAGGGGTACCTCTCAGAATGAGTGATGCATGAGCATCATCACCTGGAACTTACTTGAATTTCAAGCTCTCGGGCCCCACCCCAGACTTAATCAGAAAACCTGGTGGTGGAGATCATAGCGATCTGTTTTAACTAGCCCTATTGATTCTGGTGTTGGCTAATGTTTGAGAACCACCGTGAAGATTTTAAATTGGGAATCTATCCCTTCCCCAGTTTATAATCAATTATTATTACTTATTATTTGAGACGGGGTCTCGCTCTGTCGCCCAGGCTGGAATGCAGTGGTACGATGGCTCACTGCAACCTCTGCCTCCCAGGTTCAAGCTATTCTCCTGTCTCAGCCTCCTGAGTAGCCAGGACTACAGGCAAGTAGCCAGGACTACAGGCGAGCGCCACCACGCCCAGTTTATGTTCGTATTTTTAGTAGAGACGGGGGTTTCACCATATTGGCAGGTTGGTCTGGAACTCGTGACCTCGTGATCCACCTGCCTCAGCCTCTCAAAGTGCTGGGATTACAGGCGCGAGCAGCCACGCGTGGCCTCTAGAATCAATTCTTTAAACAAAGTGCCTATCTTCCAGTGTACTGTGACAGAATCAAGTTAGAGCACCAAATAATGTTTTCCTGATACAATATAAATCCAAAAACACATAACCTATCACAGTAAATGTACCAAATAAACCTCTTTTCTTTGGTTAAGAAACCAAATTTTCTTATAAGATTTTATTAACCAAAGAAAAACAGGCCAGGGGCGGTGGCTCAAGCCTGTAATCCCAGCACTTTGGGAGGCCGAGACGGGCGGATCACGAGGTCAGGAGATCGAGACCATCCTGGCTAACACGGTGAAACCCCGTCTCTACTAAAAAATACAAAAAACTAGCCGGGCGAGGTGGCGGGCGCCTGTAGTCCCAGCTACTCGGGAGGCTGAGGCAGGAGAATGGCGTGAACCCGGGAGGCGGAGCTTGCCGTGAGCTGAGATCCGGCCACTGCACTCCAGCCTGGGCGACAGAGCGAGACTCTGTCTCAAAAAAAAAAAAAAAAAAGGAATATTAAAAAAAAAAAAGAAAAATAAATTTTCTTTGGTTAAGAAACCAAAATTTCTTATGGTAATAAATCCAATTCAATATCGAGGAAATCTGTAGTTATGCCACACCTCAACTTTCTAGTTCTCACCAATCCTCTAGTAAATCTAGTATGCACAAAACCAAAATCTTCCCATTTCCAATGAGAATACAAGAATATGCATATTAAGAGCAAATAATGCTCCCCAGAGACAACTACTAATTATTTGAAGACTGAAATAATGTGGTTAAGAATAGCAGTAACAACTACTAATTTAGAAACTGGGGCCGGGTGCCATGGCTCACACCTGCAATACCAGCATTATCTCAGAAGTTCGAGACCAGCCTGACCAACATGGTGAAACCCTGTCTCTACTAAAAATATAAAAATTAGCCCGGCGTGGTGGCGCACGCCTGTAATCCCAGCTACTTGGGAAGCTGAGGCAGGAGAATCGCTCGAATCCGGGAGGCAGAGGCTGCAGTGAACCGAGATTGTGCCACTGCACTCCAGCCTGGGGCAACAGTGACACTCCGTCTCAAAAAAAAAAAAAAAACTGCTTTAAAAAGACTGCATCTGTACAGTTTTTAGTCTTCTGGCAACAAAAAATTTGAATTAGAAACTAAAAACTCAAATAAGTTTTAAAAAAAAAAGTCTAGGCCGGGCGCGGTGGCTCAAGCCTGTAATCCCAGCACTTTGGGAGGCCGAGACGGGCGGATCACGAGGTCAGGAGATCGAGACCATCCTGGCTAACACGGTGAAACCCCGTCTCTACTAAAAAAATACAAAAAATTAGCCGGGCGAGGTGGCGGGCGCCTGTAGTCCCAGCTACTCGGGAGGCTGAGGCGAGAGAATGGCGTAAACCCGGGAGGCGGAGCTTGCAGTGAGCTGAGATCCGGCCACTGCACTCCAGCCTGGGCGACAGAGCGAGACTCCGTCTCAAAAAAAAAAAAAAAAAGTCTAAGTCCTCTTATTTAAGCAAGGAGAATTAAAATCTATTTCTCCTCCTAGGCAAACTTACTCCCTACTCAACACCTCTCACATTTAACACTTATATAAGTTTTAATAATTTGCCCCTTAGTCTTTAAAATTAGAGCAACTAGCTATTTGAGTTTATTCTTTGCTTGTTTCGCACTGCCATTCCATCCAAAACAAGGTCGAATGCCATGTCAAATCCTCTAAGAGATTTAATTACAAACGTAAGCTGTTTAAATTCTCCACAGAAGGAACATCAACTACCAAGTATTCCCAAGAGTGGCACAGGCATGCGGGGAAAAAAAAGGTCAGAAAACCTGCAACCTGGCCATCCTTCAACTTTTCCCCCTAGCCAATAAAAAATGTTACTAAATGCCTATCCAGTTGAGAACACACCTGGAATTGTGATATAAATGCCGTGGCAAACAGTTCTTGACATTAACTCAAAGAATTTTTGGTACACTGATACACATACTGATCTGATACACATACTGATCGGAAGGAACCCGTATTTCTAACACCTCAAAGGCAAAGAAAAGTGCCCGTCAATCAATTTCAGCTATTATCAAATGTTCTTAAATACGAATTTCTGACATTTCTCTTTGCCAACATTATTTTTACTACATGATTTCCCAATTAATCTATTTTTGCCTTTACCTCATTTCTAACAGTTTAGCACGATAAATTTTAGTTTTAAGTTCCTGTAATAATATACTTAAACTTAAAGGGGTCGCGATGTTTTTGACCCTTATTTTACTTCCTATCAAATAGGTTGCCTTACAGATGAATTTCTTACCCGGCAGAATTGGTTTAAACTGTGCTTAACAGCTTTAGTTTTTGTGAAATTAACAGATTGTAAAAAATAAACTTAACCAAATCTCATGTGAGGATTTAAAAAACCGATTTCCCAGATAAGTGAACGTGACACTAAAGATCTGTAACTTTTTTAACTTATAAGTTTTTTATCAAATTTCAGCACCGAGCAAGTAACAGCACTGTTAATATTTGCTTAATAAAATATAGCTGTGAATTTTTGCCCAAGTTTAGGTGGGCGGAAAAATTAACGCCAGAATAACCCGAAAGTCAAATTTTGTCATCTTACACTTAGGAAGTTACGTTAATAACAAATTCTCAAGTCTCGTAGTATCTTTCCTAAGCGCAATTTGGGAATTTCCAGTTACCTCGTGGTTTCCGTCATCATGTTCTTACAAAGATTCAAATATTGTACTTTTAGAACCCGGTATTCCATTAACCAGGTAAAAACCACTCGACTGACCTCGTGGTCAAATTCCTTAGTAGTTCTGCTACTGACTTAATATGACCCTAGTAATCAACACTTTACTGCCTCAGTTTCTGTCTGAGAAAAAGAGTTAATACCTACCTCAAGCAAAGTTCCACTAACTTATATATTTCAAGTGTTTTGTAACCTGCAGATGAAAAGTCAGCTGTAATTATTAATATAGTTATATCACAATATTTCCTTTTACAAACTTAAGTGAAAATAACTACTTCGAGCTCCATCATTTGCTCATAGAGGGGAATAAAATAAAAAGTTATCAGTAAAATGCTAAATCTTTTGTTAAACCTTTCTCGTAGGCCACGCGGCACGATCCAGGATTTAAAGGCTCGCGATACATCTACTTGGTAACCTTCCCCCTCCCCCTCCCCCTCCCCCAATTTTTACATGTAAGAAGAACCGAATAGAAGGCATCGGCGCTATGTTAACTTCGACTATATTAATGAACATCGCGATCTTCATTTTCAGGATCCCGGAGTCCTCGCGGTCGTAGAAAATGAAAGGAAAGCAGCCGTTAACAAACAGGAAGAGCGAAAAAAGGGCATTTTCCCTGGCGATCGTGGCCTAGAGGACACCAGGTTAAACCTACGCAGAGGCTGAGGCCTGTAAAACCCCTCCCGCTTCAGACCTAATCCCCCAAAACAAACAGAATAAATGAGGGCCCGGTTAGTTAGGGGGAAGGGTTCCCTCATATTCTCTCCCACACCCCCTCTCGCTTCCCGAAAAACCCAGCGCCTTCCCTGCGTCCGCCCTCTCCACTTACCAGGAGGGGGGAGGGAGAAGAGATTCGATTCTGAGTCTCCTACTCCCGGATTCTGCGTGGAGAAACCGACTGCTGGTCGAGGTCGGCAACGCGGACACAACCGCTCAGTCTTCGTCTCTTCACAAAATGGCCCCCGAGTCTCCTCTGCCGCCGAGGCGAAGGCCTAGTCCCCGCCCCATCCCTGAGAATCTTCCTATTGGCTGTGTGTTTTTTCGCTCCCGCTCCTAATTAGACAGTTCAACCGCTTCTCACAATGATATCCAGTCACAATTGGCAGTGGGTTAGACTAAGCAGAAGAATTTCCACATGCGTGAGAGAAACTAGTTTGTAACTGGTTAATTTTCCTGTCATTTATCGCCTGGGGAATGCTTATTGGCTATTGCACCGGACGACCCTCTGGGTGGAAACTCGCCTTTGTATCGCGCACCGTCTCACATCCGGGTATCTGGAAGGCCTGATTGGCGGCCGCGGTGTCCTATCGCTGCTCCTTAGAGTGCCTAGTAAAAGGTTCGCCCAGATCTCGGATTTCCGGCGGCGCGGGGGCGGGGAAGGAGTTGAGGGGCGTTGTTAGGTGACGGGCGCAAAGGACTTGCCCTAGCCCCGGGCCTAGGAGAAAAAAACCGCGAAATGAAGCCTCCGGCGTGCGATGTGAATAAAGAAAGAACTTTACTTAAAATGAGGAGGGACCAGCGGTGACTAGGCCGTGTTGAAGTGTGTAGAAAACTAACCAGCCCTGTCGTTTTTCCAACCCGAGAGCCTTTCTCAGTTCCAGATTCGAATGTCAGCTACCTCGTAGACATCTCTGCTTCTCAGCCTGTTAAACCCTTCTTCAGACAACACATATTCCATCCAAACCAACTGACTTCCTTATTCCTCTCCAATATGAAAAGTAAATGAAGTGCAAAATCCGGCCTCTGGCCCAAGACATCTCACTCACTGGCCCATCCCTCCGAATCTGCTCCCTTAATTTCCCTCCTCTTAAACTGGCTTGTCTCCTAGCTACCCCCATCACCTGCCAGTCCTTCTGGTTACATTATAGGAACTGCGCACGCAGTGGATTAGCATCAGCTCTACTAAGGGAGCGATTTCTTTTTTTCTTTTTCTTTTCCTTTTTTTTTTTTTTTGAGGCAGAGTCACTGTCGCCCAGGCTGGAGTGTAACTGCCTCCAGTTGAGGTTGATTGGCGGCCACGGTGTCCTATCGCTGCTCCTTAGAGTGCCTAGTAAAAGGTTCGCCCAGACCTCGGATATCTGGCAGCCTAAGGAAATCCTGAGTGACGACCTCCAGCGAGGTTGGCTCACTGCAACCTCCGCCTCCCGGGTTCAAGCGATTTTCCTGCCTCGGTCTCTCTAGTAGCTGGGATTACAGGCGCACGCCACCATGTCCAGCCAATTTTTATATTTTAGTATAGATGGGATTTTGCCATGTTGGCCAGGCTGTTCAGGCGATCCGCCCGCCTCGGCCTCCCGAAGTGCTGGGATTACAGGCGTGAGCCACCACGCCAGACCGCTTTAAACTATGTTAAAAAGCAAAGACAAAAAATATGGGAGAAAATATACATTAAAGTGTTAGTAGTGGTTCTCTCCTGGTGGGAAAATTACATGTGATTTTTTTTTAACTTTTTTTTTTTTTTTTTGAGACGGGGGTCTCGCTCTGTCACCAGGCTGGAGTGCAGTGGTGCCATCTTGGCTCACTACAACCTCCGCCTCCTGGATTCAAGCTATTCCCCTGCCTCAGCCTCCCTAGTAGCTTGGACTACAGGTGCGTGCCACCACGTCCAGCTATTTTTTATTTTTAGTAGAGACGGGGTTTCACCATGTTGGCCAGGAAGGTCTCCAGCTCTTTTTTTTTTTTTTTTTTTTTTTTGAGACAGAGTCTGGCTGTCTCGCCCAGGCTGGAGTGCAGTGGCGCGATCTCCACTCACTGCAAGCTCTGCCGCCTCCTGGGTTCACGCCATTCGCCTGCCTCAGCCTCCCTAGAAGCTGGAACTACAGGCGCCGGCCACCACGCCTGGCTAATTTTTCTGTACTTTTAGTAGAGATGGGGTTTCGCCGTATTCGCCAGGATGGTCTCGATCTGCTGACCTCGTGATCCGCCCGCCTCCCAAAGTGCTGGCATTACAGGCATGAGCCACTGCGCCCGGCCGGTCTCCATCTCTTGACCTCCTAATCCGCCCACCTCAGCCTTCCAAAATGCTGGGATTACAGGCGTGACCCACCGCACCCGGCCTTAAAACCTTATTGTACTTTTCTATATTTTCTAAATCATCTACTTTGAGCAAGTAATCAGAAGGAGAATATCCTACGAGTGCTTAAAGCCTCGACTCAATTGCCACATTGCAATTTATTTAAAATGACCTCGTAGCACCATGGGTAGTTTTACACTCCTCTCCCTTCCTGGATGGTAAGATTTTTTGATGGCAGAGTTTAATTCTTACCCTTCAATATATTTTCCTTGTTACTACCTATTAATAAATTAATGAAATATTAATCAACCATTAACTTGTATTTATCAGGGGAAATTGCTATTTTTCCAGGACAAGCAGATAGACTGTCCTTTTTTCTCTCTCTTTCTTTTGAGATGAGGTCTTGTTCTGTTTCCCAGCCTGGAGTGCACTGGCATGATCCCGGATCATTACAGCTTCAACCTCCCAGTCTCAAGCAATCCTCCCACCTCTGCCTCTGTAGTAGCTGAGACCACAGGTGTATACCACTACACTGGCTAATTTTTTTTATATTTTGTAGAGACAGCGTCTTGCCATGTTGCCCAGGCTAGTTTTGAACTCCTAGGCTCAAGCAGTCCTCCCTCCTTGGCCTCCCAAAATGCTGGGATTACAAGCGAGAGGCACCATGCCAGCCCTGTTTTTTCTTTATTGTATATTTTATGTAGTACTTACTCAGAGAGGCCTGGAGTCTGTCGGGTCTGGTTGACACGTAATTTATATTATTATTATTATTATTACTATTATTTGAGACAGGATCTCACTCTGTCGCCCAGGCTGGAGTGCAGTAGCACCATCAGGGCTCACTGCAACCTGGATCTCCTGGGCTCAAGAGATCCTCCCACCTCAGCCTCCTGAGTAGCTACGACTACAGGCATGGGCCACCAGACTAAGTTTTCTTTCTTTCCTTTTTTTTTTTTTCAGTCTCCGTAGAGACTGTTAAAAATTGCCAATGCGAACTATATTGCAGGTCATCACGGCAGGGTATTGGGAAAAGTTTTTAATTAGCAATAATCGCACCTCAGATAGACCTCATTGGCTAAGATACTGCCACTGCACAAAGCTAGTTTTCTAATTTTTGCAGAGATGGGGTTTCACCATGTTGCCCAGGCTGGTCTCAAACTCCTATGCTCAAGCAATCCACCGACCTGGGCCTCCCAAAGTGCTGTGATTATAGGCTCACCCATGTCTGGCCTCTTGACTTAAGTTTAAACAAAACTCTGTCTCAAAAAAATAAAATAAAATAAAATAAAATAAAATTTGATAGAGCTCTCTCATTTTAGCTAACACTGCTTTATACTCCTTTTTTTTTTTTTTTTGAAATGGAATTTCACTCTTGTTGCCCAGGATGGAGTGCAATGGGACGATCTCGGCTCACTGCAGCCTCTGCCTCCCAAGTTCAAACGATTCTCATGCCTCAGCCTCCTGAGTAACTGGGACTACAGGCAGCCGCCACCATGCCTGGCTAATTTTTGTATTTTTAGTAAAGATGTGGTTTTGCCATGTTGGCCAGGCTTGTCTTGAACTCCTGGGGTCAAGCAATCCGCCATAGCTCCCAAAGTGCTGGGATTACAGGCCTGAACCTCCGCACCCGGCCAATATCTTTTTTTTTTTTTTTTTTTGAGACAGAGTCTCGCTTTGTCATCCAGGCTGGAGTGCAGTGACTCGATCTCGGCTCACTGCAGCCTCCGCCTCCCAGGTCCACGCCATTCTCCTGCCTCAGCCTCCTGAGTAGCTGGGACTACAGGTGCCCGCCACCACACCCAGCTAATTTTTTGTATTTTTTTTTTTTTTTAGTAGAGACGGGGTTTCACTGTGTTCGCCAGGATGGTCTCGATCTCCTGACCTTGTGATCCACCCGCCTCGGCCTCCCAAAGTGCTGGGATTACAGGCGTGAGCCACCGCGCCCGGCCTTTTATTTTTTTTTTTGAGACCAAGTCTTGCTCTGTCACCCAGGCTGGAGTGCAGTGGCACGATCTTGGCTCACTGAAAGCTCCACCTCCCACGTTCAAGTGATTCTCCTGCTTCAGCCTCCCGAGTAGCTGGGATTACAGTCGCCCACCACCACACCTGGCTAATTTTTACATTTTTAGTAGAGATGGGGTTTCACGATGTTGGCTAGGCTGGTCTTGAACTCCTGACCTTAGATGATCCACCCACCTCGGCCTTCCAAAGTGCTGGGATTACAGGCTTGAGCCACCGAGCTCGGCCGCAATATCTTTTTTTTTTTTTTTTTTTTTGAGACGGAGTCTCGCTCTGTCACCCAGGCTGGAGTGCAGTGGCGGGATCTCAGCTCACTGCAAGCTCCGCCTCCCGGGTTTACGCCATTCTCCTGCCTCAGCCTCCCGAGTAGCTGGGACTACAGGCACCCGCCACCTCGCCCGGCTAGTTTTTTGTATTTTTTAGTAGAGACGGGGTTTCACCGTATTAGCCAGGATGGTCTCCATCTCCTGACCTCGTGATCCGCCCGTCTCGGCCTCCCAAAGTGCTGGGCCCAATATCATTTTTAAAAACGAATCTCCTGTTCGAGACATTGAAGTTGTTTCCAGTTTTTCAGTATCATATATCAATTATTTTATTTATTTATTTATTTTATTACTTTATTTTTTGGAGGTGGGGACGGGGATGGAATTTCACTCTTTCCCCCAGGCTGGAGTGAAGTTGCACGATCGCAGCTCATTGCAATCTCTGGAGAGGTGGTTTACGCCTAGAGTCCCAGCACTCTGGGAGGCGAGGCGGGTGGATCACCTGAGGTCAGGAGTTCGAGACCAGCCTGGCCAACATGGTGAAACCCCGTTTCTACTAAAACTTCAAAAAATTAGCTGGGTATGGTGGCAGGCGCCTGTAACCCCAGCTACTCGGGAGGCTGAGGCAGGAGAATCACTTGAACCCAGTGGGGTGGAAGTTGCAGTGAGCCGAGATTGCACCATTGCACTCCAGCCTGGGCAACAGATTGAGACTCCATCTCCAAAAAATAAATAAATAATATAAACAAACAGGCAAAAAAAAAATTTGATCACTGTCCAAATGCAGTAGGTCACGCCTGTAATCCCAGCACTTTGGGAGGCCAAGGTGGGCGGATCACCTGAGGTCAGGAGTTGGCGAGCAGCCTGTCCAACATGGTAAAACCCCATCTCTTCTTAAAATACAAAACTTAGCCAGACATGGTGGCGCATGCTTATAATCCCAGCTATTTGGAAGGCTGAGGCAGGAGATTCACTTGAACCCGGGAGGTGGAGGTTGCAGTGAGCCGAAATCATGCCACTGCACTCTAGCCTAAGGGACAGAGTAAGACTCTGTCTTAAAAAAAAAAAAAAAAAAAAAAAAAAAACCTTGTCCACAAAGCTTTAAAACTGGGAGAGATAGCTGGGCACAGTGGCTCACGCCCATCATCCCAGCACTTTTGGGAGGCCAAGGCAGGTGGAAAACTTGAGGTCAGGCGTTCAAGACCAGCCTGACCAACATGGTGATCCCCTGCCCACCATACAAAAATTAGCTGGACGCACATGGTGGCGCACACTTGTAATTGCAGCTATTCTGGTGGCTGAGTAGGAGAATCTCTTGATCCTGGGAGGCAGAGGTTGCAGTGGCACGACTGCATTCCAGCCTGGGTGACAGAGTGAGACTCTGTTTCGAAAAAACAAACAAAAAAAAGGCCGGGCGTGGCTCACGCCTCTAATCCCAGCACGTTGGGAGGCCAAGGCAGGAAAATCACGAGGTCAGGAGATGGAGACCATCCTGGCCAATATGGTGAAACCCTGTCTCTACTAAAAATACAAAAATTAGCTGGGTATGGTGGCGCATGCCTGTAATCCTGGCTACTCGGGAGGCTAAGACATGAGAATTGCTTGAACCCAGGAGGCAGGGGTTGCAGTGAGCTGAGATTGCGCCACTGCACTCCAGCCTGGCTACAGAACGGAAAAAAAAAGAAAAAAAAAAGAAGGAGAGATAAAGTCTGGATTATGACATCCATTCGTGGTTTTGAAATCAAGTAGTATTTGCTTCTAAGTATTATTGACTACTCATATTAAATATTAATAGTAAAAAAATTTGAGCAGATACCATGTGTAAAGCACTTTTCTAAGGGTTTCACATGAATTAGCTCATTTGATAATTTTATCATCCCCATTTTAAAGATGTGGAAATTAAAGCACAGAAAGGTTAAGTAATTTGCCTAAGGTCACACAACTAGTTTTTGGTAGTGCCAAGATTCTGACGCTATAGCTAGACACTCCGTAGGCTGTAATCCCAACTACTCAGGAGGCTAAGGCAGGAGGATCCCTGGAGACCAGGATTTAGCTACCAGCAGCGAGACCGTGTCTCCAAAAGGAAAAAAAAAAAAAAATTCTAATGCTAGGAGGTCTAGTTCTAGAGGGTATGCAAATAACCATTACACTATTATTAATAATATAAGGTATGCCAAGTGGGATAATCCTATCCATTCACTCAACAATATTTATTAACCATGTACTATGCAATTAGGTTATGCCACAAGAACATATAAGTAAACAAAACAGACATGGCCCGTGTCCTTCAGAACAGAATCAAATATTAAATGGATAATTACTCAATTAATTGTTTATAATCAATTGTGAGTGCTACTAAAGATAAGTAAGAAGGTGCTATGAGACCTATATAATAGAGACTTCAAGCCCCTTCAGAAGATATTGTGAAAATAAGTGACTTTATTTTTAAAAACATCCTCCAGCTTGGGCAACAACTCTTAAAAAAATTTTTTTTTTTTGAGACAGAGTATCGCTCTGTCACCAGGCTGGAATGCAGTGGCAGGATCTCAGCTCACTGCAACTTCTGCCTCCCAGCTTCAAGCGATTCTCCTGCCTCAGCTTCCCAGGTAGCTGGGACTACAGGCTTGTGCCACCATGCCCGGCTAATTTCTGTATTTTTAGTATAGATGAGGTTTCACCATGTTGGCCAAGCTGGTCTCAAACTCCTGACCTCATGATCTGCCCACCTCCGCCTCCCAAAGTGCTGGGATTACAGGCTTGAGGCACTGCGTCTGGCCAAAAAAAATTTTTTTTAATGAAAAATAGTGGGGCATGGTAGTGGGTGCCTGTAGTCGCAGCCACTCAGGAGGCTAAGGCAGGAGAATCCTTTGATCCCCGGAGTTCCTGGCAGTATGCTGTGATTGTGCCTGTGAGCTCCACTGCACTCCAGCCTGGACAACATAGTGAGACCTCATTTCTGAAAAAAGAAACAAATAAACTTCCAATTTCTTTCTTGTTTCTTCAATTTCTCTTTACCCTTTCTACTTATGTTTTTCTCCTACTTTTCCTTTGTCTTCTTTGTTCCTGTTCTAATTTTCATCTCAGCAGTGACCTAAATCTGGCTTCTTGTAGGTTAAGCCTTCTTTAACGTATTTGCCATCTGTTCTCATTCTGGCTCTGAAGCACAAGATTTTATCCTCTGGTAATTTTTCATTAAGCTAATCTTTGTACAACTTACAAAATGCTTTTTTAGTTGACAAATGTCACATTTCATTGTCAGTGCTTATTTCACTATTATGGTACAAACTGAGCTTTTGAGCAAATCTAAATGGTATAAAAATACTATGTGAACTATCTGGCCCACATCTTTTCTCCCTCTGTAGCCCAGGCTGGAGTGCAGAGGTGCAATCTGGGTTCACTGCAGGGTACCTCTCCCAGGTTCGAGCGATTATCCTGCCTCAGCCTCCAGATAGCTGGAAATACAGGAGCATGCCACCACACTCAGCTATTTTTTGTATTTTTAGTAAAGATAGGATTTCGCCATGTTGTCCCGGCTGGTCTCGAACTCCTGACCTCAAGTGATCCATCTGCCTCTGACTCCCAAAGTGTTGGGATTATAGGAGTGAGCCACCACACCTGGCTTGTTTGGTTTTTGTTTTGTCTTTGAGACAGAGTCTCTCTCTGTCGCCAGGCTGGAGTGCAGTGGTGCCATCTCCACACACTGCAATCTCCGACTCCCTGGTGCAAGCTCATCTCCTGCCTCAGCCTCCGGAGTAGCTGGGATTATAGCCAGGCGCCACCAAGCCCAGCTAATTTTTGTATTTTTAGTAGAGATAGGGTTTCACCATGTTGGCCAGGATGGTCTTGATCTCCTGACATCGTGATCTGCCCGCCTCGGCCTCCCAAAGTGCTGGGATTACAGGAGTGAACCACCGCGCCCGGCCTTTTTTGTTTTGTTTTGTTTTTAAACAGTGTCTTGCTCTTTTGCCCAGGCTGGATTGCAGTGGTGCCATCTCGGCTCATGGCAACCTCCACCTTCTGGATCCACTCGATCTTCCCATCTCACCCTCCCGGGTAGCTGGGATTACAAGCATGCGCCACCACGTCAGGCTAATTTTTTTGTATTTTCAGTAAGACAGGTTCTGCCATGTTGGCCAGGCTGGTCTTGAATTCCTGGCTTCAAGTCATTGGTCTCCTTGACCTCCCAAAGTGCTGGGCTTACAGACACGAGCCACCACGCCTGGCCCAAGGGGGCCTTTTTATTTTAATTTTTTTTTTTTTTTTTTTTTTGAGCTGGAGTCGCGCTTCCTTGCCCAGGCTGGAGTGCAGTGGCAAGATCTCCATTCACTGCAACCTCTGCCTCCAGGGTTCAAGCGATTCTTCTGCTTCAGCCTCCCGGGTGGCTGGGACTACCGGCACAAGCCACCACACCCAGCTAATTTTTGTATTTTTAGTAGAGATGGGGTTTTGCCATGTTGTCCAGGCTGGTCTGGAACTCCTAATCTCAAGTGATCCTCCGGCCTTGGCCTCCTAAGGTGCTGGGATTATAGGCATGAGCCACCACACCTGGCCCCAGGGGTCTTTTGTTGTTGTTGTTGTTGTTGTTGTTGAGACAGAGTCTCACTCTGTCGCCAGGCTGGAGTGCAGTGGTACAATCTCGGCTCACTGCAACCTCCCCCTCCTGGGTTCTAGTGATTCTCTGCCTCAGCCTCCGGAGTAGCTGGGTCTACAGGCGTGCACCACCATGCCCAGCTAATTTTTTTTTTTTATTAGAGACAGGGTTTCACCATGTTGGCCAGCATGGTCTCCATCCCTTGATCTCCTTGACCTCCCAACCCAGGGACCTTTTTAAACACAACTTTGGAGACTTCTCTTAATGTCTAAGGAACTTTTCCAATATAATCACTCCTACCTTCTATTACTACCTAGCCCACAACTTCACCCCCAAAATACTGCTTTCTTGTCATCTCAATTTATGTTCAGGTATCTAAAGCCTCAGAGCATACTCCTCTGCTCACTTCCTCATTGTCTGAAGAACCGTGACTACCATTCTCTTCTGGGGAGTGGTAAAAATAGCATAGTAGGCCAGGCGCGGTGGCTCAAGCCTGTAATCCCAGCACTTTGGGAGGCCGAGATGAGCGGATCACGAGGTCAGGAGATCAAGACCATCCTGGCTAACACACTGAAACCCCGTCTCTACTAAAAACACAAAAACTAGCCAGGCGAGGTGGCGGGCGCCTGTAGTCCCAGCTACTCGGGAGGCTGAGGCAGGAGAATGGCGTAAACCCGGGAGGCGGAGCTTGCAGTGAGCTGAGATCTGGCCACTGCAGTCTAGTACGGGCGACAGAGCAAGACTCCGCCTCAAAAAAAAAAAAAAATAGCATAGTAGGAGTCAAAGAAAGGTAAATTTTGGGAATGTGAAGAAATGCTGAATTAAGCACAATCATATCACAAAGAAAGGTAAATCACATAGGGGCACTCATTTGAACAAGTCCCATCTCTTCTACCTGAGTCCTTAAAAAGAGAAGAAAGCTTTATTTTTTTTTTTTTTGAGACGGAGTCTCGCTCTATCGCCCAGGCTGGAGTGCAGTGGCCAGATCTCAGCTCACTGCAAGCTCCGCCTCCGGGTTTACGCCATTCTCCTGCCTCAGCCTCCGAGTAGCTGGGACTACAGGCACCCGCCACCTCGCCTGGCTAGTTTTTTGTATTTTTAGTAGAGACGGGGTTTCACGGTGTTAGCCAGGATAGTCTCGATCTCCTGACCTCGTGATCCACCTGTCTCGGCCTCCCAAAGTGCTGGGATTACAGGCTTGAGCCACCGCGCCCAGCCAAGAAAGCTTTATTAAGCTCATGTGAGGAAAGCTTTATAATAATGAGATAGAATGTTAGTTTGCAAATTTTTTTAAAATTTTATTTATTTATTTATTTTTGAGACAGAGTCTTGCTCTGTTACCCAGGCTGGAGTGCAGTGGCGTGATCTCGGCTCACTGCAACTTGCACCACCTGCATTCAAGCAATTCTCCTGCCTCTGCCTCCAGAGTAGATGGGATCACAGGCATGCACCACCACACCCGGCTAATTTTTTGTTTTCTTTTGTTTTGTTATTGAGATGGAGTCTCGCTCTGTAACCCAGGCTGAAGTGCTATCGCACGATCTCGGCTCACTGCAAGCTCTGCCTCCCGGATTCACGCCATTCTCCTGCCTCAGCCTCAGATAATTTTTTGTATTTTAGTAGAGATGGGGTTTCACTGTGTTAGCCAGGCTGGTCTTGAACTCCTGACCTCAGGTGATCCGCCAGCCTCGGCCTCCCAAAATGCTGGGAATACAGGCATGAGCCACCGTGCCTGGCCACTAGCTACATTTTAAGGGCCCAATAAACACATGTGGCTAGTGGCTACCATTTTGACATCAAGTACTCATACATAAAACTATCTTCCTTCCTCTTACCTTTTACGCTGTTAAATACTTTCTTAAATCTGTTTCAAAATATTTACACTTAAACAGACATATATACTACAATCAAAATAGAAAACACTCAAAAATTTAATATTCTTTCTTTTTTTTTGAGACGAAGTTTTGCTCTTGTTGTCTAGGCTGGAGTGCAATGGCGCCATCGTGGCTCACCACAACCTCCCCCTCCACGGGTTCAAGCGATTCTACTGCCTCAGCCTCCAGAGTAGCTGGGATTACAGGCATGCGCCACCACACCTGGATAATTTTTTTGTATTTTTTTTTTCCAGTAGAGGTAGGGTTTCTCCATTTTGGTCAGGCTGGTCTCAAACTCCCGACCTCAGGTGATCTGCCCACCTTGGCCTCCCAAAGTGCTGGGATTACAGGTGTGAGCCACCGCACCCAGCAAAAATTTAATATTCTTAACACATCAAGGACTCAAAAGACATATACAATGATAAATATTTTTAAAGTTCAAGGTAAATAGCAATCAAAGAAATGCAAATTTAAAGGACATGAATTCTTTCTTTTTGAGATGGAGTCTTGCTCTGTCACCAGACTGGAGTGCAGTAGCACGATCTTGGTTCACTGCAACCTCCACCTTCCGGGTTCAAGTGATTCTCTTACCTCAGCCTCCCAAGCAGCTGGAACTACAGGCGTGCACCACCACGCCCAGCTAATTTTTGTATTTTTAGTAGAGATGGGGTTTCACCATGTTGTCCAGGATGGTCTCAATCTCTTGACCTTGTGATCCACCCGCCTCGGCCTCCCAAAGTGCAGGGATTACAGGACTAAGCCATTGCACCTGGCCATGAATTCATATTTTTGTCTATGAAATAGATGTTTGAAAAAAAGATGTTCTTAATGTTGAGATGCAAATAAATGGATGCAGCTGATAGGAGTATAAGCTGGTAGATCCTTTCAGAAAGTTAGTCAGACAGTTGGCAAATAGGTACCAAAGACCGTAAAAATGCAAATTCTCTTTGACTCAGCAATTCCACTTCTAGTAATGCATCTTAGAAAAATAATTACGGATGTAAGTAAAGATTTTAATATGAGGCCAGGCGTGGTGACTCAAGCTTGTAATCCCAGCACTTTGGGAGGCCAAGACGGGTGGATCACAAGGTCAGGAGATCGAGACCATCCTGGCTAACACGGTGAAACCCCGTCTCTACTAAAAAAAATACAAAAAACTAGCTGGGCGAGGTGGCGGGCGCCTGTAGTCCCAGCTACTCGGGAGGCTGAGGCAGGAGAATGGCGTGATCCCGGGAGGCGGAGCTTGCAGTTAGCTGAATACTGGCCACTGCACTCCAGCCTGGGCGACAGAGCAAGACTCCGTCTCAAAAAAAAAAAAAAAAAGATTTTAATATAATATGGTTATAATGGCAAAAAATAATCTAAATGCTCATCAGTAGGGCATTGGCTAAATAAATTACATGTTTATAGAATAGAATATTAAGCAGCCATTAAAATTATGCAATAAAAAACAATGATATTTTTAAAATGTCAATTGTTTATGGTATATTGGTTATTGAAAACTAAAGACATTTTAAAAATAAACGATCTGGAGTATTGGAACCCTTGTAAACAAAAAGTAGAATGGTGGTTACCAGGGTCTGGAGGGAGGGGGACATACAGACTTATTATTTAATTTGTATAAAGTTTCAGTTTTGCAAGATGAAAAAGTTCTGGAGATTGGTTGCGCAACAGTGAAAATATATGTAAGACTACTGAAATGTAAACTTAAAAATAAGTAAGATAGCATATTTTATGTTATGTGTACTTGACCACAGTTATGAAAATTTTTTTCTCTTTTCTTATTTTTTTGAGACAAGGTCTCTGTCACCCAGGCTGGAATGCAGTGATTCTATCTTGACTCACTGCAGCCTCAGCCTCCTCAGCTCAAGCAATTCTCCCACTTCAGCATCCCAGGCAGCTGGGATTACAGGCAGGCACCACCATGCCTGGCTAATTTTTGTATTTTAAGTAGAAACAGAGTTTTTCTATGTTGTCCAGGCTGATCTCTAAACCCTGGGCTCAAGCCATCCACCCACCTCAGCCTCCCAAAGTGTTAGGATTATAGGCATGACCCACAGCACCTGGCCTAATTATCATAAATTTAAAATAAATTTTTAAAAATAAAATAAATAGTCTCAGTTTTATTACAAATATTATGTATGCTTATATGCATACACATACCAAAATGATAATGGTAGTTTTTTTTTTTTTTTTTGAAGACGGAGTCTCGCTCTGTCGCCTGGGCTGGAGTGCAGTGGCCGGATCTCAGCTCATCGCAAGCTCCCCCTCCCGGGTTTATATGCCATTCTCCTGCCTCAGCCTCCCGAGTAGCTGGGACTACAGGCGCCCGCCACCTCGCCCGGCTAGTTTTTTGTATTTTTTAGTAGAGACGGGGTTTCACCATGTTAGCCAGGATGGTCTCTATCTCCTGACCTCGTGATCCGCCCGTCTCGGCCTCCCAAAGTGCTGGGATTACAGGCTTGAGCCACCGCGCCCGGCTGATAATGGTAGTTATATCTGTATAGTAGGATTACAAATACATTTCATTTTTTTTCTTTTTACTTTTCTGTTTGTTTGTATCTACTGTGAACATGTATTACTTTTGTAGTCAAAATGTTATTATAAAATAATATACCCAAGTCTTTTTTGATGACTGAAATTTCTTTTTTTTTTTTTGAGACAGAGTTTTGCTCTGTCCTCCAGGCTGGAGTGCAGTGGTGCAATCTCAGCTCACTGCAACCTCTGCCTCCCTGGTTCAAGTGATTCTCCTGCCTCAGCCTCCCGAGTACCTGGGATTACAGGCACCCGCCACCACGCGCAGCTAATTTTTTTTTTTTTTTTTTTGAGACGGAGTCTCGCTCTGTTGCCCAGACTGGAGTGCAGTGGCACGATCTCGGCTCACTGCAAGCTCCACCCCCTGGGTTCACGCCATTCTCTTGCCTCCCAAGTAGCTGGGACTACAGGCGCTGGCCACCACGCTTGGCTAATTTTTTTTGTATTTTTAGTAGAGATGGGGTTTCACCATGTTGTCCAGGATGGTCTCAATCTCTTGACCTTGTGATCCACCCGCCTCGGCCTCCCAAAGTGCAGGGATTACAGGACTAAGCCATTGCACCTGGCCATGAATTCATATTTTTGTCTATGAAATAGATGTTGAAAAAAAGATGTTCTTAATGTTGAGATGCAAATAAATGGATGCAGCTGATAGGAGTATAAGCTGGTAGATCCTTTCAGAAAGTTAGTCAGACAGTTGGCAAATAGGTACCAAAGACCGTAAAAATGCAAATTCTCTTTGACTCAGCAATTCCACTTCTAGTAATGCATCTTAGAAAAATAATTACGGATGTAAGTAAAGATTTTAATATGAGGCCAGGCGTGGTGACTCAAGCTTGTAATCCCAGCACTTTGGGAGGCCAAGACGGGTGGATCACAAGGTCAGGAGATCGAGACCATCCTGGCTAACACGGTGAAACCCCGTCTCTACTAAAAAAATACAAAAAACTAGCTGGGCGAGGTGGCGGGCGCCTGTAGTCCAGCTACTCGGGAGGCTGAGGCAGGAGAATGGCGTGATCCCGGGAGGCGGAGCTTGCAGTTAGCTGAATACTGGCCACTGCACTCCAGCCTGGGCGACAGAGCAAGACTCCGTCTCAAAAAAAAAAAAAAAAGATTTTAATATAATATGGTTATAATGGCAAAAAATAATCTAAATGCTCATCAGTAGGGCATTGGCTAAATAAATTACATGTTTATAGAATAGAATATTAAGCAGCCATTAAAATTATGCAATAAAAAACAATGATATTTTTAAAATGTCAATTGTTTATGGTATATTGGTTATTGAAAACTAAAGACATTTTAAAAATAAACGATCTGGAGTATTGGAACCCTTGTAAACAAAAAGTAGAATGGTGGTTACCAGGGTCTGGAGGGAGGGGGACATACAGACTTATTATTAATTTGTATAAAGTTTCAGTTTTGCAAGATGAAAAAGTTCTGGAGATGGTTGCGCAACAGTGAAAATATATGTAAGACTACTGAAATGTAAACTTAAAAATAAGTAAGATAGCATATTTTATGTTATGTGTACTTGACCACAGTTATGAAAATTTTTTTCTCTTTTCTTATTTTTTTGAGACAAGGTCTCTGTCACCCAGGCTGGAATGCAGTGATTCTATCTTGACTCACTGCAGCCTCAGCCTCCTCAGCTCAAGCAATTCTCCACTTCAGCATCCCAGGCAGCTGGGATTACAGGCAGGCACCACCATGCTGGCTAATTTTTGTATTTTAAGTAGAAACAGAGTTTTTCTATGTTGTCCAGGCTGATCTCTAAACCCTGGGCTCAAGCCATCCACCCACCTCAGCCTCCCAAAGTGTTAGGATTATAGGCATGACCCACAGCACCTGGCCTAATTATCATAAATTTAAAATAAATTTTAAAAATAAAATAAATAGTCTCAGTTTTATTACAAATATTATGTATGCTTATATGCATACACATACCAAAATGATAATGGTAGTTTTTTTTTTTTTTTTGAAGACGGAGTCTCGCTCTGTCGCCTGGGCTGGAGTGCAGTGGCCGGATCTCAGCTCATCGCAAGCTCCCCCTCCCGGGTTTATATGCCATTCTCCTGCCTCAGCCTCCCGAGTAGCTGGGACTACAGGCGCCCGCCACCTCGCCGGCTAGTTTTTTGTATTTTTAGTAGAGACGGGGTTTCACCATGTTAGCCAGGATGGTCTCTATCTCCTGACCTCGTGATCCGCCCGTCTCGGCCTCCCAAAGTGCTGGGATTACAGGCTTGAGCCACCGCGCCCGGCTGATAATGGTAGTTATATCTGTATAGTAGGATTACAAATACATTTCATTTTTTTTCTTTTTACTTTTCTGTTTGTTTGTATCTACTGTGAACATGTATTACTTTTGTAGTCAAAATGTTATTATAAAATAATATACCCAAGTCTTTTTTGATGACTGAAATTTCTTTTTTTTTTTTTGAGACAGAGTTTTGCTCTGTCCTCCAGGCTGGAGTGCAGTGGTGCAATCTCAGCTCACTGCAACCTCTGCCTCCCTGGTTCAAGTGATTCTCCTGCCTCAGCTCCCGAGTACCTGGGATTACAGGCACCCGCCACCACGCGCAGCTAATTTTTTTTTTTTTTTTTTTGAGACGGAGTCTCGCTCTGTTGCCCAGACTGGAGTGCAGTGGCACGATCTCGGCTCACTGCAAGCTCCACCCCCTGGGTTCACGCCATTCTCTTGCCTCCCAAGTAGCTGGGACTACAGGCGCTGGCCACCACGCTTGGCTAATTTTTTTTGTATTTTTAGTAGAGACAGGGTTTCACCGTGTTAGCCAGGATGGTCTCGATCTCCTGACCTCGTGATCCGCCTGTCTTGGGCTCCCAAAGTGCTGGGATTACAGGCATGAGCCACCACTCCCGGCCAGCTAATAGTTTTTATATTTTTAGTAGAGACAGGGTTTCACCAGTTGGCCAGGCTGGTTTCGAACTTCTGACCTTAGATGATCCACCCGCCTCGGCCTCCCAAAGTGTTGGGATTATAGTCATGAGCTACCACGCCTGGCCGATGACTGAAATTTCTTTTTTCTTTTTTTTTTTTTCGATGTGGAGTTTTGTTCTTGTTGCCCAGGCTGGAGTGCAATGGCACAGTTTTGGCTCACTGCAACCTCCACCTCCTGGGTTCAAGTGATTCTCACTGCCTCAGCCTCATTAGTAGCCGGAATTACAAGCACCTGCCACCACGCCCAGCTAATTTTTGTATTTTTAGTAGAGACGGGGTTTCACCATATTAGTCAGGCTGGCCTCGAACTCCTGACCTCAGGCGATCCTCCCACCTCAGCCTCCCAAAGTGCTGGGATTACAGGTGTGAGCCACTGTGCCCGGCCTGAAATTTCTTTAACATAGAACAAGGCCTTACCATCTACATTGAGGAGTACATTAAGCCTAGTGGAAAAAATATCACATAAATTCACTCCAAGATGTAATGAGAATGTTAAGGGAAACTGGTTGCCTGAAAGAGGTAGGAGGAGATGTTTTAAAAATTAACAAAAGTCGCCGGGCGCGGTGGCTCAAGCCTGTAATCCCAGCACTTTGGGAGGCCGAGACGGGCGGATCACGAGGTCAGGAGATCGAGACCATCCTGGCTAATACGGTGAAACCCTGTCTCTACTTAAAAATACAAAAAAACTAGCCGGGCGACGAGGCGGGCGCCTGTAGTCCCAGCTACTCGGGAGGCTGAGGCAGAAGAATGGCGTAAACTCGGGAGGCGGAGCTTGCAGTGAGCTGAGATCCGGCCACTGCACTCCAGCCTCGGTGGCAGAGCAAGACTCTGTCTCAAAAAAAAAAAAAAAAAATTAACAAAAGTCAGCCGGTCGCGGTGGCTCATGCCTGTAATACCAGGACTTTGGGATGCTGAGGTGAATGGAACACCTGAGATCAGGAGGCTGAGACCAGCCTGGCCAACAAAGTGAAACCTCCTCTCTACTAAAAATTCAAAAAATTAGCTGAGCGTGGTGTCGGGCGTCTGTAATCCCAGCTACTAGTGAGACTGAGGCAGGAGAATCGCTTGAACCCGGGAGGCAGAGGTTGCAATGAGCTGAGATTGTGCCATTGCACTCCAGACTGGGCAATAACAGCGAAACTCTGTCTCAAAAAAAAAAAAAAAAAAAAAAATTAACAGAAGTCAGAGGTTCAGAAAAGAGATCACAATTATCAAACACAAACTTGGCTTACTTCAAAGTTAATTTTGGCCTGCACTGTCTCTGGCTAGAGCATCTTTAAAAAGGACAGAAAATCCCAGATTTATGAAGAAATAGCTTGGGAAAGAAGCAACCTTAAGTGCATAAAAGCCCAGCTTTTATTTATTTTTATTTTTATTTTTTTTATTTTTTATTTTTTGAGACGGAGTCTCGCTCTGTCGCCCAGGCTATAGTGCAGTGGCCGGATCTCAGCTCACTGCAAGCTCCGCCTCCCGGGTTTATGCCATTCTCCTGCCTCAGCCTCCCAAGTAGCTGGGACTACAGGCGCCCGCCACCTCGCCCACCTAGTTTTTTGTATTTTTTTTTAGTAGAGACAGGGTTTCAGCGTGTTAGCCAGGATGGTCTTGATCTCCTGACCTTGTGATCCGCCCGTCTTGGCCTCCCAAAGTGCTGGGATTACAGGCTTGAGCCACTGCGCCCGGCCAGCTTTTAAATTTTATAAATCTGTCACTTAAACCCGGGAAAATATTATATTGGATTTTCCTGTCTTCACTGGGAAATGTATGTGTCCTGGATACTTTCTCTACTTCCTAATTGTCTCCCCAGCTTTATTTTATTTTATTATTTCATGGATTTAGAGGAAGTCACATGGGGCCCATTAACCATGTGTTCATCCTCCTGGAAATCCCTGAACTTCATGCCAATAACCAGAATGGAGCTTTCTCAATGCACACATTCAGTGCATTAAAGAGAGGATTTAGGCCAGTCATGGTGGCTCACGCCTGTAATCCCATCTCTTTGGGAGGCCAAGGCGGGTGGATCACCTGAGGTTGGGAGTTCGAGACCAGCCTGACCAACATGGAGAAACCTTGTCTCTAGTAAAAATACAAAATTAGCTGGGCATGGTGGCACAAACCTGTATTCCCAGCTACTCGGGAAACTGAGGCAGGAGAATCGCTTGGACCTGGGAGGCAGAGGTTGCAGTAAGCCAAGATCGCACCATTGCTCTCCTGCCTGGGCAAGGAGAGTGAAACTCCATCTCGAAACAAACAAACAAACAAATAAATAAATAAATAAATAAGGAGAGGATTTTATGTAGCAATTGAGACCATGTTCCACTTAATATATAATTTGAACGCAGTGACCAGCCATGCAGAATTTTTAAGAACATTTAATTTTCTTATATGAAATCCTATTGCTTCATAATTACATTCCAAAGTTTGGTTTGGAAACTGTGGTCATGGTGAAATGGAAGATATACATTCTCTTACTTGAAAGTGCTGGCACATGTGGACTGAATAGGCATGTTAATCCCACCAACTATGCAGTGTTTGTTCTCTTCAAAGGGATCTCAGGGTTCCAGAACAACTCCCACTGTTGTTGCCCTTCAGATAAAGTCCGGGTGTGGTGGGTCATGCCTGTAATCCCAGCACTTTGGGAGGCCAAGGCAGGTGGATCACCTGAGGTCAGGAGTTCAAGCCCAGCCTCAACATGGAGAAACTCCGTCTCTACTAAAAACACAAAGTTAGCCAGGCGTGGTGGTGCATGCCTGTAATCCCAGCTACTTGGGAGGCTGAGGCAGGAGAATTGCTTGAACCTGGGAGGCGGAGGTTGCCATGAGTCGAGATCGTGCCATTGCACTCCAGCCTGGGCGATAAGAGCAACACTCTGTCTCAAAAAATTAATTAATTAATTAAAGATTTAAACATCATCCTCTGAATACTAGCAAATTCCTTTTAATCTCAAATCCTGCAAATGTGTTTTCAGCTTTAGTTTTAGTTGAGAAGTGGATCTGTTAAGGAACCTTTAAGCTGATCTTTCTCCAAGTCAAACATGCATAGAGAAAAAGCACAGCCTTCACACTCTGATCTACAAAGAGTTAACATCTTACAAGCTAAACACAACTGGATTAGCTTCTCTTTCAACAAGCCAGAAGGACAAGCTGATTGGAACCTAGAATACTAAAGGACACCAGAACATAGAGAGAAAAGAATTAGCGACAGCTCTCTGGAGCAAGCAAGAACTGTAAGTTTCTATCTGATGCATATTTACAGTTTCCTATGTCTTTCCTAGGGGTGTTTTTGAGAGAATGAAATAAGTTTATTCATTTTTATTTTCTTTTCCTTTCTTCTTTTGAGACAGAGTCTCACCCTGTCACCCAGGCTGGAGTGCACTGGTACTATCTCTGCTCACTGCAACCTCTGCCTCCCAGGTTCAAGTGATTCTCCTGCCTCAGCCTCCCAAGTAGCTGGCACTATAGGCACACGCCACCATGCCCAGCTAATTTTTGTATTTTTAGTGGAGACAGGGTTTCACCATGTTGGTCAGGCTGGTCTCGAACTCCTGACCTCAGGTGATCTGCCCGCCTCAGCCTCCCAAAGTGCTGGGATTATCAGCATGAGCCACTGCGCTTGGCCTGGTTTATTCATTTTCTATTGTACCCCAGTCTCCCAGGCATCCGGCACAACATTACCAAGTCATCTTTAATCCTGTCACCCTCTTAACTCTATCCCACATCCAAACAGTTGTCACATCTTTTGATTCTCCTTCCTCAGTGTCTTCATGATCCATCCTATTCTTCCATCTCCCTACCCTCATCCTTCCCTAGTTCAAGACCTCTTGCCTAAACTATAGCAATATCCTCTTAACACTGTCCTCTCCCAAATTTCTAAATCACTAATAGTAGATTAATCTTCCTGAAGCTCTTCCATAGCTCTAATTCTATTGCTTTTATGCTCAGAAATGTATCTACTATCTGCAGAATGAATAAAACTCCTTTTCAAATTAATTTTTAATGGACAATTTGAAATTGTATATATTTATTGTATAAAATTTGTTGCTTTGAAATATGTATATATTTCATATATATATATAGTGGAAAACGACTACCTTGGGCTAATTTTTTTTTTTTTTTTTTTTGAGACAGTCTTGCTCTGTCACGAGGCTGGAGTACAGTGGCTCAATCTTGGCTCACTGGAACCTCCGCCTCCCGGGTTCAAGCAATTCTCCTGCCTCAGCCTCCCGAGTAGTTGGGACTATAGGCACGTGCCACCACGCCCAGCTAATCTTTGTATTTTTAGTAGAGATAGGGTTTCACCATGTTGGCCACGGCCAGGATGGTCTCGATCTCTTGACCTTGTGATCTTCCTGCCTCGGCCTCCCAAAGTGCTGGGATTACAGGCGTGAGCCCCTGCGCCTGCCCAATCTTGGGCTAATTAAAATATGTATTACCTCATATGCTCATCAATTTGTTGTGTTTCATGAGAACACTTAAAATCTGCTCTTGGACCAGGCGTGTTGGCTCACACCTGTAATCTCAGCATTTTGGGAGGATGAGGCAGGTGGATCACTTGAGATCAGGAGTTCGAGACCAGTCTGGCCAACATGGCAAAACCCTGTCTCTACTAAGAATACAAAAATTAGCTGGGCATGGTGGCTTGCGCCTGTAATTGCAGCTGCCTGGGGGGCTGAGACACGAGAATCGCTTGAACCCTGGAGGCAGAGGTTACAGTGAGGTCAGAGCGTACCATTGCACTCCAGCCTGGGCGACAGAGTGAGACCCTGTCTCAAAATAGTAATAATAATAATAATAATAATGAGTAAGGGGAACTGGCTACAAAATTTTAAATGTTTGCCCAGTGATACAGAGTGTAAAAAATAAAAAAAAGAAGTCCGGGCAGGGTGGCTCATGCCTGTAATCCCAGCACGTTGGGAGACTGAGGCTGGTGGATCACAAGGTCAGGAGTTCAAGACCAGCCTGGCCAACATGGTGAAATACCGTCTCTACTAAAACATACAAAAAATTAGCCGGGCATGGTGGCAGGCACCTGTAATCCCAGCTACCCTGGAGGCTGAGGCAGGAGAATTGTTTGAACCCGGGAAGCGGAGGTTGCAGTGAACCGAGACTGTGCCATTGCACTCCAGCCCAGGCAACAATGCCATACTTTGTCTCAAAAAAAGAGAAAAAGAAAATTTTAATTGCTGATGTCATCAAGCTGGCTTTATACATCTATCCATCTATCACTAGTAAAGCGTTCTTCATCCTCACTAACCTACCCTTGTCCAAGTGCACTACAATTCTGAATATCACTGAAAGGAATTTTTTTTTGTTTTTTTTGAGACGGAGTCTCGCTCTGTCACCAGGCTGGAGTGCAGTGGCATGATCTCGGCTCACTGCAACACTGCAATCTCCGCCTCCCGGGTTCAAGCAATTCCTCTGCCTCAGCTCAGCCTTCTGAGTACCTGGGACCACAGGCACTCACCACCATGTGCGGCTAATTTTTTTGTATTTTAGTAGAGACGGGGTTTCACTGTGTTGGCCAGGATGGTCTCGATCTCCTGACCTCATGATCAGCCTGCCTCGGCCTCCCATAGTGCTGGGATAACAGGCGTGAGCCACCACACCGGCTGGAAATTTCTTTAGTCTTTCATCCTGTTGAGTTCAAAACAATTGATAAACTCTTTTAGAATCTACATTCCACTTTTTTTCCTGAGAAATTAAATCTGGCCACTTCATTGGATTTTGGATGTTTCTTCAACATGCCTTCACTGACGGTCTCAATTAGCTTTTCTTCTCTGGCATTCCAATAAACTCCATTTCATTTTTAGAGCTTCTCTGACTTCAGTTTTAATGGTACTTTTCAATTGCTCCACAGTGCTGCATAGCTTTGGTGGTGTGTCAGTGTACTCTGGGCCCAGTTATTAAAGAACAACAGCATCCCTTCTACTACAGCTCCATTTTTGCAAATGGCTTCAGGTCCAGAGGACCAAGCTTATGATGCAGTCATCTTTCCTTTTCCTTCACATTACATTTCTATAGTAATGTAATGTGTACAGGAAACCAGCAAGTTGGGTGACTAAGTAAACCTGTATATGCTACTTCATTTATTTTATTTATTATTATTATTTTTTGAGACATTTTGTGAAATATATTATTTTGTGAGACACTGTCTCACACTGTTGCCCAGGCTGGAGTGCAATGGTGTAATCTTGGCTCACTGCAATCTCCACCTTCTGTGCTCCAGCAATTCTCCTGCCTCAGCCTCCCGAGCAGCTGGGACTACAGCCATGCACCACCACACCCATTTAATTTTTGTATTTTTAGTGGAGATGGGGTTTCACCATGTTAGCCAGGCTGGTCTCAAACTCCTGACCTTGTGATCTGCCCACTTCACCCTCCCAAAGTGCTGGGATTACGGGCATGAGCCACTGTATCCAGTCCCTATGTATGGTACTTCAAATGGAGATTTACTTGTAAACTAAATGGAGATTTACTTTTTTTTTTTTTTTTTTTTTTTTAGATAGAGTCTTGATCTGCTTTGCCCAGGCTGGAGTGCAGTGGCATGATCTTGGCTCACTGAATCTCCGCCTGCCGGGTTCAAGTGATTCTCCTGTCTCAGCCTCCCGAGTAGCCGGATTACAGGTGCCTGTTACCATGTCCAGCTAACTTTTGTCATGTGGCCAGGCTGGTCTCGAACTCCTGGCCGCAGGTGATCCACCCGCCTCAGCCTCCCAAAGTGTTGGGATTACAAACATGAGCCACTGTGCCTGGCCTGAGATTTACTTGTAATCCTAGGTCTAACATGTGAAAGTACATAATCTGGCCGGGCGCGGTGGCTCAAGCCTGTAATCCCAGCACTTTGGGAGGCCGAGACGGGCGGATCACGAGGTCAGGAGATCAAGACCATCCTGGCTAACACGGTGAAACCCCGCCTCTACTAAAAATACAAAAACTAGCCGGGCGAGGTGGCGGCGCCTGTAGTCCCAGCTACTCGGGAGGCTGAGGCAGGAGAATGGCGTAAACCTGGGAGATGGAGCTTGCAGTGAGCTGAGATCCGGCCACTGCACTCCAGTCCAGGCGACAGAGCGAGACTCCGCCTCAAAAAAAAAAAAAAAAAAAAAAAAAAAGAAAGTACATAATCTGGGGTGATTATTCAGCTTTCTTAAAATAGGCATGCTATGAAATCTGTATAGATCTATTTAAGACTATGACATTGGAAAGATGCTCTTCATTTATTGTGATTTTTATTTTTTTTTTATTTTTTTTTTTGAGGCGGAGTCTCGCTCTGTCGCCCGGACTGGAGTGCAGTGGCCAGATCTCAGCTCACTGCAAGCTCCGCCTCCTGGGTTTCCGCCATTCTCCTGCCTCAGCCTCCCAAGTAGCTGGGACTACAGGCGCCCGCCACCTCGCCCGGCTAGTTTTTTTGTATTTTTAGTAGAGACGGGGTTTCACCGTATTAGCCAGGATGGTCTCGATCTCCTGACCTCGTGATCCGCCCGTCTCGGCCTCCCAAAGTGCTGGGATTACAGGCTTGAGCCACCGCGCCCGGCTATTGTGATTTTTAAAAAATGAAATGTTACAGAACAGAGTATGAATTATCCAATACAAGTTAAACTGTCTGGAAAGCAGATCAATACAATGTTTATGTTTTCTCTAGGTGATAGAATTTCTCCATTATACTTTTTGCTTTTTTTCTTTATATTTCTCTGTTTGTTCAAAATAAGCTTCTGAACACCCTTCTCCAGTTGACAAGTCAAGCTGGCTTCAACAAAAACAGAGAATTTGTTGTATAGGACACAAGACTCTACTATAGAACCTAAAGTTAGGAACAGAGCCAGTTAGTGACATTTATGGAAATAGGGAAAGACTGGGAAACAATCAGACTGGTAAGAGAAATTACAATTCCTCTTTGGGAAAGGTGAGTTTCAGTTGTCTAGTATGTTTACTAGGGGAAACGTTTGAAAGGGGAAATGTTTAAAAGTAATTTGTACAAATCTGAAAGTCAAGGTTGGAGACCTAAATTGTTTTGTTTTGTTTTGTTTTTCAAGATGGGATCTCTCTCTTGTCACCCAGGCTGGAGTGCAGTGGCACGATCTTGGCTCACTGCAACCTCCGCCTCCCGGGTTCAAGCAATTCTCCTGCTTTAGACTCCTGAATAACTGGGATTACAGGCACACGCCACCATTCCCAGCAAATTTTTGTATTTTTATTAGAGACAGGGTTTCATCATGTTGGCCAAGCTGGTCTCGAACTCCTGACCTCAGATGATTCGCCCGCCTCAGCCTACCAAAGTGCTGGGAACACAGGCATGAGCCACTGCGCCCGGCTGAGACGTAAATTTTGGAGACAAACTTGGAAAAGACTGGAATCAAGAACAGAATGCTTTAAGAACTTTTTGACCCATTTCAGCCCCTCAGTGTCATTCTGTCTCTTGTTCGTTCATTCTTCTTTTCATACACTCAGTGTTTATTTATTGAGTACCTGCTGTGTGCCAATAACTGTTCAGTACTGCATCTATAGAGGTAAACAACATACACCATTTTTCTGCCTTCAAAGTCATTATGTTTTAGTGAGAGGAGACAGACAATAAACTAGTATAAATAAATGAAGGTAGTTTCTGTGTATAGTAAATGTCACAAAGGAAATAAACAGGGTGAGGTGACAGAGTATAAGACTGGTAAGAGAAGGGAAAGTGCTCAGTTCAGCTACCAAAGTCAGAGAAAGGCCTCCTGGCAAATGAAAAGATGCTTGAGAGACCAAAGGATCAGATGGAGTCAGCCAAGTAAAGAGCAAGAAGGAGGCCAGGTGCAGTGGCTGTAATCCCAGCACTTTGGGAGGCCAAGGTGGGCAGATCACAAGATCGGGAGATCAAGACCATCCTGGCTAACATGGTGAGACCACCGTCTCTACTAAAAACACAAAAAATTAGCCGAGCATGGTGACACGTGCCTGTAGTCCCAGCTACTTGGGAGGCTGAGGCGGGAGAATCACTTGAACCTGGGAGGTAGAGGTTGCAGTGAGCCGAGATTGCACCACTGCACCCAGCCTGGGTGACAGAGTGAGACTCCATCTCAAAAAAAAAAAAAAAAAAAAAGCAAGAAGGAGCTTGATGGTTGGGAGAGCAAAGAGAAGGCAAGTGGTGAGGAGTGTTGTGAGCTAGAGGAAGGAAGGTACAAGGTATGATTGGAAGAGTAAGAAGGGGATCAGATGAGGTTGGGCTTTACAGGCTCTGGAAAAAATAGTGTAAATTTTACTTTAAGTGTAATGAAAAGCCATTTGGAGTTTTGGCAAGGAAATGTTATGAACTGGGTTGTTTTATACAGGTAACTCTGGATGTTTCAGGGAGACATAAGGAAGGATGGGAGAGAAAAATGGGGAGAGCATTAAAAAATGTGGTAGTTGAGGAAAGAGACACAGATCACTTGAATTTTAGTAGTGGAGACAGACGGATATATGTTGTTCTTGTTTGTGTTTGTTTTTCAGACAGTTTCGCTTTTGTTGCCCCAGCTGCAGTGCAATGGCACGATCTCAGCTCACTGCAACCTCCGCCTTCCAGGTTCAAGCAATTCTTCTGCCTCAGCCTCCTGAGTAGCTGGGATTACAGGCACCCGCCACTACGCCTGGCTAATTTTTTGTATTTTTAGTGGAGACAGGGTTTCACCACGTTGGCTAGGCTGGTCTTGAACTCCTGACCTTAGGTGATCTGCCTGCCTCGACCTCCCAAAGTGCTGGGGTTACAGGCATGAACCACTGTGCCTGGCTGATACATGTTTTAAAGGAAGAACCTGGAGAACATGCTAACGGATGAGGGAATGGGAGGAATCAAGGCTGCAGGATTGGTAGGATGATAGTGGCATTTATGGAGCTAGGGAAAGACTGGGAAAAGATGAGACTGGTAAGATAAATCAAAATTCCTGTTTGGGAAAAGTGAATTTGAGATATCTAGTAGCCATGCCAAGAGAAATGTTTTAAAAAATAGGAAATTGAGCTGGTCGCGGTCTGACTCCTGTAATCCCAGCACTTTGGGAGGGTGAGGCAGGCAGATCACCTGAGGCCAGGAGTTCAAGACCAGCCTGGGCAATGCAGTGAAACCCCATCTCTACTAAAATTACAAATATTAGTCAGCCATGGTGGCGCATGCCTGTAATCTCAGCTACTTGAGAGGCCTCCAGCAGGTGGAGGCTGTGGTGAGCTGAGATTGCACCACTGCACTGCAGCCTGGGTGACAGAGCAAAAAAAAAAAGAAAACAAAATTGTACAAATCTGAAGCTGGAGACAAAAATTTTGGAGACAAAAGCATATACATACGTAGTATTTAAAGTCAGGAGACTAGGCCTGGCACGGTGGCTCATGCCTTTAATCTTAGCACTTTGGGAGGCAGGGGCTGGAAGGTCACTTAAGCCCAGGTGGAGGCTGCAGTGAAACGTGGTTGTGCCATTGTACTCCAGCCTGGGGGACAGAATAAGACCCTGCCAAAAGAAAAAACGGAAAAGAAAGAAAGAGAGAGAGAGGAAGGAAGGAAGGCAGGCAGGCAGGCAGGCAGGCAGGCAGGCAGGCAATGAAGGAAGGAAAGAAAAGAAAGAGAAAAGAAAAAGAAGAAAAGAAAGAGAAAGAGGAAAAAAGAAAGAAAAAGAGGCCTGGCACTGCGGCTCACACCTGTAATCCCAACACTTTGGGAGGCCGAGGCGGGCATATCACCTAAAGTCAGGAGTTCAAGACCAGTTTTGTCAACACAGCAAAACCCTATCTCTATCAAAAATACAAAAATTAGCCGGGCACAGTAGTGGGTGCCTATAATCCCTGCTAGACTGGATGCTATCATCCAGGAAAAAGAGTGTTGGCCAGAGTATGAGGCAACTCTACAGATAGGATTTCCTGATTATTCAGGCCACAGAGCTGAATATGGTCATTTCAGAGCTCCCAAGTTTACATAACAGTTCTAGCCATCCCCAGAGGCTAATTTAAACTTTTCAGTTTTATTTTCAACCTCCTAGGAGATAGAATCTGATTGGTTAAGCGTGGGTCATTTGTCTTGGGTCATTTGATTAACCCTGGTCCAATCAGCAATGGCTTCAGGGACAGGATTATGGACTATAAACTGATTCCTGGGAAGTTAGTCCCTGTAAATTGAGTGGCGAGAGGGATAGAGCCCCCTTTCGCAGAGAAAAGGGATGGTCATTGGCTTCCAGGCTGAGCAGACACTTTAAAAATGATCTGAAATGATGTCCATCAATTCCATAATCATAAAAACTGATTTTCATTTTGAATAAAGTCATTACTACTGAATACTTGTTGTTACTCTTTAGTATAGAGTTGTCCACACTACCATAAGAATGACTCTGACATGGCATACTCCATCATGACAGTGCTGAGAAATTGCTGCTGCAACTTATATACACGATTCAGAAGACATCCTAAAGTTGCATGTAATTGACTGGACGTTTCCTTTATTTCAGTGTCTTCTGGGATCTCTTACAACTTGGGAACAGAGATCATGTCACATCTGGTGGACCCTACATCAGAAGACTTGCCAGTTAGAGACACAGATGCAATACCTCTGGTGCTACCAGCCTCAAAAGGTAACTTCTACGCCTGAGGATGGACACCTTTTAGAATTAAAAGAACTCTCATTGTAGAACATTTTGCTGGCCTTCACAGAAACTGATTTACTTTCAGCTCTTTTCTTCAGTCTTCTCACTTTTTTTTCTTTTTTGAGATGGAGTCTCACTTTGTAACCCAGGCTGGAGCACAGTGGCGCAATCTCAGCTCACTGCAGCCTCCAACTTCTGGGTTCAAGCAATTCTCCTGTCTTAGCCTCCCAAGTAGCTGGGATTACAGGCGTGCACCACCACACCTGGCTAGTTTTTGTATTTTTAGTAAACACAAGATTTCACCTTGATGGCCAGGCTGGTCTCGAACTCCTGACCTTAAGTGATCTGCCCTCCTCAGCCTCCCAAAGGGCTGGGATTACACGTATGAGCCACTGTGCCTGGCCCTCTTCTTACATTTTATTCTTAAATTCTTCTTTTTTTGAAATGGATCCAGAGCAAGATTCCGTCTCAAAAAAAAAAAAAGATATTTTTGTAACTTTGGCCAGGTGTGGTGGCTCACACCTCTACCAGCTACTCGAGGCTGAGGTGGGAGGATCACCTGAGGCCGGGAGTTCAAGATTAGTCTGGGCAACATAGCAGTACCCTGTCTCTAAAACAACAAAAAAAAGGTATTTTTGTAATTTTGCTCCACTTTCCCATCCCTCAATCCCAATCATGGCTACTGTTGATTCTATTTTCACTTGACTTCACTTCTATAAAATTATTTTTTGATAGGGCACTTTATGCACTGCCCATAAGTATATAAATGATGCAACCACTTTGGGTTTTTTTTTTTTTTTTTTTTGAGACAGAGTCTCGCTTTGTCACCCAGGCTGGAGTGCAGTGGCACCATCTCGGCTCACTGCAAGCTCTGCCTCCTGGGTTCACGCCATTCTCCTGCCTCAGCCTCCGAGTAGCTGGGACTACAGGCATGCACCACCACGCCTGGCTAATTTTTTGTATTTTTAGTAGAGACGGGGTTTCACCATGTTAGCCAGGATGGTCTCGATCTCCTGACCTCGTGATCCACCTGTCTCGGCCTCCCAAAGTGCTGGGATTACGGGCGTGAGCCACCGCGCCCGGTGATGCAACCACTTTGGAAAATATTTGCCTTTATCTAGTAAAGTTTAACATGTAACTCTACTTTTGAGTATAAAATTTGCAGAAATTGGCTGGGCATGGTGGTTTACGCCTGTAATCCCAGCACTTTGGGAGGCTGAGGCAGACGGATCACCTGAGGTCAGGAGTTAAAAATTTGCAGAAATTAACTCTTGCACATATGTACCAGGAGACATAAACCAGAATGTTCATAGCAGTATTTTTTTTTTTATTTTTTTGAGACAGATTCTTGCTTTGTCACCTAGGCTGGAGTGCAGTGGCGTGATCTCAGCTCACTGCAACCTCTATCTCCCGAGTTCAAGTGATTCTCCTGCCTCAGTCACCTAAGTAGCTGGGATTACAGGTGCCTGCCACCATGCCTGGCTAATTTTTGTATTTTTAGTAGAGACAGGGTTTCACCATGTTGGCCAGGCTGGTCTCCAACTCCTGGCCTCAAATGATCTGCCCACTTCAGCCTCTCAGAGTGCTGGGATTACAGGCAGAAGCCACCGCACCTAGCCCCGGTTTTTATTTCTCCTAAGCACAAATCTAGACATAGAATTGCTGGGTCATATGGTAACACTAGTTTAACGTTTTGAGAAACTGCCAGGCTATTTTCCAAAGCAGTGGCACCATTTTACATTCCTACCAGCGTGTATGATGCTTCCAATTTCTTCACTTTCTCACCAACACTTGTTATTGTTTGTAACTGAGGTGTTATCTCATTGTATTTTTAAAAATGTATTCTTTCTCGGCTGGGCAAAGTGGCTCACGCATGTAATCCCACCACTTTGGGAGGCCAATGCGGGTGGATGACCTGAGGTCAGGAGTTTGAGACTAGCCTGGTCAGAACAGTGAAAACCCATCTATTCTAAAAATAGAAAAAGTTAAGGCCGGGCGCGGTGGCTCACGCCTGTAATCCCAGCACTTTGGGAGGCTGAGACGGGCGGATCGCGAGGTCAGGAGATCGAGACCATCCTGGCTAACACGGTGAAACCCGGTCTCTACTAAAAAATACAAAAAACTAGCCGGGCGAGGTGGCGGGCGCCTGTAGTCCCGGCTACTCCGGAGGCTGAGGCAGGAGAATGGCGTGAACCCAGGAGGCGGAGCTTGCAGTGAGCTGAGATCCGGCCACTGCACTCTAGCCCAGGCGACAGAGTTAGACTCCGTCTCAAAAAAAAAAAAAAAATTGGCCGAGCGCAGTGGCTCACATCTGTAATCCCAGCACTTTGGGGGGCCGAGGCGGGCGGATCACCTGAGGTCAGAAGTTCAAGACCAGCCTGGCCAACATGGTAAACCTCATCTCTACTAAAAATACAAAAATTAGCTGGCCGTGGTGGCCCGTGCCTGTAATCCCAGCTACTCGAGAGGCTGAGACACAAGAATTGCTTGAACCTGGGAGACGGAGGTTGCAGTGAGCCAAGATAGTGCCACTACACTCCAGCCTGGGCAACAATGAGAGACTCCATGTCAAAAAAAATAATTAGCCGGGCGCGGTGGCTCACGCCTGTAATCCTAGCACTTTGGGAGGCCAAGACGGGTGGATCATGAAGTCAAGAGATCGAGACCATCCTGGCTAACATGGTGAAACCCCGTCTCTACTAAAAATACAAAAAATTAGCAGGTGCCTGTAATCCCAGCTACTTTGGAGGCTGAGGCAGGAAAATTGCTTGAACCTGGGAGGCAGAGGTTGCAGTGAGCCGAGATTGCACCATTGCACTCCAGCCTGGGCAAAAAGAGCGAAACTCTATCTAAAAAAAAATAAACAATAAAAAATAAACAATATGGTTCCCATTTACCATATTGTCCCATTGTCTATAAGATCAGAGCAGACATGGGCCAGTGAACACTCACACTGAAAAGTGTGCTCTCGTTTCCTCTGCTTAGACCAAGCAGAGGCTCTTGTCCTAGGAGGCAGCTTTGGGGACAGTTTCTCCTGACCAAAAAAACAAATGAGATGGTTCTTGGTAATCAAGAAAAGTTTTTATCCTTTTCCTTACTGGGTTTTTAAAGACAGTCATGGGAACAATCCTTGTATAGGTCCAAATTATCTAATAAGGAGAAAAAAATAGAATAGGCCGGGCACGGTGGCTTATGCCTGTAATCCCAGCAGTTTGGGAGGCCGAGGCAGGTGGATCACCTGAGGTCAGGAGTTGGAGACCAGCCTGGCCAACATGGTGAAACTCTGTCTTTACTAAAAATACAAAAATTAGCTGGGTGTGGTGGCGGGCACCTGTAATCCCAGATACTCTGGAGGCTGAGGCAGGAGAATCACTGGAACCCAGGAGGCAGAGTTTTCAGTGAGCTAAGATCACGCCACTGTACTCTAGACTGGGTGAGAGAATGAGACCCTGTCTCAAAAAAAAAATAAAAAAAAAAAAAAATAAGGAGCTAAAAAGACAAATTAAGTAGAATAAAAGCCTAATTGGATATATTTTTATCTAGAGAATGTACTTTCTAGATGGAAGGTAGAGTCATACCTCATGCTGTAATAATATAGAAAATAGTCTCCAGGGACCCAGTAGGAGTCATTTCTGTTTTTTTTTTTCCAAGATGGAGTCTTGCTCTGTCACCCAGGGTGGAGTACAGTGGCATGATCTTGTCTCATGGCAACCTCCGCCTCCCAGGCTCAAGCAATTCTCCTGCCTCAACCTTCTTTGTAGATGGGATTACAGGCACGTGCCACCACACCCGGCTAATTTTCTATTTTTAGTTGAGACAGGGTTTTACCATGTTGGTCAGGCTGGACTCAAACTCCTGACCTCATGATCTGCCCGCCTCAGCTTCCCAAAGTGCTGGGATTACAGGTGTGAGCCACTGCACCTGGCCCGGAGTAATTTTTCATACTTCCTGAATTTCCTTATAAATACTTGCCTAAAGATAGATTTATGCTCTCTGGACAAGATGTGATGAGAGATCTAAAGGGTTAAAAAAATACATATAAGAATACTGTCCATTTACTGTCTTCTGGGACTTCAGGTAAGAATATGAAAACTCAACCACACTTG
The DNA here is from genome assembly GCF_009764315.1 of Trachypithecus francoisi. Taxonomy (NCBI): domain Eukaryota; kingdom Metazoa; phylum Chordata; class Mammalia; order Primates; family Cercopithecidae; genus Trachypithecus; species Trachypithecus francoisi. The sequence goes on along the minus strand of NW_022681468.1, from coordinate 84,981,889 downwards.
AGCAAGATGAACCGGGAGGAACTGGAGGACAGTTTCTTTCGACTTCGCGAAGATCACATGTTGGTGAAGGAGCTTTCTTGGAAGCAACAGGATGAGATCAAAAGGTACTCCTTAATTTTTTTTTTTTTTTTTGAGACGCAGTCTTGCTCTGTTGCCCAGGCTGGAATGCAGTGGTGTGATCTCGGCTCACTACAACCTCCACCTCCCAGATTCAAGCAATTCTCCTGCCTCAGCCTCCCACGTAGCTATGATTATAGGCATGTGTCACCATGTCCAGCTAATTTTGTATTTTTAGTAGAGATGGGGATTCGCCGTATTGGCCAGGTTGGTCTTCAACTTTGAACTCCTGACCTCAGATGATGCACCCACCTCGGCCTCCCAAAGTGCTGGGTTTACAGATGTGAGCCACTGTGCCAGGCCCAAAAATAATTTTTGATGTAATATTTCTTTGTCAATTTTTTTGCCAAACATGTCTACAGATTGTGACCACAGGCCACAGAGCATCATTAATAGCTTGGGTGATACTATTTCAGCCCACAGAATAAGAGACTGGACAGGTTCCTCTGCTGGTCACAAAAGAGGGGATGGAGACCAGAGGCATGGTCAAAATCTCAGAGGAAAGAAGGCTGTAGGGGCAAGTAAAAGAAGGGGTCTTTATTTGCAAAACAAAACGAAAGATCATATTCAGCCATGCAGGCATGTTGTAAGTGCTACCTATTTATTTATTTATTTATTTTTGAGTTTTTTTTTTTTGAGATGGAGTTTCGCTCTGTCACCCGGGCTGGAGTGCAGTGGCCGGATCTCAGCTCACTGCAAGCTCCACCTCCCGGGTTCACGCCATTCTCCTGCCTCAGCCTCCCGAGTAGCTGGGACTACAGGCGCCCGTCACCTCGCCCGGCTAGTTTTTTGTATTTTTTTTTAGTAGAGACGGGGTTTCACCGTGTTAGCCAGGATGGTCTCGATCTCCTGACCTCGTGATCCGCCCGTCTCGGCCTCCCAAAGTGCTGGGATTACAGGCTTGAGCCACCGCGCCCGGCCTATTTTTTTTTTTTTTTGAGATGGAGTTTCGCTCCTGTTGCCCAGGCTAGAGTGCAATGGCGTGATCTCAGCTCACTGCACCCTCTGCCTCCAGGATTCAAGTGATTCTCCTGCCTCAGCCTCCCGAGTAGCTGGGATTATAGGCACGCGCCACCACGCCCAGCTAATTTTGTATTTTTAGTATAGACAGGGTTTCTCCATGTTAGTCAGGCTGGTCTTGAACTCCTGACCCCAGGTGATCCGCCTGCTTCGGCCTCCCAAAGTGCTCAATTACAGCTGTGAGCCACCACGCCTGGCCTACCTTTATTTATTTTTGAGACAGAGTCTCACTTTGTTTGGGTTGGAGTGCAGTGGTGTGATCTCGGCTCACTGCAACCTCTGCCTACTGGGTTCAAGTGATTCTCCTGCCTCAGCCTCCTGAGTAGCTGCGATTACCAGCTTGCACCACCACATCAGATTAATTTTTTTTTTTGAGATGAAGCCTTGCTCCATTGCCCAAGCTGGAGTGCAGTGGTGCAATCTCGGCTCACTGCAACCTCCACCTCCCAGGTTCAAGCAATTCTCCCGTCTCAGCCTCCCAAGTAGCTGGGACTACAGGCACACACCACCATGGCTGGCTTTTTTTTTTTTTTTTGGAGACGGAGTCTCCATCTGTAGCCCAGGCTGGAGTGCAGAGGTGCGATCTCGGTTCACTGCAACTTCCGCCTCCCAGATTCAAGCAATTCAAGCGATTCCCAGTAGCTGGCACTACAGGTGCCCACTGCCACGCCCAGGTAAATTTATTTTTTTTTGTATTTTAGTAGAAATGGGGTTTTCGCTGTGCTGCCCAGGCTGGTCTCAAACTCCCAAGCTCAGGCAATCAGCCCGCCTCAGCCTCCCAAAGCGCTAGGATTACAGCTGTGAGTCATCGTTTCCAGCCATGCCCGGCTAATTTTTTTTTTTTTTTTTTTTTTTTTTTTAGTAGAGATGGGGTTTCACCCTGTTGGCCAGGGTAGTCTCGAACTCTCCTGACCTCAGGTGATCCACCCGCCTTGGCCTCCCAAAGTGCTGGGATTACAGGTGTTAGTCACTGTGCCAGGACTTAATATTTGTATTTTTAGTAGAGATGGGGTTTCACCATGTTGGCCAGGCTGGTCTCAAACTCCTAACCTCAAATGATCCCCCCACCTTAGACTCCCAAAGTGCTAGGACTACAGGCATGAGCCATCGTGCCCAGTCAGTTTATTTATTAGAAATAGTATTAATTAGCCAGGCACAGTGGCTCATGCCTGTAATTCCAGTACTTTGGGAGGCCGAGGCGAGTGGATCACGAGGTCGGGAGTTCAAGACCGGCCTGATCAACATAGTGAAACCCCGTCTCTACTAAAAATACAAAAATTAGCTGGGCGTGGTGGTTGGTGCCTGTAATCGCAGCTACTCAGGAGGCTGAAGCAGAAACCCTTGAACCCAGGAGGTGGACGTTGCAGTGAGCTGAAATTACGCCATTGCACTCCAGCCTGGGCGACAAGAGCAAGACTCCATCTAAAAAAAAAATAAATAAATAGTATTAATTCATTTAATAGTCTGAAGAGGTATTATTAAGAGAAAAAGGAAGTATAAAGAGGTTAAATAAGTTGCCTGAGATCATACCTAGTGCACAACAGAGGTGGAAATTCTTCTTTTTTTTTGTTTTTGTTTTTGAGACAGAGTCTTGCTGTGTCACCCAGGCTTGAGTGCAGTGGCATAATCTTGGCTCACCAGCAGTCTCCGCCTCCCAGGTTCAAGTGATTCTCCTGCTTCAGCCTCCCCAGTAACTGGGATTACAAGCATGTGCCACCATGCCTGACTAATTTTTGTATTCTTATAGAGACAGGGTTTCACCACGTTGGCCAGGCTGGTCTCAAACTCCTTGCCTCAAGGGATCTGCCTGCCTTGGCTTCCCAAAGTGCTGTGATTACAGGCGTGAGCCACCACGCCTGTCCCAGAGGGGAAAACTCTTAACTTCAAAACATATTATATACAGTGATCTTGGATTTCTTACTTTAGAAAATCGGGACCTGGAAAGAAATCCGACACAGACTTGAGGGAAGGTAAACAGATGGGAAGAACGGAGTTCTGCAAGTCTGGAGTCTATCTTTAGGACACATTTTGAAGATACTGGTATCAATGCCTTCCAGCCAAGGGCCACCAGGAACATACCTGTAGTTGAGCAAGTTGGGCTTATTCATTACAGCTAGAGAAAATGCACACCAGGGGAACTAAAGGCATCTCAGCAAATGTGTTAGAACTTATTATAGTATCTAAGCTTTGTTTGATTGGGTGATTTTGGGGGAGGATCCAAGGAAACAGGGGTTTGCTCCAGATTTTGTGCTGTCAGAAAGCAAGCACAATTCTATGTTTTGGTATCTCAATAAATATTTTCTTTTTCTTTTTTTTTTGAGATAGGGTCTCACTCTGGCACACAGGCTGGAGTGGTGCAGTGGTGCAGTCTCAGCTCACTTTAGCCTCAACTTCCTGGACTCAAGTATCAATAAACCTTATCTACAGGGAGGGTAGACTAGGGCAAGGCTGAAGCCATGATTGGTAAAGAAGTTGCAGTCACTCATATTAACCTGGAGAGAAGGATGTTTGGTATTTTGTGGATGGCAGTGACACTAATTTTGTCTGTACATAGACAAAATTAGGCAGTGGACTTGTTTTATATCACTCTATCATGGTTTTGGAGTGAACGTATTCATGTTGATGTTCTGTGAGGTGTCCAAAAGAATAGTGGCCGGGCACGGTGGTTCATGCCTGTATTTCCAACACTTTGGGAGGCTGAGGCGGGCAGATCACCTGAGGTCGGGAGTTCGAGACCAGCCTGGCCAACATGGTGAAACCCCGTCTCTACTAAAAATACAAAAATTAGCTGGGCGTGGTGGTTGGTGCCTGTAATCGCAGCTACTCAGGAGGCTGAAGCAGAAACCCTTGAACCCAGGAGGTGGACGTTGCAGTGAGCTGAAATTACGCCATTGCACTCCAGCCTGGGCGACAAGAGCAAGACTCCATCTAAAAAATAAATAAATAAATAGTATTAATTCATTTAATAGTCTGAAGAGGTATTATTAAGAGAAAAAGGAAGTATAAAGAGGTTAAATAAGTTGCCTGAGATCATACCTAGTGCACAACAGAGGTGGAAATTCTTCTTTTTTTTTGTTTTTGTTTTTGAGACAGAGTCTTGCTGTGTCACCCAGGCTTGAGTGCAGTGGCATAATCTTGGCTCACCAGCAGTCTCTGCCTCCCAGGTTCAAGTGATTCTCCTGCTTCAGCCTCCCCAGTAACTGGGATTACAAGCATGTGCCACCATGCCTGACTAATTTTTGTATTCTTATAGAGACAGGGTTTCACCACGTTGGCCAGGCTGGTCTCAAACTCCTTGCCTCAAGGGATCTGCCTGCCTTGGCTTCCCAAAGTGCTGTGATTACAGGCGTGAGCCACCACGCCTGTCCCAGAGGGGAAAACTCTTAACTTCAAAACATATTATATACAGTGATCTTGGATTTCTTACTTTAGAAAATCGGGACCTGGAAAGAAATCCGACACAGACTTGAGGGAAGGTAAACAGATGGGAAGAACGGAGTTCTGAAAGTCTGGAGTCTATCTTTAGGACACATTTTGAAGATACTGGTATCAATGCCTTCCAGCCAAGGGCCACCAGGAACATACCTGTAGTTGAGCAAGTTGGGCTTATTCATTACAGCTAGAGAAAATGCACACCAGGGGAACTAAAGGCATCTCAGCAAATGTGTTAGAACTTATTATAGTATCTAAGCTTTGTTTGATTGGGTGATTTTGGGGGAGGATCCAAGGAAACAGGGGTTTGCTCCAGATTTTGTGCTGTCAGAAAGCAAGCACAATTCTATGTTTTGGTATCTCAATAAATTATTTTCTTTTTCTTTTTTTTTTTGAGATAGGGTCTCACTCTGGCACACAGGCTGGAGTGGTGCAGTGGTGCAGTCTCAGCTCACTTTAGCCTCAACTTCCTGGACTCAAGTATCAATAAACCTTATCTACAGGGAGGGTAGACTAGGGCAAGGCTGAAGCCATGATTGGTAAAGAAGTTGCAGTCACTCATATTAACCTGGAGAGAAGGATGTTTGGTATTTTGTGGATGGCAGTGACACTAATTTTGTCTGTACATAGACAAAATTAGGCAGTGGACTTGTTTTATATCACTCTATCATGGTTTTGGAGTGAACGTATTTCATGTTGATGTTCTGTGAGGTGTCCAAAAGAATAGTGGCCGGGCACGGTGGTTCATGCCTGTATTTCCAACACTTTGGGAGGCTGAGGCGGGCAGATCACCTGAGGTCGGGAGTTCGAGACCAGCCTGGCCAACATGGTGAAACCCCGTCTCTACTAAAAATACAAAGATTATCCAGATGTGGTGGTGGGTGCCTGTAATCCCAGCTGCTCGGGAGGCTGAGGCAAGAGAATCACTTGAACCCAGGAGGCGGAGGTTGTAGTAAGCAAGGATTGCGCCACTGCACTACAGCCTGGGTGACAGAGTGAGATTCGGTCTCAAAACAAAAACAGATGGAGATAGCACAGACTAGCTTCAAACAACACTGAGGACTAGTTGTGTCAGACCAGTTAATGTTAAGGGCAGTGTTTTGCTTTCTCATTGTAACCCCCAGGAGTGATTAAGAGCTTTGTTTAGAATCTGCAGGATTGGCGGGGCGCAGTGGCTTACGCCTGTAATCCCAGTACTTTGGAAAGCCGAGGTGGGCGGATCACTAGGTCAGGTGTTAAAGAACAGCCTGGCCAACACAGTGAAACCCCGTCTCTAGTAAAAATACAAAAATTAGCTGGGAGTGGTGGCAGGCGCCTGTAATCCCAGCTACTCCGGAGGCTGAGGCTGGAGAATCGCTTGAACCCAGTAGGCTGAGGCTGTAGTGAGCAGAGATTGCACCACTGTGCTCCAGGCTGGGTGACAGAGCGAGACTCTGTCTCATAAAAAAAAAAAAAAAATTCAGGATTACAGGCCTCCATTGTGGATCAGTACTCTTCAGAGTTGGTGATTTTTCTTTTTCTTTTTGTTTCTTTTGAGACAGTGTACTCTTGTTGTCCAGGCTAGAGTACAGTGGTGCGATCTTGGCTCACTGCAACCTCTGCCTCCCAGGTTCGAGCGATTCTCCTGCCTCTGCCTCCTGAGGAGCTGGGATTACAGGCATGTGCCACCACGCGCAGCTAATTTTATATTTTTAATAGAGACGGGGTTTCTCCATGTTGGTCAGGCTGGTCTCGAACTCCTGACCTCAGGTGATCCGCCCACCTCCAAAGTGCTAGGATTACAGGCGTGAGCCACTGCAAAGGGCTGATTTTTTTTTTTTTTCTTGTGGAGGACTCGAAAATCTAGTGACTTGAGTGAAGTCACAAGGTTGTATGGGCCAAAAAATCTTGTTTCTTGGCCAATGATCAAAGAGTACTTGAGATTATGAATGCGAAATGGTTGATCTGGATTCTATGCCCCTGGCTTTGGGCAAGTTACACAGCTATTTTACACCTTGTTTTCTTTATCTGGGTATAATGATATGTAATAATAATAACTAACACCTGAAGCCCTTACAGTGTACCCCCACTGTTCTAAGCATTATATATATATATATATATATAAGCTTATTAATCCTCACAACAATCTACTGCTTTTATCTTTTTCTATTTATCTTTATTTATAAATGAGGAAACTGAGCACAGAAAGGTTAAGTGACATGCCCAAAGCTACAGTTAGTAAATGTCAGAACAGGCGGGCAGTGTGTTTTAGTCAACTCAGGATGCCACAACAAAATACCACAGACTGGGTGGCTTAACCAACAGACATTGGTTTTCTCAGAGTTCTTAAGCTGGAAGTCTGAGATCAAAGTGCCAGCATGGTCAGATCCTGGCATGGGCCATCTTTCTAGCTTGCTGACTGCTGCTTTCTCACTGTGTCTTGGGAGGTGGGAGAGGGGGATCTCTTGTTACAAGGTCACAGTCCTACCCAGTTAGGGTCCCACCCTTGTGAACTCATTTAAACTTAACCTCCAAAGGCCTGGTGCGGTGGCTCATGCATGTAATCCCAACACTTTGGGAGGCCAAGGCGGGCAAAAATCACTTAAGGTCAGGATTTCGAGATCAGCCTGACCAACATGGAGAAACCCCGTCTCTACTAAAAATACAAAATTAGTATTTTGTGGTTAGGCCTGGTGGCTCATGCCTGTAGTCTCAGCTACTCGGGAGGCTGAGGCAGGAGAATCACTTGAACTTGGGAGGCAGAGGCTGTGGTGAGCTGAGATCGCACCATTGCACTCCAGCCTGGGCAACAAGAGCAAAACTCCATCTCAAATAAAAAAAAAAAAACACAACCTCTGAAATACCCAATGTCCAGATACAGTCACATTGGGGGTTAAGGCTTCAACATAAGAATTTTGAGTGGGGACACAATTCAGGCCATAGCACAGTGAGAGCATAGAATCAGATAGTAGTAAAAAACCATGATTTTAGGTCAAGATAACAAAAATTGTTACTAAAAGTTATAAAGGAGTTATCCTTAATTTGGAGCACATGTTCAGGGGTCTGCAGACAAGTGGGATAGAAAAATAAATATTAAAATAGTTATTATATTTGTCACCCCTTTAAAGATACATATTTTGTTTTATAATGACTATAATTTATTAGTACAAAAATAAGTCTATATATAATTTTTTAAATGCACACAAATATATTGGGGTAGTGGCTCAGCTTTTTTTTTTTTTTTTTTTTTTTACTAAGGTAAGGGTGTAATCACTGCAACAGAGTAAAGACAGGTACCACAATGGTCCTGCCCTCAAAAAGTTACAGTGTACTGGGGACAGAAGGTTAATCTTTTAAAAGTGTGATTAATAGATCACAGTAGGCAGGGCACAGTGGCTCACGCCTGTAATCCCAGCACTTTGGGAGGCCGAGGCCTGCGGATCACCTGAGGTCAGGAGTTCAAGATCAGCCTGGGCAATATGGTGAAACCCCGTCTCTACTAAAATTACAAAATTAGCCGAGCATGGTGACACTTGCCTGTAATCCCAGCTACTCGGGAGGCTGAGGCAGGAGAATCTTTTGAATCTGGGAGGCAGAGGATGCGGTGAGCCGAGATCGCGCCATTGCACTCCAGCTTTTGCAAAGAGAATAAATCTCCGTCTCACCAAAAAACAAACAAACAAACAAACAAAAAAAACAGATCACAGTAGATGAATACATATCATAGACCAATTCGTGATTATCTGTTCCAAATAAACTGTAGAAATAATAACTGTCATGAAAGGAGAAGCCACGTGCTCTGTCCACAGGCTGAGGACGACCTTGCTGCGGTTGACCACTGCTGGCCGGGACCTGCGGGTCGCGGAGGAGGCGGCGCCGCTATCGGAGACCGCAAGGCGCGGGCAGAACGCGGGGTGGCGGCAGCGCCTCTCCATGCACCAGCGCCCCCAGATGCACCGATTGCAAGGGCAGTTGCACTGCGTCGGCCCTGCTGGCCCCCGCCGCGCCCAGCCTCGCGTCCACGTGGGACACAGACAGCTCCACACAGCCGGTGCACCGGTGTCGGAGAAACCCAGAAGGGGTGAGATTTAAGGCCACATCCCCTACAGGGCTAAGACACTGGGAAGGACTGATGTGCCAGACACATTTTCCTCACTGCCTTCTTCTGCCCACCACCCCATTTTGTTCTTTTGTTCTCACTCCCTCTTTTCTGTCTCCCTAAAATCTTTTTTTTCCTGAGTGGGATATCAGATTCAAAATTCTAAATTCACCATGGAGGACCACTGAGGGCAGAATCAGACAATAGGTCAGGAGATCGAGACCATCCTGGCCAACATGGTGATACCCCATCTCTAATAAAAATACAAAAATTAGCTGGGCGTGGTGGCAGGCACCTGTAGTCCCAGTTATTCGAGAGGTTGAGGCAGGAGAATCACTTGAACTCGGGAGGCGGAGGTTGCAGTGAGCTGAGATTGTGCCACTGCACTCCAACCTGGCAACAGAGCAGGACTCCGTCTCAAAAAAAAAAAAAAAAACTTAGCCAAGCCTGGTGGCACATGCCTGCAATCCCTCCTACTTGGGAAGCTGATGTGGGAGGATCACTTGAGCCTGGGAGGCAGATGCTGCAGGGAGCCCAGATGACACCAGTGCACTCCAGCCTGGGCAACAGAGTGACACTCTGCCTCAAAAAACAAACAAACAAAACAAAACCCCCAAAAAGAAAACCCAACGTTGAATCTCTAGAGTAGACACCTCATTCTCATGGCCCTAAATCAGGAATGAGTAACCTAGGTAAAGGAATTCTACACACAGCATTTAATTAAGTATTCTTATTTTATTAATAAGTACTCACTTATTTTGCTTAGTATGGTCCGATAATTTCAAGTTCCGTACTCCAGACAACCAAATGTTTGCAAAAACAACTGAAAGTAGAAAACTCGCATGAATTTAAATTTCAGTTCCATTTAACAGTTCAGCATGGCTGGCCACCCGTTATGTACCGGGCACTAGAGATAAAGATGGGTAGAGTTAGACACACAGTCTCTGCCCTGCACAAGCTTCCACCTTTTTTTTTTCTTCCTATTTGTACTTACTCACTTGTTTTGCAAGAGTGAAAAAAAAAATGTTCCTCGGGGAGCAGTTGTAATATAAGGGTTTCACCCAGGTCTCAGGACTCTCTGTGTCCAGCCCTTCACGTTCCAGTTTCAGCAGTTGGTGTTCTGGAGGGTACTGTTGCCAGAGTCTGCATCTTCTGTCTAAACTTTTAGGGCCAAGGGACAGGCTGAGTTACACAGCCCCTCCATCATTTAAGGAGCATGCGACAAATGAAAATGGAGGTGAAATAGCCAGTGAACGCAGCGAACTGTGAGTTTTCATTTATCCCACGTTGTTATTCCTGCCACTTTAATTAGAAAGATACCATTAGGGAACAAGTGAATGTTGGTGATTTGAGTCTTTTCAGCATGATCAGGGAAGATGAAAGTCAACCCTAGGTCAAATTCCAACTTCATTGCTTAAAAATGGAAAAAAAGCTTCTCTCTGTTCTCTGAGGAAATGAAAATAAAAGTCCTTTTCTCAATTGAACATATTCCCTCTATTTCCATTTATATTTTTTTCCTTAGGTCATAATTAATTCCTTTTTTCTTTTTTTTTTTTTTTTTTGAGACGGAGTCTTGCTCTGTTGCCCAGGCTGGAGTGCAGTAGCGTGATCTTGGTTCACAGCAACCCCTGCCTCCCGGGTTCAAGCGATTCTCCTGCCTCAGCCTCCCGAGTAGCTGGGACTATTATACAAAATTTTTGTATTTTTAGTAGAGACAGGGTTTCACTATGTTGGCCAGGCTGGTCTCCAACTCCTGACCTTGTGATCCGCTCACCTTGGCCTCCCAAAGTGCTGGGATTACAGGTGTGAGCCACCACGCCTGGCCCATAATTCCTTTGTGTCTTTGTTTGACATTTGAAAGCTGTATTTTATAAGATTTTCCTTGACATGTACCAAGATTACTGACTCATTTAACTTCTTTTTATATGTGTGAGAACCCAGTTCTACTCCTGTAACAACAGTTTCGAAGTATCCTTTTTGTATTTAGTATTTCCGGTTCTAACAGTATAATTTCTTTCAGCAATGTCGTAAGTATGGCTAAACCCATTGGTTTATGCATGCCTAACAGTGCCCACACCATGGCCAGCAATACTATGCAAGTGGAAGAGCCACCCAAGTCTCCTGAGAAAATGTGGCCTAAAGATGAAAATTTTGAACAGAGAAGCTCATTGGAGTGTGCTCAGAAGGCTGCAGAGCTTCGGTAAGAGTTGGCACTCCATGCCTCAAACCAGAATGAACTGAAAAAGCTAAGAGATTCTTATTTACACCTTTCCTCCATCTCAGAGGAAAAGAGAGTGTTTGGGATTAAATTCAATCTGAGTAGTAAACATGGAGTCCCTCGTAGGTTAAGAAATGGATTAACCTGGGGGCCGGGCGTGGTGGCTCAAGCCTGTAATCCCAGCACTTTGGGAGGCCGAGACGGGCGGATCACGAGGTCAGGAGATCGAGACCATCCTGGCTAACACGGTGAAACCCCGTCTCTACTAAAAACACAAAAAATGAGCCGGGCGAGGTGGCGGGCGCCTGTAGTCCCAGCTACTCGGGAGGCTGAGGCAGGAGAATGGCGGGAACCCGGGAGGCGGAGCTTGCAGTGAGCTGAGATCCGACCACTGCACTCCAGCCTGGGCGACAGAGCGAGACTCAGTCTCAAAAAAAAAAAAAAAAAAGAAAGAAATGGATTAACCTGTGGGCACAGTGGATCACGCCTGTAATCCCAGCACTTTGGGAGGCCAAGGCAGGCAGATCACCTGAGGTCAGGAGTTGCAGAACAGCTTTGCCAACATGGGGAAACCCTGTCTCTACTAAAAATACAAAAATTAGCCAGGCATGGTGGCAGGCACCTGTAAATCCCAGCTAGTAGGGAAGCTGAGGCAGAAGAATCACTTGAACCCGGGAGGTGGAGGTTGCAGTGAGCCGAGATCATGCCATTGCACGCCTAGGCGACAAGAACAAAACTTGGTCTCAAAAAAAAAGAAAAGAAAAGAAATGAATTAACCTGCTGGGTGCAGTGGCTCACGCCTGTAATCCCAGCACTTTGGGAGAACAAGGCAGGAGGATCACCTGAGATCAGGAGTTCAAGACCAGCCTGGCCAACATGGTGAAACCCCATCTCTACTAAAAATACAAAAAAATTAGGAGGTGTGGTGGCCAGCACCTGTAATTCCAGCTATTCAGGAGGCTGAGGCAGGAAAATCCCTTGAACCTGGGAGGCAGAGATTGCAGTGAGCCGAGATTGCACCACTGCACTCCAGCCTGGGCAACAAGAACAAAACTGTCAAAAAGAAAAAAGAAAGACAGAAAAGAAAGAAGGGAGGGGAGGGGCTGGGAGGGAGAGGAGAAAGAAAGAAAGAGAGAGAGAGAGAGAGAGGGACGGAGGGAGGGAAGAAAGAGAGAGAGAGAGGAAGGAAGGAAAGAAGGAAGGGAGGGGAGGGAGGGAGGGATTAACCTAAAGGGGATGTTTATATATAATAGGATATTTGCTGCTTCACTATATAGAAGGAAAACTACTTCATCCTCATCACCAGATAGGGATTCTTAGCCCTCTCTGTGCATCAAGTCCTGGATAACTTTTTTAAAATATATTTTTCAGACAAGTTTTAGTTTTATAGCAAAATTAAGCAGGAAATAGAGTTCCTGTATACCCACTGCCTCCATACGCACACAGCCTCCCCAACTGTGAACACCCCATACCAGAGTGGTGCATTTGTTACAATCAGTGAAACTACATTGACACATCATTACATTGACCGTCATTTAATAGTTTACATTAGGGTTCACTCTTGGTGTTGTACATTCCATGGGTTTTGACAAATGTATAAGGACATGTATCCATCATTATAGCATCATACAGAATAGCCTCACTGCCCTAAAAATCCTCTGTGTTCCACCTAGTCATGTCTTTTACCTCCAGCCCTGGCAACCACTGATCTTTTTACTGTCTCCAGTTTTGCCTCTTCTAGAACATCATATAGTTGGGATTATACAGTACGTGGCCTTTTCAGATTGGCTTCTTTCACTTAGTAACATGCATTTAAGTTTCCTCCATGTCTTTTAATGGTCTGAAAGCTCATTTTTTCAAAACACCAAATAACATTCAATTGTCTATATGTACCAGTTTATTTATCCATTCAGCTACTGAAGGATGTCTTAGTTGCTTCCAAGTTTTGGCAATTATGAATAAAGCTGCTATTAACATTATGTGTAGTTTTTTGTATGGATATAAGTTTTCAACCTGGAGACATTTTAAAACCACAGATCCAGGCCGGGTGTGGTGGCTTATGCTTGTAATCCCAGTACTTTGGGAGGCCAAGGTGGGTGTATCACTTGTGGTCAGGAGATCGAGAACAGCCTGGCCAACATGGTGAATCCCCATCTCTACTGAAAATACAAAAATTTGCCGGGTGTGGTGGCTCATGCCTGTAATTCCAGCTACTTGGGAGGCTGAGGCAGGAGAATAGCTTGAACCCGGGAGGCAGGGGTTGCGGTGGGCCAAGATCACGCTACTGCACTCCAGCCTGGGCACCAGAGCAAGACTCCGTCTCAAAAACAAAAAACAAAAAAAAGCATAACAGATTCCTGGGACCCATCTCTGAGATTCCCTTTCAATTATTTGGGGGTAGAATTCAGGCAGTGTAATTTTTTTTTTTTTTTTTTTTTTTGAGACGGAGTCTCGCTCTGTCACCCAGGCTGGAGTGCAGTGGCCAGATCTCAGCTCACTGCAAGCTCTGCCTCCCGGGTTCACGCGATTCTCCTGCCTCAGCCTCCCAAGTAGCTGGGACTACAGGCGCCCGCCAATGCGCCCGGCTAGTTTTTTGCATTTTTTAGTAGAGACGAGGTTTCACCATGTTAGCCAGGATGGTCTCGATCTCCTGACCTCGTGATCCGCCCGTCTCGGCCTCCCAAAGTGCTGGGATTACAGGCTTGACCCACCGCGCCCGGCCCGGGCAGTGTAATTCTAAGATCACTCCAGGTTATTCTAATAAGCAGCTAGACAGGGACTCAATGAGATAGAGTGGAGTGAACCCAAATCCTCCCCAGTGTCTCTTTCAATCTTTCAAACAATAAAGAAAACGTGAGCTCCTAGGTTCAGGAATAATAGTCTTCTTTATTTTATTTTATTTTTTTTGAGACAGAGTCTCAGTTTGTTGCCCAGGCTGAAGTGTAGTGGCACCTTGTCAGCTCACGGCAACCTCTGTCTCCCGGGTTCAAGCATATTCTCCTGCCTCAGCCTTCTGAGTAGCTGGGATTACAGGCATCCACCACCATGCCTGGCTAATTTTTATATTTTTAGTAGAGACAGGGTTTCACCATGTTGGCCAGGCTGGTCTTGAACTCCTGACCTCAGGTGATCCACCCGCCTCGGCCTCCCAAAGTGCTAGGATTATAAGCGTGAGCCACTGTGCCAGGTGTATTTTACTATTATTATTATTATCATTATTTTTTGAGACAGAGTCTTGCTCTGTTGTCGCCAGGCTGGATGGAGTGCAGTGGTGCAATCTCAACTCACTGCAACCTCCCCCTCCCAGGTTCAAGCGATTCTCCTGCCTCAGCCACCTGAGTAGCTGGGACTACAGGTGCACACCACCATGCTCAACTAATTTTTGTATTTTTAGTAGAGATGGGGTCTCATCATGTTGGCCAGGATGGTCTCAATCTCTTGACCTTGTGATCTGCCTGCCTCGACTTCCCAAAGTGTTGGGATTACAGGCCTGAGCCACCGCACTCGGCCACTATTGTTATTTTTTGAGACAGAGTCTCACTCTGTTGCCCAAGCTGGAGTGCAGTGATGTGATTTCGGCTCACTGCAAACTCAGCCTCCCGGAGTTCAAGCAATTCTCTTGCCCAGTGTTCATAGTAGCTGGGATTACAGGCTTTTGCCACCACACCCGTCTGGTTTTTGTATTTTTAGTAAAGATGAGGTTTTGCCATGTTGCCCAGGCTAGTCTCCAACTCCTGACCTCAGGCCATCTGCCCGCCTCAGCCTCCCAAAGTGCTGGGATTATAGGCGTGAGCCACAGTGCCTGGTTCATAATCTTCTTTTTAAGTTTTCTAGCACGTTCAAACCTCACTGGCTTCTCTAAGGAAACAAGGCTGAGACCTAGCTTGAAATTGCAAGGTTTATGGGAAATTATGAACACCATCATTTTATTTTTATTATTATTTTTTTTTTGAGACGGAGTCTTGCTCTGTCGCCCGGGCTGGAGTGCAGTGGCCGGATTTCAGCTCACTGCAAGCTCCGCCTCCCGGGTTTACGCCATTCTCCTGCCTCAGCCTCCGGAGTAGCTGGGACTACAGGCGCCCGCCACCTCGCCCGACTAGTTTTTTGTATTTTTAGTAGAGACGGGGTTTCACCATGTTAGCCAGGATGGTCTCGATCTCCTGACCTCGTGATCCGCCCGTCTCAGCCTCCCAAAGTGCTGGGATTACAGGCTTGAGCCACCGCGCCCGGCGAACACCATCATTTTAAAAAGTAGTTATTATCTTTTCTCAGAACATAAGCTTAAGGTTAGCGATCTCTATCAAATCTTGGCTGGCGTGATGAGAAATGGGAGAAAGGACATTATTTACTAGAGTGTACATACACATACTTCTGTTCTAGTGTGGGGAAAGAGGAAGGCAAGAGACAAGAGGGAAGTATTCTTTTTTTTTTTTTTGAGGCGGAGTCTCGCTCTGTCGCCCGGACTGGAGTGCAGTGGCCAGATCTCAGCTCACTGCAAGCTCCGCCTCCCGGGTTTAGGCCATTCTCCTGCCTCAGCCTCCCGAGTAGCTGGGACTACAGGCGCCCGCCACCTCGCCCGGCTAGTTTTTGTATTTTTAGTAGAGACGGGGTTTCACCATGTAGCCAGGATGGTCTCGATCTCCTGACCTCGTGATCCGCCCGTCTCGGCCTCCCAAAGTGCTGGGATTACAGGCTTGAGCCACCGCGCCCGGCCAAGAGGGAAGTATTCTTAATGGGGCACAGTCAAGGAGAAAATGTCTTTAATTCTGTCCATGTTCAGACAGAATAATTTAGCACCTTTCTCTGCAGAGCTTCCATTAAAGAGAAGGTAGAGCTGATTCGACTTAAGAAGCTCTTACATGAAAGAAATGCCTCATTGGTTATGACAAAAGCACAATTAACGGATGTTCAAGAGGTGAGTTGCCATCATCAGCTGTGCTTTCTTGGTGGGGGGAACCCCAAATAAGAGATTCATATTATTTTCTACATTTTACATATGGGAAGCCACAATTCAGAAAGACTAAGTTACTTGTCTAAGGTCACACAATTTATAAGTGATATTCAAATCCAAGCCTTACAGCTCGGAGTCTATTCTTTTCCCAGTATTTCCCATTATTTCTCTATTAAGAGGAAGGCTCAAGCTCTGCCTGCTAAGGTGAAATAGAGTAGAGTTAACTTGTGTAAGGGTTAAGGTCCCCTACAAAGACCACAAACCAGAATGTGATTAAATTAGGAAGCCAAAAGCAGTCACAGGGGAAGGGAAGGAAGCTAGCCTTTTAGCACTTTCTATGAGGTGCACTCAGTCCCGGATATTTACCATCATTATATTTGCTAAGCCTGACGACTGCCCTCAAGGTAAGTACATTTAGCATTATCACACGTTAGAAACTAATATCTGATTGGTGGAAATAGAGTATCAAGGGTCAAAGTAACGTCAGCACCATCCTTTCACTGAACAAATATCTATCCAGTACCTGGAATTGCAAAGCACACGGATACAGAGATTACCAAGATATGTAAGATAACATCTGCCTTCAAGGCGTTTATAGGAGTGAGAGAACAAGTAAACAAATTCAACTATCCGTATGCAGAGTAGGGGCAGGACACAAAAGAGAGAGTAGTCAGACTCACCAGTGGGTGAGGTGCTGATATGGCTTTAATGAGTGGAGGAACACCAGGGCTCTTGTCTCACGTGAATTAGATAAAACGACAGGGACACACATGGAGTGACTTTAAGGAGCTGAGAGTTTAATAGGCAAGAAAGAAGGGAGAACAAAGACGGAAGAAGCTCCCCTCTACAGAGACAGAGGGAGGAGTACTCCAAAGCCCAGAGAGGAGACCCATGTGCGGGGGAAAAGTGACTGCTTATGTGAGTAGGCAGGAGGAGGTGGTGTCTGATTTGCATAGGGCTCAGGGATTGGTTTGACCAGGCCTGTCACTCATGTAGCCTGTGGAAAAAACTGGCCCTCCTACCCTAACCTTAAAAGTATGCAAATACAGGGCGCCATGATGTTATACACACGTGGGGATTGGTGGGGGTGGTCATGTTGCCAGGTACACGTTGGGGCAAGGGCAGGAAGACGAGGGCGGGAATCGCCATGTTTGGGTGGACCCAGTTTCTAAAGACCTATATTTGCATATCAAAGGTTGCCTGCCTGGCTGTAAGAGCCGAGGCTTTCCTGCTAGACAAAAAACGTTTCTGGAGCTGCTTTAAAGGACGTGAAAACTTTCCAAGGACCCCTTTTTTCTCTATCTGCCTAAAATTATTTTTAATAACTCCTATAACAGTGCCAGATCAGAAAAGGATTAATGGCTCACTGCCGTGGCTCGAGCCTGTAATCTCAAAACTTTGGGAGGTCAGGGAGGGAGGATAACTTGAGCCCAGGAATTGGAGACCAGCCCAGACAACATGGCGAAACCTCATCTCTACCGAAAATACAAAAATTAGCCGGGCATCGTGATGTGTGCCTGTGTCCTAGCTACTGTGGAGGCTGAGGCAGGAGGATTGCTTGAGTGCTCCAGCCCAGGAGGCAGAGGTTGTAGTGAGCCGAGATCCTGATACCGCACTCCAGCCTGGGTGACAGGGTGAGACTTTGTCTCAAAAAAAGAAAAAAGAAAAGGATTGATAAAGGAATAGATTTGTGAGTTAAATACTGAAATATTAAAAGATTAGCATGTGTTAATAAGTGTGCAAGAGAAGGAGAGGCTTTCCATGAGAGCAGAGGTGAGAAACATCTGGAACCTGGTCATGGAGAACACACTAAAGAATTTTTTTTCTTGTTGTCATTAAAGACAGAACATGCTAGGAATTTAGACTTTATGCTACAGACAGCAGAGAGCTGTGTGAAAGGGTTTTAAGCAAGTTGATACGATCAATTTTTTTTTTTTCTCTCAAAAAGATTACTTGGACTTTAAAAAAAAAAAAAAAGATTGGGAGACCGAGGCAGGTGGATCATCTGAGGTCAGGAGTTGGAGACCAGCCTGGCCAACATGGTGTTTTAGTCTCTACTAAAATACAAAAATTAGCTGGGTGTGGTGGGGGCACCTGTAATCTCAGCTACTTGGGAGGCTGAGGCAGGAGAATTGCTTGAACCTGGGAGGCCGAGGGTTTAGTGAGGGGTTATGCCACAGCACTCTAGCCTGGGTGACAGAGTGAGACTCTCAAAAACAAAAACTTACCTCTCATATTTGCTACAGGGATTAAATGAGATAATATATGTGAAATGATTATAATGATCATCATATAGCAGGTAATGAAACACATAGTAACATATAACGCATAACAACTACTCAACTAATTATACCTGTTGTTATGATCATTATTTTTTTTTCTAAAACTGAAGAGATCTTTCTGAAGCACGCTAAGTAATAGTACCTAGTTTAAGATTAAACATTTTTCTTGGATAATCCACCAAGTACAATGCAAATGTGAATAAATGACCCTATTATTTTTTGAGAAAGAGTGTGAATGATTGCAGTCACATACTACTTGGCAAGCTAGGGCAGGGGAAAAATAGCAACAATTAGTAAACAAATATACAAATTGACTTGTTTTGTGGGATTTTTATAATGTCTTTAAAAACCTTAAGCATTTATATTACAGTGATAAATATATCGTGAAATTGATAAATTAATAAAATAATAATAATTTCTTTCCTCCAGGCATACGAAACCTTGCTCCAGAAGGTACTTAATGAGAACTGAGTCTCCGTTTCTTTGTAACCAGAATAATCAAACTCAAAGAAATCTATGTTCATCTCCAAGTAACATAACACCAGAATTTAGCTAACTAAATCAGTGTTATTATGTCATATAGTTTCTGTTAAAAATGATACTATTATCAAAAGATACTTATTGCACTGTTTTCATAAAAGTTGAAATATGAGATTGGAGTTGAGAAATATTTGGCATGGTATTTTTAAGCCTATTGCTGAAGCAAATTATAGTATTTGCTCAAAACTTGAGTATTCTTCAAGTATGTGTGAAGTGATGAGATATAAACAAAGTTGTTGCCGGTGTTCTCAGATGGTCTTAAATATTTGGCCTTGGCCGGGTGCGGTGGCTCAAGCCTGTAATCCCAGCACTTTGGGAGGCCAAGACGGGCGGATCACGAGGTCAGGAGATCGAGACCGTCCTGGCTAACACGGTGAAACCCCGTCTCTACTAAAAAATACAAAAAAAAAAACTAGCCGGGCAAGGTGGCGGGCGCCTGTAGTCCCAGCTACTCCGGAGGCTGAGGCAGGAGAATGGCGTGAACCCGGGAGGCGGAGCTTGCAGTGAGCTGAGATCCGGCCACTGCACTCCAGCCTGGGCGACAGAGTGAGACTCCGTCTCAAAAAAAAAAAAATATATATATATATATATATATATATTTGGCCTTATTCACCACTGTGAGTGGGCTGCATGTGAAGCTGGGTGAATGTCTGTGCTTAAGAATCACCACTAAGACAGAGTTCCAAACGAGACCACCCAGCTGTGCCTCACCAGAAGAGTCCACCAGAAACACAGAGAACTTCTAGAGTTAACATGTCACTTTTCTAGGTACAAACGGAGAAATAAATCATCATAAAAAAGCAGTCAAATAGCTTAGAAAGTGAAGGCAGCTTTGGAAGGTGGCAACTAATTTAGAACTAGAGATTAATTTGAACCTTGAGAAAATTCAGGCTCAGGGGCCAGGCACGGTGGCTCACGCCTGTAATCCCAGCACATTGGGAGGCCGAGGCAGGTAGAAGACCTGAGGTCAGGAGTTCGAGACCAGCCTGGCCAACATGGAGAAACCCTATCTCTATTAAAAATACAAAAATTAGCCGGACGTGGTGGCTCATGCCTGTAATCCCAGCTACTCAGCAGGCTGAGGCAGGAGAATTGCTTGAACCCAGTAGGCAGAGGTTGCAGTGAGCCAAGCACCATTGCACTCCAGCCTGGGCAACAGAGCAAGACTGTCTCAATAAATAAATAACTAAATACAAGAAAAGAAAATTAAGGCTCAAATGATGAACTAAAATTGCCCAGAATGGAAAACCCTACCTACCAGGGAAATTATACTTCCAGAGAAATGCTAGGGTGAAAAACAGGGTAAACTAACAGTACAAAGTTAATACGCTATTAATCATAGTCATTCTTTGTGACATCTATTAGAGAATGCTAGGGTTGCTGGTGTCTGGAGACCACTCGTGCTGAGTGATATGACCATTCCTAGAGGTACTTTCCTTTTGCCCTAGAATCAGGGAATCCTGAGTGCAGCCCATGAGGCCCTCCTCAACCAAGTGAATGAGCTCAGGGCAGAGCTGAAGGAAGAAAGCAAGAAGGCTGTGAGCTTGAAGAGCCAACTGGAGGATGTGTCTATCTTGCAGATGACTCTGAAGGAGGTAAATAATAATAGTTGAAAGATACCATCTACATTTCAACTTCAGGGATGTTAGAGTGTGTATCTTAGCAACAATATGAGTATTGCATTCTTTCAGATGACAAAAACGAAGCTCCAAGTGGTTAAATCATTTGCTTAAGATTACACCATTAGGGGGAAAGCTCGGCTTTATACTTATGTCTGTTTTCCAAAGTCCTTGCTCTTTCATAATGTTTTGCTGCTTCCCTAACAGTAGAAACCCAGAGACAATGAAGACTTATTTTGGAAAATCCTCATTAATTCCAATGAAAGTTTCTAGCCAACCTTCAATTGGTTCAAGTCTTTCTAGTTGAATGGCTTCTCATAGACATTGGAGATGGCGATAGAAAGGCTCTCACCCACACCCCTCTCTGCCATGGAAAAGGGAAATCCTGTGCGGGGGAATAGATTTTTAAATTATATCTCAAGGACTACTATCACTCTTAGTTTCAGGAGAGAGTTGAAGATTTGGAAAAAGAACGAAAATTGCTGAATGACAATTATGACAAACTCTTAGAAAAGTGAGTACCACATTTGGGTCCCAGAGTATTGTTACTATGAAAGACGTTATAGAAAGTTCATTCCTAATACCTAGCATTAATAAATATATGGGGAAATTGGTATTCAATATTGTTAGTGAGAATATACATTGGCAGCCTTTTGGAAGGGAATTTAACACTATTAACATGTTAAATGTGCATATCTTTTTTCTTTTTTTTTTTTTTGAGATGGAGTCTCGCTCTGCTGCCCAGGCTGGAGTGCAGTGGTGCGATCTTGGCTCACTGCAACCTCTGCCTCCTGGGTTCAAGCGATTCTCCTGCCTCTTCTTCCTTTTTTTTTTTTTTTTTTTTTGAGACGGAGTCTCGCTCTGTCGCCCAGGCTGGAGTGCAGTGGCCGGATCTCAGCTCACTGCAAGCTCCGCCTCCCGGGTTTACGCCATTCTCCTGCCTCAGCCTCCGGGTAGCTGGGACTACAGGCGCCCGCCACCGCGCCCGGCTAGTTTTTTGTATTTTTTTAGTAGAGACGGGATTTCACCATGTTAGCCAGGATGGTCTTGATCTCCTGACCTCATGATCCGCCCGTCTCGGCCTCCCAAAGTGCTGGGATTACAGGCTTGAGCCACCGCGCCCGGCCCCCCCTTTTTTTTTAACCAGCAATTCTCATTTTCTTTTTTTGAGACATAATCTCTCTCTGTCCTTCAGGCTGGAATACAGTGGCATTCTAGGCTTACTGCAGCCCCAGTCTCCCAGGCTCAAGCAATCCTCCCACCTCAGCCTCCCCAGCAGCTGGGACTACAGGTGTGCGCTGCCACATCTGGCTAATTTTTTTCTATTTTTTGTAGAGACAGGGTTTTTTCAGGTTGCCCAGGCTGGTCTCAAACTTCTGGGCTCAAGTCATCTGCCTGCATCAGCCTCCCAAAATGCTGGGATTGGCCGGGCGCGGTGGCTCACGCCTGTAATCCCAGCACTTTGGGAGGCCGAGGCGGGCGGATCACAAGGTCAGGAGATCGAGACCACGGTGAAACCCCGTCTCTACTAAAAATACAAAATATTAGCCAGGTGCGGTGGCGGACGCCTGTAGTCCCAGCTACTCAGGAGGCTGGGGCAGGAGAATGGCGTAAACCCAGGAGGCGGAGCTTGCAGTGAGCCAAGATCGCGCCACTGCACTCCAGCCTGGGTGACAGAGGGAGACTCCGTCTCAAAAAAAAAAAAAAATGCTGGGATTACAGGCATGAGCCACCATGTCTAGCCCCCAAATTTTTTGGGGAGGCAGTGGGGAATCAAAATGAAAAAATTCTCTTGTGTATGTGCAAATATATATATATAATAAGAATGTTGCTGGGTGCAGCAGCTCACACCTGTAATCCTAGCACTTAAGGATGCAGAGGTGGGAGAGTAACTCGAGCCTAGAAGTTCGAGACCTGTCTGGGCAATATAGTGAGACCCTGTTCTCCACAAAAAGGAAAAAAAAAAAAAGAATATTAATTACTGCTCTGTTAGTAATAGCAAAAAAACAAAAATAAATAAACAAACAAAAAGGAAATCACTGATAAGAGACTGATTACATAAAGCATGTTGCTTCCTCACAATGAAGTGCTATGCAGCTGTTAAAAATGAGATAGATGGCCGGGCGCGGTGGCTCGTGCCTGTAATCCCAGCACTTTGGGAGGCCAAGGCGGCCAGATCACGAGGTCAGGAGTTCGAGACCAGCCTGACCAACATGACAAAGCCCCGTCTCTACTGAAAATACAAAAATTAACTGGGCATGGTGGCATGCACCTGTAATCCCAGCTGCTCAGATGACTGAGGCAGGAGAATCGCTTGAACCTGGGAAGTGGAGGTTGCAGTGAGTTGAGATTGCGCCACTGGACTCCAGCCTGGCCGACAGAGCGAGACTCCATCTCAAAAAAAAAAAAAAAAAAAAAAAGAGAGAGAGAGATATTGTTAAAAGAAAAAGCAAGCTGAAAATGAATTTGTTAACTCTGACATGGTTTATGTTATGTATCTGTATGTTTCCACAAACCTTTAATGAGATAAGAGGATTAGAATAAAGCAAAGGGGCACCTTCACTTTTTTTCTTTTTTTTTCTTTTTTTGAGCTGGGGTTTCACTCTGTTACCTAGGCTGGAGTGCAGTGGTGTCAGCTCACTGTGATCACCACCTCTCAGACTTAAGCAATCTTCCCACCTCAGCCTCCCAAGGAGCTGGGACCACAGGTGCACACCACCATGCCTGGTTAATTTTTGTATTTTTTGTAGAGATGGTGTTTTGCCATGTTGCCCAGGCTGGTCTTGAACTCCCAGGCTCAAGTGATTTTCCCACCTCAGCCTCCCAAGTAGCTGGGACCACAGGCACACACCGCCACACCTGGCTAATAATTTCTATATTGTGCAGACAGGGTTTTGCCAGATTGCCCAGGCTGGTCTCAAACTCCTGGGCTCAAGTGATCTGCTTGCCTTGGCCTTCCAAAGCGTTGGGATTACAGGCGTGAGCCACCACCCCTGGCCTATTCTATATGCTGATATATTATTCTAATTTTTCACAATGAACATGTATTCATGCATTAATTTTATAATTAAAAATAACTCTTTGGGAGGCCAAGACGGGCGGATCATGAGGTCAGGAGATCGAGAGCATCCTGGCTAACACGGTGAAACCCCGTCTCTACTAAAAAAATACAAAAAACTAGCCGGGCGTGGTGGTGGGTGCCTGTAGTCCCAGCTACTTGGGAGGCTGAGGCAGGAGAATGGCTTGAACCCGGAAGGCGGAGCTTGCAGTGAGCTGAGATCCGGCCACTGCACTCCAGCCTGGGCGACAGAGCAAGACTCCGTCTCAAAAAAATAAATAAATAAATAACTGGAAGTGGCCTGGCATGGTGGCTCATTCCTATAATCCCAGCACTTTGGGAGGCTGAGGCAGGAGGATCTCTGGAGCTCAGGAGTTCACGACCAGCCTGTGCAACATGACGAAACCCCATCTCCACAAATTATTTTGAAAATTAGCCGGCCGGGCACAGAGAATCACTTGAACCCAGGAGGCAGAGGTTGCGGTGAGCCGAGATCAGGCCATTGCACTCCAACCTGGGCAACAAGAGCAAAACTCCGTCTCAAAAAAAAAAAAAAGAAAAATTAACTGGGCAGCTGGGCACAGTGGCTCACGCCTGTACTCCTATCACTTTGGGAGGCCATGGTGGGCAGATTGCCTGAGCACAGGAGTTCAAGACCAGCCTGAGCAACATAGCAAAACACTGTCTCCACTAAAAATACAAAAAATTAGCTGGGCGTGGTGGCAGGCACCTGTAATGCCAGATACTTGGGAGGCTGAGGCAGGGTGAACTGCTTGGACCTGGAGGTGGAGGTTGCAGTGAGCCGAGATTGTGCCACTGCACTCCAGCCTGGGCAACAGAACAAGACTCTGTCTCAAAAAAAAAAAAAAAAAAAAAAAATTAGCTGGTCATGGTGGGGTGCATCTGTATTCCCAGATACTCAGAAGGCTGAGGCAGGAGGATCGCTTGAGCCCAGGAGGTCAAGGCTGTGTTGAGCCATGTGCAGTGCAGTGCAGTGAGAAAGTGAGACTCTCAAACAAAAAAACAACCTGTAAGTAAAAGAAAAAAGTTTTGAAAACTTAAAAGTACCAGGCTGGGTTCGGTGACTCATGCCTGTAATCTCAGCACTTTGGGAGGCCGAGGCCGGCAGATCACAAGGTCAGGAGATCGAGACCATCCTGGCTAACATGGTGAAACCCTGTCTCTACTAAAAATACAAAAAATTAGCCAGGTGTGGCGGCGTGCACCTGTAGTCCCAGCTGCTTGGGAAGCTGAGGCAGGAGAATAACGTGAACCGGGGAGGTGGAACTTGCAGTGAGCCGAGATTGTGCCACTGCACTCCAGCCTGGGTGACACAGCAAGACTCCGTCTCAAAAAAAAAAAAAAAAAACAGCTTAAAAATACCTTTTGATCTAGTAAAAGGCAGCAGGGAGTAGATTGAGGAAGTCTTATGGGAGCACCTGGGAACAACTGATGTTCTTCATCTCAGTGAAATAAAGCAGTGTGGGGAGTCTCCATTTTGATAGACATTACTCTGTGATAGACATTACTATTTGCCTCTTCCCTTCATCACTCAAAATACTATTTTCTTGAGTCTTTACATGGTAATGGTCAGGAAATGCCAAGAAATGTTAATACTTGCCTAAGTAAGTTATTATTATTATTATTTTTTTGAGACAGAGTCTCACTCTGTTGCCCAGGGTGGAGTGCAGTGGTGTGATCTCAGCTCACTGCAACCTCTGCCTCCTAGATTCAAGTGATTCTCCTTTCTCAGCCTCACAAGTAGCTGGGGCCACTGGTGTGTGCCACCACGCCTGGCTAATTTTTGTGGCTTTTTTTTTTGAGATGAAGTCTCGCTCTGTTGCCCAGGCTGGAGTGCAGTGGCACAGTCTCAGCTCACTGCAACCCCTGCCTCCTGGGTTTAAGCGATTCTTCTGCCTCAGCCTCCCAAGTAGCTGGAATTACAGGCGCCTGCCAGCACACCTGGCTAATTTTTTGTATTTTTAGTAGAGACAGGGTTTCACCATGTTGGCCGGGCTGTCTCCAACTCCTGACCTCAAGATCCACCCACCTCGGCCTCCCAAAGCACTGGGATTACAGGTGTGAGCCACCGTGCCCAGCCAGTTTTTGTATTTTTAATGGAGATAGGGTTTCACCATGTTGGCCAGGCTGGCCTTAAACCCCTGACCTCAGATAATCTGCCTACCTTGGCCTCCCAAAGTGCTGGGATTACAGGTGAGAACCACCCGGCCTGGCTGGTAAGTCATTTATTTATTTTTTGAGTTGGAGTCTCGCACTGTTACCTGGGCTGGTGTGCAGTGGCACAATCTCAGTTCACTGCAACCTCTGCCTCCTGGGTTCAAGCGATTCTCCAGCCTCAGCCTCCCAAGTAGCTAGGATTACAGACACCTGCCACCACACCCGCTACTTTTTGTATTTTTAGTAGAGACGGCATTTCGCTGTGTTGATCAGGCTGGTCTCGAACTCCTGACCTCGTGATCCACTCTCCTCGGCCTTGCAAAGTGCTGGGATTACAGGCGTGAGCCACTGCGCCCAGCCCAATAAATTATTTTTAAACGACATTTCTTAAATTGATAAATACGAAATAAAACATAAAAAGAAATAATTGATTATTCGTGTCATTTCATTTGTATGAATGATCAAGAACTAGCCATGTGGCTGGGCATGGTGGCTCACACCTGTAATTGCTGCACTTTGGGAGGCCGAGGCAGGTGGATCACCTGAGGTCAGGAGTTCAAGACCAGCACAGCCAGCATTGTGAAGTCCCTTCTATTAAAAATACAAAAATTAGGCCGGGCACGGTGGCTCACGTCTGTAATTCCAGCACTTTGGGAGGCCAAGGCGGGTGGATCACAAGGTCAGGAGATCGAGACCATCCTGGCTAACATGGTGAAACCCCGTCTCTACTAAAAATACAAAAAAAATTAGCCAGGCGTGGTGGCAGGTGCCTGCAGTCCCAGCTACTCGGGAGGCTGAGGCAGGAGAATGGTGTAAACCTGGGAGACGGAGCTTGCAGTGAGCCCAGATTGCGTCACTGCACTCCAGCCTGAGCCACACAGCAAGACTCCGTTTCAGGAGAAAAAAAAAAAAATACAAAAATTAGCTGGACCTGGTGGTGGGTGCCGGTAATCCCAGCTACTCAGGAGGCTGAAGCAGGAGAATCGGTTGAACCTGGGAGGTGGAGGTTGCAGTGAGCCAAGATTGCACTCCTGCGGTCCAACCCGGGTGACAGCTCGGGACCACTGGTGTGTGCCACCATGCCTCAAAAAAAAAAAAAAAAAGGAACCAGCCATTTGTATTTTATACTCAGAATGGGTCTGCTCTGACAGCTTGATGCAATAGGGTGGAGGATACAGTTTTTGAAAAGTTTAATTCCTGCCCTTCAGCATAGTAATTTATAATCTGGGTCAAAGACAGACATTCATAACCATTGGGGAAGGTAGACAGAGGCATGGGGTATGAAACAAGGAAGATTTTGTTCCTCATTTCTCATCCAGCAGGGCTGGGAAGGTCTTGGTACATAGTTCCCTGACTAAAGAAAGCCATCATGATGGAGAAGGTCCTTGGGAAAAATGGATATGACTTGGGATGTTTGCTAAGTGAGATATCTGAGACCTAAACAGAAGTGGTACTGAGCAATAACTTAGTAGGACTCAAAAGTTCCAAGGCAGTTGGTAAATGACAGTTATGAATAAAGCAAGGGGCAGAAAAAAACATGTAGGGGAATGAATGAGGAACTAGGTCCAGGAGATGCTGAACCTGGATAATAAAGACGTCATATCACACACCTTGGGGTATCCATCTGAGAGCTTGCTTTCTGTTGTCAGCATGCTGGACAGCAGTAGTCAGCCCCACTGGAGCAACGAGCTCATAGCAGAACAGCTACAGCAGCAAGTCTCTCAGCTGCAGGATCAGCTGGATGCTGAGCTGGAGGAGAAGAGAAAAGTTTTACTTGAGCTGTCCAGGGAGAAAGGTAGGTTGGACCTTGAAGAGCTCTCTCAAATGTGGCATCCTCTACCTCTGGTGTGGGAGAAGAGAACTTGAGCCATCATTTCTTCAATCCCCTCACTTGATCCTGTTCTTTTTTTTTTTTTTGAGACGGAGTCTCGCTCTGTCGCCCAGGCTGGAGTGCAGTGGCCGGATCTCAGCTCACTGCAAGCTCCGCCTCCTGGGTTCACGCCATTCTCCTGCCTCAGCCTCCCAAGTAGCTGGGACTACAGGCGCCCGCCACCTCGCCCGGCTAGTTTTTTGTATTTTTAGTAGAGACGGGGTTTCACTGTGTTCGCCAGGATGGTCTCGATCTCCTGACCTTGTGATCCGCCCGTCTCGGCCTCCCAAAGTGCTGGGATTACAGGCTTGAGCCACCGCGCCCGGCCTTGATCCTATTCTTTTGTGGGTTGTAGGTAACTAGAATGAGAACACTAGCAATAGATCAGATCTACAATCAGGAAAGCATGACACTTACCAATCTCTCATGTATACTTTTTCCTGTGTAATGTCTTTCCATTTGAGAAGATGCTAGTTTTTTTTTGTTTGTTTGTTTGTTTGCTTTTGTTTTTGTTTTTTTCTGAGGTGGAGTTTTGCTCTTGTTGCCCAGGCTCAAGTACAATGGCGCAATCTCAGCTCACTGCAACCTCCACCTCCCAGGTACAAGGGATTCTCCTATCTCAGCCTCCCAAGTAGCTTGGATTACAGGCATGCACCATCACACCTGGCTATTTTTTTTTTTTGTATTTAGTAGAGATGGGATTTTACATGTTAGTCAGGCTGGTCGTGAACTTCTGACCTCAGATGATCCACCAGCCTCAGCTTCCCAAAGTGCTGGGATTACAGGCGTGCACCACCGCACCTGGCCTGCCAGTTTGTAATTTATTATTTTTTTAAACATTCAGTTTATTGAAAATTTTATTTTGTTTGTTTGTTTTTTTCTGAGAGAGTCTCGCTCTGTCACCCAGGGTGGAGCGCAGTGATGCAATCTTGGCTCACTGCAACCTCTGCCTCCCAGGTTTAAGAGAT
Source organism: Trachypithecus francoisi (assembly GCF_009764315.1). Taxonomy (NCBI): domain Eukaryota; kingdom Metazoa; phylum Chordata; class Mammalia; order Primates; family Cercopithecidae; genus Trachypithecus; species Trachypithecus francoisi. The sequence goes on along the minus strand of NW_022681468.1, from coordinate 84,953,558 downwards.
TCTGCTGCCTCAGCCTCCCAAGTTGCTGGGATTACAGGTGCCTACCACTACACCCAGCTAATTTTTTGTATATTTTAGTAGAGACAAGGGTTCACTATGTTGGCCAGGCTGGTCTCAAACTGACCTCAAGTGATCCATCCCCCTCAGCCTCCCAGAGTGCTGGGATTGCAGGTGTAAGCCACTACACCTGGCTGAAAGTATTGAAAGTGAATTTCTCTGTCTTTTATCATTCTCATTATTTTAGAGGTAGCTGGAAGACTTTTTTTTTTTTTTCTACCCAATTCTTGAAATTGAGAAGCAAGTTACTATTCTTGGTTACCACTGCCATTTCACCCCTGTCTTAACTCTTGGATCTCAGGAGATAGGTATTTGGAACATTTTAAAATACTGTCAAAAAGACCTTCATCTTATTACTTTTTCCTAGCCTGGACCTGAATATTTAGACTTAATCAAATTTATATCTCATCAGGTTTTAGTGTATTCAAATAGGAAACTGAAGGAAAAGAAATATGAAATCAAGAAAAATAGAGGCAAGAACCACGAAAGAATAAAGTTTAGGAGCACATGCCAATTAGTATGTATGAAGCACAAATGAAGTCTTGTAAGGACCTTCAGGGCAATCTAATTCAATCCCTTCTCTAATGCGTGATGATGAAATGATCTGCTCACTGATTACCTTTCTTCTGTGAAAAACACACACACAACCTGGTGTGGTGGCTCATGCCTGTAATCCCAGCACATTGGGAGGCCAAGGCCAGCAGATCACATGAGGCCAGGAGTTTGAGACCAGCCTAGCCAACATGGTGAAACCCCATCTCTACTAAAAAACATGAAAATTAGCCAGTCATAGTTTCATGTGCCTGTAATACCAGCTACTTGGGAGGCTGAGGCACAAGAATCGTTGAACCCTGGAGGCAGAGGTGGTTGCAGGGAGCCAAGATCGCACCACAAAGAAAAGCTGGAGAGGTTGACTCCTGAGTGATGGAGTGAGACTGTCTAAGGAGAAAAAGAAACACACACACACATTGGAACACAGAAATGCCCATCCTCCATCCAGGCCAGGGTGGGTGTGAAGATGGGTGTCACAGAGAGCTAATGACCTAGAGGTCAGAATGGAGTGGGGGTGGAGTTGGTGAGATACTTGTTTCGATGGTGCTGTCAAAAAGTTTGGATTGCCCTAGTCAGTCAAGTGATTCCCTTTCTGTTTTGTGTTGTTATTGTTGTTCCACTTTCCACTCTACCGTTCTGCAGGTGTCTTTTGTTTTCAGAGCGCAAGTAGTATCACCTCAGTTTACTGAGTCAATCAGCTAGAGGCCTCCACTGTAGAAATAATAGAGAATTGCTTCTCAAATTTATAACATTAATTAAACCTTAGTGGGAAGATTCAATTCACACTTGATCCAGCTCTGACCATGGTGATAAATAACTACAGTTTCAAATTTCTGGATTATTTTTTCCCCAGCCCAAAATGAGGATCTGAAGCTTGAAGTCACCAACATACTTCAGAAGCATAAACAGGAAGTAGAGCTCCTCCAAAAGGAAGCCACAATTTCCCAACCTCCTGACAGCCAATCTGAAGCAGCCACTCACCCAGCTGTGTTCCAAGAGAATACTCAGATCAAGGTAAGAGCCTCTTTAAACAAACTAGTCCACTTGGCAGAAAGATCTCTGGCAAATATCCCTAGGAAAGATGACAAGATTAGAAAACTAACTAAATAATATTTTGTCCTGACTGAGGACATTTTTTTTTTTTTTTTTTTGAGATGGAGTTTCGCTCTTGTTTCCCAGGCTGGAGTGCAATGGCGCGATCTTGGCTCACTGCAGTCTTTGCCTCCCGGGTTCAAGCAATTATCCTGCCTCAGCCTCCCAGGTAGCTGGGATTACAGGTGCTTGCCACCACAGCCGGCTAATTTTTTGTATTTTTAGTAGAGACAGGGTTTTGCCTTTTTGGCCAGGCTGGTCTTGAACTCCTGACCTCAGGTGATCCACCCGACTCAGCCTCCCAAAGTGCTGGGATTACAGGTGTGAACCACCATGCCTGGCTTGAGGACACTTTTTGGAAAACTATGAGAAGGCTGAAAGTAGAGAACTTCACGAGCTCCACCCATTTCTTCTACTCTTTGCAGCTCATAGAATTTAGAATCTTTTTCAGATGAGGACTTGAAAAGATCTGTGGAAGAGCAAACAGTCGTTAGTGGCTGTATGATCTCCCTTCACCACTGCTACTGAACATGAGGTTTAGGGGAAAGAGCACTTGTGAAGTAATACAGGTCCTCTTTTACATTTTGGAGTAGTTTCTGCTGCTGGCATTTTACTGCTACCAACAGCTGTTTTATAGAGAATCTTTACCTGTCATATTTGTACTCCCTTTTACCAATGCGTTTCCCTCTACAGCCAAGTGAACCCAACAACCAAGAAGAAAAGAAACTGTCCCAGGTGCTAAATGAGTTGCAAGTTTCACATGCAGAGACCACATTGGAACTAGAAAAGACCAGGGACATGCTTATTCTGCAGCGCAAAATCAACGTGTGTTATCAGGTGCAAGGAAAGGTGGTACAGGAAGGGGATGGATAGTAGGAACGTGGGAACCACTCACAGGACTGGCAATGAAGCAAGACCTAAGTTTCCAGGGCTGATGCCAGGTGGTGTGCTATCCTGAGCAAACACAGAATGGCTGTCCTTTGAAGAACTTGAGGACTCACATATGCCCATGGCACCTTGGCACTAGGAGTCAGTGATGGGACCAGCCCATGCCAATGGCAAGCATAAGGCTTCTGGGTTCAAATTTTGCCAGTCCTAGGAACCACCCTACCTCACTGATAGCACAACTAGTCTTGGAGGGGTCTTCAAGGAAACCAAACCTTCTTTTAGTGGGTGAACCTGCCCAGCTAGGGGTAGCAGTCTTCTTGACCTAGCCAGTGCCACATTTTTTATGCTGTTTGGTTTTAGGCCACTGAGATAGAAAAGTTCAGACATTATTTTGTTTCAGGAGGAACTGGAGGCAATGATGACAAAAGCTGACAATGATAATAGAGATCACAAAGAAAAGCTGGAGAGGTTGACTCGATTACTAGACCTCAAGAATAACCGTATCAAGCAGCTGGAAGGTATTTTAAGAAGCCATGACCTTCCAACATCTGGCAAGTCTTAGTCCTTTGTTCTCCTCACTTTGGAGCCCTTTCACAGCTAACGCCTGTGTTCCACTCTGTGTACTTGTCGAGAAGGGCGCCTCTCGTCTCCTTAGCATATGACTCATCCCTCTTGTTCTTTATCCTATCATTTTTGTTGCTTTTTGTTTGTTTTTGAGATGGAGTCTTGCTCTGTTGACCAGGCTGGAGTGCAGTGGTGCGATCTTGGCTCACTGCAACCTCTGCCTCCCGGGTTCAAGTGATTCTCCTACCTCAGCCTCCCAAGTAGCTGGGATGACAGATGTCCGCCACCACACCTGGCTAATTTTTTGTATTTTTAGTAGAGATGGGGTTTCACCATGTTGGCTAGGTTGGTCTGGAACTTCTGACCACAGGTGATCCACCCGCCTCGGCCTCCCAAAGTGCTGGGATTACAGGGGTGAGCCACTGCTGCCGGCCCATCTTTATTGTTTTAATATATGTTAGCAGCTTCTTTCCCTCCATCATGTTTTTCTGATTTCTCTGTGGAGTTTCAAGAGGGCCCAGCAATTGCTTCCAGGGGCTTAATTTTGTTGAGAGAATGAGCATCACTGTTGGCTCTCAGGGTGGTGGTGTAACACACAATCTCTCTCTCTCTCTCTGTCTCTCTCATTCTTTCTCTCTTGCTCATCTCCCCTGTCCCTCTCTCCTAGTCACTGTTTCCTCAAAGTAGTTTTAGTCAGATAATAGAACTTCATCACTCATCTCCTGTTGTTCTTGTCAGTGATTTCTCTCTTAAAGTCTCTAAAATCTTTGTTGCAGTTTGAGGATGCTGACAGTGACAGGGCAGCTGGCTGGACACTGAATGCAAGTTTCATATTGTGGTGCCTCCTATACTTAGTGTAGTCACTGCTGACCAGAGCCTGGTCTCAGGCTTGTTTGTCAAGACACTTGGCTTTGTTTCTATACCCAGTGGTGAAAGATGTGACTCACAGAAACCAAAGTAACCAGAAGCTGATATTTAAACCCAAATGTCTGTTATTTTACAATAGTGGCTATTCCATTGCTGCCATGAGAAATTTGGAACCACAGTCCAGGGCAGCCCTCTTTCAGGAAGCAAAATCAGTAAGTAAGTTTCTTAGCGAGCATGGAATAGAATAAAGGGACATGGCTGGGCACAGTGGCTCACGCCTGTAATCCCAACACTTTGGGAGGACGAGGTGGGCGGATTGCCTGAGGTCAGGAGTTCGAGACCAGCCTGACCAACATGGTGAAACCCCATCGCTACTAAAAATACAAAAATTAGCTGCTGGGCATGGTGGCAGGCACCTGTAATCCCAGCTACTTGGGAGGCTGAGACAGGAGAATCACTTGAACCTGGGAGGCAGAGGTTGCAGTGAGCCGAGACTGGGCCATTGCATTCTAGCCTGGGCAACAAGAGTGAAACTCTGTCTCAAAAAGAAAAAAAAAATAAATAAATAAAAGCGCATAAGTGTCTCTGGGCCATGATTTATCCATGTCAGAGTGAGTCTGATAAAAGGTCACTGCTTCTACCTACATCTGAAGATTTATTTGCTTTAGCTAATAGTTCTTTGATCACTGATAAGGATAACGAGTTTTTCTATGTTCACTAGTTATTTGTATTACTCCTTTTGAGAATTGACCATTCCTATCCTTTGCCCACTTCTTTTTTTTTTTTTTTTTTTTTTTTTGAGACAGAGTCTTGCTTTGTCACCCAGGCAGGCTGGAGTGCAGTGGCGCGATCTTCGCTCATTGCAAGCTCCACCTCCCGGGTTTGCCCCATTCTCCTGCCTCAGCCTCCCGAGTAGCTGGGACTACAGGCGCCCGCCACCTCGCCCGGCTAGTTTTTTTGTATTTTTAGTAGAGACGGGGTTTCACCATGTTAGCCAGGATGGTCTCGATCTCCTGACCTCGTGATCCGCCCGTCTCGGCCTCCCAAGTGCTGGGATTACAGGGGTGAGCCACTGCTGCCGGCCCATCTTTATTGTTTTAATATATGTTAGCAGCTTCTTTCCCTCCATCATGTTTTTCTGATTTCTCTGTGGAGTTTCAAGAGGGCCCAGCAATTGCTTCCAGGGGCTTAATTTTGTTGAGAGAATGAGCATCACTGTTGGCTCTCAGGGTGGTGGTGTAACACACAATCTCTCTCTCTCTCTCTGTCTCTCTCATTCTTTCTCTCTTGCTCATCTCCCCTGTCCCTCTCTCCTAGTCACTGTTTCCTCAAAGTAGTTTTAGTCAGATAATAGAACTTCATCACTCATCTCCTGTTGTTCTTGTCAGTGATTTCTCTCTTAAAGTCTCTAAAATCTTTGTTGCAGTTTGAGGATGCTGACAGTGACAGGGCAGCTGGCTGGACACTGAATGCAAGTTTCATATTGTGGTGCCTCCTATACTTAGTGTAGTCACTGCTGACCAGAGCCTGGTCTCAGGCTTGTTTGTCAAGACACTTGGCTTTGTTTCTATACCCAGTGGTGAAAGATGTGACTCACAGAAACCAAAGTAACCAGAAGCTGATATTTAAACCCAATGTCTGTTATTTTACAATAGTGGCTATTCCATTGCTGCCATGAGAAATTTGGAACCACAGTCCAGGCAGCCCTCTTTCAGGAAGCAAAATCAGTAAGTAAGTTTCTTAGCGAGCATGGAATAGAATAAAGGACATGGCTGGGCACAGTGGCTCACGCCTGTAATCCCAACACTTTGGGAGGACGAGGTGGGCGGATTGCCTGAGGTCAGGAGTTCGAGACCAGCCTGACCAACATGGTGAAACCCCATCGCTACTAAAAATACAAAAATTAGCTGCTGGGCATGGTGGCAGGCACCTGTAATCCCAGCTACTTGGGAGGCTGAGACAGGAGAATCACTTGAACCTGGGAGGCAGAGGTTGCAGTGAGCCGAGACTGGGCCATTGCATTCTAGCCTGGGCAACAAGAGTGAAACTCTGTCTCAAAAAGAAAAAAAAAATAAATAAATAAAAGCGCATAAGTGTCTCTGGGCCATGATTTATCCATGTCAGAGTGAGTCTGATAAAAGGTCACTGCTTCTACCTACATCTGAAGATTTATTTGCTTTAGCTAATAGTTCTTTGATCACTGATAAGGATAACGAGTTTTTCTATGTTCACTAGTTATTTGTATTACTCCTTTTGAGAATTGACCATTCCTATCCTTTGCCCACTTCTTTTTTTTTTTTTTTTTTTTTTTTTGAGACAGAGTCTTGCTTTGTCACCCAGGCAGGCTGGAGTGCAGTGGCGCGATCTTCGCTCATTGCAAGCTCCACCTCCCGGGTTTGCCCCATTCTCCTGCCTCAGCCTCCCGAGTAGCTGGGACTACAGGCGCCCGCCACCTCGCCCGGCTAGTTTTTTTGTATTTTTAGTAGAGACGGGGTTTCACCATGTTAGCCAGGATGGTCTCGATCTCCTGACCTCGTGATCCGCCCGTCTCGGCCTCCCAAAGTGCTGGGATTACAGGCTTGAGCCACCGCGCCCGGCCCGCCCACTTCTTAACAGTATTCTGTTGATTTATAGAAATTCTTTTTATGCTGAGATTATTACTCCTGTATCATGTAATGCAAAATTTTAAGTATATTATATTTAATTATATTAATCTTGTTAATTAAGAAAATAGTCTCCTTATTCGTGTATGTGTGTGTGTCATGAAGACATTCTGATGTATCCAGAATATTTTATTCTACTGCTTTAACTCTTAAAATAGGACCTTCAGCAGCAGCAGCACACTGTGATGACTCAAATATTCCCCAATTTGAAGCAGGTTATATATCAAAGTTTGTGATTGGTTGGACTTGGGAGATAATACCCAGATTTGCTAGACTGTCTACCTATCTTTGCATCCCACTGCCAATATTTCCTACCTCTTTCCAGTAAGTCTCCTTTCTCACTTTTTACTCCATTACTCTTTAACTTATAATGTACTTTTTGCCTTCTTATGTTGAAACCAAATTCTGAACAGAATGAAAGATCTGGTGACTGACCTGGCTGGAGAAGGAGAAGCATTTCTTGGTGGTACTCAATGTAATGTCATAGACATTATGTCTACCACTTGCTATTATCTCCATGGCCAATATACCAAACTTATAGAAATATTCATATTTTTGTGTTTCTAGTACTTCTCTTACGGAATTACCAATTAATTCATAGGGCCACGATGTACACCAAAACAATGTCATATATAAGACAAAATATGCCCCCAGTGTTTTCCTAAGTTTAGCGTCTACTTTCCAATCCCTCCTTTTGTACCTTCTCCCTAAAGCTGGCATTGGATTATTTGGCTATCAAAATTCAATGCTCCTGGTTGTCATTCTGTTGCTTTTCTTTTTGAATCACGTGGTTTCTTGAAATAATCACAACTTGGACTTCCACCATGTGTTTTATGTTTCTTTTGTCCACCCTCCTCTACCCTGAGAAGGAACTCCCTACCCTTTAATGGATAGGCAGTTTTCTTTCCCCTCTAGAACAGCTCAAAGATGTTGCTTATGGCACCCGACAGTTGCCATTATGTTTGGAAACACTGCCAGCCCATGGAGATGAGGATAAAGTGGATATTTCTCTGCTGCATCAGGGTGAGAATCTTTTTGAACTGCACATCCACCAGGCCTTCCTGACATCTGCCGCCCTAGCTCAAGCTGGAGATACCCAACCTACCACTTTCTGCACCTATTCCTTCTATGACTTTGAAACCCATTGTACCCCGTTATCTGTGGGGCCACAGCCCCTCTATGACTTCACCTCCCAGTATGTGATGGAGACAGATTCCCTTTTCTTACACTACCTTCAAGAGGCTTCAGCCCGGCTTGATCTACACCAGGCTGTGGCCAGTGAACACAATACTCTTGCTGCAGGATGGATTTGCTTTGACAGGGTGCTAGAGACTGTGGAGAAAGTCCATGGCTTGGCCACACTGATTGGTAAGTGCTGTTGGCTTCCTGCAGCTCCTAAGCACCAATGCAGAATTTCCCAAAGCCTACAGTTGCTTTTCTGGTGGTTTCTTATTTTCTTCCTTCGTCTTTGTTCTTGATCCTTGCCACACCATCTGTATTCTCCCTGCTCTTATACTTTCTGCTGCCCAGGAGCTGGTGGAGAAGAGTTCGGGGTTCTAGAGTACTGGATGAGGCTGCGTTTCCCCATAAAACCCAGCCTACAGGCATGCAATAAACGAAAGAAAGCCCAGGTCTACCTGTCAACCAATGTGCTTGGAGGCCGGAAGGCCCAGGAAGATGAGGTGAGAAAAAGGATGTGCTGAGGCATCTCAGAGGAGCCTCAGCCAAACAGCTCATGAAAACAGTTCAGCCTTCCACTCTCAATAAGTATTTGTTGAATGTGAATGAAAGAGAAAACTGTCACACCACAACTAGTCTGGATTATTCCCTTGGTCAGGCTTGAGTCTGAAATGGAAGTATGCCTTTGGAGCTAGCTACATCCTTCATCTTTACTGTGAACAGAATAGTTTCTCTGTGCTGTTCTCTAAGTTAAGTTGTGAGTGCTAGTATCTCCCTCAAATAACTGCCAGGCCCAGTTTGCAGGCAGGTGAAGATCATTAGGTTTCTTCCTGATCCAGCTGGGATAGCGGTTCTCTAGATCATAGCTCTCCCTCACCACAGATCCTAGGCTTCACCTACAACACTCTCAAGCTGCCCTTTTCCTCACATGACCAACATCTTTCCAGTTCAGATTGGAGTCTTGGGAACCTCACAACGAGCTGCAGATTGAAATCACCAAGTGCTGTGGCCTCCAGAGTCGATGGCTGGGAACTCAACCCAGTCCATATGCTATGTACCGCTTCTTCACCTTTTCTGACCATGACACTGCCATCATTCCAGCTAGTAACAACCCCTACTTTAGAGACCAGGCTCGATTCCCGGTGCTTATGACCTCTGACCTGGACCAATATCTGAGACGGGAGGCCCTGTCTATACATGTTTTTGATGATGAAGACTTAGAGCCTGGCTCATATCTTGGCCGAGCCCAAGTGCCTTTACTGCCTCTTGCAAAAAATGAATCTATCAAAGGTGGGAGTTCGAGGTTATTACATCTTCACGCCCTCTTCCCAGTGTTGTCTCCCTGTCCTGATTCTACTTTTCTTTGGTTACTTGCTTGAAACAGTCTCTCTTAAAACCTGAAGAGAAAGGATTTAGGATATTGTCAAGAGCAACAGAGCAGAAGACTTAGAGCCTCACTATTTGTATGGAAACACTGGCTTCTAGGCCGGGCGCGGTGGCTCAAGCCTGTAATCCCAGCACTTTGGGAGGCCGAGACGGGTGGATCACGAGGTCAGGAGATCGAGACCATCCTGGCTAACACGGTGAAACCCCGTCTCTACTAAAAAAAAAAAATACAAAAAACTAGCCGGGCGAGGTGGCGGGCGCCTGTAGTCCCAGCTACTCCGGAGGCTGAGGCAGGAGAATGGCGTAAAACCCGGGAGGCGGAGCTTGCAGTGAGCTGAGATCCGGCCACTGCACTCCAGCCACAAAGACAACATTCCTGAGTGGGTAGAGCCAGCAACCTGAATTCTATACCTCTGTATCTGAATAAACTTTTTTTTTTTTTCGAGATGGAGTTTCACACTTGTTGCCCAGGCTAGTAGCTGGGATTACAGGCATGTGCCACCATACCTGGCTAATTTTTGTATTTTTAGTAGAGACGGGATTTCTCCATATTGGTCAGGCTGGTCTTCAACTCCTGACCTCAGGTGATCCACCTACCTTAGCCTCCCAAAGTACTGGAATTATAGGCATGAGCCACTGTGCCTGGCTGAACAAACTTTTTCAAGCTCTGTAATGCTGTCTAGTTTCTGTCTTTACTTAAGGCCTGTTGTTTCTTAGTGTATAACTAGATAGATACATGATTATAAACTGAGACCTTAACACTCCCCCATCATTCTCTCACTTCTTTTAAACACTGGACACAGGTTAGAGAGATTTCCATACCAGACCACGTCAAAGGCAAATGTCTTGGATTTTTTATTTTTTCTCCCAGTGTGGAGCTGAGCTCCATACCGTCTTTCCTAACTTTTATACCTAGGATTGTGGGGGCGTACCAAGAGGGGTCGACTCTTTGACTACAGTCCTGGGAGGGTGAGGCGGGGGTATCCATGTTCTCCTTAGGAAGTGGGGATAGCTGCAGCCAGAAACAACCATATTTAACAAAGTTCTGGATGCTCCAGGAAATGTGTGCAGCTCTCCTCAATACAACTGCTTAAAAAAAGGCTGACACTTCTGGACGCAACTCCTTTGCCAAACAGAGGAAGCAGTATAAGCCATCTGTTAATCAGTGTTACAAATCAGACGTCTGGCATTTCGAAAAAGCCATTTTGCTTAAGTTTTCTTGGGACCACTTGAGGGTAGAGATGACAGTTTTCTTGGAACAACTAAGGCACAGTAAGCATTTGATAATAGTAATAATAATGCAATCTTGTTTATTGGCTGGATGACTGATGACAAGCAAGGTGTACTCCTTTTCATATACCTTTCACTATCTCTTCCTGAATCCTAGAGATAACCCATCTTCCCTGATTAATATTCTAACTGCTCTGCTATTTGATTTTACTTCTAAGTGTATCATCATTGTAATTATTTGATGGATGTTAATTAATTGCTGATAAAATATGTTGAAATTAAAAATAGGAAGGAAATAGATAAGGTGCTGACAAATGCTCACTTGTTTATTTAATGTGATCAAGTCTTATTAATGTCTGTTTGTCTCTCAGGTGATTTTAACCTCACTGACCCTGCAGAGAAACCCAACGGGTCTATTCAAGTGCAACTGGATTGGAAGTTTCCCTACATACCCCCTGAGAGTTTCCTGAAACCAGAAGCTCAGACTAAGGGGAAGGATACGAAGGACAGTTCAAAGATCTCATCTGAAGAGGAAAAGGCTTCATTTCCTTCCCAGGTAACTCTCCAGGACTCCACAGGTAGCAGATCTCTGCCAATCCGATGGAGCAGATTTGAAGGAGACAGTATTATAGTTGGAGTAGGTGCTCATGCCTGTAATCTCAGCACTTTGGGAGGCCATGGCAGGTGAATCACCTGAGGTTGGGAGTTCAAGACCAGCCTGACCAACAGGGGGAAACCCTGTCTCTTCTAAAAATACAAAAAATTAGCTGGGCATGGTGGGGCATGCCTGTAATCCCAAGTACTCAGGAGGCTGAGGCAAGAGAATCACTTGAACACAGGAGGTGGAGGTTACGGTGAGCCGAGATCATGCCATTGCACTCCGGCCTGGGCAATAAGAGTGACACTCTGTCTCAAAAAATAAAAAAAAGAAATTCCCTCTGTGAATGTCATGTGTCCTGTGAACTTAATATATATCCCTCATAATGCCATGAGACTACTGATGGAGCGAAAGCCTGGGTTTTATTGTGGAAAGAGAGAGAGAGAGCATTTCTCAACTCCGTGAGGAAAGAAATGAAGTCTAATGCTAGTTCCTAAATCCCTTTCTTGTGTTTCTAGGTTGTTAAACTACTATCTTGTAATGCTGTCTCTGATCTTTCTATTCAGGACCAGATGGTACCTCCTGGGGTTCCCGTTGAAGCTGGTAAGTATCAAGCAAGGAGAAAACCTCCTCATGGGGGAGAAAGAAAGGAAAAGGAGCACCAGGTTGTGAGCTACTCAAGAAGAAAACATGGCAAAAGAATAGGCGTTCAAGGGAAGAATAGAATGGAGTATCTTAGCCTTAACATCTTAAATGGAAATACACCAGAGGTAAGACCTTAAAAACTCTGAAGTGCAAATTGTGGGTTGTAGTGTCCCCGATGTATTATTCTCAGAGGTAGAAGCAGAAGCAGACACACAAGATAAGCCATGATCAGCCGGGCATGGTGGCTCCAGCCTGTAATCCCAGCAATTTGGGAGGCCGAGGCAGGTGGATCACTTGAGGTCAGGAGCTTGAGACCAGCTTGACCAACATGGCGAAACCCTGTCTCTACTAAAAATACAAAAATTAGCTGGGCGTGGCGGTGCATGCCTGTAATCCCAGTTACTCGGGAGGCTGCGGAAGGAGAATCACTCAAACCTGGGAGGTGGAAGTTGTGGTGAGCTAAGATCACGCCATTGCACTCCAGCCTGGGCAACAAGTGCGAAACTCCGTCTCAAAAAAAAAAAAAAAAAAAAAAAAAAGAAGCCGGGCATGGTGGTGCATGCCTGAAATCCCAGCTACTCAGTCAGGAGGCTGAGATAGGAGAATTGCTTGAACCCAGGAGGCGGAGGTTGCAGTGAGCTAAGATCGTGCCACTGCCCTCCAGCCTGGGCAACAGAGCAAGACTCCATCTCAAAAAAATAAAAATACGATAAGCCATAATTGTAGCTATTTGTGGCTAGATTGTGTTTCCACAAACACAAGTAGTTTAACAAACCCCTGGACTGTTCATTTCAATGTAATTTAATTCAGCATATTATGTACTCTACAGTTTATGCTTAAAGTTTTAATACTACATATATATATATATATATATTTTTTGAGGCGGAGTCTCGCTCTGTCGCCCGGACTGGAGTGCAGTGGCCGGATCTCAGCTCACTGCAAGCTCCGCCTCCCGGGTTTACGCCATTCTCCTGCCTCAGCCTCCCGAGTAGCTGGGACTACAGGTGCCCGCCACCTCACCCGGCTAGTTTTTGTATTTTTAGTAGAGACGGGGTTTCACCGTGTTAGCCAGGATGGTCTCGATCTCCTGACCTCGTGATCCGCCCGTCTCGGCCTCCCAAAGTGCTGGGATTACAGGCTTGAGCCACCGTGCCCGGCCAATACTACATATATTTTTAAACAAGTACTCACTTTTTTTTTTTTTTTTTTGAGACTGAGTCTCGCTCTGTCGCCTAGGCCAGAGTGCAATGGCACGATCTCGGCCCACTGCAACCTTCGCCTCCCAGGTTCAAGCAATTCTGTTGCCTCAGGCTCCCAAGTAGCTGGGATTACAGGCGCCTGCCACCATACCTGGCTAATTTTTGTATTTTTAGTAGAGATGAAGTTTCACCATGTTGATCAGGCTGGTCTCCTGACCTCAGGTGATCTGCCTGCCTCGGCCTCCCAAAGTGCTGCGATTATAGGCATGAGCCACCATGCCCGGCCAACAAGTACTAACTTTTAAAAATTAAAAAGAGCTAGTATTGTCTGGACATGGTGATTCATGCCTGTTATTCTAGCACTTTGGGAGGCTGAGGCATGCCGATCATGTGAGGTCAGGAGTTTGAGACCAGCCTGGTCAACATGGTGAAACCCCATCTCTACTAAAAATAGAAAAATTAGTCAGGTGTGGTGACGAGCTCCTGTAATCCCAGCTACTCGGGAGGCTGAGGCAGGAGAATCGCTTGAATCTAGAAGGCGGAGGTTGCAGTGAGCCAAGATGGTATCACTCACTGCACTCTGGCCTGAGTGACAGAGGGAGACTCTGTCTCAAAATAATAATAATAATAATAATAATTTAAAAAAATAAAAAGAGCTAGTATTTAAAAAGAAGGCAGGAAGGAAGGAATGAAGAAAGAAAACCAAACCAAGATATTACCAGCTATGTAATATTGTTGTTCTTATTCTGAAGCAGGTGAATTACACTGAGTGGAAGTTCTCAGAGGCTTATAGCTCCATAGGTGATGGCTTTAAAAATCAGCACGAGGAAGAGGAAATGACATTACCCCATTCAGCACTGAAACAGAAGGAACCTCTACATCCTGTAAATGGTATTGTATTTTAAAATCTATTTTTTTCCCCAGCACTTTGGGAGGCCGAAGTGGGTGGATCACAAGGTCAGGCATTCAAGAGCAGCCCGGCCAACATGGTGAAACCCGTCTCTACTGAAAATACAAAAATTAGCTGGGTGTGGTGGCATGTGCCTGTAATCCTAGCTACTCAGGAGGGAGGCAGGAGAATTGCTTGAACCCAGGAGGAGGAGGTTGCAGTGAACTGAGGTTGCACCACTCCGCTCCTCCAGCCTGGGCGACAGAGCGAGACTCCATCTCAAAAAAAAAGAAAGAAAAGCATTTTTTTTCTGTTTAATCATTGAATTGTTTTGCCAAGCTAGTTATTTACTTTTCCCCTTCATCTTAGAATGCTAAAGTTTTCATGGAAAATTAGTATGTAAGACTCTAGGCCCAGTTTTGTGTTACAAGTGTGATGGCTGAGTTAGCCAAGGCTGGAATTCTTAAAGAAGTAACTTACCCAGGTTTATAAAATGTTATTTTGCCCCAGGGTTTTTTTGTTTTATTTTGTTTTTGAGATGGAGTCTCATTCTGTCTCCTAGACTGAGTGCAATGGCACGATCTCAGCTCATTGCAACCTCTGCCTCTCGGGTTCAAGCAATTCTCCTGCCTCCGCCTCCCAAGTAGCTGGGATTACAGGTATGCACCACCACACCCCGCTAATTTTGTATTTTTAGTAGAGATGGGGTTACTCCATGCTGGTCAGGCTGGTCTCGAATTCCTGACCTTAGGTGATCCACCCACCTTGGCCTCCCACAGTGCTGGGATTACAGGTGTGAGCCGCCACACCCAACCTAGTTTTGATTTTCTCATTAAAACTGTTTGTTGGCTGGGTGCAGTGGCTCACACCTATAATCTCAGCACTTTGGGAGGAGGCGTAGACGGGTAGATCACCTGAGGTCGGGAGTTTGAGACTAGCCTGGCCAACATGATGAAACCCCATCTCTACTAAAAATACAAAAACTTAGCTGGGTGTGGTGGCATCTGCCTGTAATCCCAGCTACTGGGGAGGCTAAGCCAGGACAATTTTTTAAACCCAGGAGGCAGAGGTTGCAGTGAGCTGAGATTACACCACTGCAGTCCAGCCTGGGCAACAGAGCAAGACTCTGTCTCAATATAAAAAGCAAAAACAAGTCAGTGTTTGTCTTGATTATTGAGTTTTTGGCATCCCTTCAGATTTTATGCCTGAGGTCAGTGCCTCAAATGCCTTCCTCTAGTTCTGACAGTGGTCAGAATAGTGGTGACTCCTAGGAGAAGGGGAAGATGGTTATCAGGAAAGGACACCCTTTGGGCATCTGGAGTGCTACCGACGTTCTATTTCTTGGCTGAGTTGTGATAGAGATGTTCATTTTACAACAAGTTAATAAGTTGAACATTTATATTTCATGGGCTTTTCTATGTGCTTGAAAAATTTAATAATGAGAGGAAAAATATAAAGGTAGATATGGAAATATTATGAAAAGGGAGTCTTTACTACTTAAAAAAGCTTTTTTTCTAAATCTCTAGAAGTATTTTATATATATTATATATATGTGTGTGTGTGTGTATATATATATATATTTTTTTTTGAGATGAAGTCTCTCTCTGTCCCCCAGGCTGGAGAGCAGTGGCACAATCCCAGCTCACTGCAATCTCTGCCTCCCAGGTTCAAGTGAGTCTCCTGCCTCAGCCTCCAGAGTAGCTGGGACTACAGGTGTGCCCCACCATGCCCCGCTAATATTTGTATTTTTAGTAGAGACTGGGTTTCATCATGTTGTCCAGGCTGGTCTCAAATTCCTGGCCTCAAGTGATCCACCCGCCTCAGCCTCCCAAAGTGTTGGGATTACAGGTGTGAGCCACCACACCTGGCCTAAAAGTATAATTTTTAAGCTTTTGAATGTATTTGGCATAACTTAAATGGGAAGAGCTAAAAGCATAATTTTTATGCTTTTGAATGTATTTGGAATAACTTCTTTTTTTTTTTTTTTTTTTTTTGAGGCGGAGTCTCGCTCTGTCGCCCAGGCTGGAGTGCAGTGGCCGGATCTCAGCTCACTGCAAGCTCCGCCTCCCGGGTTTACGCCATTCTCCTGCCTCAGCCTCCCGAGTAGCTGGGACCACAGGCACCCGCCACCTCGCCCGGCTAGTTTTTTATACTTTTTTAGTAGAGACGGGGTTTCACCGTGTTAGCCAGGATGGTCTCGATCTCCTGACCTTGTGATTTGCCCGTCTCGGCCTCCCAAAGTGCTGGGATTACAGGCTTGAGCCACCGCGCCCGGCCCTGGAATAACTTCTTAAATGGGAAGAGCATAAATGATTTTCCTCATGAGAAAGATAATTTTTCTATTGATTGCATAATCCCATTTTTCCATCAAAGTTTACTCAGTATAAGGAAAGTTAACAAGAATAACCAAGCCCAAAGTTTCCCAGAGCCAAATTTACATGACTGGCAAGAAATCCTGGTTATAAGAGAACAATTCCATTCTTATGATTTGCAGACAATGGAATATTATTAATCATTAAATAGTAGAATAAATAGTACCACTGTATCTAGATAGCTTCAGTGTATCCAGACCTGAATGCAGGGTTCCAGTTATCTCCATACTCCCAATTTACATTTCTTCAGGTATTTGATTGAGTATAATCTATATCCACTAGCTTTTTCTCCTTGCAGAATGTGAAATATGGGACCAGAAGGTAATCTAAACCTCATGTACTATATGGTCATCTATTTATAGTCATAAATAATAAAAGAAGACTATTTCTGTGGAAGCCTAATTGTTATTGTTTTAATATCGCTGTTCTCCATGAATTTCAAAAGATCAAGACTGGCCAGGTGCGGTGGCTTACACCTGTAATCCCAGCAGTTTGAGAGGCAGAGACGGGCAGATCACCTGAGGTCAGGAGTTTGAGACTAGCCTGGCCAACGTGGTGAAACCCCGCCTCTACTAAAAATGCAAAAATTAGCCAGGTGTGGTGGCAGGTGCTGGTAACCCCATCTACCTGGGAAGCTGAGGCAGGAGAATTGCTGGAACCTGGGAAGCAGAAGTTGCAATGAGCTGAGACCATGCCATGTACTCCAGCCTAGGCAGCAAGAGCAATACTCCATCTCAAAAAAAAAAAAAAATCAAAACCACCAGTTAGTACTCACAAGAAGCTAAAATCTGCCTGGTTTCAGACGTCTGAGTGGAGCTATCAGAGGCAGGATGCTGTAGTTGTTGAAAAAGAAGCTTATTAATATTTTAGACAAAGATCTAAGGGTATTAGGTAAAGGCCATCAAGAAATGAAAAGGGCCTAATTTTGAGGCCATTTCCACATACGTAGACAAAGCCTTGTGTCCTTTAGTAGCCTTTGCTTTTGCTGCCCCTCAGACCTTTTCCCTTTGAAACCTCAGTGAAACAGACAACCCAAGATTTTGAAATTTTACAGAAGAGGCACAGCTTGCTGTCCAGTTATCTAATGCTGTGTAACAATCTACTCCAAAACTTAGTGACTTAAAACAACAATGATCATTTCTTTGGCTCACTACTCTGCATGTTAGGCAGGTCTCATGAAGAAGGCTCATTTCTCTGGGCCGGGCGCGGTGGCTCAAGCCTGTAATCCCAGCACTTTGGGAGGCCGAGACGGGCAAATCACAAGGTCAGGAGATCGAGACCATCCTGGCTAACACGGTGAAACTCCGTCTCTACTAAAAATACAAAAAACTAGCCGGGCGACGTGGCGGGCGCCTGTATCCCAGCTACTCGGGAGGCTGAGGCAGGAGAATGGCGTGAACCCGGGAGGCGGAGCTTGCAGTGAGCTGAGATCCGGCCACTGCACTCCAGCCTGGGCGGCAGAGCGAGACTCCGTCTCAAAAAAAAAAAAGAAGAAGGCTCATTTCTCCTCTCTCAATGTGGCATGAGATGGGGTAGCTCAGCTAGGGGGCTGATGGGTTTAACTTGCAAGATGGCTCACCCTACTCGCTGATCAGGTGCCCCTGGCTGTCAGCAGTTGCTTGGGCTTCCTCACAGGTTGGTAGCTGAGTTCCAAGAGAGCCAGGTGCAAGTCTGTGGCATTTTTGTGTTCAGGCCTTAGAAGTCACATAGCATCACTCCTACCATACTCTTTCAGTTGAGACAGTCCAAAAGATCCACCTTAGTTGAAGGGGAGGGGACAAAGACCCCAGCACTCAATAGGAGCAGTGTTAAGGTCAGTTGCATTGTGAGAGCATGTGGGATGGGAGAGATCATTTGAGGCTATCTTTTTGTTTTGTTTTGTTTTTGAGACAGAGTCTCTTGTCGCCCAGGCTGGAGTGCAGTGGCTCGATCTCGGCTCACTGCAACCTCTGCCTCCCGGATTCAAGCAATTCTCCTGCCTCAGCCTCCTGAGTAGCTAGGACCACAGGAGTGCGCCACCAAGCCAGGCTAATTTTGCATTTTTAGTAGAGATGGAACTTCGCCATGTTGGCCAGGCTGGTCTAAAACTCCTGACCTCAGGTGATCACCTGCCTCGGCCTCCCAAAGTGCTGGGATTACAGGTGTGAGCCACCGCGCCTGGCCAGAGAGGAAGCCTAATTGTTATTGTTTTAATATCGCTGTTCTCCATGAATTTCAAAAGATCAAGACTGGCCAGGTGCGGTGGCCATCTTTGGAAAATACAATCTGCCCCACCTAGTTGCACTGCTTTACCTCAAGCTTGGCCATTTTCTTCAACCCCTACAAAAGGACTTCCTTCTTCCTCCCTTACTCTCACCCTTCCTTCCTGCCTGCCTTCCTTCCTTTCTGTTTTTCCTTCTTTCCCTTTCTTTTTTTGAGAAGTGAATCCTGTATGTTTAGCAAGTTTCTGAATAAGTGTACCTTTGAAAAAGAGGGTTTGATTCTTAGTAAGTGAAGGCAAAATCTAGACACTTGGAACTAGTGACTAGACAGTGGATTGGAGATGTGTGTGCTGGGTCTTTTCTTGGACTAGAGCGCTTTGAAACAGTTCTATAACTGCAACCTCTTCTCTAGCAGATAAAGAATCCTCTGAACAAGGTTCTGAAGTCAGTGAAGCACAAACTACAGACAGTGATGACGTCATAGTGCCACCCATGTCTCAGAAATATAAGGCAGTAAGTACACTGGTGTAATCATTGCATACGAGATAAGACTATAAATAATGACAGCGACCAGGCATGGTGGCTCATGCCTGTAATCCCAGCACCTTGGGAGGCTGAGGTGGGCAGATCACCTAAGATCGGGAGTTCGAGACCAGCTTGACCAACATGGAGAAACCTCATCTCTACTGAAAAAACAAAAAAAACTAGCCAGGCGTGGTTGCGCATCCCTGTAATACCAGCTACTCAGGAGGCTGAGGCAGGAGAATCGCTTGAACCCGGGAGGCAGAGGTTGCAGTGAGCTGAGATCACGCCATTGCACTCCAGCCTAGGCAACAAGAGCAAAACTCTGTTTCAAAAAAAAAAAAAGCAATAATGACAGTGTGCTTAGTGGCCACACAAGTAAAGGTCAAAAGGTCAATCCAGTTTTAACGAAGCTGATGGAAAATGCAAATTGTTTAGTTAAATTTATGTTTCATGTGAATGAAGCTCAGCTGATACAGTCAGATAAAAGGATCATTTTCTTGAGATAGTGTAAATGATGACTTGCTTCAATACTTCTCTCCTATCTGGATCCTTTGCCTGTTCTTATTCCCATATCCTCCATTGTGTCCTGTAATTCATGCCCAGCCTGAATGGTACCCCTGTCTTTAAGTCCATCTAAGGAGAACAGGTTTGCTTTGGGAGATGGAATCTGGAAGAGAGGACAGGATTCTTCATGGGAGGGCTCATGGAGATCTTTCCATTTCTGCTGTTTTTTACTCAACCTGTAATTATCTGTTAAACAGTTCAGCCTCAAAGCTCTTTCAGAACTAATTTAAGAGACACACATGTATTAATAAATATCCACAGATATATTCAATAATCATTGTGTTCTAACCTTGTGGGTTACAAATGGGTAGAAAACAATTAGTCTTAAGTCACTGCTGCCTGGCACATTTGTAGGTCCTCAATTAATATTTGTTGAGTGAGTGACTGAATAAAAGATTCAGAGCAAATTGATGATTATGAACTTCATTAGAAACATTAAATAAGAATGTAGGATGACCTAAAACCAAGGAGATAGATTATGTAATTTAAAGTTTGTTGTAAGAAATCAGAAAAGGGAATTTATGGTTGCTTTTGTAGAGGTTGGAAAACTCTTCCTTGAAAGCTGGAATTTGTGCTGAAGAATTGCAGGAAAATGAAAGATATTGGAGTGAGGAGAAACAGCTCAAAGTCAGTAGACTCAAACATTGAATATAACACATAGTTCAATTTCAGCCAAGATGTGGTGGCTCACACCTGTAATCCCAGCACTTTGGGAGACTGAGGCAGGCGGATTGCTTGAGGCCAGGAATTCAAGACCAGCCTGAGCAACATAGCAAGACAACTGTCTCTACATAAAATTTAAAAACTAGCTAGGTGCGGTGGCTCACATGTGTAGTCCTAAGTATTTGGGAGGCTGAGGTGAGAGGATTCTTTGAGCCTGAGAGTTTGAGGCTGTGGTGAGCCATGATCTTGCCACTGCACTCAAGCCTAGGTGACAGAGAGAGACCCTGTCTCAAAAACAACAGCAACAGCAAAACCAGTTGCGTTTCTCTTTGTCTGAACTTTTATCTATCATATATTTTTTAGATATTATGTAGTTAATATACTGAGAAGTGTTTGTAATACAGATAGGAGCCACAGAATGTTGGAATTAGATAACACTTAGATATTACCAAGGTAAAGAAGACTAAATGATGTGTACAGGATTATTGAGTTAGTGAAAGAGCTGAAACTCCAGTTGAGGTTTTTAAACTGTGCCACGTCTTAAGTAACCAAAAAAGCAGCCAGCTGATCAGCAAACTGATCTTGAACTGTAACAAGCCAGCCAGATTCCATTTAAAAAATTACCTAAATTGGCCGGGCGCGGTGGCTCAAGCCTGTAATCCCAGCACTTTGGGAGGCCGAGACGGGTGGATCACGAGGTCAGGAGATCGAGACCATCCTGGTCTACACGGTGAAACCCCGTCTCTACTAAAAAATACAAAAAACTAGCCGGGCGAGGTGGCGGGCGCCTGTAGTCCCAGCTACTCGGGAGGCTGAGGCAGGAGAATGGTGTAAACCCGGGAGGCGGAGCTTGCAGTGAGCCGAGATCGCGCCACTGCACTCCAGCCTGGGCGACAGAACGAGACTCCGTCTCAAAAAAAAAAAAAAAAAATTACCTAAATTGAAGACTCCTAAATAAGATGTCCTTTTAGGAAACTTCTTTATGTGCTCCAAAGTGTTACTTGAGAAATTAAATATGAAAAAGGAACCGACTTAAGCAAAAAATTAGTGTTATTATCAAGTTAAACTTATAACATGGGCACATATATATTAAATTATTGTTGTATTCCAAAATGTCTAGGCATGAAAGATAGAGGGGGTTGAAAGCTCAGAGTCAATACTTGAGTTCTGTCACTCCTCTGCCTGGGGTCAGCCGGGATGAATGGAGATGCAGTACAGTGTAATGTTTTAGAGCATGGAAATGTGGCTGAGACAGTGATTTAGATCCCAGCTCAGCTACTTACTAGTCATACAGCTTTGGGAGAGTTATTTAACCTCTATTAGGCCTGTCTCCTTATCTGTAAAATTAAGTAGTAAGTATACCCATCTGATGGTGATGTGGCAAGATTAAAATAAGGGTTGAATACAGTGCCTCAGACAAATTAAGTCCCAAATGATAGTGATGATGAGTGTGATGATAATAGTAGTTTTGTTTCTCTGACCTATTGGAATTCTCAATGTTAAGCATTTTTTTTTTTCTTTGAGATGGAGGCCTGTTCTGTCGCGTAGGCTGGAGTGCGTGCAGTGGCACAATCTCGGCTCACTGCAACCTCTGCCTCCCAGGTTCAAGAGATTCTCCTGCCTCAGGCTCCCGAGTAGCTGGGACCACAGGTGTGCATCACCACGACCAGCTAATTTTTGTGTTTTTAGTAGAGACGGAGTTTCACCATGTTGTCCAGGCTGGTCTCAAACTCCCAACCTCAGGTGATCCACCCACCTCCGCCTCCCAAAGTGCTGGGATTTACACGTATGAGCCACGGTCTAAGTTAAACTTTTTTTTTTTTAAGACAGAGTCTCGCTCTGTCACCCAGGCTGGAATGCAGTGGCACTATCTTGGCTCACTGTAACCTCCGCTTCTCGGGTTCAAGTGACTCTCCTGCCTCAGCTTCTCAAGTAGCTGGGACTATAGACACATGCTGTCACGTCCAGCTAATTTTTTTGTTTGTTTGTTTTGAGACCTAGTCTCGCCC
Organism: Trachypithecus francoisi; assembly: GCF_009764315.1. Classification (NCBI taxonomy): domain Eukaryota; kingdom Metazoa; phylum Chordata; class Mammalia; order Primates; family Cercopithecidae; genus Trachypithecus; species Trachypithecus francoisi. The sequence continues at coordinate 84,931,415 of NW_022681468.1, read as the reverse complement.
TGTCGCCCAGGCTGGAGTGCAGTGGTGGGATCTCCACTCACTGCAAGCTCCGCCTCCCGGGTTCACGCCATTCTCCTGTCTCACCCTCTGAGTAGCTGGGACTACAGGCATGTGCCACCACGCCTGGCTAATTTTTTGTATTTTTAGTAGAGACGGGGTTCACCGTATTAGCCAGGATGGTCTTGATCTCCTGACCTCGTGATCTGCCCGCCTCGGCCTCCTAAAGTGCTGGGATTACAGGCGTGAGCCACCGCACCAGGCCTCCCTCTTCTTAACAGTTACTAACGAGGAGGGAGCAATCATTTTCATTTGCTCTATGGCCTTAGATTACTGTTTCTTTAGCAATAGTGAATATCGAGAACCTCACAATTTTTTCTCTTATGGTGTTAATTTCAGGTGTCAGGGATTTCCTGACCCTTATGTATGCCGGGTAGTACGTTTTAGCAGCCCTGCCCCCCAGCCAAATTAGGTAGCACATCTGAAGCTAATAAGCCAAAGGGTGTTAGCTGGCACTAATCCTTGCAGGGTTTCTGCCAGCAAGTTCAAATGAGTTGATACATATTTTAATGGTTAATATTACTAATTGCATGCTTTTTTTGCTGTTCAGTCCCAATAAAATTACATAATGGAATTAGCTCATGTAAAGAAAGGATTCTGAATCCAACAAAAAATATTAGATTGAACCATATATTGTCATACTTATAGATAAAAAATGGTTGACAATTGTCAGTTCTGTATAGTCCAACCTAATATGAATGAATAAAACATCTGTGTATACTTGGATCAAATTTTAATCTTATTCATCCTCCCATTTCGCCATTGTTACCAGAATAAACTTGATGTAGTCTGCATGAATATGGACTTCTGATTATTGTCCCAGGATTATTAGCAAGTTTAAAAAATTTGCTGGGCGTGGGGGCTCATGCCTGTATTCCCATCACTTTGGGAGGCCGAGGTAGGCGGATCACCTGAGGTCAGGAGTTCGGGACAAGCCTGGCCAACATGGAGATATCCTGTGTACAGAAATACAAAAATTAGCTGGGCATGATGGCGGGTGCCTGTAATCCCAGCTACTCCGGAGGCTGAGGCAGGAGAATCGCTTGAGCCCAGGAGGTGGAGTTTGCAGTGAGCCAGGATCACATCACTGCACTCCAGCCTGGGCAAAAGAGCAAGACTCCATCTCAAAAAATTTGTTTTTTTTTTTCTTTAGCCAGGCGCAGTGGCTCACGCCTGTAATCCTAGCACTTTGGGAGGCCGAGGCGGGTGGATCACTGGAGGTCAGGGGTTTGAGAACAGCCTGGCCAACATGGTGAAACCCGGTCTCTACTAAAAATATAAAAATATTAGTTGGATGTGGTGGCACATGCCGGTAACCCCAACTACTCGGGAGGCTGAGGCATGAGAATTACTTGAACCCAGGGGGTGAAGGTTGCCGTGAGCCGAGATCACGCCACTGCACTCCAGCCTGGGTGACAAAGACTCTGTCTTAAAAAAAAAAAAATTTCAATTAGACTACACAAGTAAGGTTTAGAATACATTTTTTTTTTGTTCCAGGATTTTTAGTGAATTCAAAAATTTTAAATTAAACAACTCAAGATAGAAATACATTTTTTTTGTAAAATACTAAAATATTACAAATAAAGCTGAATCACTTAGATTGACCATTATCCTTAATCCCCTGCTGTCTTTGCACCTCATTCCCCCTAGAAAACCATTGTTGTGAATTTTGGGGTATATTTTTTCAGGGCTTAAAAAAATAACTTTAACTTTCATAGTGTTTTGTATTTGCCTCTTTTTCCTTCAAGTAAATGACACAAAACTACACATATTCTTTTTTAAAACCTTATTTTGAAATAATTTTAAGGCCAGGCATGGTGGCTCATACCTGTAATCCCAGCACTTTGGGAGACTGAGGTGGGCAGATCACAAGGTCAGGAGATCAAGTTCATCCTGGCCAACATGGGGTTTACCCCATCTCTACTAAAAATACAAAAATTAGCTGAGCGTAGTGGCGCATGCTTGTGATCCCGGCTGCTCGAAAGGCTGAGAAAGGAAAGTCGTTTGAACCAGGGAGTCAGAGGTTGCAGTGAGCCGAGATGGCGCCGCTGCACTCCAGTCTAGCGACACAGTGAAACTCGGTCTCGAAAAGAAAAAAAAGAAAAATAATTTTAGATGTACAGGAAGGTGCTATGTAATTTGTATTTAGTTTTACTCTTTTTTTTTTCTTTTTTGGTAATGTTATGAAACATGTATTTTTCAATCAGTAGTGTTTTCGGGTTCCATCCATGTTGATATATCTAGCTTTTTATAGTTCTTTCCTCTTAACTGCTGATCGGTAGTGCATTAAAATAATACATGACCTTTCGTTTAGACAGAACCCTAATGGGTAATGATTGAGATTTCATACTGTGTGCCAAGTAGTTGCTATTCATGACTCTCTCGGGCTTCACAGCAGCCTTATGAGTTATTCTTTCCTTCAAGTAATTATGAAGCGCCTGTTTTAATAACTGCCAGGCTCTGTGGGCACAAAATGGTGGATAAGACAGACTTGGTCTCTTCTCTCTTAAATCTCACATACTACTGAGGGAAAACAGTTTATTTGAGTGAGCAAATAAGTAAAGCAGATAGCTCTGAGATTCTAAGTATTATGAGGGAAATAAAAAGGGCGATATAATAGCAATGGGGGGCTTGAACTAGGATAGGTGTTAAGGAAAGATTTCTCTGAGGAGGGGATGTTTGAACTGAAATCTGAAGAATGAGAAGGGAAGAGCTACCCATGTACTGGGTAGACTGTACTCATCTCAGGCAAAGGAATTGGTAAGTGTAAAGGTCCTGAGGTAGGAAAGAGTTCGATTTACCTGAGGTGTGGGAAATCAAAAAGAAAATTACGGTTTCTTTTGCTTACATATATATTATTATCTCCCCACCCGCTTTCAAACGAGGACAGTGAAGGGAGAAGGGCTTGCTCAAGGTAACATTTAATACAGTTTTACTGAGTGTATACTGTGTGCCAGGCACTAGATACTCTGCATAGATTTTAATGGGGCCGGGCGCAGTGGCTCACGCCTGTAATCCCAACACTTTGGGAGGCCGAGGGGGGTGGATCACTTGAGGCCAGGAGTTTGAGACCAACCTGGGCAACATGGCGAAAACCCATCTCTACTGAAAATACAAAAATTAGCCGGCCATGGTGGCACATGCTGTAGTCCAAGCTCAGGAAGCTGGGAAAGGAGAATCGCTTGAACCAGGGAGGCAGAGGTTGCAGTGAGCTGAGACTGCACCATTGCACTCTAGCCTGGATGACAGTGCTAGACTCCATCTCTAAGTAAATAAATAAATACAGATTCCCAGGAGCAACTCTAGACAGTCTGATGTAACACAGAGGCTTTTATACTAGCAATCACTATGAGAAATACGTTTCTTCAGTATCCAATACACTCATAAAAGAACAAAGTTTCAAGAAACCAGGCTTACTATTAACATTTGCCATGCATTCTCCTATTCCACTGTATACTGTCTAATCCTGTCTATCCTTACCTATTGTTTCTTTTTTAAAAAGCTAGTGAAACCCACTAATCTGACCCATCAAAATGTCAAAAAACTCAGATTTTTGAAAACACTGTATAGTCAATGGTTTTCTTAATGTGTGGGAGAATTGGATGTTGTGGGGGGGTTATTAAGAGGAAAACGTCAAATACAGTTTTTTTTTTTTTTTTTTTTGAGACCCAGTCTCACACTGTTGCCCAATCTGGAGTGTAGTGGCACTGCAACCTCCGCCTCCTAGGTTCAAGCGATTCTCATATGTCAGCCTCCCGAGTAGCTAGGACTACAGGCATGAGCCACTACGCCTGGCTGATTTTTGTATTTTTAGTGGAGATGGGGTTTCACTATGTTGGCCAGGTTGGTTTCGAACTCCTGACTTCAGGTGATTTGCCCGCCTCAGCTTCCCAAAGTGCTGGTATTACAGGTGGGAGCCACTGCGCCCCGCCAAATATCTTCATTTTAAAGAAGCACCCCAGATGATTCTGATGCAGAATCATTGAGAGATCTTGCCCGCTAAATTTCTTAGGGGCAGGTACAGGAGCTCCACTTGCTTTCTAAAAGAAGAAAAGATGGTGTAAGAGCAGGTCTTTGGAGAAGTAAGGGCATTGGCTAGCGAAAAGAAGCCTACAGGAGGTCACTCACAGATGCCGGGGTGAGAGCTACGGCTGGTAGGGAACCATCCTGGATTGACTCATTACTGGTGTCATGATGCTGACTTGCCTGCCACACTGTGGAAGGAGGAGACTTCTGTTGGCCTTGGTGTACTTCTGGAAACCTCCTCCTGGTATCCCTGATGCCAACATGCACACAGGGACAATCAAAAGAGAGGACAGGGTGATGGCAGCGACTCTGAAGTGGGATTGAAAATATTGGAGTTCCTGTGGGAGGGCAGGGAGGTCTGGTGGCCTCCTCAGTGGCATGCACTTGGGTGGGCTCGGGAAGCCCTGGGCAGCTCTTTGCTATAGTGGCTGAAGCAGCTACTGAATCTGCAGTATCAATCAGGAGGTCTTTTAGGTCCTAACTTCAGGAAAATACTAGATGGTTTTCTTTTCTTTCTTTTTTTTTTTTTGAGACCGTGTCTCGCCCTGTCACCCAGGCTGGAGTGCAGTGGCCCGATCTCGGCTCACTGCAAGCTCTGCCTCCTGGTTTCACGCCATTCTCCTGCCTCAGCCTCTCGAGTAGCTGGGACTACAGGCACCCGCCACCATGCCCAGGTAATTTTTTGTATTTTTAGTACAGGCGAAGTTTCACTGTGTTAGTAATGATGATCTTGATCTCCTGACCTCGTGATCTGCCCACCTCGGCCTCCCAAAGTGCTGGAATTACAGGCGTGAGCCACCGCGCCCGGCCTAGATTGGTTTTCATTAAGAAAGTTGTGGCCAGTTGCAGTGGCTTACGCCTCTAATCCCAGCCACTTTGGGAGGCCGAGGTGGACAGATTGCTTGAGTCCAGGAGTTCTAGACCATTTGGGGCAACATAGCAAGACCGTATCTCTATTAAAAAAATGAAAATAATTGTCCCCATGTGATGGTGTACCTGTGGTCCTAGCTGCTTGGGTGACTAAGGTGAGAAGACTGCTTGAGCTCGGGATGTCAAAGCTGCAGTGAGCCATGATCACACCACTGCCCTCCAGCCTGGGCAACAAAGCAAAACTCTATCTCAAAAAAAAAAAAAAAAAGAAGAAGAAGAAGAAGAAGAAACAAGTTGAAAAATAGCTATCTGTTTAGAAATGTATTATTTGTATATAATCATTGGGTACAGGCGCAATGTGGCTGCATTGATATATTCCACTGTGGTGAAGCCTGGAGCAATGCACATTGTTCCTACCAGACAACCTCCCATTATCCACCCTCCCCACCCCTCCAAATCAGACATTTTACAAATTCTTTCTATATGTGGAGATGACTGAGAAAGACTGGCCTGGAGAAATGATCCACTGGACTGTGAGAGAGAAGAACTGGGTTCTCTTTATAAATTTCCTATCGATTAGCTATGGCAATGAAGTCAAGTTGTCTTTTGATGCCAGTTTTACCTATAAAAGGATTCTCAGGGAATAATATAGTAGATAGATTATGCCTATGGTTGATTTCTAGAGAGTACTGTAATGTGTTAATTGGATGGAGTATAAGCACTTGGAGCCTCACTAACCTTTAGGAACTAAATAAACTAAATTTTCCTTATCAGGATTCAGAGAAGATGTGCATTGAAATTGTCTCCCTGGCCTTCTACCCAGAGGCAGAAGTAATGTCTGATGAGAACATAAAACAGGTGTACGTGGAGTACAAATTCTACGACCTACCCTTGTCGGAGACAGAGACTCCAGTATCCCTAAGGAAGCCTAGGGCAGGAGAAGAAATCTACTTTCACTTTAGCAAGGGTGAGGCATCCTGTGTGGTTACTGGGGTGAGGAAGTCTGATGAACATTGAGACTGAGAGTCAGAATTACTCTGGATTTTTGTGGGGTGAATCCAACCATTTCATTTTATTATTTTATTTTTCAAAGTACTGTGCGCATGTGGTTTAAAAACATCAAATGGGGCTAAACATTTTACATTTAGCAGTCCTTTATTCCACCTCTTCACAAATCACTTCCCCTGTTCCCACCCTTCCTCAATCCACTGCTTTCCATATTTCAGCTATATTTATTTTTACTTTTTGAGATGGAGTCTCTCTCTGTTGCCCAGGCTAGAATACAATGATGTGATCTTGGCTCACTGCCACCTCTGACTCCCAGGTTCAAGCGATTCACGTGCCTCAGTCTCCCAAGTAGCTGGGATTACAGGTGCACACCACTGTGCCTGGCTAGTTTTTTGTATTTTTAGTAGAGGCAGGGTTTCACCATTTTGACCAGCCTGGTCTCAAACTCCTGACCTCAAGTGATCTGCCTGCCTTGGACTCCCGAAGTGCTGGGATTATAGGCGTGAGCCACCACGCCCATCCTATCTCAGCCATTTCTTCTGTTATTTACCTCCATCATATTTCTGAGTATTGATTTTTGTTCTCTCTTTTCCTTTTTTTTTTTTTTGAGATGGAGTCTGAACATGTTGCTCAGGCTGGTTTCAAACTCCTGGACTCAAATGATCCTCCTGCCTCAGCCTCCTGAGTAGCTGGAATTACAGGCATGAGCCACCATACCTGGCTTCTGAGTAACATTTCTATTGCAATTTCCTGATTCACTGGCTTTAGACTTCCTATCTTGGACCTTAAAAGTTAGCTCTTTTGCACTACACTCATTTCCCTTCCTTCCCATATAATTGTATCATAATTTTCATTTAAATCAATTTAAATTGGTTCTGTTATTATGGATATGTAAATATTGAGTCTTGTAGAACCAAGTAGTATGCAATGATTATATTTCTTTTCATGTATTTTTTGAGGCAATTTTTCATTTGCCTGATTCTCATTGTACATATTGTAATTATTTTCCTGTCCTCCAACAGCTTTCCCACATTTTCAAATAAACCTGTCACATTATCTACTCATCCATTTTTTCCCTGAAGACCTCTCTCTATCCTCTTGTTCTGCTCTAGCCCACTGTTCCGTTATCACTGCTGCTCATGGAGAATATGATCAAATTCTCTCCTATACCAGATCTACTATCTCCTGGTCATCCTCTGATTTATTTTCTTATTTTAATGGATCATATTTTCAGTAGTTTTTAAAAATTTATTTATTTATTTATTTATTTTTTAATGAGTGTTGACCAGGTTGGCTTCGAACGTGTAGCCTCGCCCCTCAGAATGCCAGGGCAACCGGCCTGAGCCAGCGTGGCTCCCATATTTTCAGTAGTTTTTAAAGAAAGAGCATATCAGAAGTGAAAATTTGAGAAAGTCATGCATGAAATCTTTTTTTCCTACCCTCATATTTGATTCAAGTGTGGAAATCTTTTTCATTCAGAATTTCAAAGGAGCCTGGGTGCAGTGGCTCATGCCTGTAATCCCAGCACTTTGGGAAACCAAGGCGGGCAGATTACTTGAGGTCAGGAGTTGGAGACCAGCCTGGCCAACATGGCGAAACCCTGTCTGTACTGAAAATACAAAAATTAGCTGGGCGTGGTGGGGTGCACCTGTAATCCCAACTACTCGAGAGGTTGAAGCAGGAGAATCACTTGAACTTGGGAGGTGGAGACTGCAGTGAACCAAGATCGCCACTGCACTCCAGCCTGACACAGTAAGAATCTATCACACACACACACACACACACACACACACACACACGATTTTCTTTTCTTTTTTTTTTTTTTTTGAGACGGAGCCTTGCTCTGTCGCCCGGGCTGGAGTGCAGTGGCCGGATCTCAGCTCACTGCAAGCTCCGCCTCCCGAGTTTAGGCCATTCTCCTGCCTCAGCCTCCGGAGTAGCTGGGATTACAGGCGCCCGCCACCTCGCCCGGCTAGTTTTTTTGTATTTTTAGTAGAGACGAGGTTTCACCGTGTTAGCCAGGATGGTCTCGATCTCCTGACCTCGTGATCCGCCCATCTCGGCCTCCCAAAGTGCTGGGATTACAGGCTTGAGCCACCGCGCCCGGCCTCTTTTTTTTTTTTTTTTTTTTGAGACGGAGTCTTGCTCTGTCGCCCAGGCTGGAGTGCAGTGGCCGGATCTCAGGTCACTGCAAGCTCCGCCTCCCGGGTTTAGGCCATTCTCCTGCCTCAGCCTCCGGAGTAGCTGGGACTACAGGCGCCCGCCACCTCGCCCGGCTAGGTTTTTTTTTTTTGTATTTTTAGTAGAGACGGGGTTTCACCGTGTTAGCCAGGATGGTCTCGATCTCCTGACCTCGTGATCCGCCCGTCTCGGCCTCCCAAAGTGCTGAGATTACAGGCTTGAGCCACCAGGCCCGGCCACACATATGATTTTCAAAGCAGTTGGTCCATGTTATTCAAGATCCAGGCAAGGAGTCTAATCTTTTCATGAAAACTACCATGAATACCACTTATGAAAGTCTTGAGGCTCACACTGCAATAGTATATGATTCTTTGCTTTTTTCTCTGACCCTTAATACAGTAATAGACCTGGACCCACAGGAGCAGCAAGACCGAAGGCAGTTTCTGTTCGACATGCTGAATGGACAAGATCCTGATCAAGGACAGTAAGCATCTGCTTTCCACTTTGAAACAAAGGAGATATTGAGACAGAAATTCAAAAGTTTGAGTTTGATTTTGTGATAATGCTGAATATTTTAATGACTTTTTTTGAGTTAATTTACTCTTAATGAATTTCCTATGTACTTGAGTATAATTTATGTTTGTGACTACCTAATCAAGTATGTAATCTTATAGGTTATTTATTTATTTATTTTTGAGACAGGGTCTCACTCTGCCGTCCAGGCTAGAGTGCAGTGGCGCGATCTTAGCTCACTGCAACCTCCGTCTCCTCAGACTCAAGGGATTCTTGTGCTTCCGCCTCCCAAGTAGCTAGGGTTATAGGCATGTGCCACCATGCCCGGCTAATTTTTTGTGTTTGTAGTAGAGATAGGGTTTTGCCATGTTGCCCACGGTCTGGTCTCGAACTCCTGAGCTCAAGTGATCTGCCCTCCTTGGCCTCCCAGAGTGCTGGGATTACAGGCATGAGCCACCGTGCCCAGCCCATAATCTTATAGGTTTAGTTCATTTCTCACCCATGCCAGCCTGATGGGCCCTTTTTTTGTAGCACAGTTTACTTGAATACTGACAACGCCCAAATGGAATGAGCAAAAAGTGTTGACATTCTTTTTTTTTTTTTTTTTTTTTGAGATGAAGTCTCGCTCTGTTGCCCAGGCTGGAGTACAGTGGTGCAATCTTGGCTCACTGCAACCTCCGCCTCCTGGGTTCAAGTGATTCTCCTGCCTCAGCCTTCCAAGTAGCTGGGATTACAGGTGTGCGCCACCATGCCTGGCTAATTTTTGTTCTTTTAGTAGAGACAGGGTTTTGCCACGTTGGCCAGGCTGGTCTTGAACTCCCAACCTCAGGTGATCCTTCTGCCTCAGCCTCCCAAAGTGTTGGGATTACAGGTGTGAGCAACCATGCCTGGCCAACAGGAATTTTTGGATATTGACATAACTAAGTAAATTTTAGATCTCCTTTAAAGTTTTAGGAAAGCCGGTTGTCCTTATTATTCCAATAATCTGAAGAAGGCCTCCTTTTAGAGTTTCCAGATAAAATGTGGGACATACTTATCCTAAAAAAAATTATTTGGTCGGGTGCGGTGGCTCACATCCCAGCACTCTGGGAGGCCAAGGCAGGCGGATCACTTGAGGCCAGGAGTTCGAGACCAGCCTGGCCAATATGGTGAAACCCTGTCTCTACTGAAAAAACAAAAAAAATCAGCTGGGCTTGGTGGCACATGCTGGTAATTCTAGCTATTCAGGAGGCTGAGGCATAAGAATCATTTGAATCTGGGAGGCAGAGGTTGCAGTGAGCTAAGATCGTGCCACTGCACTCCAACCTGGGTGACAAAGCAAGACTCTGCCTCTAAAAAAAAAAGTTATTTGTTGTTTAGCTGAAATTCAAATTTAAATAGGCATATGGTTTTTGTTTTTGAAATCTGGCATACATACCGCCTCTGCATATGTGTGCATAAGAAATAATATGGAGCTGGTATTTTATCTTACTTTTAAATTTTTTGTTTGTTTGTTTTAGAGACAGGATCTCACCATGTTGCCCAGGCTGGTCTTTCAGCTCCTGGGCTGAAGCAGTCCTCCTGCCCTGCCTCCCAAAGTGCTGGGATTACAGACGTGAGCCACTGTGCCCAGCCCGGTGTTTTAAGCACTTTTTGAAAGGCCCAATACATTTGTTTAATCTGCTTTTACTTTGTCTTTGGTTGGTCACAGAAAGAACTGAAAAAGGAGCCAGATGAAACAAACGGTGAATCTGAGTTCAGTATCACTGTGGGCTTAAACAGATATAAGCTTACAGAGAACTTTTGGAAATGGAAAGTGATTTGGTCCTTTCCTTTCTGTGCTAATGTTAAATTTAGCTTTTGCTTTTTTTTTGGTCCTAGCATTTCCAGAACTCTCTCTTCCCTTATTCCCTTACAGTGATAATCATTTTCTACTCAATTTTAGATTTGATTGGTATTACCTGTGGCTTTCTTTTTGCCAGTATGGTCTAGCAGACAGAACAGGTTTTGTAATCACACCAACCTTGTTTTTATTCCAGACTCTTTGACTTACTAGCTCTTTGATCTTTTTGACATTACTTAATTTGCACGCTCTTGTGAGAATAAAACTGAGATAATATAGTTTACGTAAAGCATTTGATATTGTGCCTGGCACATTAGAATGCTAGTTATCAACCCTTTCCTATGAAAATTGGGATGAGGGAGTCAGCATTATCCCTTTGCATTGTTGAAGTTCTCAATAATGGCATAGAAACATAGTTACAAATGAATATTGCCTAAGGGGCTGAGAATGGATCCCTTTAAAGTAATTCCTTTGTTTCAGTTTAATCATATTTAGCTGTGCTTTTTAAGAGCTTGAATTTTGAGTCCTATTTCTGCCACTCTGTATTAGCTACCAATATTTGCTTTTAAAAATTAATAAAAATATGAAAAGTCAAGAATAGACAAATCCAGAGGGATAGAAAGTAGATTAGTGATTCCCAGGAGCTAGGGAAGGAGAATGGAGAGTGACTGCTTAATCAGTACAGGGTTTCTTTTCCTTTTACATTTTTCTTTTATTTATTATTATTATTATTATTTTTGAGACGGAGTCTTGCTCTGTCGCCCAGGCTGGAGTGCAGTGGCCGGATCTCAGCTCACTGCAAGCTCCGCGTCCCAGGTTTACGCCATTCTCCTGCCTCAGCCTCCCGAGTAGCTGGGATTACAGGCGCCCACCACCTTGCCCGGCTAGTTTTTTGTATTTTTTAGTAGAGACGGGGTTTCACTGGGTTAGCCAGGATGGTCTCGATCTCCTGACCTCGTGATCCGCCCGTCTCGGCCTCCCAAAGTGCTGGGATTACAGGCTTGAGCCACCGTGCCCGGCCAACATTTTTCTTTTTTTTTTTTTTTTTTTTTGAGACGGAGTCTCGCTCTGTCGCCCAAGCTGGAGTGCAGTGGCCAGATCTCAGCTCACTGCAAGCTCCGCCTCCCGGGTTCACGCCATTCTCGTGCCTCAGCCTCCCGAGTAGCTGGGACTACAGGCGCCCGCCACCTCGCCGGCTAGTTTTTTGTACTTTTTAGTAGAGACGGGGTTTCACTGTGTTAGCCAGGATGGTCTCGATCTCCTGACCTCGTGATCCGCCCGTCTCGGCCTCCCAAAGTGCTGGGATTACAGGCTTGAGCCACCGCGCCCGGCCAACATTTTTCTTTTAAAGACGGGGTCTTGCTCTGTCACCCAGGTTGAAGTGCAGTGGCATGATCACAGCTCACTGCATCCTCAACCTCCTGGGCTCAAGTGATCTTCTCACCTCAGCCTTCCAAGTAGCTGGGACTATAGGTGCGTGCCACCATGTCCGTCTAATTTTTATTTTTATTTTCTATTAGAGACAGGGTGTCCCTATGTTACCCAGGCTGGTCTTGAACTCATGGGCACATCCCATGATGTTCCCTCCTCTAAAAGGACTGTTACTGCTTAACTTGTATCAATTCCTGACTTTTTTGCTTATTGTCATTTTGTAAAATGGAGGCAAGGGAAAAGTGATTCAGAGAAGACGTTGTATTGTTTATGATTACTTCTATCCTTATTTTATTTTTGAAGCATTAAGAGTATCAACAGTGCCAAATTAAATGCAATTTCTTTTTAGTTTAAAGTTTACAGTGGTAAGTGATCCTCTGGATGAAGAAAAGAAAGAATGTGAAGAAGTAGGATATGCATATCTTAAACTGTGGCAGATCCTGGAGTCAGGAAGAGAGATTCTAGAGCAACAGCTAGACAGTGAGTAATTTTTTTTTTCAATTCTAATTATTTCTAAGGAAATCATCCTAATAGTGAATGTATTTTATCTTCAATACATAATTATCACTATGAAGTTGACAAGACACAAACTGGATTGAAATCTTATCGCTACAACTGTATTTATTTCTGGATCCAGCATTAAAGTAGTCAGTTGTGTATTTTAACCCGCATATACCAGATTACAACTAGAATTGATTTTGAATCTACAGTGTTTGAAAAGGGGATTTTTAAAAAGATATTTTCATTTCAAATTTATACATCAGAATTTTGGGACCTCTCTTGAGCATGTTTGTATAGGCAGCTGATACCCATTCTTTGTGTTATGTATCCAGTCTTTCTTTTTTTTTTTTTTTTTTCGAGATGAAGCTTCACTCTTGCCCAGGCTGGAGTGCAGTGGTGTGATCTCAGCTCACTGCAACCTCCGCCTCCCAGGTTCAAGTCATTCTCCTGCCTCAGCTTCCTGTGTAGCTGGGCTTACAGGCGTGTGCCACCATGCCTGGCTAATTTTTCTATTTTTAGTAGAGACCGTGTTTCACCATGTTAGCCAGACTGGTCTCGAACTCCTGACCTCAAGAGATCTGCCTGCCTTGGCCTCCCAAAGTGCCCACTGCACCTGGCCCATCTTGTCTTTTTTTTTTTTTTTTTTTTTTTTTGAGACGGAGTCTTGCCCTGTCGCCCAGGCTGGAGTGCCGTGGCGCGATCTCAGCTCACTGCAAGCTCTGCCTCCTGGGTTCACGCCATTCTCCTGCCTCAGCCTCCCGAGTAGCTGGGACTACAGGCACCCACCACCTCGCCCGGCTAATTTTTTGTATTTTCGGTAGAGACGGGGTTTCACCATATTAGCCAGGATGGTCTCCATCTCCTGACCTCGTGATCCACCCACCTGGGCCTCCCAAAGTGCTGGGATTACAGGCGTGAGCCACCGTGCACGGCCCCATCTTGTCTCTTAAAAAGACATCAACTCTCTCTTTCCTCACATTCACTGGTCATTAAGTCTTATCCATTTTACTTGTGAATTGACTATGCTCTCCTGACTATAATCTTTCTTTCTTTCTTTCTCTTTCTTTCTTTTCTTTCTTTCTTTCTTTCTTTCTTTCTTTCTTTCTTTCTTTCTTTCTTTCTTTCTTTCTTTCTTTTTTTTTCTTTCTCTCTTTCTTTCTTTCTCTCTTTCTTTCTTTCTCCTTTCTTTCTTTCTTCTTTCTTTCTTCTTTCTTCTTCTTTCTTTCTTTCTTTCTTTCTTTCTTTTCTTTTCTTTCTTTCTTTCTTTTCTTTTCCTTTTCTTTTCTCTTCTCTTTCTTTCTTTTTAGACAGAGTCTCATTCTGTTGCCCAGGCTGGAGTGCAGTGGTGCGATCTCGGCTCACTGCAACCTCCACCTCCCAAGTTACAGCGATTCTCCTGCCTCAATCTCCCAAGTAGCTGGGACTACAGGCACCTGCCACCAGGCCAGCTAATTTTTGTATTTTTAGTAGAGATGGGGTTTCACCGTGTTGCCTAAGCTGGTCTCAAACTCTTGGACTCAAGCCATCCACCCGCCTTGGCCTCCCAAAGTGTTGGCATTACAGGCATAAACCACTGCGCCCGACTCCCTTACTATAATTACTATACTTTCTTTCTTTTTTTTTTGAGACGGAGTCTTGCTCTTGTTGCCCAGGCTGGAGTGCAATGGACTGATCTCATCTCATCATAACCTCTGTCTCCCGGGTTCAAGCGATTCTCCTGCCTCAGCCTCCCTAGTAACTGGGATTACAGGCATGCACCACCACGCCCGGCTAATTTTGTATTTTTAGTAGAGACGGGGTTTCTTCATGTTTGTCAGGCTGGTCTTGAACTCCCAACCTCAGGCGATTTGCCCCCCTCAGCTTCCCAAAGTGCTGGGATTACAGGCATGAGCCACTGTGCCAGGCCATATAATTTCTAAACTGGTCTTCCTGCCACTGGTTTCTTCCACCTCATTTCCATCTACTATAGTAAATGTTTCTACATAATAAATTTGATCACTGCCTTCTTCTTAAATCCTTTTACAGTTTGCTATAGATCAGCATGTTTTAAAAACATTTGTATTTGAATTCCTTTAGTTGGGACTGCGCTGTCCAGTCTTCACTGCTCCCATTACCTTACATACCTGGGATGTCACCTATCTTATCTGCTAGGACCTTTAGACACTTAAGATTATCCACTAGACTAATGTTTTTCAAACTTTCAGTCACACTCCATTAGTGGATGTGAAATTGAATTAGTAAATCACAACAGAAATTTGAAAAATGCACACCAAAACTGTGGGAAAAAAACAGGAATTAAAGTCCGGTGCGGTGGCTCATGCCTGTAATCCCAGTACTTTGGGAGGCTGAGACAGGTGGATCACCTGAGGTCAGGAGTTCAAGACCAGCCTGGCCAATATGGTGAAAACCCATCTCTACTAAAAATACAACGCCTATAATCCCAGCTACTCAGGAGGCTGAGGCAGAAGAATTGCTTGAACCCGGGAGGCGGAGGTTGCAGTGAGCTGAGGTCAAGTCACCGTACTCCAACCTGAGTGACAGAACAAGACTCTGTCCCCAAAAAAGAAAAGAAAAGAAAACAAGAATTAAGAGTACATTGCACATATTGTTTTGTGAAACTTGTTTTATGTAATGTTTAATGAATCATGATATAAAATTATTCTTTTGCTGATCATTATAAACATTTTTTGAGGAATACTCCTTCTCAGACCCTAAGGGTTATGAAATTCAAATGTTAGATAAGATTCTTCATTATATTTCTCTAATATCTTTCCAGCTGTGATCCTGATCAAGTTATTAACCTTTTTCCTCACCTATAAAACGGGAATAACAGCAGTCTCAATCTCATAGAGTTGTGAAGATTAAGGAAGCGCTTAAATAAAGGATTAAGATTAAGAAAGGGGCTTAGGGTAGTGCCTGGCATAAGGCAAGTGACATATCTTTGTGGGCTATTTTCCAACTTACTCCTGTCCCCATTCCTTTTTTTTTTTTTTTTTTTTTTTTTGAGACGGTGTCTGGCTCTGTCGCCCAGGCTGGAGTGCAGTGGCCGGATATCAGCTCACTGCAAGCTCCGCCTCCCGGGTTACGCCATTCTCCTGCCTCAGCCCCCGGAGTAGCTGGGACTACAGGCGCCGCCACCTCGCCCGGCTAGTTTTTTGTATTTTTTAAGTAGAGACGGGGTTTCACCGTGTTAGCCAGGATGGTCTCGATCTCCTGACCTCGTGATCCACCCGTCTCGGCCTCCCAAAGTGCTGGGATTACAGGCTTGAGCCACCGCGCCCGGCCTTCCTGTCCCCATTCCTAAAGATGCTATGTTCTTCCTGACCTCCACGCCATTTGTATGTGCTTAGGGAAAATCCACTTAAGACTTTTCTAGTGACCTCAGAATCCTAAAAGTCAGTGAATGCTTCTCTTTTTTTTTTTTTTTGAGACGGAGTCTCGCTCTGTCGCCCGGACTGGAGTGCAGTGGCTGGATCTCAGCTCACTGCAAGCTCCGCCTCCCGGGTTCCCGCCGTTCTCCTGCCTCAGCCTCCCGAGTAGCTGGGACTACAGGCGCCCGCCACCTTGCCCGGCTAGCTTTTTGTATTTTTTAGTAGAGACGGGGTTTCACCGTGTTAGCCAGGATGGTCTCGATCTCCTGACCTCGTGATCCGCCCGTCTTGGCCTCCCAAAGTGCTGGGATTACAGGCTTGAGCCACCGCGCCCAGACGCTTCTCTTTTTTTTAAAATAATTAGTAGAGAAACTTAGTCATTTCCTCATTATGGCCTCCCTTTCATTCAGGCTTTAAACATGTTGGTCTGCTTTTAAAAGCAAAACTCTTGCTTTCTATCCCTATAGCTACCTTCTGCCCATCACTTCAAAAGTCAGCTTCTTGAAATACTTGATCAGTCCGCAATAGTCTGTATTTTTGAAAACTGTTTTTAAATTTTTTTGAGACGGAATTTCACTCTTGTTGCCTAAGCTGGAGTGCAATGGCGCGATCTCTGCTCACGGCAATCTCTGCCTCCCAGGTTCAAGCAATCCTCCTGCCTCAGTCTCCCGAGTAGCTGGGATTACAGGCATGCGCCACTATACCTGGCTAATTTTGTTTTAAGACAGAGTTTTGTTCTGTTGCCCAGGCTGGAGTGCAATGGAATGATCTCAGCTCACTGCAAACTCCGCTTCCTGGGTTCAAGTGTTTCTCCTGCCTCAGCCTCCCAAGTAGCTGGAATTACAGGCATACACCACCACACCTAGCTAATTTTGTATTTTTAGTAGAGACGGGGGTTCTCCATGTTGGTCAGGCTGGTCTCGAACTCCTGACCTCAGGTGATCCGCCTGCCTCGGCCTCCCAAAGTGCTGGGATTACAGGTGTGAGCCACCGTGCCCAGCCCTGTCTGTATTTTTCTACTTCCCGCATCTCCATTTCACTTTACTCCATGTTTTTACCAGTTTTCCTAATTGACAAATCCAACTGGTTTTATTACTCATCCTGACTTTTTTTTTTTGAGAGTCTCACTGTCGCCCAGGCTGGGGTGCACCAGAGTGGTGCAATCTCGGCTCACTGCAATCTCCGCCTCCTGGGCTCAAGCAATTCTCCCTGCCTCAGCCTCACGAGTAGCTGGGATTACAGGCACGTGCCACCACACCCAGCTAATTTTTGCATTTTTTAGTAGAAATGGGGTTTTGCCATGTTGTCCAGGCCGCTCTTGAACTCCTGACCTCAGGTGATCTCCCTGCCTCAGTATCCGGAAGGGCTGGGACTACAGGTGTGAGCCACCGCGCCGTCGGACATTTTGACTCCTTATCATTCTCTAGGTGTTCTGTTTCCTTTGCAGGTTTCTTTCTTGTCTATTCTTAAAATTTTGGATTGTCTGTTGAATCCTTGGTCTTTTTTCCTCCACATATGCCCTCTTCCTGATGACATGAACTCTTGAGTTTTACAGTCTAGAAATCATCTCAAATCTAGGTTTCTAGACCAGATTCTAAATACAATCTAGACTTAGAGCAGACTCATAGATATCACCACTTGTATCTCATGTCACCTTGGTACCTCAAACTCCCTTGATTGCAACTTTGTACCTTGTGTTCCCTCTTACCCACCATCTTGTTATGCAATTTAGAATGGCCATCTGATTCCAAGCCATTCCTCATTCTAATCACAAAAATTGTTCACACTTCTTAACATTTTGAATCTGTTCCCACCTCTCCACTCCATTATACTTCAGACCTTCATTCATTACTCCCCTCTTCTCCAATTACTGCAATATCCTAACTACTCTCTCCGGTTTAACTTGTGTCCTCCTTGAGTGCATTATCCAAATAAGAGTTATCTTCCAAGATCCCACATAAGAACAATCACTTACATCTTCAGTGGAAACCACATACCTTGTAAGACAAACAAGGCTGTTTATAACATGGCCTATGCAGGCTCATTCCTGCCACTCCTTGCAGTTTGCCGAACTCCTATTATTCCCGTCTTGATACATTAAGCATCTTTTACTTTCTAAAGACTTAGTTCATGAATTATCTCCAGAAATCCTTTTCCAGTTTGTCCATTCTGGTGCAGGTGCCTCTATGTGTGTTCCCAAAGCAACTTGTGCTTTCATTTATTATCTAGCACCTACATACTATATCGCCATGACCTCGTTTTCCTTTCTCCTTCACTAGACTGAGTCCTCTCATGAAATGGGCTGGTAAATTCATTCAGTGTCCCCAGTACTTAACCTGACAAATACCAAGTATCAAAGTGTTTAACTGAGTGATGCTATTTTTTTCCCTTTCCCAACAGTTGTTAGCCCTGAAGATCTGGCTACCCCAATAGGAAAGCTGAAGGTTTCCCTTCAAGCAGCTGCTGTCCTCCATGCTATTTACAAGGAGATGACTGAAGATTTGTTTTCATGAAGGAATAAGTGCTATTCCAATCTAAAAGTCTCTGAGGGAACCACAGTAAAAAGTCTCTTATAAAGTTAACTTGCTATAACATGAATTTGGTTTACTGTGATGTCTAGTGTCTCTCAATCTAATGATGAAAGTTTAGAATGATGAAAGTTTCATTTGTAACACTAGCTAGATAAAAGCATTTTTCTCCAATGCCTTAGCACTTTACCAGGCAGGAAGCAGGCGTGCTTTCAGGAACTGAAAAACGGTCACAGGTGAATGTACAAAAACAAACAACAACAACAAAAAAACCCACAGTTTATTCATCTTTTAGTTCTTCCAAAATTGAAAATATCAAGTCCTACTGCTAAGGAGAAAAAACAAACAAACATAAAATCCGGGACCCCTCCCCCCTTCTTCTCTTAAAGTCACAGAGCACGGAAGGAACTGCAGTGGGACAGGTGGGTGCAGAGAACCAGAAGGGGAGGATGGCAAGATAAACTCCCCAAATACTTGACAAGCTGTTCAACAGAAACTGTGATAAATACAGGACAAATGCAAGACAAAGTTAAAATAAGGAGCAGCACTTGCTGAGGCTGTGTTGTAGATATGGCATCCCTTCCTCTTCTCTTTTCTTGTCAGGGTATTCTAGGCCCAAGGCATGACTTGGCCCTTCCAGATCTAAATGTTGACTCCTTTGAGCCTTCCTCTAGATTTCACTAGAAGCAGTACATGAGGCACAACCTGATATATCTTCCTTGGATAGATCAGAAAAACAGTGGCAATTTTGCCTTTTATCATTGTACCATGTGTGCATTCGTATGGAGAAAATAACCGAGCCAGGGAGTATCACTGCTTCTTATGTCTTCCAAGGCAGCAGATATACCTCAGAATCTGCATGAGGCAAGAAAGCAGGAAAACTCAGACGAAGGCACCAGCCCAATCTGCCTCACTAGCTCAAGTTGTATGATTTATCACAACCATCAGGAAATTTCCAAGAACCTGGAGTATTGCAAAGATAAAACTTAAAAGAGATGTGAGGAAGGTCATGGCAGTAGGGTAGGTTGGAGGATTGAATGTGCTGGTCAAGAACCATGATACGGGTAATTAAAGGTCACCTTGTACCACTGTCTTGTAAATACAGCTTTGAGACACCAAATAGTAAGATGTCAGAAGCCATCGATGTCCTGGCAGAAGGTGACAGGAAGAGAGAAGAATGAAACAATATTTATTAACAGCGGGAACCTCCTCCTGTCTTCAAGAACACCTCCTCCCTTGCCATCTGAATGGGGCCATTGGCACGTGTCCTGGTGGGCCTGGAATTCCCCGAGTAGATTGGTCCACACAAATGGCCCCCTAAACCCATAAACACAAATGGCAAAACTTCAAATGAAAACAAAAGGAAAAATACAGTTTCTATGTCATGTAAAATTTTCAGGGGTTGGCTGGAGGAAGAATGGAGCTCAGGGCCAAAGTTCAGAAGTTACTTCCTCTTTTTCTTGGGGGGTGCAGAGCTGTGTCTGGAACCACGGTTAGAGCCACGGCCTGAACTGTGCACAGATGCCTTCCTCTTCCGGCTCATACTTCGACTCTGTTCTTCTTCTTCCTCGTAACGACTTTCTCGGTCCGCTAAATAGAAGAGGCATTATTAGTTAGAGATAGGAAGGCTTTAGGTACCTAATATTACTGGAAAGCATGAGATAGCACAGAGAATAAACTTTGGGGCCGGGCGCGGTGGCTCAAGCCTGTAATCCCAGCACTTTGGGAGGCCGAGACGGGCGGATCATGAGGTCAGGAGATCGAGACCATCCTGGCTAATACAGTGAAACCCCGTCTCTACTAAAAATACAAAAACTAGCCGGGCGAGGTGGCGGGCGCCTGTAGTCCCAGCTACTCGGGAGGCTGAGGCAGGAGAATGGCGTAAACCCGGGAGGCGGAGCTTGCAGTGAGCTGAGATCCGGCCACTGCACTCCAGCCTGGGCGACAGAGCGAGACTCCGCCTCAAAAAAAAAAAAAAAAAAGAGAATAAACTTTGGAATCAGACCCAAGTTTTAATATTGGACAAGTACTTTCTGAACCTTGGTTTATTTCAAAAGGGAGAATTATTTAAGGGTTAAATAAGGTAACCTATGAAAAGTACCTATTCCCAATGATTGGAGCACAGCAGTTAATATTTATTTCCTTTTAAGCTTTAAACGTTTGTTTGGGGTTTGGCTTCAGAGTAACTAGATTAGCATTATAAAGACATGCCTAATCTGGAAGAAGTCTAGAAAAATTAAAGTATTATAGCATTTAGGTTTGGAAACTGAGTAGGCTAATTCTTGAGTATTACATGAATATGTGGCTATCACTGCTATAGGAAAGATGGGGGCTTGCGCAGATGAAAACAGCATCCAGTTAGGCAGAGCACTGCCCACTGGAGAGTACGGACACATTCCACACTGCATTTTCTCCTTCAGTCAATGAAGTTGTATCTGTGGCTCCAAATCAGTTTTACAGTGTTCTTTTGTTACTTTCATTACACCATCCATACTAACACCTCAAGATACTGAAAAGTGTTAGAAATTTGTGCATAGATACATGAATAAATAGAATAAAAGCAACAAATTTTTAAAAACCTTTTCGGGCTTCTTCCTCCAGTTCATCCCAATCCTTTCCACTCTCTTCTTCACTACCCAATGACTCCTTAGAATAGTCTGGAAGAAAATTAAGCATTAGTCATCATGCGAGAACAGAATGGAATGACAAGAGTTCTTAGTCTAAAAAAAGTAGTTTTCAGAAACAACATTAGATGAGGAAGCCAGGATGAACTTTTCTCTATAAGACTAACCTGACTCTTCTGCTTCTGATGAATAATCTTCATCACTGTCCTCCTCTTCCTCTTCATAGTCATCTTCTGAAGGATTAAAAGTCTCATCTTCAATTTCAGACTCTGAGTCCCCTTCTTCAGCATCACTCCCCTGGTGAGTTAGAGCATCATACTGATTTTTTTTGACATTTACCTTATTAATGAATGAATTCAGCCCACATAGTATAGCAGTATTTACATGAAGAAAACAAAAGCAAAAAAATCTGAGTGATTAAGAGACAAAATGACTTGTTTAAAATCAGTGGTCAGGTGCAATTGTTATTTTACTATTATTATGTATTATTACATTTCTGAAAAATTCACGTTAGCCTTCCTCACCCAGGGAAATTAACAACAGAAAGACTTTCTGTATTAATGTATCACACAAACGTTAAGTGGACCATGTTTTAAAAAATAAGTTTTGCAAAATGCCCTGTAGGATTTTTTTCCCTAAATGCTAAGAAATTCATTGAGGAAAAGTTTTTGTAGTTTCCAAGAAATTTTGTCAGGAGTTAGTTACCATTGTCCAATCAACTTATCATTTACCTGTAAAACGAATTTGAAGAAACAGTAACATCAAGTGGTGTTCAGAGCTTCTCCCAGATGGCCTAGTTCCTTATGTGCTACTTATAAGCCACTCTAACTGAACCAATGATACTGGGCAACACTATGTACCAGGAAAGAAACCCCACACTCACGCACCTCACCCTCAGGCTCCAGGAAGGACCAGCCACCTTGTTCGAAGAAGCCCTCAGGGTCATCAACAATGGTCTTCATGATTTTAGTCCAGTTGAGGGACTGTACTCCTTCTGTGTACTTCAGGTCACAGGAACTAAGAAAAATGACAAAGTAAAATCAATCTTCTGTATTTTCTGGGAGCAGATATTCTTTTTTTTTTGAGACACAGTCTCGCTCTGTCTCCCAGGCTGGAGTGCAGTGGCACAATCTTGGCTCACTGCAACCTCTGCCTCCCGGCTTCAAGTGATTCTCCTGCCTCAGTCTCCTGAATACCTGGGATTACAGGCGTGTGCCACCATGCCCGGCTCATTTTTGTATTTTTAGTAGAGATGGGGTTTTGTCATGTTGGTCAGGCTCGTCTAGAACTCCTGACTTCAGGTGAATCACCTGCCTCAGCCTCCCAAAGTGCTGGGATTACAGGTGTGAGCCACCGCGCCCGGCCTGGGAGCAGATATTCTTTGCACTATGCCACTACAGCATGTCCCAATGGCTGCTATTTGATCTCCTAGAGCACTAGCCCTCACAACAGACCAGCATTCCAACTGAAACAAGCTTTCTCCTTCACCTCAGTCTGAGCTCATCCTCTCCCATTCTTTCTTTAATAACAATTTCCCTATTCTTCACTTAGTCTTCCATTCACCCATCCTTTTCTCTCTCTGTCACTGACTCCATTCTTATTTCCAAGTAGTCATAACCACTTCTGCGATTCTGTTTTTCACTACTATAGTTAAGAAACAGGGACAATTTTCAGCCACGTGTGGTGGCTCACGCCTGTAATCCCAGCACTTTGGGAGGCCAAGGCAGGCAGATCATGAGGTCAGGAGATCGAGACCATCCTGGCTAACACAGTGAAACCCCATCTCTACTAAAAATACAAAAAATTAGCTGGGCATGCTGGCACGCACCTGTAGTCCCAGCTACTTGGGAGGCTGAAGCAGGAGAATCGCCTAAACCTGGGAGATGGAGGTTGCAGTGAGCTGAGATCACGCCACTGCACTCCAGCTTGGGCAACAGAGCCAGACTCCATCTCAAAAATAGTAATAATAATAAAAATAAATAAAAAAGAAACAGGGACGATTTTCAATGGCCCTAGCCTTTCTTCTTCAACCTTCCAGTGCTTTCTTATGTGTTGTTTTTTTGATGCAAGATTGGTATAAAGGTAGGAATAAATTCTTTTTCCCCAGTACCCTAAAGTGCCCTGTATTTAGACAATGCTCAAATGACTTTCTCTTACTCATTTCTGTTGAGGAGAGCTGAATCAGTTAAGAGTGGGTAAGAAGAAAAAAACAAAAGAAATGACAGTAGTAAGGATAACAACCACCAACCATAAAATCTGCCTGAGAACCACTGGCATAAATCCACTTTAGACAATATACACAGAAACTTCTGCTTCCAGCCATGATGGAGTAACAACCACTAGATTTACCTTCCCACCTTAAACAACTACAAAACAAAATATGAAACAACAGTTTTCAGACATCGGATAAAAAGCAGCACAAGACCATAATCCCTGAAAGGAGGAAACAAGGGTTAATTGAACATTTGCTCTAGTTTTCTGTCTAGAGGCAATTCCTAGTCTGCCATGCAGGGAGAGAGAACCCAACCAGAACCTGATGGTCTCCAGGAACTGAGACAAAGTAGGATTTGGGAAGGTTGAGACAGCTAGAATTTGTGGAGAAGAGTACAGGAAGAAAGAATTTCCCAGAGAGAAAGCTCCAGAGATCTGCAGAGGGGTCCCCCTCAAGTCTTTGGTGGAGGGATGATCTACACATTCATGAGAAAACTGGAACTGCATAAAGCAGTATTGGATGGCAGTAGGCCAGACAATTCCCAGTCTCACACAGAACTAGAAGTAAATCCTGTTCCAGTGGATTTATTTCCACCACCTTTCCACCAGCTTCAGCAGAGACCTCATAATCCACAGGGCATCAGGCAGACTCTGAAGAGTGTTGCCTCGTAGTAAGGCCAATTACTCAGAAGTTTTTGAGTGAAACTTGAAGGCTGTTCTACATCCACACCAATAGACATTTGAGAACAAGCTTTGAAAGATCAAACAGAATCCCCGGGCCGGACGTGGTGGCTCACGCCTGTAATCCCAGCACTTTGGGAGGCCAAGGTGGATCACGAGGTCAGGAGATTGAGATCATCCTGGCTAACACAGTAAAACCCCATCTCTATTAAAAATACAAAAAATTAGCCAGGCATGGTGGCAGGCGCCTGTAGTCCCAGCTACTCGGGAGGCTGAGGCAGGAGAATGGTGTGAACCCGGGAGGTAGAGTGTGTAGCGAGCCAAGATCGCACCACTGTGCTCCAGCCTGGGCAACAGAGCGAGACTCCGACTCAAAAAAAAAAAAAAACCCAAAAAACAAACAAAAAAGAAAGATCAAACAGAATCTAACTTGACTGCATCCCAGAATAACCTCGTCTCTAGTAAAAAAATGAGCTGGGTGTGGTAGCACATACCTGTAGTCCCAGCTACTTGGGATGCTGATGCAGGAAGGTTACCTGAATCCAAGAGTTTGAGGTTGCAGTGAGCTGGGATTGTACCACTACACTTGAGCCTGGGCAACAGAGTAAGACCCTGTCTCAAATCACCACCACCACCACCACCACCACAAAATATGTAGAAAATATAAAGATGATGGGTGAAAGCAGCAGAAAAGCACACTTAAAAATCTATTGTAGGCTGGGCGCGGTGGCTCAAGCCTGTAATCCCAGCACTTTGGGAGGCCGAGACGGGCGGATCACGAGGTCAGGAGATCGAGACCATCCTGGCTAACACGGTGAAACCCCGTCTCTACTAAAAATACAAAAACTAGCCGGGCGAGGTGGCGGGCGCCTGTAGTCCCAGCTACTTGGGAGGCTGAGGCAGGAGAATGGCGTAAACCCGGGAGGCGGAGCTTGCAGTGAGCTGAGATCCGGCCACTGTACTCCAGCCTGGGTGACAGAGCGAGACTCCGTCTCAAAAAAAAAAAAAAAAAAAAAAAAAAAAAAATCTATTGTAAATATGCTCTATATTGACTGGGTGCAATAGCTTGTGCCTGTAACCCCAGTACATTGGGAGACCGAAGTGGGAGGATTGCTTGAGCTCAGGAGTTTGAGACCAGCCTGGGCAACACTGAAAAAAAAAAAAAAAAGATCTTAAGATTTTGATTTTCTTTTTTTCTTTTTTTTTTTTTTTTTTGAGATGGAGTCTCGCTCTGTCGCCCAGGCTGGAGTGCAGTGGCCGGATCTCAGCTCACTGCAAGCTCCGCCTCCCGGGTTTTACGCCATTCTCCTGCCTCAGCCTCCCGAGTAGCTGGGACTACAGGCGCCCGCCACCTCGCCCGGCTAGTTTTTTGTATTTTTTAGTAGAGACGGGGTTTCACCGTGTTAGCCAGGATGGTCTTGCTGACCTCGTGATCCGCCCTCCTCGGCCTCCCAAAGTGCTGGGATTACAGGCTTGAGCCACCGCGCCCGGCCAAGATTTTGATTTTCTTTGTGTTAAGTATGGATAAACTATTGTTGGGAATTCAAGAGAAAGTGAACAGCTCCGTTATCTAATAGATCTCAAGTTTTCAAGTCCTGGTCTGTAACAACCAAAAGGCAGTCTCACCTTAAGTATATCAGTAGATTTTATGCACAACACACCACATTTAAATGCTGTAATACAGGGTTCATGGGATAAATAGGAGACTGACTGATGGCAGATTTACTTACTTCAACCATTCCTTGATGGGGTCAAGAGAGGCTACAGGAATGGCATTGATCATGGTCACTTTCTTGCTGTAGTCCTTGTAGACAATCACCATATCAAAGTTCTTCAGGTGAAACTGGACCCGCTCAAAGTGAATCAGCTCTACTTCATCCAATGTCACCACAAAAGGTGGCTGTCAGGGAGAAACTGAAACATTAGCATATAAATATTTTCCCCAAAGCAATAATATTTCAAGTAAGTTTCATGATCTAAATCACTACATAAAAGATAAGTAAGCTGTTTTTTGGGTTTTATTGAAAGACTGAAGCAGTACAACATACTGAAGCCACAGAAAAACGATCTGCAAGATCAAAAATCATCCCTCAAGGAGAATAAACTCAAGGAAACTATGTGAAAAACTATTTAAATAGACATTATCTTAAAAAAAGAAAGGGGGAAAAAAAAAGAGGTTCTTGCTTTGTTGCCCAGACTGGTCTTGAGTTCCTGGCCTCAAGTGTTCCTCCCACTTTGGCCTCTCAAAGTGCTGGGATTACAGGGGTGAGCCATCATGTCTGCCCTAAAGAGACTTTAAATAAAAGTATCATTTGTTCAATGAGTTTTAAGTCTAAGTAAATATCAAAAATGAAAATCACAATAATTAGGATAAAGAACACCTATCCTCCTTTATTTTCTCTAACAATGTTTTTACAAAAAAAGGGTAAGAAACACTCACCCATTCCGTAGCATTTACCAGCGCACTACTAGTGGGCTGAAGGAGGCAGGTACTCCTATAGGGAGCTCCGTTAAATCTGGAAGAGAGAAACTTTTGAGACTGAGCTCATCACAAGAGAGACTGCTGCTGCCACAACAGACAAACTTCTTCCCTCTCCCGATTCCAAATAGCTCCAGCATACTCACTGGAGACTCATCTCCAGAGGAAGCCTCTTAGAGAGTTAGCCACTCACCTAAACCCTTAAACAATTTCAAGAAGAAACGGATGTCTCAAAGATTATTAGTCATAGGAAAAAAGGATATGACATGTTAAATTATTATTAAAGGAAGAACAATTTATTGTACTGAAAGGCAGACCAGTGAAACTTCAGACCAAAAAGAAGATGAGATATGTTACCCCAAGTCCCTAAAAGGCACTTCAAATTCCAGTTCCTCCTTAGTTAGAGCCTCTACTTTCTCAATGAAATTTTTAAAGGCTGTTTTCAGTTTGTGCCTCATTTCTCGTTCCATCTGTAGAAAAAAAAAAATCAAATATAGCCATCACATTTGTTAATAGTACCTCCCCTCAAAAAGTCTGAAGTGCTTTTGTGCTTAAAAAAAAAATTTCAGGCCGGGCGCGGTGGCTCAAGCCTGTAATCCCAGCACTTTGGGAGGCCGAGACGGGCGGATCACGAGGTCAAGAGATCGAGACCATCCTGGCTAACACAGTGAAACCCCGTCTCTACTAAAAATACAAAAACTAGCCAGGCGAGGTGGTGGGCGCCTGTAGTCCCAGCTACTCGGGAGGCTGAGGCAGGAGAATGGCGTAAACCCGGGAGGCGGAGCTTGCAGTGAGCTGAGATCCGGCCACTGCACTCCAGCCTGGGCGACAGAGCGAGACTCCGCCTCAAAAAAAAAAAAAAAAAAAAAAAAATTTCAGCTTTTTTTTTTTTTGAGACGGAGTCT
The DNA here is from genome assembly GCF_009764315.1 of Trachypithecus francoisi. Taxonomy (NCBI): domain Eukaryota; kingdom Metazoa; phylum Chordata; class Mammalia; order Primates; family Cercopithecidae; genus Trachypithecus; species Trachypithecus francoisi. Next base: position 84,904,207 of record NW_022681468.1, on the reverse strand, counting down.
CGCTCTGTCACCCAAGCAGGAGTGCACTGGCCGGATCTCAGCTCACTGCAAGCTCTGTCTCCTGGGTTCACGCCATTCTCCTGCCTCAGCCTCCCGAGTAGCTGGGACTACAGGCGCCCGCCACCTCACCCGGCTAGTTTTTTGTATTTTTTAGTAGAGACGGGGTTTCACCATGTTAGCCAGGATGGTCTCGATCTCCTGAACTTGTGATCCACCCGCCTCGGCCTCCCAAAGTGCTGGGATTACAGGCTTGAGCCACCGTGCCGGGCCAAATTTCAGCTTTTAAGTTCAGGAGTACATGTGCAGGATGGGCAGGTTTGTTACACAGGTAAACATATGCCATGGTGGTTTGCTGCACATATCATCCCTGAAGTGCTTCTGTAATCCTTCATTCTCAACTATGAAACTAACATGTACATATACCTTATTTAAGGCCACCATGCCATTAACTGTCAAGCTGAGTCTGCAACCTAAGCCTAAACTATTGTAATACATCATCTCAGCAGATACTTGAGTTGTTCTGCACAGATTCAGGGTTGTTTATTTATTTTTTGAGATGGAGTCTCACTCTGTCGCCCAGGCTGGAGTGCAGTGATGCTATCTCGGCTCACTGAAACCTCTGCCTCTTGGGTTCAAGTGATTATCCTGCCTCAGCCTCCCGACTAGCTGGGACTACAGGTGCGCACCACCACACCTAGCTAATTTTTATATTTTTAGTAGAGACGGGATTTCACCACGTTGGCCAGGCTGTCCTTGAACTCCTGACCCTCAGGTGATTCGCCCATGTTGGCCTCCCAAAGTGCTGGGATTACAGATGTGAGTCACTGCATCGGCCCAGGTTGTTTACAAAATACAATCCCTGAGCTTGGATTTGGCCTCATCCTCCCTATCCTGCAAATACAATACTAAACTTCACAAACCTGCTCAGCATAGAGGTCATCTCGGTCATGCATATGCTGATGTTTCCCCAAGTCCGTGGTTATCTCTCCCACTTCTGTGTAGAACTGCACATCCGTGTGCCGCTTCTTCCCAAACATGATGGCATTCTGTTGGCATAAAACAGCAAGAAGACAGAAATCAGAAACACAAAGGTACCTGTGATGGAAATGGCAGTGATCCAAACTTGGGCCTCCACAGCATGCATGCAAAAATAATTAAACCATCCCTGGTGTTATCATAAATAATGATGCTTGGGAATGTGAAACAGTGTACATTTGAAAAAGTGCTGTGCTCCTACTTACTATAGGAACTTTGGAAATTATGTTGCTAACAAATCTTATCTAAAGCAAAACCTTTTTATTTTAGAAAAAGAAATCTGGAGATCTTGTATGTTTTGCTGGCCATTATATAACACACCAAAGGAACAATCATGCTTATGAGCACCTTCTAGATGCCAGGCCTTGTGGCCTTGAGAGGCATTATTTTATTTAATCCTCTTAATGTTCTTATGTGAAAGGTGATTTTTTCATCACTATTTTCTAGGAAAGAAGCTGGGCGAAATGAAGTGTCTTGCCCCAGAGCTCAGTTAGTTATGTAGAAAGGTGTACCTTGAGGTGAAAGTGCAAGACAATAATCATTTCTCCATCGCAGGGCTGGAACAAAGCATGCTTAATATTATTGTACAAAATATCCACCTTGTCTCCTCGAACAGATGTGAAGCGGAAGCCTGGAGAAAAGAATGAAGAAATGTCAAGCAGTATAATTAGGTTAGGCCAAAAGGCACTGCAACTCTTCTGGCTGATTTGCACAGGGTCAGAGGAAACACAACAACTGTACAGAGCTTTCCTTTCCTTCTGGTCACACAGCAGTAAAGGAGATTCCTCCCAGCATTTCCTTGTCATACTTGATTAACACCATGCTCTAATCAACTGAGCTAACCGCCGATGGCTCTTTGTCAAACTTTATTATCTGATCTGTCATTCCTACAAATGTGCCCCCGAAGACAAAGCCTAGGTATAGGAGAGATCATCAATACCATTGACATGGGCCTCCAGTGAGCCTTGCATCCTCTTTTGGGCAATATTTGGGCGAATGTACAGATCTTTCAGTTTGGGATTACTCCGGTTTAGATTGATCACCAGTGAGTCTTGTTTTACAATGCCCTAAGCAAGAAGAAAATTAATGTGATTTGTCACATATCCTTACAAGTCTCCAAAAAATACATGTCCTTCTTTGTGTGAGAATGTTTTGTCTGTGTTCAGGCTCACCTCCTTCTCTTTCTCTTCAGCTTCTCGAGTTTTATAACGTTTCTGTACTTCTTTAATAATTCTGAAAGCATTCTGAAGGTTCAAGGCTGGTACTGTCTGTTCTCCGGGTGCCTTAATATTTGATGCTCGGTATGTACTGTAGAAAAGCAGCAGCATTTATAGTCATTTATTTTTCAGGCCAGGGAAATTGTACTGATTTACTTTATCTTACAGCCAGCTTAATCTCTACTTTTTTTTTTTTGAGACAGGGTCTGGCTCTGTCACCCAAGCTGGAATGCAGTGGCCCGATCTTAGCTCACTGTAACCTTCACCTCTTGGGTTCAAGCCATCCTCCCACCTCAACCTTCCAAGTACCTGGGATTACAGGCACACACCACTATGCCCAGCTTTTTTTTTTTTAGCAGATACAGGGTTTTGCCATGTTGACCAGGCTGGTTTCGAACTCCTGGCCTCATGTAATCCGCCTGCCTCTGCCTCCCAAAGTGCTGGGATTACAGGTGTGAGCCACCATGCATGCCCATTCCTTCTTTTTCTTAAATGGAGTATATTACAAACAGCTAGTTCACTGAAGTGGGGGAAATCACATTTTCATTTTTCAAATCTGGCATAACATCCCCAAATTATTCCACTTCACATCATGAAATCACAGAATCCAATGTGGCACCAATTTTCTTGAGGATTCAACTGTAAAATATGTTTATTATTTTTAACACTTATTTGCATAATAATAATTTTTTCTGAGATAAGGTCTTGTTCTGTCGCTCAGGCTGGATGGAGTATAGGCAAGATCAGGGCTTACTGCAGCCTCAACCTCCCAGGCTCAAGGGATCCTCCCACCTCAGCTTCCAGAGTAGCTGGGTGACGGGCGCACACCACCACGCCTGGTTAATTTTTTGTTTTTTAGTAGAGACAAGGTCTCACTATATTACCCAGGCTCAAAGTATGTTTAGTAAATATACAATATCTTCAAGAAGATTCTAAACTGGGATCCATTCTGAAAATAGTACAAAGTCAAGAAGGCAATCTGAAATAAGTCCCAATGAGGAAGGCTTTGACGTTTACTAGGTAGGGAAAATGCAGCACAGAGAATGAAATGTTTCTGAGAGTACCACTGCAGACAAGATGAATCTGGGTATGACTATTTTCTTGGGGACTCACATTTCCTTGACAAAAGTCGCTTCAGGGTTAGGAAAGATGTTGCCTTCATTCCTGCCCAGAGCACTGCCTGGGCAATAAAAGTTGATTCGCAAGTAAGTATAATCTCCTTCCACGGACATACTTATATTCTGTTCAAAGGAAAAGCATAAAAAGTAAACAGATTTCTTTCCTAGAGATTAGTAATTATAGCAATGTTAAAATTAAGTTAGGAGTTAAAAGTTGACTGCTCTTAACCTTAATCTAAATCTAATCAACTTACACATATCTTTTTTTTTTTTTGGAGACGGAGTCTCGCTCTGTCGCCCAGGCTGGAGTGCAGTGGCCGGATCTCAGCTCACTGCAAGCTCCGCCTCCCGGGTTTACGCCATTCTCCTGCCTCAGCCTCCGGAGTAGCTGGGACTACAGGCGCCCGCCACCTCGCCGGCTAGTTTTTGTATTTTTTTTTTAGTAGAGACGGGGTTTCACCGTGTTAGCCAGGATGGTCTCGATCTCCTGACCTCGTGATCCGCCCGTCTCGGCCTCCCAAAGTGCTGGGATTACAGGCTTGAGCCACACATATCTTTTTAATAACGAAGTATCTTTTCCCCCCAAAAATCTCTGAATTCTCAAAGTACCTTGTACCATGAATACAATAACAAGCTAAACAATGCTTAAATGAAGTTGAAAAAAAGATAGGCAAATTATGTTTCCAGACTAGTTTAGCTTTCCACTAAGTGAAAAAAACTGGAAGAGGAAGGAGAATGAAGGACAAGAGGGATGTCAGTAAAGTGAACAGAGTCTGAAGGAGTGGGAGACATGATGAATGCAGATTATTTATGGCAAATACAACTACTATTTTAAGAAACAGTTTGGATGAAACCTGATGCATTGAATGTTAGTACCTTGATTGTGGCAATGTGAAAAGGTGTTGCAATGCCAAACACGGGCATTATTACAGTCTCATATTTCTTATCGATGTAGATCTTCATTTCCCGAATATGTGGTTCCTTAGGCATCAGAGATGGGTTTTTATAGGACACATTAGATTTGCGAGCTCTGGAGTGGGATAAAAAACAACTGAGAAATTTCTGCAGTCACACAGAACCCTCAGATAATCTCACTGCTCAATGAAAACTCTCACTTCTGAATCTGCTGTTCTCCCTTTTGTTCAGTCAGTCGTCTCTTTGCCTCTTCATTGAGTTGAGCTGCTAGTTCTTTTTGATGTGCTCTTCGCTTCTCTTCTGCAGTCATTTCATTCTGGTGAATGGAAAATCCAATTTATCACAACATGTGAGCCATATGATAGGTGAGATCAACGTAATTCAAAACAGTAAACTTACTCTTGTTCTTTCTGTAAGTAATGCTGCCCGAGAACCTCTTCCCAAAAGGTCCTCTGCCTCATCTTTCTCCTCCTCCTCTTCTTCCTCATCTTCATTCTATGGAAAAAGTCATAATCAAAAAATGAAATTTTAATGATTTTAGCCAATATTATTTAACTTCTTTATATCCTAAACTTCCTATACTACTTATCTATCTTCTTCCTACCTTTAGGAAAATCCCCACATTCTTCACTTTCTTCTTCACAGAAGTGAGAACAGTAGCTGGGCCATCCTAGAATTAAAAGGAGAATGAAGACACGTAATTTAAAAGAGGCAATTTCATTTTCTAACCTAGTAAATGGCTGGGCAATGCTTTGAATCTTTTGGACACTAAAATGTTTGACAATGGAATAAATACAGTTTTTATCCTTCTAACTTCTAACGTCTTGTCAGGAGCTACAATTTGTTTTTTCTTTTTTTTTTTTGAGCTGAGTTTCACTCTTGTCAACCAGGCTGGAGTGCAGTGGCGTGATCTCACCTCACTGCAACCTGCACCTCCCGGGTTCAAGCAATTCTCCTGCCTCAGCCTCCTGAGTAGCTGGAATTACAGACGCGTACCACCATGCCTGGCTAATTTTTGTATTTTTAGTAGAGCTGGGGATTCACCATGTTGGTCAGGCTGGTCTCAAACTCCTGACCTCAGGTGATCCACCTACCTCGCCTCTGGAAGTGCTGGGATTACATGTGTGAGCCACTGCACCTGGCCAGAAGCTATCATTTGGGAGGCAACATTGGGTAATCGTTAATACAGGTTTGATTTGAAGGCTGGCTCAGTTGCTTTCTAGCTCAGTGACATTTGGCAAGTTATTTACTTAAACTTGTCTGTGCCTTCAATTTATTAAGTAAATGGAGGTAATAAGAGTATCTACTTCACAAGGTACTATTTCAATGAATTAATGTAAACTGCTTAACTTACAATAAAAACACTGAACTACCTGTGCTCATTATTATTAAAAATCAGTTCCTGCTGAGGGAAAGAAGTCAGTCACAAAAGACCACACAGGGTATGACTGAATTCATATCAACTGCCCAGATATTTAGCAAATCCTTAGAGAGAACGTAGTTTAGTCACTGCCTAGGCCTGAAGAACCAGTAGGGGAAGGGAAGGAGGACAGGGAGTGACTGCTAATAGATTCAGGGTTTTTCCTAAGGTGATGAAAATATTTTCAAATTAGATTGTAGTGATGGTTACACAAATGTGAATATACAAAAAATCACTAAATTGTACATATTAAGTCAGTGAATTGTACAGTATGTGAATTGTAGCTCAATAAAGCTGTTTTTAAAAAGAAAAAAATTATCAGTTTCATTATTAGTATTAGTTCTTGATATTATCATTATCAAGGTTCAAGCCACAATATGACAATATGATTTAATGGTTTAAATCATTCCCTGTACCTGGGCTACAGTCTCTATTCCTAGCTGCATTAGGTTAGGCTGTCACATGGATTATTCCCCTTAGCTAGCATTTAACAAAGCAAGAAAAAAACCACAGAGTCCACAAACGTGCCTCAAAAGTTAACTCATGAAGACTCCAAAGTTTAGAGACAATACACACCTCATCCACAAGCACTGTGTCACCAATAAACAGGGCATAGGTTTTCTCTTCTGGCTTTTTCCCCTCCTTGTTAGTCAGGTCTGAGAATCCTAAATTGATGCTGAAAACCATTCCTAAAACAGCAAAACAAGGATCGGTCTGTGGCTGTGACAATGTGGAGAGGTGTAAGACATATGCCTAAAAGAAGATAAAGCTAAAGGAAATAACTCACAAAAGTATTTTCCTATTGTATGTGAAACTTACCTTTCTTCAGTTTGTATTGATTTTTACTATTGATTACTAGGGAGCCTTCACGGAATTCAATTCCCATCCCAAATCTGAAAAGAAACAGATAAAAATCAGCAAAAGGCTAAAGATCTCTAACATGGATCAAGTATAATATGTTCATTTCAACTTTCACAGTAAGACAGGCAAACATGTTTGAAATGATTTACCCCTGCTGACCGCTCAGCTAGAAAAAAGGATTCAAAGACAGTCTTTGGCCTCTAAATATGCTGTATAATCCCATAGTGAAAAATAATTTCCTAATTGATTATATCAAGCCTTTTAAATTTTAGCGTATTTGCCCACATTTAAACTTTAACCTTCTACCATAAAATCAAGTCAGTAGTATTCCTGTAAACAACATAGAAACTATTAAGGGCTTTATTACTAAGACAGTAATAACCAGATTAAAAGGGGCAATTTAACCAGATTCATAAGACTTGGTATATAGGTATATATTTCCTCTTCTCCATGAGAGAAGTCTAGAAACTATATACCACAGACTAGTTTTCATCTAAAGAGAGTGCCTACATAAAGCTTTGTTTCCAAATATGTCCTTTGTTCCGTAACACATTATTAGATATTTCTAGGTGTTCAGTGATAAAATACATTTGAGAAATATACTGGATTTGAAGGGGTGTCCTGCCCCTCCACACCTGTGGGCGTTTCTCGTTAGGTGGAACGAGAGACTTGAGAAAAGAAATGAGACACAGAGACAAAGTATAGAGAAAGAAACAGTGGGCCCAGGGGACCGGCGCTCAGCATACAGAGGACCCACGCCGGCACCGGTCTCTGAGTTCCCTCAGTATTTATTGATAATTATCTTTACCATCTTAAAGAAAAGGAAGTGATCGAGACCATCCTGGCTAACACGGTGAAACCCCGTCTCTACTAAAAAATACAAAAAACTAGCCGGGCGAGGTAGCGGGCGCCTGTAGTCCCAGCTATTCGGGAGGCTGAGGCAGGAGAATGGCGTAAACCCCGGAGGCGGAGTTTGCAGTGAGCTGAGATCCGGCCACTGCACTCCAGCCCGGGTGACAGAGCGAGACTCCGTCTCAAAAAAAAAAAAAAAAAAAAAAAAAAAAAAAGAAAAGGAAGTGGCAGGATAATAGAATCATTATAGGGAGAAAGTCAGCAGTAAGACATATGAATAAAGTTCTCTGTGACATGAATAAGTTTAAGCAAAAGTGCTGTGCCTTGATATGCATATGTAAACATCTCCATAAAGCTTTTTAGTGCATAAAGAGCAGCATTGCACTAGCAAGTCCCGCCTTTCGCCCTAAGGCGGTTTTCTCCTTTCTCAGTAAACAGAACATACAATCGGGTTTTATATTGAGATGTTCCATTGCTCAGTGATGGGCAGGAGACAGATGCTTTTCTCTATCTCAGCTGCCAAGAGGCCTTCTTTCCTCTTGTACTAGTCCTCCTCAGCACAGACCCTTCACGGGTGTAAGGCTGGGGGGCGATCGGGTCTTTCCCTTCCCAAGAGGCCATATTTCAGACTATCATATGGGGAGAAACCTTGGACAATACCTAGCTTTCCTAGGCAGAGGTCCCTGCGACCTTTGGCAGTGTGCGTGTCCCTGGATACTTGAGATTAAGAGAATGGTGATGACTTTTAACCAGCAAGCTGCCTTCAGGCACTTGTTTAACAAAGCACACCCTGCACAGCCCAAAATCCTTTAAACCTTGAGTCACCACAGCACGTCTCTTGCAAGGACAAGGTTGGGGGTAGGGTTACAGATTAACAGCATCTCAAATACAGAACAAAATGGAGTCTCTTATGTCTACTTCTTTCTATATAGACACAGTAACAGGCTGATCTCTCTTTCTTTTCCCCACAGGATTGAATAAACAAACTCCCCACCAACCCAAAAACAATAATAATTAAAAAAAAAACAGCCAGGCACAGTGGCTCACATCTGTAATCCCAACAATTTGGGAGATCAAGGTGGGAGGACTGCTTGAGCCCAGGAGTTTAAGACCAGCCTGGGCAACATAGCAAGACCTTGTTTCTACAAAAAATATAAAAACGAGTTGGGTGTGGTGGCATGTGCGTTGGTCCCAGTTATTGAGGATGCAGAGATGGGAGGATTGCTGGAGCCCAGAAGATCTAGATGCAGTGAGGCATGACTGCGTCACAGCACTCCAGCCTGGACAAAGTGAGACCCTGTCTCTAAATAAAATATTAGGGTATCTCAGAGTACGTAAGTTGCAAATGTGCATAGAGAGAGGAAATACAGTATGTATTAATATTGCCTAACATCTGTAATTAGATCCTGGAACACCTGTGGGCTGGAACACCACACTGGTCTAGAAAAATCTCTCTTATACACTTGGGAGAACTTAAATCTGTCTCACTTTCTCCGATAACATCATGTGCCTGGCACATAGTATAGTCTGCTAGTCCATAAATGTTGGCTGAATCAATCAATTAGCCTAAAGAAATCAGACTGACCATTGACAGTGTAACTGAAAACTGACTCAAGAATGACAATACACATCATGGCATACCCTAGGTTTTTGGTAATTTTGTTCAGCAGCTCTGGCTTCTGCTTTTTAACCACGTCCATGACAGCGTTATATACGTCACATATCTTCACACCTAATAATAAGACAGAAAGGAGATATTAAAGTATCTTTTAGAAAAAACACTAACATTTTGAAATCAAAATTTACGTCCCCTAAAGCAGTGTTTCTCAAAGTGTGAACTAAACAGTCCACTCACTCTTTTTTTTTTTTTTTTTTTATTTGAGACAGGGTCTCACTCTGTCACCCAGGCTGGAGTGCAGTGGCATGAGTACGGCTCACTGAAGCCCTGACCTCCCAGACTCAATGATCCTCCCACCTCAGCATCCCAAGTAACTGGGACTACAAGCACATGCCACTATGCCCAGCTAATTACTTTTTGTAGAGACATGGTCTGCCATGTTGCCCAGGCTGGTCTCAAACTGGGCTCAAGCAATCCTCCCACCTTGGCCTCCCAAAGTGCAGGAATTATAGGTGTGAATCACTCCACTTGGCCCCCTTCTTTTTTTTTTGAGACAGAGTCTTGCTCTGTTGCCCAGGCTAGAGTGGAGTGCAGTGGCGCGATCTTGCTTCACTGCAAGCTCCGCCTCCCGGGTTCATGCCGTTCTCCTGCCTCAGCCTCCCCAGTAGCTGGGACTACAGGCGCCCACCACCACGCCTGGCTATTTTTTTTTGTATTTTTAGTAGAGATGGGTTTCATCGTGTTAGCCAGGATGGTTCTGACCTCGTGATCCACCTGCCTTGGCTTCCCAAAGTGCTGGGATTATAGGCTTGAGCCACCGCACAAGGCCCCAGCCCCATTCTTAATCATACTATTTGAGAATCGCTGATCCAGGAGGACACTGGAACACCAGTTGGTCTTAATATTAAGAGTTGATAAACGGTATCAGATTAAAGTTATTATACATTTTCAAAAACAGATCCTTGTGGTGAGCCTGTTCTATTTATCACTAAATGGGTGAATTACTGTTATGAGGGCTGTGGCCTTAATTTTTCAGGATCTAGACTATGAATGGGTATGTCAAGCTAAAAAGTAGTCTAGATATGGTGGCCTCAGAGGGATCTTTATCTTCACTAAACTATCTATGGCTATGATTTCCAACAGGACTTCTTAAGACCGACTTAGAGATAATGTGGAAGAATGGTGTCTGGAAGCTCAGTACTCTTCGTATTGTTTTGATGTAGGATTAACATTATATATCCTGTTGGTAGAGACACTAGTTCTCAGAACTTTCTATAACTAAGGAATAGTAATAAGGCCAAGGTATTTTGTGAAGATCTGGACATAGAGGGCCTAACAAGTCAGAGAGGTTTCTATAAACATCAATGTAAACCACAATGATCACTCATGCCTCAAAGAAATGCAGATTCAAGACCTACATGCTAGGATGATTAAACATTTGTAAATCTTATTCTGTTTTTAATATGACAGCCTCAGAGACATAAACATAACACTAATGACATTTCTTTTTTGAGACAAGGTCTCAACTCTATTGCCCAGGCTGAAGTGCAGTGGCGCAAACATGGCTCACTGCCGAGGTATAGTCACAACTCACCGCAGCCTTGACCACTCAGGCTCAAGTGATCCTATCCAACCTCAGTCTCCTGAGTAGCTGGGACCACAGGTGTGCACCACTATGCCCAACTAATTTTTTCATTTTTAATTTCTTACAGAGATGGGGGCCTCATTGTGTTGCCCAGGATGGTCTCGGACTCCTGGATTCAAGCAATCCTCCTGCCTCAGCCTCCCAATGTTGCGATTACAGGTGTGAGCCACAGCTCCTGGCCAATGACATTTTTGTTACGTAATTTCCAAACCTTCTTTTCTAAGGCATCTCACCATGTCTTAATTCCTTCAGCAGCTCTTCTTGAAGCTGGAGTAAAAAGTTGTAATTTTCTTGAATTTCCTGAGAAGGATCAACCATCAAAGTGCGAACAAGGTTGGAGCAGTAAGACTTGAAGCGAATACCCATGGCACAAGTGATAGCCCCAAAATGCATATGATTCTTGTCACTAGAGACCAACAAAGAAAGAAAACATTTCATTACCAAAACTAGCGAAGTCTTTGGTATCAATGGGACACAGTATCAATAATCATTACTTTTCCCTGCCATATCCTAAAGCTGTGGCTGAATAAGGACCTAAACATTTTTTGTGTTTTGTTTTAAATAAACAAACCAGTTTAATAAAGGCTCTGGAGTAAAAGTCAGTGACCAAAACTTTTAGGATAAAAATTCAGTGAGAAAGTGAGTACTGGATTATAAAAATGCAAAAGATATACTGAATTGTATCCATTATAGTCTAACTGTGGGGTTGTAAGGAGTCACTTATCCACTAGTCCTCTATGAATTGTGAGTTGTAGTCAGTCTTAAATATAGATAACAGAGACTGGAAAGGGTAAGTGTGTGAGGGGGCAGGCGAGGATGAAAAGAAGTGGATTACAAGGTACAAACATAAAGTAAGATAGAAGGAATAAATTCAACGTTTGACAGCAGAGTAGGGTGACTATACTTAACAAAAATGTATTGCACCTACGTGGTGGACACCCAAGATAATGACTTGGTGACACTATACATTATGTACTTGTAGCCAAATTTCAATGTACCCCACAAATTTGTAGATTTTAAAAAAAGACAAAATAGGCTAAAGTCAAAGCGCTACATTATGAAGTCTTCATATACTTACCTCACCACACTGAACTTGAGATTATAGTTGCCACCACTCTGAATGATAGGAGGGTAACACATTTCCACAGTAGAAGGGTCTGCCCCAGCAAGGTATTTTTTCTCTTCAATGGCCTTTTCCACAGACTCAGCCAGTTTGCTGTGTCGAACTTTCTGTAAGAGCATCCAGAAATAAAGTAACACTTACTAGAGGGTAGCAAAGCGGGGTATGTGGACACTATGAAGACAAAATATATCCTTGTATAAGGATGATATAAAAAAGGTCTTATGAAATGGTTTATGCACCAGGCAATATATTGGTATGCGGGCAAAACACATTTTGGAGAACAATATGTAGGACCTACAGCTATTCCTAGGATTCTCAAGTAAAATAATGGGTTACCTCAAGAAAACATAATGCAGGCTTACCATTATTTTGAAAGAGAGATGACATAATTACCACCAACTTAAGTGTCAGTCTTAATTTCAAAGGAAGTGAAAGAACACACCAACAGATTTGCATGATAGACTTATTACTGCTTCATTAAAACACTAAAAAGACCCTCTCATCTCCATTTACCTCATCTGCATCAACTATTTCCATGACTCTTTCCTTGAAGAATTTGTTGAAGACTTCAGAAGTGATGCTGGCTGCTTTCTTCATTAGGTTGAGCTCCCCATCCTCCTTTACAGCAATGGTATATGCCACAACTGCACTGATATCTATCTGCAGTCAAAGTGACAAGAGTTTCTAATATGCAAATATAGAATTACAAAATAAATGCATCTCTCCAATTTGAATATTATCAGTGATATTTCTGTTACTTAGCAAACTATTTATCACTGGTTTGCAGAATATTTAAATATTCTCTTCTTGAACTGAATTAAACATTTGAAATAGCTCTTTGCCAGGTCACTGTGTGTATTACAAGAGGTGTTAAACTAATGTACTACTTAAAATGTAAACTGCCCTCTCTAGATGTTTTTGTAAAGGTAGATGGAAGAAAGGCAGGGAAAAGAAATTTTGTTTCCAACTCTAAAGTGGCTGGACTATCTCCTGAAAGTCCCATCTACTGGCTGAAAAGTAAAACTGGCACACTGCTCAAAGGGTATAAAATGTGAACAAACATAGAAGTTTCCCAAAACAAACGTCCTGCACTATCTGTTATGGAAGCCCATCACATTTCTGTCTTCTCAACTCTTGATTTGCTACTTTCCAGTAGTATCTTACTTTGTCAAAGCCTTCTTTGTTGAGGCAGTCATTCCAGCTCTTCATGAACTCTCCAGGGAATTTGTCTTTGCTGAACACTCCAATCTTCTTTCCATTCTTGCTTTCTTTAATGGCTTCAATCATTTTGTCAAAGCTACTCTTATTACTTTCATTCTGTCAGTGTCACAGGGAAGAAAAGGGGTCTGTTAATTAGACACGTATGTTTTACCAGTAACAGGTAGAGGAATATTCTAAACTACGGAAAAAATAAATTCTCCTCCCATCCCCACCTACTTCTTATTTTTAAAGAGACAAGGTCTTGCTCTACTACCCAGGGCAGAGCACAGTGGTGTGATCACAGCTCACTGCAACCTCAAACTCCCAGGTTGAAGCAGTCCTCCTGCCTCAGCCTCCCAAGTAGCTGGGACTACAGGTTCATGCCACCATGCCTGGATAAATTTTTTTTCTGAGACAGACTCTCGCCCTGTTGCCAGGCTGGAGTGCAATGGCGCAGTCTACGCTCACTGAAACCTCAGCCTCCTGGATTCAAGTGACTCTCATGCCTCAGCCTCCCAAGTAGCTGGGATTACAGGTGTATGATAACATGCCCGGCTAACTTTTTATATTTTTAGTAGAGATGGGGCTTTGTTATCTTGCCCAGGCTGTCTTGAACTCCTGACCTCAAGTGATCCACTGCACCCAGCCTTCCTGAATAATTTTTGTGTTTTTTGTAGAGATGGGGTTTTGTCATGTTGCCCAGGCTCACCTGGAACTCCTGCGCTCAAGTGATCTGCTCGCTTTGGCCTCTCAAAGTATTGGGATTACCATGAGCCACCATGCCTGGCCCACCTGTAAGATGCCTTCCCATCTTTTTTTTTTTTCTTTTTGGGAGACGGCGTCTCGCTCTGTTGCCCAGGCTGGAGTGCAGTGGCGCGAACTGTGCTCGCTGCAAGCTCCGCCTCCTGGGTTCACACCATTCTCCCACCTCAGCCTCCAGAGCAGCTGGGACTACAGGCGCCTGCCACCACGCCCGGCTACTTTTTTTTTATTTTTAGTAGAGACGGGGTTTTACTGCATTAGTCAGGATGGTCTCGATCTCCTGACCTCGTAATCCGCCCACCTCGGCCTCCCAAAGTGCTAGAATTACAGGCGTGAGCCACCGCACCTGGCTGATGCCTTCCCATCTTTAAGGAAGATTGTAATACACCAAAAGTGAGCAAAACATTTCTTTAAATATTTTTATATACTCAGGTGAAAGTGCTGCCATAAGTTGACCAGACTATTCCTTTTTTTAAGAGAAGGGGTCTCACATTGCCCAGGCTGGTCTCAAACACCTGGGCTCACTCAAGCAATCCTCCCATCTCAGACTCCTGAGTAGCTGGGACTACAGGTGTGTGCCACCATGCCTGATACAACTATTCTTTTTCTTCAGGAAGTTAAGAAACTCAAACACATAAGTGAACAATATTCTGAGAAAACATCCTATGTTAGGTGGGCAGTATGACAAAAAAAAATCACGTTTGATAAAAACTGGAAATGATTTATATCTAAGTTTCCTTAAGAATATTTAAGGTTTTTTGCTCTAATTAAGGCACACAGAGGAAAACAAACTAAGTGTCCTCAAGAATGGAGACATAAAGTCAGTGTTCACCAGAATTTCACAGCCCATTTGTTTTGCTGCAGTACTGATAGGATTACTGAATTCTTTTCTTCCTAACAATGAAGATGTGACAGAACTTTGTAATTACAACAACAGCCACCTATAATTTCCCCTGCACATTCTTTCAAACTCCTATAAGGCATTTCCGTTCATCCCTTTTGAAGATTCTTCGACATTTATAACACATTATTAATCCCGACCTTTTCTCGTATTAGCAGTGTGATGGCAGGGGCTCCATTAGCATTCTCATTGCCCTTAGTGTTGGCAATCTGTTTCAAGAACTCCACTTTTTTCTTGCTGGCCATAAAGATGATTTTGTCATCACAAAAGACCATGATAGTATCAGTTAGTTCGTAACCAAAGAGCCATGTCTATGGAAAAAGACAACAGTGACAACAGCATTTACAGATAGAAAAATTAATGCACTCATACAGATATATAGAAATACTTATATACAAAAATAACATGTCTGAGATTAACTCCAAGGTAATCAGGCTGGGGAGTCTGCAGTGGACACAAATTAAGCAAGACTGGCCAAGAGCTGACAATTTATCAGAACAGGACAATGGGGTTCAATGTATTATTTTTCTCTACATTTATATGCTTGAACTATCTATAATTAAAACCATCAAATCAGTTGAACAATTTGTGTTTACAGGAACTATATCAATATTTAGCAAAATAGAAATGGTTAAAACAAGGGACAGAGTGATACAGAACCGTTTGTTACTACCTCCTCAATTACCAGTTGCCTACCAATTATTCATTTCTCCTTCTCAAAGAACTGACATTTTTAACTGGGGATACTGTCCAGCATGAAAACTCTTATTTCCCATCCTTCCTTTCAGGTAAGTATGGTCATTAAGATCAAATTTTGGCCAATAAATGGAAGTACTGTGTGCAGCTTCAGCAAAGTCTTCTTAAAAGAAAAGGTGGCCTCCCATTTTCTTCCCTGTCTCTATCTTTTTGCTTGGAATGTAGATGAAACACCTGGAGTTCTAGAAGCCATTCTGTACCATGTGCAAGAGGGCTATGTTCTTTGGGTGGCAGAACAGAGAACTGGAAAAAGCCTGGGTCCCTGAAGACTGTACATAAGGAAAAGAATATTTTGTTTAACTCGCTGTTACTTCGGTTTTTGTGTTATAGCAGCTAAATCCATATTAATTGATACTAATACTTCTTTTTCCTTATGTCCTAAACCACTGCTAAATCCAATTGAACTTTATGTGATGGTGAAAATACCATTTATTTGCTCTGTCCAATATGGTAGCCACTACCGAATACCAGAAACAGCTGATGAAGACTTGAGAAATTGAAATTTTTTAAAATAAGAGACAGGGTCTCACTGAGTTGCCCAGGCTGGAGTGCAATGGTACAATCTTGGCTTACTGCAACCTCTATCTCCTGGGCTCTTGCCATCCCCCGATCTCAGACTCCTGAGTAGCTGGGACTATAGGTGCGCGCACCCCCATACCTGGTTAATTTTTTTGTATTTCTTGTAAAGACAAGGTTTTGCCATGTTGCCCAGGCTGGTCTTGAACTCCTGGGCTCAAGTAATCCACCTACCTCGGCCTCCCAAAGTGCTGGAATCACAGGCATGATCCACCGCACCCAGCCAGGAATTTAATTTTTAATGTGGCTACCATACTGAACAGTGAAGTACATAATCCAACAACTCTAAGGGCTAAAAATTGCTGTAAATCTCTCACCTGTAAGGCAGTTGATTTGGCATAAACAATTTCTTCATCAACACCCACGGATACAACAATGGCATCAACGTTGGCATACTCATCTTCTCCTTTCTGAAAAGAGTGGGTAATTGTCACTTAATTTTCACACTAGCAAAACAGGAATACAGACTTCAATATTTACCTAGGATATGCATAATCTTTTCCTGATAGAAATGTCAAGTTTAAGGTACATGCCTGCTTGGCAGTCTTACAGCTATTTTATTTTTTGTTTTTACAGTACTTATTAATTGTTGATAAATAACAAGAGAAATTATTCCTTAGTCCCCAGATCTATGCTTCATAGTTCAGGAATACAGATCAGTGACAAATGTCCTATGTAATTTAAAGACATATTTTATTTTTTTAAATTTTATTATTTATTTATTTTTGAGATGGAGTTTCACTCTTGTTGCCCAGGCTGGAGTGCAATGGTGCAATCTCGGCTCACCGCAACCTCCGCCTCCTGGGTTCAAGCAATTCTCCTGCCTCAGCCTCCCCAGTAGCTGGGATTACAGGTGCCCGCCAACACGCCAGGCTAATTTTTTGTATTTTTAGTAGAGACAGGATTTTATTACGTTGGCCAGGCTGGTCCTGAACTCCCGACTTCAGGTGATCCACACGCTTTGGCCTCCCAAAGTGCTGGAATTACAGGCATAAGCCACTGTGCCTGGCCCAAAGTAATTTTTTATATTCTAAAATCATCTTGCACTCTCAGACACAGGCCACCTTCATCTCAGAATCTTTCAAGGAGTTATAATTTATGCAGAAATCTATATATGCCTTCTTTTTTGGTTCAGTCACAGCAGTCTTAATAAAGAGATGTAACCCCGTGGTAAAATGAACACTTCAACAACATGAAATCACAGATGCCTGGCCAGAAGGCCACATATCTGAGGTTTCATGACAGCACTGGAAGCCATGGTAGTTTTCATCCTTACAGTTTTTGTCAGCCTCAACACCAATGTTCTTCCTGGCTGATGGAGAAATGGCAGTTCTTTATTTTTTTAAAAAGCTTTAAGATAGAATTCACATAAAATTCTAAAGTATACAATGTAATGATTTTTAGGAGAATTATGCAACCATCACAATTTTGGAACATTTTAATCTCTCCAAAAACAAACGCTGTGTCCTTCAGCACAATCATTCCCCAATTCCCCCACCTCCATCTCAGCCCTAGACAACCACTAATCTGTCTCTATGGATTTGTCTACTCTGGACAATTCATATACATGGAATCAAATAAAATGCGGCCTTTGTGTCTGGCTTCTTTCACTTGTTTTCAAGGTTCATCTGTGTTGTGGCCCGCATCAATACTTCATTCCTTCTACTGCTGAATATTTCATTCTGTAGATATACCACATTTTATCTATCCATTCATCAGTTGCAGGACACTTCCTCAGCCTCCCAAGTAGCTGGGACTACAGGTATGCACCACCATGACCAGCTTTTTTAGTAGAGATATTTTTATGTTTTAGTAGAGACAGGGGTTTCGTCATGTTGGCCAGGCTGGTCTCGAACTCCTGACCTCAAGTGATCTGCCCCCACCTGGCCTCCTGAAGTGCTGGGATTACAGGCACGAGCCACCATGCCCGGCCCTCACTGTAGTTTTGATTTGCATTTCTCTAATGGCTAATGATGTTGAGCATCATTTCATATGTTCACTGACAATTTGTATACATCTTGGAGAAACACCTGTTCAGATCCTCTGCCATTTTGTAGCTGAGTTACTGCTTTATTATTGAGCTGTAAGAGTTTTTATATTCTAGATACAAGTCCTTTATCAGGATCTGCAGACATTTTCTCCTATTCTGTGCATTTTATTTTCACTTTCTTGATGGTATCCTTTGAAGCACCAAAGTTTCTAATTTTGAAGTAGTACAATTTATCTATTTTCTTTTTTATTTCGGAGTCAGAGTCTCACTCCATTCCCCAGGCTGGAGTGCACTTGCACGATCTCGGCTCACTGCAACCTCCGCCTCCTGGGTTCAAGCAATTCTCATGCTTCAGCATCCCAAATAGTTGGGACTCTAGGCAGCTGCCACCATGCCTGGCTAATTTTTGTATTTTTAGTAGAGATGAGGTTTTGCCATGTTGGCCAGGCTGGTCTTGAACTCCTAACTCAGAGTGATCTGCCTGCCTTGGCCTCCCATAATGCTAGAATCACAGGTGTGAGCCACTGTTCCTGGCCTATCTATTTTCTTGTGCTTTTGGTGTCATATCTAAGAAAGTTCTGCCTAATTCAAGGTCACTCAGATTTACTTCATACTTCTTCTACAAGGGTTTCATAGCTTTAGCTGTCACAGTTAGGTCTATGATTTGTTTTCAATTAATTTTTTTGTATGGTCTGTGGACTAACCCAACTTCCTTCTTTTACATTGAATATCTAGTTGTTACACCATCTGTTGAAAAGACTATTCATTTCTCACTGAATTGTCTTGACATCCCTGTCAAAAATAAAATGACCATAAATGTGAGGATTTATTTCTGAATTTTCAGGTTTATTCCACTCTTCTATATGCCTATCCTTATGCCAGTACCATGATGTTTTGATTACTATAGCTTTGTAGTAAGTTTTGACATCAAGACGTGTGAGTTCTCCAACCATCTGATACTCTTCAATAGCTCTATAAAGCCAAAAGACTGGTCATTCTGGGTTATAATTCTGACTTCCCCTATAAGGTCAAGATAAATGCATACATAAGACTCTTCCACATTTTTGGGCTTCTGCTTGTCAATAAGGATATATGACAGCAACTGAGTGTTCTGTTGTATTTCTCTACCACGACAAAATATATTATGCAAAGAAGTCACTACCCAGAAATTATATGCCTTTCCCCATTGACTTCAGTAAGAAATGTTTTCCTTCAGCTTGGTAAGAAGTTTTATCACTAGTTTTCACTGATAGTGAAATATTAATTGTAGTTAAAACTGCTACTCCCTTTGTATGAATCAAGGTAGTAGCACCAAACTACTTCTCTATTACCACACACTCAGGAAAAAAGGCCAGTTTCACTTAAGAATGTCCTTGATGAAGTAAAAATGATTACCATTATACAATCTCAACCCTTGCATCTGTCTTTTAATATTCAACGTAAAGAAATAAGAAATATAAATAAAGCACTTCTGTGTGCAGTGAATTTATGATGGTTGGCTCAAGGAAAAGCACTTGGATACGTACTTCAGTAGCAAACTAAACTAGCCATTTGAAGAGTTGGATTAGCCGGGCATGGTAGTAGGTACCTGTAATCCCAGCTACTCGGGAGGCTGAGGAAGAATTTCTTGAACTTGGGAGGCGGAGGTTGCAGGAAGCTGAGATTGCGTTACTGCACTCCAGCCTGGGTGACAGAGTGAGACTCTGTCTCAAAAAAAGAAAAAAAAAAAAGATAAATGAGCAGATTTAACCCAAGAGGTCTAAACCTTACCGAACAGGAATTTCAGAAACAAAAGACATCACTAAGGAAATGCAGGGACTAAAATAATCAAATAATGCACCCTAGGACTGAAGAATGTGAGCTTGAGACTAAAAGGATTTCCCCAAAAGAGACATATCAAAGCACATTGCTGTGCAATTTCAAAACAGAAGGGATGATTCTAAATTTCAGAGAGAAAGGCTATGTATGTATACTGGAAATAGAATCATATCGGCCTTCTCAAAAGTAACACTGAAAGCTCTGAAGCCAAATGGCTTCAAAATTCTGAGCAGAAAATGATTTTCAACACAGAATTTTATACCTACTACATTAACAAAGCCAATAGAGTTCACTTTGGTTAATTATATTATTAACCAAAAATGAGGACAGACTAACACTTTAAAGACATGCAATGACTAAAGACATTTATATTCTATGCATCCTTTTTTTTTTGCATGGGGTTACACTGGAGCTAGTGGTGAGCTTATTTATTTATTCTTCTTTTGAGACACAGTCTCACTCTGTTGCCCAGGCTGGAGGGCAATGGCACGATTTCAGCTCACTGCGGCCTCTGCCTCCTGGGTTCAAGAGATTCTCGTGCCTCAGCCTCCTAAGTAGCTAGGATTACAGGAATGTGCCACCATGCCCGGTTAATTTCTGTATTTTTAGTAGAGATGGGGTTTTGCCATGTCGGCCAGGCTGGTCTTGAGCTCCTGGCCTCAAGTCATCTGCCCACCTCGGCCTCCCAAAATGCTGATATTACAGGCGTGAACGAACCACTGCACCTGGCCCATTTTTTCTTAGGAAGTTCTTAGAGAAAATATGCTAAACAAAAAACAAAGCAGAGGCTCTTGGGATATAGGGGACCCAATACTAGAAAGTCCTGAGGTTCAACAGGCCTAAAGAGTAACCTGTACAGATGGAGCAGGATAATGTGGGGGGTAGAAGTAGGGAGTGAGGTTGCTTAAAAAGAAACAGAGTAAAATCCGATGAGTGTGAGAAATTTGGAATAAAAGATTGGTAATACTATGATAGACCTGTTGGAGAAAATTAAGGCTAGGGAGATTTTTTTTTAAAGGAGAAAAACTGAGGAAATCATTAATGCCAGGAAAAATAAAAAACTGTAAAAAAAAAAAAAAAAAAAAAGAAAGTCAATCATACTTTTTTTTTTTATTTTTTTATTTTTTTGAGATGGAGTCTCGCTCTGTCGCCCAGGCTGGAGTGCAGTGGCCGGATCTCGGCTCACTGCAAGCTCCGCCTCCCGGGTTCACACCATTCTCCTGCCTCAGCCTCCCGAGTAGCTGGGACTACAGGCACCGCCACCTCGCCCGGCTAGTTTTTTTTTGTATTTTTTAGTAGAGACGGGGTTTCACCGTGTTAGCCAGGATGGTCTCGATCTCCTGACCTCGTGATCCGCCCGTCTCGGCCTCCCAAAGTGCTGGGATTACAGGCTTGAGCCACCGCGCCCGGCCAAATCATACTTTATTACTTCACCCAGCAATGAAAACATTTATATGAACATAAACAATGTAAATAGTAACTACTGATTTTACTAAAACTTGTGGGGAAAAGTTATTAAGAAGGACTGATGTGTGATAAAGCAAGTATAACAAAATGTTAACTGTGTGGGTGGTGGGTATATAGGGTGTACTTAAAACTCAACTTGTCTGTCTTTAAAATTTTTCGTATCAATGTGTCAGGAGAAAAATGTTAAGGTATTAGGAGACAGGGAAGTTGGAATGAGTGTGATGATACAAAGAAGTTAAATTCAGATCTACTATAAGTTAATAACGGTTAAAAATCCACAAATCAAGAAACAGTAGTATACACAGATATTATTTAGAAATATGAAAGAAACAAAAAACTCTAAGTGGTTGCCTCTGGGACAGGTGACTTTTTGTTTTAAGGCTTTTATTAGAACTATGATTTTTAAAAAACTGTATTACTGATTAAAATAATTTTTAAAGTGAGAGTTAAATAAAATATAAAACAGATGGCAAAGAATCTGCAAAAATTGTGAAGGTGGTATCTGGATGACAAAAGTTGGAGAAATAGAGCAGCAGAAGAACAATTATCTTCCTTTGAACCAAATGGGATACTGCCTTAAAAAAAGAAAATATTTTTGCAGTCTGGTTATAGCTAAATACCCATATAATCAGTTACCACTGTTCACTGAGTGACTACTACATGCCAGGCACTGTAGTTGTTAACAGGGATAAAAAGTAAATACAAAAGTAGAGATCTAGGGCTGGGTGTGGAGGCTCACACCTGTAATCCCAACACTTTGGGAGGCTGAGGCGGGTGGATTGCTTGAGGCCAGGAGTTAAGAGACTAGCCTGACCAATATGGTGAAATTCCATCTCTACTAAAAATACAACAATTAGCCGACCATGGTGGCACACACCTGTAATCTCAACTACTCAGGAGGCTGAGACATGAGAATCACTTGAACCCGGGAGGCAGAGGTTGCAGTGAGCTGAGAATGCATCACTGCATTCCAGCCTTGGTGACACAGTGAGACTGTCTCAAAAAAAAAAAAAAAGTAGAGAACTAGATTATAAAAGCTGAGTAAGCAACATTTAAAAAAAAATCTCAATCCATTTGGGCATTTATTTCCATCTAACCCTCTTTACTCAGCATTATTAAAAAGTTTCTTGGCCAGGTGCAGTGACTTTACACCTGTATTCTTGGCACTTTGGGATGCGGAGGTAGGCAGATCGCTTGAACCCATGAGTTTGAGACCAGCCTGGGACAACATGGTGGAACCCTGTCTCCATAAAAAATTAAAAAAAAAAAAAAAAAGCCAACTGTTGTGGCTTGCACCTGTGGTCCTAGCTACTCAGGAGGCTGAGATGGAAGACCACCTGAGGCTGGGTTGGTTGAGGCTGCAGTGAGCCGTTACTGTGCCATGGCAATCCAGCCTCAGCCAGAGTGAAACTCTTAAAAATAAAAACAAAAACAAACAAAAAAACCTCTCTATCCCACTCCAGAGATAAAGGAGCTGTTAAGAGGTGAGTGTGAGTGAAAGTAATCCTCCGCGGGACTGAAATAACAGGAAATGCCTATACAGCTAGCTCTCCTTATCTGTGGATTCAACTGTGTACTGAAAATTAAAATGGCCAAACATTTTTCTATGTCATTACCCCCTAAAAACTAAGTATAACTATTATTTACACAGCACTTACACTGTATTAGGTATTAAAGCAATCTAGAAATCAAAAATAATGAGAGGATATACATCGACTATGCAAATATGATGCCATTTTGTATCAGGGACTTGAGCATCCTTTGATTTAGGTATCTAGGTATGCCCTGGAACCAATCCCCAACAGATACTGATGGAAGACTGAATTTTTTTTTTTAAACTGGGCTCTCACTATGTTGCCCAGGCTGGTCTTCAACTCCTGGACTCAAGTAATCCTTCCACCTCAGCCTCTGGAGTAGCTGGGATTATACAGGTATAAGCTACTATGTATTTTTTAAAATCCTTCCTGAGCCACAGAAGATAGCTGTTGAATCTTAAGAGAACAACCCAGAACAAGAAACTAAGCTACCATAAAAATGTGCAAAGAGCCAGAAAGCTCCACTCAAGAGAAGCAATGACACTTTAATTCATTAGCTTCTTCAAAAGCACAAAGTTTCTTTGGGGTCAGTCTTCCACCACCCCAATCCTGACCGTTGGTGTAGGCTCACATGAATGTGAGTATTCCTTCTGAAAACAAATCTTTTTGACATTTTATGGAATTCTTCGAGATAAAAGGCAGGTGAATGAAGTCAAGGTCCACTCATAGCAGAATGTCCCAACAGGTAGGTCTCAAATGATAAACAGATATGCCTGGAAATTGTGCCCCTCAGTCCTCAAAGCAGCTGGAACCCTAGGATGGTAGATAACCTCTTTTGTTTCTCCCAATGAGCAGCACTAATCATATTACTTGGTTAAAAATAATCATAATCATGAAAAGGCTGGCAATCTCTGAATAAGGATCTAGCAAGCATAAGAGGACAAAGAAGCATGCAGCCCATTTCCATGATCCACCACTACCACTTGGGATATTCTAATAATACAGAGAAAGTGCTGCAAATCCTTTCTGTTCTTAGCAGCTCTCACTTAAAAAATAAGAGGCAAGACTGGATCTAGACTCAAACCTCCAGGAGTCATAAAACAGTAGTATGTGCTAGTCACTGTGAAAGGTCTCCTGTTGATTTCTGACTAACTCCATTTTCCCATCTCTAAAATGACATGATTTACTTAGATACAAGGCTTAATACTTTTGAAATTTCTATTCAGTTAAAAGTACATGATAACTGCAATTGTTTTTAGGACGTAAGTTATGAAAGTTATAATTAATAAATAGTATATTTTATTTGCAATAGCCTCAAAATAGGTACCTAACTGAAAATTAACTTGCAGATAGGTAAGGTTAGTTCCTACTCTTATTTTTAAAAAAGGAAAGAAAAAGGTTAGTAGCTTATCAGTTCTTCACAATCCTGTGTACTTGTATTTGGAGTGCTGGAACTACTACCAGGTTCAACCACTACAGCTTTTAAGAGCTTATAATCAAGAGTACTTAAAATTAAAAAGTGGGTGTGGAGCCCAAATCATTTTTTAGTTAATTTTAGTCACAACTGAGTGTTTTTTTTTTCTTCCCCAGATGGAAGCTGAAAGCAAAAGGCTTGGGATTTCTCTCTTTATTTATTTATTTATTTATTTATTTATTAATTAAAGACGGGGTCTCATCCAGGGTGGAGTGCAGTCACGCGATGACAGCTCACTGCAGCCTCAAACTCCTGGGCTCACGGAATCCTTCCACCTCAGCATCCCAAGTAGCTGGGACTACAGGAACACGCCACCACACCTGGCTAATTTATTTGCTGCTTCTTTTTTTGTAGAGACGGCGGCCTCATTATCTTGCCCAGGCTGGTCTTCAACTCCTGGCCTAGTGCTGGGATTACAGGCATGAGCCACGGTGCCCAGTCAGGATTGGAATTTTTAACATTAACTTCAATTTACTCTATTTCAATCCCAGTTTTCTCATTAAAAAAGAAAAGGTGTAAAAGAGAAAAAAGTTATACAACACACCTATATATCCCACTATCTTTCTGCTATATCCAAGAGGATAAACAACCAGCTTTAACCCAGGAAACTACTATCTCTAATTAAGTATATCAGAATGGAAGCACTGTAGGCTGAAAAGACTGCATACACAAAGAACTTCTACAGGTGGGTTCTGGACACATTAACACAAAAGCAGTCTTTTGTGTTAATAAAAAGTCTTATTCAAGTAAGTTTTTCATCCACAGGTTTTGTTAACTGGTACTTTTTTTTTTTTTTTTTTTTGAGACGGAGTCTCGCTCTGTCGCCCGGGCTGGAGTGCAGTAGCCGGATCTCAGCTCACTGCAAGCTCCGCCTCCCGGGTTTACGCCATTCTCCTGCCTCAGCCTCCCGAGCAGCTGGGACTACAGGCGCCAGCCACCTCGCCCGGCTAGCTTTTTGTATTTTTTAGTAGAGACGGGGTTTCACCATATTAGCCAGGATGGTCTCGATCTCCTGACCTCGTGATCCGCCCATCTCGGCCTCCCAAAGTGCTGGGATTACAGGCTTGAGCCACCGCGCCCGGCCTAACTGGTACATTTTTACACAGACTTGGCGCATAACTTTATTTACACCATCAGTGTCATATCAATGTCTAACATTCTCCCAAGATGATGTCATTAAGGTAGTAAGAGGACCAAGATAAAGTTCAGTGATTTTTGAGAAACAAAAAAAACGGTGGGTGGGAAATAACTTTCATGGATTTACAGACCATTATTTTATATTAGGTTTGCCAACCTGTCTTCAGGCCACAGTTAATTTGCAATGAAAGGGAATTTAGAGCTACAGATTAGTTTTCATGAATGGTATAGAGAGAATGAAATGATTTGATGAATCTGAATCACTGAAACTAGAAACAATTTTCGATCAAAGGTTTATAGTTTCAGGGTTTATGGGTAGAAGAGAGGGTTTCGGATTTTTAGTACTTACTGATCATTAGAAAGTATCAAGGTTTTAAAATGTTTTTCTAACATAGATTATGTTCAAATAATAATATGACACTGAGAGAAGGTGCAAAAAATCATTTGGTAGAAATTAATCAAAAAATTTTAAAAAATAAAATGTTCAGCATTCATCTAGCATTTAGTTCTTATTTTTGCTTTTCATAAAATGCAACAGAATCAATTTTATTTTCAATTATTTAATGTATTTAGCCTCAAAAGATGAAACATGCACGGGCACCTTTAATATGAATGGCAAGGAAACCACCAATTTTAATGGCTTGGTTTTAGTAGATGATCAGTTTGAAAGATAATATTTACAATGCTGAAATAAGAACTGATCATTTTTCTTAAAACGTTTTTCAGGTTAAAAAAAATCTTTAGTAGTTGTATCTTCCCTTGATGACAGGGTTCAGGGGCAAGACTTAAGCTAGCCAACTCACACTACATCACAGAATGCAACCAAATATTTGCTCAACTAGTAAGTTAACATCATAAAAATAAGTTTTAACTGTGGACGATTTTAAAGCAGCAAAACTGCCGAATCTTTAAAAAACTGGGAACTGCCACAGCTCTTTTAATGAACACGTGCCCCGGATACGCTAGCAAGGAACTAATAAGGTTTTAGGCATCGTTTTGTTTTGTTTTGGTATTACTAACGTCTGCAGGCTTTCAGCGTTAGGTCTCTCTCTGTAACCCATAGCAGGGCCTAGAACATGAGGCGGTTGCGCGTGAGCAGTATTTCTTTTTTTAACTCCAGGAAATGCCCCGCAAACGATAACGCTAAGAGCCCGATTGACATCCTTCTTGCCCTTCCATCTCTTCTTTACGAAGACGGTTATAACCCTGGCGGGACCAGGGGTGGAATATTGTGGTTTTGGAGGGACAGAGCGAATGCGTGGGTGCGTGAGAACACGGCAGGAAGGGGCAACAAGACGTGACCACTGAGCAGGAGGGAAGGATGTTGCCTCTTCTAGGGCGGGAAGAGACTGCGAGAGGTGCTGTTATGCATGACCAAGGCTGGCACGCGGGGAAGATGGTGATGGCCGCAGGACAGGGTGAATGCGAGGGATTCCCTGTTAAGGGGCAGCGTTCGTGGCCGCCTCCGGTGAACGATTCGGGAGCAACGAAAAGGGTGAGGCACTGAACCCGGGAATTCCTGACCGAAAGAGAAAAAAGGGCGCCGAGAAACAGGGTTATTATGGGATGGCTGAAGGGGCTCCCTAGGAAAAATTACAGGATCTTCCTCACCCGCCAATTGCTGTACAGTCTCTTCACTCGCCGATAATAAGCGTCTTTGTCCAGAGTCACAGCCATAGCCCCAGACGCCGCTTCTCCTCGGGTTCCGAGAATCACGCGAGGTCCCGGCTCCGCCACCCGCTCTCGGCCCAGGAATCCCGCACTCTCCCAATGACCCGGAAGTATCGACCTCAAAGATGCCCTTTCCGCTTCCGGGTCCCGACAGCGTTAGGGATTTCTTTTTTTTTTCTCCCCCAATCCTCTTTCGGATGGGCGGGGGAAAGAGAGAAAGAAAAACGGGGGAAAATCAACAAAATGTGCGAGGCAAAGAGTCGATTTTCGCGGGGTTTTCTTGTCAACTTCGCCACTGCCGCACGCGAATCGACGTCGTCACGTGACGCTCTGCCCCCGCCCTTAACTCTTAGCCCAGCCGCGGTTTCCAGGACCTCAAGACTTTTTGCCGAGGCGGCAGCCACTAGGCAAAGCGAAGGGGGTGGTGCCTGCACCGCCCCACAAGAGCTGCCGCGCGCGGGTGTAATAGCTCCACCCCATCTGCAAAGGAAGGGGAGCGGAAAGAGCGGGATCTAGCGTGGGATAAAAGTGGTAATACTACAGTGTAACTGGGCATGCGCCCCTCCTGGAAATGATGGGAATGCG
Organism: Trachypithecus francoisi; assembly: GCF_009764315.1. NCBI lineage: Eukaryota > Metazoa > Chordata > Mammalia > Primates > Cercopithecidae > Trachypithecus > Trachypithecus francoisi. The sequence continues at coordinate 84,876,531 of NW_022681468.1, read as the reverse complement.
AAAGCCTTTAACTGCTCCAGAGCTGGAGGGATCCTCGGTGCCAGGATGCTGGGTCAAGCCGCGGGGACAGAGAACTCATACCCAGGGAAATGGAGCCCAGCCTCGCGATAAACTACGACCCAAGCTATGGGGAGGAACCTAGCTTTCGAAAGGAAAATAATATGTCCAAGCTGTAACTGAGCAGTGGGATGGTATAAGTCAGAGGAAACAAATGACTTGAGGGGCTCCACAAACTTTTAGTTCCTTCCCACAACCCCAACGCCTGAGCCAGTTGTGGCAGCATCCTTCCAGTGAGCCAGTCCCCTTACTGCAGTTCATGAAAACTGACACTATTCTAGGGCTTGCCCCAAATAACCGTTACTTCAGTTAATTAGAAACAAAATGTAAATGGTTCCCGATGACATTCTTGCTCCCTGTCTCTTCTAAAAACTGGGAGTTTGAATCCACAAGTTTGCCTACCTAGCATTTACCTTAAATAATTCCCTTGCCTTTAGCCAGCTGGACAGTCTACATTTATATATATACCCTTTAGAGGAGTACAGATGACTTGTCTGCTCTATCCAAGGTAACTTAGTATGAATAGTATTGAACTTAAGGAAAGTGGTGCTGAAATTACCCACTATGAACAACTCAAAATCAATGCTCACATTGGGTTTGAGCAAATATAGAACCAAGGAAGAGTGGAAAAGGATTAACTTAAATTTATTAATGCCAAGGGGAAGGAAGGTAACAGTTCCTGACCCTCCAGCTGTATCCACAGTTTGGCCAGGAACAGGCTCTGCCAGAGGCTAGGGCCAGCGCTACATAGTCTGTGGTTAATGGAGGTCACTAGGGAGGGGTGAGCGCACCAGCTGCTCTAGTCTCCTTTCCTTCCCCAGAAATGAGGAAGTGGTCATGTATTATTTTAGGAGTTCCCCTGCCCACCCAATCCTCTCATAATTGGGAGCAATCAGGTACATTTTTTTTTTTTTCCTTTTCACCTCCTGGAGTCCTGGACTTCCCCACATCTCCCCTGCCCCTCCCACATTTCCATAGTCCAAGGGCCAGAGTAAATGAAAAATACAGCAGCCGCCCAAGCAATGGGGCCCATGCTGGGGCTTCAGTCATCAGCATCTTCACTGGAGTCTGAGTTAGCTGGCATCATAGGATCATCAATGAGTGAGAAGTCCCTTTCTGAGCTATCATAGCCCTGAGATAAATCATCATCATCTTCTTCATCCTCATCGTCATCCTCCTCAGGTTGCAGTGGTGGCAACCGCAAGGTAGTACCAGAGGCGGTAGTCGCTGGTGAAGAGGGGTAGCCAGGGGCTCTCAAGCCTGGATGGTGATGGTGGTGATGGTGGGGGTGGGGGTGGTGGTGGTGGTGGTGATGAAGCATGGTGCTGGAGTCTACATGAGGGGATGATGCTGCACCACCCATCACAAATGGCATAAAAGGCAAAGATGCAGAAGTGGCACTGCTGTGACCCAAAGATGACACAGACTGTAGGCCACTACTGCTGTGTTGGAACGTGTTATGCAGAGATAGAGACCCAGTGCTTCCACCCTGCATGAGGGCCATCATCTTAGAAAGGTCTGGTCGCATCCTACGGGCCCGCTTCTTGCTGCTCTCTGGTGCAATAGGCCCTGGCAAAACCCGGTTGAACACTGTTTCAGTGTGATGACCCTAGGAGGAGAGAATAGAAGATAATAAAAAAGAAAGAATGGGGAAAAAAGAAAAGAAACCAAAGCCAACGGAGTCCTAGCTTACAATGCTTTTTTACTGAATGTACCTTAGAAGAGGCAAAACAAGCATAGCCATACTAGGCTTGATTGGTGGTAATCGGAAGGAGGAAATGCTGGACTTAGCTGGTTGAAACATTCTGATACTGAAGTTAACATCAATGATTTCATACTGAAACTCATATTAACCAGCTTTTGCTTTTTTCCCCCATGACTATATTGTATCTTCAGTCAACCATTTCACAAATGCTTACCTTTGTTAAGAAGGGGTGTGGGTAAGACAATGAATGAATTAGTAAATGCACAGTAAAAAAAAACACTTAAATATCTCCTGATGGCAAGTTGTTCACCTGTTCTTACTATGTGAAGTGTAGCACAACTATATTGACATTTACAATAATATCCTCTATTAGCACATCAAAGCAGGGTAAATTCAAGACAGGTCAGATAAAGACTTCTACATGTCTAGAACACCAAAAAAACTGTCAGAAACTCCTCACCAAATTTAGTAAAATAATTTTTGTTCCACATTGATAAAAAACATGTATCTGAATTTTAAGTGGCTTCTTCTAGATGTTCTGACTAAAAATTCTGATTAAGTTCATTGAAGCTAGAAGTTATTCCTGCAGGTCCCAGGAATAACATAGTGCTAGATTCACTGTCAATTCTGTATTAAGAATTCTGGGCCGGGTGTGGTGGCTCATGCCTGTAATCCCAGCACTTTGGGAGGCTGAGGCAGGCAGATCACTTGAGGTTAGGAGTTCAAGACCACCCTGGCCAACATGGCAAAACTCTGTCTCTACTAAAAATATCAAAATTAGCCGAGTGGCAGCCAGGCATGGTGGCTCACTCCTGTAATCCTAGCACTTTGGGAGGCTGAAGCAGGCAGATCACCTGAGGTCGGGAGTTTGAGACCAGCCTGACCAACATGGAGAAACTCCATCTCTACTAAAAATACAAAAAATTAGCTGGGTATGGTGCCACATGCCTGTAATCCCAGCTACTGGGGAAGCTGAGGCAGGAAAATTGCTTGAACCCAGGAGGCAGATATCACGGTGAGCCGAGATCGTGCCATTGTACTCCAGCCTGGGCAACAAGAGCGAAACTCTGTCTCAAAAAAAAAAAAAAAAATTAGCTGGGTGTGGTGGTGCATGGCTACAATCCCAGTTACTCAGAGGCTGAGGCAGGAGAATCGCTTAAACCCAGGAGGCAGAGGTTGCAGTGAGCTGAGATCATGCCACTGCACTCCAGCCTGGGTAACAGCACGAGACTCTGTCTCAAAACAAAAATAAATAAATAAAAAAATTCTGTACTAGTCATATTAGGATTTTCTGTGATTTTCTATGATATTTCTTAAGAGTTTCAATTGACTATAAGGGAGTAGCAGAAGTACTTGAGGTAAAAATAGGTAACAGTGAAGGAAAAGCCCTTCTTACAGGCTGCTCTATAATGTTAAATTGAAGACAGAGATGGCATTAGCCTTCTAGCCACCAGCCTTTCCCATGTCAACCATTCTATTTATTGCACTCTTGTTCTCATCAAGGCTAACAGGGAAAACTGAAACATTCTTCCATGGTAACACTTCCATCAATATAAAAATAAGCCTCATAAATCTACATATATTTTGCGTTTCAAACTTGTTAAATGCAAAATATTGATAGTTTACTTTAAAATTAATTTTGTTAAAAGATATTCCATGTGGTTACACAGACACATAAATATATGTGTATGCACATAGCCTTCCATATCCATGGATTCAACCATCTGTGGATTGAAAATATTTGAAAACAACAAAAAACTAAAAAATAAAAAGAGAAAATAATACAAATTTTAAAGCAATACAGTGTAACAACTATTTACATAGCATTTATATTGTGTTAGGTATTATAAGTAATCAAGAGATTAAAGTGTATCAGAGGAAGTGTGTAGGTTACATGGAAATATTACATGATTTTATTTTATTTTTATTTATTTATTTATTTATTTATTTTTTTGAGACAGGGTCTCACACTCTATTGCCCAGGCTGGAGTGCAGTGGCATCATCATGGTTCACTGCAGCCTCAGCCTCTGGGCTCAAGTGATCCTCCTGCCTCAGCTCCCCCATAGCTGAGACTACAGGATTGCACCACCAGGCCCAGCTAATTTTTTTTATTTTTTGTAGAGATAAGGTCCCAGTGGGGTCCCCAGGCTGGTCTTGAATTCCTGGGTACAAGTGATCCTCTTGCCTCAGCGTCCCAAAGTGCTGGGATTACAGGTAAGAGCCACCACACCTGCCCCTACACCATTTTATATATAAAGGACTTCAGCATCCACGGATTCTGGTATCTGCGGGGGTCCAGGAACCAATCCCTCACAGATACCGAGGGATGACTATATGTGTATAAAGATTTCTGTAGAAGATCAAATGGGGGAATGATTAGATAAGGCAAGTGCTAATCCATTTTAAATGACTCTACCAAACAATGATTTATGTATGCTTTAAAAATACAACTATTGACCAGGCGCTGTGGCTCATGTCTGTAATCCCAACACTTTGGGAGGCTAAGGCGGATCACAAGGTCAGTAGTTCGAGACCAGCCTGACCAACATGGTGAAACCCCCGTCTCTACTAAAAATACAAAAATTAGCTGGGCGTGGTGGCATGCACCTGTAATCCCAGCTACTTGGGAGGCTGAGGCAGGAGAATCACTTGAACCTGGGAGGTGGAGGTTACAGTGAGCTGAGATCAGTCCATTACACTCCGCCTGGGCAACAGGGCGAGACTCCGTCTCAAAGAAAAAAAAAATTACAACTATTGACCAGACACAGTGGCTCATGCCTGTAATCCCAGTACTTTGGGAGGCTGAGGCAGGTGGATCACCTGAGGTTGGGAGTTTGAGAAGAGTCTGGCCAACATGGCAAACCTTCTTTCTATTAAAAATACAAAAATTAGCTGGGCATGGTAGCATGCACCAGTGGTCCCAGCTACTCGGGAGGCTGAGGCAAGAGAATGACTTGAACTGGGGATGCAGAAGTTGCCATGAGCTGAGATTGTGCCATTGCACTCCAACCTGGGCAACAGGGCAAGACTCTGTCTCAAAAAAATAAAAAATTAAAAAAAATACAACTATTGCAGAAAGTAAGGTAAGCATAGCCAAGAAAAACTTTTGCAGTTGTAATTTGGTGGAAAGAAGAAACTATGGGTACTTAATCCACCAAATGGCCTATTATCCATCATAAAAGTATAAGTAAATTTGAAAATATAGAATAACTTAATGGCCAAATTTATTATTATGAATTATAAAACATAGTTTCCTCTGCTTTTTCCATTACTGACATATTATTAGTGATTCTCAACCTTTCATATATTGGGAAATCTCATGACTATTTTCCTTAGTAGACCTGTCCAAACACTTCTAAAATATATAGAATTAGAAAACTTAAGGCCGGGTGCAGTGGCTCAAGCCTGTAATCCCAACACTTTGGGAGGCCGAGGTGGGTGGATCACGAGGTCAGGAGTTCAAGACCAGCGTGGCCAAGATGGTGAAACCCCCATCTCTACTAAAAATACAAAAATTAGCCAGGTGCAGTGGCAGGTGCCTGTAATCCCAGCTACTCAGGAGGCTAACGCAGGAGAATGCTTGAACCGAAGACTGCACCCGAGATTGCACCACTGCAGTCCAGCCTGGGTGACAGCAGAGTGAGACTCTGTCTCAAAACAAAAACAAAAAACAAAAAAACTGGTTTCCTTATTGGTGAACTCAAGATAATTTTTCACAAAAACATACATAGGAAAAAAGATAAATAACATTAGTCACAATCATCATTGAAAGCCTTTAATGTCACATCTAGTGTGGGAACAGAGTAGTAATGCTGCAATTTCTCTCACCTTTTTCCCATTTCTAGAGTTAGCTGTCTGTACTGGTTCCATTCCCAAACAGTTCAATTCTGCCTTATTATTTTTTTTACATCTTTGCCACTTCTGTTTTCTGCGATCTTCCATATACTGCAATAGAAAAAAGTCAGTTATCTTACAGGAATAGAAATTTTCTCTGGAGTAATTATTAAAGTTCTAGTGTCTTTTGTTTGATAATAAATGCTTATTACATAGATAAAGGATTAATCCTAGTGGAAAACTGCCATTAAGTGGGATCTCTCCAAAAAATATTAGATGGTTTATATAATAGTTCGATAGTAAATATTTGCCTAGCACTTAAGGTACTTCAACATTATTTTATTTTGGGCATCACAATTGTGAGGTTGGAAGACTGGGTATTACTAATTATTACCCTTATCTTGCAGATACAGAAATGATGATATAGTATGTCATACTTTCTCTTTCTCATGCAGCTTAAATACCGAAGGAATGACTTTAAATCTTGCTGGATGGGACTGCCACTCACCGCTAGAAATCGGGGATCAACAGCAAACTCTGGATGACCCTGTAACCACATCTCCAGTTCAGCCCGGCGAGGGGCATCCTCACCCACCAGCAAAGTACCATCCACCTTATTGATGACGGGGATCCGGGTCTCCAGGTCCACATCAAGGTGATTAGGCTCTTCCATGCACTCCACCTCCAGCTGCAAACCCAGAATCCACCCCCATGAGCACATACTCTTCTTTGGGGGAGGGAGGGAGGGGGAGCAGAGCCAATGGTAGTCATGAAATGACTCTAGTGTTTTCCATTCCCTCAATCCCACTGCCTTCATCAATTATTGGGAATAAAAAGACAATCTAATCATCAGGTTAAAGACTTTCTCTACCACCCACCTCTACCAGCTTCTTTCTGTTCCCCTTCTTCTTATGAAACAGTGGATGTCCATCTCCCATTACTCCATTCGCCATCAACTTGTGCTTCTGGAATGTTAACTTCAATCCTTCCTCCTAGGAAGACAAGCCACCCACTCAAGACATCATATGGTACATGTTTTTGAAAGTAAAGATTAAGCTTTGAGGGATGTGGGCTATAAATCATCCTCTTGCCCAGCGATGGTGAGAAGGAAGGCCATCTGACTAAAGGGTAAAATTAGAAATACAAGAAAACATATACACTTTTTCCTTAGAAAGATTTCACTTCTTCACCTAGTGCCCCTCAGCATTTACGAGAAAGAGTTTATTTCAACAACACCCAATGCAGGGTAAAACTCCCTACCTGGTGTCTCCGTATTAGCATGGCAACTCATCACAGGGGCAAAATCCTGCTATTTCTAAACATACTAATTTAAGAAACTTTTTTTTGTTGAATATTAATAGAAATAATAATCAATAGGGTTCAATAAGGAAAACAACCAGGAAAAATGACTCTTCCTAAATAGATCTTTGTAAGCTCTGTGTTCTCATTTTTAAAATCAGCTAACCAAATGAGTTTAGTAACCTATTAGTAAAATTAGTTACAGCAAGGATTCCAGCCTCCTTCCCCACTTCCCAATGCCCATATGCTGAGCTTACATCTTTGATTTGAACTGTAAACTCCTTTTCATCGATGCCTCGGCGAAGTTTGGTGAACTGGGCTGCTGCTGTGGTGACTGCGGATGCTTCCTCCTCTGCCATGGAAGCTGCACTACTACTTCGTGGTGTGGGGACTGGAGAGTCACCATATTCTCCAGGAGTCAATGAGGGACTGTCTAGCAAGTGGTTGCCTGGCCCCAGAATTCCTCCTGTTACCATTTCCTGGCTCCTACGGCTAGAAGGCCACTTCCCTGAGAGTACGGCCTGGCAGACGAGGTCAATACGGTTTATCAGGACACGATCCTGAATGGGGAAAGAAAGAAATACCATTTTAAGAGTCTGAGTACTAGCTGTGTGATCCTGTGATACTCAATAGCGCCATCACTACCAGGATGGGTAAAAATCATAAGGCAGAAAGGAGGAAGTTAATACTATTAAGATTCCTAAGTTGACTGGGAAGTTTCCTGGAAAAAAAAAAAAAAATGCAGCAATAAACACAATTTTAAAAAACCAGAACTGGGCTGGGCACGGTGGCTCAAGCCTGTAATCCCAGCACTTTGGGAGGCCGAGACGGGTGGATCACGAGGTCAGGAGATCGAGACCATCCTGGCTAACTTGGTGAAACCCCGTCTCTACTAAAAAATACAAAAAGCTAGCTGGGCGAGGTGGCGGGCACCTGTAGTCCCAGCTACTCGGGAGGCTGAGGCAGGAGAATGGTGTAAACCCAGGAGGCGGAGCTTGCAGTGAGCTGAGATCTGGCCACTGTACTCTAGCCCGGACCACAGAGCGAGACTCTATCTCAAAAAAAAAAAAAAAACAAAAAACAACAAAAAAAAACAGAACCATATGTTCCTTGTTCCCTGGATATAATGTTACACTGTATTTCTGGACTCTACATGTCCAGGGATGAGGCTGTTTGTTACCTTGGGCCACTCAGAGGCTCTTTGTCTTTCTTGCAGTAGCAGAAGCTCAGGGGTCATTTGTTCTCCATCTTCATTTGGGAACCCATCTTGAGACATAGTGAGGGACAGGAGACTCTCTTCATCATAGAGCTTTGAGCGGGACTGGTCAGCTGGTAAGAGATTCCATAGAATGTGTGAGAAAAGATGGAAGAATAATGCCATATGGTAATGGTATTATATGGGCTTTGAATAAAGGCCCAAGGAATAACAGGTCTTTTTTAACATTTTATCAAATCAAAATAAAAATCTCTCTCAAGACAATGCATTTAGAAAAGGAAAAGAGAAGAGGGGGGAAACAAGGAAGAGGGCCAACAGCCTGTCGCATGCACTCACTTAGCTTCTCTTCCTTCTCGTCCTCACTCTCATCAGTGCTGGAGCTGGAGCTGGATGAGGATGAGGAAGAAGAAGATGATGGTGACAGCTTGCTCAAGTCCAGCTCAGAGTCTGAATCATCCTCATCCTCCAGTTTGACTGGTGGAACACTCCGAGAAACCAGAGGGGTAGTATCAGAGGGGGCTACTCGCATCTCATAGTCTTGTGGGGTTGGTCGGCTCCTGGCCACCAACTCATGCTCTAGCTTTAAAGTCAGACTCTCCAGACTGGGGACCTGGGCAGCCGTCTCCTCGGGTGACTTTTCAACAGGAGCATCTGGACGCAGGGGCAATGGTGAGGCAGTGCGTGAGGTATACTGCTGGTGCAGCAGTGGAGTAGAGCAGCGTGACAAGGATGGAGCTGGTGCTCCTGCTTGATGGTTCTGCATATAATTCATACGGGCAGCCAGAAAAGAGAAGTCTGGGTCCTGCATGATGTTGCAGTCTGTTTGGCTCACCCCATGGCGGGCTGCCCCTCGTAGAAGCTCCCCATCATGCCGAATAGGCTCCCACCATTTGGGCAATTCAGGACCAGGAGGCTGACACAATGCCAGTCGATCTTCCAAAAGGGGGTGGCATAAAACTTGTTCCCGTAAGCGCCGAAGCAATTCTATACGGTAAAGAGTCCGTGAGGCCCTCTCCTCAGTGATGGGCTCAATGAACAGATTAGGGTCTGGGGGTTCTGCAAGAGACAGGAGTAGAAGAAGAAATTAACAGAGTTGCTTCTGTTGGCATCCATCCCCACCCACTCTGCAATCCTGCTTACCATCTCCAGCTGCTGGGGGAAGGCGGCATACTTGGCGGCACATGGCCACAAAGCCATGGAAGTACTTGGTAAGGCTTTCATCTGTTTTTTTGTCTAGTCGAGCAAAAGTGCGGAAGCGATCCCAATGGAACTGCATGGTGTCAGGGTCATATTCCACACCAAACGTAGACACCACTCGATAAAAATCTGTTTGTTCACGCCTTGTCCATCTACAAAAGGAAAAGTAGGGCAACAATAATCAGAAGAACACAAGAAAACTGGTTATTTTTTAATGTGTTTTAGAATATCTGAAAACACAAAAATTGAAAGTAGATGCAAAAAAAGAAAAAAAAAAAAAAAGCCCAGAAGAAGCAGTGAGAGGTACTCTGTACCGAGTAAGAATTACAGAGCCAAGGGGGAAAATGGCACAGGCAAATATCAATGAGAATGTCTACACAGGAGGCCTACCTGAGAGTTAATGATTACTGTACACAAGTGAGGTTTTAATTTCTACAGGTTTAACCACCCAAAGCAGAAAAAATGGTCCCTCTGTAGAGAATTCCAAATAAATCCTTCCTGAGATGGCTTTCAGTATAGGGACCATAACTGAAGACACAGATCAGCACAGGTTCCCGGCTGTATTTTACCGTTGTTGTTTCTCCCGCCGTGCAATTTCTTTCAGCTTGAAGGCTGCTTCACAACGCCGCCTCCGCCGGTCCCCACGTTCTGCAGCCTCTATCTTCATCTGTTCTCTCTTGTAGCTGCGCTGATATGCTGTTACTAGGCGCCGAAGTCTAGCTGTTAGGGCAGAGCCTGGAGGCCAGAATAAATGGCCTGGCTGTTGGGTCACCTGGGCTGTGGAAAACAAAGTAGAATGAATAGGAAGTATAGCAAGGGTAGTAGAGGCAATACTAGTATTTTTAACCCACCCAAAGGCAAAGCTCTTAGAAATCCCAGGATAGGACAGAATTCAGTGAATAATGCCCCAACCCACCACCCCACACAGAATTATACTAGTTGACCTAGAAGTTTACCTTCATCTCCATCAATCACTGAGATCTCCTCATCCATCATCATCAAGGGATCACCCTAGAGAAGGAGATCCACCCAATAGGATGGAGTGGGGAGGGAAAGGGGGGGAAGTTGGCACTCTGAAATCACTTTCTTGTGTGTGTCCTTCTACGGCACCAAGGGATCAAGAAAAATTTCTCAAGAAATGTACCCCACAAAAACTTGGTAACAACCAACTAAAAGAACAAGAAAGTAGAACCTGAAAGGTCAGTTCCTATTAATGACTCGAAGATAATAGAAGTCAGGAATTTATTAGTCAAATAATATCCTTCAATGTCCAGCTCCTCCAAAAAGTTATCCCTCATCTCCCCCGACTGGCATTACAATCTTTTCCATTGATACTTTCTATTCTCAAATAGTATAATTCATTTTCCACTTTGTATTATGAATTAACCAATATACTTCAAGATTCAGAGAATGGGAGAAGACTTAAAACTAGTAAGAGAGAAAAGTGAGACTCAAATGAGAATTCCTTACCTCATCATCTTGGTCCTTTGGGGGACCTTGGAGTGGTTTATATTCAGGATCTTCACAATCTTTATCAAAGTCAACCCTAAAATTATGCAAAAAGGCAAAAGAAAATGTTAATAATGTATCTTCTATCACTAAGGGGACCTGGGATGAAGACCTAGCCACACGTGTATCTAGCATGAAATAATCTTTATTAGTATTATTTTTGAGACAGGGTCTCACTCTGTTGCCCAGGCTGGAGTGTCATGGCCCTATCACAGCTCACCGTAGCCTCAACCTCCTGGACTCAAGTGATCCTCCTCCCTCAGCCTCCTGAGTAGCTGGGACTACTGGTGTGCGCCACCACACCCGACTAATTTTTATATTTTTTGTAGAAGTGGGGTTTTGCCATATTGCCCAGGCTCATCTCAAACTCCTGGGCTCAAGTGATTCACACGACTTGGCCTCCCAAAGTGCTGGGATTACAGGAGTGAGCCACCATGCCTAACCTGAGACGGAGTCTCACTCTGTCGTCCAGGCTGGATTCCAGCGGCACAATCTCAGTTCACTGCAACCTATGCCTCCCAAGTTCATGCAATTCTCCTGCCTCAGCCTCCTGAGTAGCTGGGATCAATTTTTGTATTTTTAGTAGAGATGGGGTTTCGCCATGTTGCTCAGGTTGGTCTCAAACCCCTGGGCTCAAGTGATCCCAGCCTGGCCTAGTCCTTATTTTCTTTTATTTTATTCTATTTATTTTTTGAAATGGAATCTTGTTCCATCGCCCAGGCTGGAGTGCAGTAGTGCCATCTCGGCTCACTGCAACCTCTGCTTCCCGGGTTCAAGTGTTTCTCCTGCCTCAGCCTCCCGAGTAGATGGGATTACAGGCATGTGCCACCACTCCTGGCTAATTTTTTTTGTATTTTTAGTAGAGACGGGATTTCACCTTATTGGCCAGGCTGGTCTTGAACTGTTGACCTTGTGATCCACCCACCATGGCCTCCCAAAGGGCTGGGATTACAGGCATGAACCACAGTGCCTGGCTTAGTATTTAATTTCGTGTTCACAGGAATGGCAGGCCAGGTGCAAAACTTTGGGTCAGTCTGGTATAGCATCCAATGGAATAAAAATAATTACAAGAAATTGACAATTACCATTCATAATTGCTTGAATTTGAAACACTTTGATCAACACAGTTCCTTTTTCTTGACAGGACTTTTTATTATGTAATTCTTCCTCCTACCCAACTATTTACTTTTTATTACTTCATTTGAATGGCTCATGCTTTTTTGTTTTTATTACTTTGTTCTTCTGAGCAGACAGGTGGCATAAATGATTTGCAATGAAAAAATAACCCAATTTCCTCTGAGGGTCCTACACTAGGCAAACTGAGGGTATGATCATCAAAGAGAAATCTCTCAAGTCATGATGGAATGGGTAGGTATTCATTAATTAAGCCAACTGTTTCACATGCCCCTCAGATCTTCATGTGAGAAGTTTTGTTAAACTCACTGGCACCCAAACCAGGGCAACACTGCCCTACCTGGTGGCTCAGTATTAGCATGGCAACTCATCATTGGGACATGTATTCAGGCAAAATAAGTACCTTCATGTGTCAGGTACCATTGGGAGATGATAAACCAGGGCTGAAAGTGCCTAAGGCTCTTCCACAGAAGCAACTTATAAGAGCTGCTGGCCGTTATCTTTCAAGAGACCAGTTATCCTCTCAGCTACTGCAGCTGTACAGAAAAGTGTTGTAAACCAAACCAAACAGAACATCAAATAAGCCATTCAGAAGTGACATTCATTTTCACCCTCAGATATATCTTATGGCAACATGTAGTTTATGCAGTTTATGGAGTCCTTTATGCTTGTCCTATTTTTGCTAAGGATCTATCACTTTTGAGTATAATTACAATTAAGAATCCCACTGGGTTCAGTCAAGGCTAGAGTTACCTCACAGCATAAGTTAAGAGTTTTAAAAGAATAAATACTAATGCTTACCCTTCTACTATGTCAGAGAAGTTATCCAACACTCGATGTTCTGCTGCAATTGCTTTGTCATCTGGTCGGCCAGCCTTTTCTAGGAAACATAAGGCTGGGTCTGCCCTCATCGTATTATATTTCTCATAGCCTAGAAGAAAAAGGGTCATAGTTGAAGAAAATGAGAGATTTGTTTTGCCTTTATGCTTACTTTATATGCTGCTAGAATAATTAGAATATGTTCTATACTGCTCATAATGGAAAATATAGTTAGAATGTTATCTTGGACAACTACTGGGTTTATTACTATATTTAACATTTTTATAGCAATTTAGAATCATGAAGGGTTTTTAACTAGTGATTGATAGCCTTAGGCTCCCAAAGTGTTGGGATTCCAGGTGTGAGCCACCATGCCTTGCCTGCAGTTTTATTTATTTTTATTTATTTGTTTTTTGAGACAGAGTCTTGCTCTGTTGCCCAGGCTGGAGTGCAGTGGTGCAATCTCGGCTCACTGCAAGCTCCGCCTTCCGGGTTCACGCCATTCTCCTGCCTCAGCTTCCTGAGTAGCCGGGACTACAGGTGCCAGCCACCACGCCTGGCTAATTTTTTTGTATTTCTAGTACAGCCAGGGTTTCACCATGTTAGCCGGGATGGTCTCAATCTCCTGATCCGCCTGCCTCGGCCACCCAAAGTGCTGGGATTACAGGCGTGAGCCACTGCGCCCAGCCCCTGCAGTGTTATTTATCCCATTAAATGTCTCAAAAAAGATGTAGATTAAGTGCCATTACTTTTATTTTGTAGAAAAAAACCCAAAAGTATTCTTTTAAAAAAAAGACATTCTAATTCACAAAGTCACTTGGCTGAAAGTTAATGCTCACTGATTTTAGTGCCTGGGATTTGGTATTAGGCAAAACTGCTATGAGAGTAAGGAAATATTCTTACTCCTACTGTGTTTCTGTTTTGGCTAGTCAGTCTCCCTTCTTATACTCTATTTTTATTTCACTCAAAAACTGCTGCTTATACCTATATCAGAGTGACTATTGAACATTTAGACAAATGGGACATTTACAAAAATAGAAGATTTTCAGCTCTTTCTCTTCAGTGAGGTGGCCAAGCTGACAGAGACATGCAGATCTCTGTAAATACCCTCACAGGAAGAACCATCACCTTTGAGTTCCAGCCCAGTGACACCGGTGAAAATGTCAAAGCCAAGATCCATGACAAGGAGGGCATCCTACCTGACCAGCAGCATCTGATATTTGTGGGCAAACAGTTGGAGGATGGCCACACTTTTTCAGATTATAACATCCAGAAAGAGTCCACCCTGCAGGTGGTGCTTTGCCTCTGAGGTGACATTATTGACCCGTCCCTCTGCCTACATGCCCAGAAATACAACTGTGACAAGATGGTCTGCTGCAATTGTTATGCTAGCGTGCATCCAGAGGAAAGTCATACAAATTAAGTGTGGTTATTATTAACAATAGTTGGGGTATATTACCTGCCCTGATTCGTGGGACCCTAACTTACCACAGCATACAGCGCAGTAACACATGGCTAACAGTGATTAGAGAACAGATGGGAGGCTCCCTACCTTGAGATTTACCTATCCATCTGGTTCTTCTTGAACATCTATTTATAGGAACTAACTGCTCTGCTCTGGATATTTAAGAACTAATTTCCTACTCAAATTTATTGAAGATCAATTAGATAACTCAGTTATTTCTCAGAAGCATTTTGATAAATGTTCCATCTGTGAACATAAATCTTCAGTACGAAAGGAGTAGAACAGGAGAAGGTACATACCATGTTTAAAGACTCCAATGAGCAGCGACTTGTCAGCCTCACTGTCCCACCATGTTGTTGGAACCTCCAATTGATCCACTACTGGGAACCATATGTCAATCTCACTAAAGGTATAAGAGGGCAGAGTCAGCACAGAAATGCAGGAAATTAAAGTGAGAATCCTTGCAAAGGTTATTATAGGTATTTTCCTGTATCCATGAATTTAAATACTCATGCATCTACCCTATTTCCTCCCACTAGTGTCAAGGATAGGATTAAAGACCTGATATATAGATTTAAATTATCAGGTATCCCAAAGATAGCATAAAATGAAATAAGCAAACTAATCTTTCCTCAAATAAGGCAGGCATAAATCAAAAAAATATAGCAGAATTTTACCTGGCAATGGCACCCCCTAACACCTTTTCTGCTTGGTCTCCAATAACCTCCTGCCTCAGGTAGTACAGCATTCGTACCCGCAACAGTACCCTAGAAGGGAAAGAGGAAGAGTTGGCTCAGTAACAGTGTAGAAAGTTTGAGGTGGGGCCGGGTACGGTGGCTCAAGCCTGTAATCCCAGCACTTTGGGAGGCCGAGACGGGCGGATCACGAGGTCAGGAGATCGAGACCATCCTGGCTAACACGGTGAAACCCCGTCTCTACTAAAAAAAAATACAAAAAAAAAAAAACTAGCCGGGCGAGGTGGCGGGCGCCTGTAGTCCCAGCTACTCGGGAGGCTGAGGCAGGAGAATGGCGTAAACCTGGGAGGCGGAGCTTGCAGTGAGCTGAGAACCGGCCACTGCACTCCAGCACGGGAGACAGAGCAAGACTCCGTCTCAAAAAAAAAAAAAAAAAGAAAGTTTGAGGTGGAAAATGTCTGCTAAATTCTTTTTTTTTTTTTTTTGAGACGGAGTCTCACTCTGTCGCCCAGGCTGGAGTGCAGTGGCCGGATCTCAGCTCACTGCAAGCTCCGCCTCCCGGGTTTACTCCATTCTCCTGCCTCAGCCTCCCGAGTAGCTGGGACTACAGGCTCCCACCACCTCGCCCGGCTAATTTTTTGTATTTTTTAGTAGAGACGGGGTTTCACCAGGTTAGCCAGGATGGTCTCGATCTCCTGACCTCGTGATCCGCCCGTCTCGGCCTCCCAAAGTGCTGGGATTACAGGCTTGAGGCACCGCGCCCGGCCCATGTCTGCTAAATTCTATGCTTACTTGTTACACTGATGTTTCAAGTGCTTCTTATAACTTTCATCTTGGAACAAAGTGTCAGGGTTATATTTCCGGATCCAATCTGCTTTATGGATATCGAAAGTGCTTTGTGACTTTACTTTTTTTCCTTTGCGTCCACGAGGCACAGGGATAGATAGACCTGGGAAAGGGGAGACATCAAAGACTTGGATTGAGAAAAACCCTTGGACCTGAAAAGGATTAGATTAACCTATAGAAAAACATAAAGTAAAGAGTTGATAATTACCTGAATGATTCTGCAATTCTTTTGTCTTGCCATTTTCGGCTGGGCTAATCAAGTCCCAGATGAAGCCTTTAATATTTTCATCCCCACGGTAGTGTAGAAGACAGTACACAAGAATGGCCCGACAAATGGTCTCCACATCTCGTTCAGTCATACGCCGCTTGAAGCGTCCATGAGATAAAATATCTCGCCATCGTCCCCAACTAAAAAACATAAAACTACATTAACATTTTTCTGAGAAATGATAGTCCCCTGCCCCTCAGAATCATGTCTCTGAAAAGGTGTGAAACAAAGATCTTAAAAAACATAGTAACAGAATGAACAGAAAAAACTCCCTCCAAGGCAAGTATTTTTTTTTTTTTTTTTTTTTTTTTTGAGGCGGAGTCTCGCTCTGTCGCCCGGACTAGAGTGCAGTGGCCAGATCTCAGCTCACTGCAAGCTCCGCCTCCCGGGTTTACGCCATTCTCCTGCCTCAGCCTCCCAAGTAGCTGGGACTACAGGCGCCCGCCACCTCGCCCAGCTAGTTTTTTTTTTTTGTATTTTTAGTAGAGATGGGGTTTCACCGTGTTAGCCAGGATGGTCTTGATCTCCTGACCTCGTGATCCACCCATCTCGGCCTCCCAAAGTGCTGGGATTACAGGCTTGAGCCACCGCGCCCGGCCCAAGTATTTTTTCACATGATCCCTTCACTAATCAGAGCCCCCAATGTGAAAGGCAAACAGAGAGTATCAGGATGGAGATGCAGTATGCACTGCCTCTAATGGTAAGTTGGGGTCTTACCCATATACCAGGAGATGCTTTTCCACCCGAAAGCAGTCAGTGCGCCCATAGGCATGATGACGGTCATGTCTGCGGGAGCGAGGCCGCTCGTCATCCTCACTTTCCAAATCAGAGAATTCTACCAGGTCATCATCTTTCAGAGTGCTGAAGTGGCGCGTCTGTTTTCGTACTCTAGGTGTGTCAATTACCAAATTATTCTATGAAGAGAACAGAAGGAGAAGTAATTCTCTTCCTGATTTGCTCATGGGAAAAGAATAAGACAATTGTGGACTACAATAACCTTGGATGTAACATGTGTAGATACTCAGAGATTTTTTAAAATGACATGTAAAATAATCTACAGAAAGCAAAATTATTCAGAAAGCAACTACTTTTCTGCGGCCTCCTAGGTAGAAAGTATCCACAACAGCCCTTGTATACAATACACTATCATAAACAACAATTAGCATCAAATAATCAAGAGTAGCTGTAAACACTCCTGAAAGAAGTGTAGTCTTCTGCAATACTTCCTCCCTAAAAGAAGAAGAAACTCACCTTGCTGTTGAGCAGATCCATGTCTAGGTCAGCCTTTTTGGCCCACTTCTGCCAAAAGTTGGGGTCATCCAAAGAAATATCTGTCCTATTTTCAGAAGCAACAAAGCTTGCCTAGAGAAAAACAAATGTAGAGGTAAAGCTGACTTTTTTTTTTAAGTGGTGCAAAATCAGCAACTATGTTTTTTTGTTTTTGTTTTTTTTTTTTTTGAGACAGAGTCTTGCTCTGTGGCCCAGGCTGGAGTGCAGTGGCCAGATCTCAGCTCACTGCAAGCTCCACCTCCCGGGTTCACGCCATTCTCCTGCCTCAGCCTCCCGAGTAGCTGGGACTACAGGCGCCTGCCACCTCGCCCGGCTAGTTTTTTGTATTTTTCAGTAGAGATGGGGTTTCACCATGTTAGCCAGGATGGTCTCGATCTCCTGACCTTGTGATCCGCCTGCCTCGGCCTCCCAAAGTGCTGGGATTACAGGCTTGAGCCACCGCGCCTGGCCAGCAACTATGTTTAAAAACATTTTTTTTTTTTTTTTTTTTTTTTTTTGAGACAGAGTCTTGCTTTGTCGCCCAGGCTGCAGTGCAGTGGCACAATCTCAGCTCACTGCAACCTCCACCTCCCAGGTTCAAGTGATTCTCCTGCCTCAGCCTCCCGAGTAGCTGGGACTACAGGCACATGCCACCATTCCTGGCTGATTTTTGTATTTTTGGTAGAGACAAGGTTTCACCATGTTGGGCAGGCTGGGTCTCAAACTCCTGACCTCAAGTGATCTGCCCACCTCAGCCTCCCAAAGTGCTGGGATTATAGGCGTAAGCCACCGTCCCCAGCATAAAAACATAATTAAATCCTAGAGATTCCAGTCTCTATCTCTGCCTTTCTAGCCTCTGGCACAGACAGAACATGCCTTGGCAAAGGTGGAACCTTTTCCTTCAGATTCAATGGTGATGGTTGTAGTTCGTCTTAACAAGATCTGGTCGATGTCCTCTTCACAAAACTTCGAGCCTTCATCATCTTCCTCCATGATGGCTGCATATGCTCCTTTTCTTAAAAGATCTTCAATCTCCTTCTTAGAGAACTGTTGGATCTGTAAAAACCAATAGAAAGATGAAAAGACTATCAACAGAATAATATCTAACCATGTCATAATATTTTATCTATTACATTTTAAGAAATAACAATTGAGAATCCAAATAAGGGTAGTCAAATCCCTGTGTAAAAATAGCTTTTGTTTTCCTCTATCACAAAGACTCACTACAAACTTATCTATAAACTAAGAAGACTCACTCCAGTAATGTTGCCATCCCGACCACTCATCGATTGAAGCACAGCTTTATCCAATCCCAACTTGAGGCTAGCCTTATCAAACATCTCTCTCTCGTAGGAATTACGAGTGATGAGGCGGTACACCTTCACAGCTTTGCTCTGCCCAATTCGATGACATCGTGCCTGGGCCTGGTTTAAAATAAAAACGAAAGGAAAGAAGAAAGATATCATAAAATTAGCCGGGGAAAGGATACAAAATACCAATTTATGACTCTTTCACCTCTATAGGGCAGCCATGAGATCAACTCAAAACCAAGAGTCAATTTCAAGATGAAATTATCACCCCATCATGTAGACCAGGTGTCAGCACACTAAAGTCTGCGTGGACATCTGTTTTTATAAATAAAGTTCAATGGGGACACAGGTGGGACCACCCATTCATTTACATATTATCTATGGCTGTTTCTGTGCTACAGGATTTGGAGGTGAGCAGTTTCAACAGAGAATCGATGGCTCACAAAGCGTAAAACATTTACTATCTTGTCCTTTACAGAAAACGTTTGCTGATTCCCTGACCTAACTGCCACCCTTAACTAAGGAAACAATTCCAAACTCTCTGAAAGGCCTTTCTAAAAGATCCCATTCTTGTTGAAAAATCTCCCAAGTTAGGTAGTTACTCCCTAAGACAATGAATTCCTTTACCTGCAGGTCATTTTGTGGATTCCAGTCTGAATCAAAGATGATGCAGGTATCAGCAGCTGTAAGATTAATACCAAGTCCACCAGCCCGGGTACACAGTAAGAAGACAAAGCGGTCTGAGTCAGGTTTGCTGAAGCGGTCAATGGCAGCCTGTCGAAGGTTTCCTCTAACTCGCCCATCAATGCGTTCATATAAGTACCTGTTCACAGAAAAAAAAATATAAGTGGCTAAACAGAAGTGGAGACCAAAACAGCAGGCTAGGATCAATACCAGTACTCCCATATCAAAGCTGGTCAAAAGCCCAAGTTGAGAGTGAGAATCTTAAAAACTCCTGTTATTGCAATTCGTCAACTCTAATTAAACTCAGGCCCTCCTACTTTTTGCTGTTTTATGAGGACAGAGTAACCACAGGCTAGGATGACTCTTTTCTTACCTCCTCTGGATTAAATAATCCTCTAGGATGTCTAGGCAGCGTACCATCTGAGAGAAGATCAGAACTTTATGGCCACCAGCTTTAAGTTTTGGAAGTAATTTGTCAATAAGAACCAGTTTGCCAGCTGAACGAACCATGGCCTGCAGATGAAAGTCATGAGGTATAATATGGCAAGCTTCACGGAATTCTGTTAGGATTTTTTCTTCAGCACCTGCCAAAAGAAAAATCAAGTTAAACTGAGATCCAGTGAACCATATTAAGGTTGTAGTCTATTTAATCATGAAAGCAAAGGGAAAAAAATGTAATTTAACTTAAGACCAACATTTCTCACACACAGAATTTCAGCACCAAAAGATCTTAAAATCGGCTGGGTACGGTGGCTCACGCCTGTAATCCCAACACTTTGGGAGGCCAAGGCAGGTGGATGGATCACTCGAGGTCAGGAGTTCGAGACCAGTCTGGTCAACATGGTGAAACCTCGTCTCTAGTAAAAATACAAAAATTAGCTAGGTGTGGTGGCAGAGGCCTGTAGTTTCAGCTACTCAGGAGGCTGAGGCAGGAGAATCGCTTGAATCCGGGAGGTGGTGGTTGTAGTGAGCTTAGATCGCACCACTGCACTCCAGCCTGGGCGACAAAGCAAGACTCTGTCTTTAAAAAAAAAAAAAAAAAATCGGTTGGGCTCGGTGGTTCACGCCTGTAATCCCAGCACTTTGGGAGGCCGAGGTAGGTAGATCACCTGAGGTCAGGAGTTCAAGACCAGCCTGCCCCACGTGGCGAAACCCTGTCTCTACCAAAAATACAAAAAATTAGCCCGGCGTGGTAGTGGGCGCCTGTAATCCCAGTTACTTGGGAGGCTGAGGCAGGAGAATTGCTTGAACCCGGGAGGCAGAGGTTGTAGTGAGCCGAGATCACACCACTGTACTCTAGCCTGGGTGACAAGAGTGAAACTCCATCTCAAAAAAAAAAAAAAAAAAAAATTTAAATCATCCTTCGTTGTGTCATACAAAATATGCCAAGTAAGGCAGGGCTATGATAATTGGGTAAAAAAAGATGTAAATATGTGGACAAGGACTAAGATGGAACACACTATCAGCACCCAAAAAAGAGACAAAAACAGCAAAATGGAGGGTCGATGAGGACATTTATCCAAGGAACACAGTAACTTGAGATTTTTTTTTTTTTGAGACAGGGCTAGCTTCAAACTCATGGGCTCAAGCAATCCTCCTGCCTCAGCCTCCTAAGTAGCTGGGACTATAGGTACATGTCACTGTGTGGCTAACCTGAGTTCTTATTCATGAAATTCTAAACAGCAAATACTATTTAATTTTGGAGATTATGCAGGATCAAAGGGGTACAAAGAACTAGAGGAAAAACATTCCAAATAAGAATTGTTTTTATTTACTTTATTTGGAGACAGGGTCTCACTCTGTCGCCCAGGCTGGAATGCAGTGGTGCAATCTCAGCTCACTACAACCTCTGCCTTCTGGGTTCAAGCGATCCTCCAAGCTCAGTCTCCTACGTAGCTGGAACCACAGATGCCTGCCATCACACCTGGCTAATTTTTGTATTCTTTGTAGAGGTGGGGTTTCATCATGTTGCCCAGGCTTAGAATCTCTTTTTTAAAAGGAGAACCATTTCCCATTCCTCAGTCCCCACCCCAAATTAGGTTGGATGAGTCAATGCATCCATTGTCCCCAAGGAGTATCATCTGGAAAGTAAACACAGGTACTCAGAAGTTCAGGTATATACCAAGAATTCCCTCACCATTGATGAGATATGGGTGGTTGCAGCACTTGCGCAACTCCATCATTGTGTTAAGTAGATTAGGCATGTTGGTATGACCTGCCCCTTTGGAAAGGAAGGAGAAATTCTTCTCCAAAATAGCCCGATAGTATTTCTTCTGGATATTAGTCAGCTCTACTTCAATAATAGTTTCCTGTTTGGGTGCCAAGTTTTTTTCAACATCCTCTTTGAGTCTTCTCAGCATCATTGGCTTAAGAATGGCCTGTAGCTTTTGAACCTGTGTCCATTACAGACAGAAAAAGAAATCAATAATATGAGGGCAAACATTCTCACATTATGTAGAAACATGGAAAAATTACAGTTTTCCATTATCTAAGAAATGTATACTTTGGATGAGGAAAAATTACAGTTTTCCATTATCTAAGAAATGTATACTTTGGATGATGCCACAAATGATGTAGGCACAAGGTTATAAGGAGTTCAGAAAGGCCCTTGAGATACCCATGACAACAGATGTCTGCCTTGTACAAACTTCATCTTTTTTGTCCTGAGTTAGTACCTCATCAGATAGATTTCCTACCTGTTCCTCTGTCTTGAGATCCCCAAAGTCCTTGAGAAACTCTGATTCTGAGGGAAATTGTGACGGTTCCAAGAAATGAAGCAAGCTAAACAGTTCTTCTACAGTGTTTTGCAATGGTGTTCCTGTGAGTAGCACTTTGTGTTCCTAGAAATTGAGGAAACAAAAGAATAAAATTAAAAAACATGACGGACTTCTGGGGTTTCCTGCCAAGTATATAATCTTTAACAGATATAACCTTTAATTTCTTTATCTATAAAATGATGAGAATCTTCCATTTCTCCCCTTTCAATAAACACAAAGCATTCAAGAAATCCCTCTGACATTAATTATTGAGATAACATAAATATTATAAGCAAATTTAAAAACAGTAATTCAGATCATGTTTATTCCAATTACATATGTCTCTCCATATTCAACTCTCCACAGATATTCTAAAATCTGCTGTCCTCTAGGGAATGTAACTGAGCTGGATTAAATATGGTCATTAATTTGCTGCTGTTCCTATCAAAGTTTAGCCCTAGGCTTGCCTTATTACTTGCAACAACAAGAATGTAGCAGAAGTGACATTGTGTGAGTTTCAGAATATTGCCCTGAGACTATCACACAAAGAAGCTCAATCTGGCCTATGGAGGATGAGAGGCCATGTGGAACCCAGGTGCTCCAGATAAGAACCACCATCAACTGCCAGCTGCAGCAATACTGACTCCAGGCAACAGCATCCTAAGAACCAACCAGCTGAACTCAGCCTAAGTGGTTGAGCTAGAAGATCATGAAAAATGTACTTGTTGTAGGACATTAAGTTTTGGAGTATTTTGTTATGCAGTAATAGGTAACCAATATAGTTTCCTACCTCTCCTTCTGGTTATCACTAAACTTCCCAATTCTAAAATTTATGACTTTTACATGACTTTCAGGTTATCATTCCCATAGGTCATCCCCACTGTTCAATACCAAGATTCAGACTTTTCTTCTCCTCTGCTAAACTAGGGTTATTTTAATACCACAAGGAATTAACGTGAATTCCAGTTGTTTCTGCCCACAAGTCAGTGTGGAACTCACCAGGTCCATGTGCTTGAGACTATCAAGCAGCTTGCAATTACGGTTTTTCAGTCGATGGGCTTCATCAATGATAACACAACGCCATTCAATTTCACGAAGCTCAGGACAATCTGACAAAATCATCTCAAAAGTGGTGATCAGAGCGTCAAACTTGTATGCACCTGGGATGAGGCGTCCCTAAGCACGAAGGCAGTAAAGTCAGAAAAAACCTAAAATGTACCTAAATGAGGAGCTCTTCTGAATTACTTGTCTATATTAAGGCATGTTTAATAGGAAATACAAACTGCACCACCACCCACCTCCACCGCTGTTTATCTTCCTGAAAAATAGTGCCATATCACTGAATGTAAGATACATTGCTTCCTCAACATATTCAGCTTCTTGGGAAAATGACAGACTCATTGAATGAGAGGCTAGACATTTTTTACTCTGCTGTATGCCTAGCTCATGTATCTCTGCCCTAGATCTTTTGTTGATTAACAATGAAATCCACAACTGCTGGACAATGCTGAAACATACAAGATAATAAAAATGAAAATAGCTAATACAGAACATAATATTGGCTGATGTCTAAAAATTGACAAAAGAACGAAATCATTTTAACAAAATTAAAAGCTGCAAAATATGACGAGAAGATTTGACTTGGTAGAAATAAAAAAAAGAAAACTAATAGTAGAAAAACAATAAAATTCATGTTAATACACGATAGGTAATTCCAATTTTGTTTTCAAATTTACACGGAAAAAGGAACTGATCTTTTTCTTTTTTTGAGACACAGTCTCACTCTGTCACCCAGGATGGAGTGCAGCGACACGATCTCGGCTCACTGCAGCCTTCACCTGCTGGGTTCAAGCAATTCTCCTGCCTCACCCTCCTGAGTAGCTGGGTTTACAGGTGCCCACCACCACAACTGGCTAATTTTTATCTCTTTAGTAGAGATAGGTTTCACCATGTTGGCCAGGCTAGTCTCGAATTCCTGAACTTAGGTAATAAGCCCACCTCGGCCTTCCAAAGTGCTAGGATTACAGGCATGAGCCACCATGCCTGACCATTTAGAAAAAGAAACTGATTTTGATGAAAATTTCAGGAGACTAAAAAGGGGAAGAGAAATAAGCTCACCACCACACGGATTAAGTGGCTAAAGGAATTTAATTTCTGTAAAATACTGTGATTAAAATTCACGGATGCTGACAAAATTCTACTTAAAATGTGTATGTTCACAAATAAAATCAGAATTTCTACTGGATCAAATGTCTACTAGGTAAAAAAAATAGCAAAGTCAAAAAAATGCCCTGCACACTGCTATACAAAAATGCCTTAAACCATAGGCATTTTTGCATAGGCATATTTAAGACTTTCGATAAAAGTCTTCTATTCATATATAGCCCCTAAAATACCAGGTACCTTGGCTAACTTTCTCTAAGCTATAGTATTCCCAAGACATACAACTTACCCGTGAATCTTTGCAGTACATTTCATACTGTTGGATCATCTGCCTGCTGGCCAGACTGCCATGGTACACAATAGTGTTCATTTCTGTCCATGTATTAAATTCTCGCTCCCAGTTAGTAATTGTGGACAGTGGGGCAATGACCAAGAAGGGACCATGGATGCCCACATTATATACTTCCTGCAAGAAGGCAATGGACTGAATAGTTTTGCCCAATCCCATCTCATCAGCCAGGATGCAGTTCTGCCTGCAGATTCACCATGGGAAAAAAAAAAAAAATGTTAAAAGGTACTATCTTTAAAAAAATAGAGTATGTAGGAAGAAATTGTTTCAATAGAAAACAAATAAAAACAATCCCAGAACTAAGCTTACATCTTATGGGCCCATTCTTTCCTTTACCTGTTATACCAATTAAAAAGCAGCCAATTGACCCCTTCCAACTGATATTCCCGTAGCTGGTTTCTGTTTTTATATTCATGTGACAGCTCCAATTTCTTCCAGGCACTTGCCTGCGGACGATTCTAAAAAAACAAGATGTTTGAATAAATGGAGTGGAGACACTAATGAAAGGTAAGACTTAACTAGGTAAGTTCTAATGGTTAAAGTCAATTCAAAACAACATTGTTTGGACTAAAACATGTCAAATATATTTAAATTCATGAGTTCATAACGTTACTTTATGGGTCCATAATGATCACAAATGGCTGACAACATCACAAAACACAACCTGATGGAAGTACACACCACCACCTATGAAGCAGTTACTGACTTCCCTCTCACATCTGATCAAGCCCGTAGAACAGTGATGTCTAACAGAGCTTTCTACAATGTTAAAAAACAAACAAACAAACAAAACACATGGCTAGTGACTACTGTATTAGACAGCACAGCTCTAAAATGTTTTATTGGACAGTGTTGCTCTAAACCTAAGCATTCATGTGAAATATCAGGGACAGCGAACATGTAAAGAAGTACCAAGAGTAATGTAATTAGCAAACTTCAGCCTATGGAAAATCCTACAAAACAAATCACCTGATTTCTTCATGAGACAATTATAATGGAGGGAGAGGAGGAGATCAAGGGGGAGCTTACAAGAAACTTGAGACATATTAACTGATAGCAATATATGGACCTTATTGAGAACCAAATTTAAATGATTTAACAAAAATTAGAAGGCAATCAGGGAAATGTATGCAATGACTGGTACTAGTGACTTGATGATATTAAAGAATGATTAAATTTTTTTAGGTGCAATAACGGTATTATTTCTTTTAGTAAAAACACTGTAATATTTACAGATGAAATAAATGAATCTGGGATTTGATTTAAAATAACCTGGGAAACGGGAATTAATGGGTAGGAAAATATATGACACAAGACTAGATGTGTACTGATAATTGTTAAGTGGGTGATGGGTACATTATACCATTTCTTCAATTTTTATATGTTTGAAATTTCCATAATAAAAAGCTAAAACAACAAAAAATTCCATAGGAGAAAAAAATTAAACCATTTCCTATGTAGGTCTTTATACTCCAATGCAAATATACTTACCACCCTTTTGAGTTCTGGATGTCTTGACTGAATCCGTTTAAATTCTCGAATCTTGCCCTCATCAACATCTTCTTTTAGCTCCCATGTGCTATCCTCATAGGGCAGAGAGCACCATTTCACCAGGTAGTAAATAACAGGCTAGGAGAGAAGAAACCAAAGCCTTAAGAAACTGATTCTGTTGTCTCTGCGCTGGTTAAAAAATAAAAATTTGATTGTAAAATCAGATCACGAAGTATCAGTACCTAAAAGCTGTTGAAAAAGTCAGGCCAAACACACTGACCAAAGGTTCACCTTCTGATACACTATATGGCTTTGATCATTCTTCAAAGCAATTTATCTGAATCTGTTCTAAAAGGAAATTTCTACCCACTAGTTTCTAGAACACTAAGCACTAAAACATTATCCTCATCAACTAAACAGACAAAAAAAAAAAGGCTAATCTTTTCCTATACCATGTTGAAATTAAAAGACATGTTTCTGTGCCATACTGTTCTCCTGGAGCCAAATTTGACACAGTGGCAGCTAGGCTACCTTTAGGATAAGGACTATTAGCATATACTGGCTTCTGGGCCCCTAGAGCTCAGTGCAGATGCACCTCAAGAGCACTTATATGGTGGTAAAGAAATGTCCTTGTGAGCCCCAGGAAGCTAGGAGCTAACAAGAGTTTATCACCAAAAAGAGGTAATAAAAGTAAAGAAGAAGAGAAAATGCTAAAAAGTTCAACTACAGTAAGTACTAGTTTATGTAGGTATTCCACTGAAAGTGAAGGAGCAGTGACTAATGGTAAATGGCTCCTATTTTCACTATTCAAGATGATCACTGCACTTACTGCATCTCCATTTTTGGCTTATAAAGTATAAAGCAAGGATTAGATTGGGCCTAGTGTAATCAACAAGAATCTCTAATTATCAATTCATAGAAAACTTAAAATAGCCAAGAAAATATGTGAAAGTGCCTCAACGTAGTCACAGATCTTGAATCTCTGGAATTGATCCAGCTGCTTGCTCTTTTACCTTTTTCTTTAACATAGTAACTCAAGTCACTCTCTATATAAAGCCATTTGTCCAGGTCACACATTTCCAGCATAATATCTATTGTAATATTTATTTCCACTATTAGGTAATATAAAAAGGATGACAAACTTATTTTGCAGAGGGGGGGAAAATGGGTATATAGAATAGTATTAGCCAATACTGGGAGCATAAATTAGAGTATTAGAGTATGAAAACATTATCATCTGTTATGTCACTTGCAAGACATTCCAAAGGGGCCTAACTAAAGGCCAATTGCTTTTAGAAGGGTAGGTATGATAAACAGCATAAGACTGTCAAGGCTGGAAAGGCTGAGATCCTGAAAAATGATGAGAATTTAAAAATAGCTAACAACCTGCCCTAAAATCCAGCCCATTCTCCACTCAACTCACACAAACACACACACAATACTACCACCCCAACTTCAAAAGCAGAATATGTTATGTGAAGCATGCTTGTTAGGATTTAAAGACAATGAATTATACTGGGTCCTGGATATCTAAGATTCTGACTACCTGAGTGTACCTGAAGACTTATAAAGTAGAATAAACTTTGGAATTTAACTCAGAGGTCTTATTAGAATGATGTATGGGAGGATCAAGTCACTTGAAAAGGTCATGAAAAAGCCCAGTTTACCCACTCAACACTAACATCTTAAAAAGGTTCTGCTGTTCTCTACTGGGTCACTGTGTAAAGTGTCAGATGTGATAAAAAATTTCTTTATGACCCTGTGCTAAGCTAAACCAAAAAGTCCTACTAGAAGTAAAAATAAAGTGACAAATTCTAAGAAAATGATGGTTTATAGCCTAAAAAAATTTAGAAGTAAATTTAAAAGAAGAATTCACTGGTGGCTAAGACCTAGATGACCATTTAAAAATGAAAAAGGTGCCAGGCGTGGTAGCTCACGCCCGTAACCCCAGCACTTTGGGAGGCTAACGCAGGGAAGATCACCTGAGGTCAGGAGTTCAAGACCAGCCTGGCCAACATGGTGAAACCCCGTCTGTACTAAAAATATAAAAACTAGCTGGGCATGATGGCACACACTTGTAGTCCCAGCTACTCAGGAGGCTGAGGCACGAGAATTGCTTGAATCGCGGAGGCGGAGGTTGCAATTGATGAGCCAAGATCACACCATTGCAACCCAACCTGGGTGACAGAGTGAAGACAGTCTCAAAAGAAAAAAAAAAAAAAAAAAAAGAAAAAGAAAAAAGAAAAAAATTAACTAATTACAATACAGATTCAAATGTAGATCTGGTTTTTTTTTGTTGTTTGTTGTTGTTTTTTAATTGAGACGGAGTCTCACTCTGTTGCCCAGGCTGGAGTGCAGTGGCATGATCTCAGCTCACCACAACTTCTGCCTCCCGGGTTCAAGAGATTCTCCTGCCTCAGCCTCCTGAGTAGCTGGGATTACAGGCGTGCACGACCACACCCGGCTATTTTTTGTATTTTTAGTAGAGACGGGGGTTTCACTATGTTGGCCAAGCTGGTCTCGAATTGCCGACCTCATGATCTGCCCACCTCGGCCTTCCAAAGTGCTGGGATTACAGGTGTGGGCCACCGCGCCTGGCCAACAGATCTGTTTTAATGACAAATGAAGAGACATTTAACTAATGGTGAGTTCAGGAAGTAGCCCATTCTCGAGAACATGATTTGTAGAAAGCTAGGAGTGAGCCTGTACAAGTATCTTTACATTCATAAATTTAGGAATTTGTGAAGTATCCCCTTCCCCTGCCCCACACCCCACCTCCAACTGTATGTCAAGAGTCTTCCATTTAAAATGAGGAAAAATGAGACCAAGATGAATGACTTTTCTGTACTTAGCTTCTACATGTTTGACTTTACAGAAATCTTTCCTTTTAGCATCTCTCCCTACTCCCTTACCTCCCATTATCTTTCAAAGGATTCCACAGAAAAATTTAGAAATACCTTTTCAGTCCAAGGGATTTTGCAGCCACACCTGAAAAAGAAAGGACTGACAAACCCACTAGCAGAAATATAAGAGGATGGTCACGTTACTCCATGCCTCAACAACTCACCTCCCCATTGTCCTTGTCAATACTGTGAGACTCATCCAATATCCTATCCACCTCTACGTAATCTGGATTAAAGGGCTCTTCATCCTAGATGAGTTATGAAACCAAACAATAAGACCAAAAGATCACTGTCCAGCAAACCCACTCTTCTACCTCACCTTTAGCAGAGAATCCTACTTCAAAATTTTTAAAGAAATTAGAAGCTATCTGATGGGTGTTCCCCTTTTTCATAACATCAAATCCTATGAATTTACCAGAGTCTATACCCAACTTCTCACCTGTTACCAGTGAGTGTCTCTTTCTAACAGCGGTCATTCTCTCCATATATGCTCTGGTGTCCATTGCTTCTTGTATTCTTAGGAATCCCTCTGAGTCATTGCCATAAATACACGTATATGTTCCACATTTCAAATTTTAAAATAAGACCTCCTTTGATTCTACATCTCCTGCAATGATTTTTCTACTCTGCTTTATACCTAAACTTTTTTTTTTTTTTTTGAGGTAAAGCCTTATTCTATTGCCCAGGCTGGAGTACAGTAGTGCAATCTTGGCTCACTGCAACCTCCACTTGAACCTCCTAGGTTCAAGTGATTCTCCTGCTTCAGCCTCCCGAGTAGCTGGGATTACAGGCGCCTGCCACTACGCCCAGCTAATTTTTATATTTTTAGTAGAGATGGGGTTTCACTGTGTTGGCCATGCTAGTCTCAAACTCTTGACCTCAAGTGATCTGCCTGCCTTGGCCTCCTGAAGTGCTGGGATTACAGGCGTGAGGCACTGCACCCAGCGCCATACCTAAACTTTTTCAAGGGTTTAAACACATGCTATTTCCATTCCTTCATCTCTTTCACTTGTTCATCCATTCCACTTTTTCTTCTACTTGCAACATACAACCAAAACTACTCTTATCAAGGAGGAACACTGCAAATGTAACAGACGTATTTCTTCACTCATCTTGCTCCAGTGTTTATCAGTAAACTTGGATATTGGAAATTAAAGCTCCTTTATCCCTATTTCTAATCACACTGGATTAGAAATTTGAGAAAATAAATGTTCTCTCTTAATAACAGGTCTACAGAAACCATCAATAGCTAAAGATAGACATTAGAGGAAGAATGCCTCAAGTGGACCAGCAGTCAATGTATCATCAGTTTTGAAAATACTTCATGTGCATTGAGAAAGTCAATTTCCAAATACCTTATAACTAATAAATGAACCATATTTAAACCTAAGAAAGTCAATGACCAAAATTAAAAGTTTACACCCATATATACAAACCAATTACAAGTATTTTGAAGAATCAGCTAAGGCTGACAACCCCAGTAATTTGTGCTTCTATGAAAGAAATGACAGGCAATACCTCTTCCTAATTACCTCATGGAAGAAGTGTCTCATCTGAGCCATTTTGGTTTTGAAGCGCTTTAATTTTTGATGGATCCTCTTATCCTTCTCTAGTTGGGAGATAGTAGCCCATTCACAATGCAGATAGGAGCTAAGGGGGATGGAAAAATCCAGTCATGGTGCAAGTAAAAGAAGGTGGCAGGCTACTATCTGAAATTTTGGGATTAGTCGGAAGCAGACATAACAAACATAGGCTTAAATTGGGAAAGAGTCTCTTAGGTCAGTGCTTCTGAAACTCTAATTTGTATACAAACCACAGTGCTTGAAAGCCCACATTTCTAAAAAGCACCCAAGTAATGCTAATTCTGCTGATCCACAGAAGACCATATTTTGAGTAGCAAGATCTTAGTGCTAAACTAAGGTAAAGAGAATCACAAGACATTTTATCAGGAACCACCCTCACTCCACTTACCTACAAGGAAATAATAAGAGTAATGTCAATTCCTGAATTTCTCTCTGAATAGCCATTTTTCCCCATTAAAAATAGCAATCTGGGCTACAAGACTATAAAAAAGGGACACATTCCCACCCAGGATACCCAGGAGAACTTTTTACCACCCTGTGGAATTTGGGGCGACAAGCTTTTTGCACAGATAACGTACTAGTTCTTGTACTTGACAAAGAATTCTTCTGCTTCAGTATATTGTCCAGAAGGAAGCTAAGAAAAAAGAAATAAATTAGTTACTAGTCCCTTATTGGTAAAATAATGAACTTTTAAATTTTAACCACACATTGCAGAACTTCACACCAATAATCCCTGAATATATTAATAACTCAGAGATTAAGGAACCAGTCTGGTACTTCAATAATAGAGGCCTGATAGCTGGAAAAAGTAAGCCTTTACCCACTCTAAACAGATAAATAAAAGAAGCACCAGTAAAGCAGTTCTTGTTTTCTAGCTAACTTTCCTCCATGATCTCTCACAACTAGACCCTAGCAATATATCTGACATCCAAAGGTGCTCATTAAATAAAGTCTGTGAACATAATAGCATTACGGGTTAATATTAAGATAGAGAAGAGCCAGGCGCAGTGGTGCACAATGGTAGTCCCAGATACTCAGGAGGCTGAGGCAGAAAAATAGCTAAAGCCCAGATGTTCACAGTACGCTATGATCATATCTATGAATAGCCACTGCACTTTAGCCTGGGTAACATAGTGAGAATCTGCCTATTAAAAAAAAAAAAATTAAAAAGCCTTCACCTCCTTCTTCACAATCCGCATAGAAAGCACTTTGTCTACAATGGCTGCATCTTCTTCACTGGGATTCTCCTGCAGCAAAAGATGCAGTCAGTCAACAGATGATTGTGATCAGCAAGGCAATCCTCTGAAATTACTTGAGTTTACAGCTTACCACAAAGAACTGCATGGAAGGCAAAGTCTCGCCATCTGGTTCTTGCACTGGTTCAGGGAGGATGGGCTCAGGTTTTATGGGACCAGTTACATCGACCTCTTCTTCTTCTTCATCATCTGTGATCTTTATATCCAGATCCTCTGTATATTTTTTTCGCTTAACTTGGCGGTTTGAGCGTCTCTTCTGTAGAGCACAAAGTAGTTAGAGTGACTGGTTAGGTCTCTCACAGAGAAGTCTTTTAAAATTATTTGCTGGTGGTCATATACTTAGATTTTACTCCAAAATTTTCATGAAAAATCAAATCAAAAGATGATAAGGAGATTATCTGTCAAACAATGTGATTTATTCTATGTATGGATCATATATTAATTTGCTTAACTGCGTTATGAAAGGCCAAGAATCCACTGAGAAAAACCTGTCCACTAGTGGCAAGAAGCTCTGGGAAATTAAAACTGGATTCTCAGGCTGCAGGGTGCAATACAACTCACACTAGAAGCAATCCGGAAGTGCAAAGGTGCAAGAATATTTTCTTTCCATTTTTTGCTTTTTTGTCTTAGTTCTAAAGGTTTTTTTGGTTTAATAAACAAAATCCACTGTATGTACTGTTCTGCCACTTACTTTTTTACTTAATGATATTTCCTGGAAATGTTTTCCATATACATTTTAGATTTACCTTATTCTTTCAAGTGGCTGAATTAAACATTCTCTAATTAAGTAATTTAAGTAACACTTCCAGCTCATGATAAAAAACTGGGAAGGAGGCCTGGTGTGGTGGCTCATGCCTGTAAAACCAGCACTCTGGGAGGCCGAGGCAGGCGGATCACCTGAGGTTGGGAGTTTGAGACCGGCCTGACCAACATTGAGAAACCCCATCTCTAATAAAAATACAAAATTAGCCGGGTGTGGTGGCACATGCCTGTAATCCCAGCTACTCAGGAGACTGAGGCAGGAGAATCGCTTGAACCCAGGAGGTGGAGGTTGTGGTGAGCCAAGATCGCACCCCTGCACTCCAGCCTGGGTGACAGACCAAGACTCTGTCTCAAAAAAAAAAAAAAAAAAAAATTGGGTAAAAAAGAAGAGATAAAATTATTTTTCAATTATGATTCTCTCTCTGGAAAACCTCAAAGAATCAAATGAAAGAACTACTGAAACTAGTAAACTTGATTCGTATAAAACTAATTTTGAAAAATTATTTCTATGTATAGATATAATCAACCAGAAAATATAATAAAAGATCCCATTTATGAAAACACAAAGATTAATTATCTACAAAACTAAATTGGCTGGGAGTGGTGGCTCACCCCTGTAATCCTAGCACTTTGGGAGGCAGAGGCGGGTGAATCACCTGAGGTCAGGAGTTTGAGACGAGCCTGGCCAACATGGTGAAACCCCGTCTCTGTTAAAAATACAAAAATCAGGCTGGGCGCGGTGGCTCAAGCCTGTAATCCCAGCACTTTGGGAGGCCGAGACGGGCGGATCACGAGGTCAGGAGATCGAGACCATCCTGGCTAACACGGTGAAACCCCGTCTCTACTAAAAATACAAAAAACTAGCCGGACGAGGTGGCGGGTGCCTGTAGTCCCAGCTACTCGGGAGGCTGAGGCAGGAGAATGGGGTGAACCCAGGGGGCGGAGCTTGCAGTGAGCTGAGATCTGGCCACTGCACTCCAGCCCGGGTGACAGACTCCGTCTCAAAAAAAAAAAACAAAAAAAAAAAACAAAAAAAAAAAATCAATGGGCATGGTGGCAGATGCCTGTAGTCCCAGCTACTCAGAAGGCTGAGGCAGGAGAATTGCTTGAACCCAGGGGATGGAGGTTGCAGTAAGCAAACCTGATTAGTATAAAATTAATTTTATACCAATACAAATATAATTTTATATTTAAAAATTTTATATTTTTGTTTCACCCAAGAGACTGGCAAAAATCAGCAAGTTTGATCAAAATATTTTTAAATAACAATTCATACACTTTTGGTAAGAGTACACATAGGCACGACTTTCATGGAGAAAAATTTGGCAACACCCTTTGACCTATCAATTCCACCTCAAAGATACTATCCTCTAAATTTGCATATGTGCGCAAATCTCTAGAGCATTACTTGTGGGAGTAGGAGACCAGAAAAAACCTGAAGGCCCATCAACAGGGGACTGGTTCAATAAATTATGCTATAGCCTTAAAACTGAATCATACCATAGAACTATTGAAAAAGAGTGCAGGCTGGATGCAGTGGCTCACACCTGTAATTCTAGCACTCTGGGAGACTGAGGTGGGAGGATCACTCAAGCCCAGGAGTTCAAGACCAGCCTGGGCAAGATAGTGAGACCCTATCTCTATTTTATAAAAAATATAAAAATAGCTAGATGCAGTGGCTCACGCCTGTAATCCCAGCACTTTGGGAGGCCAAGGCTGGCAGATCACAAGGTCAGAAGATCAAGACCATCCTGGCTAACACAGTGAAACCCCGTCTCTACTAAAAATACAAAAAATTAGTCAGGTGTGGTGGTGGGCGCCTGTAGTCCCAGCGACTCGGGAGGCTGAAGCAGGAGAACGGCATGAAGCCAGGAGGCGGAGCTTGCAGTGAGCCGAGATTGCGCCACTGCACTCCAGCCGAGGCAACAGAGCGAGACTCCGTCTCAAAAAAAAAAAAAAAGGTGTATATATACATATATATACACACACACGTACACACACACACACATATGTACGTATATATACAAATAAAAAAGAATGGGGTAGATTGATAATACCAAATGTTGAAGATGTGTATCAACTGGAACTCTACTGGTGAAGTATAAAATGACATAATCACTTTGGAAAACTTACAGAGTCCTACAAAGTCATGTTTGTATATTCATAAAGTCAAATATTACTGAAGAAAAAAATAAACTACTCATTTATTTAGCATGGATGAATTATCGAAAACATTATGCTTTTCTCACTGATGTGTGGGCAGAAGAAAAAGAACAGCAAAAAACTATGCTGAAAGAAGTGAGACCCAAAAGTACATTCTGCATGATACTACTTAAAGTTCAAGGCCAGGCATGGTGGATCACACCTGTAATCCCAGCACTTTGGAAGGCCAAGGCGGGCAGATCATTTGAGGTCAGGAGTTCGAGACCAGCCTGCCCAACATGATGAAACACTGACTCTACTAAAAATACAAAAAAATGAGCTAGACATGGAGGCGCACACCTGTAATCTCAGCTACTCGGGAGGCTGAGGCATAAGGATCACCTGAGTGCAGGAGGTGGCGGCTGCAGTGAGCCGAGATCACACCACTGCACTCCAGCCTGGGTGAGAGTGAGACCCTGTCTCAAAAAATAAATAAAATAGCTGGGCACGGTGGCTCACACCTGTAATCCTAGCACTTTGGGAGGCCAAGGCGGGCGGATTACGAGGTCAGGAGATCGAGACCATCCTGGGTAACACGGTGAAACCCTGTCTCACTAAAAATTTTAAAAAATGAGCTGAGCATGGTAGCGCGTGCCTGTAGTCACAGCTACTCGGGAGGCTGAGGCAGGAGAATGGCGTGAACCTGGGAGGTGGAGCTTGCAGTGAGCCGAGATGGCGCCACCGCACTCCAGTCCAGCCTGGGCAACAGAGGGAGACTGTGTCTCAAAAAATAAATAAATAAATAAATAAATAAATAAATAAATAAAGTTAAAAAAACAGACCAAGTTAATCTACGGTAAGAGAGAGCAGAACAGCAGTTAGTTGCCTATGCCCTGGAGTGAGGAACTGAAC
Source organism: Trachypithecus francoisi (assembly GCF_009764315.1). Taxonomy (NCBI): domain Eukaryota; kingdom Metazoa; phylum Chordata; class Mammalia; order Primates; family Cercopithecidae; genus Trachypithecus; species Trachypithecus francoisi. The sequence continues at coordinate 84,840,906 of NW_022681468.1, read as the reverse complement.
TGACTACAAGGGAGTACAGGGGAACTTACTGCGGTGATGATGGAAACATTTTCTTCACTTGGTGAAGTGAATTGGATAAATTTGTCAAAACTATACAAATAAAATTTGTGCATATTTTATGATATGTATATTCCACTTCATTTAAAAAAGTCTGGGAGGATATATAAACTAAATTATTTCTAGAGAGTATTTCTAGAAGATATTTTCTACTTTTTACTTTATATATTTCTGGATGACCGGATTTTTATCACATCCATCATATAGTATTCTTAAAATGACCTTTTTTAAACAAAAATTTAGGAAATACTTTAAACTAAAGTTCTTAGATTTGCTTTAAAATAATCCAGGGTGGGCCGGGAGTGGTGGCTCATGTCTGTAATCCTAGCACTTTGGGAGGCCGAGGCGGGTGGATTGCCTGAGCTCAGGAGTTCGAGACCACCCTGAGCAACATGGTGAAACCCTGTCTCTACTAAAAATACAAAAAATTACCTGGGCGTGGCAGCATGTGCCTGTAGTCTCAGCTACTCCGGAGGCTGAGGCAGGAGAATTGCTTGAACCCGGGAGGCGGCGGTTGCAGTGAGCCAATATCGTGCCACTGCACTCCAGCCTGGGCGAGAGAGAGACTCTGTCTCCAAAAAATAAAAATAAAGAAAAAAATCCTGGGTGCTGTGCACTGGAGATCATGTCCGGGGACGGCAGCTGCAGCCAGACCCAGAGCCGGGCCATCCCTGCCACTCGCTGGGTGGTGCTGGGCAAAGGCATGCAGCTACAGCACAAACCCCCAGCGGCACACTCTTCAGCACCACCCCGGGAGGTACCAGGATCATCTACGACTAGAAATTCCTGGAGCGCCAGAACTCACCCATGACCAAAATACCCCCAAGGGATCTGTCCACCATTCCTGGGGTCACCAGCCCTGCCAGTGATGAGCTCCCAAAGGAAGCCAGCCAGAGCCACCTGTGCAATAGCCCAGAAGATAAGTGGGTTAAGTGGGCAGGCCATGAAGAATCGCTATTTGAGATGGACATTTAAAGGACCAGCCATGAGATCGTGCATTGCCTATGGGCCCCTCCGGGCCTTCCTGGGAGGGATCACACCACCCAGGCCTTATGAAAGTTATCACACTGGGCAAGCGTGGGACATGGGGTCAGCCACCCCAGCTTTCTCTCCCTCTCAGGGCACCTGCCCCCTCCTCTTTGTGAAATCTAGCAGATTATCTTCTAGTGACCTAGTGCCTCTGCTGATGCAGGAGCTGCTGCCCCAAGGGGAGTGACCCCAGATAGTACACCCTGCAGCAGAGTGCCAGGAGTGCCAGGAAGTGGACAAGAACGAGCCCTTCCTTCCAAATAATCCAATGATCGGCTCCTCTAGCCCTGAGCCCTGAGCTCTGGGGGTGCAGCCACCCCTTCTTTAGGTTGATGTTTCTGAGAAAGCTCCCTTCCCCCTCCTCCCACAAGAGAGGAAATAAAAGCCACTTTCGTTCGCCATAGGGCCAAAGTTGGGCCCTGTCTGAAAAAATAAAATAATCTAAAAGGCGGGCAGGACTAGAGTGGAAGTAAGGACAGTGGGAAGTGAGTCATCTGTTGATAAATAATAAAGTGGGAGAATGGGAACATGGGACTTCATTAAAAATCTCCTTTTGTGTATGTCTGAAAATTTTGCTAAAAGAAAGTAGGGGAGGAGAATGGGTAGATCTGTCTTTTCCACTAAAGAACAACCTCCAAGACATATCATTAGGGAAAATACACAGTAGAGAAGAGTAGGCATGGAATACTAATATTTAGTGGAAGTAGAAGTAGAGTGTTCATGAAAGAAAGAAATATTTCCAGAAGGATATACAAGAAACTGGTAACAGAGGCTACCTCTGGGGAGAACTGGGAGACTGTGAGGCTGGGTTCTAGGAAACTTTTCACAGTGTCTACTTTATTGCACTGTTGTAATTTTTCTCACACGCTTTTTTTTTTTTTTGAAATGGAGTTTTGCTCTTGTTGCCCAGGCTGGAACGCAATGGCATGATCTCAGCTCACTGCAACCTCTGCCTCCTGGGTTCAAGCGATTCTCCTCCCTCAGCCTCCAGAGTAGCTGGGATTACAGGCATGTGCCACCATGCCCAGCAAATTTTGTATTTTTAGCAGAGACAGGTTTTCTCCATGTTGGTCAGGCTGGACTCAAACTCCCAACCTCAGGGGATCTGCCTGCTTGGCCTCCCAAAGTGCTGGGATTACAGGCATAAGCCACCGCAACTGGCCTCATATATGTATTTTTAAACTGAAAAATAAAATAGCAAATAGTCAAGTTAAAAAAATTTCACACAGGGCCAAAGGATAAAAAATTAAAGTACAATAATCATGACCCACTTACCATTCAACCCTTCTCTTCAAAGATACATATTCTTATCCATTTCTTGTATATCCTTCCAGAAAAAAATTGATGCATATACATATATGTACACACAGACACACATGCATACTTTAAACATTAAAAAGAGATACTACGTATGCCTTTTTTCATTAATAATAAGTCTTCCTTATTAGCACATCCCAACCTAGTTCACTGTTTTTAACTGCCATCTAGTATTCTACTGCATGAATATTGTCAATTTTACTTAACTATTTCTCCACCAATAGACATCTAATTTTTTTGACATTTTTGCTATTGCAAATATTGCTACAATACATATATCACTGCATTCTTTTGAGAACATATTCATAAGGTAATTTCCTAGGTGCAGAATCATTGAGTGAAATGAAATTAACATTCTAAATTTTTCTATATATTGAAACACCAACTTGCCAAAAAGATTGTCCCAATTACCATTCCCATCAACTGTGTCTAAGTGTCTGCTCCTTAACTTCACTGCCAATATTGTCATTCTCACTTGTCATAGACTGAATTGTATCCCCCCCACCAAATCCACATGTTGAAGCCGCTAACCCCCAGTACCTCAGAATGTGAATGTATTAGGGAAATTGGAAATATAGGGTTTTCAAACAGTCTAAGTTAAAATAAGGCCTATTTCTAAATTAAAATAAGGCCACCAGCATGAGCCCTAATCCAATCTGACTAGTGTTCTCCAATCTGACTAGTGTCCTTACAGAAGGAAGAAATCTGGATACACAAAAAGACACCAGGGATGTGTACAAATAGAGGAAGGACCACGTGAAGACACAATGAGAAGGTGGCCTTCTGCAAGCCAAGAAAACCCTCAGGAGAAAACAAACTTGCAGACCATTTGATCTTGGATTTCTAGCCTCCAGAACTATAAGGAAATAAATGTCCACACTGAGCGCAGTGGCTCACACCTGTAATCCCAGCACTTTGGGAGGACAAGGCAAGTGAATCACCTGAGGTCAAGAGATTGAGGCCAGCCTGGCCAACACGGTGAAACTCCATCTCTACTAAAAATACAAAAATTAGCTGGGCGTGGTGGCACACACCTACGATCCCAGCTACTCAGGAGGCTGAGGCAGGAGAATCACTTGAACCTGGGAGGTGGAGGTTGCAGTGAGCCGAGATTGCGCCACTGCATTTTAGCTTGGGTGACAGAACGAGACCCTGTCTCAAAAAAAAAACAGACACAAAGAAACAAACAAAAAGAAAAGAAATGTCCATAGTTTAAGACACCTAGTCTGTGGTATTTTGTTATGGTGGTCCTAGCAAACTAACACACCACTTTCTAAATTTTAGTAATCTCTGTGTATTTTGTATTATTAAAAATTTCCTTCATTGTTTTTGTTTAACAAATACTTTATTACTTTATTTGCATAATCCTCTAATCCTTATTTAACCTTTACTTAAAAAACAAGTTGTTTTAACAAATCACGTCCATTTTGTGTTGCTATAACAGAGTACCCAGGATTGGGTAATTTATTTTCATAAAAAAAGAAATGTAGCCAGGTGCAGTGGCTCCTGCCTGTAATCCCAGCACTTTGGAGGCTGAGGCAGGTGGATCGCTTGAGGCCAGGAGTTGAACACCAGCCTGACCAACATGGCGAAACCCTGTCTCTACTAAAAATTACAAAAATTAGCTGGGCATGGTGGTGCACACCTGTAATCCCAGCTACTCAGGAGGCTGAGGTAGGACAACTGCTTGAACCTGCCATAAGGCAACAAATCAGAGATGGAAGCCTACAAATCAGAGATGCCTGCCATAAGGCAACAAATCAGAGATGGAAGCCTACACTTCTGGTCTAGTTTCTTTTGGTCTCTTCCAACGTCTCTCATCTTCAAAACACAGGAAGAAATTTTGTCCCTAGCTACCCTACTTCAGAGAGTCAGAAAAGGTAAGCCAAAGGGATTCTTGGAGAGTTCGAAGAGAGAGTCAAGTTCTGACCCAGCCAAAAGGGCAATCATGCAGCATGATTTCATATGATTTGCTTAGTATTTGAAACACTGGAATTTGAGAAAATGAGTATTGCTTTTTTTCTTTGACACAGAGACTCGCTCTGTTGCCCAGGCTGGAGTGCAATGGCACGATCTCGGCTCACTGCAACCTCCACCTCCCAGGTTCAAGTGATTCTCCTGCCTTAGCCTCCCGAGTAGCTGGGATTATAGGCACCCACCACCACACCCGGCTAATTTTTGTATTTTTAGTAGAGATGGGGTTTCACCTGGTTGACCAGGCTAGTCTCCAACTCCTGACCTCAGGTGATCCACCTGCCTCGGCCTCCCAAAGTGCTGGGAGTGAGTGGTGTGAGCCACTACGTCCGGGCAAGTATCGCTATTTTTATAGTAATATGCTCTTTGCCTAAAAAAATAATTTAAAGACACTGACCAGTGAGAGGCCAAGGCAGGCAGATCACTTGAGGTCAGGAGTTCGAGATCAGCTTGGCTAACATGGTGAAACCTGGTCTCTACTAAAAAAATACAAAAATTAGGTGGGCATGGTGGTACATGCCTATAATTCCAGTTACTCGGGAGGCTACGGCAGGAGAATTGTTTGAAACCGGGAGGCAGAGGTTGAAGTAAGCTGAGATCGTGCCACTGCACTCCAGACCTGGACGACAGAACAAGACTCTGTCTCAAGAAGAAAAACAACAACAACAACAACAACAACAACAGAAAAAAAGACATTGACCAGGTCCATTGACCTTTTAGGCCTACGTCCAGTTTAGAAAAACCAAAGAAATGTGTATAGACTTATAATCTCTCAATATCTTCTTGGTTTGGTTAGCCATAATTAAACATGGTTTTTTTTCTACTAAATTCTTTTGGGATCCTTTTACCTGAATGCTGCTTTCTTCATCTTCTCGAGGTGACTGTGCAGGCATGACTTCCACATCTGAATTATCAGATGAGGTATTACGTTTTCTCTTCTTACCCACTACAGGAGTGATGGTGCTAAAAAGGAAAAAAACAAATTCATTTTCAGCGAAGGCAAAGAAAATTTAGCGGTAAAAAAACATAATTAATCTAAACCATCACATACAAAACTTCCAGACAGTCAATAGGACACAAAGCTACTAAATAGGGTGTTTGAAAAAAAGAAGATATTAGGATTTGTAAACCACTGACTGACCCTCACACCATATTTGACAAATTCTTGTTATTACTGTGTTCACAAATATCTGAAGGAAGGTAGCACAAGATAGAAGAATAAATACCAGATTAAGATGCAGTTCCACTTCTGTCACTACAAGAGCATTAGTTTCATTATTTGTAAATATTAGAGAGATAATACCTGTCCTGACAGTTACTGAGGCTCAAATAAGAAATATAAAACTGTCTTTTAAAAGCTGAAAAATCCGGTACAAATATAAAGCATTATTATATTTGCACCCCAAAGCCTGAAGAATCCCAGAGAGTAAAAGCTAATAAGAGAGGAGAAGATACAAGACATGGAAGGGAAAGAGAGGACACTCAATTATGACAAGATTACGTGGCAAGCCATCACTTTTCTGTCAACACGGCTTAAAGTTAATGGTAGATGCTGAAATCTCCAATTCACAGATGAGATGCAAGAACAGGACAGCTATGCCTCCAGTAGGTCTCTTTTTACTGATGTGGGTGGCAGGAGGTAGTGAGAAATCTCTTTCACAGTACAGTAATACAAAATCAGGACAAATATATGAATGCAGAGTCAGAGCTTTTAAAGGTAACTCCCAACACAGTGACTATCTTTCCTGTGCCTTCGTGTTTTCCTCTTAAAATACGCTAATTTCTTTTTTTTTTTTTTTTTTTTTTTGAGACGGAGTCTCGCTCTGTCGCCCAGGCTGGAGTGCAGTGGCCGGATCTCGGCTCACTGCAAGCTCCGCCTCCCGGGTTTACGCCATTCTCTCGCCTCAGCCTCCCGAGTAGCTGGGACTACAGGCGCCCGCCATCTCGCCCGGCTAATTTTTTGTATATTTTAGTAGAGACGGGGTTTCACCGTGTTAGCCAGGATGGTCTCGATCTCCTGACCTCGTGATCCGCCCGTCTCGGCCTCCCAAAGTGCTGGGATTACAGGCTTGAGCCACCGCGCCCGGCCAAAATACGCTAATTTCAATTTTCCATTTAACAAATCCTGTAAGCATTAGGACAGAAAAAAGAAAGGCCTTATTATTTTCTATAATAGATCATCTTGAACTATGTAGCTAGTAAATACATATAAGTTCCTCAACCCATTTTAGAAATGAGTGCTCTGCCCTCAAATGTCCCATCAAAACGGCAAAGAGTACTCACTTTAGCTTACTCTTGCCCTTTGTTTTGGAGGTACCAGATGTTTTGTTCTTCTTTGGCTTTTCCTCTTTCAGCCTCTCCCCAGCACTCTTCTTCCTGCGTTTCTTCTCACCTTCCTCCTCTGGCCGAACGCTGGGCAACTCATCCTCATTTAAGACTCGAGGTATGTTCTGCTCACCGCGGGCACGGGCCCTCGCAATGGCCTCTGCTACAATCCGATTTGCTTTCTCTTGTTTCTTCTGGTGTTCCAATCTGCGGTTTTCCTCCATTCCTGTCTTTCCCCCCGAATGAGGAGCAGAGCTTGCTGGTGATGACAAAGCTGCCACTTCACTGGCACTTAGAACTTTAACTACAGAGAGCCCAGAAGAGGCCCCTTGGGAAGAGCCAGCCTATAGAAATAAAGACACTACAATTTCAACTTGCTTGTAGTTAAATGGCCTAAATAAAATCCAGCTGTGAAGCAGGGGGGCTAGAAACTAGTTCTTTAATCCCTCAAGAACCAAGCTCAGACTAAATCTTACTGAACCTACACCTATTTTTTAAAATGTATTCTTTTGGTGGGAGAAGGGTGAGAAAAAGCAAGAATTCTGCCAAAATAAACTTCAGTATCTTTTTGTTATGCTTCCATCAATACACATCTTCATTACTTCAGAAAAATTACAACTAATATATCCAATATTGGGCTCTGGCCTAACAGTAAAAAAATTGAAATTCTACGCTTGGCCTACCTTTTATCTGCCTGGGGGGCGGGGGGAGGGCAGGGTGGCGGGGGTGGGAGGAGGACTGATCACTTATTTCTTTATATCCTTTCTGAAATATCATTTAAAGGATATCACAAATCATTTTCATTTCACAATATTAGGAAAAGACTGTAAATGGAACAATTCAAAAATACATACTAAATAACCTCATATCCCAAACCCAACAATCCCTCTCTAACCTTTTAATAATATAATTAAAATAAGATTTCCAGGGATGAAAGAATTAAGTCTGCATCTCAGTTCAGAGATACAAAACTAGAGTGGTTACCGAGGGCAACAGCAATGGACTAAGTAGTTTTGTTTTCTTTCTTTTCCTTACTATGTAAGTCTCTCACCTGCGGCTGCAGTACCACCTTGACTGGTACTGAAAGTCTTTGTCCTGGGCTTTGTCCTGGTCCCATTATCTGAGCCTGCTGTACAGAGGACAGAGTCACTGGCTGGGTTGAGGGTGGCTGCTGGGGCTGTGGCTGCGATGATGGCGGTTGTGGTACAATCTGGATTTTTTGCTGTGGTTGCTGCACCTGCAGCTGGATAGTTACTACCTTGGCAGGCTGCCCTTGGGCATTCTTGGCTTGAGTCAGGGCTGCCAGCTGGTTGCCCTGTAACACTATCTTGCCTGGTAGACTCCCTAGCACAACATGCCGATGTCCTTGGGGACCTCCAGACTGTGGCTGCTGGAGGACCAGGGTGATGCGTTTCGATTCACCCTAAAGTGAAGAAAGGAAATTGCAAGAGGAGTACAACATTAAAGACTTGTATACTCTGAAATATTTACACCAGTTTTCTTCATCCTAGAATCATAAAAACTGTGGGTCAGAAGACACAGTACAATTCACTTTGTTCATCACCCTATCTGTCTTGATAGAATCTTTTTTGTTATTTTTAGAGACAGGGTCTCGCTGTATTGCCCAAGCTAGAGTGCACTGGCTATTTACAGGCACAACCCTACTGCTGATCAGCAAGGGAGTGCTGCTCTGCTCGTTTCCAAAATGGGCCAATTCATCCCTCCTTAGGCAACCTGGTGTCCCTTGCTCCTGGGAGGTCACCATATTGATGTCAAACTTAGTGTAGACGCCTGATTAGCATAGCACACCAACAGCCCAGAAATCCTAGGCTCGAGTGATCCTCCCACTTCAGCCTCCTGAGTAGCTGGTACTATAGGTGCATGCCACCATGCCCAGCTAATTTTTATTTATTTTTTTTGTAGAGATGAGGTCTATGTTTTCCAGGCTGGTCTCGAACTCCTGGCCTCAAGCGATCCTCCGGCCTCAGCCTCCCAAAGCGCTGGGACTATCAGCTGTCCTGACAGAATCTTTTCTATAATGCTTCTGCTTAGTAGGTATCAAGCTATGTTTTTAAAACTCCTGATGGAAGGCTATCTTCTAATGCAGCAGTTCATTTATGGAAACCTATTAATACAAAATTCCTTATATTGAATTGAAATCTGCCTCCTTGTAGCTTCTTCCCACTAGACCTACTTTTTTTTAAAGACGGGGGTCTCACTCTGTGGCCCAGGCTGGTCTTGAACTCCTGGCCTCAAGCAATCCTCCTGCCTCAGCCTCCTGAGTAGCTGGGATCACAGGTGAGAGATATTATGCCTGGCTAGTCCTACTTATCTCAATGCTGCGCCCCCACCCCCACCAACTCTTTTGGCCCCTTATTCAGACGCCAGAGCCTCTACCATCTTACACTAGAAACTAACACTTTCACTGAACAAAGTAGGAGGGGGACAATCTTAGTAATAAGAATACAAGAAAGATATAAATAGCTCTTACAAGTCTTGCAAATATAAAGATAATTCTTCAAAGATGTTTCTTTGTTCCCATAGCATCCCATATTTCTCATAAAACTTTATATCACACAATTATTGTGAGCTGTTGCTTAATATCTGTCTTTCCTGGCAGACGGTGAGCTCTGTAAGGACAGGGACTGTGTTTGTCTTATTTAGCACCAGCTAGGTACAATGTAAACATGTAGTAAGAGCTCAAAAAATGTTAACATTAACTGCTTCCACCTAGCAAGTACTAAGTATGTGGCTGTCACACTAACTGATGAAAAGCAAAGATGGAATTTAAATAGGCTTTCCCAGAGAAAGCTCTCATGCGCTCGCTCTCTCTCAAAGAGTTGCTGGGCCCTCTATGAAACCAAAATTAACCTCCCCCTTTCACTCAAGTCACCTGGGTAGGTGTAGAGGTCAGTGTAACTGCAGGCTTCAGTGGGGGCCCTGTGGCCCCAGGGTTTCCAGCAGGAGCTGGACCCTTAACTGGCTGGAGGACCAGCTGCTTTACTGGTCGGCTGGGCTGGACAATGCGCTGAACAGCAGCCTGGTTCCCAGGGACCTTGGCGGCCAACACTGTATTACCAGAGACAATGGAAACACCTGGTCGAAGGGGTGTGCCGGTTAGCACTTTGGTAAAAGTGACTTTTCCACCATTGGCTGTGCCTGCCACCAGGGGCTGAGCTGTGCTGGTGATACCTTGGGCCTGAATTTGTGCCACATGGGCACCAGTGACTGAGGAGCTTGGTGGGGCCTTAAGGATAACAATCTTAGGGGCTGACTGAGGTGGCTGCCCTCCAGCACTACTGGAGGAGACAGCTGTGGCAGAGACACCCATGAAAGGATTCCCTTGGCTCAGGATCTCCTGGCTCTTGGAGACCTGCAAAAGTCCTGATGTTGGCGTCGATGTCTGTAAGACAGGTTGGGCTGGCTGCTCCTGGCTGGCAGGCTGAGTGGTATAATCATGCAACGTTATGGATTCTGGAGCTGGAGCTGTGGATTCTTTGGGAAGTTCTGTGGGAGCTGTTTCCTCTGGTGGAGGGACCAGTTCACTTGCTGATGAATTCCCCACATCACCACCTCCACCATCCTGGTTCATCTGATCCAAGGAGTCCAGAGAGCTTGGCAGTCCAAGGGCTTCCTCAATGGGGTCTTGTGTGACCTGGTTAAAGCTGTCATCAGTCAAAGAGTCCAGGCCAAATAAATTTGGGTCATCAAACAGATCCATGATGGGGTCTGCCATCTTGGGAAAGTAATGGAGGGTATTTCTCCAAGGTCTAGGGAGGGAAGGGGAGGGGGGGTACTGGCTCTCCCCTCCCCTCCCCTATTAAGAAAAAAATGTACACAATGTAAGAGGACTACTCTTCAAGTATAGAGGCAAGAAACAAGTGCATGTCAGATTGTCCTGACCTTCATGGAGCAAGATGGCTAGGTCTTCAGAGGAAGATGGTGGAACTCCTGTTGTAGGAATACAAATACAAATGAAAAATAAGCAAAGTTGGCGATCTCAGAGAAAATTTTTCCTTCTAAGGTACTTTCTTAATATTAAATAGCATGAATATAAGAGGGAAATGTGAGGGAATCTGAGGATGGACATACAGCAGAAAGAACACTCATATTTCTGCTTCAAAACTAAAACTAAAAGAGAAAAATAACAACAACCCCCTCTTGGGCACTTACACCTACAAACTTTAAAGATTCTGTCTGTCAAGAGCATTTGGCTGTCTCTCTCCGTTTAACAATTATTATTCTTTGGTAAAGATAAAATTTAAATTCATTTACCTTCTATTTTCAGTTTTTAAGTTAGTAGAACTCAAAAATATGCCACAAGAATTACAGTGACTCTACAGATAAAGGTTTCTGGATATATTCTATTTTATAAATATTTCTTGTGTTTTATATATTTTTACTTACTATTGGCAAAAATAACCATCTTTAACCAAGGCTCATAGTACAATCTCACCAAGCTGATTATACAATTTTACCCAGGAAGTTTTGCAACCTTTATTGTAGTTAACATATTAATCTATAATAGGGTTTTTGTTCTCAAGTTCCCTCTCAAGAAACCTTTCTCATATTTAAGATAAAAAATGTCAATTGCACGGCTGGGCGCAGTGGCTCAAGCCTGTAATCCCAGCACTTTGGGAGGCCGAGACGGGCGGATCACGAGGTCAGGAGATCGAGACCATCCTGGCTAACACGGTGAAACCCCGTCTCTACTAAAAAAAATACAAAAAACTAGCCGGGCGAGGTGGCGAGCGCCTATAGTCCCAGCTACTCGGGAGGCTGAGGCAGGAGAATGGCGTGAACCCAAAAGGCGGAGCTCGCAGTGAGCTGAGATCCGGCCACTGCACTCAAGTTTGGGCGACAGAGCGAGACTCCGTCTCAAAAAAAAAAAAAAAAAAAAAAAAAAAAAAAAAAAAAGTCAATTGCAAAGGAGTCAACATTTTGTTTCCAATTTACATTCCCAACTTCCTCTCTTACCATCTCTTATATGTATCTTACATTCCAGTCCAACTAGACTACACAATTCCCTTAATGCGATTCCTACCTGTGTGACTTTGCTTATGATGCTGTACTTTCTGCCTGGAACACGTCCTCTCCATCCCAATGCCAATAATCTTTCGCAGCTAAAATCCTACCAACCCTCAAAGGTCTTCGAATCCATTAAGTGAGCCCTGAACCTCTGATCCTTTAACAACTGAGCAACTTGTGATGACCTGATCCCTCCACCTCCTATAAATACCCACACCATTGTTTATACCTTATTTAAAGCACTTACATTTAATATTTTATTATAATGACCTAAGTCTGTCTATATCCTCTGAAGGCCCAAATGGTTACTTTGTGCAAATTGTAAAAAGTTGCCTACTTCTCAAGATGCTTGGAAAATTGCCATACTAAATACATAAAAGTTGGTTATGAATGTATGCAATGTACACTCTCCACAACCCTGTACCATGGCCCAGCTCCTCTTTCTCTAGGAGAAAGTTCTTGGATGATGGGGACTATGTCTTATTTGTCTGTGGATCCCTAAAGAACCAGCAGGACATAGCACATATAGTAGCTAATCAAAAAACAGTTAATGAATTATACTTGCTTGCATTATCTGGAGTAAACCATTTGATCCTCACAGAAACTAAATGGTATTATTTGATTCTAACATGAGATGGTAAAAAGCTTCCTATCTTGAAAACGTGTCTTATGAATGGCTGAAAGTAGGTTTACAAAATCCATGCCTAGGGTTTTAAGTTCATGAAACTAGTGGAAAAAGGAAAAGGTATCAAAGACAGGGAAGTATGTCACCATATAACCCAAATATATGAAAAAGAAATATCTGTTCTTTGTATATGATGATAATATTTGACAATACAGGAAAGTCTTGCTTGGTAAGACCATTTCTCCTAACTTTTGGAAGACACCAGATAAGAAATTTCAGGGACACAGTCCTGACTGAAGGAGACTTTTCCATACAACCCCCCATGCTATGTTTTTTTCCTTCCCAACCCATCTCACTTATCATTATAAAACAATATAACATGGGTTAATAGATCAGATACTCCAACACAGACAAAGAATAAACACATGAGTCAAAATTACAAAGTATACATGGTATCTCCAACAATGTTAAACAAGATCTTCCTTGCTTTAGTAATTGTATACTTTTCATATCTTAACCCAAGATCCATACCATCTCCCATTCCTGGCTAGGCTATTCCACCCACCAGCTCATTCCAGCCTCTCATATCTAATATTTGCCTCCAAATTACTCAAAATGGCAATCAGAAAAGTTATGAATGTTTCCTGATTTAATGAAAACCTACTCAATAACTTAATATTAATAAATTTCCTCCCCATTTATCATCAACTTTTTTCCAGTATACCTACTTTGGCACCAATTATCTTTCATTCTCTATTCACCATCAGAAGTTAAAGTATCTACAGCTAGGAGTAATATAAAAACAACGGTGAAAGTTTCTTTTCTTTTTTTTTTTCAAGACAGAGTTTCGCTCCTGTTGCCCAGGATGGAGTGCAATGGTGTGATCTCAGTTCACCGCAACCTCCACCTCCTGAGTTCAAGCGATTCTCCTGCCTCAGCCTCCCGAATAGGTGGGATTACAGGCCTGCGTCACCACGCTCGGCTAATTTTGTATTTTTAGTAGAGATGGATTTTCTCCATGTTGGTCAGGCTGGTCTCAAACTCCCGACCTCAGGTGATCCATCCACCTCAGCATCCCAAAGTGCTGGGATTATAGGCCTGAGCCACCACACCGAAAGTTTCTACTAAATAGAAGTTTATGTTGCAAATAGTTTATAGCCTGCTCCTTCTTCCATGGAGTATTTTGTTACTTCCATGATTCCTTGCTATTTGTTAATTCTAATGCTCTTCCTTTCCCCCATAATGATCCAATCTTAGGCCTAGTTTTTTTTTAAAATAGAAGAAACAAGGCTAATGGTTTCTGATGAATCTCCTTACCCCCACATTACTTAGTATAAGCTTTTTAAAGATCAATGCATTATCATTTATCTCTCCCTTCCCAATTTTCGAACCAAATTTCTGCTTCTCCTACTTTGGTCTATGCCTAATAATTTAAAAATCTTGCCACCAAGTATCATTACTTCTCAGTCCCATCATCTCACCTATACTGACCCAATTCATCTCATATTTTTATCCTAGTCTCCTACTTCTTTTCTAGCTCCCATCTTTAAACTGTCCTTGAGTCTTACAAGATTAAACCTTCTCCCAACATACATCTAACTTTTGTTAACCCTCCTTCTACTACTACTTGTGGGTTACTCTGGCTATATCCACAAATGGCTTATTTATTCTACCAAGCTCATCCATCTCATGAATTCTCTTTCCTTGATTCAAACCCTAGTAGCAAAAATGAACAGATGTTAAGTGGGTTTCAACGCAAAGTAACTGCCTAGATAAATAAGTCATACCAACTTTTATCACATTAAGAATGAAAAGCCAGTCTTGGCCCACCATTCCCCAAAAGAGAAACACATGTATGTGCTCAAAAGAAAAGACAAAATTTAGTGGTCGTACTTAGTCACTTTCCATAATTACAAACTAATGACCAGAATCATGACAGAAATCTTGGAGGGCATGTCGGGGGTGAGGAATGGCAGTGGAAGGGAAAAGTAACAAACTAGTCAGTTAATGTTAAAATCCAAGGCCATCTATCTAGAATCGCCAAATAACAATCCAATAACCTGTAGAAAAATACTTTATTATATATGCCAGCATAGCCCTTCACTTTATCTCCTTCTTAAAGGTGAAACTACTGCTTCCCCTTGAGACAGGTACAAACTGATGTTCTTCTGCAGCTTTACCACCTTTAATACAGTTCTTGATTTTTTTTGGAAATCCAGAGTCCCAAGTCTCTCATTCTTATTTTACATTATTCCTCAACCTTGCCCATTTCCATAATAAACTACCTGTCCTATAAGAAAGTATTTTGTTTTAATTCTACCCTATATTTTTCTGTCTCGATCTGTCCATACCTTTCAACAAAGCAGTGATTCTCAACCAGGGGATGGAGACTAAGGCCCTTAAGAAGGGCTTCTGGGAACTGAGGGTGGAGATAAATGTGCAGTTCTTAAGGGTGCATTCAGTATTATAATTTTATATTTATCAAGTGAAAAAACTACATCTCATTGTTTAGGCTATTTATATTTATTAACACTGGACAAAGCCTTCTTGGCTAGTGAAGATCTGTAAAAGACACATGTGAGGAGTAGGGGGCAGAGAAAGAAACATTCCTGGCTTGGCAGAGTTACCAATATCTTTGGGATGGGATAAGATTTCCTATAGCCTCTCAAAAGGAGTTTATCATAATTTACTGTTTATGAGGGATGAGAAGCACTAGAAGAGATTAGTTCAGTCATCTAATAGATAAAATTATGTAAAATGAGCTACAGATATCTATTGCCCACTTATAGATTTCTCTGTAGTGACAACCTCTTAGAAGACAATGAACGAATGCAGTATTGAGCAATGCTGACCTCTTTCTGAAATGTGCACTTTTAGAAAGTACCACTCATGACCACTTAACCTCTAGCTGCTCAAAGGTTCGGAAAAAAATAAAGTATTTTATTTACTTCAAAGTATAAATCTTGTTGTTGGAAACTGTATCCTTTCAAGAAGATCAGTTGCAGAGAGACATAAGTACATGTTACTGAAACATAAGATGGATAGAAGCAGCTTAATTTAAATGAGAAATATCTTGAAAATAAAATAATCCAAAGGGCTAAAATGAAAATCACCAACATAATTTTAAAAGAGAAGTATTTTAAAACTGTACCATGAAGACATTTGTGAGACACGAAGGGTCTCAAATCTTATACAGAAATGAAAAATAAACACCCAAAGTGAATGCAATCACAATTTAGGGTCAGCAAAGGATCAGGATGGAAAGACATAGGACCCAATTGGAGCCACTCAGATTTCCTAAGTAGATCAAGATCCTAGGCCATTTTCTCTATCTTCACCATTCTCACTGCCAAATATGTGGCTACTCTGTTTTTGTTTTCCAATTACTGAAAGAGAAAGCACTCACACCTCAATCAAGGGTATGGTCATTTGGGGGAAAATAAGGCTAGTAAAGTAAGACCTTGTGAATAAATCGGAAAAGCAAAATAGACAACTACGAAAGCTAAAGACATGTATTTTCAGGGGGTAAAGAAGAAACTACAGAGATTTTGTACTCAAATGAAAAAAGGGAAAGGGCGAGGTGAGGAACTGAGGGGTTGATGGAGAGGAAAACGCGACTGGGGTGGGGGTGGGGGGACCCGGGTACATTACCTGCTCATACTGCCGGGGTTGGTGCCAGTAAGGTCCATAGAGCAGAGGCGGAAGATTTCTGGTAACTGGAGACCCCAAAATGGAAATTAGGTACATGCACTTGAGGTAAGGAGCTAGCGGGGGTGCCCTCCAGGGTGGGGATGGCCAAGACGGGAAGATGCGGGGGTTGGGGGGTGTGGATGCCCGGGGTAGGAGCAAATGTTAGGGCGGAAGCTGCAGGCTGAGAAGCCCGACAAGCCCTGAAGGAGAAAAGGAGCCGTGCCTCACCCCAGTGGAGGAGAGAGGTGGCTTTACCTGCAGCGGCTGTGGGGGGCCGGTTCGCCCCTCTCCCTGTCTCTCCAGCACCAGTTCCCCCTCCTCCTGTGCAACCTAACCTGATGCTCCTGCCCGCCCCGCGCCATCATTGGCTAGAGCGCTCTGCCAGTCACCAAAAGCGAGAAGACGCAAAACAGCGCAAAGGGCGGGACTATGAGGAGCTCCCTTCCCCCCTCCCCCGCAGGTTAGGTTGAGAGCGCACGGAGAGGCCTATCCGGTTTCTAAGGCCGAGGCGAAGCCTGCAGCTTGCTTGAAAAAAGGGGGCTGGCCAGAGGAACAGTCTCATAGTACGCGAAACCAGTCCTGGAGATTAAATTCCCTACCATCCACACTGTATTCTTCACCCTAAAGAGTATAAACTTGGGAGGGAGGGTTCCGCGCTAGGCCAGCTCCGCCTCCCTCTGAATCCCCGGCCTTCTAGCAGCCCTGTCAACCCCTCTCCTGTAGTGACTACACTGTATCCCACTACCCAATAAAAGGGGCCAAATCTTCTTCCCTCCATCGTGGGAGACAGCCCAGTTGGAATATGGGGCCTTTTAAAACACTCTTTCTGCCACAACACATAAGGCTGCCGCATTTTTGACACTCCGACCCTTCGATACCAATATGACTTTTTAGACAGTAATTCCTGGGGCCCTCTAACAATTCCCGACCCTTAGCCCCCTCGAAACAAACACTCCTTACCCTCTAAACTCGGTTTCCTGTTCTCCCATCTCTTGAAACTCAGCCCATTTGACCTTTTAATCAGTGTCCACTTTGCGATGTCACTTGAAATCACTCTAGTTCCCAGTGAGACTAGTCAACCCCCGAATGATGGTGTGCAACCTTAAATCCACCAAAGTTTTTTTTTTTCTTTTTTGAGACAGAGTCTCACTCTGTTGCCCAGGCTGCAGTGTAGTGGTGCAATCTTGGCTCACTGCAACCTTCACCTCCCGTGTTCAAGCGATTCTCTTGCCTCAGCCTCCCGAGTAGCTGGGATTACAGGTGCCTGCCACCACACCCAGCTAATTTTTGTATTTTTAGTAGAAACAGGGTTTCACTATGTTGGCTAGGCTGGTCTCTAACTCCTGACCTCAAGTGATCCACCCACCCCGGCCTCCTCAAGTGCTGGGATTACAGGTGTGAGCCATCACGCCCAGTAAGTACACTGTTATTAAAAAGAGCAATTTGGCCAGGTGCGGTGATGGCTCATGCCTGCAATCCCAGCACTTTGAGAGGCCGAGGTGGGCAGATCGCTGGTACCCAGGAGTTTGAGACCAGCCTGGGCATTATACTAAGACCTAGTCTCTTTAAAAAAAAAAAAAAAATTAAGAAAGATGCCGGGCGCAGTGGCTCACACTTGTAATCCCAGCACTTTGGGAGAGTGAGGTGGGCAGACCACGAGATCAAGAGATCTAGACCATCCTGGTCAACATGGTGAAACTCTGTCTCTACTAAAAATACAAAAATTACTGGGCGTGGTGGCATTCGCCTGTAGTCCCAGCTGCTTGGGAAGCTGAGGCAGGAGAATCGCTTGAACCCAGGAGGCAGAGGTTGCAGTAAGCCGAGATCATGCCACTGCACTCCAGCCTGGTGACAGAGCAAGACTCTGTCTCCAAAAAAAAAAAAAAGAGCAAAAAAAGGCCAGGTGCAGTGGCTCACACCTGTAGTCTCAGCATTTTGGGAGGCCAAGGTGGGCAGATCACTCGAGGCCAGGAGTTTGAGATTAGCTTGGCCAACATAGTGAAACCCCAGCTCTATTAAAAATACAAAAACTGGCTGGGAGTGGTGGCACCCACGTGTAGTCCCAGCTACTGTGGAGAGTGAGGCACGAGGATTGCTTGAATCCAGCAGTGAGCCAAGATCATGCCAATGCACTCCAGCCTGAGCAACAGAGTGAGACAATGTCTCAAAAAAGAAAAAAAAAAAAAGGGCGGCTTATCTCCTGATCATTAGTTTCCTCTGAAAGTATCCTCAACATTGATATCCTATTTTCTTATACTCTAAGGACACAAATTAGGAAAATCAATTTGCTTTAGATCTCCTATTTTTAAAGATCCTAGCATTACCACTGTCACTAAAAACACCTAATTACCACTCCTGTAAACAGCAATACTGTTTTCCCATTCACTGTGGCTCGAAACCTCAACAGTCTCTAAAACTTGCCCCTGTAGCCACCATCCAATCATTTGCCAAGTGTCACTTATTCTCTTACAATATATAACAAAGATTTTGGAGCTGCCAAAGACTCTGTCAACCTTCTTAGTGTATAATGAGAAAACTGAGGCTTAAAGAGTTGAATGTTTGACTATGAAACTAAGTGGCAAGTTAGGATTCATACATCTGACTCCTATTTCTACTGCCATCTCCCTTACTTATGTAGTCGCTTGTATAAGAGAAAAGCCTCATAAATAATCTCTCTACTCACCCTACTAATCCATTCTGCAACCAGATTAATATCCTAAAACACAGAATGGCCAAATCAGACTCGTGCTTGAAAATTTTCAAAGGCTCCCAATTACTTAAGACAACATCTTATCTTTCCAGTCTTATTTTCCACTATTTGTCTACATATACTTGCTAGCCAAAAAAATGACAAATTACTATTGTCATATTTTTTCTAATCTGAGCCTAATATTGCTGCCTTCAAATTACACACATCTTTGTTTCTTTGCATTACCAAAATCTTACTTACTGTCCTCTAAGTTCAACATCAAATGCCTCTTAATTTATTACTTCAATATGTATTGAGTACATAACATGCCAAGTAATCTGCTAGTATTAGGGATCCAAAAACAAATAAGACATAATCCCTACCCTCAACTCACAGTAAGTAAGAGTGCATTTGTGTATGTATGTGGGAAGAGGGTAAAGAGTAGGCAGTATGACAATAGTGACAAATAAAAACAATTATAATACAAGGTGATACATTCAATAAAACCAGCAGGGGCTTAGTAGTTTCTTTTTTATGTTGTTGGTTTTTTTTCTTGGGAAGGAGTCTCACTCTGTTGCCTAGGCTGGAGTGCAGTGGTGCAATCTCGGCTCATCGCAACCTCTGCCTCTTGGGTTCAAGCGATTCTCCTGCCTCAGCCTCCTGAGTAGCTGGAATTACAGGTGTCCACCACCATGCCCAGCTAATTTCTGTATTTTTAGTAGAGATGAGGTTTCACCAGTTGGCCAGGCTGGTCTTGAACTACTGACCTCAGGTGTTCCACCCGCCTCAGCCTCCCAAAGCGTTGGGATTACAGGCGTGAGCCACCGAGTCCAGCCAAGGAAGTAGTTTCTTAAACAATGAAGAAAGGTTACCAGGTGGAAGGGAAAGGTGGGCTGTAAGAAAGGGATATTCAGGCAACAGGGACAGTAAGAGGGAAGGCAAAACAAAGCATAGCAATGAGAAACAGCATGAAACATGTAGAGGAAACTCTAGTTCTGTAGTTCAGCCTTGCTAAAGTGTAAATCGCAAAGAAGGAACTGGATGGAGACGAAGTTGAAGGGATAGGTAAGGGCCAGAGCGTGGAGAGCCTTGAATAACATATTAAGACATTTTCTTACAGGTGGATTAGGAGCCACTGAAACATGGAATAACATAATCAGAATTACATGTTGTTTAGCTAACTCTGGCTTTAGGGGGTGAGAGGAAACAGGACACAGAAGCAGTTAGGAGGCTGTTATAAGAGACCAGAAAGGAGTTGTATGGTGAATATTTGCTGGGGTTTTTTTTTTTCTGCTCAGCAATCAAAAGGCCCCTTCCTATATTTTCCATGGAAAGCTGGATCTTATCTCCCCATATGGAGCCTGGGGAGATAGGGCTCAATCACCTCCTCCCCTTCCTAGCAAAGAAGAAGTATGCCTGCACATGACCTAGGCTACTTTAAGTGGATACTCCTGCTGGGGAAGTCTTGACTTTGCAGGAGTAATGCAAAGACCCAGGACCAACCAGTTAGACAATATTTGGCAATGGCAGACACTAGAGTCCAACTGTAGCATCCTATATAGACTGGTCAGCGGTGTGACCTTGACCTTTTCTTTGGTCTTCCCTCCTTTGATTTCATACCGTTCTTTAAACCAGGTTCTCTAACATTCCCATTACTTTTTTGAGCCATTCAATAGCCTTCCAATAAATTTTCTTTCTGCTTAAGTTAGCCAAAAGATGATCCCTGTTGTTTGCAACCAAGAATCCTAACACAATGATTAGGGCCTAAATTATAGCAATATGGTTCAAAAGATAGTGATGGAATTTTTTATTGGCCTTTTGCTAAGATCAAGTTTTAAAAATCATAATGGGAGGGAAACGACAGAGCCAGAAACACTTAGGGGATAAAAAATCAGAAGAACCTGGAGTTCAGAGGGAAAGAGGAATAGTTTAGCCATATCAAAAATGAGCTGCCTATAGTATGTTAAGTAGTGACATTCAGTAGGAGGTTGATGTATGAGTCTAAAAGTCCGGCTTGGAGATAGATTTTGATAGTTATTTGCAACTAAGTGGTAGCTGTAAAAGTGGAGATTACCCAGGGAATGTGAAGAGCAGACCAAGGATAAAAAAAACTGCAAGGCTGGGAGGCCAAGGCTGGAGAATTGCTTGAGCCCAGGAGTTTGAGATCAGCCTGGGTAACAAAGAGACACTGTTTCTACAAAAAAAACCCAAAAAATTTAATTAGGGCGGGTGCAGTGGCTCATGCCTGTAATCCCAGCACTGGGAGGTGGAGGCAGGGGGATTGCTTAAGCCCAAGAGTTCAAGACCAGCCTGGGCAACATGGTGAAACCCTGTCTCTAAAAAAAATACAAAAATTAGCCAGGCGTGTGACACAGGCCTATAGACCCAGCTGTTTTGAGGGCTGAGGCAGGAGGATTGCCTGAGTCCGGGAAGCTGAGGTTGTAGTGAGTCAAGACTGTGCCACTGTACTTTAGCCTGGGCAACAGAGTCTGACCCTGTCTCAAAATAAAATTTAAAAAAAAAATGAACCAGGCATGGTGGCACATGCTGTGGTCTCAGCTACTTGGGAGGCTAAGGCAGGAGGATTGCTTAAGGCTGCAGTGAGCCAAGTTCATGACACTATTCTAGCCTGGGTGACAGAGACCCTATCGGAAAGGAGAGAAGAGAGAGGGGAGGAGAAGGGAGGAGAGGAGAGGAGCGGGGAGGGCGAGGAGAGGGGAGAAAGGAAAGAAAGGAAGAAAGAAAGAGAACAACTGCACAAATATTGTTGGGAGAGACAAGAGAATGTTAATGTCTGTGAAGAACTGGAGAACCCATATCCATTCTGAAGAATGTAGCTGCAATTCACCTCTAATTAAGTCCTGCCAAATGGAAACACATATCCAAGGTTAAAAGAAAACTTCAGATTTTCCAAAAGTCAGAAATGTAGAGTTTTATGGAAAATCTTTTAGGTTTTGACTGTAAATAACTATTGTTTTAAGAAAACTAAACACTATGCAGGATAAAGAAAACACTTAGCTAGGGCGCGGTGGCTCACGCCTGTAATCCCAGCCCTTTGGGAGGCTGAGGTGGGCGGATCATGAGGTCAGGAGATTGAGACCATCCTGGCTAACACAGTGAAATGCCATCTCTACTAAAAATAGAAAACATCAGCCAGGCGTGGTGGCGGGCGCCTGTAGTCCCAGTTACTCAGGAGGCTGAGGCAGGAGAATGGCGTGAACCCGGGAGGTGGAGCTTGCAGTGAGTCGAGATTGCGCCACTGCACTCCAGCCTGGGTGACAGTGTGAGACTCCGTCTCAAAATAAATAAATAAATAAATAAATAAATAAATAAATAAATAAAAAGAAAAAGAAAGAAAACACTTAGCTGGAGACCCAACTGAGATTTTTAGTGGGGTGAGAAAAGCTGAGGAGGAACCCAGGAGAACATCAGAAATTAAGAATCAGAATAATGCCTTCTTAAGCAGGTAGGGAAAAAACAGCTAGAGAAGTAAGACAGTGCAGTGTCACAGAGGCAGAGAGTAGATATTTGCAGGGGAAGAGTGATCAATTACATCAAACAAAGCAAAAATGTCCAACAATATAAGAACTTTAAAATGTCCACTGGATGTAATAATTGAAAGCCTTTCTGATACCTACTTTCCACTGTCAAACCAGAAGTAATCTGTCCATGTGAGTTTTCATAGCATTATGTGTAGTCCTCTTTTAGGATAATTACCTTTTACTTTATATTTTACTTACATTTGTACATGGAATAATGAGCTTTGAAGTCCAAGGGACCTGGGTTCAAATTTCTGTCCCATCAAGAAAATTAACTTTTCTGAGTCTAGCTCATTCCTCTACATAAAGTGGATAACAGTATTAAGTTACAGGGACATTTATGAGGATTAATGAAACAACAGGCACAGTATTTGACACATAACTGCTAAGTCCTAGTAGGTACTCGACAAATGTTGTTGGATAAATTGGAAAAGAAATTGTTTTTGCCAATATCTGTACCTAGCATATAGTAATAAGCCTGAGAGAGGATCACTACCTAGATTAATGGCCTCCAAAATAGTTTAGCTTCAGTTGGCTAATACCTATGAGCTTGAGTGCACACTCTAGCTCTCTCTCCCTTTATATTAAATCTAATTTAAGGTGAACAGGAATAGCTACATTCTAGATGCTAGAGTCTGAAGATCATGTTCAACTAAATGGCTTTGGTCAGCCTAAGCCTGTTCTAGATGTTCTATGTCACTAGTATCCAATTTTGAGTGGTGAGACTTCACACTCTAAAGGATCCAAGGAAGGGTCATAAAAATTGCAATAACACTACTCTCACCCTCAAATGTATTGTTTTCCCATGGCTTACAGGACACCACACTTTTCAAGTTTTCCTTCAATCTATGTAACCACTGTTTTTTTTTAAAAACCATTTATTTGCTACTTTTTTCCTATACCACCCCTTTAATTGAAGTTCACTTTGGTCCTAGGCCTTCTTTTCATTCTATACTTCCTTTTCAAGGATGTCTAATTCCAATACATCACCTCAATTATTATTATTTTCTTCAATAAATTATATGCTTATGTCTCTCACATCTCTGGGCAAGATGTCACCTTTGAACCTTAGATCTGTATATCCCTCTGCTTACTCCATAGTTTTTCTTGGTAGACTCTCCAGTTCCCCCATCCTCATCCCACCACCACATGTGCACATACACAAACTGGTCATCATTCTCCAGCATCTCCTATCCAGTCATGGTTGCACAGACCAGAAACCTACCTTACTACCCGTACCCAATATTTTAAATTCCCATCTTTACCTCCTAAATATCCCTCAAATCCATCTACTTCTGCCTTTATTACCCTTTGGCTCAAAAGATGGCCCAATTTACCATCTTCATTTCCCTGGACTATTGCAATTACCTTCTAACTGGTTCTCTTCCATTCTGCCACTTTAATTCTTATTTATCCTTCAGAGCTAATTTCAACAAAAAGTTGGGCCAGGCGCAGTGGCTCACGCCTGCAATACCAGCACTTCGGGAGGCCGAGGTGGGTGGATCATAAGGTCAGGGATGTAAGACCTGCCTGGTCAAGATGGTGAAACCCTGGCTGGGTGTGGTGGCTCACATCTGTAATCCCAGCATTTTGGAGACTGAGGCAGGTGGATCACCTGAGGTCAGGAGTTCAAGACTAGCCTGGACAACATGGCGAAACCCCATCTCTACTAAAAACAAATTTTAAAAAAAATTAGCCAAGCGTGGTGGTGTGCGCCTGTAATCCCAGCTACCCGGGAGGCTGAGGCGGGAGAATTGCTTGAACCCAGGAGGCAGAGGTTGCAGTGAGTCAAAATCGTGCCACTGCACTCCAGCCTGGGCAACAGAGCAGGATTCGGTCTCAAAAAACAAACAAACAAACAAAAAAAGTGAGCTGGGCGCAGTGGCTCACACCTGTAATCCCAGCACTTTGGGAGGCCAAGGCAGGTAGATCACGAGGTCAGGAGTTTGAGACCAGCCTGGCCAAGATGGTGAAACCCCGTCTCTACTAAAAATACAAAAATTAGCTGGGCGTGGTGGCAGGCACCTGTAATCCCAGCTACTTGGGACGCTGAGGCAGGAGAATCACTTGAACCTGCGAGGGGGAGGTAGCAGAGAGCCGAGATCATGCCACTGCACTCCAGCCCGGCAACAGAGCGAGACTCCGTCTCAAAAAAAAGATGGTGAAATCACGTCTCTACTAAAACTACAAAAATTAGCCAGGTGCGGTGGCAGGCACCTGTAATCCCAGCTACTTGGGAGGCTGAGGCAGGAGAATTGCTTGAACCCGGGCAGCAGAGGTTGCAGTGAGCCAAGATCATGCCACTGCACTCCAGCATGGGTAACACAGTGAGATTCCGTCTCGGAAAAAAAAAAGAAAAGAAAAAAGTTTTCCTTGATTTCCCAGACTAGTAACAGCTAAAATTGTTGAATGTACATTACATGCCAGGCACTCTTCTAAGCAATGAAAATGTATTAACATATTTAATTTTCTTTCTTTTTTTTTTTTTTTGAGACAGGGTATCATTCTGTCACCCAAGCTGGAGGGCAGTGGCACCATCTCGGCTCACTGCAACCTCTGCCTTCCAGGCTCAAGCAATTCCTCTGCTTCAGCCTCCCAAGCAGCTGGGACAACAGGCACACACCACTATGCTCAGCTAGTTTTGCATTTTTGGTAGAGATGGAGTTTCGCCATGTTGCCCAGGCTGGTCTGGAACTCCTGGCCTCAAGTGATTGGCCGGCCTCAGCTTCCCAAAGTGCTGGTATTACTTTGGCATGAGCCACAGCTCCTGGCCTCTTACTTAATTTTCTTAACAAGATTAAAATAACTATCTCTATTTCACAGATGTAGAAACTGAGGCACAAAGAGATAATACCTTGCCCAATATCCTACAGCTAGTGAAAAGTGGTATCAGATTCAAATTTAGGCAGTGTAGCTCCAGAAGACACATTCTTAACCACTGTACTATACTGTGCTCTAGGTTACATGCCCCATTATCAATTCTTTTATAACATCCAGTACTTCTCCTTTGTTGTAGAGATTGAATAACTGATTATATAATTAACTGTTTGATGTCTACTCCCTCTCCCCCATTACAATGCAAGTTCCACAAGGGTAAGGGCTCGCGTATGGCTTGTCCATTACAGTATTCCCTTTGCTTATCGGGTGATAATGGGCATTCAATGTATTTTTGTTGAAGGAATGCACTGAACTTCTATTCGAAGGTGTGTGGGAGGGAGGTTTCTGAACCAAAGCAATGGCTTCCCTCACTCAGACTGCATGACAGCAAAAGGGGAGTAGCACAGTTTCCTACTAGAAACATTCAGAAGAAGTATCATAAAATCACAAGCACCTTCACTTTTTAGTAGCTGTAGCAGACACAGCTTTTACATAGAGCAAAAGGGGTTGTATGGCACTACACATAAAAGACTGTTTCTTAGAGTGAGGTACTCGCTGTTGACAGTAATGAAATGTTAGTTACCCCATTAGGTTTAGGACTATAATGCCTCAATGGTGACCAATTCCAGCTGTGGTCAGAAGTGAATGGATGATACTATATCCTTTTTTTTTTTTTTTGAGACAGGGTCTCCCTCTGTTGCCCAGGTTGGAATGCAGCAGCACAATCTCGGCTCACTGCATCCTCCTCCTCCAGGGTTCAAGCGATTCTCCCACTTCAGCCTCCTGTGTAGCTGGGATTACAGGCACGTACCACCACGCCTGGTTAATTTTTGTATTTTTAGTAGAGACGGGGTTTAACCATATTGGTCAGGCTTCTCTCAAACTCCCGACCTCAGGTGATTAACCCACCTCAGCCTCCCAAATTGCTAGGATTACAGGTGTGAGCCACTGTGCCCGGCCGGATGACACTATATCCTTATGACTCAAAAACAGAGCATCGATTCTTTTCTTTTTTTCTAAGTCAACCTCATTGTACATTTTTTCCCCAGTAAAATCCTCAAGTTTTGGCCTAAGTCTGAAGACAGAAAGTAAGAGCCTAATCTTTGTGGAACATTAGACTTAGGTCAAGTTTGGACTGGATCTGGAGAAGCTGCTCTTCACTAGCTCATGGTCACTAAGGTGAAAATAATACTCTGTGCTCTAGATGAGAAATCTCTAACTGGGCCAATGTTCACCTTATACTACCACTTTTGGGGATCCAACATAGTAACAATATATATTAATTTAGGTAACAGATTCCTGTCCTCTTCATGCTCCCCCACATGCATTCCTGCATGCCCTATTTTAACTGAGCCAAGTACACATAAATGTATTCAGCCTAATAGAAAAATAAAAATATTTACTTAATTCAACCAGAGGCTATAAGGAATTGTTTTCACTGCAACAATTATGCTAAAAGAGTATGTGTGGGAGGAGAAACATCATAAAGCACTGTTATTATCAGACTTGTGCCTAAAAACTGACCCCAGTGACATGGGATTCATGAAATTTTAATGGGCTAAACTGACTTGCATTGGCTAAAAAAGTGAGTTACATGCAACACTGACCAAGTCATTTTCCCCGTACAGCTTAAAGTATTTCACATCATCTTATCTTCAAAATAACTAAGTTAAATAAAAGAAACAAACTATTTATTCTTTTCCCTTTTAACAGAGATACAAAGACAAAAATAAATCTTACATTCTCAAGGTTCTACAATTGCTAAAGGCACAGCTTTAACAGGCTACTGAATATCTACCTACCTGTCTAGTGTTCTGGTCAAAGACAGTTTGCACACAGGGGTCAGCACTGAACTTTTTTTTTTTTTTTTTGAGATGCAGTCTCACTCAGTCGCCCAGGCTGGAGTGCAGTGGCTCAATCTCAGCTCACTGAAAGCTCCGCCTCCCAGATTCAAGCGATTCTCCTGCCTCAGCCTCCTGAGTAGCTGGGACTACAGGCACGCCACCACACCCAGCTAATTTTTTTTTTTTAATTTTTAGTAGAGACAGGGGTTTCACCATGTTGGTATGGCTGGTCTCAAACTCCTGACCTCTTGATCCGCCTGCATCGGCCTCCCAAAGTGCTGGGATTACAGGCGTGAGCCACCGTGCCTGGCCCAGCACTTAATTTTTAAAAGGAGGGAGGCTGGGCCGGGCACAGTGGCTCACGAATGCAATCCCAGTACTTTGGGGGGCCGAGGCGGGCGGATCACGAGGTCAGGAGATTGAGACCATCCTGGCTAACATGGTGAAACCCTCTTTCTACTAAAAATCCAAAAAATTAGCCGGGAGTGGTGATACAAGGGCGCCACCTCCCGCTACTCGGGAGGCCGAGGCAGGACAACGGTGGGAACCCCGGAGGCGGAGCTTGCAGTGAGACGAGATCGCACTACTGCACTCCAGCCTGGGCGACAGAGCAAGACTCTGTCTCAAAATTAATTAATTAATTAATTAATTAAATTAAAAGGAGGGAGGCTGGATAATAAATGGGGCTTTGAAGTCAGACCAGAGTTCCTCTTACTCTTGGTTGTGTTACCTAACCTCACAGTCTTTTTTTATTTTCCCTGTAAAATGAAACTAGCACCACATACATTTCAGAGTTATTCTAAAAATTAAAAGATAACATACAATGCTTGGCACATAGCAGGCAAATAAAAAGGAATTTATTATTCTCCATCCAATATTTTAAAACAGTACCACTGAAGGCTTCTCTCAAAGCAAAATTACTCCTCAGAGACTTGGCAGAGCTGATCTGTTAGGTAGAATGGAGGGATACCGAAATAGATGTAAAAGTTTCACAATTATATGGCAGGACTGCTGGGCAGGATGAAAGCACTCCAGTACTACCGTGCTGAGAAAGCAGCACAAGTCTTTAACATCATAATCATGAAACAGATTTCAACCAGCGCTTGTGATCTAGAGTCACATCCCAGGTAATTCAACTAATCACTTTTATGTTTGTAGGAATATGTCAGTGTCTATTTCTTAAGTATTCCATTTACTTCACAATACCTGCTTGTGGTAACTTTCAGCTTCCAACTGACTAGACTGTCCCTTGGTAGTTCACATGCCCAGATCCAGCTTACTTAGTTTTTGACTCCCATGACTTTCAGGAGCGTAGTGAAAAAAAGTAACCATTGCTATACTATATATTTAAAATTTCATTTAAAAAAGGTCCCAACAGCAGTCATATTTGTAAAACACACAAAAGCACTACATTTTATAGGAGAATTTATATGCAAATTAAGGAAAAACTGACTAATGTGCCCCACACCCAGAAAGGGGGGAAAAACAAGAATGACTGGGTACTGAGTAGAAGAAATGAAAAATACTGAGTAAAAGTTCAATGTTCATGTAACTTGCTAGCCCCTATTCAAAAACCCACTAATTTGTGCAGCAGCAACAGAAAATGAAAAAAAAGATGAAAAAATTCAAAAATCCAGAAACACCTTACCATTCACGCTGTTTACTTAGATATATGTGTATCTGATAAAATCATGTTTCATACACGAAATTCTGTTATGATTTGGGTCTATCTAAATAGGCAGCCAAACTATAGAAATCATTGGTTTCTTCTAGAACTAACCAAAAGAAATTCCCATATCACTAATATGACAATGTTCTTCTAAATAACCATGTCCCAAAGAAATAATCCCCAAAGATATAGTGCATCCCCAAAGTATGTAGTGGAAGAAAAAAAGAAAGCAGGAAATTCCAAATGTTTCTGTAATAACACAAGAGACAATTTGAGAAACCTTAAACATTTTACAACTCTCAACTGAGCACTGTGATATGGGCCGGCCTATAACCCCAGCTACTTGGGAGGCTGAGACTACTTGGGCCAAAAAGTTTGAGGTTGCAGTAAGCTATATAATTGCACCACTGCACTCCAGCCTACATAACAAACAGAGTAAGATCCTGTCTCTTAAAATAAACAAAAACAAACAAAGCAAAAACAGAAAAAAAAGAAAAAAAATGTGTAAGACCTTATAGCTGTTGAGTATCCTTCTCTCAAATAAAATTAAAAATTCAGTTACTATATATCCTGTATTGGAAAGCTACTGACATAGTCTTAGAAGAATTACAGACTCTGAAAACAAAAAGGTGTTATTAGGAAATTACTAATCACTGGAATATTGAGACACTACCCAAAGGATTGGCACTATCACATTTAAGGTGCTAACATACAAGGGAGCAATGAAGCACAGTCCTCGTAAATTATCTGATAATTTCAGTAGCATGCTATTTAATTATCTTTTTAAAATGAAATAAACAACAAATAAAATGAAGTCATATATAATAAATATCTATGGACATATTAATATATTAATATACAAAGGAAAGAAAATCAGGGATATTTCACTTCTTAAAATGACAAGGTCAACTCTTTCTTAATAATTACACATAACAGGGCCGGGCGCGGTGGCTCAAGCCTGTAATCCCAGCACTTTGGGAGGCCGAGACGGGTGGATCACGAGGTCAGGAGATCGAGACCATCCTGGCTAACACGGTGAAACCCCGTCTCTACTAAAAAAAATACAAAAAATTAGCCGGGCGATGTGGCGGGCGCCTGTGGTCCCAGCTACTCGGGAGGCTGAGGCGAGAGAATGGCATAAACCCGGGAGGCGGAGCTTGCAGTGAGCTGAGATCCGGCCACTGCACTCCAGCCTGGGCGACAGAGCGAGACTCCGTCTCAAAAAAAAAAAAAAATAATTACACATAACAGTAAATCATAGTTCTGAAAACTTTTTCCAAACAAACTAGTGAGAATATACTACAGGAGAATCTGAATTTGAAGAGGCTAGAATGTTGTCTAAGATCCCTACACTGCTCCACTGCTTAAAATATATTCCTGGATCTCTCCCTGCTGAAGACTAATGTAAAAGTAATTATCAGCCAGACACAGTAGCTCACACCTATAATCCCAGCTCTTGGGGAGGCAGAAGCAGGCGGATAGCTTGAGCCCAGGAGTTTGAGACCAGCCTGGCCAACATAGTGAAACCCCGTTTCTACTAAAAACACAAAAAATTAGCTGGGCATGGTGGCACGCACCTATAGTCCCAGCTACTCAGGAGGCTGAGGCAGGAGAGTCACTTGAACCTGGGAGGCGGAGGTTGTGGTGAGCCAAGATCGCCCCATTGCACTCCAGCCTGGGCAACAGAGTGAGACTTGGTCTCAAAAAAAAAAAAAAAAAAGTAATTATCTATGCCAGGCTAATTTCTATCTATGACTGCTGGAATTTTTATTATTTTGCACCATACAATTAATGGGTAGAAATTACATGCTTTAAGTCTCCTGCTGCAACCTGAAGGCAGCAAATAAGATATTTTGAAGTTGACCATTTTGCTTCACGTTACATTAACAAACGAAGGGCCTAGTGAAGGATGGAAACTATATAATTGATAATAAAAGGGCAAAAGAAATGTTACCTAGAGAACAGCTTAATGAGAAACCTTGGAGATTAAGATACTTTGTAGTTTAAATCTAAAACATTAAGTAACTACAAAGAGGTGGACTTATTTTACAATACAAATACAATAAAAACTTTTAAGTTTCATTTAAAGTTTACTCATACACAAAACTGAGAGATTAAAGGAGAAAAAGTAACCTTTTCCAAGGCTGAAGTGATTCTCCTGCCTCAGCCTCCAGAGTAGCTGGGCCTACAGGACCGCACCACCACACCCAGCGGATTTTTGTATTTTTTTCAGTAGAGACGGGGTTTCACCATGTTGGCTAGGATGCCCGCCTTGGCCTCCCAAAGTGCTGGGATTACAGGCGTGAGCCACCACACCCAGCAAGAATGCAATAAATGTTAAATAAACTTCAGGTAAAAGAAAACTTCAGGCCAGGTGTGGTGGCTCACGCTTGTAATCCTAGCACTTTGGGAGGCTGAGGCAGGCAGATCAGCCTGAGGTCAGGAGTTTGAGACCAGCCTGGCCAACATAGTGAAACCCTGTCTCTACTAAAAATACAAAAAATTAGCCAGGCATGGTGGCACATGCCTGTAACCCCAGCTACCACTTGAACTCAGGAGGCAGAGGTTGCAGTGAGTCGAAATCACGCCACTGCACTACAGCCTGGGTGACACAGTGAGACTCGTCTCAAAAAAAAAAAAACTTCATACAACAACTTCATTACATAGAAATAAAACTGTCAGCCGGGCACAGTGGCTCACACCTGTAATCCCAGCACTTTGGGTAGCTGAGATGGGCCGATCACGAGGTCAGGAGTTAAAGACCAGCCTGGCTAATATGTTGAAACCCTGTCTCTACTGAAAATACAAAAATTAACCAGGTGTTGTGGTGCACGCCTGTAGTCCCACCTACTCGGAAGGCTGAGGCAGAAGAATCACTTGAACCTGGGAAGCGGAGCTTGCAGTGAGCAGAGAGAGCACCACTGCATTCCAGCCTGGGTGACAGAGAGAGACTCTGTCTCAAAAAAAAAAAAAAGAAATACAACTGTCAGGCTGGGTGTGGTGGCTCACACATGTAATCCCAGCACTTCGGGAGGCCAAGGTGGGAGAATCACTTGAGCCGAGGAGTTCAAGACCAGCCAGGGCAAGATGGCAAAGACCCCCGTCTCTTAAGAAAGAAACACAACTCTCATTTGGGTACTAGGTACCAAAGAAAGACTACATCTTGAACATTAGGGTCCCTTTACATTTCCTAAAAGGTTTCAGTTAAACAGAAGCAAAAATGTACAATGTCAGCGAATTAAGCAAAAAGGAAAGTGCAAAAAATCACAAGAAGATGAAAAGATCACCAACTTGGAGAGGCAAAAGAATAAAAGATCATAGATGATGAAGGGGATATAAATAAAGTGAGATAAGAAACATGATACTCTATCAGTGAATCAAATGCTAAAGGTAAAATAGTAAATATTATACCACAATGGTCACAGTAATGTAAGGACAGGTCATGCAAAGACCTGCAGATCAAGCACCTGCTCAAATGCAACTCCAGAAGTAGAGTGACTTCTAGAGATCAAAGTGGAGACTCAGAGAAATGTTTGTCTTCTGTTCTCCTCACAAGTATTAGGCTCAATGTAAGCTCAGAACATAGCTTAACTTTTTCAGAGCTGTAGACAAACAGCTCACTAAAGTATTTAATATTCATCTGAATGTTGCAGTCCTTTCACAGACGAGAATACCAAATCTTATTTCTTCAGTAAGCAAA
Organism: Trachypithecus francoisi; assembly: GCF_009764315.1. NCBI lineage: Eukaryota > Metazoa > Chordata > Mammalia > Primates > Cercopithecidae > Trachypithecus > Trachypithecus francoisi. The sequence continues at coordinate 84,808,543 of NW_022681468.1, read as the reverse complement.
CACCGTTTTGACACCCACAAATTAATCTTATGTGGTAGTTTTGCTTAGAAAAGTGGCTCATGCCTGTAATCCCAGCACTTCGGGAGTCCGAGGCAGGAGGATCACAGGATCAGAAGTTCAAGACCAACCTGGCCAATACGGTGAAACCCCGTCTCTACTAAAAAAAAAAAAAAAAAAAATTAGCCAAGTGTGGTGGCGGGCACCTGTAATCCCAGATACTCGGGAGGCTGAGGCAGGAGAACTGCTGGAACCTGGGAAGCAGAGGTTGCAATGAACCCAGATCGTGCCATTGCACTCCAGCCTGGGTGACAGAGCAAGACTCCGTCTCAAAAAAAAGAAAACTGACAAAATCAAACGAGCAGATGCACAGGACAGATCAAACATGGAGAATACAAAAACTGTTCAAGTACTCATACATTGTTCCATTATATCCCTTATCCCAATCCATTACTCCTTTGCTATTTCACTCTTGATGTGTCGCCCAGGCTGGAATGCAATGACACGATCTTGGCTCACTGCAATCTCCACCTCCAGGGTTCGAGCGATTTTCATGTCTTGGCCTCCCATGTAGCTGGGACTAAAGATGCACGTGACCATGCCCGGCTAATTTTTTTTGCATTTTTTGTACTTTTAGAGACGGGGTTTCACCATGTTGGTCAGGCTGGTCTCGAACTCATGACTTCAAGTGATCCGCCCACCTCCACCTCCCAAAGTGCTGGGATTACAACCGTGAGCCGCGGCGCCTAGCCCACTATTTCAGTTTTAAACCTTCTCCCAAGCCTGTCTCTTCACACATGCCTACTCTCTGGCCAATGTCTTTCACTTGCCTTCAGATTCACTGGCACGCCTCTCTTGTAGCAGAAGGTCTTCTTACATGGAAAATGTTTTTCTTATCATAACTCTTTTTTTAAGGGTTGGGATAATTCCAAAGTACTTGAAATAAGTTTCTCACATCTTGCTCTATGAGGTTGACTAGGATTTGTTCTGAAACCTATTGGGTGACCAATACAAAAGAAATTCCAAAGCAGAAAACACGATCTAATTAACTAATACAGGACACTATCCAAATCACAAACTCACTTTCGATATGTAATGTGCCCCATACCAGATGACTTCAGCAGATGCTAACCTAGGCTGAGAATCCTTGCCTGAGTCGACAAACTCAGAAAAGCATGGAGATGAAACGATCTGTAGACACTGGTGTGATGGTAGAGGATGGAGCAGACACTGATAAGGCAGCTCCCCTGGCTTGTGTTTGGGGCGCTCCGCTCTTTATTCTTTAATAGAAAAAGACAGAGTTCTAAATCTCTGCCTTATGGCTCACTTTGCTTAGCCATACAAAAGAGATCGGTCCACTATATACCTTTTCTGTGAAGACCCTAATCACTTCAAGACTGTCGCTTAAAAAGCAAGAGACTGCTGCATTTGCACAGCTTCTGCAGGGAAATTCCCTGCGACACTAGAGACAGGTAAATAAAGAAACTGCATTCGCTCCAAGGCAGGGGGAGGGGTCTTCTATTAGTGAAGTAAACCAGTGAGTTCTGCAGACCTGTCAAGGAAGATGCAAGGCTTGAGCTCCTGTCTTCCCACCATCTCTAAACATTCTCCAACAGCCTGCTCTTCACTCCCAGGAGACCCACAGAACTTACACCTGAGAATAAGTAAAAATCTGCATACGCTTACCCCATGCTTTCCTACCCACCTTTATTATTAAAATACAGAAGAAAAAAGAAACATAAAAAGAAGTAGAAAACCCTAACCACTGATTTCTGAATCCAAAGTATGGAGTAACCAAACGGGGCCGGGGAGTTTTCCCTTCTCTGAAGAGAGGAGAACAAGGCGCCGCCTCCAATCTACACTACGCCCAGTAGTGCAATGACAAGCCCTAAAAACTCCACAGCGTCCCAGGCAGTCCCTCGCGGCTCGGCCCGGCTCGGACCCCACGGCCCGGTAGCCACCCTCTCCCCCGACCTCTCACAAAGGAGACTGGTTCAGTCCGGAGCATCACCCCGCACCTGATCCCTCACAACTGGGGGGCGAGCAGGGGGTGGAAGAGAGAGGAGGAGGAGTTACTTAAATCAAATTTCTGAGAGCCTCAGCTTTTGCTGACTCCTGGCCCAGCACTGAGGAGCGGGTGTGAGCGGGAAGCTTACCTGTGCAAATCCTGGTGCTTCCTTTCCAGGCAGTGTTTCAACTCACCCTCTCCGAGAACAAGGCGCCTTCCGGCGGAGCATGGCCAGCCCTCGCCTCAATCTAGCTTGCTAGTAGTCCATTCTCCCTAGGCTCCGCCCCCCTGCGCTCCCATCCGCCAATGGCAGCACCGAAGCCCGGCCTCTTCCAGCGAGCTAATGTGAGCGCCATCCAGGAAGTCTCTTGAGAGTGGAAGGTCCTAGGAGGATGAGACGGGTAAGTAGGCGACCACAAATATGCCTGATTGAAAATAAAATCTGGCGGCGCTCGCCTCTGACGGCTCAGTTCACAGGCGACCAGGCCCCTCGGCATCTATTTTTGACCCCCGCCATTGGGGGCGCTCTGAACTAAAATAACACTTAGTTACCTACTTCTGGGAAGCCATCTTGGCTCAGACTCGGGGACTGGGTGAGAGTGCTTAAAGAATCTGAAGCCCCTGTCGGCGTTCTGTCCGACTATCTAGGTCCAGCCCGAACATACTCTCTGTGTACACTCAGGATGCCCCTCAGTCACGACGTGAAACCCTTGGCCGTATGTGGTTACGGGCAACCACCACCACCCTCTCACTTAACTGTAGGAGTAAAGCAATTTTAACAAATCGAATAAGCAAAAATTAATTCTTCTAATGACAGTGAAAGTTAGTTTCTTGGGTAATCCTTTATGGCCAGCTCACTCAAAATATCAGGACATGTATCTATTCTAGGTGCTACTAATCTTTATGATTCACTGCAAATTTTCCAGTAGGGGCACTGTGAATCAGTTGGAAATCAAGAACAGGGCTTAAGGAGGAATTCCTTTTTAATTTTTTTGAGACGGAGTCTCGCTCAGTCACCCAGGCTGGAGTGCAGAGGGGCGATCTCGGCTCACTGCAACCTCTGCCTCCCGGGTTCAAGCAATTTTCCTGTCTCAGCCTCCTGAGTAGCTGAGACTACAGTCGCACACCACCACACCCAGGTAATTTTTGTATTTTTAGTAGAGACAGGGTTTCGCCATGTTGGTCAGGCTGGTTTCAAACTCCAGACCTCAAGTGATCCGCCCACCTCGGCCTCCCAAAGTGCTGGGATTACGGACGTGAGCCACCATTCTTGGCCAAGAAATCTCTTTTTTAAATAAAGTTGTGAGTGAGGGAATCCTTCCAGATTATTAAAGGAATTTCCTCAAGGAGTAACATAATTGCATGGTATTACATAGTAGGAGCTCAGAGCCATTAAGGAGTCATATGAGTGATAAGACTTGGCCTTACTTAAACTGGGCACAGTAGCTCACGCCTTTAATCCCAGCACTTTGGGAGGCTGAGGCGGGTGGATTGCCTGAGGTCAAGAGTTCGAGACCAGCCTGGCCAACATAGTGAAACCCCGTCTCTACTAAAAATACAAAAAAAAAAAAAAAAAAAAAGAGCCGGGCGTGGTGGCAGGCACCGGTAATCCCAGCTACTCGGGAGGCTAAGGCAGGAGAATCGCTTGAACCCGGGAGGTGGAGGTTGTAGTTAGCCGAGATCTCACCACTGCACTCCAGCCTGGGCAACAAGGGTGAAATTCCATCTCAAAAAAAAAAAAAAAGACTTGGCCAAATCCATTTCCCTGTGTATCAAAATCTGTCAGTCAACACGGGTGCGGTAGCTCTCGCCGATAATCCCAGCACGCGCCATTGCACTCCAGCCTGGGCAACAGAGAAACTCCATCTCAAAAAAAAAAAAAAAAAAAAAAAAAATCTGTCAGCTAAATTCTCTCCTGGCTACTGCTGCCATTATATCAATTTGATGTTAGTATTAAGATTTATTAGAACAATGTGTCTGTAAATGCATATACAGATATAACCTTAATAGTTTCTAGGATGAGTCTATTATCCATCTGGTACAGAATAGACCTGTCATCAAAGGAGCTATAGATATTATGGAAAGGGGAGCAGGTGTGCCTGAACCAATTTCTGCTACCTACACTGATCTTAGTATGATTTTCAATGGTCTTGGCCTTCAAAAACCAAAGGACATTGGTAAGACTATAATAGGAAAAAAAAAAAAAGTGGACATTTCATAACTACCATTCTTCATATGGGGTGGGAGATCCACTTTTTATAATTCTTCATGACCACTTCAGTCAAAATACAGATCATGATTTTACCCAGATACTTTTTTTCTCATGCTTCCCTTACAATTGGTGCAATACCCAAGTACAGAAGGTCATAAGTTGGATTGGATAATAGAACAAGATATGGGCATTAATATTAAAAAACTGTGCTCCAGAATACCAAAATGGTATCCTTTATTGACTCTGAAAGCAGTACCTCTAGGCAGAATGCTGTCTTTGACCAATGTTCTAATGCTTCTCAATTGCTAAAGATTTTTTTGTGGGGTAGTTAAAAAAAAAAAAATCTTCTGTACAGAAACCAGTTATTATTACTTCAGTTTTGTCCCAGAGGTAAGGGGGCAGGCTAACTCCAAATTCAACAGCTTCAAATCCTTTTTGGAATCAAGTAGGATTTTAAAAACAAAACAAAAGCATAACCAAAGCAATACCCCAAATGTCTTCCAACTTCCTGTGGTGCACTGTTAACTATTACTACTACTACTGGGGTCAGAATCTAGTACAAAATGAATCCCAAAGAGGCTTCTTCATTATCTTTGATTTAATTTCCTAAGAGGAGAGTATCTACTAATGTTTGGGATACAATCAGAAATGACACATGGAGTATGAACAGCTTTGATACATGCATATATTTAATAATGAAACAATTCATCAACAGCAAAAAGTAAGTAGAAAAATTCATGAGACCTCAGTGCTGTGGAAGAGAATGGGAAATCAAGGAAAAAAGATATATATAGCAACCAACCCAGAAGGCTGCATGATGAGTGAAGCAAAGGCAAATTTGGCTAAGATACTATTATATGCTCTGAAAAGAGAATGGCTGGATAGGTACCCACTTATCTGACTGCTTACTAGCAGGTAGCCTTACTGTATGCCTCATGGAATAGAGGCAAAGAGCCACGGAAAGGTGGGAGGGGAGAAGGAAAAGAATAGTACAAAACCCAGGGTAAACAAATGAGAGGGGCAGAATTACAAAGAGAGGACTCAAGTCTTTTGTTTCCTTTAAAGTCTTAAAATAAACCTTAAGTTTTTAAGTATGTCAGTCAAATTCAATGAACACATAATGAGTAGCACTAGGCACTGTAAAGGAATGATGGGGGAATGATTTATAAAAATAAAAGAATGACATGGATCCTGCTCTCAAAGAGCTTACAACTTATATGGAAAGACAAGATTCCACACAAAAACAACTGCAAAACATATTTACATAATAACATACATAAAAATAAATATGCATATAAATATACATGTGAATAACCAACATATGAAAACTAAGGAATATTGTGTTAATAATTGCTTAGAAGTACCTAAGTCTGTTACTAAAGAAAAAATTTTGGGACTTTTAAGTATAGTTAGTGGAGAGTAGGGCATGTGCACACGTATGGAACTAGGAATAAATATGTCACATTCAGCAAGTAGATTAGCCTGATTGGAGTAGAAAGTCTAGTTCTAGTTAAGAAGGGAGTTTGATGAAACAGTAGAAGTCTATCTAGTGAAAGACACTACAATGTTAGATCTGGTCCCTAAAATAAAATGAATAGGGAACAAATGTTTTCTTTAGGTAATATTAAGTGGCCACATGTCCCTGACCAACTCCACCGCTCTTAAAAGTTTTGAAGTTACACTAAGAGATAGAAGCTAACAATAGGATAGTAGAGAAGTACTCAGTGCTCTTGGGCAAGTAGAAGGAACTGCTTTCTACAAGAATTCTTAGGAAGTGGCAAGTAGACCCCCAAAGGCAAGGAAGGAAAAACTCAGTGAAATTCTGAGGCAGAGGATCTATCAACCAAAGGCCAACCAGATCTGGGTAATTGCAAGTGTTCAAGCAGAATGTCCTTGACCCTAATTCTTAGTGGGGAGCAGACTGTATATGCTTATGAAATTATTTATTTAGGCCAGGCACAGTGGCTTACACCTGTAATCCAGCACTTTGGGAGGCCAAGGTGGGCAGATCATGAGGTGAAGAGATCAAGATCATCCTGGCTAACATGGTGAAACCCTGCCTATACTAAAAATACAAAAATGAGCTGGGTGTGGTGGCACGTGCCTGTAGTCCCAGCTACTCAGGAGGTTGAGGCAGAAGAATTGCTTGAACCCGGGAGGTGGAGGCTGCAGTGAGCCAAGATCGTGCCAGTGCATTCCAGCTTGGAGACAGAGCGAGACTCCGTCTCAAAAATATATATGTATTTATTTATCGAGACAGAGTTTCGCTCTTGTTGCCCAGGCTGGAGTGCCATGGCGCAATTTCAGCTTAGCGCAACCTCTGCCTCCTGGTTTCAAGTGATTCTCCTGCCTTGGCCTCCCGAGTACCTGGGATTACAGGTATGCACCACCACACCCAGCTAATTTTGTATTTTTAGTTGAGATGGGGTTTCTCCATGTTGGTCAGGATGGTCTCGAATTCTTGACCTCAGGTGATCCCCCCGCGTTGGCCTTCCAAAGTGCTGGGATTACAGGCATGAGCCATGGCGCCCCACCGTGAAATTATTTTTTTTAACTACTGTGATAATCAACTTTGATCCTAACGATTTAAGAAATTAGTACAGGAGGATAAGAAGAACCCTAATCTATACGGAATGCTCATGTCCTTGAAGGAGGACAGGTCAGTAAGGGCCCAAATTCTCTCCTGGTCTTTAGGTGGAAAGGCAAAACATCACATTTTAAAAAGAGGCTGCTCTCAGCCAAAGCAAGAAAGACCTCTTTCATTAAGCCTGTTGATCTGAAGCTATTCCAGAAAGGAAAAAAAAAGTTCAAGCCAGATGTTCAGCAGCAGCCAGAGTTGGACCCTACGTCACGAGAGTTCCGCTGGGAGGCACTGGGTCCCACTGATGTTGAAATTGACTGTTGGGGCCCAATCTTGATGCCATTTGCCTGTAAAAGAAAAGAGGCAATAGTTCCCACCTCAGTGTTAAAGTGAATTAGAGAGAGGAGGGGGCTATCTCTGCTTGTATCCCAGGGTAGAAAGAAAAAAGAAAGGGGAGAAAGGAGAAATCATTAATTATATTTTCTAAAAGCAGATTTGACCTTGGCAGGTAACCAGGTGCCCTAGCCAGACTGATGTGGAACAATAATCTATGACAGTAAGAATAAGATGACTACCTATGGTCTAAATATTCTAGTTGACTACAAGTGGCTTTTGTGTACTTTTTTTTTTCCATGAGGAAATGAGGTCTCCCTACATTGCCCAGGCTGCAGTGCAGTGGCTATTCACAGGTATGACCAGCGTGCACTATAGCCTCAAACTTCTGGCCTCAAGCGATCCTACCTCAGCCTCCCAAGTCGCTGAGACTACAGGTGCACCACTGCACCCCTGTGCTCATTTTAGAGACAGGGTCTCTCTTTGTTGCCCAGGCGGGTCTCGAAGTCCTGGCTTCAAGCAATCTCCCCAGCTCAGCCTCTCAAAGTGCTGGGATGATAAGCATGAGCCACCACACCTGGCCCCTGTGCTCATTTTTAGGGGACCATATTATACTTAAATGTCATAGCTATGTGCAGAATTAGGTTGTGATTAGGTAAGAGTGGAGGAGGCAAAGAGCAGAAGTAGCATATGATTCTTTTTGTTTTGTTCCAGAATTTGCTTTATAGAAATTACTCTCCTAAGCCATTATGAATTATACCTCCCTTACGTTCTAGAATAGTAAAAAACTGAGGTTGACAAGAAAATCTCCTATATTGTGTAAGTCTTTTAGATCACCAATAATCTCTTTAAGCATTCTGGGTGTCAGACTTGAGGAAAACAGAAAATGATGACAGGTCTCTGTGTACCTAGATTTAAAAAAAAAAAAAGGTTGAATTGGCAGAGATTTCAAATTGTATAATGATATGTAAGCATTCCATTCTAGGGAACCTCCAGTTCTATTTAGAACAAACCAAAGTTAACTGCCAGCACTTCTACCCTTTCTTACCTCATTGTGGACATCAAATAAACCCTGTTGGATCTTCCTATATATTTCTTTGGCTGTGTTAATGAAGGCCTGAAAGAGACATAAATCATATCATCAGTCTCAAGTTCAGGTAGAGAAATGAGGGAAAGAGAATATTAATTATTATTCATATTTGAATTTCTAAGGTGAATTAGGAACCATTAGAAAACAGTAAAAAAGGCCGGGCGCGGTGGCTCAAGCCTGTAATCCCAGCACTTTGGGAGGCCGAGACGGGCGGATCACGAGGTCAGGAGATTGAAACCATCCTGGCTAACACAGTGAAACCCCGTCTCTACTAAAAAAATATGAAAAACTAGCCGGGCGAGGAGGCTGAGGCAGGAGAATGGTGTGAACCCGGGAGGCGAGGCTTGCAGTGAGCCGAGATCGTGCCACTGCACTTCAGTCTGGGCAACAGACTCCGCCTCAAAAAAAAAAAAAGAAAACAGTAAAAAAACATAGACGGTTGGCTAGGCGCGGTGGCTCATGCCTGTAATCCCAGCACTTTGGGAGGCCGAGGTGGGCAGGTCACTTGAGGTCAGAAGTTCAAGACCAGCCTGCCCAACATGGTGAAACCCCGTCTCTACTAAAAATACAAAAATCAGCCAGGCGTGGTGATGCACGCCTGTAATTCCAGTTACTCGGGCAGCTGAGGCATGAAAATCACTTAAACCCGGGAGCCCAGGTTGCAGTGAGCTGAGATCGTGCCACTGCACTCCAGCCTGGGTGACAGAACGAGACTCAGTCTCAACAAAACAAAACAAAACAAAACAAAACATAGAAGGAGGCCGGGCGCGGTGGCTCAAGCCTGTAATCCCAGCACTTTGGGAGGCCGAGACGGGCGGATCACAAGGTCAGGAGATCGAGACCATCCTGGCTAACCCGGTGAAACCCCGTCTCTACTAAAAAATATTAAAAAAAACTAGCCGGGCGAGGTGGCGGGCACTTGTAGTCCCAGCTACTCGGGAGGCTGAGGCAGGAGAATGGCGTAAACACGGGAGGCGGAGCTTGCCGTGAGCTGAGATCCGGCCACTGCACTCCACCCTGGGTGACAGAGCGAGACTCCGTCTCAAAAAAAAAAAAAAAAAAAATAGAAGGTCCCCCAAATGTCCTTGTAAAAGCCATTAAGAGTAGTTTCGCCGGGCGCGGTGGCTCACGCCTGTAATTCCAGCACTTTTGGAGGCCGAGGCGGGCAGATCACAAGGTCAGGAGATCGAGACCACAGTGAAACCCCGTCTCTACTAAAAATACAAAAAATAAGCCGGGCGCGGTGGCGGGCGCCTGTAGTCCCAGCTACTCAGGAGGCTGAGGCAGGAGAATGGCGTGAACCCGGGAGGCGGAGCTTGCAGTGAGCCAAGATCCTGCCACTGCACTCCAGCCTGGGGGAACAGAGCAAGATTCTGTCTCAAAAAAAAAAAAAAGGAGTAGTTTCAAAAAAAAAAAAAAAGGGATTATGTGGTATTCTGGTACTGACCCAAGATGCTCCTAGGCTGGCACCTTCTACAAATAAAACACACACACTCTATTCTCCACTAGTTACTGAAGATACCATCAACACCAGGCCTAGGAATGACTACAGCAGAATCCATTAGACACTCCAACCAGAGTGATTTACTAGTAACAAGTGTGGTGTCTAATTCACACTTGCCAACTAGTATTACCCAAAGCAAAAGTAAAACCTTGGGAATCAGGGTAAAAGAAAATGGGACAATTCCTTTAAAAGGAATGAGACAAGTAGTCACTATGACCACAAGACATCCTTTCCCTTTTTTTTTTTTGGAGATGGAGTCTCCCTCTGTTGCCCAGGCTGGAATGCAGTGGCAGGATCTCGGTTCACTACAACCTCTGTCTCCTGGGTTCAAGCAATTCTCCTGCCTCAGCCTCCCGAGTAACTGGGACTACAGACGCATGCTGCCATGACCAGCTAATTTTTTGTATTTTAGTAGAGATGGGGTTTCACCATATTGCCCAGGCTGGTCACAAACTCCTGATCTCAGACAATCTGCCTGCCTTGGCCTCCCAAAACGCTAGGATAACAGGCGTGAGCCACCGCACCCAGCCAAGACATCCTTTCTTTACCCATTTCTTATAAGAGAAGAGAATTCTGAATAAAAGGACAAATAATGGTGTAATCTCTAAAGATTTTTCCCCACTGTTTTCCAAATAGTACCTCTTCAACATTGCAGGCTGTTTTGGCTGAAGTTTCCATGAATATAAGTCCATGCTCCCTAGCAAAGGCCTCTCCTTCTTCTCTTTTCACATCCCTGCGGGACTCTAGGTCACTGCAAGAGATTAAGGAGAAAACTAAAAAAAGATCCAAGTGAAAGAAGAAACTCTATTTCTAAAAGAATTCCATCGTGGTTTCAATGGCCAGTTATTTCATAAAGAACGTAGATCCTACAAGATACTCTCTTATATAGAGTTACTAATTTCTGTAGCCTCTTGGAAAATGTTCTTTAGTTTTGGGACAGCTGCTGCATAGTTGAAGATAATAACTCACTCTATTACAGAGAAAAAGGCTTATCAAGGGTTAGGCAAGCCCCCATAGTTACACAAAACTTAATGCTCTATTGCTTGTTTTTCCAATGAGATCAAGGAGAGCAAAGTATAGATGATGAAAAAAAAAAAAAAACCTCGGTCGGGCACAGTGGCTCATGCCTGTAATCCCAGCTCTTTGGGATGCTGAGGCAGGTGGATCACGAGGTCAGGAGTTCGAGATCAGCCTGGCCAACATGGTGAAATCCCGTCTCTACTAAAACTACAAAAATTAGCTGAGTGTGGTGACAGGCGCCTGTAATCCCAGCTACTCGGGAGGCTGAGGCAGGAGAATTGCTTGAACATGGGAGGTGGAGGCTGCAGTGAGCTGAGATTGTGCCATTGCACTGAAGCCTGGGTGACAGACCAAGACTGTATCTTGGAAAAAAAAAAAAAGGAAAACTCTAGTTACTAGAAAGTAGAAAAGTCATAAGATGTCCCATCCAGCAGTGATGAGCATCTTCCTTTTTTACTGGAATCAATCCACAAGAAGAGAATGAGCCAGGAATAAGGAAAACACAGTTGTCTTAATTCTAACTGGTTTCATTACTAGTGCATATAAAAGCAGCTTGCCACCAGGGAATTCAGAGAAAGTGATACGGATAAAATTAGATGATATGAGGGAAAAAAGATAGAGCTAAGGACTGAGAAAGGGAATAAAAATGGCATCAAAACACCTTATGAAAAACAGGATAAAAGGCTGAAGATCTGGGCGTGGTGGCTCATGCCTATAATCCCAGCACTGTGGGAGGCTGAGGCAGGAGGATTACTTTAGCCCAGGAGTTTAAGACCAGCCTGCACAGTACAGTGAGACCCTGTCTCTACAAAAAATTTAAAAATCAGCAGAGCGTGGTGACACATGCCTGTAGTCCCAGCTACTTGAGAGGCTGAGGCGAGAGGATCTCTTGAGCCATGGAAACAGAGGTTGCCATGGCTCACTGCAACAGAGGTTGCAGTGAGCTGAGCACGTCACTGTACCCTAGCCTGGGCAACAGCATGAGACCTTGTCTCAAAGAAAAAAACAAAACAAAACCAAAAAAACAAACTGAAGAATAAGGCAAGGTTGGGTCGTTCGTGATTCATATTTTTCAATTTGAAAATTTCCATTTGTGAGGTTTCCAGTTTTCCAACTCCTTGGGGAAAAAAGTGTTAAGACCATTAAAGAACAACAAATCTATAATATTTTGTTATACCATCAGCTGTGTGAAGACCACGGAAGAACTATCTAAATGTCAACCCTCCCAAATTTATACCTCTAGCCCAGATGCTTGACTAAAAGCACCAGATTTGTACATCTGTGAATTATTTATTCCCACACTGATACCTAAAACGGACTTCAAACTTAACACATCAAAATGGAAGTTCTTTTCCCCCAGCCTGTGTTGGCTCCAGGCTTCTGTATCTCAGTAAATGGCATAAGCCAAAATCCAAAGTGTTATTATTGATACCCATTCCTCACTACTCCAAATATCTAATCTATTCCAAAGTGAAGTACTTCCAACATGTACCTTAAAATCATCCTTTTCTCTCTCTTTCCAGGGTCACTTCCTAGACCAAGCCACCATTCTTTCTCATGCGGACTATTGCAACTGGGATCCTACTGCATGCAGCCCTTGTTCCCTTCCAGAGTGATCTTTTAAAATCTGATCAAGCCACTTCTCTACTTAAAACTTCAAAATGCTTCCAGTGTATTTATTCATTATTATTTTTAATCCCCCATCTCCCAAGCTTCAATTTCCATGTATTTAGAATAAAATCCAAAACCCTTACTGAGGCCTCTAAGGTGCTATGAAATCTAGTCCCTACCTACTTTTCCAACCTCATCTTGCATTTAGTCCAATCATACTAGGTTTCTTTCAATAAACGTGTCAAGCTTCTTCCAAGTTCAAGGCATTTGTATAGTTTGTTCCCCCAAGTAACACCCTTTTAAAAACTCTTTGCCCAGCAGGCTCTTGCCCATCCTTCAGATCCCAGCTTAATATCACTCCTAATCAAAAGTAGGTACCCTGTTATTCTTTCATAGCACCCTTTTTCCTCCATTGCATTTATCACAATTGACAATTTGATAAAAATAATTTTGTATTTAATCTATGCCCTCACTAGACTGTAAGCTCCATAAGAGCAGGGGCACGACTTTTTTTCACCTTGCAAACTCAGAGTCTGGCACAGTATTTTTCAATAAATTGACTGATACCATAAAAACAATTAGCAGGCTGGGTGTGGTGGCTCATGCCTGTAATCCCAGCACTTTGGGAGGACAAGGCGGGTGGATCACCTGAGGTCAGGAGTTCAAGACCAGCCTGACCAACATGGAGAAACCCCGTCTATACTAAAAATACAAAAAAATTAACCATATGTGGTGGCACATGCCTGTAATCCCAGCTACTTGGAAGGCTGACGTAGGAGAATTGCTTGAACCCAGGAGGTGGAGGTTGTGGTGAGCCGAGATCATGCCATTGCACTCTAGCCTGGGTGACAAGAGTGAAACTCCATCTCAAACAAAATGAAACAAAAACAAACAAATAAAAACAATTAGCCTGTGGCCACGGTTCTCAAATAGTACACCTGGGCACTACTACAAACTCACAAGGGTGCCATGGGATACTTTAAACTTTTGAGGAAAACACAGTAACACTCAACACAAGGATACTACATGAATTACAAGCTTAAGACAATTTGCAATGTCAACATCAGATCATGATAAAATTCGTTCAATACCTTCATATCTCTGAGTTGTTTTTGGCAGTTGCTGTTATAAAAAAGGAAGCACTACACAAAAATTAATATGGAATGGGAAATGACAGTAGCAGTGTGCAATCGTGATTTCAAGGTTTGAGAAGCTATGCAGTGCCCAGCAGACACACAGAGGTCTTTAGTAAGTAACTGTTGCTATTTAAGAATGAAATTTAAAAACAATTTTTTTTTTTTTTTGGAGACAAAGTCTCACTCCGTCGCCCAGGATGGAGTGCAGTGGCACTATCTCAGTTCACTGCTAAATCCACCTCCCGAGTTCAAGCAATTCTCCTGCCTCAAGCTCCTGAGTAGCTGGGACTAGAAGCACGTGCTACCATGCCTGGCTACTTTTTGTATTTTTTTTAGTAGAGATGGGGTTTCACCATATTATTGGCCAGGCTGGTCTTGAACTCCTGACCTCGTGATCTGCCCGCCTTGGCCTCCCAAAGTGCTAGGATTACAAGCATGAGCCACCACGCCCAGCATATTTTTTCTTTTTTTTATACAGGGTCTCACTTCTGTTGCTGAGGAGGAGTGCAGTGGTACAATTATGGCTTCATTGTAGCCTCAACCTCACAGGCCCAAGTGATCCTCCCACCTCATTTAAAAATTTTTTTGTATAAACAAGGTCTCATTATATTGCCCAGGCTGGTCTTCAACTTCTGGGCTCAAGCAATCCTTCCAGAGCTGGGATTACCGGCATATACCACTGTGCCTGGCCTTTATTTTCGAACAGTTACTAAGTAGTTATAAAAAATACTCATGTTGTTTGGGTATAACTATTTAATAAAACTATTAGGTATTTCTTTTGGCCTATGGGTGTCAAGAAAAATTTACTGAGAATAACAAGTGTTGTTAAGGATGTAGAGAAACTGGAATCCTTGTACATTGCTGGAAATAATGTAAAATAAGACAGCTGCTATGGAAAATGGTATGGCAGTTCCTCAAAAACTAAAAGACAGAATTACCATATGATCCAGCAATCCCACTTCTGGGCATATACCCAAAAGAATTCAGAGCCGGGACTTGAACAGATCCATGTTCATAGCAGCATTATTCACAATAGTCAAAGGATGGCAGTAACCCAACTGTCCGTGGACAGATGGATAAACAAAATGTGGTATATGCATACAATGAATATTACTCATCTTTAAAAAGGAAGGAAATTCTGACACATGCTGCAATATGGATAAACCTTGAAGACATTATGCTAAGTGAAATAAGCCAATCACAAAAGCACAAATATTACATGAGTCCACTTGTATGAAGTACCAGTAGTAGTCAAATTCATAGAGAAAGAAAGTAGAATGATGGCTGTCAGGGGCTGAGGGATGAGGGGGGTTGGGGAAGGAGGATGGGGAGTTAGTGTTGAATGTGTACAGAGTTTGAGAAGATGAAAAAGTTCTGGAGATGGATGTTGGTGATGGCTGCGGAACAATGAATATTCTTAATGCTACAGAACTGTACACTCAAAAACAGTTAAAATGGTAAATTTTGTGTCATATATATTTTATCACAGTAAAATTTTTTTTTACTGAAACACTAAGACTAGTATAAACTGAGAAAGTTTGGGGATCAAGATATTCAGCGTGCACAGAGTACCTAGATGACTCCTGTTAACTATTATTCACACAGATACAATTTTACCTCTTATTCCCAATGAGCATGATAACCATGTTGGAACTAGAGTGCTGCCGGGCATCCTCTAACCATGAGGTCAGGTGGTTGAAGGTTTCACGCCTACAGCAGAAAAATGTAGAACGCGGGTCAGAGACACACTTCAAAAGGCCAAAACAACTCCAAGTGTATAGGAAAAGAGGGGAAGCTATATGTGTAAAGAAAAATATTAGAGAGGCCATTCCTAGTTAACATCCTTAACAGAATCAGTAGATAGAAAAAAAAAAGCTTTAGAGGATGTAGGGAAGAATCTCCCTCCCATGCACCGGATCTGGCTCACCTTGTAATGTCGTACACCAGCAGTGCTCCAGCTGCTCCCCTGTAGTAGGAACGGGTGATAGAACGGAAGGATTCTTGCCCAGCCTTTCCCACCAACATGGCAACAAAAAATCCCAACAAAACCAGGTTATTTCCACACAACTGACTTGATCACATGCCACCCTAATACAAAGGACTTAACTAAAAAAAGAACTTCTATTAAGAAAAGAGAATTAGGGAAGGAAAACATGCCTGACCGAGAAGAAGCTCAAGTGGGAAATCAGTATTTTTCTATGGGAGTGCATTCATATTTTGGGCAGTCACTTACTCTTCCTGAGAGACTGTCCATCACATTAGTGGATGTTTAGCACCCTGGATCCCAGACACTAAATACCCGTGGCACCCCACAGTCAGCGTGATTAAAGACATTTGCATACATTTCCCAATATCCTCGTGAAAGAAAAACTGGAAATAGGACTGGAAACGGAGTGTATGTCGTTTTTTTCAATCCCAAATATGATATTGAACACACCATATTAATCTTTCTGTTCCTATTTCTCTATCTATAAAAATGAAAGTTATCTTAGAATGCCGAAACCTGGTCTAACAGAAATTTCATTCCAATGAATCAATATAAAAATTAGATTAAAAGCACTTAAACTGAGTATCTTCT
This sequence comes from Trachypithecus francoisi, assembly GCF_009764315.1. Classification (NCBI taxonomy): domain Eukaryota; kingdom Metazoa; phylum Chordata; class Mammalia; order Primates; family Cercopithecidae; genus Trachypithecus; species Trachypithecus francoisi. The sequence goes on along the minus strand of NW_022681468.1, from coordinate 84,792,473 downwards.
AACTGACCTTTAGCATTCCACTGATAATGCAGGACTACCTAGATGTCCCTTGTTGAGCTCCTGTCATGGGACACAGGAATAAGGAACAGAGAAAGAAGCCCAGGGCCCAGCATAGAGTTTTCCTAGAAAAATCCAAATGTTCTCACTTCCAGTTGGACAAAGATATTAAGTTCTATTTAAAACTGAATAATTTATTAATGCCCCCATAATACTGGGTACTTTTGCTTTATTGATGGAATAGCTCTTTTTTTTCCTTTAGGGAAAACAAAAACATTTTTTAAATAATGTGAATACCCTGTACATTGAATCTATCCTATTGAGAAAGTTTTCACATTCTTGAAATAATTTATCCTTATATCCCTGCATAAAAGGAGGTAAGACTATAATTTATATGTTACAAATGGGAGAATCATGATTAAGGACGTGGGAAGATAAATGGCTTTCTCATAGTATAATACCAATAATAGTGGTAATACTAATTATAACACTGCAATAGTACTATAAACTATTTTTTTTTTTTTTTTTGAGACGGAGTCTCGCTCTGTCGCCCAGGCTGGAGTGCTGTGGCCGGATCTCGGCTCACTGCAAGCTCCGCCTCCCGGGTTCACGCCATTCTCCTGCCTCAGCCTCCCGAGCAGCTGGGACTACAGGCGCCCACCACCTCGCCCGGCTAGTTTTTTGTATTTTTTAGTAGAGACGGGGTTTCACCGTGTTAGCCAGGATGGTCTCAATCTCCTGACCTCGTGATCCACCCGACTCGGCCTCCCAAAGTGCTGGGATTACAGGCTTGAGCCACCGCGCCCGGCCTATAAACTATTTTTGGCATATACAATGTGTTGGGAACTATAAGAGACAATTACATATATTATGTCTTTTTTTTTTTTTTTTGAGATGGAGTCTCGCTCTGTCGCCCAGGCTGGAGTGCAGTGGCCGGATCTCAGCTCACTGCAAGCTCCGCCTCCCGGGTTCTCGCCATTCTCCTGCCTCAGCCTCCCGAGTAGCTGGGACTACAGGCGCCCCCCAACACATCCGGCTAGTTTTTTGTATTTTTTAGTAGAGATGGTTTAGTAGAGATGGGTTTCACTGTGTTAGCCAGGATGGTCTTGATCTCCTGACCTCGTGATCCGCCCGTCTCGGCCTCCCAAAGTGCTGGGATTACAGGCTTGAGCCACCGCGCCCGGCCTACATGTATTATTTCATTTACTTCTCTTAGCAACCCTGGGGCCGATATTATTATTATTATTAGTTTTTGAGATGGAGTCTCACACTGTTGCCTGGGCTGGAGTGCACTAGCACGATCTCAGCTCACTGCAACCTCCGCCTCCCAGGTTCAAGCAATTCTCCTTGCCTCAGCTTCCCAATTAGCTGGGATTACAGGCACCCACCACCATGCCTGGCTACTTTTTGTATTTTTGCTAGAGATGGGTTTTCACTATGTTGGCCAGGCTGGTCTTGAACTCCTGACCTCGTGACCCACCTGCCTCGGCCTCCCAAAATGCTGGGATTACAGGCATGAGCCTCCGCGCCTGGCCTATTACTCCCTTTTAAAAATGGGGAAAATGAGGCTCACATAAGTTTAATAAACAGCCCCAAATCATAAAGCTTATTAAGTGCTAGAGCCATAGTTTAAACTTAGGATCTTAGTACTTCCTAGCACAAAAACTTGTTCTTAGCCACTATATCATATAACCTAAACTGGGGTTTGCAGTTGAGAAGAGAATTCCAGTATACTAACTCTAAGCTTAATTTTCCACCAACAGAAGAATCTCTTTCTATAAAGAATCATAGAAACATTTTAGGGAGTTACATAGCTGTTAGAGCATCAGAATCTAAAAATAAAAAATAATTCTAAAGTCCCTTGTCATAATACTAATAATACTTTAAGATTAAAAAAATACTTAAAGTTTTATATTTACTCCCTAATGTCTTACATTATTTGGGTCTTGTTTTCCTTTTAGTGTTTACTTTTTCTCCTCTCCTGCTACGGTTGAAAGTCTCCCACGACTTCCCTCACAGCCTACCAAGAACTAAAAGGGAAAGTTTGAGGGAGGCCCACATGATAGTTCAATCACATGGCAGCATTTAACTTTAGCAGCTGAAAATGCTATCAGTGGGTCATGAGAAAACCTTCTAAAATCACATCACTCACGGGGCGCGGTGGCTCACACCTGTAATCCCAGCACTTTGGGAGGCCGAGGCAGGCAGATCATGAGGTCAGGAGTTTGAGACCAGCCTGACCAACATTGTGAAACCCTGTCTCTGCTAAAAATACAAAAATTAGCTGGGCATGGTGGTGTGCGCCCGTAATCCCAGCTACTCAGGAGGCTAAGGCAGGAGAATTGCTTGAGCCCGGGAGGTGGAGGTTGCAGTAAGCCGAGATGGCGCTATTGCACTCCAGCCTGGGTGACAGAGCAAGACTCCGTCTAAATTAAAAAAAAAAAAAAAAAAAAAAAATCACTCTACTTCATCTCAATCCAGTTCATGAATCAAAGTTTGTGAACCAGTAAGCTAGAAAGAGTGAGCAATTCAACCTGGGCTTGTCTGTATCAGTCTCATGTGTCCTTGTCCATCCCCAGTAAAAAAAATCTGAAGTGGCAGGCTGGGCAATGTGGCTCATGCCTATAATCCCAGCACTTTGGAAGGCCGAGGTGGGCAGATCACTTGAACTCAGGAGTTCGAGACCAGCCTGGGCAACATGGTGAAACCACGTTTCTAAAAAAAGTACAAAAAGTTAGCCAGGTGTGATGGCGCACATCTGTAGTCCCAGCTACTTGGGGGGCTGAGGCGGTAGGACTGCTTGAGCTGGGGAGGTTGAGGGTACAATGAGTGGAGATGGTGCCACTGCACTCCAGCTTGGGTGACAGAGCAAGACCCTGTCAAAAAAAAAAAAAAAGAAAGAAAGAAAAAAGAAAATCTGCAGCAGCAAAGAACTAAGATGAAGGTTTTTTTTTTTCTTTTTTTTTTTTTTGAGAGAGTCTCACTCTGTTGCCCAGGCTAGAGTGCAGTGGCATGATCTTGGCTCACTGCAACCTCCGCCTCCCAGGTTCAAGTGATTCTCCTGCCTCAGCCTCCCAAGTAGCTGGGATTACAGGCGCCCACCACCATGCCTAGGTAATTTTTGCATTTTTAGTAGAGACGGGGTTTCACCATGTTGGCCAGGCTGGTCTTGAACTCCTGACCTCAGGTGATCTGCCCGCCTCGGCCTCCCAAAGTGCTCGAATTACAGGCATGAGCCACAACACCCAGCCTAGATGAAGGTTTGATAAGATAATTAATAGCTTTCTAATCTCTCCCAAGTGGAAGCATCATACTATACTGTTTAAGATACACAGTTTGAAGTATCAACTCCTAGAAAGTCAGATACACTATTTTCCTAAAAATCAAAATGCATTCCTTCCAATGAAGGGTTTATTAAGGAAAAAAATTTTTTTTTTTTTTTTTTGAGATGGAGTCTCGCTCTGTCACCCAGGCTGGAGTGCAGTGGCGCGATCTCGGCTCACTGCAAGCTCCGCCGCCTCCCGGGTTCACACCATTCTCCTGCCTCAGCCTCCCTAGAAGCTGGGACTACAGGCGCCCGCCACCACGCCCGGCTAATTTTTTTTGTATTTTTAGTAGAGACGGGGTTTCACCGTGTTCGCCAGGATGGTCTTGATCTCCTGACCTCGTGATCCGCCCGCCTCGGCCTCCCAAAGTGCTGGGATTACAGGCGTGAGCCACCGCGCCCGGCCGGAAAAAAAATTTTTTAAATGCATTCCGAAGTAAAATACAAACTAATTTGATATTATTTGATCAGTATATTAGTTACAGTAAAATACCTATTCATTAGCATGATAATTTAGGAATACGTATACACACACACACACACACAGAAGATTTTTTAAAATATGCTTCTCTAAATCCATATAAATGTCAGAACAAAGACAACAAAAACGTTTGGACAACCTGATCTCTTTAAAACATCTATCACGGTAATCCCTCAACATTTTCACGTAGGATGGCTTTGGAAGTAAGTGAGAGAATGGGTCAATAAAGTGGGAAGCTAAGATGGGTAAACAATGGGCAGGAGATCAAGGAAATCAAGGCTGACAAGGGAGAAATGACCAGGTCACCAAAAGGCGACAGACTAGATGGACACAACATTATAGGTATGAATCTTTTAAAATTTTCAAAATAAATAGAAAACCACAGTATTCTGAAACTGGTTTCTTTTTATGATTTAGCAAATATTAATCTCAAGACAGTTTTAACAGGGAAGAGAAAAGATCTAGGCCAGTTGGATGACCATGTAGTTCTTATGAATTCTGTCCAAAGTAGTGGCTCTCAATTTTCCTCTTTTGTTTGTTTTTCTTTTTATGCTCTCTCTTAGCAGAATCAAGCTCTCAACTTTCTTACTTTCATGATCCAACCATGTCCCATATGAGCGCTTAAAAAAAAAAAAAAGAAAAAAGGCCACTGCCATGACCGTTCCATTAAATGGCACTTATTGGGTTTTTTCCTGGCATCAAAACATTCATTTTGGCCAGGTGCAATCCCAACACTTTGGGAGGCTGAGGAGGGTGGATCGCTTGAGTCCACGAGTTCGAGACCAGTCTGGGCAACATGTTGAAACCCATGTCTCTACAAAAAACACAAAAATTCCCCAGTGCAGCAGGGCGGGGGATAGATCTGTAGATATGGATGGATGGATGGATAGATAGACAGATGGACTTAAGCTTCAACTACTTTTAAGACATACATTTGTGTGTGGTGAGGAGCACTGGGGAAGGAAGGAGAGGAAAGGGAGGAAAAGAAAAAAAGGAAAAATAATTTGTACACTGTTTGTAGATATAATGGCTTTAGCTCTCAGTTCAGAGAAGAAACAGAATCACACAATAAGAAGCAAAAAAAGCAAGAGATTTTAGCCAAATATTATGAACTATTTGCTAGCTCCCTTTAACTAGAATGGAGACTAAGGTATTATATTACTTAGGGGGAAAAAGGTACAAATCAAATGAGATAATGCACATTGAAGCAATTTATCTAGATAGGGCAAAATTACACTAAGCCAAACTAAATTTTGGCATTACTACATATACCAAATTTGAAAATATGTACAAGTTTTTGACTGAATTTCCATTTCTGGACAGGTATCACAAAAATTCTCAAACATTTGCATAAAGACTTTAGTAAATAACAATGTTCAGGCTGGGCACTGTGGCTCATGTCTGTAATCCCAGCATTTTGAGAGGCTGAGGTGGGTGGATCACCTGAGGTCAGTTCAAGACCATCCTGGCCAACATGGCAAAACCCCATCTCTATTAAAAATACAAAAAACGGCTGGGCGTGGTGGCTCACACCTGTAATACTAGCACTTTGGGAGGCCAAGGCGGGTGGATCACGAGGTCAGGAGATCGAGGCCAACCTGGCTAACATGATGAAAACCCGTCTCTACTAAAAATAAAAAAAATTAGCCAGGCATGGTGGCTGGCGCCTGTAGTCCCAGCTATTCAGGAGGGTGAGGCAGGAGAATGGCGTGAACCCGGGAGGCGGAGCTTGCAGTGAGCCGAGATCATGCCACTAGACTCCAGCCTGGATGACAGAGCAAGACTCTGTCTCAAAAAAATAAAAATACAAAAAACATTAGCCAGGTGTGGTGGTGGGTGCCTGTAATCCCAGCTACTCAGGAGGCTGAGACTGGAGAATTGCTTGAACCCAGCAGGTGGAGGTTGTAGTGAGCCAAGATCACACCATTGCACTCCAGCCTGGGTGACAAGAGCGAAACTCTGTCTCAAAAAAAAAGAATGCTCAGTGAAATTTTGCAATAATTAAAAATTGGAAAACAACCCAAATTTTTATCAAAGGGAGGATGGCTACGTAAATTATGCTGCTGACACTCCATGACTACGCAGTGGTTAAAAGGAATGAAGTAGATCTCTAGGAATGAAGTAGATCTCTACGTATGGATATGGAAAGGTCTCCACAACCTGTGTTCCCTGTATTTCCCTGTTCATATGTATGTATCTAAATGCATAGAAAAAGTCTGAAAGCATACACATGGAATCATCAGTAATGATTCCCCTGCTAGAGTAGCAACCAAGACAGGGAAGGAGAAAGGGTTTATGTATAAAAAAGAGACATTTACTTTCTATGCTATAAATTTATAGTTTGATTTTATTTTTACTAGAATAAACTATTACTTGGATAGTTTACAACACAAAGATATAGCATCCAGAATTTGTAACTGTAACAGATAGAATCAAAAGCTTCTCTATCTCTTTGATTTCACCTTTCCCCTATTTTATCCCCACTATTAGTCCCACCCTCATTGCCCCTTTCCTTTGCATCGGCTCTTCTTACTATACTTGGATGTTGGTCAGAGACTAAATTATTTTGTACTCTCACCGTATCCCAGATTTGCAGTTTGATTTGTTTTCCATCAATGTTGACCATACGAGCTCCAAACTCCACACCTGTTGGTAAAGACCAAGAGAAAGAATGTGATTCTCATGAACAGCGGCCATGTGGAGTGGGAGGAGGTTCCTGCCTTTCCTCAGTGTGTTATACCCATCCTTTGTATGAACTCAATGCCACTGATTCCATTATTGCTGCCTATTTGCTCCAATTAATTTTGTGTTTCTTAGGTTCTTCATTTCCCTTCCAGAATTAAAAAATTGTGCTCTAATGACCTCAGGAATGTAACCAAAAAGCACATATGGGAAAACAAAACCAATTAAGAAGTCAAATTTAAAAGGGTAATTTTTTTTTTGAGACGGTGTCTCGCTCTGTCGCCCGGACTGGAGTGCAGTGGCCAGATCTCAGCTCACTGCAAGCTCCGCCTCCCGGGTTCCCGCCATTCTCCTGCCTCAGCCTCCCGAGTAGCTGGGACTACAGGCGCCCGCCACCTCGCCGGCTAGTTTTTTGTATTTTTAGTAGAGACGGGGTTTCACCGTGTTAGCCAGGATGGTCTCGATCTCTGACCTCGTGATCCGCCCGTCTCGGCCTCCCAAAGTGCTGGGATTACAGGCTTGAGCCACCGCGCCCGGCTTAAAAGGGTAATTTTTTAGCAATGTCAGTTAGTGCTTAAATTTGATTAGGTAACATTTAGTTTTGTAACTTTTCCAAAAAACTCCTAAAAATTCTGGAAATGTTTCCTGACACTTTCTCGGTCACTCTCTAGTCTCTATTTAAAACAATATTTATTTTTTTGTAATTCCAGATTTTTTTCTTTAAGAAAAGAGCCTAAGAAATAGGTTCTCAGAAACAATACTTTTTTTTTTTTTTGAGATGGAGTCTCTCGCTCTGTCACCCAGGCTGGAGTGCAGTGGTGTGATCTCGGCTCACTACTGCCTCCACCTCCCGAGTTCAAGTGATTCTCCTATCTCAGCCTCCCCAGTAGGTACCTTACAGGCGCACGCCACAACGCCCACCTAATTTTTTCTAACAATACATTTTATATCTCCAATAATTGCCAGAGGAACAATTAAGCATTGTTGCCTTGTTAAGCATTGTATCATTAGCCCCTATCACAAAGTGAGAATTCACTCAATATTCCCTTTAAAATACCTTTTGGTTGATACTGCCCTCTAAATCCTTTTCTAATTCCATCAATTATTTGACTCTAAATAAATCCGTTAGAACAGTGGTAGCTTCAGATATCCACACAGGTGGGACTTGGAAGTAGCAATATTGTAAGAATGGGGATGCAGGAGTTTTATTTAGAAACTGCATTTGCATGGCAAGAAAGCTAGTTTCATATATGTTGTTTATTTGGACTGGGGAAAAGCCCCTTCAGGCTATGCCTTATCACAAATGTGTGGGAAATGTTAATATTTTCCAGGATCCCCAGTGCGTTTGAGGAACTGTTAACACACTGTTTTATTTTATTTTATTTTATTTTTTTTTTTTGAGACGGAGTCTAGCTCTGTCGCCCAGGCTGGAGTGCAGTGGCGCGATCTCGGCTCACTGCAAGCTCCACCTCCTGGGTTTACGCCATTCTCCTGCCTCAGCCTCCCGAGTAGCTGGGACTACAGGCGCCCGCCACCTCGCCCGGCTAGTTTTTTGTATTTTTTAGTAGAGACGGGGTTTCACCGTGTAGACCAGGATGGTCTCGATCTCCTGACCTCGTGATCCACCCGTCTTGGCCTCCCAAAGTGCTGGGATTATAGGCTTGAGCCACCGCGCCCGGCCCCTGACACTGTTTTATTTAAAAGGAGAGTTTTTAGTTTTATTTGCCTATTAATTCTAAGGCAGGGATGACTCTTCAATTTGCTTCTTCACCAATATAAATAATGTCCATGTATTGGTGTTTACTTTTTAAAAGTAAGGCTGGTATTAATTTACCGCAAAGCACAGATGAGTTTACAAATAAGCAGTTACGCTTTCATGGGATTTTCCATAAACATAAAAAATTGTACTTGAAAAAAATTATATGACAAGTCTATACCTCACACTCTAAAACGTTACCTTTCAATTATATACTCTCCCTTACACTACTCGCCACATATCAACGTTTGATTAATCACTTCATTAACATAACTTTGGACTAGTTTAAAGTAGTGAGGGATAACTTTTTACTTTGAACACTGAAGGCTGCTAACTTTCCACTTCAGCAATTTAGCTAGTCAGGTTTTATCATCTGTTCTGGAACAAGTAGATGCACTTACCTATTGTGAGGTCGTGGACAGGCTGGAACCGCTTATCTGTAAACTGCAGGAGGAGACATGACTTCCCCACACCTGAAAGAGAAAGCACGCTCCCAGTGTCACGCAGCGCTGGAACACCATCCAGTCTCTGGACTTCCCGGACCAGAGAAGCGGGGGCTCCCTGAGCCCCGCCCCCGGCCGCCCCGAACCGCCCCGCCCGTCTCGAATCGCCCAGCCCACAAAGTGAGCCCCGCCCCCGCCATCAAATTTGAGAGCTTCGGGCGTCCGCCCCAGCCTTGAAGGGTAACAACCTGAGGGTTACCTGTGTCTCCGATGATGATATACTTGAAGAGATAAGCATAAGTCATGATGTCGCGTCCTCTGGGTTCCGGGTCCGCCCGACTTCTACAGCCACTTACCTCCAACCTCTCTAGCCACTCAATCTACCGATCTTCTTCTTCTTCTTCTTCTTCTTCCCGGCCGCCCCCCCCCACCCCCCCGCTCCGGCTCCTCTAGCCCAGATCACGTCTCTATTGCTCTCCCCAGAAATCCTCCTTAGGTCGGGAGTACCCAACGCCACCTCCAGGGACACCTCTAGTACTTCTACATGCCATTATCCCTCCAAGCTCCAGGGGGCGATAGGCCAGCGCCTGACTCGCTGCAGCCCCACGGCGCTCCTTCCAATGAGCAGAGAGTAACGCACGTCCTTGCGGAAGTGACGGCAGTTCGGAGACCAGTGGGGGCGGTGGGAGCGATAAGGGTCTGAGACGGTGGGAACGGTTGTGTGAAGATGGAGGTAGGAACCTGATAGCCAAGAAGGCTGGCGAGAGAACGCGGCCGACCGGGTTGACGCAGAGACGGGAAGCCGGGTGGAGAGGCGACTGACGGGAGAGGAGAGAGAGCGGGGTTTGGGGAGTGTTGTCAGAATGTCGGGGTCAGAAGCCATCGCTCCAAGCTAATTCCCTGCTCCCCCTAACTTATCCCCGCGGCTTTCTTTTGGTTTCCAGTTTCCCGGAGGAAATGACAATTACCTGACTATCACAGGGCCTTCGCACCCCTTCCTGTCAGGGGCCGAGGTGAGCACGAGCTGCCGACGCCGCGGGGGGAGGGCCTGAGGCAGCGGTGGGGTAGGGTGGTGGGGAGGAGAGCACGGACTCCAGGGACGGGGGCTGGGAACCAAGGGCCGCAATTGGTATTTAGAGAAAAGTGGCAGCTGCTTCTAGAGCCTATGGGGACTATCTGGGGAAGTCTTGGGAAGTTGCTGTCATCAGAAAAGCAAGCTATTGGAAAGAGATAATCTATTTAAAGAGGAATGTGATTCTGGATTAGAATACAGAGTGAAATTGTCTCCTTTCTCTGGGGAGAAATAACTACAGTGATCTTAAAGGATCGCAGTGGGAAGAAAATTTTTCACCAGCTGAAGAAATTGGGGTGAGGGGAGGAGCTTACCTAGCAGAGGGTTGACCGTGGAACAGAATGTGTTCATTCCTGGAACGAACTCTGTTGAAGGGGTCTTTTTAAATTTGTTTCATTTATATTACCTACTGGTTTTGTTTTGTTTTGAGACAGAGTCTCGCTTTGTCGCCCATGCTGGAGTGCTGTGGTGCGATCTCGGCTCACTGCAACCTCCGCCTCCCGGGTTCAAGCGATTCTCTTGCCTCCGCCTCCTGAGTAGCTGGGATTACAGGCGTGCGCCACGACGCCCGCTAATTTTTGTATATTTAGTAGAGATATAGTTTCACCATATTGGCCAGGCTGGTCTCAAACTCCTGACCTCAGGTGATCCACCCTCCTCGGCTTCCCAAAGTGCTGGGATTACAGGCCTGAGCCACTGCGCCTAGCCTAAATTTACTACTTTAATAAAAAGTTTGTGGTTACCTTTACCTACACGGTGTCAGCTGGTTTTGCTAATGCCGGGAAGAAAGGAAATAACTGCTAGAGAACATAAAAAGAGTTGAGGAGGATATGTGTTTCAGTTTGTCTGTGACTCAGACGTTGGGCACATTACTTCATTATTATGTATGTCACAGTTTCCCCAACTGTCAAACAGCTGTAATAATAGCTTCTTATGCTGTTTTATAGTAGAAGTAAAGGTTGTGATGAAACCCTAAAATATTTGTTTAAAAAATCTGGTTGAGCCGGGCACAGTGGCTAACGCCTGTAATCCCAGCACTTTGGGAGGCCGAGGCAGGTGGATTACCTGAGGTTGGGAGTTCAAGACCAGCCTGACCAACATGGAGAAACCCCGTCTCTACTAAAAATACAAAATTAGCCGGGATGGTGGTGCATGCCTGTAATCCCAGCTACTCGGGAGGCTGAGGCAGGAGAATCGCTTGATCCCGGGAGGCGGAGGTTGCGGTGAGCCGAGATCGCGCCATTGCACTCCAGCCTGGGCAAAAAGAGGGAAACTCTGTCTCAAAAAAAAAAAAAAAAAATTCTGGTTGAAATATTGTCATAATATAGATATGTATCACTTGTTTAGGAGAAGCAAAAGAGAATGGTGGAACAGACAAAAATTTCTGTATTTGAGAAACTGAAGTCTTGAACCACCTGCCATTTTTTGAGGATTTTAAAATTTATTTTCAAAAGTGGTGTGGACCATTTGCATCAGTTTTTTGTACCAAGAATTGTCAGTGGCTGTCGCATGCGCTTATCCTATAATCCTAACGTTTTCATGGATGAAAATGGGGTTGACAAGGGGTAGTTGCTAGTTTAACTTTTTTTTCTTTCTTTTTTTTGGGGGTGGGGAGGAGGTGACAGTCTCCCTGTGGCCCAGGCTGCAGTGCAGTGGCACGATCTTGGCTCACTGCGGCCTCTACCTCCTGGGCTGAAGTGATTCTTCTGCCTCAGCCTCCCAAGTAGCTGGGAGTACAGGTGTGTGCCACCACACCCAGCTAATTTTTTTTCTTTCTTTTTTTTGTATTTTAGTAGAGATGGGGTTTCACCATGTTCCCCAGGCTGGTCTTGAACTCCTGGCCTCAAGTGATCTGTCCGCCTCCCAAAGTGCTAGGATTACAGGCATGAGCCACCATGCCCGGCGCCAGTTTAACTTTTTTGTTGCTTTATTAGTCTCATAAGCAGGGTAAGTGTGAATCTAATATGTGGCAAACTTTGAAATGATATAAAACCTAAATCTGGACCCAGCACAGTGGCTCATGCCAGTAATCCCAACTGTTTGGGAGGCTGAGGCGGGAGAATTGCTTGAGCCCAAGAGTTCTAGACCAGGTTGGGCAACGTGATCAAACTCCATCTCTATAAAAAATAATAACAATTAATTTTAAAAAAACAGCTGAGGCCAGGCGTGGTGGCTCATGCCTGTAATCCCAGCACTTTGGGAGGCCAAGGTGGGCGGATCACGAGGTCAGGAGTTCAAGACCAGCCGGACCGACATGTGAAACCCCATCTCTACCAAAAATACAAAAATCAGCCAGGCGTGGTAGTGCTCACCTGTAATCCCAGCTACTCAGGAGGCTGAGGCAGGAGAATCACTTGAACCCAGGAGGCAGAGTTTGCAGTGAGCCAGGATCGCACCATTGTACTCCAGCTTGGGTGAACAAGTGGGACTCCGTCTCAAAACAAAAACAGCTAAAATGTGCTTGGTGCTTTGCACTCTCAGTTGCCAGTTTCTTCGAATGAGATCTCCATTTTGAAATTTCATTATTTAGGGCCGGGCGCGGTGGCTCAAGCCTGTAATCCCAGCACTTTGGGAGGCCGAGACGGGCGGATCACGAGGTCAGGAGATCGAGACCATCCTGGCTAACACGGTGAAACCCCGTCTCTACTAAAAAATACAAAAACTAGCCGGGCGAGGTAGCGGGCACCTGTAGTCCCAGCTACTCCGGGAGGCTGAGGCAGGAGAATGGCGTGAACCCGGGAGGAGGAGCTTGCAGTGAGCTGAGATCCGGCCACTGCACTCCAGCCTGGGCGACAGAGCAAGACTCCGTCTCAAAAAAAAAAAAAAAAAAGAAATTTCATTATTTGAGTGTTGCAAATCTCACATTGGACTTATCTGCATGAAATTCCCAATTTCTCCTCAATCAGGTCTCCACAGTTTAAATTTTGTTATTTAGAGTGTTATAAATTTGACTTTGGCCTCATTCATGTGAAAGTGCATTTTAAAATTAAATACAAGTAGCTTTCAAGTTTACCCATGGTTCTTAATTCTCTACCCCGTTTATGAAATTGAACAATCAAGAGGTAACCACATAAAAAAAGTGGTCCCTTTTTGTTTTTGCTTTTGTTTTTGATAGAGACAGCATCTCACCATGTTGTCCAGGCTGGTCTCAAATTCCTAGGCTCAAGCAATCCTCCCACCTCAGCCTCCCAAAGTGCTAGGATTATAGGTGTGAGCCATCATGCCTGGCCCGAAGTGGTTCCTTTTTACGTCAAGAAACCTCCCATGAAGAATCATGGTGTATAGTGAAGAAAAGTAAATGTAAAGTATTAATAAGTAATATTATAATGAAAAAGAAAGAAACTTTCCAGGTTTCAGTCTGTCCTTTGTTTTTGTTTTTGGGACTTAAGAAATCTTATTTTATTTTGCCAAGAAGCTGATAGCTAAGTTTTAGGCTCAATTTCAGTAGCTTCCTTTTGCGTAAGGCTCCTGTCATTGTTAACAGTTCTCCATTTTCTCATTACAACTTCTACACCTTTCCTCTCCCTTGGAAGTGGTGGTAATGGTTGTTTTATAACTTATTTTAATGGGGTTATGGTTTTATTGTGAGCCATCCCAAATAGATCTTAGAAGTAGGTAAAGGTAATATTAAAAAAAATTCTTTTTACAAGAGAAGAAATTTTTAGAGTTTGCTGACCCTCCCCCAAAAAAGTAGTTGCCCATAAAAAGTACTAAACATTTAAAAAATGAATAATTGGTCTCCACTGTAATTAGGAACTTCTTTTCATCAAAAAACATGATTTCATAACAAACAGGCATTCCACAGACTGGGAGAAGATATTTACAATACATATATCTAACTCATATTCAGAATATATCAGGGCCAGGCGCGGTGGTTCAAGCCTGTAATCCCAGCACTTTGGGAGGCCGAGATGGGTGGATCACGAGGTCAGGAGATGGAGACCACCCTGGCTAACACGGTGAAACCCCGTCTCTACTAAAAATACAAAAAAAAATTAGCCAGGCGAGGTGGCGGGCACCTGTAGTCCCAGCTACTCGGGAGGCTGAGGCGGGAGAATGGCGTAAACCCGGGAGGTGGAGCTGCAGTGAGCTGAGATCCGGCCACTGCACTCTAGCCTGGGCGGCAGAGCGAGACTCCGTCTCAAAAAAAAAAAAAAAAAAAAAAGAAGAATATATCAAGTATTTCTGCAGAGTAAAAGAAAGAATCCAATTTAAAAGGAAGCAGTTTTTTCTTCCTCTTCCGGGGACATTGTCTGCAGGCACTCAGAATGGTCCAGCGTTTGACATACCGACGTAGGCTTTCCTACAATACAGCCTCTAACAAAACTAGGCTGTCCCGAACCCCTGGTAATAGAATTGTTTACCTTTATACCAAGAAGGTTGGGAAAGCACCAAAATCTGCATGTGGTGTGTGCCCAGGCAGACTTCGAGGGGTTCGTGCTGTAAGACCTAAAGTTCTTATGAGATTGTCCAAAACAAAGAAACATGTCAGCAGGGCCTATGGTGGTTCCATGTGTGCTAAATGTGTTCGTGACAGGATCAAGCGTGCTTTCCTTATCGAGGAGCAGAAAATCGTTGTGAAAGTGTTGAAGGCACAAGCACGGAGTCAGAAAGTTAAATTAAAAAAATGAAACTTTTTGAGTAATAAAAATGAAAAGACGGCCGGGCGCGGTGGCTCAAGCCTGTAATCCCAGCACTTTGGGAGGTCGAGACGGGCGGATCACGAGGTCAGGAGATCGAGACCATCTTGGCTAATACAGTGAAACTCTGTCTCTACTTAAAAATACAAAAAACTAGCCGGGCGACGAGGCGGGCGCCTGTAGTCCCAGCTACTCGGGAGGCTGAGGCAGGAGAATGGCGTAAACCCGGGAGGCGGAGCTTGCAGTGAGCTGAGATCCGGCCACTGCACTCCAGCCTGGGTGGCAGAGCAAGACTCCGTCTCAAAAAAAAAAAAAAAAAAAATGAAAAGACTTGCAAAAAATAAATAATAAAAGGAAGCAAAGGTCAGGCGTGGTGGCTCGTGCCTGTAATCCCAGCACTTTGGAGGTCGAGACGGGCGGATCACGAGGTCAGGAGATCGAGACCATCTTGGCTAATACAGTGAAACTCTGTCTCTACTTAAAAATACAAAAAACTAGCCGGGCGACGAGGCGGGCGCCTGTAGTCCCAGCTACTCGGGAGGCTGAGGCAGGAGAATGGCGTAAACCCGGGAGGCGGAGCTTGCAGTGAGCTGAGATCCGGCCACTGCACTCCAGCCTGGGTGGCAGAGCAAGACTCCGTCTCAAAAAAAAAAAAAAAAAAAAAATGAAAAGACTTGCAAAAAATAAATAAATAAAAGGAAGCAAAGGTCAGGCGTGGTGGCTCGTGCCTGTAATCCCAGCACTTTGGGAGGCTGAGGTGAGTGGATCACCTGAGGTCTGGAGTTCAAGACCAGCCTGAGCGACATGGAGAAACCCTGTCTCTACTAAAAATACAAAATAAGCCGGGCGTGGCAGCGCGTGCCTGTAATCCCAGCTACTCGGGAGGCTGAGGCAGGAGAATCACTTGAACCTGGGAGGTGGAAGTTGTGGTGAGCTGAGATTGCACCATTGCACTCCAGCCTGGGCAACAAGAGCAAAACTCCGTCTGAAAAAAATAAAAGGAGGCAAAAGATTTGAACAGTCACTTCGCAAAAGAAGATGTCCAAATTGCCAGTAAGAGTTGGCAAGGATGTGGATAACTCTTTTTTGTTTTGTTTTGTTTTGTTTTGTTTTGTTTGAGACAGTCTTGCTCTGTCGCCTAGGCTGCAGTGCGGTGGCGAGATCTCGACTCACTGCAACCTCCACCTCCCACGTTGAAGCAACTCTTGTGCCTCAGCCTCCTGAGTAGCTGGGTTTACAGGAATGCACCACCACACCTGGCTAATTTTTTTAGTGTTTTTGGTAGAGACTGGTTTTCACGATGTTGACCAAGTTGCTCTCAAACTCCTGACCTCAAGTGATCCACTTGCCTCAGCCTCCCAAAGTGCTGGGGTTATAGCTGTGAGCCACCTTGCCCAGTAGATGTGGATAACTTAATTATTGCTAGTGAGAGTGTAAATTAATTGAGCCATTGGAAAACTAGCAGTACCTACTAAAGATAAACATGCCCCCCTAACCTGTGACCAGGTAAATTCCACTCCATGATATGTACGCAACAGAAATGATTGCATATGTTCACCAAAAACATATTCACAACAACTTTATTCTTAATAGCTTAACCCTGAAAACAACCCAGATGTCTATCAACAGAAAAAAATGGTGTATTTGTGAAAAGGAATACTACACAGAAATAAAAAATGAAATTATAAATGAAGTTGGATAATCTAAACAATGTATTGTTGAGTAGAAGACAGACATAAAAGAGTAGATACTATATTCTTTTTTTTTTTTTTTTTGAGACAGAGTCACTTTGTCGCCCAGGCTGGAGTGCAGTGACTGGATCTCAGCTCACTGCAAGCTCCACCTCCCGGGTTTACGCCATTCTCCTGCCTCAGCCTCCCGAGTAGCTGGGACTACAGGCGCCCACCACCTCGCCTGGCTAGTTTTTTGTATTTTTTAGTAGAAACAGGGTTTCACCGTGTTAGCCAGGATGGTCTCGATCTCCTGACCTCATGATCCGCCCGTCTTGGCCTCCCAAAGTGCTGGAATTACAGGCTTGAGCCACCGCGCCCGGCCTTTTTCTTTTTTTCTTTTTTTTGAGATGGAGTCTCACTCTGTCACCCAGGCTGGGATGCCGTGGTTCAGCCTTGGCTCACTGCAACCTCCGCCTCCTGGGTTTAAGCAATTCTCCTACCTAAGCCTCATGAGTAGCTCGGACTACAGGTGCCCGCCACCATGCCCAGCTAATTTTTGTATTTTTAGTAGAGACAGGGTTTCACCTTGTTGGCCAGGCCAGTCTTGATCTCCTGACCTTGTGATCCACTCGCCTCCTCTTCCCAAAGTGCTGGGATTACAGGCATGAGCCACGGCGCCCGGCTAGTTCATATTTTTAAATGAGGGTCAAGAATAGGCAAAACTGAGCTATCAAAATAGTGATACCTGTTGGGAAGGGAAGGAAGTATTCACTGGAAAGGGGCACAAGGAAATGTTCTGCATCTTTTATCTGGATAGTGATTACTTGGATGTTTGCATATCTAAAAAATCCGTTAAGCTATACACTTAAAATTTATGTACCTTACATTAAGTTATATACCAATGAAATAAGAAATAGTAATAATTTCAAAAGAGTAGCAGTCCAGAGATAGCATTGCCTGAGATGGAAAGTTCTATGATCTGAAGGCAATTTAATCTTTCTGTTTCTGTTTTTCAGATTGGCTCTAATATAGTGGTATTATGCTTAGAGCACATTGGGGAAATAATTAGGCCTAAAGGTACCTATCCTTCGGTAGGAAAAGTAACTGTAGCATGAGAACTAGTTCATTATTTCAGGCTGAACAGGCAAAATTTTCACTACTACATCAGTTTTTAAGAACAGTTATTTAAATGATCCATAGTACCAATGTATTGTTGAATAAATAGGTGTTGGATTAAAATAAATTTCTCTAAAATGAATATATAATAAGCTAAAGAAATAGATTGTATGTTTTGGTATCAGAGAATGAAAAAAGGGAGGGAAATGGTATTTTTGATTTTTTGGTTCTCTTGATATTTAAGCATCTTTGCTTATAAACTGTAATTCCCAAACCAGCCCCTCCCTCAGAAAGGCCCAGGAATTGAACAGAGGAGGAAAGGAAAGCTAAGTTAGAAGGTAACTGTATATCATGTTCCTGTTTTCTCTTTCTGTGTCCAAACCATTTCTTTTTAATATTTGCTACAGTTTTAGCTTTGTTTTATATTTAACAGTCTAGAATGTGATCTCTTTATGTAATCCACTAAAATAAAATAAGTTTAGATATTCATTTTTGGATTTTACTGATCATTTGTAGTGAAAGAGATTTTAGTGAATCTCTATTTTTATTATAGCATGTGGTTTACCCTTCTGTATCCTTTTTTTTTTTAACCCTCTGTATTCTTGATAATTGCAGTTATCTTACTATTCATACTTAAAGGAAGAAATAAAACAGAACCCAGAAAACTACCGTGAAAGCCATAAGTACTGAATAACAAAGCTTTTCCACATCCCAAGGGGTGGTGTATAGAAAGAATGCCTTGTCGATCCTACATAATGGAATCTCTCCATATCTATATATATATATATTTTTTTTAATCATTGCCCAGTTCATTTTGTGTAGGCATGTCTAATTTTTTAATGTACAATGAGAACATTCCAGATGGTTTATGAGGGGTAGTCACTTGTGGAACACTGGTCCCTTGTTTTCGATATGAATTTTTATCCTTTTGGGGTTCTCATTAACGAATAGTATCATTCTTTATATTCTGACAAAGTTGCTGTTTTGTTGTGGTAAGCAGAAAAGGGTAGGCATCTTTGCTTTAAAAAGCAATCTGTATCTTAAAAATTTTGGAAACTACCGTTTTACTATTAGTCTAGTACAGTAAATGTTTCCCTTGATCCATGTTCCTATAACTTTTTTTTTTTTTTGGTATGAGAATTTGGTAATAATCTTTGTACCTTCTACCTTAAAACTGCTCATGTAAACCTAAACTGAAATATCAGAAAGAGTCATGGACTGGAAGTTAAGAACTTCCACACAATAACAAAAATTATGGGCCAGACACAGTGGCTCACACTTGTATTCCTAGAACTTTGGGAGGCCAAGGTGGGAAGATCACTTGAGCCCAAGAGTTCAAGGTTGCAGTGAGTGATGATGGAGCCATGCACTCAGCCTGGGCGACAGGGTAAGACCCTGTCTCAAAATTAGGAAACAACAAAACAACATACATACATACATGATTTGTATACTACTGAGAAAAGTTCAGTTCTTGGGGAAAGTTTCAGTTTTTCCCATCAAGAACTTCCTGATATTTTTTGTTACTTTTGTGTGTGTGTGCGTGTGAGACAGTCTTGCTCTGTCATCCAGGCTGGAGTGCAGTGGTGTGATCTTGGCTCACTGCAGCCTCCAACTCCCGGGTTCAAGTGATTCTCGTGCTTCAGCCACCCAGGTAGCTGGGATTACAGGTGTGCACCACCACACCCAGCTAATTTTTGTATTTTTAGTAGAGATGGGGTTTTCCACGTTGGCCAGGCTGGTCCCGAACTCCCGACTTCAAGTGATCCACCCTCCTTGGCTTCCCAAGGTACTGGGATTACAGGTGTGAGCCACCACTCCCCACTGAGAACTGCGTGTTCTTATGCTCCGCATGCTACTTATGTCTCAGACAAGGACCAAATTTTTTACCATACCAAGTAAAATAGTAAGGAGAAGGAAAATATAGAAATGAAACTATGTATCTTTTTGTCTTTTAGGAAATTTTTACAAATGTAATTCACAGAGATTGGGCATTTCGCAGGCATACTTTTTTCTCCCTAGTTTCTGCTAGCTGGAAATTTTCTTTCTAGCAATGTCTTTTTTTTTTTTTGAGACGGAGTCTCGCTCTGTCACCCAGACTGGGGTGCAGTGGCGTGATCTCGGCTCACTGCAACCTCTGCCTCCTGGATTCAAGTTATTCTCCTGCCTCAGCCTCCTGAGGTAGCTGGCATTTCAGGTACCCGCCACCACGCCATGCTAATTTTTGTATTTTTAGTAAAGATGGATGTTCACCATTTTGGCCAGGCTGGTCTCGAACTCTTGACCTCAAGTGGTCCACCTGCCTCGGCCTCCCAAAGTGCTGAGATTATAGGTGTGAGCCACCGCACCTGGCCTTTTTTTCTCTCTTTTTTCTTCTTTCTTTCTTTATTTTTCTTTTTTTTTTTCTTTTAGACATGGTCTTGGTCTGTCACCCAGGCTGGAGTGCAGTGATGCAGTCTTGGCTCACTGCAACCTCCAGCTCCTGAGTTCGAGTGATCCTCATGCCTCAGCCTCTCGAGCACCTGGGATTACAGGTGTGTGCCACCATGCCTGACTAATTTTTGTTCTTTTAGTAGTAGAGATGGGTTTCACTGTGTTGGCCAGGCGGGTCTCGAACTCCTGGTCTCGTGTGATCCACCCACCTGGGCCTCCCAAAGTGCTGGGATTGCAGGTGTGAGCCACTGCTCCCAGCCTAATGTCTTCATTAAACCAGAATTGGCGGCTGGGCGCTGTGGCTCATGCTTGTAATCCCAACAGTTTGGGAGGCCAAGGCAGGGTGATGGCTTGAGTCCAGGAGTTCAAGACCAGTCTGGGCAATATGGCCAGACCCAATCTCTACAAAAAAATACAAAAATTAACCTGGCGTCGTGGCCAGGCGGGGTGGCTCATGCCTGTAATCTCAGCACTTTGGGAGGCCGAGGACAGCAGATCACCTGAGGTCAGGAGTTCAAGACCAGCCTGACCAACATGAAGAAATCCCGTCTCTACTAAAAATACACAATTAGCCAGGCATGGTGGCACATGCCTGTAATCCCAGCTACTAGGGAGGCTGAGGCAGGAGAATCGCTTGAACCTGGGAGGCAGTGGTTGTGGTGAGCCGAGTTCATGCCATTGCACTCCAGCCTGGGCAAAAAGAGTGAAACTCTGTCTCAAAAAAAAAAAAAATTAGCCTGGTGTGGTGGTATGTACCTATAGTATCAGTTACTTGGGAGGCTGAGGTGGGAGAATCACTTGAACCTGGGAGGCAGAGATTGCAGTGAGCAAGATTGCACCACTGCACTTTATCATGGGTGACAAAGGAGACTCTATCTCAAAAAAAAAAATAAAACTACCAAGCGCGGTGGCCGGTGCCTGTAATCCCAGCACTTTGGGAGACTGAGGTGAGCGAATCACAAAGTCAAGAGATCAAGACCATCCTGGCCAACATGGTGAAAGCCTGTCTCTATTAAAAAATACAGAAATAGGCCGGGCGCGGTGGCTCAAGCCTGTAATCCCAGCACTTTGGGAGGCCGAGACGGGCGGATCACGAGGTCAGGAGATCGAGACCATCCTGGCTAACACGGTGAAACCCCGTCTCTACTAAAAATACAAAAACTAGCCGGGCGAGGTGGCGGGCGCCTATAGTCCCAGCTACTCGGGAGGCTGAGGCAGGAGAATGGCGTAAACCCGGGAGGCGGAGCTTGTAGTGAGCTGAGATCTGGCCACTGCGCTCCAGCCTGGGCGACAGAGCGAGACTCCGTCTCAAAAAAAAAAAAAAAAATACAGAAATTAGCTAGGCATGGTGGCACACACCTGTAGTAGTCCTAGCTACTTGGGAGGCTGAGGCAGGAGAATTGCTTGAACCCGGGAGGCAGAGGTTGTAGTGAGCCAAAATCGTGCCACTGCACTCCAGCCTGGGCTACAGAGCAAGACTCCATCTCAAAAAAAAAAAAAAAAAAGAACAGAAATGGTCATAATAGAAGAACCTTTCAGGATCTAGAGGAACCGTGAGGTCTGTGAGCCCAACACTTTGGAGACCGAGGCAATAGGATCACTTGAGCCCAGGAGTTCGAGACTAGCCTGGGCAACACAGGGAGAGCTTGTCTCTACAAAAAAATATTAAAATTAGCTGGTATGGCAGCACATGCCTGTAGTCCCAACTACTTGGGAGGCTGTGGCTGGAGGCTTGCTTGAGCCCAGGAATTACAGACCAGCTTTGGTGACAGAGCAAGACCCCATCTCAGAAAAAAAAAAAAAAAAAAAAAAAAAACCTTTAGGAACTCTTATTTAAAGAATGCATTGTTCAATTACAAAAAAAAAGTGGTACCAATTGAATTTGATCTGAATCAGTTTATATTTACTATGCTATGTGTTAGATTGA
The DNA here is from genome assembly GCF_009764315.1 of Trachypithecus francoisi. Taxonomy (NCBI): domain Eukaryota; kingdom Metazoa; phylum Chordata; class Mammalia; order Primates; family Cercopithecidae; genus Trachypithecus; species Trachypithecus francoisi. Next base: position 84,770,931 of record NW_022681468.1, on the reverse strand, counting down.
TAGAATTTTAAGTTTCTAAAATTCCAATTATCTGTGATAATCGGTTGGTGTAGGGGGCAAAGGAATCATTATTAGGATATTATTCATAACAATGGTTAATGATGGTTATTAAGCCATTATATGTATCAGGCAATGTGCTAAGCTTTTATGCATGAAATCTCACTTATCCTGATAATAACCATATAAGGGGATTACCATTGTAATTCCCGTTTTACAGATGAAGAAAACTTGTTCAAGGTCTTGTACCCAGGTCTCTCTGATAGCAGTCTCTTGCTATTATTTATAATTGCCTATTGTTGCAAATGCCACCAGTTAGATTTTGGTGTCAAAACAGAACCATAGCACTTAACATATCTTAGATCATATCTTGGTCTGTTAGCTGCATGAGTGGTGGCCTCATTCAGAAGAGAAAGTATGTATTATTATTGACCTAGTTGGACTCAGAGGAAGAGATTGGGTCTTTAGCCAGCTGGAGTAATCCTTTTCCTCTCTTAGAGAGAAGCTTATTCAACAAGACTAGCATTTTTGGCATTGTTGAGGTGTTCTGAAAATCGTATACAAATGGGAATCTTTTTTTTTTTTTTTTTTTTGAGGCGGAGTCTTGCTCTGTCGCCCAGGCTGGAGTGCAGTGGCCGGATCTCAGCTCACTGCAAGCTCCGCCTCCCGGGTTCACGCTATTCTCCTGCCTCAGCCTCCAGAGTAGCTGGGACTACAGGCGCCCGCCACCTCGCCCGGCTAGTTTTTTTTGTATTTTTTAGTAGAGACGGGGTTTCACCGTGTTAGCCAGGATGGTCTGGATCTCCTGACCTCGTGATCCGCCCGTCTCGGCCTCCCAAAGTGCTGGGATTACAGGCTTGAGCCACCGCGCCCGGCCACAAATGGGAATCTTGGTCGGGCGCGGTGGCTCACGCCTGTAATCCCAGCACTTTGGGAGGCCAGGGCGGGTGGATCACGAGGTCAGGAGATCGAGACCATCCTGGCTAACATGGTGAAACTCCGTCTCTACTAAAAATACAAAAAAATTAGCCGGGCGTGGTATTGGGTGCCTGTAGTCCCAGCTACATGGGAAGCTGAGGCTGGAGAATGGCCTGAACCCGGGAGGCGGAGCTTTCAGTGAGCGGAGATCACGCCACTGCATTCCAGCCTGGGCGACAGAGCGAGACTCCGTCTCAAAAAAAAAAAAAAAAAATTATAATTTCTAAAGTGGAGAAGAAATAGGAAACGCTAAGTGCAAATATTTTAGAGGGGGATAAAGTTTCCATGACAGTACATTTTAGCATCTGTTTGAAAGGAACCTAAAACAACAAAGTACAATTGGCTGGCTGACAGCAAATTTCTGTGGCCTAACAGTTTAGTTGTAATAATTGTGAAATAACTGCTCTGGTAGAATCTTTAGAGAGATTTCAAGGATCATAGTAAGCAGGTTATAAAGGCTGTATCCTAAGTAATGGTACTGGAAGAATTTTTCATTAGAACAATAGGCATAATTTAGGACAAAAGAGTGGTAATGGTAGAAAAGATAAAAGAATTGAAAATTGTGACTGATGTTAGCAGCCTTGAATGCACCAAGTGACCAAGGGTATCAGAAGAGAGATTGGTAAAAATAATAGATTGTAAGAAATTGATTCACTTTGGGAGGCCGAGACGGGCGGATCACGAGGTCAGGAGATCGAGACCATCCTGGCTAACATGGTGAAACCCCGTCTCTACTAAAAAATACAAAAATCTAGCCGGGCGAGGTGGCAGGCGCCTGTAGTCCCAGCTACTCGGGAGGCTGAGGCAGGAGAATGGCGTAAACCCGGGAGGCGGAGCTTGCAGTGAGCTGAGATCCGGCCACTGCACTCCAGCCCAGGCGACAGAGCTAGACTCCGTCTCAAAAAAAAAAAAAAGAAATTGATTATAAAATAGGATCCTAAGCAGAAAAAATGTACCCTGAGAATCTCTAGTACCCCATTATGTTCTTCACTTAGTAGTATGCCATTTCTCCTCTTTTCACTAATTCTTTTCCCCCTTTTTTCCCTACAGACATTCCATACACCAAGCTTGGGTGATGAGGAATTTGAAATCCCACCTATCTCCTTGGATTCTGATCCCTCATTGGCTGTCTCAGATGTGGTTGGCCACTTTGATGACCTGGCAGACCCTTCCTCTTCACAGGATGGCAGTTTTTCAGCCCAATATGGGGTCCAGACATTGGACATGCCTGTGGGCATGACCCATGGCTTGATGGAGCAGGGCGGGGGGCTCCTGAGTGGGGGCTTGACCATGGTAAGGGGCAAGACATTGTCAGGCTTACCCCAGCTAACAGGCGTGGCATTAGGGGAGACAAAAGTTACTCTATTCCCTACTACACTTGGGTATTACTTGTGTGTCTTCTTGTGGCTAAAGGCTCACCAACAAAGACAATTTCACCTGAATAAATGAAATTTACCATGTAGGTAGATTTTACTTGAAAAATAATTTAAAATTGTACAATGTCTGGTTAGAAAATTATTGTGGTTTTTGGGAAAGTGTTTCTGCTTTTATTATGACCTTCTCATCCTAGGATTCAAATTTGAATGTGATAGCTGGCACGTGGAGGGATTTATTAAAAAATGGTCTGAATCATGTTGAGAAGCCAGCAGATCAGAGCTTTTTTAAAAAAAAAAGATCTGAGTCAAATATAGCATTGTAGATTACTATGTAATATAAATCAGTATGTTGGGCTTCCGGCACATCAAACCAGTAGCACATCTTCACACTCTATATTTGATGCCAAACTTCTGTAATATTGGCCTATTTATGCTGACTGCCTGTGTATTATAATTTTAAAAGCTAATATTTTGGGAGGGTACAGACAGGAAGTTTTTCTTTACTCAATGTGTTGTCCCTACCTATAGATTACTGAATAAGTTCATAGCTCTTTAACTTGTCCAACAGTATGACTTCTCTGATTATTTTTAGTTCTTTTGAGTGCAAAGAAGTAAATTCATTAATTTCTGTACTTTTTTAAAAAGCTTAAGTTTTTATTTTCATTTTTGAAGACAATTTATTTTATGTTTTGTATTTTAAAGTTTTTTTTTTTTTTTTTTTGTTTTTGAGATGGAGTCTCGCTCTGTCGCCCAGGCTGGAGTGCAGTGGCCGGATCTCAGCTCACTGCAACCTCCGCCTCCCGGGTTTACGCCATTCTCCCGCCTCAGCCTCCCGAATAGCGGGGACTACAGGTGCCCGCCACCTCGCCCGGCTAGTTTTTTGTATTTTTTAGTAGAGACGGGGTTTTACCGTGTTAGCCAGGATGGTCTCGATCTCCTGACCTTGTGATCTGCCCGTCTCGGCCTCCCAAAGTGCTGGGATTACAGGCTTGAGCCACCACGCCTGGCCATGTTTTGTATTTTAAATGATACAATCTGGGTAGGCAGGGAATTTATAAGCTATCTTAAATTTAGGGGGGAAAAGTGGTGTTTTTTTATTTAGTGTTTAATTAGTCCTTCTGCTTCTCTCAGGACTTGGACCACTCTATAGGAACTCAGTATAGTGCCAATCCACCTGTTACAATTGATGTACCAATGACAGACATGACATCTGGCTTGATGGGGCATAGCCAGTTGACCACCATTGATCAGTCAGAACTGAGTTCCCAACTGGGTTTGAGCTTAGGGGGTGGCACCATCCTACCACCTGCCCAGTCACCTGAAGATCGTCTTTCAACCACCCCTTCACCTACTAGTTCACTTCACGAGGATGGTGTTGAGGATTTCCGGAGGGTGAGGCATTCCCTGCCAAAATCAATTCTGCTGTGATATTCTGGGGTAAAATTCTTGGGATACAGAGCTTAATCAGTATTCTTTAGCCTTGCCATGCTATCTCCTCTGCTCTTTTCTGGGTATGGGGTTCCACCTCCCAATTTCCAGTTTATAATTCTCTCAATCCCTATTCTTACTGGTTCTCCATACTTGACCAGTGTCTTTTAATGCTATTTCCATGATTTTTAGCATTTCTGAAAATTCCATACATGTGGCTAGTTTCCAGACATAATACTTGTCATCATCCATTGTGTAATTCTTTTTCTGTCTTACAGCAACTTCCCAGCCAGAAGACAGTGGTGGTGGAAGCAGGGAAAAAGCAGAAGGCCCCAAAGAAGAGAAAAAAGAAAGATCCTAATGAACCTCAGAAACCAGTTTCAGCATATGCTTTATTCTTTCGTGATACACAGGCTGCCATCAAGGGACAGAATCCTAATGCCACTTTTGGTGAGGTTTCAAAAATTGTGGCCTCCATGTGGGATAGTCTTGGAGAGGAGCAAAAACAGGTGAGCAAATGTTCAGGAACTAGTGAATGTTCCAGAAGTTTTTAAAGAGATAAAAATAGAGGTTTTGTTTTTTCTTACATGTCCTTATCTAATATCAGCTGTTAATGACACTTAAATATCATCCTTTGTCTTAGAAGTTGCAGCCATACACTGACTCCAGAAAACCTATTTAAATTTTTTTTTTTTTTCTTTTGAGACAGAGTCTCGCTCTGTCGTCCAGGCTGGAGTGCCAGTGGCGCGATCTTAGTTCACTGCAAGCTCCGCCTCCTGGGTTCACGCCACTCTTCTGCCTAAGCCTCCCAAGTAGCTGGGACTACAGGTGCCCACCACCACACCGGGCTAATTTTGTTTTTGTATTTTTAGTAGAGATGGGGTTTCACCGTGTTAGCCAGAGTGGTCTCGATCTCGTGATCTCACAATCCGCCCATCTCGGTCTCCCAAAGTGCTGGGATTACAGGCTTGAGCCACCACGCCCAGCCCCAAAAATATCTTAAATAATGTGTGGAAGAAGTTCTGGTAGGGCCAAGCCCTTTCATCTTAAATTGCACACTTCTGCTTAGTGACAGTGAAGGGCCAAGGGCTAATCACAAGGATAGATGAGTGAAACCCTCTAGTTTGTTCTTGGCTTTTGTTGTGCTGTTTGGTAGGTAGTATTTAGCTTTACCTCCTAAACCCACGCAGTAATAATTTTACTGTAAGAATTTAAGAATAAACCCTGGCACGGTGGCTCACGCCTGTAATCCCAGCACTTTGGGAGACCGAGGCAGACAGATCACTTGAGGTAAGGAGTTCAAGACCAGCCTGGCCAACATGGTAAAACCCCATCTCTACTAAAAATACCAAATTAGCCAGGCGTGCTGGTGGCTGCCTGTAGTCCCAGCTACTCAGGAGTCTGAGGTAGAACTGCTTGAACCCGGGAGGTGTAGGTTACAGTGAGTTGGGATTGGGCCACCTGGGGGACAAGAGAGAGGGTGAAACTCCATCTCAAAAAAAAAATTTTTTTTTAATGTGATAAGAGGGCCAGGCCCAGTGGCTCACACCTGTAATCCCAGCCCTTTGGGAGGCCGAGGAGGGCAGATTACTTGAGGTCAGGAGTTCAAGACCAGCCTGGCCATCATGGTGAAACCTTGTCTACTAAAAATCCAAAACAAGTCAGGCATGGTGGTGCACACCTGTAATCCCAGCTACTTGGGAGGCTAAGACAGGAGAATCGCTTGAACCCAGGAGTCTAAATCCAAAAAAGAAAAAAATTCAAAAAAAGGCCAGGTGCGGTGGCCTGGGAGGCAGAGCTTGCAGCGAGCCAAGATCGTGCCACTGCACTCCAGCCTGGGCAACAGAGCAAGACTCTGGCTCAGAAAAAATAAAATAAAATAAATAGTAGCTATTCTTGCCAGACTCCTGTTGATTGGTTGTCTTTCAGAGGTATGCTCAGTGGAGTGAGTCTGCCATACAGGTTGTCTTGACTGTTAGCTTTCAGAATTGTATTCACTGATAGGGGTTGTCAGTGATTAGACTAAGATGAATTGTCACTCATTGATAAATAATACAGAACTATCAGTCTTCCCTAGGAGTATGGGGAGTCTTTTTTTTTTAAGTCTCTTTTGGCCGGGTGCCGTGGCTCAAGCCTGTAATCCCAGCACTTTGGGAGGCCAAGACGGGCGGATCATGAGGTCAGGAGATCGAGACCATCCTGGCGAACACGGTGAAACCCCGTCTCTACTAAAAAATACAAAAAACTAGCCGGGCGTGGTGGCGGGCGCCTGTAGTCCCAGCTACTCGTAAGGCTGAGGCAGGAGAATGGCGTGAACCCGGCAGGCGGAGCTTGCAGTGAGCTGAGATCCAGCCACTGCGCTCCAGCCTGGGCGACAGAGCGAGACTCCGTCTCAAAAAAATAAAATAAAATAAAATAAAGTCTCTTTTTTGCAGGTATATAAGAGGAAAACTGAGGCTGCCAAGAAAGAGTATCTGAAGGCACTGGCTGCTTACAAAGACAACCAGGAGTGTCAGGTAAGAGGGATAGGGTAGATGAATATTTAAACCAGTAAGAAGTTTTTTGGAAGTATTTGTTAGCAGTTTTAAGAAGTAAATACAACCAAGTGATTTATTTATTTATTCATTTATTTATTTATTTATTTATGTCTTCTTTTAGGCCACTGTGGAAACAGTGGAATTGGATCCAGCACCACCATCACAAACTCCTTCTCCACCTCCTATGGCTACTGTTGACCCAGCATCTCCAGCACCAGCTTCAATAGAGCCCCCTGCCCTGTCCCCATCCATTGTTGTTAACTCCACCCTTTCATCCTATGTGGCAAACCAGGCATCTTCTGGAGCTGGGGGTCAGCCCAATATCACCAAGTTGATTATTACCAAACAAATGTTGCCCTCGTCCATTACTATGTCTCAAGGAGGGATGGTTACTGTTATCCCAGCCACAGTGGTGACCTCCCGGGGGCTCCAGCTAGGCCAAACCAGTACAGCCACTATCCAGCCCAGTCAACAAGCCCAGATTGTCACTCGGTCAGTGTTGCAGGCAGCAGCAGCAGCTGCTGCTGCTGCCTCTATGCAACTGCCTCCACCCCGACTACAGCCCCCTCCATTACAACAGATGCCACAGCCCCCAACTCAGCAGCAAGTTACCATTCTGCAGCAGCCTCCTCCACTCCAGGCCATGCAACAGCCTCCACCTCAGAAAGTTCGAATCAATTTACAGCAACAGCCACCGCCTCTGCAGATCAAGAGTGTGCCTCTACCCACTTTGAAAATGCAGACTACCTTAGTCCCACCAACTGTGGAAAGTAGTCCTGAGCGGCCTATGAACAACAGCCCTGAGGCCCATACAGTGGAGGCAACTTCTCCTGAGACTATCTGTGAGATGATCACAGATGTAGTTCCTGAGGTGAGCCTTTGATTTTAAGTCTTTCCTCTAGTCTAGTGGAAATGTATAAAAACATTTTTGGTTGACCAAATAAAAGTGGGGGTTGCTACTAGCATTTAATGCCCAGCAACCAGGAACACAAAACATCCTGCAGATGGGATTTCCTTGCAACAGTGACTTGTCTTACCTAAGGTACCCATATTGGTGTTTTTTTTTTTTTTGAGATGTCCATGCCCAGGCTGGAGTGCAATGGTACGATCTCGGCTCACCACAACCTCTACCTCCTGGGTTCAAGTGATTCTCCTGCCTCAGCCTCCCGAGTAGCTGGGATTACAGGCATGTACCATCATGCCTGGCTAATTTTGTATTTTTAGTAGAGACGGTTTCTCCATGTTGGTCAGGCTAGACTTGAACTCCTGACCTCAGGTGATCTGCCTGTCTCGGCCTCCCAAAGTGCTGGGATTACAGGTGTGAGTCACTGTGCCCACCCTGTTTTTTTTTCTTTTTTTTGAGACGGAGTCTCGCTCTGTTGCCTGGGCTGGAGTGCAGTGGTGTACTCTCGGCTTACTGCAACCTCCACTTCCTGGGTTCAAGTGATTCTCCTGCCTCGGCCTCCCGAGTAGCTGGGATTACAGGTACTCGCCACTACACCCAGCTAATTTTTTGTATTTTTAACTAGAGACAGAGTTTCACCATGTTGGTTGGGCTGGTCTTGAACTCCTGACCTTGTGATTCGCCCACTTCGGCCTCCCAGAGTGCAGGGATTACAGGCGTTGAGCCACCGCGTACCCCCTAGTGTTTTTAGTGAGATACATGAAGATAAGGACCATTCCTTAACTAAGCAGAGGCCACTAGTTCAGCTGGACAGGATATAGCCTAAACAGTTATTTTTCAGAGTTGTTTACCCAAGGATCTTACACTTTGGACATATAAAGCTTTTCGTTTATCCTGGGTCTTAAGTTCCTTAGCTTGATGTTTTAAATGTGTGTGGGGCAGAGGGTATAGCCAGAAAAATTTAATTGGTTCATACCATTGTTTTTTAAAACACATAAATATGGTCGGGCGTGGTGGCTCACGTCTGTAATCCCAGCACTTTGGGAGGCCAAGGCAGGTGCATCACCTGAGGTCAGGAGTTCGTGACCAGCCTGGCGAACGTGGTGAAACCCTATCTCTACTAACAATACAAAAAATTAGCCGGGTGTTGTGGCAGGTGCCTGTAGTCCCAGCTACTCAGGAGGCTGAGGCAGGAGAATGGCATGAACCGGGGAGGCGGAGCTTGCAGTGAGCTGAGATGGCGCCACTGCACTCCAGCCTGGGAGACAGAGCAGGACTCCGTCTCAAAAAAAAAAAAAAAAAAGCACTACCTCTTTATTCCCTCTACTTTACTTGACTAGCCAGGCTTAAGGGGGAAAAAAAGCATTACCACATGCCCACCTTTCTCCTTATGGGAAAAATCTTCCGTCATTCTGCTTGGCAAAATTCTGAAGCTAGACTGTTGAGGGGGAGACCAAGAACTCACCTTCTCCAGTTTTAACCCCCAGTGTGAGGAATTGTAATACCTTTTGCTTCATTGGTTTCAACTAGCTAGCTAGGCAGGGAGCAATTTAATCCACTTTGGTACTCTCTTGCTCTCACAGGTTGAGTCTCCTTCTCAGATGGATGTTGAATTGGTGAGTGGGAGTCCTGTGGCACTCTCACCCCAGCCTCGATGTGTGAGGTCTGGTTGTGAGAACCCTCCCATTGTGAGTAAGGACTGGGACAATGAATACTGCAGCAATGAGTGTGTGGTGAAGCATTGCAGGTGAGCTTACAGTTCCCCCTTTTATAATTCAGATACTGGTCAATTAATTCTTTTGGGAAACATGGTAATCTTGAGCATAAAATCAGCATCTCAGTGTCACCTTACCTTAGGTAGAGTAGGTTGCTGTATATCTATCTGGTCTACGAGAAAAGCTCCCTTGCTTAAGAGCTTCCATTTGCCACATAGCCAAAGATGACGTAATCAGCAGTTCACATTTTTCAGTTACCACATACCTCTCTATGCTCTTTAAAAATATGATAATACATTAGGCTGTTAGTGTTTGCAAATGTTAGCTTTTCAATCCTTAGTGCAAATCAGACTACTTAGGGAATTAGAATTTGGGGAGAAATGGTAAGTGGAAAGGAGCATATGATAATTTGCAATTTGTGAGGGAAATGGGGAGAAGTTTGGAAGATTTTACCCCTCTCCCCAAATTTCCCTGGGAATTACCTATAGCTGTAGGACAAGGCATTTCTATTTCCTATTTCAAAAACTCTACAGTAAATTAGCATTGCCTCTACTTCTGACTTTTAAGCCCACTGTTGTTATATTTCTAAGGTGATACTATCTCACCATAATACTGCAGGAAATTATCTGGGAACCTATTTGCTTAAGACTGATAAAAAAAATCCAGCTGGGCCAATGTGGTGAAACCCCATCTCTACTACAAATACAAAAATTAGCTGGGCATGGTGGCGGGCGCCTATAGACCCAGCTACTCAGGAGGCTGAGGCAGAAGAATCTCTTGAACCTGGGAGATGGAGGTTGCAGCGAGCCAAGGAGATAACGCCACTGCACTCTAGCCTGGGCAACAGTGAGACTCCGTCTCAAAATAAAAATAAAAATAAAAAAAGATAAAAAGAATGTAGCGACTGGGCGTGGTGGCTCACGCCTGTAATCCCAGCACTTTGGGAGGTCGAGGCGGGTGGATCACGAGGTCAGGAGATCGAGACCATCCTGGCTAACACGGTGAAACCCCATCTCTACTAAAAATACAAAAAATTAGCTGGGCATGGTGGCAGGCGCCTGTAGTCCCAGCTGCTCAGGAGGCTGAGGCAGGAGAATGGCATGAACCCGGGAGGTCCATCTCAAAAAGAAAAAAAAAGTGGGCTGTAATTCTGTTTCAGTTTGTGTATAATTCTGTTTGTGTGTCTTTTTCTCTCTTAGGGATGTATTCTTGGCCTGGGTAGCCTCTAGAAATTCAAACACAGTAGTGTTTGTGAAATAGTCCTTCCTGTTCTCCAAGCCAGTGAAGAGTTATCTGCTGGGAACATATCCGAGAGCCTGTTTTTGAAACACAAGCTGGGCTTCTGGTAGTGGCTGATCACAACCCATGATGGCCGTTCATGTTTCACCCCTTTTCCTTCATCAGAGGCCAGGCTATGGAGCAGGGCCACTGAATTTGCTGCAATCTGGAGATGCTTTTTATTTTCAACCACAAGCAGAAATACCAGTGGTAATAGCAGAGGAAAGGGTGAAGGGAGTATGGGCAAGCAAAGCATAGATATGGTAGGGGTGGTGGTGGGGTTGAAGAAACTTGTTGGTATAATTGTCATAGGACTTGCCTAAAATATTATTAAAATTACAGGAGTGTACTCAGCTTTGAGCCTAGGAGAAAACGCCACTGTGTGTACCCGTTTTAAAAGGGCTAAGAGATTCTATTAAAGGTTCCCTCATAAAAAAATGTTATTCCCCATTATCACATCAATACACTGCTTTGAGAACAAAACTTTTCAACACAGGCACACTGGGCCACATGGAAAATGACATCACCCAGGAGTTTATTTCTCTTTATATATATTATTTCTGCAGTTACCATCCTTATCTGAGTTATCACAGTTCATGAATCTAAGAGGCAAAACTACATCGTTAGTAAGAGGTTTTACCAAAGTCTAAAGTTGTATTCACTTGTGTTTGATGAAATATCTTCAAAAGACCATAGATCTATCATTATTTCTTGGACATAATCTAAAGAAAAACAGATTAGAAAAGCCACCTAGTTGTAACAGAATAAGCAGAAGTTCACAGCATGATAGTCCAAGTGGTGATAACTTTAAATAAAACTCAAATTTTTACTGTCTGTAAAACAGGAAACGCTGTCCTAGAGAACCTCTTCCTCAACCAACCATGTACATAGTTTTATCCTATGCATTCCTGTTTTCTGTGGGGGTTTTTTTGTTTTGTTTTGTTTTTTTGAGACAGCTTCACTCTGTCACCCGGGCTGGAGTGCAGTGATGCGATCTCAGCTCACTGAACCTCTGCCTCCCAGGTTCAAGCAATTCTCCTGCATCAGCCTCCGGAGTAGCTGGGATTACAGGCACCTGCCACTACGCCCAGCTGATTTTTTGTATTTTTAGTAGAGACAGGGTTTCACCATGTTGGCCAGGCTGGTCTTGAACTCCTGACCTTATGATCTGCCCACCTCGGCCTCCCAAAGTGCTAGGATTACAGGTGTGAGCCTCTGCACCCAGCCTGCATTCCTGTTTTTTTAATGATTTTGGAGGGTGGGGGTAGAGATGGGGTCTCACTATTTTTCCCAGACTAGTCTTGAACTCCTGGGCTACAGTTATCCTCCTACCTTGGCTTCCCAAAGTGCTGGGATTACAGGTGTGAGCTACTGTGCCTAGCCTATAATGATCATTTTAATGTTTCCCATGCACTCATTTAGTTTGAACCCTCACAGCAACCCAATGAGGTAATACTCCCATTTCACATATAAGAAATACTGAGAGATGAGTTGCACAAGATTACACCCTGTTAAGTGGCACAGCCAGAATGGACTTCAGAATCCCAACTACAATACAAATGTTTATTTAAATAAAGAAGAAAGCTATTGTACAAATATCTTCAGGTTTAGCTTATAGAGCCATGGCTATGGATTCTTAGCTCTGTAAGGAAGTACTTCTATAAATTCTTAGGTTTAGAGATGATACCATCTGGGTACCTTTGCTTGAACCGTGCAACCACATCTGGGTCTAGCAGGTGGATCCCATCCAGTTGGTTTCCAAGGGTGATCCTGAAACGGGAAAAGGAGGGGCAAACCAGAAATCCTGGAATTAGAGGGTTTAATATTGTTAAAAAATGTATACCAAAGGAAGACTGCCTATCATCATATCAAATATGCCAATTCTTCTAAAAAGAACATTAGAATAGTATATGGCAGAATGACTAGTTGAGAATTGGCATAGATTCTGGTGTTAAAATAGACTGGATCTGTATTATCTGAGGGTTAGTAACTAAGGCTTAGCCAGGCCTGCTTCACAGAGTTGCTGCTACCAGGGAGTACTCTTTGGATAAGCAAAATGCTAGCAGCATGTGTTTTAAGCTCTATTAAAGGGGTGAAAGATATAATTATTGACAGATTAAATAGGTCACTTCATAACCACCAGGGGGCAGATTCAATATATCACAGAATGGTTGAGGAAGATCCTTAGATTGTGAAGAGAACAGAAACCCTAGGGAGCAGTGCTTTGGGTCCTAGAACCTGTTGAGTTTCTAATGAATATTTGTAGAATCTCATAAAACAGTTTAAATACAAGCTTAAGTGGCTTATGAATCCTCTGAAGCTCATTTATGGACTAGTGGAATACAGTGTGAAGCTCTACTAAGTTATGTCGTTAATCATAAGTAATAGCCCCTTGAGGACTAGCCTGTTCTCTGGTCACCCTACCAGTTGGGTTGCACATTGTGTGGTCGTCCAAATAACTCAATCTTGCGAGTGCCGGGAGATAGTCTTTCAATCATGCCATAGATTTCATCTGGTTTATGACTGGTGGAACGAACCTAGGAAATAAAAACTAGCTGCTTTTTAAGTTACACAAGATTGCAATTCTAGCCCCTTCTATTATGTATGTTTATGATCTAAATGAGAAAAATCTGGGATGAGAATACACCCAACATGAATAACTGATACCAACAGAAATGTGGAAGCTTTGGAGGCCTGGGAAGCACATACCTCAGCTACGATCACATCACAATCCAGACCCTGGTTGAAGCCTTGGGGATTTCCTTTGACACCAACCTGCTCACCACAGATAACAGATTACCTTATGAAACCACCTTTTGAACTTTTTTTCAGTAAGAAATCAAATGATTCTTCTTTTGTGCTCCACCTATTGAATTGGGCCCCACTGCTGCTCACCAAGCAGTGTTCCTTCCCATGGTTCAACCAGTGACCTGTACGGCCTGTCCGAATGATGCGTTGCAGTTGATTTGTCTTCACCCAAATAATTTCATCTACCCGTTCATACCTGTGGGGCATAAAAAAGAACTAGAGTTTTAGTCAAATGTACAGTTAGGGGTAGTACCATTTATAGAAGCAAGGAATCACAATACTCTGGGAGAAGAAAACATGTATCTCACTATAACAGTATTACCCTCAAAAGAAAGCAACACAACGCACTACTTACCCCCAGAGGTTTAGACATTCTCTCCCCAACTCCATGGCCCTAGGAAGAAATGAGTTAAACAACTATTTGTATGCCCTTATTTTTTTTCTCTTCAAAATACATGATGTGTTAGAAACACCATAAACACCTTTTCAGTAGACATTCAGTGAACATTTACATGCACAACACCAAAAGCAGCATGGTGGATCTAAGAATGAAAAGATAAAACAGTATTCTCAACAACCTTACCTTTCTCAAAGAACAAATGTAAAGTTAAATATATATTCAGGGTATAATTTGCATTGTAAATGGGCATTAGGACTCACTAGAAAAAAAGGCTGGCTGGGCGTGGTGGCTCACGCCTGTAATCCCAGCACTTCGGGAGCCCGAGGTGAGTGGATCACAAGGTCAGGAGATAGAGACCATCCTGGCTAACATGGTGAAACCCAGTTTGTACTAAAAATACAAAAAGAAAAAATTAGCTGGGCATGGTGGCACGTGCCTGTAATCCCAGCTACTCAGGAGACTGAGGCAGGAGAATTGCTTGAACCCGGGAGGCCGAGGTTGCAGTGAGCTGAGATCACACCACTGCACTCCAGCCTGGGCAACAGAGTGAGACTGTCCCCCGGAAAAAAAGAAAAAAAGACTAAATCAGTCATACATTTAATAGTAGGGCTAGGAAAACCCAGGATTTTATCTCCCACTCAGTATTCACTCTGTATTGTATCTGTCCATACCTACATATCTGAATTGCATTACCTGCCTGTGACCCAGAGGAAGAGAAAGCCATCATCCTGTAGTACGGGTATGTTGAGCCTGCGCATCTCATCATCTGTCAGGGTCCCATAGGGCAGCTCCATGTGAATATCCCAGGGTGGGTCAGCCATCACAACTGCAAACTTGCCCAAGATACTGACGTCCAGGTAGCGGATATCACAACAGATCCACTGCATAAAGTGGTATTTGGTCATCTTCCCTACTTTAACTCTCAGATTCATGGCCTGAGTCCCTCTTTTCCATTTGATTTTTCCTATTCCCTTACAAGCTTATCTGTCCCCCTCCATTCCCAATAAGCAAAACAAGATTGCTGAATTATGCTCTGCTTTCTTAACGTGTATGGCTGCCCTACTCAAAATCTGTAAGTTGAGACGAGTTTTCTGAGCAGACAGGTACCTGAGGTGGGAAGAGTCGGTCTGCACTGGAATCACCTCCGACACTCTGTGTAAGAGCAAGCTCCTGGCTTGGCGTGTGGTCTTTGCCGCCAGGGGCCTCAGAATCCATGCAAGCATCAATTTCATAGTGAACATACTTGCAGGTATCCATGTGGAAACATGTATTAAGGAAAGAGCAGTCACCTAAAGACTCATCAGTGTGTTTATTGATAATTCGTCTGGGAAAATAAAAAGGGAGAATCAAGATGGTGCTCCAGACGTAGATCCAACAGTTTCAAATTTCAAATGATTTGAAAATGTCTCCTATTTTATTACCCTCCCCTAATTCTATTGTTAGAGCTTTCTCCAAGAGTTTTAAGGGAGGCAGGTAGCATGGAAATCCATAATTCATACTACAGAACAATTGTAATTCATCTCTCAGTAAAGACTGGGTTTCCTGTTTTACCACTGGAAGGCAAGCAGTGCAGGAGACTTAGTTGGTTAGAACAGAATAAAACACTGACCTAAGAGTTCAGGTTCCTTTTCTCCTAAGATTATCCTCCTTTCGGAGTACTTTTTCACCGTGGCTGAGAGACAGACATACCTTGTTATTCTAAGGAGGGAGCTTTTTCTTTAAAAAAAAAAAGTTATTTGGGAGTACAGCCTGTATTCTTCCCACACAATGCACTTCTGAAAGTATACCTTCAGGGTCTGGAGGACTTACACAAACCATAAACTAAGATTACAGACAGAACCCCAATGACTGGAAGGAATATGCTGAAAAGGAATGGCTGCTTCTGACAAACCCATCCCACCTCATTCCCTTCCAAGAGACCTGAAGTGCAGCTTGCGACAGGGTCGATCAGCATCACTGGCTTTCATGCACTCCTCCTTGGTTCCATAGTCACAGAATTCTTGCACTTGGGCCCGACCTCGAGAGCGAAATTTTTCAACAATGGATTGTTCCTTGGCTGTTGTAGTATTTAATAGCTCTAGGATCTCCTGACTGACCTGTGACAGAAGTAGCCTTGGACTTAAAAATGTCTTGTAGATCAAACTGGCTCTTAGACCAACTCTGCAAATTCTTTTTGACATTGATGTCTTACAAGAGATAAATCAGCTAACTTTTTTTTTTTTTTTTTAAGAGACGGGATCTTGCTGTCACCCAGGCCAGAGTGCAGTGGTGTAATCATAACTTACTGTTTCTCCCACTGAACTCCCAGGCTCAAGTGATTCTCCTAGCTCAGCCTTCAATTGTAGCTGGGAATACAGGTGCAAGACACCATGCCAGCTAATGTTTTAATTAATTTACTTTTTGTGGGGATAGGGTCTCACTATTTTGCCCAGGCTGGTCTTGAACTCTTCGCCTCAGGTGATCCTCCCACCTCGGCCTCCCAAAGTGTTGAGATTACAGGAATGAGCCATTGTGCCTAGCCCTAAATTAGCTAACTTAATATTGGAAAATTGGAGCCTTCAGATAAGAAATTTGTTAGGGGTTCAGTCCTTCCTCACAAATACGCATTTGGGATGAAATTAAAATGGAAGAGTCCTGGTTCCTACTGCTAAAAATTATATTAACGTCCCCTCCCCAGGAAGGCATTCCTTCTACAAAAAAAGTATTTACTGGGTGCTGAACTAAAAAGTATAGTGCTAAACACTTTACTTTTTAGCTCAGAGTCTATTCAATTCTATAAGGCAGGATATGCTGGTATTATCTTCACATTACAGATGAGAAGACTAAGGCTCAAGAGAAGTTAATTAACTTGTTCAAACTTACGCACTAGAAGTACCAAACAGATAAGAACTCATGTCAGGCCAATACTTATACTCAGAACCAATTCACATTATTTAGTCAATTTCTATAACTGGTCTAGTATTCCTCTCCAGAAATATAGGGAGAAATATAAGAGAAATATCTCCCTATATTTCTATATATTTGGATTCCTCTTCTCTTGATCCAATTCTTTCAGATTCAATGACAGATTATCTAAATCAGAATTTGTCGACACTGGCATTATTGACACTTTGGGACAGACAACTGTTTGTTGTGGGGGTTTGTCCTACTATGCACTGTAGGACGTTTAACAACCATCCCGGGCCTCTACACACTAGATGCCAATAGCACTCCCCCATGTGTCACAATAAAAATGTCTCCAGACATTACCAGATCCCCTGGGAGTTGGGCAGTAGGGAATCATCCCTGGTTGAGAACCACTGTAAACCCTCAATTCTAAAAACAGTTCCTTGCCCTAGGGGTAAATCCTTGTCAAACAAAGCTATAATTAAGAGCATATTGTGAGAGTATTTTCACATGACCCCTACCTTCTTGCTCTGTTGTTCCTTGGTGGACTGTTGGTTCAGAAGGCTCTCTATCTCCAGATCAACATCTGAGGCAGCATGTTTCCTTGATTTCTTGGCTGGCTCCTTTGCTGGTTCTGATGCTGAAGAGCTCAGACCAGAGGCTAATGAACTGGCAAAGGCAGCTACTGTAGTTAGGTCCTGTTCTGCACGCCGCTTCTGCCCTGTGACAGTCCCTGCTACCTCCCCAGGGCCCTTTTTTTCTGCCACAGCACCCATCATGGCAGATAGCTTGGAATGGTCAGCATAGGTCACAAGAGTAGGATGTGCATCGTCTTGAAGGAGACCTCGCTTTACCTCAATCAACTCCTGAGCTGCAAACTTCTGCAGGAGGCTTTCTACCCCATCTTGAGTGGCAGGAGCATCTGGCTAGAGAAGAAGAGGAGGTAGGGGCAATAAGACACTGACCACGAACTGCAAATAAGTTGTAAATCCTAACTCTGTCAGGTCATTACCGTGGAGATGGCAAGACAGATGGACACAGCATCAGTGGGCAATGTTAAGGCCAGATCAGAGAGGTGGTGTAGCAACTTCGTCTCTAACTCAGGATCTGTAGCTAATTCAGGAACTGCTGAAGCTGTGCTGGGCTTAGGACCACCAGAGGTGGGTGCAGTAGGCACTGGGCTGTCACTACGGAAGGTTGGAGACAATGCTGCCTCTGGATTCCGTAGATCTAAGAATGAAGAGAAGTAAAAATGAAAAAAGGCAACCACTGTTGGTCTATATATTTCTGAGAAGTCAAATTCTCTAGCATTCCCATACATAGATCTTTCATTTTGTGCAGGAAATTCTCTGACCAACTTTAGCACTAGATTACCTATCCTCAATCATACTAAACTGTTTAGTAGTATTAACTGTTTTGTCAATATTGGATTTTCTATCTACCTTTTCTCTATTGGGTGAGTAATGTTTTCCTAATTCCCTATCCTTGCTGTGCTACAAAGAAAGTAAATTAGCAGCATGATAGACTTAAATATCCCTACCACCTTTCTATCTACCAACATTTTAATAAAGGCCAGGAATATACTCAACAACCTAGGCTGGGATCCAATATTCTTTTTGAGGCATGTAGTGTGAATTTTAATGAATTCAGGCCATTGATCAACAAAGTGTACAAAATGACAATGTTGGGGGCCAACAGTGTTACCTGTAACACTCACAATCACAAAAATCTTAATACTTTGCTGAAGCCTTGGTTACCAAATGGTATTTCCTGACTATATTGTTATCATCTATTACTTCACAAGCTGGGTAGCCATCATAACCTTCATAAGATTTGAGAAACTAAAATTAGGACAAAATGTTACCTTTGAGAAAGTCTAATATCTGTAGTTATTTAATTAAAATATAGATGAAATTTTTTTTTTTTTTTTTTTTGAGAGGGAGTCTGGCTCTGTCGCCCAGGCTGGAGGTCAGTGGCCGGATCTCAGCTCACTGCAAGCTCCGCCTCCCGGGTTTATGCCATTCTCCTGCCTCAGCCTCCCGAGTAGCTGGGACTACAGGCGCCAGCCACCTCGCCCGGCTAGCTTTTTGTATTTTTTAGTAGAGACGGGGTTTCACCGTGTTAGCCAGGATGGTCTCGAACTCCTGACCTTGTGATCCGCCCGTCTCGGCCTCCCAAAGTGCTGGGATTACAGGCTTGAGCCACCGCGCCCGGCCAAATATAGATGAAATATTAAACTCCTAGTACCTGAACTGAAATTGTTAAATAAAATAAGTAGGCCATTAGTTTACATTTAGAAATATTTTGTTTACTTAAATATTTCCACTCTGGCAAGGCACTGTGGCTCACACCTATAATCCCAGCACTCTGGGAGGCTGAGGTGGGCGGATCACTTGAGGTGAGAAGTTCGAGACCAGCCTGGCCAACATGGTGAAACCCCGTCTCTACTAAAATACAAAAAAAAAAATTAGCTGGGGGTGGTGGCGCAAGCCTATAATCCCAGCTACTCAGGAGGCTGAGGCCGGAGAATTGCTTGAAGCCAGGAGGCGGAGGCTACAGTGAGCCAAGTTCATGCCACTGCACTCCAGACGGGGCGACAGAGCAAGACTCTGTCTCAAAAAATATAAATAAATAAATAAATAATTCATTAATTTGAAAATTTTCCACTCTAATGGAAACTGAATTTATTAAAATCTGACTCAGGGCTTGGTGTGGTGCCTTCTATCTGTAATCCCAGCACTCTGAGAGGCCAAGGTGGGAGGATCACTTGAGCCCAGGAGTTCTAGACCAGCCAGGGGAACATGGTGAAACCCAGTGTCTCTACAGAAATTTTTTTTTAAATTAGCCACACTTGGTGGCCTGTGCCTATAGTCCCAGCAGGCTGAGGTGGGAGGATTCCACTCTCACCTATTTCTTCTTTCATTTTCAGTTTCTCCAGTTAGTAAGTTAATTTAGATGTTCTCTGAGTAATTAAGAAGTGAGAAAATTTTTAAGTGAGAAATCTATAAAAAGAACCATGTTAGGCTGGGCACGGTAGCTCATGCCTGTAATCCCAGCACTTTGGGAGGCTGAAGCGGGTGGATCACGAGTTCAGGAGTTCAAGACCAGCCTGGCCAACATGATGAAACCCTGTCTCTACTAAAAATATAAAAAAAATTAGCCGGGCGTGATGGCGGATGCCTGTAATCCTAGCTACTCAGGAGGCTGAGGCAGGGAATTGCTTGAACCCAAGAGGCAGAGGTTGCAGTGAGCCAACATTGCGCCACTGCACTCCAGCCTGGGCAACAGAGCGAGACTCTATCTCAAAAAAAAAAAAAAAAAAAAAAAGAACCACGTTAACATAAATATTTAAGTACCTATGACTTGATACTGACTTTTCTCATTGGTAATTTGACTGATTTAATACTGCTCATTCCAGCCGGGCGTGGTGGCTCAAGCCTGTAATCCCAGCACTTTGGGAGGCCGAGACAGGCGGATCACGAGGTCAGGAGTTCAAGACCATCCTGGCTAACACGGTGAAACCCCGTCTCTACTAAAAAATACAAAAAGCTAGCCGGGCGAGGTGGCGGGCGCCTGTAGTCCCAGCTACTCGGGAGGCTGAGGCAGGAGAATGGCGTAAACCCAGGAGGCGGAGCTTGCAGTGAGCTGAGATCCGGCCACTGCACTCCAGCCCAGGCGACAGAGCTAGACTCCGTCTCAAAAAAAAAAAAAAAAAATACTGCTCATTCCAATATCTGGTGATATAATTTTGGTTATGAATCCTTGTATTAGTAACACCTCCTGGGAGGTTTTTTCCCCCCACATTACATTCAGAATATTAGAGCTGAAAATACCTCTTTTAAGGTTATTGGGAAGAGGGAGCTTTTGTTTAATATGGTAGATAAAACTTAACTGCTGGTTAATACAATTGTTATTCACATGAAATTCTGTAAAGTTTTCACGTCCAAAGTTTTGTATGTATACAGACATTTGGGGAAAAGTTTTATCATCCCTAAAACCAGTTACTGTCCAGAAAATGATTCCGAATTCCTGGGTTCCAAATCCTTCATAAGGTATTCTTTCATTTATTTATTCAACACATTTACTCAATGCCTCTGCTCTGCTGCAACTACACTGACACTCTGCTTCTAATCTAACGAAAATAATGTGTTAGGTTCAGCAAAATAATACATAATATTTGATTTACCCTTTAATTAAGAGGACCACTGAACTTAATATGGTCAGATTACTAATTTGCTGAATCCTTAAACATGTCAACATTTATATGCACATCTTCAATCTCATGAAATATACTGGAGCAGTTCACATATTTACTTTGTGCTAAACCTGGCCAAATCTAGTTTGTTTCAATTAAAGATATTTTTTAAGTAATTTTTTTTAAAAAAGATATACTTCACCAACATGAGATATCACACCCATTAGGATGGCACTTCCTCAAAATCAAAAACAGAATTACGATATGATCCAGCAATTCCACCTTTGGGCATACGCCCAAAAGAATTAAAGCAGGGTCTCAAAGAGATATTCATACACCCAGGTTCATAGCAGCATTATTTACAATAGCCAAAAGGTGGAAGTAACCCAAACGCCCACCCATGGATGAATGAACAAAATGTGTTATATACATACAGTGGAATATTAGTTATCCTTAAAATGGAAGGAGGCCAGGCATGGCGACTTATGCCTATAATCCCAGCACTTTGGGAGGCTGAGGGAGGATGACTTGAGCCCAGGAGTCCAAGACCAACCTAAGCAACCTAAAAAACCTGTTGGGTGTTTTGCCCAAAAAATACAAAAAATTAGCTGAGCAAGGTTTTATGTGCCTGTAGTACATACAACAGGCACCTGCCACCAAACCTGGCTAATTTTTGTATTTTTAGTAGAGACAGGGTTTCACCATGTTGGCCAGGCTGGTCATGAACTCCTGACCTCAGGTGATCCACCCGCCTTAGCCTTCCAAAGGCTGTGGACACCTGTAATCATAGCTACTCGGGAGGCTGAGGCAGGAGAATCGCTTGAACCCAGGAAGCAGACATTGCAGTGAGCTCAGATCGCACCACTGCACTCCAGCCTGGGCAACAAGAGCAAAACGCCATCTCAATAAATAAATAAATGAATGAATGATAAAAATGCCAATCTAAAGAAGGTCTCCCAATATTTTGCCCATAGTATTTTCCACTATTAACGATATGGATACATTTTAGTTCATTTTCTATCCTTGTCTTTTGACACTGAGTTCAGTAGTCGATAATTATCAGATTTCAGTAATGCTATAAAAAACAAGATGTGGTATGCAAATTTTTATTTCTGGTGAGAAATGAATGCAATAATCTGAACTTTTATCAAGTCTTGGGTTATATCTTACATGACAACATGATTAATAAACTTACGATAGAGTATGTTTCACAAGGGTTTCCTAAGAATCCTAAAGCTCAACAAAATACATTCTTTGAAATAATCAAAATAACACAGAAAGAACAGTGACATTCTGGTTTAATTTGTGTGTTTCATCTTTACCTATTACCACAGTACCAAATGATGGGTCAGATCAAGTTCTGGGTCAGAAGACAAGATACATTTAATTACAACCCCAAAAATACTTTTATAAGAGTCTTAACTAGGCTGGGATTACATCTGTAATCCCAGCACTTTGGTAGGCCAAGGTGGGAGGATAGATTGAGCCCAAGAGTCCAAGACCAGCCTGGGCAACATGGCAAGACCTTGTTTCTACAAAAAAAAAAAAATTAAAAATTACGCGGGTATGGCAGGGCACACCTGTGGTGCCAGCCTCTCAGGAGGCTGAGGCAGGAGGATCACTTGAGCCCTGAGGTCAAGACTGCAGTGAGCTGTGTTCATGTCACTGAACTCCAGCCTAGGTAACAGAATGAGATTCTTGTCTCACACACACACACAGAAAAAAGGGTCTTAGCTATATTATTAGCTAGATATACAAGTCAAGAGATACTCATATCTAAAAAAGAAAAAATAAACATAAAAAAAGATATTTACATGCAGGGAGAATACAGTCTTAGTGTCAAAAATATTAAACATGTTTAGCAAGGACCTGGATGAAAGTATCAAGACTCTAGTAGTTAGGTCTGCACACAGCAAAAAGTTTGGCTAATACCAAAATGTAGCTAATATCATGGAAAAACGAAATGGCCGGGCACAGTGGCTCATGCCTGTAATCCCAGCACTTTGGGAGGCCGAGGCAGGCGGATCATGAGGTCAGGAGATCGAGAGCACCCTGGCTAACACGGTGAAATCTCGTTTCTACTAAAAATACAAAAAAATTAGCGACGTGTGGTGGCACGCACCTGTAGTCCCAGCTACTCAGGTGGCTGAGGCAGGAGAATCGTGCCATTGCACTCCAGCTTGGGCAACAAGAGCAAAACTCCATCTCAAAAAAACAAAAAACAAAAAACAACAAAAAAGAAAAATGAAATGAAGCTTAAAATGACCAAGAACAATTAGAATCCTTCATTGAAAGAGTATGAATTTAGAAATGGAAAAGTAGCCGGCCAGGCGCGGTGGCTCAAGCCTGTAATCCCAGCACTTTGGGAGGCCAAGGTGGGAGGATAGATTGAGCCCAAGAGTCCAAGACCAGCCTGGGCAACATGGCAAGACCTTGTTTCTACAAAAAAAAAAAAATTAAAAATTACGCGGGTATGGCAGGGCACACCTGTGGTGCCAGCCTCTCAGGAGGCTGAGGCAGGAGGATCACTTGAGCCCTGAGGTCAAGACTGCAGTGAGCTGTGTTCATGTCACTGAACTCCAGCCTAGGTAACAGAATGAGATTCTTGTCTCACACACACACACAGAAAAAAGGGTCTTAGCTATATTATTAGCTAGATATACAAGTCAAGAGATACTCATATCTAAAAAAGAAAAAATAAACATAAAAAAAGATATTTACATGCAGGGAGAATACAGTCTTAGTGTCAAAAATATTAAACATGTTTAGCAAGGACCTGGATGAAAGTATCAAGACTCTAGTAGTTAGGTCTGCACACAGCAAAAAGTTTGGCTAATACCAAAATGTAGCTAATATCATGGAAAAACGAAATGGCCGGGCACAGTGGCTCATGCCTGTAATCCCAGCACTTTGGAGGCCGAGGCAGGCGGATCATGAGGTCAGGAGATCGAGAGCACCCTGGCTAACACGGTGAAATCTCGTTTCTACTAAAAATACAAAAAAATTAGCGACGTGTGGTGGCACGCACCTGTAGTCCCAGCTACTCAGGTGGCTGAGGCAGGAGAATCGTGCCATTGCACTCCAGCTGGGCAACAAGAGCAAAACTCCATCTCAAAAAAACAAAAAACAAAAAACAAAAAACAAAAAACAACAAAAAAGAAAAATGAAATGAAGCTTAAAATGACCAAGAACAATTAGAATCCTTCATTGAAAGAGTATGAATTTAGAAATGGAAAAGTAGCCGGCCAGGCGCGGTGGCTCAAGCCTGTAATCCCAGCACTTTGGGAGGCCGAGACGGGCGGATCACGAGGTCAGGAGATCGAGACCATCCTGGCTAACATGGTGAAACCCCGTCTCTACTAAAAATACAAAAAACTAGCCGGGCGACATGGCGGGCGCCTGTAGTCCCAGCTGCTTGGGAGGCTGAGGCAGGAGAATGGCGTAAACCCAGGAGGCGGAGCTTGCAGTGAGCTGAGACCCGGCCACTGCACTCCAGCCTGGGCGGCAGAGCGAGACTCCGTCTCAAAAAAAAAAAAAAAAGAAAAAAAAAGAAATGGAAAAGTATAAAGAAGTATGATGCCCGGCACAGTGGCTCACACCTGTGATCCCAGCACTTTGGGAAACCGAGGCGGGCAGATCACCTGAGGTCCAGAGTTCGAGACGAGCCTGACCAACATGGAGAAACCCCCGTCGCTACTAAAAATACAAAATTAGCCCGGAGTGGTGACACATTCCTGTAATCCCAGCTACTCAGGAGGCTGAGGCAGGAGAATCGCTTGAACCTGGGAGGCGGAGGTTGCAGTAAGCCAAGATCGCACCATTGCACTCCAGCCTGGGAAACAAGAGCAAAAACTCCGTCTCAAAAAAAAAGAAAAAAAGTAAGTATGATGAGGAACAATTAAAACCAAGAAACAACCACCACCACCACAGATAGAGGATGGTCTGTTACAAAAACGACAGAAACGTGAACACAAAGTAATCAATGATGTAGTACACCAATATAATGGCTTTTTAAAAGTTAATTTTGTAAGCCAGGCATGGTGGCTCACGCCTGTAATCCCAGCACTTTGGGAGGCCAAGGCGAGTGGACTGCTTTAGCTCAGGAGTTCAGAGACCAGCCCGGGCAACACGGTGAAACCCCGTCTACCAAAAATACAAAAATTAGCTGGGCATGGTAGCACACGCCTGTGGCCCCAGCTACTTGAGAGGTTGAAGTGGGAGGATCGCTGGAGCCTGGGAAGTCAAGGCAGCAGTGAGCCATGATCATGCCACAGCACTCCAGCCTGGGTGACAGAGGGAGACTCTGTCTCTAACTAACTAACTAACTAATTTTGCAGATCACTCTGTTGAAACAAACCACTACCTGATCCTCAGGTCCCCTTTTGCAACTGGCATTACTGAAAGGGAAAAGATTCCACAAGAAAATTAAATAGCCTGGATATGGTGGCTCTCACCTGTAATTCAAACACTTCGGGAGGCTTAGGCAAGAGGACAGCTTGAGCCCAGGTGTTCAAGACAAATTTGGGCAACATAATGAGACCTTATCGCTATTAAAAATTTAAAAATTAGGCCGGGCGCGGTGGCTCAAGCCTGTAATCCCAGCACTTTGGGAGGCCGAGACGGGCGGATCACGAGGTCAGGAGATCGAGACCATCCTGCCTAACACGGTGAAACCCCGTCTCTACTAAAAATACAAAAACTAGCCGGGCGAGGTGGCAGGCGCCTGTAGTCCCAGCTACTCGGGAGGCTGAGGCAGGAGAATGGCGTAAACCCGGGAGGCGGAGCTTGCAGTGAGCTGAGATCTGGCCACTGCACTCCAGTCCGGGCGACAAAGCGAGACTCTCCCTCAAAAAAAAAAAAAAAATTTAAAAATTAGCCAGGCATGGTGGCATGCACCTGTAGTCCTAGCTACTCACAGGATGAGCTGGGAGGACTGCTACACTCCAGCCTGGTCAACGGTGAGAGACCCTATCTCAAAAACAAAAGCAAAAAAAAAGTCGCTGGCATCATTTATGCACATTTTTAAAAAGTTTCAAAACAGGAAACCAAAGAATAGGGGAAACAAAACAAAACAAAAAATTGTATCTATAAATAAATCAATGAAGTTTCTAGAGCAAGGAAAAAAAAAACTCCGCCTCTTAGATAATTCAAGAACTACTCCGAGACTTGACTACTACTTATTGCCTGATCAAATGACTTGCACTTCTTACTCTACTATCCTCCCCTCTTACCTCTTTAATTATCTAGGTCCCATATAGCCATAAAGGCCAAATTCAAGTGCCAAATCCACTACGATGGCTTTGATGGCTTCACTACCTACACCAGCTCTTGTTACTTCTCTTCACTGTACAGACTGTAGATTCATTCGTTTGGTTCCGTACATATATCCTATCACATTCCTTTTTGTACGCATCTACCTTTGAATCCTATGGTTTTTAAAATTCTTCAGGACAGGGGCAATTTCTTACTTATTTTTGTCTAATTAGACCCATGAACACTGTAGCTAAGAAAGGATAATTAATTAGGTGAGAGGATCCTGCCAGTGCATCTTCTATTTCTTGGGGCCAGAATATGAGCACATGAACCTAACATGATCTAGACAAGATTTAGAGATGGAGTTGAAGATACTGACAAATATTGGAAGAATCTACCACAAGGGTGATATTGAGTCACTATTTTTGCAGAGCTTTGTTACTAGTTTGCCTTAAATAATTCAGAGTTTGTCCTGGGGGTAAGGAGTGGATAAGAGTGAACTTAACAATCTTTTAAATTTCCTTCAAGTTTTATGATCACGACATAGGGGCAACAGGAGAGGAGAAAAAGTCTGGAAATCAAACACAAATGTTTTCGGATTCCCGCTAGGTATGTAAATTGCTAAGACAATGCCGATAGGGGTACTCATTCAAAAACACCGAGTGCCACTCTGTACGGGCCACTAAATTGGGCACTGTGGATATGAAGGTTCATTTCTTCCTTACTGAACCCACAGGTGCCAAGAAATGACCCCTACAAAACAGTCGTTATAACTGAGGGAACAAAGCGCCATAGCAGCAACAAAAAGGGGTTCTTGCTGCTTCGTGGGATGGGGGGGCTGAGAAGCCTCACAAAGGCAATGTCCTCGCAGTCTAAAGAGGAATGGGCAAGGAGGACGAGGATGGGGCTCAAGCATCCGTCCGATAAAAGTGAGCAATAGGCCGGGCGCGGTGGCTCAAGCCTGTAATCCCAGCACTTTGGGAGGCCGAGACGGGCGGATCACGAGGTCAGGAGATCGAGACCATCCTGGCTAACATGGTGAAACCCCGTCTCTACTAAAAAAATACAAAAAACTAGCCGGGCGAGGTGGCGGGCGCCTGTAGTCCCAGCTACTCGGGAGGCTGAGGCGAGAGAATGGCGTAAACCCGGGAGGCGGAGCTTGCAGTGAGCTGAGATCCGGCCACTGCACTCCAGCCTGGGCGACAGAGCGAGACTCCGTCTCAAAAAAAAAAAAAAAAAAAAAAAAAAAAAGTGAGCAATAAGAACTGAGGCCCAGGGTGAGGAGGAACGGCGAAGTACTTGCCGAAGGGCGAAGGTCTGTGCTGCTCAAGGGGGAGATGGAGTACCAATGTACGAGGCTTTATAGAAACGGCCGTTTGGTAAAGCGCAGTGACTCTGGAACTTTTTCTCTAGGGATCCCGCTAGTCCTCCCTGGTTGAGCCTCGGCCCCAGCAGCCCAGTGCCTCACCCAAATGCCCCGAGTCCTGCTTCCGCCTCCGCTGTAGCCTCTCCCGCAGAGAGTCCAGCTGCTTCTTGTGGGCCTGGATAGAGCTCCACGTGTCCGACATCCTAGTCTTCCAGCCCTGACGCCTCTCGAATAAGGCGCGGCGGACTAGCACCTCCCAGCACTCGCTCCAGCATATAACCAATTCTCACGCGGGCACCCCGAAGGCTAACCGGAAAATGACCCCTAGAGATGAGCAAGACAGAAAAGTCATTTCCGGTGTCGCGCTTTCTTGGAAGCTATAAAGAGAGCCACGTTAGGTGTTGGCAGAGCGGCAAATATAGTCCTCATACCCGCTCTCTCTTGCTTCCGGGCACAGTGAGGCTGTGGTTGCCATGTTGGTGACTGGCAGAGCGGCCATGTTGCTTATAGACGCGCATGTGGCCATGTTGAATACTCGGAGAGGAGTCCTGAGAGGTAACCTACGTTAAAATAGCACTCAAAGAGAGCAACATCTGGCCGGGCGCGGTGGCTCAAGCCTGTAATCTCCAGCACTTTGGGAGGCCGAGACGGGCGGATCACGAGGTCAGGAGATTAAGACCATCCTGGCTAACACGGTGAAACCCCGTCTCTACTAAAAATACAAAAAACTAGCCGGGCGAGGTGGCGGCGCCTGTAGTCCCAGCTACTCGGGAGGCTGAGGCAGGAGAATGGCGTGAACCCGGGAGGCGGAGCTTGCAGTGAGCTGAGATCTGGCCACTGCACTCCAGCCTGGGTGACAGAGCGAAACTCCGTCTCAAAAAAAAAAAAAAAAAAAAAAGAGCAACACCGTATAGTACAGATTTTTTTTTTTTTTCCGAGGCGGAGTTTCACTCTGTCACCCAGGCTGGAGTGCAATGGCGCGATCTCGGCTCACTGCAACCTCCAGCTCCCGGGTTCAAGCGATTTTCCTGCCTCAGCCTCCCGAATAGCTGGAATTACAGGCGCCCACCACCACGCCCGGCTAATTTTTTGCATTTTTAGTAGAGACGGGGTTTCACTATGTTGGCCAGGCTAGTCTCGAACTCCTGACTTCGTGATCCGCCCTCCTTGGTCTTCCAAAGTGCTGGGATTACAGGCCTGGCCATAGTGTACAGATTTTTAAGATGAAGGATCACTAGTTCCTTTTGACAGTTTGGTACTAACATACCTTTTCCACTGAAGGTGTTGTTGGTTTGTTTCCATGCGTTCATTTACAAAAAAATAAAAAACACAACAGTGGTCCCCAGTCTGAGGTGGAGAGGGAGCGGTGGTGGGTACGCGCAAGCTTCTTTGTGTGGGCGAGGTGTGGGAAAGTGAGGAGGGCCGATGAAGGAAAGACATGAGATGTCTTCAAATACATGATCTCTCTCTTAGGCTAAATTTACAAAGTACATGTAATCGATTAAAATCGGGTTCCGACACTAAGAGGACGTTGAAGTCCTGGTTGTGTTGTGTTTTTTTGTTATGAGAGCTACTTGCATGAGTGTGTTCAGTTTGTGAAATGTAATTGAGCTGAACATTTTGGTAAGTGCACTTTCCTGTATGTGTGGTACACTTAAATAATACAAGGTTGTGTTTGGTTTTTCCTACAATCCTTTTTTTCTTTTTCTTTTTCTTTCTTTTTTTTTTTTTTTTTTTAGAGACGAGTCTCGCTCTGTAGCCTGGGCTGGGCTTACAGGCGTGAGCCTGTGCTGGGATTACAGGCATGAGCCATTGAGCCCGGCCTGACACAGAGTTTCATTCTTATCACCCAAGCTGGTGTGCAGTGGTGTGATCTCAGCTTACTGCAACCTCCGCCTCCCAGATTCTAGCTGCCTCAGCCTACCTAGTAGCAGGTATTACAGGCGCCCGCCACCACGCCCAGTTAATTTTGTATTTTTAGTAGAGATGGGGTTTCACCATGTTGGCCAGGCTGGTCTTGAACTCGTGATCTGAGGTCATCAGCCTGCCTTGACTTTCCAACGTGCTGGGATTACAGGCGTGAGCCACCGGCCTGGCTTTTTTTTTTTTTTTTTTTTTGAGACGAAGTCTCGCTTTGTCGCCCAGGCTGGAGTGCAGTGGCCGGATCTCAGCTCACTGCAAGCTCCGCCTCCCGAGTTTACTCCATTCTCCTGCCTCAGCCTCCCAAGTAGCTGGGACTACAGGCGCCCACCACCTCGCCCTGCTAGTTTTTTGTATTTTTAAATAGAGACAGGGTTTCACCGTCTTAGCCAGGATGGTCTTAATCTCCTGACCTCGTGATCCGCCCATCTCGGCCTCCCAAAGTGCTGGGATTACAGGCTTGAGCCACCGCACCTGGCCGGCCTTTTTTTTTTTTAAGTGGAGCTCCCTGAATGGAAGCATTTCCGGAATCACTGACTTATCCAATGTCTACATGATGCCATACACTGTGTCCAAAAAATACAAAAAAAAAAAAAATAGTTTGACTGGCATGGCTCCTGTTTTCAAAGAGTTTATGATCTGGTAAAGGAGCTATAAGCCAGTTTATTAATACTGAACCACCTTTACAGCATGAGGTAGCATGAGCATAGACTCTTTAAAAAACAAAAACAAGGGCCGGGCGCGGTGGCTCAAGCCTGTAATCCCAGTACTTTGGGAGGCCGAGACGGGTGGATCACGAGGTCAGGAGATCGAGACTATCCTGGCGAACACGGTGAAACCCCGTCTCTACTAAAAAATACAAAAAACTAGCCAGGCGAGGTGGCGGGCGCCTGTAGTCCCAGCTACTCGGGAGGCTGAGCCAGGAGAATGGCGTGAACCTGGGAGGCAGAACTTGCAGTGAGCTGAGATCCGGCCACTACACTCCAGCCTGGGCGACAGAGCGAGACTCCGTCTCAAAAATATAAAATAAAATAAAAAACAAGAACAAAACAAAACAACAACAACAACAGCAAAAAACGTGATTTCAAAGAAGAGGAGGACTGCAAGTTTAATGACCCAGGAAGACATTGGAAAGAAGCTGGCATCAAGGTTCAGGCTTGAAGTGACCGTTAAGGTTTCAGTAGGTGAAGGTATAGGAGGGAAATCCAGGTCTAGAATATGATAAAGGCAAAGGTCTAGACTAGAGGTAAGAAAGCAGGACATATGTTATGTCAATCCGGATTAGTTCGCCAGAACATAAAGATTTGTATTTGGGAATATTGGGAGAAATTTTAGGTTCCCAAATTTGAGGCCACATTGCAGAAGGTACATGGTACCTGAGTAAAGACTTGGCAATTTATTCAGAATACAATAGGAAACAATTAGAGTTTGTAAATAGAAATGTTTCAAAATTGATCTGCTGTTCTAGATAAGTTGAGGTGAGGAGGAAGGAGATTTGGGAGAGAAGGAAGATGGTTAGTAGTCCATTGTAACTAAGTGTCTGATGAGAAGAATTTTAACTAAAAGCTGGTTATGAACAGTAATGAAAAGAAAGGGGTGGAATATGAAGGGAGCTATTGAAAGATTGTAATATGACTTTTATCCATTCAGTAAGTATTGAGTGACTACTATGTGTTAGATACTATGGAGATTTAGTAGTGATCAAAATACTCATTTCCATCTCATTTTCTGAACTTAATTTACTTTTAGGGAATTTACACTGTCTTTTTTTTTTTTTTTTTTTTTTTTTGAGGCGGAGTCTCGCTCTGTCGCCCGGGCTGGAGTGCAGTGGCCAGATCTCAGCTCACTGCAAGCTCGGCCTCCCGGGTTGACGCCATTCTCCTGCCTCAGCCTCCGGAGTAGCTGGGACTACAGGCGCCCGCCACCACGCCCGGCTAGTTTTTTGTATTTTTAGTAGAGACGGGGTTTCACCGTGTTAGCCAGGATGGTCTCGATCTCCTGACCTCTTGATCCGCCCGTCTCGGCCTCCCAAAGTGCTGGGATTACAGGCTTGAGCCACCGCGCCCGGCCTACACTGTCTTTTGGGATGTGTAACTTTGTTTTTTTGTTTTTGTTGTATTAAGACAAGCCTCACTCTTTCACTGCTGGAGGGCAGTGGTGCAAAGAAGTAGCACAAGTACTCCCGAAAGTCAATCAAATCAAGGGCAGCTCTCAGAAGTTTTTGCTTTCACATTAACTCTGGGTAAATTATTACAGTGGCATATTGGGCAAATTTTTTGAAGCACAGGAAGGGTTCTTATCATGATCTTCTTATAGAGAGATTCTTTTTAGGCTCCTCTTGACCAGTTTGCTGCTCAAAAGAAAGATACTGCTTTCTTGTCAGCCCGCAGTCACAGAGGAGGAGGAGGAGGAGGACGGAAAAATGCAGACAGACTTCTTCTAGTCAAAACAGAATGTAAGCCTAATTTTGAGCAGATGGGTGCTGCATGCATTACACTTCTGAACTTTTCCTCGTATCTGCTGTGGTAGATTGCTTCCAGAGTTGGCCACAACAATGCCTCCCACCCACTTGCCCTTAGGTAGTGTGACTTTGTCCCCTTTCAATCAATAAGTAAAGCTTATTCCCCCTCCTCTTGAATCTGAGCTAGGCTTCTGACTAGCTTTCACCGAAAGAATGTGGCAGAAGTGATATTCCCTGAGTTCTAGACCTTAAGAGGTCTAGACCTTTTTTTTTTTTTTTTTTTTTTTTTTGAGACGGAGTCTCGCTCTGCCACCCAGGCTGGAGTGCAGTGGCCAGATCTCAGCTCACTGCAAGCTCCGCCTCGTGGGTTTACGCCATTCTCCTACCTCAGCCTCCCAAGTAGCTGGGACTACAGGTGCCTGCCACCTCGCCCGGCTAGTTTTTTGTATTTTTTAGTAGAGACGGGGTTTCACCGTGTTAGCCAGGATGGTCTTGATCTCCTGACCTCGTGATCTGCCCGCCTCGGCCTCCCAAAGTGCTGAGATTACAGGCTTGAGCCACCGTGCCTGGCCCAGAGGTCTAGACCTTAAGAGGCATTACAGCTTCCGGGGTTTGGTTTGGTTTTGTTTCTAATTTTTGAGAGAGAGTCCCTGGGTCTCTTCTATCTAAACACTGTTGAAGCAAGACACAGATCTGAGGGACCTCCAGATGTGCTGCCACAGCTTCTGTTTCTGCCCTCTTGGAACCCTGGGCTTTCATGGAAGTCCAGTTACCCTGATAGACCACTTGAAAAGAGAGACCCTGCGGCCGGGCGCGGTGGCTCAAGCCTGTAATCCCAGCACTTTGGGAGGCCGAGACGGGCGGATCACGAGGTCAGGAGTTCGAGACCATCCTGGCTAACACGGTGAAACCCCGTCTCTACTAAAAAATACAAAAAAAAGCTAGCCGGGCGAGGTGGCTGGCGCCTGTAGTCCCAGCTACTCGGGAGGCTGAGGCAGGAGAATGGCGTGAACCCGGGAGGCGGAGCTTGCAGTGAGCTGAGATCCGGCCACTGCACTCCAGTCCCGGTGACAGAGCGAGACTCCGTCTCAAAAAAAAAAAAAAAAAAAAAGAAAAGAGAGACCCTGTAGGGTGAAGGATGGTAAGGAGAAAGGGTTCAGCATTACAGTCAGCAATCCAAGTAGCCAGAAGTGAGTGAGGCCATCTTGGCTCCTCCAGTCCAAATGAAAGCTGCCTGAGTAAGCCCAATGCTCACCACATGGAACAGAGACAAGCCATCCTACCAGGCACTCCATGGAATCATAAGCAAATATGTAAGTATTAAGACACTAGGCCAGGCACGGTGGCTCACACCTGTAATCCCAGCACTTTGGGAGGCCGAGGCAGGTTGATCACGAGGTCAGGAGTTCGAGGCCAGCCTGGCCAACATAGTGAAACCCTGTCTCTACAAAAATACAAAATTTAGCCGGATGTGGTGGTATGTGCCTGTAGTTTCAGCTACTTGGGAGGTTGAGGTAGGAGAATCACTTGAACCTGGGAGGCAGAGATTGTGGTGAGCTGAGATGGTGCCATTGCACTCCAGCCTGGGCGACAGGGCAAGATTCTGTCTCAAAAAAAAAAAAAAGAAGACACTAGTAGGCTGTATGCTGTGGTGTGTGCCTGTAATCCCAGCTGCTTTGGAGGCTGAGGTGGGAGGATCTCTTGAACTCAGGAGTTCAAGACCATCCTAGGCAACATACCAAGACCCCATCTCAAACACAGTACTAACAGTATACTTCACTTTTTTTTTTTTTTTTTTGAGATGGAGCCTTGCTCTGTTGCCCAGGCTGGAGTGCAGTAGCACGATCTCGGCTCACCATAACCTCCGCTTCCCAGGTTCAGGCAATTCTCCTGCCTCAGCCTCCCGAGTAGCTGGAACTACAGGCATGCACCACCGTGCCCAGCTAATTTTTGTATTTTTAGTAGAGACAGGATTTCACTATGTTGGCCAGGCTAGTCTCAAACTCCTGACCTCGTGATCCACCTGCCTTGGCCTCCCAAAGTGCTGGGATTACAGACATAAGCCATCGTGCCCGACTCTTCACTTTTTACTTGATTCTTTGGATGTTTTTTTCCCTCAAGTCTTTTTTTTTTTTTTTTTTTTTTTTTTTGAGATGGAGTCTCGCTCTGTCGCCCAGGCTGGAGTGCAGTGGCCGGATCTCAGCTCACTGCAAGCTCCGCCTCCCGGGTTTACGCCATTCTCCTGCCTCAGCCTCTCGAGTAGCTGGGACTACAGGCGCCCGCCACCTCGCCTGGCTAGTTTTTTGTATTTTTTTAGTAGAGACGGGGTTTCACCATGTTAGCCAGGATGATCTCGATCTCCTGACCTCGTGATCCGCCCGCCTTGGCCTCCCGAAGTGCTGGGATTACAGGCTTGAGCCACCGCACCCGGCTCCCTCAAGTCTTGTTCCTATCTGACTAAAAACAGAATGTCCACTAGGATTAGTCAACCTACCATTATTAAATGTTAGAATAGATAAAGAAATATAAAGGGAAGTCAGGCCGGGCGCGGTGGCTCAAGCCTGTAATCCCAGCACTTTGGGAGGTCAGGAGATCGAGACCATCCTGGCTAACCTGGTGAAACCCCGTCTCTAAAAAATACAAAAAAAAAAAACTAGCCGGGCAAGGTGGCGGGCGCCTGTAGTCCCAGCTACTTGGGAGGCTGAGGCAGGAGAATGGCGTGAAGCCGGGAGGCGGAGCTTGCAGTGAGCCGAGATCCAGCCACTGCACTCCAGCCTGGGCAACAGAGGGAGACTCCATCTCAAAAAAAAAAAAAAAAGGGGTGGGGGAGTCAAAGTTGGGTCTAATTGAGAATAAGACTAGTGGAATCTGTTTTGGGGATCAGAAGACAAGTGTTTGTTGATTGGTTAAGAAGTTCCAGTGACGGCCGGGCGTGGTGGCTCATGCCTGTAATCCCAGGACTTTAGGAGGCTGAGGCAGGCAGATCACAAGGTCAGGAGTTTGAGACTAGCCTGACCAACATGGTGAAACCCCGTCTCTACTAAAAATACAAAAATTAGCCAGATGTGATGGCGCACGCCTCCAATCCCAACGACTCGGGAGGTTGAGGCAGGAGAATCACTTGAACCCAGGAGGTGGAGGTTGCAGTGAGCCAAGATCACGCCACTGCACTCCAGCCTGGGTGACAGAGCGAGACTACATCTCAAAAAAAAAAAAAAGTGCCAGCGACAATAACCAAAGTTACAGGTGCAGGAGTTTCTGAGAGACGAGAATGTGTCAATAAATTCTGCGCCTTGTTCAGGGGTGACACAGGTTGAATTCTCTGAGAAGCAGATGCTGGGACAGAATTAGCAGTACAGAAGTTTTACTGGGGAATAACACTGGTATAAGGAAAGACAGTGGGGGAAAGGGGGAGTGGAATTGATTAGGGAGACCTGTCAGACCATAATGCAGACCTGATAAAGTCTCTGCCAGTCCAGTAGGAATTTCCAGAGCAAAGATTGTTCATTAGAGTCCTATGTTCCAATGGCTAAGCCCTTGTACCTTGCTCAGTTTTGGGCCAAGGATTGGAGAAGAGCAGTACAGCTGGAGGTTGTCAGCTAACCAGGCTCCTTGCAGCTTGTTAGCCAGTTCTTTCTTGAAGGAACATCTCAAAAGCAGCCCATCTCTGCGTCTGCCAAACAGAGTGCGATGGATCTTATACAGGTTCTTTTTTTTTTTTTTTTTTTTTTGAGTCGGAGTCTTGCTGTGTCTCCAGACTGGAGTGCAGTGGCATGATCTCAGCTCGCTGCAACCTCCACCTCCCGGGTTCAAGTCGTTCTGTTGCCTCAGCCTTCCAAGTAGCTGGGATTACAGGTGCCTACCACCACACTTGGCTAATATTTATTTTTGAGATGGTGATTTGCTCTTGTTGCCCGGGCTGTAGTGCAATGGCATGATCTTGGTTCACTGCAACCTCCTCCTCCTGGGTTCAAGTGATTCTCCTGCCTCAGCCTCCCGAGTAGCTGGGACTACAGGCGCCCACCACCTCGCCGGGCTAGTTTTTTGTATTTTTTAGTAGAGACAGGGTTTCACCGTGTTAGCCAGGATGGTCTCGATTTCCTGACCTTGTGATCCACCTGTCTCGGCCTCCCAAAGTGCTGGGATTACAGGCTTGAGCCACCGCGCCCGGCCCTAATTTTGTATTTTCAGTAGAGATACGGGTCTCACCACGTTGCCCAAGCTGGTCTTGAACTCATGACCTCAAGTGATCCACCCGCCTCAGCCTGCCAACATGCTGGGATTACAGGAGTGAGCCGCAGCGCCCGGCCTTGCATAGATTCTTAAATGGCAACTGCATTGGTTCCTAAGTTGTATAGGTTGAGTTAATATACTTGAGAATGGTTATTGTGAAAGGTGAATTCAAGAGAATTGTATGCTCCCTTTCCCTTCTCCACTTTAGAATTACAAGTTTGAATTCCCTCTCTTAGATTCCACAGGACACTGTCCATTATCTGTCATAGTTCCTTTCACCTCCAAATAAAAGTATTTGTTTAAAGCTAGGCACCATGGTATGTGCCTGTAGTCCCAGGAGGCTGAGATGGGAAGATCAGTTAAGCCAAGGAGTTGGAGTCCACCATGTCCAATACTGAGACCCTGTCTCTTAAAAAAAAAAAAAGAGTATCTGTTTACATTTTCCCGCTGAGACTGAGCTCCCTAAGGGCAGAAGTTTATTTTACAGTCAAACATCATATAATGATGTTTTGGTCAACTATGGACCACATGCAGAACAATGGTTCCATAAGATCATAATGGAGCTGAAAAATTCCTATCACCTAGTGACGTTGTAGTTGCCATAATGTTGTAGCATGGTTACTTCATTTTATTTTATTTTATTTTATTTATTTATTTTTTTTGAGACGGAGTTTCGCTGTGTCGCCCAGGCTGGAGTGCAGTGGCGCGATCTCGGCTCACTGCAAGCTCCGCCTCCTGGGTTCCCGCCATTCTCCCGCCTCAGCCTCCGAGTAGCTGGGACTACAGGCGCCCGCCACCTCGCCCGGCTAGTTTTTTGTATTTTTAGTAGAGACGGGTTTCACCGTGTTAGCCAGGAGGGTCTCGATCTCCTGACCTCGTAATCCACCCGCCTTGGCCTCCCAAAGTGCTGGGATTACAGGCTTGAGCCACCGCGCCCGGCCGGTTACTTCATTTTAAATAAATTTAGTGTAGTCAAAGCATACAGTGTTTATAAAGTTTACAATTTTTTACAGTAATGTCCTAGACCTTCACATTCACTTACCATGCACTCACTAACCCACCCACAGCAACTTCCAGTCCTGCAAACTCCATTCATGGAAAGTGCCCTATATAGGTATATCATTTTTTAATCTTTCGTATTGTATTTTTACTGTACCTTTTGTATGTCTAGATACACAAATACCATTGTGCTACAGTTGCCTACAGTATTTAGCACAGTAATATGCTGCACAGGTTTGTTGCCTAGGAGCAATAGGCTATACCATAGCCACACCTAATCTAGGTGTGTAGTAGGCTATACCATATTGGTTTGTGTAAGTAAACTCTATGAGGTTTGCACGACAACAAAATTGCCTAATGATA
Organism: Trachypithecus francoisi; assembly: GCF_009764315.1. Taxonomy (NCBI): domain Eukaryota; kingdom Metazoa; phylum Chordata; class Mammalia; order Primates; family Cercopithecidae; genus Trachypithecus; species Trachypithecus francoisi. Next base: position 84,733,834 of record NW_022681468.1, on the reverse strand, counting down.
CATTTCTTGGAATGTGTCCTGGTCATTAAGCGAGGCATAACAGTGTTTACCTTTGCACCTAACCAACACTTGGTCTTTTTTTTTTTTTTTTTTTGAGACAGAGTTGCCCTCTGCCACCCAGGCTGTAGTGCAGTGGCACGATCACTGCAACCTTCACCTCCCAGGTTCAAGCAACTCAAGTGATTCAGGCAGTTCTCCTACCTCAGCCTCCGGAGTAGCTGGGATTACAGGCCACTACCGCCCGGCTAAATTTTGTGTTTTTAGTAGAGATGGGTTTTCGCCATGTTGGCCAGGCTGGTCTTGAACTCCCAACCTCAGGTGTTCTGCCCGCCTCGGCCTCCCAAAGCGTTAGGATTACAGGCATAAGCCACTGTGCCCAGCCTAAAAATTATTTTGACTGGGAATTGAGAACTCAATGAATGAGCGAAGAAGCGGTGTCTTGCTTCTTATAATAGCAATGACTTTATTCATCCAATTTGAACTAGATCCTCTGTTTCATGTAAAATAAGTGTTTTGCAAGCTGTATTTATTTATATATTCATTCCTGCAGGTTAGACTTAATTCAACTTCCAAAAAGATTGTCCAGCAAAAAGTTACTGAGAGTGGGAAATGGTGGGGCTGAGCGTAGAGATAAGGTCAATTGTAAGAAGGAAGAAATTAAAGGCTCTAAGAAGAGAAAGAATAAATTAGGGATGAAGGGAGAAAAGAAATAGAAATAAAAGCTATCAAATAAGAGGAGGTCAGTGAAAGGAGAAAAAGCAGGAGAGGGAAAAGAATGAAAAGGAGGCGGAAAGAAAATCAAGTAGAGCTGTGAAAAAGCGGGGTGGGGATTCAGGCTTAGTGCTGGCCTGCCCAAGGAAGTGTCCATCAATAGAAGCCTCACTGACAGCTGTTACCATAATAGGAACTGGCACCTAAAGAGAGGGCAAGTCTGGTTTAATTAGTTAAATGGCATTATCTATGTCTAGTGGGGGTGGGAGAGGTTAAGGGGATGGAAGGATTGGTGACCCACCTCCTTCCACAGGCTGAGAGGAAAAGCAGATCTACAAAGCTTTGCCAGAAATGAAAGATTCCCATGCGTTCCTATTCATCAGTTACATTTTAAAGGGGGCTTGTACTGCTCTGGTGGGGGCAACTAGAATTAAACATTGGTTCTTTATCTTAAACTAAGAGTAGGTTTATGCCGGGCATAGTGACTCGTGACCGTAATCCCAGCACTTTTGAGAAGCTGAAGCAGGCAGATCACTTGAGCCCAGGAGTTGGAGACCAGCCTGGCCAACATGGTGAAACCTTGTGTCTACAGAAAATATGAAAAATTCTGCACTCCAGCCTGGGCGGCAGAGCAAGACTCCGTCTCAAAAAAAAAAAAAAAAAAAAAAAGCGGCCGGGCGCGGTGGCTCAAGCCTGTAATCCCAGCACTTTGGGAGGCCGAGACGGGCGGATCACGAGGTCAGGAGATCGAGACCATCCTGGCTAACACGGTGAAACCCCGTCTCTACTAAAAATACAAAAACTAGCCGGGCGAGGTGGCGGGCGCCTGTAGTCCCAGCTACTCGGGAGGCTGAGGCAGGAGAATGGCGTAAACCTGGGAGACGGAGCTTGCAGTGAGCTGAGATCCGCCACTGCACTCCAGTCCGGGCGACAGAGCAAGACTCCGCCTCAAAAAAAAAAAAAAAAAAAAATATGAAAAATTAGCTGGGTGTGGTGGGGCACACCTATAGTCCCAGCTCCCTGGGAGGCTGAGATGGGAGAATCACCTGAGCCTGGGAAGGTGAGGCTGCAGTGAGCTGTAATTGCGCCACTGTACCCTACCTAGCCTTGGTGACAGAGTTAAGACTCTGTCCCCCTGCCCCTAAAAAGGAATAGGTTTACTCACCTCTTTCCCTTCTTACAGGCAGCCTCACATCCAGAATCTTAAATGATGTAGCAACAAGCAAGTGCCATCTCTGATGAGTGAAAGTAGTGCAATGACTGGGATTCTGCCTACCTGGATTCTGTTTTTGTTTTGTTTTTTTGAGACAGGGTCTCACTCTTGTCACCCAGGCTGGAGTCCAGTGCTATCATAGCTCATTGCAGCCTTCATCTACCACCTCAGCCTCTTGAGTAGCTGAGACTGCAGTGGAGTAGCTGGGGCTACACGTGCTTGCCACCATGCTCAGCTAATTATTATTATTATATATTTTTTGAGACAGAGTTTGGCTCTTGTTGCCCAGGCTGGAGTGCAGTGGCGTGATCTCAGCTCTCAGCAACCTCTGCCTCCTGGGTTCAAGCAATTCTCCTGCTTCAGCCTCCTGAATGGCTGGGATTATAGGCGCGTACCACCATGCCCAGCTAATTTTTTGTATTTTTAGTGGAGACAGAGTTTCATCACGTTGGGCAGGCTGGTCTCGAACTCCTGACCTCAGGTGATCCACCCTTCTCAGCCTCCCAAAGTGCAGGGATTACAGGCATGAGCCGCCGTGCCCCGCCAGCTAATTATTTTTGCAGAGACAGGGTCTCATTGTTTTCCAGGCGTGTCTTGAACTCCTGGGCTCCAGCGATCCCACCTGTGTTGGCCTTCCAAAGTGCTGGGATTACAGGCATGAGCCACCATGCCTGGCCCTACCTGGGTTCTTAATCCAGCTTTGCCACTGAGTGACTCTGGGCAAATCATTTTATCAGTTCCATCCCTTTAGCATTAAGTCAATGATATTAGAATCTTACAAATCAATCTCCTCGGACTCAGGTAATCTTCCCATCTCAGACTCCTGATTGGCTGGGACCATAGGTGTCCACCATCACACCCAGCTAATTTTTGTATTTTTGGAAGAGGCAGTGTTTTGCCATGTTGCTCAGGCTGGTCTCAAACTCCAGGGCTCAAGCTATCTGCCTGCCTCGACCTCCCAAACTGTTGAGATTATAGGTGTGAGCCACTGTGACAGGCAAAAAAAAAAAAAAAAAAAAAAATTATACGTTTTATTTAACCCCATCCCTATGTGCTTCCTCTGCATTCTTTTTTTTTTTTTTTTTTTTTTTTTTGAGACGGAGTCTTGCTCTGCCACCCAGGCTGGAGTGCAGTGGCCGGATCTCAGCTCACTGCAAGCTCCGCCTCCCGGGTTTATGCCATTCTCCTGCCTCAGCCTCCCGAGTAGCTGGGACTACAGGCGCCTGCCTCGTCGCCCGGCTAGTTTTTTGTATTTTTAAGTAGAGACAGGGTTTCACCGTATTAGCCAGGATGGTCTCGATCTCCTGACCTCGTGATCCGCCCGTCTCGGCCTCCCAAAGTGCTGGGATTACAGGCTTGAGCCACCGCGCCCGGCCTTCCTCTGCATTCTTAATGCTAAGAATACTTTGTCTTGTTGGTAGAAATTATTAGGGTTGAATTACATTTTTTTTATTTGTGATTATCACATCAGATCTCAAGGATCATAAAGTTTAATTCACCTTGGTTCTACAGATTCGCTGATATCAGAAGGCTGATCTGTGGTTTGAGAAAGACTGAAAGTTTCCAGCCTCCAAACAAAACCCACACAAAGGCCTGGTGGTAGAAGGTTCTAGGTAGAGAAAATCTAGACAATGACTGGACATAGTGGGCAAATGCCTGCCTTTTGGAAATACAAACTCCACAGAGAACAATTTCCACAGGGAAGTTACATTAACTGAAGGCTGTCTTAGGACAAGGCTGAATAAAGTCAATATTTCAACACCATATGTTCAGCTTTGGCAGGAGATGTAGGTGGGAAGGGAATCTCAATGTTGGAGAATGCCCATATCACACCCCAGCTGGCTATGTAATCATGAAATAAGGAGAAACACATAAATATTTGGTTAAAACACCTTTAATGATAGAGGGAGAGACACTAATATCTCCCCTGTCTGTTCTTGACATTTTACTAGGTTAGGAAGCTCTGGAGCCTACAGCTTGAGGAGAAGCCATCATTCAAGTCAGTCAAGAGCAAAACCCTCACTCTCTCCTCCTCAAACTCCTGTTCCAAATGATCCTATGTTAAGAGTAAATACTACATCTCATTACAAGACAGAGAGGCAGGGAGGACGCCACCTGGAGCTGGTCTCCCAAAGTCTGGGACTCTAAGAACCAGACAATGACAAAGACACAGGCCCCAGCCTACAGATAGGCAAAATGGGGAGGATAGGGGTCTTGAAAGAGGAAGATAAGGAAAATACAAGGGGCCAGGGAATAAAGGAGGGAGTTATCTAAAACTAGAAGCATACTAGTACTAGGAAATCCCCCATGATCCCTGGAACACCTCTGCACACTATGTCACTATTAGCCCAAAAGAATATTAACGAGAATGTCCACATTCACAATAATTTGAGGCCCTTTCCCTTACATCATGCCCCTTTCTTAGTCACATAGGTACCAGCAAGCCCTATGTTTTAGCAACATTCCGTAACTCTCTCATCATGACTTCATCGACCATGCTGACCAACAATGGTCCTTAAAGATATGAACTTCACATTTCCCAGATATCTCCTGGGAGACCTCTTGGCAAGAAATCAGCTTATTTCCCAACTTTGAGAGGCCATGATGAATGAGAAGCTGGAGAGGTCTCGGCACACTGACCAGCCAACGCCTTTACTTTAATGTGACCATCAGGGGATTTACTGGGAAAATTTTCCTATGCCCTTCATTTCTCCATACTTCCTAGGGTTGGGTCACCAATTACTGGAGCATCTTCAGTACTGGTACCTTCTGGAGGAGGGGGAGGGGAAAGAAATATACAGTTTGCTACTTCTTGTCTATGATGGGCTTCTCAGGCACTGCCTTGGGTGCAGGAGGCTGAAATAGGAGGGGAGCTGTCTTCTCGTTGGCTTCCCTGGATCCCATTGTTGGAGGCACCTTCCCAGCCACAGTTCCTAGGCCAAACAGCACTGGTGGGGCCAGGCTTGGAGTGGTAGTGGAGGTGGAGCTGGAATTCCAGGGCTTCATGGGCAGGCCACTTGACAGGAATGCCACATACTGGTTCTAGAAAGATAGGGGACCCACACCCACCAGCTGAGCAGAAAAGTCACCCCAGAGGAGTGGCACTGGGCCCTCAGAGACAGCTGCCAGCCCTTTGGGCTAGGCTGCAATTCCAAATGTAGGTGCTCAGGTGCACCTGCCAAAGGGAAAGGGAGAGGAAAGAGGAGGGGAAAGAAGGGTCACACCAGGGAAGCTGGAGGGGCTTCCTCTTGAGAAAGCTGCAGAGAATCTATTTTCCTCAGGTACAAAGAATGAGGAGGGAAGAAAAATTCCTTAGGGGGCCATCCCCTTGTAAGCACAGTAATTTCCAAGCTCAGGGACTAGAGAAAAGCCACTAGGGACATATCATGTTAAGAACTTAGAGAAAAAGACAAAATCAGGGCTCACAAATCTGGGAGGTCCTTTTGTGAAGGTGTTTCTGCTCTGTGGGACAAAGAGCAGCAGGTACAGAAAAACAGGCTCATGGGATCGTGGGGTCATCTTTTCGGGGAAAGGGGGAGAGCCCTGTGGAGGTGATGGAAGGTGAACAGCCAGGGACTAAAGAAAGAGCAGCAATATTCTGAGGGCCATGGGGTGCAAAGGGCTGTACCTGGTGGTGTGCCAGTAGCATATGCTTCTTGAGGGTAGCCCGCTCAAGAAAGCCCTGCCTGCAGAAAACACAAGTGAAGAGCGGCCCCTCCTTGGGGTGGGTCTTCTGATGCTCCTCCAGAGCTGCCTGGGAGGGAAAGGCCTGGCCACACACTTCGCAGGCCTTTCTGCTGCTGCTCTCTCCTGGCTCCTTTCTCATTGCCTCCTGCAGGCTCAGCTCCTCTACCAAGGTCACGCTGGTGCCTTCCCCTTCTGGGGTGAGTGCTGATGCTGGGCTTGAGCTTCTCTCCGGTTTGCCCCCCTCTTCCTTGCCTCCTAAAACATCACTGCTTCCCTGCTCCATTGGCTGAGGCTGATCCAGGCTCTCAGGTGGTGGTAGTGGTGGTGGCAAAGAAGACTGCTGAGTAGCTTTCTCATTACTGTCCATCTCCTTCCCAGCTGTGACTGCTGCCGCCACTGTCTCCACCTCCTCCTCTGCCCCAGATGCCTCTTCTGAATCACCTCTCACTGATATTGCCTTCTCACCTCCACTCTCTGAGCCTCTCCCTGCCAGGGAATCTTCATCAGTCACATCTTCCTCTTCTTCCTCATCTTCTTCTTCCTCCTCCTCAGACAACTCCTCTTCTGGTGATGGCTGCTGGGACTGCTGCTGGGGGAAACTCCCTGCCCCGGAGACTGTAGATTGCTCGGAGCCATTCTCCTGAGCAGCTCCTCCACCTTCAGGGAGTGCAGTACCACCATTGGGGATCTGGCCCCCCAGGTGCATCCGGACATGCTGCTGCAGAGTGACAGCATTGGTGAACTTCTTCTGGCAGATGGGGCAGGAGTTCTGTGCCCGGGCAGCTGGACTGGCCTTGTGGCCCACGAAATGTGCACGCAGATTACCCCTGGTGGAGAAGGCTCTGCCACACACTTTGCATTTGAAGGGCCTCTCACCTCCATGTTGGCCATAATGAAGGCGTAGGGCTCGAGGACAGCTAAGCACCCGGAGACAGATGACACACTGGTTAGGTCCAGAAGAGGCTGAGGATGAAGCTGCAGGGGCAGAGGTGGTGGGGGCTCCTGAGGCAGTTGAGGTCACTGCCACAGCTCCTTGCCGGTCAATCTTTTCTACCAGTTGCTGCAGCTTTGATGTCTCAGAGGGTGAGGCCCCCAAGGGCTCTAGCACATAGGGGAAGGGGAAGCTGCCAGTGGACTTGAAGTGGTTGGTAAGCAGTGCCCAGCTCGGTAGTGAAGTCACTAACTTACTTAGCTGCATGCGAGTTGCTGTGCTACTTTCTGCCACTCCACTGATGGCTGAGCCCTCACTCCCTGGAGGAGTGTTTTCATCAGCTTTATTCTTGGGTTCCACTGCTTTCATGAGCACAAACTTATTGAAAGCAGGGAGTCCTGGAGCTGTGGCTGTGCCTGCACTGGTGGAGAGCAGAGTCAGGCTCTCTGTGGCACTGAGTGCTGTGGTGGAGGCCACCAGAGGCTTGCGCTCAACACCTCCACCTGGAGTGGCTGCCTCCTCCTCGGCCTTCTCTGGTGGCACGGACATACCATAAGGCAAGCCACTGCTGGTAATGACGTAGTCTAGGTGCTCTGGTACTGGGTGTGGGTTCATCTGCACATGTGGGTACTTCTCACGATGCCGGTGGAAATGCACTTTGAGGTTGCCACGGGTGGTAAAGCGGTTTCCACAGACATTGCACTTATAGGGCCTCTCACCCGTGTGGGAACGAAGGTGGATCTGCAGGGCACTGTCACTGCCAAATACTTTGGCACAGAAGCGGCATTTGTGCCTTCCACCAGGCTTCTCCAAGGGACCCATCACTTCTCCATAGCTCAGCTCACCACTTCCATTCTTTGGCTTCAGGAGCCCTGGGGAGGCAGTGGCCTCCAGGCCTCGGGCTGCCCCAAGACACTGTGCTGCCAGTAGTCCCGTGGTGCTTGGGAATGCCAGATGAGGCGAGGCAATCAGCTGATCTGTGCTGCCTGGCAAAGCTGGGGAAGGGGCAGGGGTAGGTTTGTGGCTTCGCCCAACGCCTCCAGCAGAGAAAGGATGCTGTGACCCCAGTGGGTGGTAAAGGTGGAAGAAGGCCTGCTTGGGTGTTTCTGCCCCTGAAGAGGATGAGGAGGAGGAGGAGGAGGAAGATGCCAGTGTCTTGCTGGTTTGGACAGGCTTCATGGGGCTGAAGAGGGGTAGTAGAGGCTTGGTGGAAGAGGCAGTCCCTGTCCCAGGTAGCTCTGAGGGACTGGCAGGGGCACCCACCGTCTGGCCTAAGGAGCCAAGCAACAGCACCTGCCTGCAGATTTGCTCAGTCATCTGCATCTGATGGATCTGCCGCTGCTGCAGAACGCGTAGCTCTTCCAAGATCAGGGGGATGTTCAAGTGGCCACTGCCTACACCTGGGGGCGGAGGGGGGGGTGGAGGAGGTGGGGGTGCAGGGGTCGATTCTGGAGGTAATGGGGTTGCTCCCAGCTTGGGACTGGCCAAGATCAGGCCCCCACCTCCCCCAGCCGCTGTACTTGTGGCAGCGACCAGGAAATGCCCCGAAGACTCCTCTCCTCTCCTCTCCGGGCCCCAGGTGGGATCCGTGGGCACGGAGGACCCAGAATCTGGGGGGTTGCTATGCTCTGTGTCCATGACCTGAGGATTATTGTGACCCTCAGGCCGGGGTTCAGAGGAGGCTGAAGAGTTGTTGGGGTTCTCCTGGCCCCCTATTATCACCATTACAGGAGGGTCAGTAGAACATGCATTCTGGTGGGCGAGGAATTCAGTTGGGTCAGTGAATTGTGCGCAGCACTTGGCACAGACTTGGGGGTGATCTTCCTCGCTAGCATCACCTGGGGAGAAGACAAGGAGAGAGAGCGTGGGTGGCGCAGTTGGGTTGGGTATACCGAGGCTCTAATTAACAAGGAGCCCAGTAACCGCTAGTTGGGGGTGGGGAGATGAGCTCACCATCAGGCCATGCAGAAGTCTAAAGCTCAGGCCAGAACAGTGTGGACAGGAGACAACCCGGCATGGGGCAGGGGTGAGGGGGAGGGAGGCGGGAGGAGGGGAGGGGGGCAAGAGCATGCTACTCCCCTCCTCAGCCACCCTCCCTTCCCAAGGCCACAAGCGAGTTCACGGAATAGGTGTGAGGGCAGGGGCCTACGCAGAGAATCAAGCATTTTCTCCCGCCCATCGAAAGTCTTCGCCGCCCCTGCGCATCCCCCTCCGCCCCCACCCCTGCCCAGCCCGACCCTACCGCACCTCCGAGCTCTGCCGGCTCCCCGCAGGGCACCCCGAGACGAGAGCTCCTCCCGGATTCGTGCGCCATGGTTGTGGGGAAAGTGGAGGGTCAGGTGGGGTGGGAGACAATGGATATTGGGATTGAGGGAGGCGGCCGTGGCCGCTGGGTCTGCGGCAGCCTCTGCACCCAGCGGCCCAGACTGCGGAGATGGAGATCGGCAGCGGCGGGGGCAGGGAGCAGCGGCGGAGGGGGAGGGGAGCGAGGAGGCGGGGAGGAGCTGGAGCGAGAAAGCGGGGAGAGGGGAGATCTGGGAGGAGCTGATGGGGGGGGGAGTTTATGGGGAGGAGCTGCTGGGGAGGGAGGCGGGAGCTAGAGGAGGCGGGAGAAGGGAGCGCTAGCGGGGGCGTGGGGGCGGGAGCCCAGAGCTCGGGAGAGTTTCCGGAGGCGCAGTGACAGGTGCTGTGAAGCACTGCGGGGGTCCACCTTTCCCCTTCCCTGGCCAGCTCCCCCCATCTGCAGATGCAGTTGCCCAGGCCTACCCTCCTCCCCCCGCCCTCCCCTCCTAAGCTCTAGGGGCACAGTGGGAAACGTAGCCCTGCTCAATGGAGCAAGGCGATAGGCTTCTCTTATTTTTCTTTGGATAAAGGATCCACTGAGCTTGGAAAACGTGGATTCCAGAGAGGGTCGTCTGATCTCCTCAGAGGTCTGAGGGCCAGAAGAAGAGGAGGAGCTCAGAACATCCACTCCTCACCAGCACACCCCAAAATTTTCCAACTTTTGTCCCGTCTTTCTCACTTCCATTCCCACCCTACCCCCATCCCTCTCCACAAAAGAAGTTTCTCAGGGTGGGCGGCTGCAAGGTAGAATTTCCAAGGAAGTCATTTCAGGACTCTCTGCGGAACACTAAGCCCCTTCACTCCCCGCCCCTCCTCCCCCAGAATAATAGCTGAATGCAGGCTACTCCGCAGATAGCCCAACCTACACAGCACCTAATTTATAGAGTCCCTGCTTATTTAATAAGCCATCTCCTATTTAGTACCCTCTTTTCTACCCTCTTCCTCCTCTATTCTCCTCCTGCAACATTCCTCACACTGTCACTATTAAAGACAGTGGGTTTGGGGAGACGCTAGCCTGCAAAGGCCTGCAGAGGCCCACCCAGCTCTAACCTGGGGGGAGGGGAGCCTCTTGAAACAATGCGGTAGGAGCTACCAGGCAGCCCTCAGTGTCTAAAGCCCTTTCAGCCCCAGCCTGGTTTGAATGCTTAGAAATAGCTAACACCTGCTCACCATCACAGAGGCAGCCTCCTATTCAGACAGGATAAGTAAGAATAAAATGCCTCCTGGACCAGGTATTCCGGCATTCTCTTTTTTACCTTGAAATTAGTCTTAAAGCGCTTCCCACTTCCTAAAATACTTTCTCTTACATGCAGGAAGTGACCACAAGTCCTTGGTTTTGTGGTTTCCCTGGGCATCAGTAAACCTAAATTGTTTTAATACCAGTTCTATTCTTACCTCGCTAATAAATTGAGACATGGTGGTCAGACACACCATGTTATACCATCGTTTCCCTCTTCATAAAGTGGTAATATTGTAGCTGCAGTATCTTACTCAGAAAAATATTGTGGGGACAAAAAATTGAAAATTTTGACAATATTAATGTGTAAACCAGGTATGGTGGTGCACACTTGTAGTCCCAGCTACTTGGGAGGCTGAGGCAGGAGAATGGCTTTAGTCCAGGAGTTTGAGGCTGCAGTGAGCTATGATCACACCTGTGAATAACCACTGCCCTCCAGCTTCAGCAACATAGTGAGGCCCCATTACTTTAAAATAAATAAATAAAGCCGGGTGCGGTGGCTTACTGTAATTCCAGCATTTTGGGAGGCCGAAGAGGGCAGATCACGAGGTCAGGAGTTCGAGACCAGCCTGGCCAATATGGTGAAACCCCATCTCTACTAAAAATACAAAAATTAGCTGGGCATGGTGGTACGCACCTGTAATCCCAGCTACTGGGGCGGCTGAGCCAGGAGAGTGGCTTGAACTCAGGAGGCAGAGGTTGCAGGGATCTGAAATTGTGCCATTGCATTCCAGCCTGGGCAACAAGAGCGAAACTCCATCTCCCAGTTTTATTGGAAACCTTCCAATAAAATGAGGGTACTGCCATAAAAAGGAAGGACATTCTGATACATGCTACAACATGAATGAACTTTGAAAACTTGAAACTTCAGCTGGAGGCTGAAGTGGGAGGATCACTTGAGCTCAAGGGTTTGAGACTCCATCCCAAAATCTCAAAAAAAAAAAAAAAAAAAGAAAAGAAAGAAAGAAAAGAAAGTTTAGGCACAGTGGTTAGCTCATGCCTATAATCCTAGCACTTTTGGAGACCAAGGCAGGAGGATCATTTGAGGCCAGGAATTTGAGACCAGCCTGTATAACATAGTGAGACCCCCTTCTCTGCAAAATCAACCAACCAACCAACCAAACTTAAAAGCAACCGATCAACCAAAAAAAAGTCTAAAAAAATTGACAGGTACACGTGAGATTTTTAAAGTTTGGGGAGTCCTGAATTTTATCAATTAGAGAATTTACATTGTCAGTAGCAAAATCATCAAAGTAGCCTTAAATACACCTATACTAAAAGTAGATCTGTTTTCCATGTTGCTTGCTAATCTTATTAATTTCTGAGGTAAGATATTGGCTAATATCAGTGGCATATTTCAAAGGTAGGAAGTCTTTTTTTGCAGGGAGTCAGGGAGCTGAAACAACCTATTTAAGGCCGGGCGCGGTGGCTCAAGCCTGTAATCCCAGCACTTTGGGAGGCCGAGACGGGCGGATCACGAGGTCAGGAGATCGAAACCATCCTGGCTAACACAGTGAAACCCCGTCTCTAAAAAAAAGTACAAAAAACTAGCCGGACGAGGTGGTGGGCACCTGTAGTCCCAGCTACTCGGGAGGCTGAGGCAGGAGAATGGCGTGAACCCGGGAGGCGGAGTTTGCAGTGAGCCGAGATCCGGCCACTGCACTCCAGCCTGGGCGACAGAGCGAGACTCCGCCTCAAAAAAAAAAAAAAAAAACAACAACCTATGTAAAATATTAGTAAAATCCACTTTACTTTTCAACATAAATTTTGCCTGTGTTTTTTTTTTTTTTTTTTTTTTTTTTTTTTTAGAGACGGAGTCTCGCTCTGTTGCCCAGGCTGGAGTGCTGTGGCCGGATCTCAGCTCACTGCAAGCTCCGCCTCCCGGGTTCACGCCATTCTCCTGCCTCAGCCTCCCGAGTAGCTGGGACTACAGGCGCCGCCACCTCGCCCGGCTAGTTTTTTGTAGTTTTTAGAAGAGACGGGGTTTCACCGTGTTAGCCAGGATGGTCTCGATCTCCTGACCTCATGATCCGCCCGTCTCGGCCTCCCAAAGTGCTGGGATTACAGGCTTGAGCCACCACGCCCGGCCTTGCCTATGTTTTTAAACTTAAAACATTTTACAGGCCGGGTATGGTGGCTCACGCCTGTAATCCCAGCACTTCGGGAGGCGGAGGCAGGCGGATCGCGAGGTCAGGAGATCCAGACCATCCTGGCGAACACGGTGAAACTCCGTCTTACTAAAAATGCAAAAAATTAGCCGGGTGTGGTGGCGGGCGCCTGTAGTCCCAGCTATTTGGGAGGCTGAGGCAGGAGAATGGCGTGAACCTGGGAGGTGGAGCTTGCAGTGAGCCGAGATCCCGCCACTGCACTCCAGCCTGGGCGACAGTGCGAGACTCTGTCTCCAAAAAAAAAAAGAAATTTTTTTTACTGAATTATGTTTTGAAACTTCAGATAATAAAGCTCTTAGCATTTTGAGTCATAGTTCTGAAATGGATAGGTTCTGTGCTTCCAGGCCTGGCCTTACAAATGAGGGAGAGGGGGTTCTATTTCAATTCATGGCAAGTCACAGTTTTGTGCAATGCGGTTTATTTTTACAGATAAGGAAATTGAAGCTTGGGAGGTTAAGTGACTTTTCCAAGTTCACACAGTAATTCAGTGAAGCAAGCATTCAGAATTTTGACTCCTGTCCAATGCTTTCTCAAGCACATCAACATTGTATGGCTTCCCTAATGCTAGAGAAAGGGCCCTGTGTGGCTTCTACCTGCCATTTGCTCCCTGGCCTTAGTCAGGGAGAGGGAATCAGATGGAGGCTTTCTACTGAGCATTTGTTAATTAGCATTGAACATTTGATATCCAGTTGCTGTTTTGTCAAGTCTTCTGACAAGAAAAGAAATCCTTTTCTTTTCATCTTCTCCTGGGAAACACTATCCCCTTTCTTGCTCTTTAATGAAATGTGCTTTCTGATGCGTAATTTGATCTAAGCTCTTCTTTAAGGTAAATTCAGTCCCTGGTGAAAAGTGACTGGATCAACAGCCACCTGTAAGAGGAGCCCTCTATTTCTCAGTACTTTGCACTCACTGCCTATCCTGAAAAGGGGGGCAGGATTCTTACACAAACATGAATGAAGTCACAAATGCAGGAATAAACTAAACTGGTAATGGTGTCCCTAGATAGCAGATAAGGTGAGGTAAGCTATCTCCCGTCAAATGCAAAGTCGGGGGTGGGACTAAGACCTGGAAAAACTTGTTTAAACTTATAGAGAGCTGAAATGACAAAGAAAAGGGAAACCAGGTGGCTTCCCTTTTAAACCTAGTGTCCCATCAAATTTCTGCTTTAGGCTTCAGAGAGAACTCTTGGGGAGAACAAAGAGAAAAATAGGTGGGTCGTATGTAGCAGGGTGATATGTTTGAACAGTGGTTTTCAAATTTTGCTGCCCATTAGGATTACCAGAAAAGAGTTTTACAATTTTTATGTTTAGGTGCGGTGGCCTGTTCCTTGTAGTCCCAGCTACTCTGGAGGCTGAGGTGGGAGGATCACTTGAGCTCAAGGGTTTGAGACTCCATCTCAAAATCTCAGAAAAAAAAAAAAAAAGAAAGAGGCCGGGCGCGGTGGCTCAAGCCTATAATCCCAGCACTTTGGGAGGCCGAGGCGGGCGGATCACGAGGTCAGGAGATCGAGACCATCCTGGCTAACATGGTGAAACCCCGTCTCTACTAAAAAAATACAAAAAAAAAAACTAGCCGGGTGAGGTGGCGGGCGCCTGTAGTCCCAGCTACTCGGGAGGCTGAGGCAGGAGAATGGCGTGAACCCGGGAGGCGGAGCTTGCAGTGAGCTGAGATCCAGCCACTGCACTCCAGCCTGGGCGACAGAGCGAGACTCTGTCTCAAAAAAAAAAAAAAAGAAAGAAAGAAAGAAAAGAAAGTTTAGGCACAGTGGGTAGCTCATGCCTATAATCCTAGCACTTTTGGAGGCTAAGGCAGGAGGATCACTTGAGGCCAGGAATTTGAGACCAGCCTGCATAACATAGTGAGACGCCACCCATCTCTGCAAAATCAACCAACCAACCAACCAAACTTAAAAAAAATTCCCTATGTCCAGGCCACATCCCAGGCTAATTAATTCATAATCCCCGAGGATAGGATCCAGCATTAGTTTTATAAAGCTCCTCAGGTGATTCCAATGAGAATACAAAGACGGTGACACAATGATGAGACCCCATGGAGGACTGCCCTTTCCATCACACCTTCCACCCTGCTCCTCACAAATCTTACCTGAGCTAAACTTGGCCACAACTGGGACACAGACAAAATGAACTCTCAGTGCTAAACCTTCCCATCAGTTTCCCTCCCTACAGTGCCCACAACCACACATTAGCTTCCTTGTATCCTTTCCCAGTGAAAAATCTGCTTCCATGAATACAATTTGATATAATTTACACCTTACTGTAAGTTTAAGTGACTGCATTTCTTTCCCAGATATGAGTACCTTGAAGCGAATTTTTTCTTTTTTAATTGATATTTGAGCCATATTTCTAATTGTAAGGTGAAAGGCTTTGTTCTACAGAGTTCAAGCATCATCTACACATTAAGGAAACAAAGCACACTATGTAAGCACCTGCTTAAACTAACTTACTTTTTTTTTTTTTTTTTTTAAGAGATGGTTTCACTCTGTCGCCCAGGCTGGAGTGCAGTGGCACAATCATAGCTCACTGAAGACTCTACCTCCCAGGCTTAGGGGATCCTCCCACCTCAGCTTCCTGAGTAGCTGGGACTACAGGCATGCACAATCATGCCGAGCTAATTAAAATTTTTTTTTCTGTAGAGATGAGGTTTCACTATGTTGCCCAGGCTGTCTGGAATACCTGGGCTCAAGGGATCCTCCTGCCTTGTCCCCACAAAGTGCTGGGAGTACAGATGTAAGCCACTGCATCTGGCCCACTTACTTATTATTGACACTGAACAATGCTAAATGGTAGCTTCCATAATTATGAATTGATTCTGTAACTATTGCTACTGACTACTTCTTAGTGAAATATCTCATCTCCTTACTCCTCTCTCCTAAATGTAGACACATAATAATCCTTAGAAACCCAGACCTACTAATGTAACTACGGCCTGTGTAACACAGCAAACTAATAGGCACAATGATTAGTACACCTGGTGCTAAGTGAGAAAAATATATTTGATTCCAGAACAGGAGTATCTTAGATCAAACATAAGAATGCTATTTTAGGCCGGGCGCGGTGGCTCAAGCCTGTAATCCCAGCACTTTGGGAGGCCGAGACGGGCGGATCACGAGGTCAGGAGATCGAGACCATCCTGGCTAACACGGTGAACCCCGTCTCTACTAAAAAAAAAAAATACAAAAAATTAGCCGGGCGAGGTGGCAGGCGCCTGTAGTCCCAGCTACTCGGAGGCTGAGGCAGGAGAATGGCGTAAACCCGGAGGCGGAGCTTGCAGTGAGCTGAGATCCGGCCACTGCACTCCAGCCTGGGCAACAGAGCGAGACTCCGTCTCAAAAAAAAAAAAAAAAAAAAAAAGAATGCTATTTTAGGCCGGCGCGGTGGCTCAAGCCTGTAATCCCAGCACTTTGGGAGGCCGAGACGGGCGGATCACGAGGTCAGGAGATCGAGACCATCCTGGCTAACACGGTGAAACCCCGTCTCTACTAAAAAAAAAAAATACAAAAAATTAGCCGGGCGAGGTGGCAGGCGCCTGTAGTCCCAGCTACTCGGGAGGCTGAGGCAGGAGAATGGCGTAAACCCGGGAGGCGGAGCTTGCAGTGAGCTGAGATCCGGCCACTGCACTCCAGCCTGGGCAACAGAGCGAGACTCCGTCTCAAAAAAAAAAAAAAAAAAAAAAAGAATGCTATTTTAGCCGGGCGCGGTGGCTCAAGCCTGTAATCCCAGCACTTTGGGAGGCCGAGACAGGCGGATCACGAGGTCAGGAGATCGAGACCATCCTGGCAAACACGGTGAAACCCTGTCTCTACTAAAAAATACAAAAAACTAGCTGGGCGAGGTGGCGGGCGCTGTAGTCCCAGCTACTCGGGAGGCTGAGGCAGAGAATGGCGTGAACCCGGGAGGTGGAGCTTGTAGTGAGCCGAGATCGTGCCATTGCACTCCAGCCTGGGCGACAGAGCGAGACTCCGTCTCAAAAAAAAAAAAAAAAAAAGAATGCTATTTTACTGAAAATTTCTTTGACATCAAAGGACTCAACACTTAACATAGAATTCATACCATTTTGGAGCTGGGACTTTAGAGATCTGACACTGTCATTGCCATTGTGCACAGTGAGTCAGACCTGAGTTAAGTCCCAGCTCTACAACATCCTAATCTTTGTGATCTTGGGAAAATGTCTTAATCTCTCCCAGAGTTTGATTTCTCTCTCTCTCTTTTTTTTTTTTTTTTGAGATGGAGTCTCTCTCTGTCATCCAGGCTGGAGTACAATGGCGCAATCTCAGCTCACTGCAATCTCTGCCTCCTGGGTTCAAGAGATTCTCCTGCCTCAGCCTCCCAAGTAGCTGGGATTACAGGTGTGTGCCACCACACCCAGGTAATTTTTGTATTTTTAGTAGAGACGAGATTTCACCTTGTTGGCCAGGCTTGTCTTGAACTCCTGACCTCAAGTGATCTGCTCACCTCAGCCTCCCAAGGTGCTGGGATTACAGGCATGAGCTGCGCTGCTATGCCCAGCTGATTTATCTTCTTTAAAATGAAGCTACTGCCGTGTGCCGGGTGCAGTGGCTCAAGCCTGTAATCCCAGTCCTTTGGGAAGCCGAGGCGAGTGGATCACGAGGTCAGGAGATCGAGACCCTCCTGGCTAACATGGTGAAACCCCATCTCTACTAAAAAAAAAACAAAAAACAAAAAAACAAAAAATTAGCCGGGCATGGTGGCGGGGGCTTGTAGTCCTAGCTACTAGGAAGGCTGAAGCAGGAGAATGGCGTGAACCCGGGAGGTGGAGCTTGTAGTGAGCCGAGATCGTGCCATTGCACTCCAGCCTGGGCGACAGAGTGAGACTCTGTCTCAAAAAATAAATAAATAAATAAAATAAAATGGGGGTACTGCCATAAAAAGGAAGGAAATTCTGATACATGCTACAACATGAATGAAGATGAAAACATTATGCTTTCAGACAAATTTGATTTTAATTGAGAAAAAAAGAAAACATAACTAAGTGCAATAAAGCAGACACAAAAGGACAAATATTGTATGATTCCATTAGTATGAGGTACCCAAATATTATATGAGTCCATTAATATGAAATTTGGCGAGTTCATACAGACAGAAAGCAGAATAGAGGCTAATAGGGGCTGAGGGAATGGGAGAATGGGGATTTATTATTTAACGGTTATGGAGTTTCTGTTTGATGATGAAAAAGTTATTGCAACATTGGTAATGGTTACATAACATAGTGAATGTACTTAATGCCACTAAATTGTATACTTAAAAATGGTTGAAATGGTAAATTTTATTACACATATTTTACTACAATAAAGAAATTTTAGCCAGGTGTGGTGGCATGCACCTGTAATTCCAGCTGCTCAGGAGGCTGAGGCAGGGGAATCTCTTGAACCCTGGAGGTAGAGGTTTCAGTGAGCTGAGATGTGCCACTGCACTCCAGCCTGGGCAACAGAGTAAGACTTGGTCTCAAAAAAAAAAAACTTTTTTTGTAATAATAAGGGAGTAGGCCGGGCACGGTGGCTCACGCCTGTAATCCCAACACTTTGGGAGGCCGAGGTGGGTGGATCACGAGGTCAGGAGATCGAGACCATCCTGGCTAACACAGTGAAACCCCGTCTCTACTAAAAATGCAAAAAATTAGCCGGGCGTGGTGGCGGGCACCTGTGGTCCCAGCTACTCAGGAGGCTGAGGCAGGAGAATGGTGTGAACCCGGGAGGCGGAGCTTGCAGTGAGCCGAGATCGCGCCACTGCACTCCAGCCTGGGCGACTGAGCGAGACTCCGTCTCAAAAAAAAATAAAAATAAAAAAATAAGGGAGTTGGGAGGAAAAAGAGGAAATGCAAAAAGGGCCTAGCACAGTATCTGAATGCTCCACAAATATTAGCCATGAGTGTTAGTTATTATTTGAATGTCGAAAGCTGAATGAAGCCCTGGGATAAGAAAGGTCACATGTGCCCAAGATCACATAGCTTCAAGGTCTACACTAGATTGAAAACCAAGTTTTCTGTTTTCTTATCTAGTGCTCTGTAACACCAGGCCTGAGATACTCTCTATTCCAAAATGTCTTTTTTTCTGATTTGGGAATACCTAGGGTTGGGTGGCCCAGGGATCAATAACCTGAGAGATGAGGCTCTCTACTTCCAAATGTAAACAGAGCCCCCAAAACTCTACCTTTGCCTTCTTTCCCTCTTGCTGTTCTTGCTGTCTGCCAACTTCCATTTAAAGTACTCCCCTCTCTTGGGCCGGGCGCAGTGGCTCAAGCCTGTAATCCCAGCACTTTGGGAGGCCGAGACGGGCGGATCACGAGGTCAGGAGATCGAGACCATCCTGGCAAACACGGTGAAACCCCGTCTCTACTAAAAAATACAAAAAACTAGCCGGGTGAGGTGGCGGGCGCCTGTAGTCCCAGCTACTTGGGAGGCTGAGGCAGGAGAATGGCGTGAACCCGGGAGGCGGAGCTTGCAGTGAGCTGAGATCCGGCCACTGCACTCCAGCCTGGGCGACAGAGTGAGACTCCGTCTCAAAAAAAAAAAAAATAAATAAATAAATAAAGTACTCCCCTCTCTCCCTCTAGATCTGTTTGGCTGCTGTCCTGGTTTCTCCTTCTCACTAAATATCTGGGTTTCTGATCGTTTCCTTTATTTCCCAGATGTACTGGTTTGCATTTTTCCCCCAGTCACATCCCTTATGTTCTCTAATCCAGATTTCTAGACTCTGTAGGGGAGAGAGAAGGTGTTTTTTTCCCCCCTCTCTAGAGTTTTTAAGTAAATAGAGTATTTCCTGCCCATCACTTATATGAAATAACTATTCTGTTAAGTTTTGATGTTCTAGTCAGGGAAGCTGAGCAAAAACGGCTGGAAAAGAGATTTTTCAGACTGTTTCTTGGTGATGTTTTAGGTCACTGTAGAATTTTGGCTTTTAGAATATGCAACAAAGGTTCAGCATTTGCTTGTTGTATATGGCACATATTGCTTAAAAGAAGGCAAAAGACTCCTGGAAACATTACTGGCACCCTAGACTACTAAATAAATGTCTTCTGATACTCATGATGATATCCGTCATTTCACAGGTACACCAAAGGATATAGTGTACCCCTAAATAAAAGCCCTTCCTACCTAACTGTGGGGCATGCTGTGGGGTAGAAGGAAGTCAGATGCCTGAGGGTCACATAAGTGAATAGAAACCCTGTCTATAAAAAATTAGGGAAAAGGAGAGCTCTCATTCTATTTTGCAGAATGGATGCTGCCCCATTCATGATTAAGGAAATTTATTAATTTAAAAGAAAAGCATAAAATGTGGAATTTACATATTGTAAGCTTGTAAGATCAAGGAGGAATTTCAGATGTGATAAAATAGAGCCACCTCATTTTGCAGATGAGGCCCAATGACATCCAGATGGTAAGTAGCCTAGGATCTTTCACTCCAGGGGAATTCTGATGAGCTTTCTTAAGGTAGATCTTAACAGAGGGTACTACTGCTTCCTTGCTCCTTACATTTGTTTCTGCCTTTCAGAGCTCAAAGGCAAATTTTCATCAAAAATTTGTTGATGCCATTGGGTTTAAGTCTTTACTGTTTCTATGGGGATGACTTTGTAGCAGCATTACCATGCCTCCAAGTGGGAGCTATATCTTAAAGGGCTTGACAATCCATTCAGGACATCTGCTAAAGATAGTTTTTGACTCCCTCACAGAAGATTTTTCCTCAGCTATGGTATGGGGAATGGGTGAGCAGATGGGAGAAGTAGGAAGAAGAGGAGAGGATGCTTCTTGGGGGCTTGGAGGGGTGTTCAGCATAGTTCCACAATCAAACCAGCAGGAGAGCAGAACTGTGAGGCAACTCTGGGGAAGAGTTGAGGCTCTAGGGGAAGTCTCCTGTAGAGCACAAGTAGGAAACATCCGGCCTATAGCAGCATTAAGAAGGGCTAATGTGTCTCAGGAGGGAAGGATGCCACCACCACAGAACCTCTAAAGATGGGCACAGTAGGATCCCAGAAAAGCAGTGATTCCGGGAGGATGTATTCTGCCCAAAACATAATATGTCTGTTAAGGTTATTTCGTAGCACATGGAGCACTGATCTGACCTCAAGCTTTTGTTTTTTAACAAGTGGAAAGGCAAGTTTAATCTATAATTTTAATCGCCACCAATACACTATCTTAGAGCTTTTCATGACACATGTCTCATAAAGAAATGCTGACGTTTGCCAAGAGGTTCCTGAGTTTTGGTCATATTACAGCACCTGCAGGAAGTGCCACTGCATTCACATATAATGATAATAACAATATTCACACATACTAAGCACTTATTTATGCTAGGTACTTTACTACATGTATTAAGCACTTATTTATGCTAGGTATTTTTCCAAGGGTTTTACACATATTAACTCATTTTGATTTTCACAACAACTTAATGAGGTAGCTAGTAGACACATCTCTATTTTACAGATGAAGAAACTGAAGCATAGAGAGGCAAAATAAACCAGTCAAGGTCACATAGCTAACCAAGTGGTGGAGCTGGGATTTGTCTAAAAGTCTGGTTTCAGAACCCTTGTGCTTAATCCTATACTATACTGTTGGGTGTATCAACTGCATGCTAAACAGTTGCCTCTCTGGAGCCAGGACTTCCAGACTTTCAGTCTGCACATATGGAGCCATACCACTGACAAGTATGTCCAAAACCTCTTTGATCCTAAGAATTACCTGCAACTTGCAAAATATATAGATTCCCACACCCTGGCTCAGATGTACTCACAATCAGGCAAGTTTTTAAAACCCAGGTTTAGTGGAGTGAGTACCACCAGCCCTGAGCATTAGGAAATTTAAGTTTTTGTCCTGATTTTGCCTCTGTCTCTCAGACTCTGGGCAATTTCACTCGTCGGTTCCCTGCTTGCTCTACTGTCTGCCTGTCACTTAACGGAATGTTACAAGAATACATACATTTTTTTCCCCCTCATAAGGGACACCTGTTGCTTCAAAACACAGTATCCTCATAAAATGATACGCATGTAGTAACAGGTGTATTTTCTTGCACTTTTTTTTTTTTTTTTTTTTTTTTTTGCTTTGCTTTCCTTGAAGCACAAACCTAAGCCCCTCATCCAGACCTAGCCTTCAGCTCTCCTCCAGGTGACACGCATACATACCCCAAACCAGGCTGCATTCTGACCGACATTAGCTCTCTCCCTCTGGGAGCTCTGATCGGCTCTCAGTTCAGCCCAACAATGAGAAACTTTTTTCTCATCTCCCTCGGGGAGCCTTCACATTTATCCGATTCATTCTCTTGCAACCCAACTCTCCAGAAAGAAAAGGGGGGAAAATCCCACCCCTAAGAGACGGTCTTCAGGTCTGAGGACGTTACTTAGCAACGGCACAAAGACCAGTGAGCAAAGGGAGACCTGAGGAGAAAACTCTTGGGTGGGGAGACAGAGCCAGTTTGAAAACTCCATTTCATCCAGAGAAAAACAAGGAAAACACAAACAGAATCAATCCCAAGTAACAAGCCGGGCTTCTCCCCAGCGCAGGTCATCTCTTTACTCCCTGCATCTCAACTCCTTCAAACTCCCAGTGACCAAGTCCGCCCCCGCCTGGTTTCGCCCATGGCCCGAGTGCCCTCCCCTTGCCCTGGCCTGACCCACACAGGCTTGGACTTAGGGGCCCCCCACCCCTCCCCAGGCACCCACCGTTCTCAGACGCGCTGGGACCTTCGCAGTCCGAGATTAACTGTTGGGGTTTCCGCTGCTTTCGCCGAGACATTCCCGGGTAGAGAGTTGGGAGAGGGAGGGGCAACGCTCACTTAGTCTTAACCGGGGTGACCTGGTCTCCTCTCCCCCTTGGGTCCGAAGCCAATTGATGCCTCTCCCCCAGCGCAAATCACTGTGAAGCAGAGATGTTCTCCTTTCCCAGAGACAGACAGACTCTCTCTCTCTCTCTCTGATTCTCTGTTCTTGACTCTCTCTCTCTTTCTCTCTCAATCTTTGCAAGTCTTTAAAGGGGAGACGCCCCCTTTTTTTCTTCAGCTTCTTCCCTACGCTTCTGCAGCTCCCATTGTAAAAGCAAAAATCCTAATCTTTCCGCACACTCTTTTCTTTTGTACTGCAGAGGAAAGGATTTAACCCTCTCCTCCCTGCAAGGGCTCTGGGTCTCTCCCTGTGCTGTCTGTTCAGAAACTGTCCCTGGCTTGTTTCTCTAACTCTTCTTCCAAGATCTTCACTGTGCTTTTTGGTTCTGTCATATTTCTATGCCCCTCTGATAATGTAGCTGCTTCTGGGGTATAAACTGAAATAAGAACCTTCTGATATGTCCTGATTATGAGTAATGTATGTATAGATCTTCATAATTTATAGAATATTTTCATTTGTAATGTGTTTTGAATATTATAAGTCTGAGATGAACACAGTAGGCTTTACTACTCCTATTTATAGTTGAGCCCGTTTATAGATGAATCAAAAGGCCCAGTGAGGTTAAGTAACCTCTCCAAAGTTGCACAGCTATGATGTATCAGACACAGGCCTGGAATCCAGGTGCATCTGACAGTAGCCTAACATTGTTTCCCCTATATCACTAAAGACACAATATGCCACCAAACTACTATTATGAAAAAAAAAAGTGATTGATCTGAAGGAATCTCATTTAAAATAACCATGGCTGGGCATGGTGGCTCACACCTGTAATCTCAGCACTTTGGGAGGCCAAGGTGGGCGGCAAATCATGAGGTTAAGAGATGGAGACCATCCTGGCCAACATGGTGAAACCCCATCTCTACTAAAAACACAAAAATTAGGCTGGGCGCGGTGGCTCACGCTTGTAATCCCAACACTTTGGGAGGCCAAGGCGGGCAGATCACCTAAGGTCAGGAGTTCGAGACCAGCCTGACCAACATGTCAAAACTCCGTCCCTACTAAAAATACAAAAATTAGCTGGGCATAGTGGTGGGTGCCTGTAATCCCAACTACTCCAGAGGCTGAGGCAGGAGAATCCCTTGAACCTGGGAGGCAGAGGTGGCAGTGAACTGAGATCACGCCATTGCACTCGAGCCTGGGTGACAGAGCGAGACTCCGTCTCAAAGAAAAAAAAAAGAATCCCTCCATCTCCACAATACATTGTTTGGCAACAACCAGGTATCTCCTGCTCAACCTGCACACTGAGGGTGATTCATTTATTTTTCTTTAACTTCTGGCTGTGATGTTCCTACCTGTATTTGAGTGCTACTGAACTACTGGGCATAGAATATTCTGGATATGCCCTATCTTCTGGCAATAATGCCTGGGCCCCTTTATTTTAGCGTGATTTCTGTTTTACTGTTCTGGCTGAGATAGCATCTGAAACACTATCAGTTGGAAAAGTGGGAAGTATTTTCCCCTTTTAGGGTTAGTAATGTAAATCTCTGATGGCTTTATCTGCAGAGAAAAGCAAAATAAAGCTCACTCACAGGTTTGGGTGCAAATTTGAAGGTTTATGCATTTCTTCCCTTACACGATTCCAGGCTAGTTTGGCAATACTAAGAAAGGAAAAGGGAGACAGCAGGTGGCAGGGGGTGCTGCTAGTAATAATTGAGGCAGGTATCAACAGTACATCTGAAGAGTTTTGGAAAATGCTCTCATCTTTGCTTTGGAGTTCACTGAATCTCCATTATTTATCCAGTCCTTTGGTGTCAGGGCCCCGGGTGGTTTTCTCAAGCCTACCCTTGGAACTCTTGTTGCTGACATTATCTAATTCATCCTGTTAACTTCCCTGTGGTAGACAGGTGTCATTATTTATTACTAGACCATTGTAGGAGAAATGGAGGTACTGAGCCTAGGAAAACTTCTAATTCCTCCATGGAATAGACTGAGTCCTGTCATCCTCTCACCCCACTGTTTCCATCATTTATTTCCTTCCAGGAAAGGAAAGGAGAGAAGGAACATAGCTTTCTGCTTCTCTCAGGAGTCTGAAATCTCCAAGGGAGCAGATTTCAGGGTCCACATTTGTCTTTTTTCCTGAATCTTGGCTGTCTTCATCTTTTCCTATTTTTCCCCCTCCTTCTTGTGGGTCTTATTGTGAAAGGAAGGACTCTTTCCCCTCCTCTTCTTTCTTCCGCCCTCCCCAGTTTACCATTTTTTTTTCCTTTTACCTCTCCACTGTGGCCTCTTGACCTCCCCACAGAGTTACAAAAGTAAAATCCTTGAAGAGATGCTGCTGTGGGAATGTTAATGAGCCTTCCCCACAAAGGGGCAAAGACTTTACTTCACTGAGTTGGAAAAAAGCCCCTTTGAAAAGGGGTTTCTGTGTGTGGTGAAGTGGAGAGGGGAGGGGAAGGAGAGGGATAGAGGGAAAAGAAGGGAGGGAGAGAAAAAGAGCAAGAGAATGAAAGGAGAGAGAGAAATAGAAGAGAGACACTCAAACTTAATACTAGAAGGGAATATTAAAAATAACAACACCACTTTCCTTTCTTCAATTGGTAATCTAATTTTTGGAAAATGTTCCTTGGTCTTTTGACCTTGTAAACTCAGGGCTTACATTCCCAAGAAGCTGAAGAGGCACTTGAGAGCATGGGAGATAATAAAAGATAGGAAAAATGGACTTGTCTTGGCACCCCACCCCCAGTTTCTTCCCATACACAGGAGCCAGAGCTAGAGAGGCTCTGGGGTGGTTGCGAGGGGTGTGTAATATTCTGGACTGGGGGAACTGGTGGTGAAGATGGGCTCTTTTTTCTGGATTTGTGGTTCATTCTTATGATATTTTCTAATTTTATCAACCTTTCTTATTTTGGCTTCCCTATTGGGTGTTGGTCTAATAATTTATCTATCTTCAGAAATAGTTTACAGCACTGTTGAGGTGTCAAGGAGTCAATTTTCAAGCCAGGCCACTTGAGCATAATCTCTGTTTCCTTCATTTCTGTGCACAGGTTGTCTCTGGATTAGTTAAAATTAATGTTAAGGTGTCAAAATTAAATCCTTTAAAAAAAAGAATTTGTTGCTTTTTATTTTATTTTTTTACCCTCATCTTCTACGTAGTAGTACCTTGTTGCTTTTTTTTTTTTTTTTTAGACGGAGTCTTGCTGTGTCACCCAGGCTGGAGTGCAGTGGCCGGATCTCAGCTCACTGCAAGCTCCGCCTCCCAGGTTCACACCATTCTCCTGCCTCAGCCTCCCGAGTAGCTGGGACTACAGGCGCCCGCCACCTCACCCGGCTAGCTTTTTTTTTTTTTTGTATTTTTTAGTAGAGACGGGGTTTCACCGTGTTAGCCAGGATGGTCTCGATCTCCTGACCTCGTGATCCGCCCATTTCGGCCTCCCAAAGTGCTGAGATTACAGGCTTGAGCCACAGCGCCCGGCCACTTTTTTTTTTTTCTTTAGACAGAGTTTTGCTCTTATTGCCCAGGCTGGAGTACAATGGAGAGATCTTGGCTCACTGTAACCTTCGCATCGCGGGTTCAAGCAATTCTCCTGCCTCAGCTTCCCGAGTAGCTGGGATTACAGGCATCTGCCACCATGCCTGGCTAATTTTGTATTTTCAGTAGAGATGGGGTTTCTCCATGTTGGTCAGGCTGGTCTCGAACTCCTGACCTCAGGTGATCCGCCCGCCTTGCCTCCCAAAGTGCTGGGATTACAGGCATGAGCCACTGCGTCCCGCTGTTGTTGCTTTTTAAAGAAAGCGGGGCCGGGCTCGGTGGCTCAAGCCTGTAATCCCAGCACTTTGGGAGGCCGAGACGGGCGGATTACGAGGTCAGGAGATCGAGACCATCCTGGCTAACACGGTGAAACCCCGTCTCTACTAAAAATACAAAAAACTAGCCGAGCGAGGTGGCGGGTGCCTGCAGTCCCAGCTACTCCGGAGCCTGAGGCAGAATGGTGTAAACCCGGGAGGCGGAGCTTGCAGTGAGCTGAGATCCGGCCACTGCACTCCAGCCTGGGAGACAGAGCCAGACTCCGTCTCAAAAAAAAAAAAAGAAAGAAAGAAAGCGGGGCCGGGTGCGGTGGCTCACACCTGTAATCCTAGCACTATGGGAGGCCAAATCACGAGGTCAGGAGATGGAGACCATCCTGGCTAACATGGTGAAACCCCGTCTCTACTAAAAACACAAAAAATTGGACAGGTGCGGTGGTTCACGCCTGTAATCCCAGCACTTTGGGAGGCTGAGGCGGGCAGATCACGAGGTCAGGAGTTCGAGACCAGCCTGGCCAATATGGTGAAACCCCGTCTCTACTAAAAATGCAAAAGTTAGCTAGGCGTGGTGGCGCGTGCCTGTAGTCCCAGCCACTCAGGAGGCTGAGGCAGAAGAATCGCTTGAACCCAGGAGGTGGAGGCTGCAGTGAGCCAAGATCACGCCACTGCACTCCAGCCTGGGTGACAGAGCAAGACTCTGTCTCAAAAAAAAAAAAAGAAAAGAAAAGAAAAGAAAAAAGAAGGCCGGTCGCAGTGGCTCACGCCTGTAATCCCAGCACTTTGGGAGGCCGAGGTGGGTGGATCACGAGATCAGGAGATCGAGACCATCCTGGCTAACCCGATGAAACCCCATCTCTACCAAAAACACAAAAAATTAGCAGGGCATTGTGGCAGGCGCCTGTAGTCCCAGCTACTCGGCAGGAGAATGGAGTGAACCCAGGAGGCGGAGGTTGCAGTGAGTCGAGATCGCACCACTGTACTCCAGCCTGGGCGACAGATATAGACTCCATCTCAAAAAAATAAAAATGAAAAAAAGGGGCCGGGCGCGGTGGCTCAAGCCTGTAATCCCAGCACTTTGGGAGGCCGAGACGGGCGGATCACGAGGTCAGGAGTTCGAGACCATCCTGGCTAACACGGTGAAACCCCGTCTCTACTAAAAAATACAAAAAAAAGCTAGCCGGGCGAGGTGGCTGGCGCCTGTAGTCCCAGCTACTCAGGAGGCTGAGGCAGGAGAATGGCGTAAACCCGGGAGGCGGAGCTTGCCGTGAGCTGAGATCTGGCCACTGCACTCCAGCCTGGGCGACAGAGCGAGACTCCGTCTCAAAAAAAAATAAAAATAAAAATAAAAAAAAGAAAAAAGAAAGCTGGCCAGGCGCAATGGCTTATGTCTATAATCCCAGCACTTTGGGAGGCTGAGGTGGGTGGATCACATGAGTTTAGAGACCAACCTGGGCAACATGGCAAAACTCTGTCACTACAAAAATATACAAAAAATTAGCCAGCTATAGTGGCGCATGCCTGTAGTCCCAGCTACTCAGGAGGTTGAGGTGGGAGGATCACCTGAGCCCAGGAGGTCACGGCTTCCATGAGCTGTGATCAGTGATCAAGCCAGTACACTCCAGCCTGGGTGGAGTGAGAACCTGTCTCAGAAAATAAAATAGTAAAATAAAATAAAAAATGTTAGTCATTGTATTTGACTCTCAGAGTTTCCTACATGTTGTTTTGTGATATCAGCCCAACACCCCAGTTAAAGAAACCAGGAGGCTGGGCACGGTGGCTCACGCCTGTAATCCCAGCACTTTGGGAGGCCAAGGTGGGAGGATCACAAGGTCAGGAGATCGAGACATCCTGGCTAACACGGTGAAACCCCATCTCTACTAAAAATAGAAAACGTAGCCGGGCGTGGTGGTGGGCGCCTGTAGTCCCAGCTACTCAGGAGGCTGAGGCAGGAGAATGGCGTGAGCCTGGGAGGCGGAACTTGCAGTGAGCCAAGATTGCGCCACTGCACTCCAGCGGCCGACAGAGCGCGACTCCATCACACACACAGACACACACACACACACACACACACACACACACACACACACACAAAGGCAGGAACTGTGAGGAGCAAGGAGAAGGTGATTGGAGTGACATCTCAGGAAGAGAAAGATGAGGAGCCAGTCAAGAATGCTTATTGCCAGAGCTCTCTACTCTCTTTTGGTCTAGTGACTCCCAGACACCACAATCACAAGGGAAATTTATGGAGAATTCACATTCCTGGGCTCCCCCACAGATTACTTAATCAGAATCTCTGGGAAGGGGGAACCTAAGATATTTAAACAAGCTATTAAATGATTCCTTTGCAGAGTTAAGTGTGAAACAATTATGTTTGACTGGTTTTGGGTACCCACGAACCAAGCACTGCTTGTGGACCAAATACATAACATGCTTCACAAATGTGTGTACTGCCTTTAGCCAGATGTTTTGATGTTAAGATGAATACACTTGGCCCGGCGCAGTGGCTCACGCTTGTAATCCCAGCACTTTGGGAGGCCAAGGCAGGTGGATCACGAGGTTAAAAGTTCAAGATCAGCCTGGCCAAGATGGTAAAACCCGGTTTCTACTAAAAATACAAAAATTAGCTGGGCATGGTGACAGGCGCCTGTAATCCCAGCTATTCGGGAGGCTGAGGCAAAGAACCTGGGAAGTGGAGAATGCAGTGAGCCAAGATCGTGCCACTGCACTCCAGCCTGGGCAACAGAGGGAGACTCCATCTAAAAAATGCTTCTGGGCTGGGCGTGGTGGCTCACGCCTGTAATCCCAGCACTTTTTTTGGAGGCCAAGATAGGCGGATCACCTGAGGCCAGGAGTTCGAGGCCACTCTGGCCAATATGACGAAACCCTATCTCTACTAAAAATACAAAAAATTAGCTAAGCATGGATGGCAGGCACCTGTAATCCCAGCAACTCAGGAGGCTGAGGCAGGAGGATTGCTTGAACCCCGGAGTCACAGTGAGCAGAGAGCTCAACATCACTCCAGCCTGGGCAACAAGAGCAAAACTCTGCCTCAAAAAATATAAATAAATAAATAAATAAATAAATAAATAATGCTTCTGGCCGGGTGCAGTAGCTCACACCTGTAATCCTAGCACTTTGGGAGGTGTAGGCGGCCAGATGACCTGAGATCAGGAGTTTGAGACCAGTCTGGCCAACATGGTGAAACTCTATCTCTACTAAAAATACAAAGTTTAGTTTGGCATGTTGGTGCATTCCTGTAATCCCAGCTACTTCGGAGGCTGAGGCAGGAGTATCACTTGAATCCAGGAGGCAGAGATTGCAGTGAACCAAGACTGCACCAGTGAACTCCAGCCTGGGCAACAGAGTGAGAGTCTGTCCCCCCCCAAAAAAAAAAAAAAAAAAAAAAGAAAAAAGAAAAAAAGAAAAGCTTCTAAGCTTCTAGGGGGTTTTTTCCCTAAAAATAAAACGATAGTCAGCCGGGCGCGGTGGCTGAAGCCTGTAATCCCAGCACTTTGGGAGGCCGAGACGGGCGGATCACGAGGTCAGGAGATCGAGTCCATCCTGGCTAACACAGTGAAACCCCGTCTCTACTAAAAAATACAAAAAACTAGCCGGTCGAGGTGGCGGACGCCTATAGTCCCAGCTACTCGGGAGGCTGAGGCAGGAGAATGGCGTGAACCCGGGAGGCAGAGCTTGCAGTGAGCTGAGATCCGGCCACTGCACTCCAGCCTGGGCGACAGAGCGAGACTCCGTCTCAAAAAAAAAAAAAAAAAGATAGTCATGAGGGAGTCCGGAAAACTTTTTGCCATTTCATTCAGTGCCTTTTCTCTCAGGAAAACACTCTGCTCTTATTCTTCTTTTTCTAGTCTGTTTTCAGAAATGGAGGTATTGTGGAGGCATTTTCTCTACCTTCTGAAGCGTTAGAATCCTATGATCTTATGACTTGATTTAATTGCAGGAGAACTGAACTAGGAATCTAGAAACACCTGTACTGTTTCAGTTGATAGCAATATTCATAGCTGCGGTGCATTCTGTGCAAACTGCCCTTTGAACACATAATCTCATTAAATCTTTAAAATAATTTTGCAAAGGAAGCATTGCATAGTTTCCACCTCACACATGGAGAACACCCCAATTTACAAATAAGGAAACTGAGGCTTAGAGAGGCAAAATAGCTTAATAGCGCAAGGTCTTGTAGCTGATAAAGAGCAGGGTTGAAATTTGTGCAAGCAGTGCCTGATTGGACAGCCTGTTTTTTTCACACAATTTAAGACTTTATTGCCATCCTGGTGATTTCTGCTTCTGTTATGGGCCTTGCCTTCTGGCTGCAGACCTGGAGGATAACTTAAACTTATAAATTCTAAAGAAAATTTGAAGATGTACAAAGTCAACATTTACTAAAACTATGGATCTTATAATAACATATACTGTCACATGTTCTTTGTCTTGCTAGCATCAAGGAGGTGAGAGAATAACGAGTTAGGGTAAAGCGCCTTTTGCAAAACTTTCCTAAATAAGAAAGCCTTGGCAAACAACCCTGGTCTTATTAGATGATTTCCGCCTAACCTCTTTCAGGTGGCAGTTGCCATGGTGTTTTAGGGGAAGAGGGAGGGAGTGAAGATCAAGGAGGGTCATTCAGACTGAATGTTGTCTGGTGTTTCTTTTCAGAGTTCATTCGGCAGAAGATGGAAGGAATTTAAATATTCAGAGGAGGAAGGATAGACTTTATTCTTTTTGCTTTTCTTCATTTTTCCTCTTCTCATTCCTCATGTTAAATATAAGGGAATCCAGAGTGTGTAAAGAGGACAAGGTAGTCGGACAGGAAAGGGAGGTTGTGGGGGAAGGGCCAAGAGCCTAGCAGCCAGTGGGAGAAAGATAGGGTGGGGGCAGGGAGTGGTGGGGGAGAGAGAGTGCTTTTGAGGGATAAATTATAAGGATAATTTGTTAAAGTTCTGGGGATCCTAAGGTTGACCATTAGAAAAAAAAAAATCCTCAGAGGATGGGGATCAAGTAGAAACCGTAGCATGAGGAGAGAGGACAATGAGAAAGGCAAAAAAACACACAAAAAGATAAACAGAGCAATCAAAAAGGAAAACAAATCTATGATGGGAAAGAAAGAGTTAAGTGGCAGAGGCAAGTCTTTGGAGGAACTGGAACATATGGGTTGAAGTATGACAGAAGCCGGGCGCAGTGGCTCAAGGCTGTAATCCCAGCACTTTGGGAGGTCGAGACGGGTGGATCACAAGGTCAGGAGTTCGAGACCATCCTGGCTAACACGGTGAAACCCCGTCTCTACTAAAAAAATACAAAAAAACTAGCTGGGCGATGTGGCGGGCGCCTGGTAGTCCCAGTTACTTGGGAGGCTGAGGCAGGAGAATGGCGTAAACCAGGGAGGCAGAGCTTGCAGTGAGCTGAGATCCGGCCACTGCACTCCAGCCTGGGCGACGGAGCGAGACTCCGTCTCAAAAAAAAAAAAAAAAGAAGTATGACAGAAAATATGAATAACCGATAACTTATAATAGAAATGTGGTCAGAGCATCCAGGAGAAACATTTAAGAAGAGGAACAGGCTGGCCAGGCGTGGTGGCTCACGCCTATAATCCCAGCACTTTGGGAGGCCGAGGTGGGAGGATCACTTCAGGTCAGGAGTTTGAGACCAGCCTGGCCAATGTGGTGAAACCTCATCTCTACTAAAAAAAAAAAAAAAATTAGCCGGGCGTGGGGCATGTGCCTGTAATACCAACTACTCTGGAGGCTGAGGCAGGAGACTCTGGAATCCGAGAGGCGGAGGTTGCAGTGAGCCGAGATCATGCCATTGTACTCCTCCAGCCTGGGCAACAGAGAGAGACTCGGTCTCAAAAAAAAAAAAAAAAAAAAAGGAACAGGCCGGGCGCGGTGGCTCACACCCGCTTGTAATCCAGCACTTTGGGAGGAGGAGGCAGGTGGATCACCTGGTTGGGAGTTCGAGACCAGCCTGACAAACATGGAGAAACTCCATCTCTACTAAAAATGCAAAATTAGCCAGGTGTGGTGGTGCATGCCTATAATCCCAGCTACTCAGGAGGTTGAGGCAGGAGAATCGCTTGAACCTGGGATGGGGAGGTTGTGGTGAGCCAAGATCATGCCATTGCACTCTGGCCTGGGCAAGAAGAGCAAAACTCTGTCTCAAAAAAAACCAAAAAACAAAACAAAACAAAACAAAAACCCTTTTAATAGGTTAATAATCCATTCCCCATTTTAGAGATCATCCCAGGAAACAGATAATGAGAAAATACTTCATGATGTCTAATTAATTCCTAATTATATTTTAAGTGAAAATTATTTCAATATGCCCTTGGTAGAGTTTATTCATTTACATATACTTAGTTCAACAAATATTTTTTGGGCACCTCCTATGTGCTAAGTATGTAGTATACAACAGGAAATAAAACAGATTCTGCCCTGTTGATTATTATACCACCATTTTGTAATTATTTGGACTTCATTCTTTTTTTCTTTCTTTTTGAGACAGGGTCTCACTCTGTTGCCCAGGCTGGAGTGCAGTGGCACAGTCTTGGCTCACTGCAACCTCTGCCTCTCAGATTCAAGGGATTCTTGTGCCTCAGCCTCTCAAGTAGCTGGGATTACAGAAACACACCACCATGACCCACTAATTTTTTGTAGAGACAGATCTCACTATGTTGCTAGGGCTGATCTCAGACTCCTGGGGTCAAGCCATCCTCTCACCTGGGTCTCCCAAAGTGCTGGGATTACAGGCATGAGCCACCAAACTTGGCTGTGGACTTCATTCTTTTGGTGGTATCTCTTTGTGATTTTTATTGGCATGGTCCAGGAAAGTAAGTGTATTAGTCTGCTCTCACGCTGCTAATAACAACGTACCTGAGACTGGGTATTTTATGGAGGAAAGTCACAATTCCACATGGCTAGGGAGGCCTCACAATCATGGTGAAAGACAAAGGAGGAGCAAAGACATGTTTTACATGGCGGCAGGCAAGGAGATAGCTTGTGCAGAGCAACTCCCGTTTTTAAAACCATCAGATCTCGTGAGACCCATTCACTAGCACTAGAACAGCAGGGGAAAGACCCACCCCCATAGTTCAATCATCTTTCACCAGGTCCCTCTCATAACACATGGGAATTATGGGAGCTACAAGATGAGGTTTGCGTGGAGACACAGAGCCAAACCATATCATTCCAACCGTGGTCCCTCTCAATCTCATATTTTCACATTTCAAAACCAATCATGCCTTCCAACCGTCCCCAAAGTCTCAACTCATTTCAACGTTAATTCTTTTTTTTTTTTTTTTTTTTTTTTTTTTTTTTTTTTTTTTTGAGACGGAGTCTCGCGCTGTCACCCAGGCTGGAGTGCTGTGGCGGATCTCAGCTCACTGCAAGCTCCGCCTCCGGGTTCACGCCATTCTCCTGCCTCAGCCTCCCGAGTAGCTGGGACTACAGGCGCCGCCACCTCGCCCGGCTAGTTTTTTGTAGTTTTTAGTAGAGACAGGGTTCACCGTGTTAGTCAGGATGGTCTCGATCTCTGACCTCGTGATCCGCCCGCTCGGCCTCCCAAAGTGCTAGGATTACAGGCTTGAGCCACCGCGCCCGGCCAATTTCAACGTTAATTCTAAAGTCCATAGTCCAAAGTCTCATCTGAGACAAGGCAAGTCCCTTCTGTCCATGAGCCTGCAAAATCAAAAGCAAGTTAATTACTTCCTAGATACAATGGGGGTACAGGTGTTGGGTAAAGACACCCATTCCAAATGGGAGAAATTGGCCAAAACAAAGGGGCTACAGGCCCCATGCAAGTCTGAAATCCAGCGGAACAGTCAAATCTTAAAGCTCCCAAATGATCTCCTTTGACTCCACGTCTCACATCCAGGTCATGCTGATGCAAGAGGTAGGTTCCCATGGTCTTGGGCAGCTCTGTCCCTGTAACTTTGCATGGCTGCCTTCACAGGCTAGTGTTGAGTATCTGCAGCTTTTCTTTTTTCTTTTCTTTTCATTTTTTTTTTTTGAAACGGAGTGTCACTGTGTTGCCCAGGCTGGAGTGCAGTGGTGCGAACTCAGCTCACTGCAAGCTCCATCTCCCAGGTTCACGGCATTCTCCTGCCTCAGCCTCCCAAGTAGATGGGACTATAGTCGCCGGCAACCATGCCTGGCTAATTTTTCTATTTTTAGTAGAGATGGGGTTTCACCATGTTAGCCAGGATTGTCTCCATCTCCTGACCTTGTGATCCGCACACCTCGGCCTCCCAAAGTGCTGGGATTTCAGGCATGAGCCACCATGTCCAGCCAGTGTCTGTGGCTTTTCTAGGTGCATGGTGCAAGCTGTTGGTTGATCTACCATTATGGTGTCTAGAGGACAGTGGCCCTCTTTCCACAGCTCCACTAGGCAGTGCCCCAGCGAGGATTTTGTGTGGGGGCTTCTACCCCACATTTCCCTTCCACACTGCCCTAACAGAGGTTTTCCATGAGGACCCCACCCCCTACAGCAAACTTCTGCCTGGGCATCCAGGCATTTCCATACATCTTCTGAAATCTAGGGCAGAGGCTCCCAAACCTCAGTTCTTGACTTCTGTCCACTGGCAGGCTCAGAACCATGTGGAAGCTGCCAAGGCTTGGGGCTTGCACCCTCTGAAGCCACGGCCTGAGCTCTACGTTGGCTTCTTTCAGCCATGGCTCCATGGCTGGGGTGTCTGGGATGCAGGGCACCAAGTTTCTAGGTGGCACGAGGTATGGGGACCCTGGATCTGGCCAGGAAACCACTTTTTTCTCCTAGGCCTTGGGGCCTGTGATGGGAGGGGCTGCCACAAAGGTCCCTGGAGACATTTTCCTCATTGTCTTGTTGATTAACATTTGGCTCCTCATTACTTATGCAAATTTCTATAGTTGGCTTGAATTTCTCCTCAGAAAATGGGATTTTCTTTACTATTGCATTGTCAGGCTGCAAATTATGCCAATTTTTATGCTGTTTCCCTTTTGAAAAAGAATGTCTTTTTTTTTTTTTTTTGAGACGGAGTTTCCCTGTGTCGCCCAGGCTGGAGTGCAGTGGCGCGATCTCGGCTCACTGCGAGCTCCGCCTCCTGGGTTCCCGCCATTCTCCCGCCTCAGCCTCCGAGTAGCTGGGACTACAGGCGCCCGCCACCTCGCCCGGCTAGTTTTTTGTATTTTTAGTAGAGAGGGGGTTTCACCGTGTTAGCCAGGAGGGTCTCGATCTCCTGACCTCGTGATCCACCTGCCTCGACCTCCCAAAGTGCTGGGATTACAGGCTTGAGCCACCGCGCCCGGCCTTTTTTTTTTTTTTTGAGAAGGAGTTTCACTCTTGTCACCCAGGCTGGAGTGCAACGGCGCGATCTCGACTCACTGCAAACTCCGCCTCCCGGGTTCAAGCGGTTCTCCTGCCTCAGCCTCCCAAGTAGCTGGGATTACGGGCACATGCCATCACGCCTAGTTAATTTTGTATTTTTAGTAGAGACGGGCTTTCTCTGTTAGTCAGGCTGGTCTCAAATTGCCGACCTCAGGTGATCCACCCGACTCGGCCTCCCAAAGTGCTGGAATTACAGGCGTGAGCCACCACATCTAGCCACAGAATGCCTTTAACAGCACTCAAGTCACCTCTTGAATGCTTTGTTGCTTAGAAATTTCTTCCACTAGATACTATAAATCATCTCTCTCAAGGTCAAAGTTTCACAAACCTCTAGGGCAGAGGCAAAATGCCACCAGTGTCTTGCGAAAACATAACAAGAGTCACCTTAACTCCAGTTCCAAGCAAGTTTTTCGTCTCCATCTGAGACTACCTCAGCCTGGATTTCATTGTCCATATCATTTTCAGCATTTTGGTCAAAGCCATTCAACAAGTCTCTAGGGAGTTCCAAACTTTCCACATTTTCCTGTCTTCTTCTGAGCCCTCCAAACTGTTCCAACCTCTGCCTGTCACCCAGTTCCAAAGTTGCTTCCACATTTTTGGGTATCTTTTCAGCAGCACCCTACTCCCAGTACCAATTTACTGTATTAGTCTTTTCTCAATGCATCAATCCCTCCCACAACATATGGGAATTATGGGAGCTACAAGATGAGATTTGGATGACACAGAGCTAAACCATATCAGTAAGCATTATTTTATTTATTTATTTATTTATTTATTTTTGAGATGGAGTCTCACTCTGGCTATCACCCAGGCTGGAGTGCAGTGGTATGATCTCAGGTCACTGCAACCTCTGCTGCCCAGTTTCAAGCAATTCTCCTGCCTCAGCCTACTGAGTAGCAGGGATTACAGGCCCTGGCACTGTGCCTGGCTAATTTTTGTATTTTTAGTAGAGACAGAGTTTCACTGCCTTGGCCAGGCTGCTCTTGAACTCCAGACCTTGTGATCCACCTGCTTGGCCTCCCAAAGTGTTGGGATTACAGGTGTGAGCCAACAGGCCTGGCAGTAATCATTATTTTAATACCCCTTTATATGAAACTGAGGCATTCGGCTTTTTTTTTTTTTTTTTTTTTTTTGACAGAGTCTCACTCTGTTGCCCAGGCTAGAGTGCAGTGGTACGATCTGGGCTCACTGCAACCTCTGCCTCCCAGGTTCAAGCGATTCTCTGCCTCAGCCTCCCGAGCAGATGGGATTACAGGCATCTACCACCACGCCCAGTTAATTTTTTGTATTGTTAGTAGAGATGGGGTTTCACCATGTTGGCCAGGCTGGTCTTGAACTCCTGACCTCGTGATTTGCCTGCCTTGGCCTCCCAAGTGCTGGGATTGCAAGTGTGAGCCACCACACCCGGCCTTTTTTTTTGCTCCCTGCAACCTCTGCCTCCAGGTTCAAAAGATTCTCCTGCCTCAGCCTCCCAGGCAGCTGGGATAACAGGCGCCCCTCACCATGCCTAGCTAATTTTTATTTTTTATTTTTTATTTTTGAGATGGAGTCTCACTCTGGCTATCACCCAGGCTGGAGTGCAGTGGTATGATCTCAGGTCACTGCAACCTCTGCTGCCCAGTTCAAGCAATTCTCCTGCCTCAGCCTACTGAGTAGCAGGGATTACAGCCCTGGCACTGTGCCTGGCTAATTTTGTATTTTTAGTAGAGACAGAGTTTCACTGCCTTGGCCAGGCTGCTCTTGAACTCCAGACCTTGTGATCCACCTGCTTGGCCTCCCAAAGTGTTGGGATTACAGGTGTGAGCCAACAGGCCTGGCAGTAATCATTATTTTAATACCCCTTTATATGAAACTGAGGCATTCGGCTTTTTTTTTTTTTTTTTTTTTTGACAGAGTCTCACTCTGTTGCCCAGGCTAGAGTGCAGTGGTACGATCTGGGCTCACTGCAACCTCTGCCTCCCAGGTTCAGCGATTCTCTGCCTCAGCCTCCCGAGCAGATGGGATTACAGGCATCTACCACCACGCCCAGTTAATTTTTTGTATTGTTAGTAGAGATGGGGTTTCACCATGTTGGCCAGGCTGGTCTTGAACTCCTGACCTCGTGATTTGCCTGCCTTGGCCTCCCAAAGTGCTGGGATTGCAAGTGTGAGCCACCACACCCGGCCTTTTTTTTTGCTCCCTGCAACCTCTGCCTCCCAGGTTCAAAAGATTCTCCTGCCTCAGCCTCCCAGGCAGCTGGGATAACAGGCGCCCCTCACCATGCCTAGCTAATTTTTATTTTTTTATTTTTTATTTTTGAGATGGAGTCTCGCTCTGTCACCCAGGCTGGAATGCAGTGGCACAATCTCAGCTCATTGCAATCTCTGCCTCCCAGGTTCATGCCATTGTCCTGCCTCAGCCCCTCAAGAAGCCGGGAATACAGGCACCTGCCACCACTCCCGGCAATTTTTTTGTATTTTTAGTAGAGACGGGGTTTCACCATGTTAGCCAGGATGGTCTCAATCTCCTGACCTCATGATCCGCCTGCCTTGGCCTCCCAAAGTGCTGGGATTACAGGCGTGAGCCACCACACCCAGCACCACACCTAGCTAATTTTTGTATTTTTAGTAGAGACAGGGTTTCACCATGTTGGCCAGGTTGGTCTCGAACTCCTGACCTCAGGTGATCCACCTGCTTTGGCCTCCAAGAGTGCTGGGATTACAGGTGTGAGCCACTGTGCCCAGCCCTAGGTTTGTTTTTTTTGTTTGTTTGTCTTCTTTTGAGACTCAGTCTTCGTCTGTCACCCAGGGTGGAGTGCAGTGGCACAACCTCAGCTCACCACAACCTCCACCTTCTGGGTTCAAGCGATTCTCCTGCCTCAGCTTCCCGAGTAGTTTGGATTACAGCCATGCGCCATCACACCCAGCTAATTTTGTATTTTTATTTTATTTTTTTATTTTTTTTATTTTTTTATTTTTTTATTTTTTATTTTTTTTTTTGAGGTGGAGTCTCGCTCTGTCGCCCAGACTGGAGTGCAGTGGCCGGATCTCAGCTCACTGCAAGCTCCGCCTCCCAGGTTTACGCCATTCTCCTGCCTCAGCCTCCCGAATAGCTGGGACTACAGGCGCCTGCCACCTCGCCCGGCTAGTTTTTGTATTTTTTAGTAGAGACGGGGTTTCACTGTGTTAGCCAGGATGGTCTCGATCTCCTGACCTCGTGATCCGCCCGTCTCGGCCTCCCAAAGTGCTGGGATTACAGGCTTGAGCCACCGCACCCGGCCATGTATTTTTATTTTTTAATTTAAATTTTTATTTTCTCCATGTTGGTCAGGTTGGTCTTGAACTCCCCCACTCGCCTCAGCCTCCCAAAGTGCTGGGATTAGAGGTGAGAGCCACAGTGCCAGGCCGTGTGATGCTTTCTTTTCTTTTTTTTTTAGATGGAATCTCTCTCTGTTGCCCAAGCTGGAGTGCAGTGACATGAACCCGGCTCACTGCAACCTCCACCTCCCGGGTTCAAGCAATTCTCCTGCCTCAGCCTCCTGAGTAGCTGAGATTACAGGCGCATGCCACCACATCTGGCTAATTTTTTATATTTTTAGTAGAGATGGGGTTTCACCATGTTAGCCAGGATGGTCTTGATCTCCTGATATCGTGATGCACCCACCTCGGCCTCCCAAAGTGCTGGGATCACAGGCGTGAGCCACCGCGCCCGGCCTGTGATGATTTTTAAGGGGTCCCAACACGCAAGCCAGGAAGGCAGCCAATGATATGTAGAAATTGCTGGAGGTAGTGACAGTTGATAGCAGAAGGTTTTTTTGGAAGTAGATGGGAAAGAGTACCTGATAGTGACTATGAACAGGGTGGCTGGGACGT
Source organism: Trachypithecus francoisi (assembly GCF_009764315.1). Lineage (NCBI taxonomy): Eukaryota > Metazoa > Chordata > Mammalia > Primates > Cercopithecidae > Trachypithecus > Trachypithecus francoisi. Next base: position 84,694,675 of record NW_022681468.1, on the reverse strand, counting down.
GGGGGAGTTAGACTCAAAGTTGAGGATCACTGGGTTTGGTAGAAGAAAGTGGGGATTGTAGGGGAAGGACTTAATGACCACACTGTATGTCTATGAGATTTAGGACTATAGTTTCCTTATTTGATTCAGTGACCTCTGGTCCCATCTTTTGGTCAAGGGATAAATATTACCAGGATGTGTGTGTGTGTTTCCAAAAAATTGGATGGAAGTCTAGAAGAAAAGGGAGGCGAAGGAGAGAGACCTTGGAGAAACAGGCCTGTTACTCAAGATAAATTCTTCTTTTTTTTTTTTCTTTTTTCTTTTTGAGATGGTCTCACTCTTTCTCCCAGGCTGGAGTGCAGTGGTGCAATCTTGGCTCACTGCAAGCTCTGCCTCCTGGGTTCATGCCATTCTCCTGCCTCAGCCTCCTGAGTAGCTGGGACTACAGGTGCCCGCCACCATGCCCGGCTAATTTTTTGTATTATTACTATTATTATTTTTAGTAGAGATGGGGTTTCACCATGTTAGCCAGGATGGTTTCGATCTCCTGACCTCGTGATCAACCCACCTCGACCCCCCAAAGTGCTGGGATTACAGGTGTGAGCCACCGTGCCCGGTCAAGATAAATTATTCTTTCCATTACCTACCTCTGTCTCTACCCTCCAAACATCTACTATCCTTCCATACACAACATTTGTAATCTGATTACAAGTGCCTGTCACCACACCCAACTAATTTTTGTATTTTTAGTAGAGACAGGGTTTCACCATGTTGGCCAGGCTTTTCTCGAACTCCTGCGCTCAAATGATTCCTCCACATTGGCCTCCCAAAGTGCTGGGGTTACAGGCGTGAGACACTGCACCTGACCTCATGAGATTCTTGAAACAAACCTAGGGGTCGGATGCAGTGGCTCACACCTGTAATCCCAGCACTTTGAGAAGCCGAGGTGGGTGGATCATGAGGTCAGGAGTTGGAGACCAGCCTGACCAATATAGTGAAACCCTGTCTCTACTAAAAATACAAAAATTAGCTGGGTGTGGTGGCATGCACCTGTAATCCCAGCTACTCAGAAGGCTGAGGCAATAAGAGTGAATCTCCGTCTCAAAAATAATAATAATAATAAATAATAATATTAATCGATGCTGTTATCATCCAAATGAACTAAACTAGAATTGCTTGAACCCAAGAGGCAGAGGTTGTGGTGAGCTGAGATTGCGCCATTCCACTCCAGTCTGGGCAACAAGAGTGACCTCTGTCTCAAGAAAAAAAAAAAAAAGAATACCCACTAGGCTAGGCACAGTTGCTCACACCTATAATCCTAGCACTTTGGGAGGCTGAGGTGGGAGGATTGCATGAGTCCTGGAATTCAAGACCAGGCTGGGCAAAATAGCAAGACCCCATCTCTACAAAAAATACCTACTGGGCATCCACTCTATGCCAGCTGGGCATGATGCATGTGAATATAACTTCATATCCTTTCCAACCTCCTAGAATTTATATTGAAAGTCTACTTGACAAATAGAACTCATGTGACATACATTTTCACTTTTAGTGGAAAAATCATGGAACTTCGGTTCTAGTCAAATTCTTTCTATTCCCAGTTAAATCCCCTTGGGGCCAGGCATGGTGGCTCATGCCTGTAATCCTAGCACTTTGAGAGGCCAAGGCAGGAGGATTGCTTGAACTCATAGTATGAGACCAGCCTGAGCAACATAGTGAGCCCTCATCTCTACTCAAAAAAAAAAAAAAAGCCAGGCATGGTGGCTCACGCCTGTAATCCCAGTACTATGGGAGGACAAAGTCGGCAGATTACTTGAGGCCAAGCATTCAAGACCACCGTGGGTAACATAGTGAAACCCTATCTCTAGTAAAAATACAAAAATTGGCCTGACGTCAGGGTGCACACCTGTAATCCCAGCAGCTCAGGAGGCTGAGGCAGGAGAATCGCTTGAACCCAGGAGTGGAGGTTGCAGTGAGCCAATATCGTGCCACAGCCCTCCAGCCTGGGCAATAGAATGAGATTCTTCAAAAAAAAGGTCGGGCGCTGTGGCTCACGCCTGTAATCCCAGCACTTTGGGAGGCTGAGACGGGAGGATCACGAGGTCAGGAGATCGAGACCATCCTGGCTAACACGGTGAAACCCCGTCTCTACTAAAACGACAAAAAATTAGCTGGGCATGGTGGCGGGTGCCTGTAGTCCCAGCTATTCGGGAGGCTGAGGCAGGAGAATGGCGTGAACCTGGGAGGCGGAGCTTGCAGTGAGCCGAGATTGCGCCACTGCACTCCAGCCTGGGCGACAGAGCGAGACTCCATCTCAAAAAAAAAAAAAAAAAAAAAATTATCCAGACTTGGTGGCAACCTGTAGTTGCAGGTACTTGGGAGGCTGAGACAGGAGGATCACTTGAGCCTGGCAGATTGAGGCTGCAGTGAGCAGTGATTATACTGCTGCACAATCCCCTTAGGAATTTTCCCAAGTGTTTACCTCTCAGACTTCAATCTGTACTGATGGAATTAGACCCAATGATTTTCTTACCCAGCTTTAACACTTTGTGCTTGTATATGTGGACATCTATATCAATCAGCAAGATGCATCTATTGCAACAATTTCTACATAGGGTCCTACAATAATAAATCAATGATGGTTCTGCCTTGCCTTGCCCTGCCCTGCCTTGCCCTGCAGTGGCCGGATCTCGGCTTACTGCAAGCTCCGCCTCCCGGGTTTATGTCATTCTCCTGCCTCAGCCTCTCGAGTAGCTGGGACTACAGGCACCCGCCAACTCGCCCAGCTAGTTTTTTGTATTTTTTTTTAGTAGAGACGGGGTTTCACCGTGTTCGCCAGGATGGTCTCGATCTCCTGACCTTGTGATCTGCCCGTCTCGGCCTCCCAAAGTGCTGGGATTACAGGCTTGAGCCACCGCGCCCGCCCGCCTTCTTTCTTTTTTTTGAGACAGAGTTTCACTCTGTTGCCCAGGCTGGAGTGCAGTGGTAGAATCTCTGCCTCCTGGCCTCAAGTGATCCTCCCACCTCAGCCGCTCAACCTCAGCGCCACCATGCCCAGCTAATTTTTGTATTTTTTGTAGGGACAGGGTTTTGCCATATTGGCCAGGCTGTTTTTGCACTCCTGGACTTAAGTGGTCTGCCCACCTCGGCCTCCCAAAGTGCGATTACAGGGGTGAGCCACCTCACATGGCCTCTGATGGTCATTTCTAAAGCATTGCTTAAGACAAAGTCTAGAGTCAAAGTTGAAAAATTTCTGAGGAAGGAATGTCCCAGAGACTGCTCTTGCTCTGGTATTATAACAAGTTCTTGTCATTTATTTGGTTGAATACTGGAGGAAGTAGGTGGCCTGCATTTATTTATAAGGTAGGTAGAATAAAAACTATGCACTTGTCAATATAGAGTCACACTCATGCTTACATAGAGAGGGACAAGAGGGCAGAGGGACTCAACCTGGGCTCACTGCATGAAATGCCAGAGTGGGATTCCATTGCATTCTTTACATTGTTGTTGGGGATCCCAATTATAGTTTAATTTGCATATTCAAATTAACTTGTATTAAATTCAATTAAAATATGAAAGTCCATCAACAAACCTCAGGCCTGCTAACTTCTGTGACCTCCAGAAGTTAAGTCCAATCAAAAACCAAAGCAGCTTCAACGTTCATGATTCTGTATCTCCAGATGGCAGAATCACCTCAGGATTTAGCCCAGGCCATAGAAATCCTTTCCTTCTTTTGGGACATAAGCTCCAAGGTGGATCTTCCAATTTGTTACATTTTCAACAAACATTTGGCAAATGCATTTGAGATTTCACTTACCAGGCCTGCATTTAGGGGGAAAGTAGAATAAACGAGTAGACATTTCTCAACATAGAATCACATTCATGCTCACATTAAGAGAGAGATGAGAGAACTGGGATGCTGGGGTTACAAAGGCAAATAAGACACGGGCCCGGCTTCTCCCTGGGAAGAGGGCAATTTTGAACAGATAAAGATGATACAATATGAGAAACTGTCATAAAGTTCCCTGGGAAGAAGGGAGACTTGAATAACACTCCCTGAGTGAACTGAAGAGATTTTCAGAGGAGGTCATATGTAAGATGGATGTTATGTGCCATATGGTTTAGACGAATAAAGAAATGGGGAGTCCAGTCACGGTGACTCATGCCTGTAATCCCAGGACTTTGGGAGGCCGAGGCGGGAGGATCACTTGAGCCTATAGGTTTGAGACCCGCCTGGGCAACATAGTAAGGCCCTGTCTCCGCCGGGCACGGTGGCTCAAGCCTGTAATCTCAGCACTTTGGGAGGCCGAGGCGGGTGGATCACGAGGTCAGGAGATCGAGACCATCCTGGCTAACCCGGTGAAACCCCGTCTCTACTAAAAATACAAAAAACTAGCCGGGCGAGGTGGCGGCGCCTGTAGTCCCAGCTACTCGGAGGCTGAGGCGGGAGAATGGCGGGAACCCGGGAGGCGGAGCTTGCAGTGAGCTGAGATCCGGCCACAGCACTCCAGCCCGGGCTACAGAGCAGGACTCCGTCTCAAAAAAAAAAAAAAAAAAAAAAAAAAAAGCCCTGTCTCTACAAAAAATGCAAAAATTAGCCAGGTGTGGTGGCACATGCCTGTAGTCCCAGCTGTTTGGGAGGCTGAGGTGGGAGAATTCCTTGAGCCCAAGTGGTTGAGGCTGCAGTGAGCTATGATTAGGCCACTGCATTTCAGCCTGGGAGATAGAGCAAGACTCTGTCTCAAAAAAAAAAAAAAAAAAAAAGAAGAAGAAGAAGAAGAAGAAAAAAAGAGTAGAAATGTATAGGGAAAAAAAATTTGAAAAGAAATTTGGGGCGGCCGGGCGCGGTGGCTCAAGCCTGTAATCCCAGCACTTTGGGAGGCCGAGACGGGCGGATCACGAGGTCAGGAGATCGAGACCGTCCCGGCTAACACGGTGAAACCCCGTCTCTACTAAAAATACAAAAACTAGCCGGGCGAGGTGGCCGGCGCCTGTAGTCCCAGCTACTCGGGAGGCTGAGGCAGGAGAATGGCGTAAACCCGGGAGGCGGAGCTTGCAGTGAGCTGAGATCTGGCCACTGCACTCCAGTCCGGGCGACAGAGCGAGACTCTGCCTCAAAAAAAAAAAAAAAAAAAAAAAAAAGAAATTTGGGGCAAGTGTAAAAGACCATTTATGCTATACTAACAAATTTGAATATAATGAGAAGACACTGAATTTTTTTTTTTTTTGAGGCGGAGTCTTGCTCTGTCGCCCAGGCTGGAGTGCAGTGGCCAGATCTCAGCTCACTGCAAGCTCCGCCTCCCGGTTCCCGCCATTCTCCTGCCTCAGCCTCCCAAGTGGCTGGGACTACAGGCGCCCGCCACCTCGCCCCGCTAGTTTTTTTTATTTTTTATTTATTTTTTTTTTTTGAGACGGAGTCTTGCTCTGTCGCCCAGGCTGGAGTGCAGTGGCCGGATCTCAGCTCACTGCAAGCTCCGCCTCCTGGGTTCACGCCATTCTCCTGCCTCAGCCTCCTGAGTAGCTGGGACTACAGGCGCCTGCCACCACGCCCGGCTAGTTTTTTTTTTGTATTTTTTAGTAGAGACGGGGTTTCACCGTGTTAGTCAGGATGGTCTCGATCTCCTGACCTCGTGATCCACCCATCTCGGCCTCCCAAAGTGCTGGGATTACAGGCTTGAGCCACCGCGCCCGGCCCAGTTTTTTGTATTTTTAGTAGAGACGGGGTTTCACTGTGTTCGCCAGGATGGTCTCGATCTCCTGACCTTGTGATCCGCCCGTCTCGGCCTCCCAAAGTGCTGGGATTACAGGCTTGAGCCACCGCGCCCGGCCATGGAGGAATAATTTTTAAAAATTCAATATCGAGAGATGTATTAGTCCATTTTCATGCTGCTGATAAAGACATGCTCAAGACTGGGAAGAAAGGGAGGTTTAATTGGACTTATAGTTCCACATGCCGTACAGTAATCTTAGTTATATTATTATTCTCATTTTATCAGTTAGGAAATTGAGGCTTAAAGAGGCTAACAACTTGCTGAAGATTATGCACCCTTCACTTAACGGAACCAAGGCTCTAACACATTTATTTTACAACAAAGTTTATGCTCTAAAGACAATGTAGATTCTGCTGTGTAACTTTTTGAGGTTAAATTACCTTCACCACATAGCAACTGCATGACCTTGGGCATTTTATTTGTGCCTCAGTTTCTTCATATACACAATTAGGGTAATAGCACCTACTTCATAGGATTGTGGTGGATTTAGCAAAACTCGGTTAAGGCATTCAGTCCAGTGTCTGGTCAACCTCCCAAGTTCACTACATTTTTTTTTTTTTTTTTTTTTTTTTGAGACAGGGTCTTGCTCTTGGCCCCCAAGCTGGAGTGCAACGGCAGGATCTCAGCTCACTGCAACCTTCACCTCCAGGGTTCAAATGATTCTCCTGCCTCAGCCTCCTTAGTAGCTGGGATTACAGGCACCCCCCACCATGCCTGGCTAATCCAGGCTGGTCTTGAACTCGTGACCTCAGGTAATCCACCTGCCTTGGCCTCCCAAAGTGCTGGGATTACAGGCATGAGCCACTGTGCCCAGCCACCAAGTTCACAACATTTGATAGTTAATATTATTATACTGTTCTGCATAGAGAACAAGAGGTGAGTGCTATAAGCAATGCGGATCAACTGCGCACAAGTTCAGAGGAAGGAAAGGCCATTTCCAATTGGAGGGCAGGAGGGTGAGCAGAGCAGATTAAATTAGAGTCATGAAGAAGTCACTTTTTTTTTTTCTGAGTCGGAGTCTCGCTGTGTCGCCCAGGCTAGAGTGCAGTGGCTGGATCTCAGCTCACTGCAAACTCCGCCTCCCGGGTTTACGCCATTCTCCTGCCTCAGCTTCCCGAGTAGTTGGGACTACAGGCTCCCACCACCATGCCTGGCTAATTTTTTGTATTTTTTAGTAGAGACGGGGTTTCACCGTGTTAGCTAGGATGGTGTCGATCTCCTGACCTCGTGATGCGCCGGTCTTGGCCTCCCAAAGTGCTGGGATTACAGGCGTGAGCCACCGCACCCGGCAGAAGTCACTTAAATTGTGGATTTCAAAATAATGTTAAGGGCCTGTCGCGGTGGCTCACGCCTGTAATCCCAGCACTTTGGAAGGCCGAGAGGGGTGGATCACGAGGTCAGAAGATCGAGACCACCCTGGCCAACATGGTGAAAATCCGCCTCTACTAAAAATACAAAAATAGCTGGTTGTGGTGGTGCACACCTGTAATCCCAGCTATTCAGGAGGCTGAGGCAGGAGAATCACTTGAATCTGGGAGGCGGAGGTTGAGGTGAGCCAAGATGGCGCCACTGCACTCCAGCCATGCGAGAGAGCGAGACTTTGCCTCAAAAGAAAAAAAAAAAAAAGTAAGATGTAAGATGAACATTTAGACGATAAAACTTACAGAAGACTTAGTGAGGAAGAAAGAAAGAAGTTGTCATCTATCATTCATAGAAGTGACAAGCAATAAAAATGTAAGCAAATAAACAAGATAACTGCAGAATGATAATTAAACAGGGTAGCGGGTCAGAAAGTGAAGAGGAAGAGTGGGGCTGGTGGGTAAGGAATTAGAGGGAAGACTTGATTCCATCTCAAGGTAGAAAGCTGTTCATATGTAGATCAACTGCTATCTGTGAATGGATACCCGAATATTGTCACAAACTGAAATGCAAATACTCTTAGAAACTAGGGTATTAGTAATGCAAGTATGAAAAACATCTGATTTAAGCAGAACAACAACAACAAAACACCCTCATCATTCTTTGAATGACTCAATCTGTGAATGAAAACATTCACATTCTCATGATTTTGATGACAGAATAGATTATTTTTCTTTGTGCTGAGTTTGTTATCTCAAGCTGGAACTAAGTAAGGCTAGTCAAGGCCATCTGATTCTTATTGCTCATTCATTCATTCAACCAATATTTTACTGAGAGCTTACTGTATGTGGCACTTTGCCTGGGGAATGCAGTGGAGTTCTTTCCTTGGAGTTCTCCTCTTACTCCAAAGGGCTTTTGGAACAGGAGGACACATGAGGAGAAACTTGGGCAGGTTCTGACACTTGTCTGCTGACCTTTTTGTTTTGTTTTGTTTTGTTGAGACAGGGTCTTGCTCTGTTGCCCAGGCTGGCAAAAAGATAACGGCTCACTGTGGCCTTGAACTCCTGGCTAAGGCAATCCTCCCACTATAACCTTCAGAGTAATTGGGACTTATAGGCGTGAGCCATGATGCCCAGCTTATTATTTTTTTTTTTTTTGTGGAGATGGGATCTCCTTCTATTGCCCAGGTTGGTCTCGAACTCCTAGGCTCAAGTGATCCTCCTGCTTAGTCCTCCCAAAATGTCAGGATTACAGGTGTGAGCCCTGTTGATTTTACAGGTTGAAGCCTGTTGATTTTTTCTGGATAAGAGATAGGGAGGACCTGGTAATATACAAGACCCAGAGTGTGTCCTAAGATGATCATCTATGGGGACAGAATAGCGTATCCCTGACTGAAGAGTTTTGGAAACTATTTTAATGTTCCCAAATTTTATGTGAACTAAAAAACATTGTCTGCCTTTCACATTCCTTCGTGCATTCGTGCACTCCACCTCACTACTCCTCCCCCGGCACCTGTTGGCCTCTTTTGCTATCCAAATTTACCAAATAAATCTCCCCCTTCTTTCTACCCATCTGCTGTTCTTCACAGCTTGTCTCTGGGCTCAGCCCCAAGCCTGGAGGGGCAGTAAATGGATTCAGAGTTGCTGCTCAAACATGGATTCCCATGGAAACCAAACGACTAAGAAAACAAATAGGGAGGAAGAGGCAGCCACTGCCTGACCTCTTACCCTCCCCCTCCAAATTCTTTTCGCTTTTCAACATGAAGGCAAGTGCTTATTTGTATAACTAGTAGAAGGACATAACCTGACCCCTCCCCCCACCCCCAAATTCTTTTAAGAGCCTCTCGTTGGACAATGAGTAAATGAAAGACAGTGGGACATCTCCATCTGGTGGTAGAAATGCCAAATTACGTAAGAGAGAACTCAATTAACAAGTGAAAGCCTGTAATACAGGCCAATAAGTATACAAGGAAGTAACATTCAGATACAAAAATAAGATACAAAGAAGTAACATTCAGGAGCCGCTCTTAGGAAACTGTTTGTGATGCAGTTAGGACTTGTTCCTTCTCACATATACAGATTTAAATATCATCTTTATGTTGGTGAATTTTCGTTTATTTTATTTATTTATTTTTTGTGACGGAGTCTTCTCTGTCACCCAGACTGGAGTGCAGTGGCACAATCTCAGCTCACTACAATCTCTGCCTTCTAGGTTCAAGCGATTCTCCTGTCTCAGCCTCCCGAGTAGCTGGGGATTACAGGCACCTGCATTATGCCCAGCTAATTTTTGTATTGTTGTAGAGGCAGGGTTTCACCCTGTTGGCCAGGCTGGTCTTGAATTCCTGACCTCAGGTAAACCGCCTGCCTCAGCCTCCCAAAGTGCTGGGATTACAGGCGTGAGTCACCACGCCGGGTCGAATTTTTTTTTTTTTTGGCATCCAATTCAAATATATGAACATGAGGTTTAGTCTCATCTCTCCCAACTCAACACTAGATTTTTTTTTTTTTTTTTTTTTTTGAGATGGAGTCTTACTCTGTCACCCAGGCTGGAGTGCAGTGGTGCAATCTCAGCTCACTGCAACCTCCACCTCCCGGGTTCAAGCGATTCTCCTGCCTCAGCCTCCCGAGTAGCTGGGACTACTACAGGCACGCACCACCATGCCCAGCTAACTTTTGGATTTTTAGTAGAAACGGGGTTTCACCATATTGACCAGGCTGGTCTCAAACTCCTGACCTCAGATGATGGACCCGCCTCGGCCTCCCAAAGTGTTGGGATTACAGGCATGAGCCACCGTGCCCAGCCATATTAGATATCTTTTACCTGAATGTCATGCCGTTGCTACAGATTCAGTGGAGCTGGACAGTACTTTTCTCTTCCTGTCCTTTCCCTTCCATAGGGTAGCATTTGCTGGCTTACAAAGGAAAAGCAGAAGCTTTGCTCCACTGTCTCATCTGTTTTCTTTTTTTTTTTTTCTTTTCTTTTTGTCTTCTTTTCAGACAGTGTAACTCTGTCACCCAGGCTGGAGTGCAGTCATGTTATCATGGATGGCTTGCTGCAGCCTCTAATTACCAGGTTTGAGCAGTCCTCCCACCTCAGCCTTCTGAGTAGCTGGGACTACAGGTGCATGCCACCATACCCGGTTAATTTTACTTTTTTTTTTTTTTGGAAACAGAGTCTCACTGTCGCCGAGGCGGGAGTGCAATGGCATGATCTTGGCTCACTGCAACCTCTGCCTCCTGGGTTCAAGAGATTCTCCGTGTCTCAGCCTCCAGAGTAGCTGAGATTACAGGTGTGCACCACTGCGCCTGGCTAATTTTTGTATTTTCAGTAGAGACGGGGTTTCGTTGTGTTGGTCAGGCTGGTCGTGAACTCCTGACCTCATGTGATCCACCCACCTCGGCCTCCCAAAGTGTTGGGATTACAGGTGTGAGCCACTGTGCCTGGCCTTTCTTTCTTTTTTTAAAGACAGGTGGCAAGGTGGTGGCTCATGCCTTGTAATCCCAGCACTTTGGGAGGCCGAAGTGGGTGGATTGGTTGAGCTCAGGAGTTTGAGACCAGCTTGGCCAACGTGGCAAAACCCCATTCTACGAAAAAATACAAAAATTAGCCGGGCGTGATGGCGGGTTCCTGTAATCCCAGCTACTCTGGTGGCTGAGTCAGGAGAATCACTTGAACCTGGGAGGCAGAGGTTGCAGTGAGAGGAGATCAAGCCACTGCCCTCCAGCCTGGGTGACTGAGTGAGACAGTCTCAAAAGACAAAAACAAAATTATAAAAAAGAGAAGAAGCTTAACAACTGATTTTTTTTTTCCGGCATGAATACTTTTATATTGAGGAAAAATAAGTAACTTACAATGTTTTTTAAAAGAAAGACAGGGTATACTAAACATACAAAAATTAGCTGGGTGTGGTGGCCCTCTTCTGTAGTCCCGGCTACTCAGGAGGCTGAGGTGGGAGGATTGCTTGAGCCCAGGAGGTCAAGGCTCACAACATTCCAGCCTGGGTGAGAGAGCAAGACCCTGTCTAAAGAAAACAAAAACAAACAAACAAAGAAACAAAAATGAGTGAAAGTGTTTCCTTTAACCCCCAATTCATATGTTGAAGCCGTAACTCCCAATGTGATTGTATTTGAAGATAGGCCTTTAAGGAGGTAATTAAGTTAAATGATATCATGAGGGTAGGGCCCTAATCCAATTTGATTGGTGTTTTATTTGTTTGTTTGTTTGAAACAAGAGTCTTGCTCTGTTGCCCAGGCTGGAGTGCAGTGGCGTGATCTCTGCTCACTGCGTTTGTGGGATTCTCCTGCCTCAGCCTACTGAGTAGCTGGGACTACAGGCATACACCACCACGCCTGGCTAGTTTTTGTATTTTTAGTAGAGATGGGGTTTCTCCATGTTGGCCAGGCTGGTCTCGAACTCCTGACCACAGGTGGTCCGCCTGCCTCGGCCTTCCAAAGTGCTGGGATTACAGGCATGAGCCACTGTGCCTGTCCTGATTAGCGTTTTTATTTTATTTTATTTTATTTTTATTTTTTGAGACGGAGTCTGGCTCTTGTTTTCCAGGCTGGAGTGCAATGGAGCGATCTCGACTCACTGCAACCTCAGTCTCCCGGGCTCAAGTGATTGTCTCAGCCTCCTGACTAGCTGGGATTACCGGCATGGGCCACCATGCCAGGCTAATTTTTGTATTTTTAGTAGAGATGGGGTTTCACCCTGTTGGCCAGGCTGGTCTCGAACTCCTGACCTCGTGATCCACCTGCCTCGGCCTCCCAAAGTGCTGAGATTACAGGCATAAGCCACTGCACCCAGTGTGATTAGCGTTCTTATAAGAAGAGAAGAAACACCAGGAATATGTGGGCACAAAGGAAAGGCCATGTGAGGGCACAATGAGAAGCTACCATCTGCAAACCATGAAGAGGGACCTCAGGTTGGTTTCCAATCCTGCTAGCATGTTGCTCTTAGCCTTCCAGCCTGCAGAACTCTGAGAAAATAAGTTTCTGTTGTTTAAGTCACCCTGTCTGTGATATTTTGTTATAGCAGACCTAGAAGACTAATACCTGGCCTTCCATACCATAAGCTCCCTTCCCTATATAATTTGCAACAGAGAGTGGAGACAAAGCTGTCCTGGAGACCCAGGAGTCTAGGCTGCCTTGCCTTTGCCTCATTTCACACTTCAGGCTATGTGAGTTCTATCCCCAGGAAAATTCAGCTCTTGGTATTTGGATTCACTAAGTGGAGAATACAATGAGATCTGTTTTGGGTATCAGGCCAGAAATTATCAGTATCTTACAACGTCAGAAAATAATGGATCAGTACCCAAGTTACTTAGTCTCACCCCATACAGTCTTCCACCACCTACAGCTGGGTACTATAACAACACATCCTAAGAGAAAAGAGGCTCAAGACTTCTTTAGTCTAAGAACCTCTAGGACCTAACTCTCCAGGAGCCTTAGCCTCAGGTCAAGTAAGGAGCACACACGAGTGCAATGGCACGATCTCGGCTCACTGCAACCTCTGCCTCCTGGGTTCAAGCGATTCTCCTGTCGCAGCCCCCAAGTAGCTGGGATTACAGGCACACACCACGACACTCGGTTAATTTTTTTATGTTTAGTAGAGATGGGGTTTTACTATATTGGCCAGGCTGGTCTTGAATTCCTGACCTCAGGTGATCTGCCTACCTCAGCCTCCCAAACTGCTGGGATTACAGGCGTGAGTCACTGCCCAGCTGGGAAGTGTTTCTTTCACTGGAGGGGCTGAGGTAGTTGTGATGACCCTACTGTGGCCCTGGGGAGAAGAGTGGGAGGATAACAGTGAATAAGGGGCTGTAAGTGAAGTTCTTAGAAGTAGGGTGGAATGAGAGAAAGGGGGAAGCTAGTGAGGCTTTTCTCTTATGCTGATGTAAAGTAGGTTTCCAATAGAATAAATTTATAAGTAATATAGAGGATAGGATGATTAATCTAAATTGGAGCAGAGCAGTTTTTGTTGGCCTCAGAGGTTTTAAGATTTTGTTTAGGTAAGGTTTATGTTTAGTCCCAGCAACTTGGGATGTTGAAGTGGGAGAATCACCTGAGCCCGCAAAGTCGGGGCTGTAGAGTGAGCTGTGATTGTGCCACCGCACTCCTGCTTGGGTGACAGAGGGAGACCCTGTCTCAAAAACAAACAAACAACAAAAAAGAAAAGATAAATAAACCTAGATTATTATTGCATACCATGTGCAAAAGTAAATTTCAGATGGAATAAAGATATAAATGAGCATAACAAAACTATAAAAATGTTAGAAGAAAGCCAGGTGCAGTGGCTTATGCCTATAATCTCAGCACTTTGGGAGGCCGAGGCGGGTGGATCACCTAAGGTCAGGAGTTCAAGACTGGCTTGACCAACATGGCGAAACCCCGTCTCTACTAAAAATACAAAATTAGCTGGGCGTGGTGGTGCATGCCTGTAATCCCACCTACTTGGGAGGCTGAGTTAGGAGAATTGCTTGAACCCCGGAGGCAGAGGTTGCAATGAGCCGAGATGGCACATTGCACTCCAGCCTGGGCAACAAGAGTGAAACTCCATCTCAAAACAAAACAAAACAAAACAAACAAAAAAACAAACAAAAAAACAGAAGAAAATTTAGGACTCTATAAATCTTGGGATAGGGATGTGCTTAATTTTTTTTTTTTTTTTTTTTTTTGAGACAGAGTCTTGCTCTATTACCAAGGCTGGAGTGCAATGGCGCGATCTTGGTCTCGATCTCTTGACTTCGTGATCTGCCCGTATCGGCCTCCCAAAGTGCTGGGATTATAGGGGTGAGCCCCCATGCCTGACCTGGGGATGCGCTTCTTTTTTTTTTTTTTTTTGAGACGGAGTCTTGCTCTGTCGCCCGGGCTGGAGTGCAGTGGCCGGATCTCAGCTCACTGCAAGCTCCGCCTCCCGGGTTTACGCCATTCTCCTGCCTCAGCCTCCGGAGTAGCTAGGACTACAGGCGCCCGCCACCTCACCCGGCTAGTTTTTTGTATTTTTAGTAGAGACGGGGTTTCACTGTGTTAGCCAGGATGGTCTCGATCTCCTGACCTCGTGATCCACCCATCTCGGCCTCCCAAAGTGCTGGGATTACAGGCTTGAGCCACCGCGCCCGGCCATGGGGATGCGCTTCTTAAGCAAAATAGCCCAGAATCTATAAATAAAATATTATTACACAAAAATAAAATCTTTTGGATGAAAAAAGCCGCATAAACACAAATAATAAAGTTGGTAGAAAATATTTGCATACATACCATCAATGGATGAATTTTCTAATATACAAAGACCTAGTATTGGAAGAAAAAGTTGACAACTCAATAGAAAAATAGGCAAATAATATAAACAGACAAAAGGCAGACAAGCAATTCTGAATGGTAACTAAGTCTAATAAAAGCTACCCACGCAGCCTTCCCACCCCTCCCGCAGTACTAGACCCCTGGGTTCCTCCGATTCGCCTGCCTGCCATGGCCGTCAAGGAACCAGCTTTCGATGACACTTTGAAAGAATGAGTGATCAACGATGAGTACAAAATACGGAAAAAGAACACCCCTTTTCTTTACAATTTTGTGATGACCCATGCTCTGCGGTGGCCCAGCCTAACTGCCCAGTGGCTTCCAGATGAAACTAGACCAGAAGCAAAAGATTTCAGCATTCACCAACTTGTCCTGGGGACACATACTTCGGATGAACAAAATCATCTTGTTATAGCCAGTGTGCAACCCCTAATGATAATGCTCAGTTTGATACATCACACTATGACAGTGAGAAAGGAGAGTTTGGAGGTTTTGATTCAGTTAGTGGAAAAATTGAAATAGAAATCAAGATCAACCATGAAGGAGAGGTAAACAGGGCCCGTTATACGCCCCAGAACCCATGTATCATTGCAACAAAGACTCCTTCCAGTGATGTTCTTGTCTTTGACTATACAAAACATCCTTCTAAACCAGATCCTTCTGGAGAGTGCAACCTAGACTTGCATCTCCATGGACATCAGAAGGAAGGCTATAGGCTTTCATGGAACCCAAATCTCAGTGGGCACTTACTTAGTGCTTCAGATGACAACACCATCTGCCTGTGGGACATCAGTGCCATCCAAAGGAGGGAAAAGTGGAAGACGATCTTACATGGCATACAGCAGTAGTGGAAGATGTTTTCTGGCATCTGCTTCATGAGCCTTTGTTTGGGTCAGTTGCTGATGATCAGAAACTTACGATTTGGGATACTCGTTTAAAAAATACTTCCAAACCAAGCCACTCAGTTGACGCTCACACTGCTGAAGTGAACTACCTCTTTTTCAGTCCTTACAGTGAGTTCACTCTTGCCACAGGATCAGCTGACAAGACTGTTGCCTTGTGGGATCTGAGAAATCTGAAACTTAAGTTGCATTCCTTTGAGTCACATAAGGATGAAATATTCCAGGTTCAGTGGTCACCTCACAATGAGACTATTTTGGCTTCCAGTGGTACTAATTGCATACTGAATGTCTGGGATTTAAGTAAAATTGCAGAGGAACAATCCCCAGAAGATGCAGAAGATGGGCCTCCAGAGTTGTTTATTCATGATGGTCACACTGCTAAGATACCTGATTTCTCCTGGAATCCCAATGAACCTTGGATGATTTGTTCTGTATCAGAAAACAACATCATGGAAGTGTGGCAAATGGCAGAGAACATTTATAACGGTGAAGACCCTGAAGGGAGTGTGGATCCAGAAGGATAGAGTCTTAGATGTATCTTTACTTCTTGTGATTTTAGACTCCCCTTTTTTCTTCTCAACCCTGAGAGTGATTTAACACTGGTTTTGAGACACAAACTTTGTTCAGCTATCCCTCTATATAATAGGTACCACTAATAATGCTATTAGCCCAAACAATGGGTGTTTTTCTAAATATTAATGGCGGGGCTTGATTCAGCAAATCCACAGACTTATTACACTGAAATTTTCTTCAGGAATTTGTAGTAAAAAAACCAGGTCTAAAGTAGTTACAGAAAGGGGAATGTTATGTGTGATTATTCTTCTTCTTATGCTATATCCCCAAGTTTTTCAGACTCATTTAAGTAAAGGCTAGAGTGAGTAAGGAATAGAGCCAAATGAGGTAGGTGTCTGAGCCATGAAGTATAAATACTGAAAGATGTTCCTTTTATTCAGGAAATAAGGGAGATTCAAATCGTATAAATTCCTACTCGAAAATCTTGACACCTGAATTTCCAGGATGCACATGAAGACCAGTAGACCAGGAAACAAGTAGACCAGTTTACTCTTGGTTTCTTCAGTTAAGTCAGAACTACACGTTCCTCTTTCCCCATATATTTTTGCTCATTCGTGTATTTCTTTCTTTCTTTTTTTTTTTTTTTTGAGAGGGAGTCTTGCTCTGTCCCCTGGGGTGCAGTGGCCGTATCTCAGCTCACTGCCAGCTCCGCCTCCCGGGTTTACGCCATTCTCCTGCCTCAGCCTCCTATGTAGCTGGGACTACAGGCGCCTGCCACCTCACCCGGCTAGTTTTTTGTATTTTTTAGTAGAGACGGGGTTTCACCGTGTTAGCCAGGATGGTCTGGATCTCCTGACCTCGTGATCCGCCCGTCTCGGCCTCCCAAAGAGCTGGGATTACAGGCTTGAGCCACCGCACCCGGCCGTTCGTGTATTTCTTAAGCTGTTTTCATGTTGCTTTTTTCCTTTCTGTGAAATGTTTTTTTTTTTTTTAACTTGGGACTATCAAGTTGTAAAGATGTATGTTTTTACCTGACAGTAATACCACAGGCAGATTGTCAAGTTGAGAAGAGTGAATCAATAACTTGTATTTTTTTTTTTTTTTTTGAGACGGAGTCTTGCTCTGCCGCCCAGGCTGGAGTGCAGTAGCCGGATCTCAGCTCACTGCAAGCTCCGCCTCCCGGGTTCACGCCATTCTCCTGTCTCAGCCTCCCGAGTAGCTGGGACTATAGGCGCCCGCCTCGTCGCCCGGCTAGTTTTTTGTATTTTTTAGTAGAGACGGGGTTTCACCGTATTAGCCAGGATGGTCTCGATCTCCTGACCTCGTGATCCGCCCGTCTCGGCCTCCCAAAGTGCTGGGATTACAGGCTTGAGCCACCGTGCCCGGCCAACTTGTATTTGTTTTAAAAATTAAATTAATGCTTGATAAAAGTTGCTTTTTTTTTTTTTTTTTTTTTTTAGGAGTTAGTCCTTGACCACTAGTTTGATGCCATCTCCATTTTGGGTGACCTGTTTCACTAGCAAGCCTGTTACTCTCCATGACTAACTGTGCAAGTGTTTAAAATGGAATACATTGCTTTTCTACATTAAAAAAAAAAAAAAAGCTACTCAGTCTCTTTATTCATCAGGAGAAATTAAAACGAAAATGAACTGCCCATTAGATTGGCAAAAATTAGTTGATAAGATTCAGTGTGGGTGACAGTGTGGGAATAGGCATTCATACAGACACAAACACACATATATATGGTTGGTGGGTGTATGAATTAGGAGCATGAATTGCTACAATTTTGGGGGAAGAAACATAGTAATATCTATGAATATTAAAATTACATATCCTTTGGCCAGGGCCTGTGACTCATGTCTATAATCCCAGCACTCTGAGAGGCCGAGGGGGTAGATTGCTTCAGGTCAGGAGTTCGAGACAAGCCTGGCCAACATGATGAAACCCTGTCTCTACTAAAAATGCAAAAATTAGCCAGCTGTGGTGGTGTGCACCTGTAGTCCCAGCTACTCAGGAGGCTTAGGCAGGAGAATCACTTGAACCTGGGAGGCAGAGGTTGTAGTGAGCTGATACCTCGGCATTGCACTTCAGCCTGGATCACAGAGGGAGACTCTGTCTCAAAAAATAAATAAAAAGTCGGCCGGGCGCAGTGGCTCACGCCTGTAATCCCAACTACTTGGGAGGCTGAGGCAGGAGAATCACTTGAACCCGGGAGGCAGAGGTTGCAGTGAGATCACACTGCTGTACTCCAGCCTGGGCAACCGTGCGAGACTCTGTCAAAAAACAAACAAACAAACAAAAAAACCCACTTATTTGAGCCACTTTCTTTCTTTTTTTTGAGACAGAGTTTCACACTTGTTGCCCAGGCTGCCGTGCAATGGCGTGATCTCGGCTCACTGCAACCTCCTCCTCCTGGGTTGAAGTGATTCTCCTGCCTCAGCCTCTTGAGTACCACCCCGCCCCCTGCCCAGCTAAGTTTTTGTGTTTTCAGTAGAGATGGGGTTTCACCATGTTGGTCAGGCTGGTCTTGAACTCCTGGCCTCAAGTGATCCACCTGTCTCGGCCTCCCAAAGTGCTGGGATTACACATGTGAGCCACCACATCCAGTCTGTTTGAGGCACTTCCAGGTAAATTCCACGAAATTTGATAATTCTTAGCCATTTCAGTCATATTCAGGATTTGCCTCTCTCCTGTCTTCTCTCTGGGATGTCCACAGACATTCCTTCCAACTTCCCAACCGCATATATATATATATATAAAATAAAACAAACTCTATAAATTTAATTAAAGGAAAATTTTGCATGGTTTGCTTTTCACCAGTCTATTCTGGCATGCTTCTAATGACATCAGAATCACCTGGATCAGTGAGAGCCAGTGTGCACAGTCTGTACTGTTTTCTGCATTCTGTGCCCAATTCAATATTATTATTATTATTTTTGAAACGGAATCTCTCTTTGTCGCCCAGGCTGGAGTGCAGTGGCGTGATCTCAGCTCACTGCAACCTCTGCCTCCTGGGTTCAAGCAATTCTCTGCCTCAGCCGCCCCAGTAGGTGGCATTAGAGGTGCCTGCCATCATGCCGGGCTGTTTTTTTTTTTTTTCTTTTTTGTTTTTTTTATAGAGACGGGGTTTCACCATCTTGACCAGGCTGGGCTTGAACTCCTGACCTCATGATCCACCCGCCTTGGCCTCCCAAACTACTGGGATTACAGGCATAAGCCACAGTGCCCAACCTACTTTTTTCTCTTTTTTTTGAGACAGAGTCACGCTCTGTCATCCAGGCTGGAATACAGTGGCGTGATCTCGGCTCACTGCAACCTCTGCCTCACAGGTTCAAGCGATTCTCCTGCCTCAGCCTCCTGAGTAGCTGGGATTATAGGCGTGTACCACCATGCCCAGCTAATTTTTGTACTTTTTTAGTAGAGATGTGTTTTCGCCATGTTGGCCAGGCTAATCTCGAACTCCTCACCTGAAATGATCCGTCCGTCTCCGCCTCCCAAAGTGCTGGGATTACAGGCATGAGCAACCGTGAATAATCCAATTCAGTATTATTGCACTGCAGTGATGGACACCAGTTTGGTCAATATGGCATAGTGCTGTATTTCGGATTTCTTCAAAGCCTGGTAGTTGGTGACGATGATCAATTTGGCTTTGCCTTGTCTGATCATCTTCAGAGTCTGCTTGTGCTCCTGGATGTACTTTCCACTTTTCATGATGAATTGGAGCCTAGAGTTGATAGACTCCAGCGACATTTTGTCTTCTTTGTGGTCACCATCTTCTGGCCTTAGGTGCGGGAAGGACCCCAACCCAGAGCAGATGCCAAGATGGCCAGGGAGCAAGAATGCTCTGTTTTGTCTTTGTACTGGGGGCCCTTCACAATGGCATCAACTGGGATATAACCACTTCCTCTTCAGATCCTGCATTCAAACGTTCACTCATTATTTTTTCACTTGTCTAATAATTTTGGCTAGTGTTTTCAGAACAATGTTATTTAATAGTGGTGATGTTACAGACTATGGGTTTTTGGGCTCTCAATGCAATAGGAATTGACATGAGGGTAGGGCGCGCTGGCTCACAAGTGTAATCCCAGCACTTTGGGAGGCCGAGGAGGGCGGATCACCTGAAGTCTGACCAGCCTGGTCAACATGGTGAAACTCTGTCTCCACTAAAAATACAAAAATTTAGAGGGGCATAGTGGTGTGCGCCTATAGTCCCAACTACTTGGGAGGCTGAGGCAGGAGAATTGCTTGAACCCGGGAGGTGGAGGTTGCAGTGAGCCGAGATTGTGCCACTGCGCTCCAGCCTGGGCGATAGAGTGAGACTGTCTCAAAAAACAAACAAACAAACAGAAATGTTTGTATAATTTCTTTTTTCTTTTCTTTCTTTTTTTTTTTTTTACTGAGACGGTGTCTTGCTGTGTTGCCCAGGCTGGAGTGCAGTGGCATAATCTTGGCTCACTGTAACCTCCACCTCCTGGGTTCAAGTGATTCTCCTGCCTCAACCTCCTGAGTCGTTGGGATTAGAGGTGTGTGCCACCACATCTGGCTAATTTTTGTATTTTTAGTAGAGACGGGGTTTCACCATGATGGTCAGCCTGGTCTTGAACTCCTGACCTTATGATTTGCCAACCTCGGCCTCCCAAAGTGCTGGGATTACAGGCATGAGCTCCCGTGCTAGGCCAAATTTCTTTTCTTTCTTTCCTGTTTGTTTGTTTGTTTTGAGACAAGGTCTCGCTCTGTCGCTCAGGTTGGAGTGCAGTGGTGCTATCACGGCTTCACTGGAGGCTTGACCTCCCAATCTCAAGCAATCCTCCTGCCTCAGCCCTGTCTCTACAAAAACAATCAAAGAGAATGCAGCTCAGTGACACAGGGACACAGTGATTTTAACCTTGTGAGACCCTGTGCATGGACTGCTGACCTATAAATCTGTGAGCTAATAAATTGGATGTTGTTTCTTTTTTCTTTTTTTGAGACGGAGTTTGGCTCTTGTTGCCCAGGCTGGAGTGCAAAGGTGCAATCTCAGCTCACTGCAACCTCCACCTCCCGGGTTCAAGCTATTCTCTCCTGCCTCAGCCTCCCAGGCGTGCGCCACCATGCCTGGCTAATTTTGTATTTTTGGTAGAGACGCGGTTTCTCCATGTTGGTTAGGCTGGTCTCAAACTTCTGACCTCAGGTGATTCACCCGCCTTGGCCTCCCAAAGTGCTGTGATTACAGGCGTGAGCCACTGCGCCTGGCTGGATGTTGTTTAAGGCGCTAAATTTGTGCCGCTAACACGTTATCTATTATGTTAGATTAAATCCAAACTTCCTACATAGTTTCTGAGGCTTTACAATATCTACCCTTCATGGGTAGTGTGGTTATGTAACCTCTCCCCCATACACTACCTTTTACCAACACTAGCTTTCCTTTCAAACATGCCAATTTTTTTTGCTTTTCCATCCTAGAGCCTTGCATTAGCTTTTCCCTCTTTTTGGAAAATTTTTCCTGAGATTCTTGTGGCTATGGCTTTGAAAACGTATTTTTTATTTTTATTTTAATTTTTTTTGAGACAGAGTTACTCTCTGTCACCCAGGCTGGAGTGCAGTGGAGCTATATCTTGGCTCACTGCAACCTCTGCCTCCCAGGTTCACGCAATTCTCCTGCCTCAGCCTCCTGAATAGCTGAGAGTACAGGTGTGTGCCACCACGCCTGGCTAATTTTTGTATTTTTAGTAGAGACGGGGTTTTGCCATGTAGGCCAGGCTGGTCTCAAACGCCTGACCTCAGGTGACCTGCCTGCCTCAGCCTCTCAAAGTACTGGGATTACAGGCATGAGCCACCATGCCCAGCCCCAGAAATAGTATTTTTTAAAACAATGCTTTTTAAGAAAATTTTATTTCAATAGTTTTTGGGGTATAGGTGGTTTTTGGTTACATGGATAAGTTCTTTAGTGGTGATTTCTGAGATTTTGGTGTACCCATAACCCAAGCAGTGTACACTGTATCCAATATGTAGTCTTTTTTTTTTTTGAGACGGAGTCTCGCTCTGTCACCCAGGCTGGAGTGTAGTGGCTGGATCCTGGCTCACTGCAAGCTCTGCCTCCCGGGTTCACGCTATTCTCCTGCCTCAGCCTCCCGAGTATCTGGGACTACAGGCGCCCGCCACCTTGCCTGGCTAGTTTTTTGTATTTTTTAGTAGAGACGGGGTTTCACCATGTTAGCCAGGATGGTCTCGATCTCCTGACCTTGTGATCCGCCCGTCTGGGCCTCCCAAAGTGCTGGGATTACAGGCTTGAGCCACCGCGCCAGGCCCAATATGTAGTCTTTTATCTTTCACCCCTATGTTAGTCAGGGTTCTCTAGAGAGACAGAACTAATAGAATATATATATATATATATAAAGGAGAGTTTATATATAAACTCACATGTATTCACTCACACGACCACAAGGTCCCACAATAGGCCATCTGCAGTCTGAGGAGAAAGGAGAGCCAGTCCGAGTTCCAAAACTGAAGAACCTGGAGTCTTATGTTCCAGAGTAGGATGCACCCAGGGCGGGAGAAAGATGTAGGCTGAGAGGCTAGGCCAGTCTTTCTTTTTTTTTTTTTTTTGAGATGGAGTCTTGCTCTTTCGCCCGGGCTGGAGTGCAGTGGCCGGATCTCAGCTCACTGCAAGCTCTGCCTCCCGGGTTTTACGCCATTCTCCTGCCTCAGCCTCTGGAGTAGCTGGGACTACAGGCGCCTGCCACCTCGCCCGGCTAGTTTTTTGTATTTTTAGTAGAGACGGGGTTTCACCGTGTTAGCCAGGATGGTCTCGATCTCCTGACCTCGTGATCCTCCCGTCTCGGCCTCCCAAAGTGCTGGGATTACAGGCTTGAGCCATCGCGCCCGGCCTAGGCCAGTCTTTCTTTTCACATTTCCCTGCCTGCTTATATTCCAGCCTTGCTGGCAGCTGATTAGATTGTGCCTACGCCGATTAAGGGTGGGTCTGCCTTTCCCAGCCCTCAAATGTTAATCTCTTTTGGCAACACCCTCACAGGCACACCCAGGATCAATACTTTGTATCCTTCCATCCAATCAAGTTGACACTCAGTATTAACCGTCAGATACCATATTGGGAAATATCATATTGAACTCTACTGAGACATTTTAAAATACACTATTGCATTCTTTCTTCTGGATTGTTTAATGTGGTTTAATTTGTGAGAATTTGGTGTCATTCCGTACTCTTGTAGTGGCTGAGAGTTATCTTGAGAGGATACTAAGGAACTGTTAGAAAGTTAGTATTTTACAGGCCAGGCGCGGTGGCTCAAGCCTGTAATCCCAGCACTTTGGGAGGCCGAGACGGGAGGATCACGAGGTCAGGAGATCGAAATCATCCTGGCTAACATGGTGAAACCCCGTCTCTACTAAAAAAATACGAAAAACTAGCCGGGCGAGGTGGCGGGTGCCTGTAGTCCCAGCTACTCGGGAGGCTGAGGCAGGAGAATGGCGTAAACCCGGGAGGCGGAGCTTGCAGTGAGCCGAGATCGCGCCACAACACTCCAGGCTGGGTGACAGAGCGAGACTCCATCTCAGAAAAAAAAAAAAAGGAAGTTAGTATTTTACCTTAAACTGTGTTTGATCATACAATATGGCTATATAAAAGAGGAAAAGCAAGAAGAAAAGAAAAATTACTGAAGCCTAAACATTATAATAAATTCTAATTGTGACAGCTTCCCTAGTGGGAGAAAGACACGTTCAAACCTCACTCATAGTTCTTGGGCTTCTGAGCATTGTTTCAGGGCCAGCTTCACCTCTTGGTTCCGCAGAGTGTAGATAAGGGGATTGAGGAAAGGAGTAATGGCCGTGGGGAACAGAGCAGCTGCCCCATCCAGGGGGCTGTTGGTTTCAGGCCTCAGGTAGATGAAGGCACAGGGCACATAGTACACGGTGACCACGGTTACATGTGCTCCACAGGTTGAAAAAGCCCGGCGCCGCCCATCAGCTGTATGGATTCTCAGGATGGCCTGAATGATCAGTATGTAGGACAGGAGGATCAGGAAGAAGCAACTGGCAACCACCACCCCAATGCCCACAAAGGTCACCAGCTCATTGACTGTTGTGTCAGCACAGGCCAGTCTCAACACTGCAGGGATGTCACAGAAGAAGTAATCCACCTGATTGGGCCCACAGTAGGGCAGGCGGAAGGTTAGGGTGGCCTGGAGAGCCCCATGGATGGATCCTGCCACCCAGGCTCCAGCCACAAGCAAGGCACTCAGCTTAGCAGTCATAAGCACAGGGTAGTGCAGGGGCTGACATATGGCCAGGTACCTGTCATAGGCCATCAGGGTGTAGAGGAAGCACTGGGTGCTGCCCAGGAAGTGATAGAAATAGAGTTGAGCAACACAGCCACCAAATGGGATGGATTTGACGTCTAAAGTGAAGTTCATCATGAGGCGAGGGACGATGATGGAGGAGATGCCCATGTCAATGACTGAGAGAACACCAAGAAAGATGTACATGGGGCGGGCATGGAGCCTCGGGTCTGCTCAGACAGTGATTAAAATAAGCAGGTTTCCCAGCTGAGTCAGGATGTAGATTAGCAAAAAGAACACAAAAAAGAGTGTCCTCAGCCTGAGTGGATAAGGAATTCCTGTCAGGATAAACGCAGTCAACAGTGTGTTGTTGACCCTTTCCATATCCCAGAGAATCTTATCTAGAGAATGGACAAAACAAGAGTTAACATAGAGGTGAGAGGAAAGTGAGGGGGAATTAGAAAAAGAGATTGTAAAAACTAGGGATGGTGGCAGAGAAGTTTCTTTCTTTCTTTTTTTTGGAGACAGAGTTTTGCTCTGTTGCCCAGGCTGGGGTGCAATGGCATGATCTTGGCTCACTGCAACCCCCACCTCCCAGGTTCAAGCAATTCTCCTGCCTCAGCTTCCCAAGTAGCTGGGATTACAGACATGTGCCATCACGCCTGGCTAATTTTTTGTATTTTTAGTAGAGATGGGGTTTCACCATGTTGGCCAGCCTAGTGTCGAACTCCTGACCTCAGGTGATCCACCTGCCTCAGCCTCCCAAAGTGCTGGGATTACAGGTGTGAGCCACCACGCCCGGCAGAGAAGTTTCTTTCTTATGTGGAAAGATGACAAGTAGGCAGAAACAATGTTCTCTGGTAGGTGTTTTGTAAACAAGATGTTATTGGAACACAGCCTTTCTCATTTAGTTACATATTGTCTGTAACTGTTTTGGAGCTACTATGACAGAGATGAGTGGTTGCATTTAGTTTGCAAAACATAAGCTATTTACTCCCCGGACATTTATAGAAAAAGTTTGCACCTAGGGTTTTGTACACTCAGAGCACTTTTTCCAATAACCTTTGGCAAATAATCATTGACTGTTCTATTAGTACAGGTCAGGATTTCCCGGAAACATGACGTATGTGAGAAAGGGTATTTGTTTCATTAGGTGCTCTGCCAGCTCAGAATCTTCCAGAGGCCACTGGCTCACTCTTATCTCTGCCAAGACATAAACTTACATAGAGTGGGGAATATGCAGAAAGGAAATGCAGAAACTCATTTGTGTATAAAGAATGAAATAGAATTTTGATTAAATGGCTAATCAAAATTTTTATGTGTGATAGTGCTTGATGCTGTACGATCTACTTTCCAAGTTCTTTACCATTAAAAGGAGGAGAATGACCATGAAGATGTAAGTACATAAATAAAGTGAGGACTATCACCACCATGCACTGTGGTTGGTACTTGGTGCTATATAATTCAGTTGCTTTGTATGTAATCATTTAGCCTTAAGACATGTCAAAGAGAGGACAGAAAGAAGAAATGAGGGCTGTCTCTAGTGAGAAGTCAGGGATTAAAGGAAAATTAAAGAATGATTAGAGAGAGGCCGGGCGCGGTGGCTCAAGCCTGTAATCCCAGCACTTTGGGAGGCCGAGACGGGCGGATCACGAGGTCAGGAGATCGAGACTATCCTGGCTGATACGGTGAAACCCCGTCTCTACTAAAAAATACAAAAAAAAATTAGCCGGGCGAGGTGGCGGGCGCCTGTAGTCCCAGCTACTCGGGAGGCTGAGGCAGGAGAATGGCGGGAACCCGGGAGACGGAGCTTGCAGTGAGCTGAGATCCGCCACTGCACTCCAGCCTGGGAGACAGAGCGAGACTCCGTCTCAAAAAAAAAAAAAAAAAAAAAAAAAAGAATGATTAGAGAGGATGAGAGGATTGCTAGACCAGAGCAAACCACTCTCAGTGTGGAAGAATTATTTTAAGTTCTTAGTCCAAATCATTGATCGGCACTTTTTTTTTTTTTTTTTGAGACAGAGTTCTCTCTGTCACACAGCCTGGAGTGCAATGGCACGATCTCAGCTCACTGCAACCTCTGCCTCTCGGGTTTAAGCAATTCTCATGCCTCAGCCTCCGAGTAGCTGGGATTACAGGCATGTGCTACCATGCCTGGCTAATTTTTGTATTTTTAGTGGAGACGGGGTTTCACTATGTTGGCCAGGCTGATCTTGAACTCCTGGCCTCAAGTGATCTGCCCGCCTTGGTCTCCCAAAGTGTTGGGATTACAGGCATAAGCCACCACACCCAGCTTGACAGGCATTTTTTAACCTAAAGAAAAGGGTTGGAGGGTGGGCTCAGTGGCTCATGCCTGTAATCCTAGCACTTTGGGAGGCCGAGGAGGGTGGATTACCTGAGGTCAGGGGTTTGAGACTAGCCTGGCCAACATGGTGACACCCTGCCTCTACTAAAAATACAAACATTAGCCAGGTTTGGTGGTGGGCACCTATAATCCCAGCTACTCGGGAGGCTGAGGCAGGAGAATCACTTGAAGCTGGGAGGCGGAGATTGAATTGAGCTGAGATTGCACCACTTCACTCCAGCCTGGACAAAAGAGTGAAACTCTGTTTCCAAAAAACAAAACAAAACAAAACAAAACAAAAAGCCAGGTGCAGTGGCTCACTCCTATAATCGCAGCACTTTGAGAGGCTGATGTGGGTGGATCACAAGGTCAGGAATTCGAGACCAGCCTGGCCAATATGGTGAAACCCCGTCTCTACTAAAAATACAAAAATTAGCCAGGTGTGGTGGTGGGCGCCTGTACTCCCAGCTGCTTGGGAGGCTGAGGCAGGAGAATCGCTTGAACCTGGGAGGCAGAGGTTGCAATGAGCAGAGATCGCACCACTGCACTCCAGCCTGGGTGACAGAGCGAGACTCTGTCTCAAACAAACAAATAAAAACAACAATGACAAAAAGGGTTGGAACAATGAGCTTTTAAAATTCCTCCTAGTACCTTTAGTTCAGTTATCTAAACTCATGTCTTGGAACATTTTTTGAAAATGAACTGACCTTAAATGGGAGGGTTGATTTTGGGGCTCTGTATTCTGTCATTGGTTGATGTGTTTGTTTTTATGCCAGTGCCATGCTGTTTTGATAACTATAACTTTATATTTTAAGGTAAGATAATATGATGCCTGTGACTTTTTCTGAGTGTGTGCAAGATTGCTTTGGCTATTCAGTGTCTTTTTGTTTCACAATGGGGAAGGACAGTCTCTTCAATAAATAGTGTTGGGAAAACTGGATATCCATATTTAGAAGAATGAAATTGGACCTTTATCTCACACTATTAGCAAAAATCAGTTCAAAATGAATTAAAGACTTAAACATAAGACCTGAAACTGTAAAACTACTAGAAGAAAACGGGAAAAGTTCTACAACATTTGTCTGAAAAATATCATATATATTCAACAAAATACTATTCAGCCCTAGAAAAGAAGGAAATCCTGTCACTTGTGGCAACATGAATGAACCTGGAGGACATTATATTAAACAAAATAAGCCAGGCATGGAAAGACAATATTGCATGATCTCACTTATATGTGGAATAAAAAAAAATTGAACTTACAAAAGTGAAAAAGAGAATGGTGGTTATTAGAAGCTGGGGATGGGGAATGCAGAGATGTTGATCAAAAGGTACAAAGTTTCAGTTGGGTGCAGTGGCTCACGCCTGTAATCCCAGCACTTTGGGAGGCCAAGGCAGGCAGATCAGTTGAGGTCAGGAGTTTGAGACCAGCCTGGCCAACATGGCGGAACCCTGTCTTTACTGAAAATAAGAAAATTAGCCCAGGGTGGGGGCAAAACCCTGTCTTTACTAAAAATAAAAAAATTAGCCCAGGGTGGTGGCATGTGCCTATAATCCCAGCTACTCAGGAGGCCGAGGTGGGAGAATTGCTTGAACCCAGGAGACGGAGGTTGTAGTGAGCCGAGATCGTGCCACTGCACTCCAGCCTGGGTGACAGAGCAAGACTCTGACTCAAAAAAAAAAAAAAAAAAAGTACAAAGTTTCAGTTAGACAGGAGAAGTAAGTTTTCAGGACCTATTGAACAGTATGGTGACCATAATTAATAATAATAGGCCAGTTGCAATGGCTCATGCCTGTAATCCCAGCCCTTTGGGAGGCCAAGGCGGGTGGATCACGAAGTGAGGAAATCGAGACCATCCTGGTCAATACGGTGAAACCCCATCTCTACTAAAAAAAAAAAAAAAAAAAAAGGCCAGGCGCGGTGGCTCAAGCCTGTAATCCCAGCACTTTGGGAGGCCGAGACGGGTGGATCACGAGGTCAGGAGATCGAGACCATCCTGGCTAACACGGTGAAACCCCGTCTCTACTAAAAAATACAAAAAACTAGCCGGGCGAGGTGGCGGGCGCCTGTAGTCCCAGCTACTTGGGAGGCTGAGGCAGGAGAATGGCATAAACCCGGGAGGCAGAGTTGCAGTGAGCTGAGATCCGGCCACTGCACTCCAGCCTGGGCGACAGAGCGAGACTCCGTCTCAAAAAAAAAAAAAACAAAAAACAAAAAACAAAAAAAACAAAAAATTAGTTGGGCGTGGTTGCGGGCGCCTGTAGTCCCAGCTACTCTGGAGGCTGAGGCAGGAGAATGGCGTGAACCAGGGAGACAGAGCTTGCAGTGAGCCGAGATCATGCCACTGTACTCCAACCTGGGTGACAGAGCGAGACTGTCTCAAAAAAAAAAAAAAAATACACACACACATACACACACACACACACACGTAATGTATTTCAAATTATTAAAAGAGCTTATTTTAAGCATTCTTACTGCAAAAAAATGACAAGTATGTGAGGTAATGGGATATGTTAGTTTGATATA
Organism: Trachypithecus francoisi; assembly: GCF_009764315.1. NCBI lineage: Eukaryota > Metazoa > Chordata > Mammalia > Primates > Cercopithecidae > Trachypithecus > Trachypithecus francoisi. The sequence goes on along the minus strand of NW_022681468.1, from coordinate 84,665,712 downwards.
ATCATTCTTTTTTTTTTTTTTTTGAGACGGAGTTTTGCTCTTGTTGCCCAGGCTGGAGTGCAATGGCACGATATTGGCTCACTGCAACCTCTGCTTCCCGGGTTCAAGCGATTCTCCTGCCTCAGCCTCCCTAGTAGCTGGGATTACAGGCATGTGCTGCCACGCCCAGCTAATTTTGTACTTTTAGTAGAGACGGGGTTTCTCCTTATTGGTCAGGCTGGTCTCGAACTCCCAACCTCAGGTGATCGGCCTCCCAAAGTGCTAGGATTATAGGCATGAGCCACTGCCCCAGGTCTGATATAATCATTCTACAGTGTATATGCATCTATGAAAACATCACATTGTGTCCCATAAATAGATATAACTATTATTTATTAATTAAAAATAAAAGTTTAAATAAAACAGACTTGATGTAAATTTTTAGTGAAAAATACTCATGGCTTGAGGTAGGATGTCCAAAAAATTGAAATCGATTGATTTTTTTTTCTCTGGACTCATTTCCATACACTCAGAAGGAAGAGAGTAAGATTAACAGGGCAATGTCAGGAGCTTTCTGATTAATGATTCCCTCTACCTTCACTCTTGCACAGGGTAGCATTCTGCCTTGGGTCAGGGGATTGTGGACAGCAGGGAACTGGCATCCCTTGTGAAGAAGTAAGTCATCATAGACAGATGGTTCTGCTGCTGGCTGAGAACAACAAATGTAAACATTATAATGGATCTCAATCGTCAGCTTGTCATAATGGATCTGTTCATTAGCTCACTTCTTGGTTTTGAGTCTCAAAGCTCCTCTGGGACTGGGTGTGGTGGCTCACGCCTGTAATCCCAGCACTTTGGAAGGCTGAGGCGGAAGGATTGCTTAAGCTCAGGAGTTTGCGACAAGTCTGGGCAACATAGCAAAACCGTGTTCTATAAAAAATAATAAAAAAAATTTACTGGGCGTAGTGGCACACACCTCTGTTCCCAGATACTTGGGAGACTAAGGTGGGAGGATTGCTTGAGCCCAGAAGGTCAAGGTGAACCCAGATTGCACCACTGCACTCCAGCCTGGGTGACAGAGTGAGAGACTCTGTCTCAAAACAAAAACATAAACAACATACAAAAAAGCCAACTCCTCTGGGTTTCAATTTCTTCACTGGGGCTGTGAGGATGCGGAATGAGACTGTGAACCCAATTTTGGCAAATAGTGAAAAGCAAGGCGTAGTTATGTTCAAATCTTTTTTTTGAGAGGGAGTCTTGCTCTGTAACCCAGGCTGGAGTGCAGTGGTACCATGTCGGCTCACTGCCACCTCTGCCTCCCGGGTTCAAGCAATTCTCCTGCCTTGTCCTCCCGAGTAGCTGGGATTATAGGCATGTGCCGCCATGCCCGGCTAATTTTTGTATTTTTGGTAGAGATGGGGTTTCACCATGTTGGCCAAGCTAGTCTCCAGCTCTTGACCTCGTGATCTGCCCGCCTCAGTCTACCAAAGTGCTGGGATTACAGGCGTGAGCCACCGTGCTCGGCTCAATAGTCTTTACGTTAAACACTTAGCTTTAAAACTGCTGTACCCAAGCTCTTTCAGAGCTTAACTCTCATCATTTAACCATCTCTGTTATGAAACTTAAAAAAAGAAGCAGTAAATCCTGCCACCCCATGCCATTTTATCCTCTTTCAAGTAAATAAAACGCAGTTTATAAATTCTTCAGTTTTAAACATTATAGTCACAGGAACACAGTGGTGGTTGAACTTCAAAAAGCTGACCACAATCCTCTTCCAGATGCCAGAGCTACAGATGCTGGCCTTCTCCCCGAGTTCCTTGACTTCAGAAAGTATAGAAGCTCAAGTTCCCACACAGGTTCCTTGGGAAATTAATGGCAGTGCACAATGGCAGCCCTGGGTTGAAGGAGGTCAGGTGGCTGCTCTGGTCTGTGTGTCGTGTCATGGGATGCTGTAGTTTTTTTTCTTTTCTTTTTTTTTTTTTTGAGACGGAGTCTGGCTCTGTCGCCCAGGCTAGAGTGCAGTGGCTGGATCTCAGCTCACTGCAAGCTCCGCCTCCCAGGTTTACGCCATTCTCCTGCCTCCGCCTCCCAAGTAGCTGGGACTACAGGCGCCCGCCTCGTCGCCCGGCTAATTTTTTGTATTCTTTAGTAGAGACGGGGTTTCACCGTATTAGCCAGGATGGTCTCGATCTCCTGACCTTGTGATCCGCCCGTCTCGGCCTCCCAAAGTGCTGGGATTACAGGCTTGAGCCACCGCGCCCGGCCGATGCTGTAGTTTTCTGAGGTCACTGAGGTCTGATGTTAAAGTGTTCAGATTTAGAAGCCTGATTTGGTTAGGTCTCTCTGGGGGAAATCAGGCTGTGGGAAATCAATTCACACTGTTCAAGTACCTGAGAGAATGTCTTAAAAACCAAACAAATAATTTGTTACTTTACAGTGGGAGATCTTGCTCCCATGACAGAAATGATGTGTCTGCTACCTAGGGCACTCACTTATTAATACTATCAAGGTCCCTGGAAATCAAATTAGGAATCAAATGTGTATTTCTGAGTTTTGAATCACAGCAAGGGGAATTTCATGAAGCACACTTAATTTAGGTCACAATGAATTACACCTGGTAAATCACACAGCATCTTTATCTAAGGGAATACTTCAATTTTCCCTTCAGATACAGTTATCTTTTTCCCTTGAGCAGTAATGAAGATACATCAACAAAGTTTTATTCTAATTATTTTCTTCCTGAATTTCTATCTTTTTAGATTGCCTTTGTTATTTCCATTGGCTCTTTTTCAACATTTTCCTAACTTTTTAGAGTTCCCTAATTATTCTTCCCTATTTTTCATACTGTTTTCTTATTTGTTTTGGAGAATATTCTATGATTTACTCTCTAAAAAGTGTTATTTCTTTTGCAAAATTTTCCATTGATAGGGAATGATAGTCCACCCATAGTATGATGATTCTTGTTTTACTCAACCAGAGAGAATAGTATTTTCTAACTTTATCCTTAGAATTTAGAACCATCTTAGTGGGAAGAATGAGAGGAAGGAATGCAGTTTTATTTGTAATACCAAGTATCTTTATTGGGTGTGATTTCATCCCAGTTACCTCTTTTTGTTTTCTTCTTTTTGTTTCTCTAACTTTTTCCTCCTCATTAAGTTATAAATATTAATAGGAAAACTTCCCTTTACCTCTGATCTGTTATGACCTTTCTCCCTGTGTCACTGCCATTATCATAAACCTCCAAGCGTAAAGCTTAGTATTTGCTAGGTAACCACCCTTCTGTATGCTCTCTGTTTCATTAATATCCCACATGTGGCTCTGAGACTTTCAAAAATCAAAGAGAGAGAGAGAGAGATATGGAGAGAGAGAAAGAGACATGGAGGGAGAGAGAGAGACATGGCACAGGGAGAAGGAAACATGGCACCTATGAAACCTCAGGGGACCAGAGTGATAAAAAGTCAGAGAATAATGATGGTATTTTGCACCTGTGTAGTGTTCTTATAATCCTTAGAGGTTAAATGACAGAGGAGTCTCATAGTTGTATAATGCTGGAGCGAGGACTCCAACCAGATCGTATTGTTTCTAGTCCAGCACTCTTTCTCCATTTCACTGAAAATTCCTTCCCACAAGGAACCAAATCAAAATAATGTAGTAAATCACGTGAACTGAATAACACTTTTAAGAGTTTTATGGTACATTCTGTCAAGGATTCTAAACTGGTGTTACTACCCTATTTCAAAATTGAGTGTAGTGGAGTTAAGAGCAAGTTCTAAAATCAAACTAGAGTGAAATTTTGTTAACATGAATTCATGAAGTTGCCCGACTTCTTTCATTGTCTGACAATCTATTAGACTGAGTGTTTCTTTTTTTTTTTTTTTTTTGAGATGGAGTCTCGCTCTGTCGCCCAGGCTGGAGTGCAGTGCCCAGATCTCAGTTCACTGCAAGCTCCGCCTCCTGGGTTTTACGCCATTCTCCTGCCTCAGCCTCCCGAGTAGCTGGGACTACAGGCGCCCACCACCTTGCCCGGCTAATTTTTTTATTTTTTAGCAGAGACGGGGTTTCACCGTGTTAGCCAGGATGGTCTCGATCTCCTGACCTTGTGATCCGCCCATCTCAGCCTCCCAAAGTGCTGGGATTACAGGCTTGAGCCACCGCGCCCGGCCAGACTGAGTGTTTCTTAAAAAAGCCTGAGGGAGGCCAGGTGCGGTGGCTCACACCTGTAATCCCAGCATTTTGGGAGGCCAAGGCGGGCAGATCACCTGAGGTCAGGAATTCAAGACCAGCCTGACCAACATGAAGAAACCCCATCTCTACTAAAAGTACAAAATTAGCTGGGCGTGGCGGCAAATGCCTGTAATCCCAGCTACTCGGGAGGCTGAGGCAGGAGAATTGCTTGAACTTGGGAGGCCGAGACTGTGATGAGCTGAGATCGCACCATTGCATTCCAGCCTGGGCAAAAAGAGCAAAACTCCGACTCAAAAAAAAAAAAAAAAGAAAAAAAAAAAGCCTGAAGGTTTAGTAGTGTTTTTGTTTCACAGGTACTTAGTCTTTGGAGGTATTGATGAAATGTATTTTTGAATTCTCATCTGATATCAAATATTAAAGACCATCTAAAGGCTGGCCTTGGTGGCTCACGCCTGTAATCCTAGCACTTTGGGAGGACAAGGCTGGTGGATCACCTGAGGTCAGGAGTTTGAGACCAGTGTGACCAACATGATGAAACCTCATCTCTACTAAAAATACAAAAATTAGGTGGGCATAGTGTCACGCGCCTGTAATCCCAGCTACTCGGGAGGCTGAGGCAGGAGAATAGCTTGAACCTAGAAGGCAGAGGTTAAAGTGAGCTGAGATCACGCCATTGCCCTCCAGCCTGGGCAACAAGAGCAAAACTCCATCTCAAAAATAAAATAAAATAAAATGGCCGGGCGCGGTGGCTCAAGCCTGTAATCCCAGCACTTTGGGAGGCCGAGACGGGCGGATCACAAGGTCAGGAGATCGAGACCACCCTGGCTAATACGGTGAAACCCCGTCTCTACTAAAGAATACAAAAAACTAGCCGGGCGACGAGGCGGGCGCCTGTAGTCCCAGCTACTTGGGAGGCGGAGGCAGGAGAATGGCGTAAACCTGGGAGGCAGAGCTTGCAGTGAGCTGAGATCCGGCCACTGCACTCCAGCCTGGGCGACAGAGCCAGACTCCGTCTCAAAAAAAAAAAATAAAATAAAAATAAAACAAAACAAAATAAATAATAAAGACCATCTAGTACAAGAATGTTTGAAAAACATATGAGATGGCCGGGCGCGGTGGCTCAAGCCTGTAATCCCAGCACTTTGGGAGGCCGAGACGGGCGGATCATGAGGTCAGGAGATCGAGACCATCCTGGCTAACATGGTGAAACCCCGTCTCTACTAAAAAATACAAAAAACTAGCCGGGCGAGGTGGCGGGCGCCTGTAGTCCCAGCTACTCGGGAGGCTGAGGCAGGAGAATGGCGTAAACCCGGGAGGTGGAGGTTGCAGTGAGCTGAGATCTGGCCACTGCACTCTAGCCTGGGCGACAGAGCAAGACTCTGTCTCCAAAAAAAAAAAAAAAAAAAAAAAAAAGAAAAATATATGAGAAATATTAGGGGACCACAAACTAAATATGTGTATAATTTTGATTAACCAAGGAGATTAGACACCTTTTCCAGTGAGGCAAAGGGCACAGACTTAACACCATTTCAGCAAATGAATTTTACTTAATTTTGGTCCCAAACTATATCCCTAACCCATCTTTCAAATGGCCATGAAGAAAACTTTAAAAATTTTTATTATTATCTGAAAATTGACTCAAAGCACACTTTTGTATTTATAAAAAGTGTTTCAAATATTTAGAAAGCTAATACAATTGATTTTTTATTTTTTATTTTTTTTTTGAGATGGAGTATGGCTCTGTCACCCAGGCTGGAGTGCAGTGGCCAGATCTCAGCTCACTGCAAGCTCCGCCTCCCGGGTTCACGCCATTCTCCTGCCTCAGCCTTCCAGGTAGCTGGGACTACAGGCGCCCGCCACCTCGCCCGGCTAGTTTTTTGTATTTTTTAGTAGAGACGGGGTTTCACCGTATTAGCCAGGATGGTCTCGATCTCCTGACCTCGTGATCCGCCCGTCTCGGCCTCCCAAAGTGCTAGGATTACAGGCTTGAGCCACCGCGCCCGGCACAATTGATTTTTTAAAATGAATTTCACAATAAGACATATAAAATGGAAAGCAATCTAAAGATGAATAACATTGGAACAAATATATACATATACACCATGAGAAAAGTTTGAGTTATTAAATTGTGAGACATGAGAGAGAACTTCTATTAAAATGTAAAACCCTTACTAGCAATGAGTTAGAATTGTCTGTTTAAAATATTTGCCAACTAAGAAACCAGATTATAGCTTTACTCATGTCCATTTTTCAAATTTTGGGCAGAGAACTTGTCTTATAGGTGGTAGAGGGACCTGGCAAGGACCAAAAGAACAGAGCAAGGGTGGCACCACCACAGAACTCCAAGATGCTCTTCCTAGTGTGGTTGGTATTAAAACCAGGCAGTGAATGGTCCTTTAATGGGGAATAGCTTTGGAGGAAAATGCAGCCGATTAAAGGCCTGAGGGAAATAGTGTTATCCTACTATTAGCCACTATTTTTTTTTTTTTTTTGAGATGGAGTCTTGCTCTGTTGCCCAGGCTGGAATGCAGTGGTGCTATCTTGGCTCACTGCAATCTTTGTCTCTCAGGTTCAATTGATTCTCCTGCCTCAGCCTCCCAAGTAGCTGAGATTACAGGCATGCACCACCCACCACCCCCCCCAGCTAATTTTTGTATTTTTAGTAGAGATGGGGTTTCACCATGTTGGCTAGGCTGGTCTTGAACTCCTGACTTCAGGTGATCCGCCCATCTCGGCCTCCCAAAGTGCTGGAATTACAGGTGTGAGCCACTGTGCCCAGCCTATTAGCCACTATTTGTAAAAAGGCTAAATGGTAGTTACATAGTCATATAAGCAGAACAGTAAAGAAAATTTTTGTGACAGCAGAAAAATAACTGTACTAAATAACTAAACAAGTAAGGATATAGAGAGATGAAGTGACTCAGAGTAGAGAAACCCCTTACACAATGTTTGGACTTAACATTTATCTCTGAAAAATGGGATTAGAACAGTGGCATGTGCTATTTTGAGAAGAGGAGAGTACTCTCACCTGGAGGTGTCAGCATCCATCAAAAATTCTTCTTGCAATCAGAGGGAAAGGATACAAATCTATTCCTAGAGAAACTTGAATATCTCATAGAGTCAGCAGCAATTATTGTGAAGAGCTCGTGACAGAAGACCCAACTAATTACTTTTGGCTGGATCAAAGTAAAGGGTCAAACTATGGAAACTTAATTTATTCTTTGCCTGCTTATTTGTATATGTTTGCTTCCAGCTTCATTATGAACTGGGGGAAGAGCTACGGCTCTTACTGAAGGTAACTGCTAAGGTTGGTCTCTCCTGTGTTCTTCTACTTCTTTTATTTCTCTCAGAGTCAGTTTTTATGTGTGAAACCTTTAGCTTGGGGAATATTGTAATAGCACTCCTGTGATAGGCAAGACCAATATCCAAGTTTGTTTCCTAGGAGACTCCCTGGGGTTTCTAGCTTTTTCCAATTTTGTAACAGCAGGTGGAACAAAGTCTGTGGGGCTTAACAGGTCTCGTTGAAATCTTCAGATCTGTGGTTTTCCTTCTGTTCCAAAATAAATTTGGAAAAAAAGGGAAGAAAAAGCTAACATGGTTGTTACTTGGCAAGAGATGTTTTCTTTTTTTCTTTTCTTTTTTTTTTTTTTTGAGACGGAGTCTTGCTCTGCCACCCAGGCTGGAGTGCAGTGGCCGGATCTCAGCTCACTGCAAGCTCCGCCTCCCGGGTTTACGCCATTCTCCTGCCTCAGCCTCCTGAGTAGCTGGGACTACAGGCGCCTGCCTCGTCGCCGTCGCCCGGCTGGTTTTTTGTATTTTTAAGTAGAGACAGGGTTTCACCGTATTAGCCAGGATGGTCTCGATCTCCTGACCTCGTGATCCGCCCGTCTCAGCCTCCCAAAGTGCTGGGATTACAGGCTTGAGCCACCGCGCCCGGCCCCCAAGAGATGTTTTCTTATTGGTGCATTCACATTTTATGAAATTCACATTTTGAATTACTAAGGTGCTAACATAGATCTTCATAGATTAGAAGAAACATAGAATTTCAAGGTTGGAGGGACATTAGAGGTCATCCGATCCAACTATCATCTGTAATTTTTTTTTTTTTTTGAGACCGAGTCTTGCTTTGTCACCCAGGCTGGAGGGCAGTGGCAGGATCTCGGCTCACTGCAACCTCCGCCTCCCGGGTTCAAGTGATTCTCCTGCCTCAGCCTCCTGAGTAGCTGGGACTACAGGCACGTGCCACTACACCTGGCTAATTTTTTGTATTTTTAGTAGAGACGGGGTTTCACCGTGTTAGCCAGGATGGTCTCAATCTCTTGACCTCGTGATCCTCCCGCCTCAGCCTCTGAAAGTGCTGAGTTTACAGGCGTGAGCCACCATGTCCGGCCTATTATCTGTAGTGTTTTAAGTCAAGCTCCTTGAACAGTGATTTTTCTTTTTTAATTTTACTATGTATGTATGTATGCATGTATGTATACATGTATTTATTTATTTTTTGAGACAGAGTCTCACTCTGTCGCCCAGGCTGGAGTGCAATGGTGCGGTCTCGGCTCACTGCAACCTCTGCCTCCCGGGTTCAAGCGATTCTCCTGCCTTCGGCTCCAGAGTAGCTGGGATTACAGGCACCTGCCACCATGCCTTGTTAATTTTTGTATTTTTAGTAGAGACGGGGTTTCACCATGTTGGCCAGGCTGGTCTCGAACTGCTGACCTCGTGATCTGCCCACCTCCACCTCCCAAAGTGCTGGGATTACAGGCGTGAGCCACTGCGCCCAGCCTATTTATTTATTTTTTGAGACAGGGTCTTGCTGTGTTGCTCAGGCTGGAGTGCAGTGACGTAATCACGGTTCACTTCACTGCAGCCTCATCCTCCTAGGTTCAAGCAATTCTTCCATCTCAGCCTCCCAAGTGGCTGAGCTGGGACTACAGGCACATACCACCACACCTGACTAATTTTTAAATTTTTTGTAGAGACGAGGTCTCACTAGATGGTTCAGGCTGGTCTTGAACTTCTGGGCTCGAGTGATCCTCCCGCCTCTACCTCCCAAAATGCTGGGACTACAGGTGCAAGCCACTGCACCTGGCCTGTTATTTTTCTTAGTATTTCTTGGTCTTGTTTCTTTGAATACTTTGAGTTTGATCTAACTTATTTTCCTCTAGACTTATATTTGGTGTTGTCTGAACCCTTTTCCCAAACTTTCTTCAAATGTCCAGAGATGGTTTATGTTGTAAGAGAACACCTTGTATGTGGTTTAGTTTTATTATTTTTATCACCAAACTTTTGTGGAGGTCTCTATAGCTTCCAAGCCACAATTGTGTTAAAGTGTCTAGGGCAGAGGTAAGCACACTTTCTCTCTAAAGGGGCAGATAACAAATGTTTTTGGCCTTGAAGACCATACAGTGTCTGTTGCAGCTACTCAGCTCTGCCATTGTACGCGAAAGCAGCCATAAAATACACGTAGAAATGCGCATGGTTTTTTTTTTTTGAGATAGAGTCTCACTTTGTTGCCCAGGCTGGAGTGCAGCAGCAGGATCTTGGCTCACTGCAACCTCTGCCTCCCGCTTTCAAGCGATTCTCCTGCCTCAGCCTCCCAAGTAGCTGGGATCACAGGCACCCACCACCATGCCCAGCTAATTTTTGTACTTTTAGTAGCAACAGGACTTCACCATGTTGCCTAGGCTGGTCTCGAACTTCTGACCCCAGGTGATCTGCCCATCTCAGCCTCCTAAAGTGCTTGGATTGCAGGCATAAGCCACCTAGCCCAGCCCTGTCATGGTTTTATTTATTTACTTAATTATATACTTATAGACACTATAATTTGAATGTCATAATTTTCATGTACCATGAAATATTATTTTCATTTTGCTTTTTTCTACTACTTAAGAAATGTACTTTTTTTTTCTTTTTCTTTTTCTTTTCTTTTCTTTTTTTTTTTTGAGACAGAGTCTGGCTCTGTCTCCCAGGCTGGAGTGCAGTGGCGCGATCTCGGTTCGCTGCAAGCTCTGCCTCCCGAGTTGGCGCCATTCTCCTCCCTCAGCCTCCCGAGTAGCTGGGACTACAGGCGCCGGCCACCACGCCCGGCTAATTTTTTGTAGTTTTAGTAGAGACGGGGTTTCACCATGTTAGCCAGGATGGTCTCTATCTCCTGACCCTGTGATCCGTTCGCCTCAGCTTCCCAAAGTGCTGGGATTACAGGCGTGAGCCATCGTGCCTGGACGCTTTTTGTTTTTTACGTTATCTCTTTGGTTTGGTTGGTCACCTGCCGTAGAATGGCCCACTCTGCCTCTTGTAGGGGATTGTGGCCATTTTCATCAAATAATTTTTCTCATCCCACAGTCATCCATACTTGGTAATCTCAGAGCAAGATCCTTGTTCTCAAATTTCTGACACATCTTTTTAAAGATTCTTTATTTATGCTACTACTAATAATACAATATGGATGATGATGTTTATTATGATTTATTGGGTACCTCCCATGTTTAAGAGCTTTACAAGTGTTATTCAATGCTTATTGAGGTAGATATGAATATCCTTATTTTACAGAAGAGGCAACTAAGTTCAGAGAGTTTAATTAGAATTTTGCTCAAGGCCATATTTCCAGTAGGTGGAAAAGTCAGGATTCAAATCCAGTGTAGTTTTTAAATACCTATGCTCTTTCTACTCCACTGTATCATGATGTCTCACTAAAGGACATACCAGGATTTAATCAGAGTACATTTTGTGTAAAGGCATGTGCATTTACCAGATAAAACACTGGGTCCCTCCAGTAAAGCCTTTCTCTACCACCCATTAGCAACATGACAGTCAAATATCTTTTTTTTCCCCCCGTCCCACAGTCTTGCCTTGTCTTTTATTTTTGTTTGTTTATTTATTTTTGAGACAGAGTCTCACCTGTTGCCCAGGCTGGAGTGCAGTGGCATGATCTCAATTCACTGCAATCTCCGCCTTCCAGTTTCAAGTGATTCTCCTGACTCAGCCTCTCAAGTAGCTGGGATTACAGGTGCACATCACCATGCCCGGCTAATTTTGTATTTTGAGTAGAGACAGAGTTTCAGTGTGTTGGCCAGGCCGGTCTCGAACTCCTGACCTCAGGTGGTCCGCATGCCTCGGCCTGCCAAAGTGCTGGGATTATAGGTGTGAGTCACGGCACCCAGTCTGCCTTGTCTTTTAAGGCAAGAAACAGAATGCGAGTAATCAGAAAGCAGTAGAAGACATCAGTTAACACAAGACATTAATTTCTTAATTCCAAAAGCACTTGCAAAGAAAAACTTTTAAGGGGGAGGGGTGGAGGAGGATTGAAGCACATCGTAATAACTGGAATCCCATGACTGTGCCAAGTCTCATGAGGCTGTTTTTTGAATTTATCCTTTACTTGGTCATTTTTTTCTCTCAAATAATAAGTACTATTTTTCCTTAACTTTTTCCCCTCAAAGGATAAAACATATGAAGTATAAAATATAAACAAGCTCTTGTATTGTACAGTTATAAGTCATAGAACTATCGGGCCAGGCATGGTGGCTCACACCTGTAATCCCAGCACTTTGGGAGGCTGAGGCAGGTGGGTCACAAGGTCAGGAGTTCAAGACAAGCCTGTTGAAGATGGTGAAACCCCATCTCTACTAGAAATACAAAAATAAAATAATAATAATAATAAAAAATTAGCCGAGCATGGTGGCAGGCACCTGTAATCCCAGCTACTCAGGAGGCTGAGGCAGGAGAATCGCTTGAACCTGGGTGGCAGAGGTTGCAGTGAGCTGAGATCGTGCCACTGGGCGACAGAGTGAAACTTTGTCTCAAAAAAAAAAAAAAAAAACAACTAAAAAACCAAAAAACAAAAAGAAGTTATAGAACTATTTACACACTGATAAACTGCATAAAATCTTGGATAATTCATGCACATACAAAATATCAGAGCACAGAAGGAAGTAAACCCACTTTATTTTTGTCACACGTAAGATTCAAATAGTCAATCTGAAGAAAAGCAATCATTTTTACTGTGTTCTAAGTTGCATGTTGATACACTTATTAAAATATTCCTGCATAATCACATTTGGTATTACTATTTCTTTTTTTTTTTTTTTTTTTGAGACGGAGTCTCGCTCTGTCGCCCAGGCTAGAGTGCAGTGGCCGGATCTCAGCTCACTGCAAGCTCCACCTCCCGGGTTCACGCCATTCTCCTGCCTCAGCCTCCCGAGTAGCTGGGACTACAGGCGCCTGCCACCTCGCCCGGCTAGTTTTTTGTATTTTTAGTAGAGACAGGGTTTCACCATGTTAGCCAGGATGGTCTCGATCTTCTGACCTCGTGATCCGCCCGTCTCGGCCTCCCAAAGTGCTGGGATTACAGGCTTGAGCCACCGTGCCCGGCCTACTATTTCAAGTCAGATATAAAACTTGAAAATCTGCCATCCAGACAAAATGGGTAATCAGAAAGATTATCTCTGCCCTACCTCCCTAACCCCGGTAAGTATAAACTCAATTTTATGGCATGACTCCAAATCCTAGCTTGTGATGACAAATGCTAGGTCCGATTTCTTCATAATCCTTTTCGGGGTGGCATACTTGATAGAACTCAAGCACAGAAGTCAGCATTGATCCTCCAAACCAAGTTGTGTATTGCTCTCTGTGGTGTGTAATGACTTGTACATCAATAGCTTCTGGCTTCAATCTACTGCCACTTAATTCCTCACTTAAGGTCAGCCTGACATCTACAGTTCTTTTCATATCTCATTGCAAGTGATGTCCAAAGTCCCTGAACAGAGTTGAAACTCCCTAGACAAGAATATTCTTGTTGAGAGGATGTCTGACATCAAAAGGACAATCCTGAATTACTTCATCTGCAACATCTGAGATGGGATGTATAAAGTCTGGATTAGCAAACTCTGGATGAGAAAAGATTTCAGGTCCCAATAACCTCTCATATCCAATATCAGTGGAAAATTATTTATTTGATATGGCATTGATTCTTATATACTGTTTAAATCCGCTGTGACCCATCTGCACCTTACTTTTTAATTTATTTTTTAAATTATTTTTTAAATCTGAGCTAGCATAACTATAGTGCTCCTTTACTGCCTTAGTAGTTTCCAGGGATTGCTCTGGAGGGATTCCTACTTCTTGGTCTCTCAGTAGTTGCTGAATAAAATATGTTATAGCTCATCCTGCAATTGGAATGTGTTTAATACAGCTGCCAATCACATACCCTTCAGGCGCAGAAATGCCATGAGTGACACCGTTTCTACTTGTCTACATCTATTCCCCTATTTGTCTTGTGGTCCAGGATGTAGCTACGCAAGAACAGCCTGCACAGCAATGTACAAACCTGAACATTGAAGGACTCAAACACTATTTCAGGAGTGTGTTCCCTGCTTTCTGGAGTATTCAGTGGAGGTCCAGTCAAAAGAAAATAATAGTCTTCAGGCCCTGCCCTTAAATATTTAAAGATCACTTGCTCTATAAAGCTTTCCATCGAGTTCTCATCTTCAACTAGACCATGATGGATGGGCTTTTTGTTGTATATGTAGGTTTTCCAATGCGTCATCACCAGTAAAGATGTCTAGGTCATCAGCATGTTTCATCATCCTCCTTTTGAACTTGATCATCCACTTTTGCTGAGTTATTGATGGCAGTACAGGAAGGGATGGTAAATGGAGATTCTTTATTTTGGACATATGCTGGTTTTGTATACCCGGTGCCACAGTCTGCTACATAGGCTATCAGCTGTCAGGCCACCTTTCCTCCTGTTACCCTGCTGTTGCTGCTGCAGCGGCTGCCACTTGCTCCATGCTGGTAGGGGCCAGAAATTGGCAGTGGGAGATGGGGCATCTGACCATCCACAACTGAGCTGCCTTCTCTGTGGGGGTGAGTGGGATGGGGATCTGGGAAGGCAAAGCAATAGCAAGAAAGCAGCAGGCTCGGTCAGCACTATCCGTCACCTAGCACTATCCACAACCCAGGCAGGCAGGCCATACCTCCCCTGTCCTGCTGTGGTGTCCTCATCCTCTCCCTACCCTCCTCCTCACTCCTGCTCCCATCCCACAACCTTGGTCCCCTCATGCTGCTTTTCCCCAGATAACCAAGATGCCCAGGTGCCCTAAATACTTTTGAAATGGTTAGAGTGTGCATCAGTTATTTTTACCTAGTGTGGCTCAGTTTAATCAGTTCCTTAGAAATGCTACTTGAGATCGGCCAGTAAGATGAAAGTCTTTTTAGTATGGATGAAAGGAAGAAGGGAAGGAAAAGAAAAGAACTGGGGAAGGGAGGGGGTTTCACTTGAAGTAGGTTTCAGAAAGGAAATTGTAAATTTTATGGGACCAGGTTTGTATGTGGCAGCCAGAGTGTGTGTAAGGAGGTATTTTATGAAGTGGGATATGAATAGGTGCAGGTTTATATATCTTTTTAAAAGTTGTTCACACCTTGGTCTACTTTCATGTTGAAGCTAGTTGAGTCCCTGCTGGCAACTCTGTTCCACAAAAGTCATGCTGTATTCTACAAAAATATGTTTATTGGTGAAATTTGTAATGATACATATACCCCTAAGAGAGTAGTTAGGTCTTATGGATTAAAGTTACATATGAACCCAAGATCTCACAGCCTTAATAGCGTCTCATTTCCACTGACAAGAATAATAAGGTTTTCCAGCTTAAGTGCTATACAAAACACACGTCCCTTAACTCTGGTTTCTATCTAACGTTATTTTATTTATGTCACAATTGGCAATTTAAACAAAAGTAGCTGCTCCAACCTTAATAAATTATTGTAGGTCTATGAGTTGAGACTTTTGGTTCCTAAATGGTGACACAGAAGCAAGCTGAGGCCGGGCATGGTGGCTTATTCCTGTAATCTCAGCACTTTGGGAGGCCGAGGCGGGTGGATCACAAGGTCAGGAGTTCGAGACCAGCCTGGCCAACATGGTAAAACCCCGTCTCTACTAAAACACAAAAATTTGCTGGGTATGGTGGTGGCTGCCTGTAATCCCAGCTACTCAGGAGGCTGAGGCAAGAGAATCATGTGAACCTGGAAGGCGGAGGTTGCAGTGAGCCAGTGAGCCAAGATCATGCCATTGCACTCCAGCCTAGGCGACAGGGCAAGACTGAGTCTCAAAAAAAAAAAAAAGAAAAAAAGAGAAGCAAGCTGCCTTCATTCCTTCCTATAAAAAGCCAAAACTGAAACATGAGATGAGACTGTTCCCAGGGTCACAGAGAAATGAAAAAATTTTGAGCTGATGGTAAAAGAATTGGACTTACATATCTGCAATGCCCCTCCCCATAATCTGCCCAGCACCAAGCACACAAAAATTTTCCCTTGGCTCACAATATTTACAATGAAAAAGGTGAGATTGAGGTGGACAACCTGCTTCCCTGCCATCTTGGGTTCCCTGGCGGGAGACCTGGTCCATAAGAAACATCAGGAGTGCCTGAAAAGATAAATATTCCTGAGGACAGCCAGAGACAAAGACAGGAAGTGGGACTACCATCCCCATCCCTGGAAACTGTGCTCTGTAACTGGGCCAAATCAGAGTGTTCAGCAGCACCGTGCTGAGGTTTGTTCCACACCCCCTGGGTATGTGCCCTTAACCAGCCTTCCCACATTACTGAGATATCTCCTTTAAGACTTCTTCAATTCAGAATAAGCGGCATTCTGAGTGTTCACTAGAACTGAGGCAAACATGGACTTAAGATGTGATTTAGTACTGAAAAGGACACAGTGGCCTAGTGGGGAAAAAAAAAGCAAGAAAATCAACAGGTAAATTATAAACAATCTCTAAACAAATATATCCAATGAAACCAAAACAAGCCAGACAGAGAAGACTAGAATAAATAACTAATCCTTCAATGCAAAGACATAGATGTACATCCACAAGAAACTACAGCAATCAGGGAACATGACTCCTTAAACTCACAAAACAAGGAACCAGTGACTAACCCTAATAAGATGTCAATATGTGAACTCTCTGGCTAAGAATTCAAAATAACATCTTTAAAGAAACTCGGTGAGGTCCAATACAGAAAAGGACCTCAGAAACTTACCAGAGAAATTTAACAAAGAGATTAAAATAATAAAAAAAAAATTAAAACAGTTTTTTTAAAGTGAATAATTCATTAGAGACTCTCAACAGCAGAATGGATCAATCAGAGGAAAGAATCACTGACCTTTAAGACAGGTTATTTGCAAAAACATAGAGGAGAAAAAGGAGTAAAATGAAAAGGAATAAAGATTACGCACAATATACAGAAAGTTAGTTCAAAAGACCAAATCTTAGAATTATTGGTGTTCAAGAGGGAGTTGAGCAAGGGCAAAGGGTAGAAAGCTTGTTCAAAGAACTAATAACAGAAAACATTCCAAAACTTGAGAAAGAGATAAATATCCAGGTATGGCAAGGTCAGAGAACACCATGTTACATACAGTGAGTTCTAAATTTCTCTTCAAAGAATCAAGTATGTCAGTATGTTCAGTTCTTCATTCTCCATTTTGAAGTTTAACTTCCTCATTCTCCTTGTCTCCTTGCCCGTAGTTTCAGTAAACAACCTTTTCCACCAGTTCTAATCAGTGGTTCACATCTATTCCCCTGGTCACCTGCTCTGTCCTGAGTCACCCCTGGTCACCTGCTCTGTCCTGAGTCACCCCTGGTCACCTGCTCTGACCGGAGTCACCCCTGATCACCTGCTTGATCTGAGTCACCTTTAGTCACCTGTTCCTAACCCTCCTTCCCACCAAACTACTCACCCTGCCACCCTGGCTTGTACCCCTGCTCTTTAAAACAGTCAATCAGAATTAGCTTAGACTATGTGGTCCAACCCTATCCAATAGGGAAATGATACAGCAGTAGGGGCTACCTGCGTCAGGGATAAGAACCCCTTCCCCTCCCTTGTTAAAGTGTGCTCTCACCATTGCTCCATCCATGCCCTCTTCTGTAGAAGTAAAATTGCCTTGCTGAGAAAATTTATGTTGGAGTGCTATTTCTTTTGTGGCACTGAAAATTTATTTCCAACAACCAAACAGATTTGAATTAAATAAGATTACTCCAAGGCATATAATAATCAGACTTTCAAAGGTCAAGGACAAAGAGAGGATCCTAAAAGCATCAAGAGAAAAGAAGCAAATAACATATAAAAGAGCTCTAATTCATCTGGTGACAAAGTTCTTCACAGAAACCATATAGGCCAGGAGGGAAAAGGACAACATTTTCAACATGCTGAAAGAAAAAAACCCTGCCATCTGAGAATACTGTATCCCGCAAAGCTATCCTTCAAATATGAAGGTGAGATAAAGCTTTCCCCAGACAACAAAAGATGAGAGAATTCATTGCCATGAGGTCCACAAGAAATGCCAAAAGGAATTCTTCAATTTGAAAGAAAAAAAGAAGAACTAATGTGCAAAAAGAAAACATTTGAGGCCAGGTGTGGTGGCTCACACCTGTAATCCCAGCACTTTGGGAGGCCAAGGTGGGCAGATTACCTGAGGTCGAGAGTTTGAAACCAGCCTGACCAACATGGAGAAGCCCTGTCTCTACTAAAAAAAATACAAAATTAGCTGGACATGATGGTGCATCCCTGTAATCCCAGCTACTCAGGAGGCTGAGGCAGGAGAATCACTTGACCCCAGGAGGTGGAGGTTACGTAAGCTGAGATTGTGCCATTGCACGTTGCATTCCAGCATGGGCAACAAGAGCAAAACTCTGTCTCAAAAAAAAAAAAAAAAAAAGAAAAAAAAAGAAAACATTTGAAAGTATCAAGTCCATTAGTAGAACAAAGTACATGGACACATCTAGAATACTCTAATACTGTAATTGTAGTGTGTAATATACACGGTGGCTCATGCCTGCAATCCCAGCACTGTGGGAGGTCAAGGTGGGTGAATCACCTGAGGTCAGGAGTTCGAGATCAGCCTGGCCAACATGGTAAAACCCCATCTCTACTAAAAATACAAAAATTAGCCAGGCGTGGTGGCGTGCACCTGTAGTCCCAGCTACTTGGGAGGCTGAGGCAGGAGAATCGCTTGAACCCTGTGGGGAAAAGAGAGGTCAGCCTGTTACTGTGTTTATATAGAAAGAAGTAAATTTAAGAGACTCCATTTGGCTCTGTATTTGAGATGCTGTTAATCTGTGACCCTACCCCCAACCTTGTCCTTGCAAGAGACATGTGCTGTGGTGATTTAAGGTTTAAAGGAATTTGGGCTGTAAGGAATGTGCTTTGTTAAACAAATGCCTAAAGGCTGCTTGTGGTTAAAGGTCATCACCATTCTCTTAAATCTCAAGTAAGAGAAAAACATCTGTCTCCTGTCCGTCCCTGGGCAATGGAACATCTCCGTGTAAAACCTATTGTGTGCTTTGTTTACTGAGCAAAGAGAAAACTGCATTTAGGAATAAGGTGGGATTTGCTGGAGCAATACGGCTAAAAAGTTTATGGAGATGTTTGCATATGCATCTCAAGGCACAGCATTTTCCTTGAAGTTATGCAGGTCACAAAGATCTTTATCTATATGTCTTACTGCTGATTTACTCCCTTATCTTTTAGATGGTAAAGATAATCATCAATAAATACTGAGGGAACTCAGAGACCGGTGCCGGTGTGGGTCCTCTGTAAGCTGAGCACCGGTCCCCTGGGCCCCGCTTTTCTTTCTCTATACTTTGTCTCTGTGTCTTATTTCTTTTCTCAAGTCTCTCGTTCCACCTAACGAGAAGCACCCACAGGTGTGGAGGGGCAGGCCATCCCTTCAGAACCCGAGAGGCAAAAGTTGCAGTGAGCTGAGATTGCACCAGTGCGCTCCAGCCTGGACGACAGAATCAGACTCTATCTCAAAAAGCAAACAAACAAAACCAAAAAAAAAGCAATAATAACTGCAGCAATCTATTAAGAAGTAGGCAATATAAAAATGTTTTTTTTTTTCTTTTGAGATGGAGTCTTGCTCTGTCACCAGGCTGGAGTTCAGTGGCACCATCTTGGCTCACTGCATTCTCCGTCTCCTGGGTTCAAGTGAGTCTCCTGCCTCAGACTCCTGAGTAACTGGGAATACAGACATGTGTTGCCATGCCCAACTAATTTTTGTATTTTTAGTAGAGATGGGGTTTTACCACATGTTGGCCAGGCTGGTATTGAACTCCTGACCTCAAGTGGTCCACCTACCTTGGCTTCCCAAAATGTTGGGATTGCAGGTGTGAGCCACCACATCCAGTAAAAATATGTAAATTGAGACAACATAAAATCAAAATATGGGGGGATGGAGTTAAAGTACAGAGTTTCTGTTTTCATTTTTCTTTATTTTCTGTTTTTTTTTTTTTTTTTGAGACAGAGTCTCGTTCTGTCATCCAGGCTGGTGTGCAGTGGCACGATCTCGGCTCACTGCAATCTCTGCCTCCCAGTTTCAAGCAGTTCCCTGCCTCAGCCTCCGGAGTAGCTGGGATTGCAGGCTCCTGCCACCACACCTGGCTAATTTTTGTATTTTTAGTAGAGATGGGGTTTCACCATATTGTTCAGGATGGTCTTGAACTCCGGACCTCACGATCCATCCGCCTTGGTCTCCCAAAGTGTTGGGATTACAGGCATGAGGTACCACGCCCAGCCTCCTTTTTCTTTATTTCTATTCTATCCATGATGTAAGATACGTTGTCATCTCTTTAAAATAACTTGTTATATCTATGTTTTTTGTAAGCCTCACGGTAACCACTGTGTAAAAACATATAATAGATTCACTAAGAATAAAAAGCAATGATTTAAAACATACTGCCAGAGAAAACAAATCAACAGAAGACAGTAAGAAAGGAAGAAAAGAAGAGAGGAGTTATAAAACAACCAAAAAAACAAGGAACAAAATGACAGTAGTAAGGTTTTACATATCAATAGTATTAAATGTAAACAAACTCAATTCTTCAATTAAAAGGCATAAAGTGGCTTAATAAACAAAGAAATAAGGCCCAACTTACAGACACACATAGAGTGAATGTGAAGGGATGGAAAAATATATTCCATGCAACTAGAAACAAAAAAGGTGGCCGGGCGCGGTGGCTCAAGCCTGTAATCCCAGCACTTTGGGAGGCCGAGACGGGCGGATCACGAGGTCAGGAGATCGAGACCATCCTGGCTAACACGGTGAAACCCCGTCTCTACTAAAAATACAAGAAACGAGCCGGGCGAGGTGGCGGGCGCCTGTAGTCCCAGCTACTCCGGAGGCTGAGGCAGGAGAATGGCGTAAACCCGGGAGGCGGAGCTTGCAGTGAGCTGAGATCCAGCCACCGCACTCCAGCCCGGGCGACAGAGCAAGACTCGGTCTCAAAAAGAAAAAAAAAAAAAAAAAAAAAGAAACAAAAAAGGGAGGAGTAGTTATATTTACATCAGATAAAGTAGACTACAACTCAAAAACTATAAAAAGATATACTATATAAATACACTATGAATCCAAAACTGTAAAAAGAGACACCATAACTGTAGAAAGGTCACTCTATAATGATGAAGGGATCAATTCAGAAAGAGGATATAACCATTATAAATATCTATGCACCCAATGTGAGAATTCCCAAGTATATAAACAAACATTAATAAATCTGAAGTGAGAGATAGACAGCAATACAATAATAGCAGAGGACTTCAACACCATGCTGTCAGCAATGGACAGATCATCCAGTCAGAAAATCAACAAAGAAACATCAGAGTTAAGCTATACACTGGACCAAATAGGTCTAACTGACATTTATAGAACATTTCACCCAACTGCTGCAGGATACACATTTTTGTTTTCATTAGCACATGGAACATTCTCCAGAATAGGCCTTATCTTAAATCGCAAAACAAGTCATAACAAATTCAAAAAAGTAGAAATTATATCGAGCATCACATTGATCAAGTATGGCATTGATCAAGTACCACATTGATCAAGTATCACATTGGTCAGAAAATAAGTCAATAATAAGAGAAACCTTGAAAAATACACAAGCACATGGAAATTAAACATTATGCTCCTGAACAACCAGTGGGTCAGTGAAAAAATTAAGAAATTAAAAAATTTCTTGAAACAAATGAAAATAGAAATACAGCATCCTCAAATCTATGGGATACAGGGCAAGGAGTACTAAGGGAAGTTTACAGCAATAAATGCCTATATCAAAAAGGTAGAATGTCTTCAAATACCCTGGGGGTGGTGACTCATGCCTGTAATCCTAGCACTTTGGGAGGCCAAGGCAGGAGGATTACTTGAGGTCAGTGTTTGGATGAGCGGAGGCAAGATGGTGCACTTCCGGGTTCTTCATCCCCCCCCCCCCCAACTTTTCCCGTGCGCGCGAAAATGCAGCCGACGCCCGGGAAGGTGCAGACCAACTGGGCATGCGCCAGGTGACGTCAATCTGAAGAGACCAAGATTTACCTGGTCGCACCTGCGGAACGCCCCCGGACACGCCCGTGCCCCGCCTATCGCCCTCCCACTCCCAGAAAAGCCGCTGCGGACCAGTGCCACGCGCGGACTTCCCAGCTTCCCCACTGCGGTCGGGACTGCCGGAACTCCGTCCGAGGGCAGCATGGAGAACTCTGTGGGCCTCAGTTGCCGGAGGCCAACAGACCTCTCCTTACCCACCTTCTTCCCCTGAAGCTAGGTGACCAAAATAAACTTGCAGTTTTGCTCCTACCCTTGCCTAGTCGCTGGTTCCTTTGCGCCCGCTCTGGTGGTCTTAGAAAAAACAAGTCAGTCAGGAGTTCAAGACCAGCCTGGGCAACATAGCGAGACCCCGTCTCTACAAAAAATAAATAATATGGTCTGGGCATAATGGCGTGCACTTGTAGTCTTAGCTACCCAAGAGACTGAGGTGGTAGGATGGCTTGAGCCCACAAGATCAAGGCTGCAGTGAGCTGTAATTGTGCCACTGCACTCTAGCATGGGTGACAGAGTGAGACCCTGTCTCAAAAAATAAAAGAAAAAAAGATTTCAAGTAAACAACCTGATGATGCACCTCAAGGAACTAGAAAAGCAAGAATAACCAAAACCTAAAATTAATATAGGAAGAAAATATATAAAAGCAGAAATAAATGTGATTGAGATGAAGAAGGCAAGGCTAGGTATGGTGGCTCATGCCTATAGTCCCAGTGCTTTGGGATGCTGAGGTGGGAGGATTCCGTGAGGCCAGGAATTTGAGACGACCCTGCGCAATGTAATGAGACCCCTGTCTCTACAAAAAATAAAAGAAAAATATTAGCCAGGCATGGTGCAATGCACCTGTAATTCTAGCTACTTGGGAAACTGATACAGGAGGATCCCTTGACTTGGGAATGTGACACAGGAGGATCCCTTGAGCCCAGGAGTTAGGAGTTTGAAGTTACAGTGGGCTATGATTGTGCCACTGTACTCCAACCTGGGTGACAAAGTAAAATCCTGTCTCTCAAAAGAGAAAAACAGAAAAAGAAAAAAAAGAAAAACAACAACACAGATGATCAACAGAATAAAAGGTTGTTTTTTTGAAAACATAAACAAAATTAACAAACCTTTAGCTAGACCAACTAAGAAAAAAAAGCAGAGAAAACCCAAGTAAATCAAATCAGAAATGAAAAAGGAGACATAACTGAGACCACAGAACTACATAGTATAATTAAAGACTATTTTGAGTAATTATACACAGACAAATTGGAAAAGCTAGAAGAAATGGATACATTCCTGGACACACACAATGTACCAAGATTGAACCATGAAGAAAGAAAACCTCAGGCCAGGAACCATGGCTCATGCCTGTGATCCCAGTACTTTGGGAGGCTGAGGTGGGTGGATCACCTGAGGTCAGGAGTTTGAGACCATCCTGGCCAACATGGTGAAATCCCATCTCTACTAAAAGTACAAAAGTTAGCTGGGCATGGTGGTGCGTGCCTGTAATCTCAGCTACTTAGGAGGCTGAGGCAGGAGAATCTCTTATCTCTTGAACTCGGGAGGCAGAAGTTGCAGTGAGCCGAGATCACGCCATTGCACTCCAGCCTGGGTGACAAGAGTGAAACTCTGTCTCCAAAAAAAAAAAAAAAAAAGAAAAGAAAAAAAAAAAGAAATAGAAAACCTCAACAAACCAATGACAAGTGATGAGATTGAAACTATAATAAAAAGTTTCTCATCAGAGAAAAGTCCAGGATCTGATGCTTCACTGCTGAATTCTACCAAACATTTAAAGAAGAACTAATACCAATTGTACTCAAACTCTTCAAAAAAATTTAAGGGAAGAAATATTTCCCAACTAATTTTTTCTTTTTCTTTTTTTTTTTTGAGGTGGAGTCTTGCTCTGTCGCCTAGGCTGGAGTGCAGTGGTGCCATGTCGGCTCACTGCAACCTCTACCTCTCAGGTGGAAGCCATTATCCTGTCTCAGCCTCCCGAGTAGCTGGGATTAGAGGCATGCACCACCATGCCCGGATAATTTTTGTATTTTTAGTAGAGACAGGGTTTCACCATTTTGGCCAGGCTGGTCTCGAACTCCTGACATCAAGTGATCTGCCCACCTCGGTCTCCCAAAGTGCTGGGGTTAAGGTGTGAGCCACTGAGTCTGGCCCCCAACTCATTTTACAATGCCAATATTAACCTGATACCAAAACCAGATAAAGATATAACAAGTGAAGAAAACTATAGGCTAATATTACTGAAGGACATAGATGCAAAAATTCATTAAAGAGATCATTCATCATGAGCAAGTGGGATTCATCTAGGGATGCAAGAGTGGTTCAAAATACACAAATTAGGCTGGGCGGGGCGGCTCATGCCTGTAATCCCAGCCCTTTGGGAGGCCAAGGGTGGGTGAATCACTTGAGGTCAGGAGTTTGAGACCAGCCTGGCCACCATGGTGAAACCTCGTCTCTATTAAGAACACAACATTAGCTAGGTGTGGTGGTACACACCTGTAATCCCAGCTATTCAGGAGGCTGAGGCAGGAGAATCACTTGATCCCAGGAGGCAGAAGTTGCAGTGAGCTGAGATCGCACCACTGCACCCCAGCCTGTGTGACAGAGGGAGACTCTGTCTCAAAAAACAAACAAACAAACAAACAAAACCAAACAAAACCCAAAGGACACAAAAACCCAAAAACAATCCCCTCACAAATCAATAAATGCGATGTATGCCATTAACAGAACCAAAGCCAACATCCATATGATCACTTCAATAGATCAAAAAAAAAATTAGATAAAATTTAACATCACTGTATGATAAAAACCCTCAACTAACTGGGTATAGAAAAAAAGATACCTTAAAATAATAAAGGCCATATATGTTAAACCCACAGTCAGCATCCTACTGAATGGGGAAAGATTGAAAGCCTTTCCTCTAAGATCTGGAACAAGATAAGGACAACCATTTTCACCACTTTTTTTCAGGGTAATACTGGAAGTCCTGGCTAGAGCAATTAGGCAAGAGAGAGAAATAAAGAGTATCCAAATTGGAAAGAAAGAGGGCAAATTAGCCTTGTTTGCAGATGACACGATCACGTACTTAGAAAAATCTGAAGATTCCACCAAAAACTGTTAGAACTGATAAACAAATTCAGGAAAGTTGCAGGATACAAAATCAACATGCAAAAACTAGTAGCATTTATTTACACCAATAGTGAACAATCTGAAAAAGAAATCAAGAAAGCAATCCCATTTACGGTAGCTACAAATAATATAAAATACTTAGGAATTAATGTAACCAAAGAAATGAAAGATCTATACAAGGAAAACTATAAAACACTGATGAAAGAAATTGAAGAGGACACAAAAATGGAGAGATGTTCCATGCTAAGGGATCAGAAGAATTAATAGTTTTAAAAATGTCAATATTACCCAAAGCAATTTACAGATACCATGCAACCTCTATCAAAATATCAATGACATTCTTCACAGAAATAGAAACACAACCCTAAAATTAATATGGAACCACAAAAGACCCTGAATAGCCAAAGTAATCCTGAGGAAACAGAGCAAAAGTGAAGGTATCACGCTACTAGACTTCAAAGCATACTACAAAGCTATAATAACCAAATCATGGTATTGGCATAAAAACAGACACATAGATCAGTGGAACATAATAAGGAACTCAGATATCAATTCAAGCACACACCCGAGTCACTTTCAACAAAGGCACCAAGAACATATGATGGGAAAAGGTTAGTCCCTTAATAGATGGTGCTGGGAAAACTAGATAACCAAATGCAGGAGAATGAAGCTGGATCACTATCTCTCACCATGTACAGAAATCAAATAAAAATGGACAAAAGACTTAAATCTAAGATCCGAAACTATAAAACTCCTACAAGAAGATACTGAGTGGTGCTCCAGGACATTGATCTGGACAAAGATTTTTTCATAGGACTTCAATAATACAGGCAACCAAAGCAAAAATACACAAATGGGATGGTATCAAGTTGAAAAGCTTCTGGACAGCAAAGGAAACAATAAACAAAGTGAAGAGACAATTCACAGAATGGGAGAAAATATTTGCAAACTACTCATCTGAAAAAGGGTTAATAATCAGAATACATAAGGGGCTCAAACAACTCAATGGCAAAAATCCCCATATAATCTAATTAAAAAGTGGGCAAAAGATTTGAATATTTTCCAAAAGAAGACACACAAATGGCCAATAGTTATATAAAAAATGTGCAACATCTTTAATCATCAGAAAAATGCAAACTAAAACTACAATGAAATATCATCTCACCCTAATTACAAATGCTTTTATCAAAAAGACAGGGAGTAGCCGGGCGCGATGGCTCCAGCCTGTAATCCCAGCCCTTTGGGAGGCCGAGACGGGCGGATCACGAGGTCAGGAGATGGAGACCATCCTGGCTAACACAGTGAAACTCCATCTCTACTAAAAAATACAAAAAACTAGCCGGGCGAGGTGGACGGTGCCTGTAGTCCCAATTACTCGGGAGGCTGAGGCAGGAGAATGGCGTAAACCCGGGAGGCGGAGCTTGCAGTGAGCTGAGATCCGGCCACTGCACTCCAGCCTGGGCGACAGAGCGAGACTCCCTCTCAAAAAAAAAAAAAAATAAAATAAAACAACAAATAATTAGATGCAGGGGCTTTGGTCTAGAAATTCAAGGGAGGGGGTCCTAGGGATGGAATGAATGAGGTTAGCATTGAGAGCACATGGTAAGGAAGGGATGAGATAGGGTTAGGTAGGAAATCATAGGATGGGCTTAGTGTTGTGCTCTCTTTTACCGGGAGGCCAATTCATGTTGAACGCTTTGCAGGCAGTAGCATCTTTCACTTTGTAAAAAATCAGATCATCCCAGAGAAAAGTTGGTTTCTTTCTGGCATGTCTGCACTGAGCTGGGGTTCCTACCGGGCACTTTTGAGTTGGTGCGATCCCCATTTAGAGCAGATGTGAATCGCTGAGGCTGAGAGATGAGGACTCACCCAGCGTTGAGTTGTTCACTCTTGTTTGCCTTTAGGGCCAGACTTGACCTTAGCCCTTTTAGGCCATTAGGCAGCCTGAGCAAAGAGTCGAAGCAAGGAGAATGAATACAGTTTGGGTACAGTGGGGAGGCAGAGCTCGTATTTTCTTGCTCTGATTATTCTGCCAGTGTTCTTGTATTCTTCGTTAAAAGAAAAAGATCTTGCTTAAGAAAAGATACTTGAAACAAAGGCCTTCCAGTTTTCAAGTAGGTTGAACTAAATGTGTTCTGGGAAACACAGGGTTAAAGAATCCATCTCTTACTGTGTTTACACAGTAACATTTAATCTGATACATCATCTATATTGCTTTATCATCTTTCCCAAAAGAGAGAAAATAAATGATAGCTCTTTACAATTATTTTCCTCAATTCAAAGAAGAATGTTCATTAATTGGGAGAAAGAATAATTTAATTCAAAATTTATATGCCTAACAAATTAACTCTGCGAGTAGATGGTGAGTTGAGGAAGAAGATGGGGGGAAAGAGACAGATTAAATACTGTTTTTGACAAAATCGTGAAAATGTTTAAAGTCTGGGAATTAAATATTTGTTCCATGGTGAATTGCCCCAGCCTCAGGAATGCTTTTCGTCTTGGACTCACATGGACACAGCAGCAAAATCTTGGAGAAAGTTGGTGTATTCTCAGCTGGAATGCGGAGCAGGTAAGGAAAGCATCCTTTAGAACATCCCTTTGGCTTGTGGTGATGGATTACTGAATCTCTCCTTTGGCACAGAATTAAAATCTTCCAAGGGATCAGCTCATTGACTGATTTTTTTTATTTTTTTATTTTTGAGACGGAGTCTCGCTCTGTCGCCCAGGCTGGAGTGCAGTGGTGCGATCTCGACTCACTGCAAGCTCCTTCTCCCGGGTTTACGCCATTCTCCTGCCTCAGCCTCCCGAGTAGCTGGGACTACAGGCGCCCGTCACCTCGCCCGGCTAGTTTTTTGTGTTTTTTAGTAGAGATGGGGTTTCACCGTGTTAGCCAGGATGGTCTCGATCTCCTGACCTTGTGATCTGCCCGTCTCAGCCTCCCAAAGTGCTGGGATTACAGGCTTGAGCCACCGCGCCCAGTCCATTGACTGATTTAGTAATCGATGAAACTTGGTTATTTATGGAGTGTGACTTTTCTGCTTATGATCTTGAATTGATTACCCTTATTAGCTGGATCTTCTTTGATCCAGTTTTTAAAAACACTGTCAAGAGATTTGAAGAAAACTATTCACCTCCTTGGAATTCTACCTTGAAACATTTCCCAGATGAGAACTATATTCCCAAGATCCTCGTTATTTTTTGTTTTGACAGCAAGTAGGAATCATTTCTGCATATCCAGAAAGTGAGCTGTGAAGAACAACATGAGCTGTTGGAATTACCTCAAATTTCTGTGATTTCTTTTCTTTTCTTTTTTTTTTGAGGCGGAGTCTCGCTCTGTCGCCCGGGCTGGAGTACTGTGGCCGGATCTCAACTCACTGCAAGCTCCGCCTCCCGGGTTCCCGCCATTCTCCTGCCTCAGCCTCCCGAGTAGCTGGGACTACAGGCGCCCGCCACCTCGCCCGGCTAGTTTTTTGTATTTTTTAGTAGAGACGGGGTTTCACCGTGTTAGCCAGGATGGTCTTGATCTCCTGACCTCGTGATCCGCCCGTCTCGGCCTCCCAAAGTGCTGGGATTACAGGCTTGAGCCACCGCGCCCGGCCGTGATTTCTTTATTTAAGTTGTTGTGAGGGTCACACAGTTACCCGCATTATACTTAGCAGTGAATTGATAATGTACTAATTTTTTTTTTTTTTTTTTTGAGACGGAGTCTCGCTCTGTTGCCCAGGCTGGAGTGCAGTGGCACCATCTCGGCTCACTGCAAGCTCTGCCTCCCGGGTTCACGCCATTCTCTTGCCTCAGCCTCCCGAGTAGCTGGGATAATGTACTGAATTTTTAAGAGTGTCTCCGTTTAGGCCGGGCGCGGTGGCTCAAGCCTGTAATCCCAGCACTTTGGGAGGCCGAGACGGGTGGATCAGGAGGTCAGGAGATCGAGACCATCCTGGCTAACACGATGAAACCCCGTCTCTACTAAAAATACAAAAAACTAGCCGGGCGAGGTGGCGGGCGCCTGTAGTCCCAGCTACTCCGGAGGCTGAGGCAGGAGAATGGCGTGAACCCGGGAGGCAGAGCTTGCAGTGAGCTGAGATCCGGCCACTGCACTCCAGCCCGGGCGACGCAAGACTCCGTCTCAAAAAAAAAAAAAAAAAAAAAAAAGAAAAAAAAAAAAAGAGTGTCTCCGTTTAAAAAAATGAAAAAAGAAAAAAAGAAAATGTACCGAATTTTTAATAATTAAGCTAATCTTTCTTACATAGTCCCACTTCTCTGGACACAGAGAAAAAAAAATCCCCTAAATTTAGGTCAATTGAGTAAATTTAGTTACTTCCAGTTTATAAAATATTAAGTTGGGCGGCAATGGCTCACACCTGTAATCCCACCTATTCAGGAGGCTGAGGTGGGGGAATTACTTGAGCCCTGGAATTTGAGACAAGCCTGAGCAACATGACAAGACCCTGTCTCACAAACAAACAAACAAACAAACAAACCAGAAATCAGACAAATTTGCCAGAGAATCTAAAAAGTCTTGGATGACTCCATTGTTTTTATAACAGTAGGTAAAGAGATGGCTTCAGATTGTTGGAGCATTCCTTAGATACTTCTTCTTGTTTTGGAAATTCTTTTAATTAAAAAAAAAAAAATGGAGACAGGGTCTCGCTATGTTGCCCAGGCTGGTCTCAAACTGTCAAACTCCTGGCCTCAAGCAGTCCTCCCATCTCAGCCTCCCCAAATGTTGGGATTACAGACGTGAGCTACCGTACTCAGCCTGACTTTTGTTCTTTGCTGGGGTGTGGCAGGTAGGTCTGGTAGACTTCTCGAATCATATAGGTAAGGATAGTGCCACTTAGACATTTGGGGTGCTTGCTCTTGTTGGAATCAATTGTGTACTGGAGTTGGTTTGTACTGGCTTGCAATACCTGATTGTTAAGATTTCAGAAATTTTGTGAGCTCTTTGTTAAACTTGCGATTAAAATATAAATTTGCAGGCCTAGCACTTTGGCTCATGTCTGCAATTTCAGCACTTTGGGAATCTGAGGTGGAAGGATCGCTTGAGCCCAGAAATTCGAGATCAGCCTGGCCCACATAGCAAGACCCTGTCCTACAAAAATTAAAAATAATTAACCAGTTGTGGTGGCGCATGCCTGTAGTCCCAGCTACACAGGAAGTTGGGACAGGAGGATCCCTTGAGCCCAGGAAGTTCAGGCTGCAGTAAGCCATGTTCATGCCATTGCACTCAGCCTGGGTGACAAAGCAAGACCCTGTTTCAGAAAAAAAAAAAGTATATATATGTATATATATATGTATATAAATTTGTACTTAATAGACATTTTCAATTAAATGAATTATATCAAAACAAATATAATACTAAAAACTAATCACTTCCTATTTTACCGTGTTTCACTAATATCTATGAGATTGTTCATATCTATCATATCTTTATGGTAGAAACACCATGAAATAGTGTGCTACTACATATCTCTTACTGAACTCATAAGTAGTGATGTCATGTTAGAGCTTGAAATTGACTATAGGGGGATTATTTACACCATAAAAATGGGCAAATACTACCTACCAGGGCTTTTTTTTTTTTTTTTTTTCTGATAACGGGTTTTTAGCCACTTAACAGCATACTCATGGCTGGAATCTCTGGCTCCTGTTCTTCCTGGAAGTCATTGCATGCTGTAGCAACTTTGCTTTGACTCTAGCCTTGTGCTGTTGCACTATTGTTCTGCATACTTCTCTA
The DNA here is from genome assembly GCF_009764315.1 of Trachypithecus francoisi. Lineage (NCBI taxonomy): Eukaryota > Metazoa > Chordata > Mammalia > Primates > Cercopithecidae > Trachypithecus > Trachypithecus francoisi. Next base: position 84,635,330 of record NW_022681468.1, on the reverse strand, counting down.
TTTTCCCTGGCAAAACATATAGGCACCTTGGATTTCCTTATTTCCAGGCACTGGAAAACTAGATTCATGTAGTCATGCATGTCCCCTTGTACCATGAGCCAGAGTTGTCCTAAGGATCTGCAGCCTCTCTGTGTCATGCCCACAGAAGTATGGTACTATATTTGGTGACCTTAAGTTTTCTTTTTTTTTTTTTTTGAGACGGAGTCTCGCTGTGTCGCCCAGGCTGGAGTGAGTGGCGCGATCTTGGCTCACTGCAAGCTCCGCCTCCCGGGTTCCCGCCATTCTCCCGCCTCAGCCTCCGAGTAGCTGGGACTACAGGCGCCCGCCACTGCGCCCGGCTAGTTTTTTGTATTTTTTAGTAGAGACGGGGTTTCACCGTGTTAGCCAGGAGGGTCTCGATCTCCTGACCTCGTGATCCGCCCGCCTCGGCCTCCCAAAGTGCTGGGATTACAGGCTTGAGCCACCGCGCCCGGCCTAAGTTTTCTTATACTCCATAAGCTCCCATTTATCTTAAGGGTTGGTTTCAAGTCAAGAAAAAAAAAAAAAAAAAGAACCCTGGCATCTAAACTCCTTGGTTTACCTCTGTTTCCCCTTTTTCCTCCATGATCCTCCCAAATTTGCAGGGGCAAGGTTTTCCTGCTTTCGTTTAATTCTGTGTGGAGCTTTCAACATATAATTTCAGTGACCAAGTCTCCCAAGCCTGGCTTGACGTATTACAGAGGGAGACAAATTAATTTAGAAAACTTGTTTTCTCTCATGACAAGTCCTGACTTTCAAGCTGATTGGCTTGTTGCAGACACGGAAACCTATTTTGGCTATGGGAATAAAGCCAAAAAAAGAATAACTATTCTTTTTATCTTGCTTATTTCTACTGTAACATTGCCATCCTAATCTTCTTTGCCACATTTCCTCCCTTTTCCCCCTTCCCAGCATACTGATGCTTTAAGTGGCTAGGAATAAGGTGCTATTCACAGACTTGCAAATAGAAGAGCACATCAAGATATGTAAAAGTATTGCTTCTTTGCAGAGGTATAAAGAAGGACAGAGGGATGTAAGACTGTGATTCTTCCTATAGCTGGGAGGAATATAAGGAGCTGGTATGTTTCACTTCACCTTGTGATATAAAATAAAGTGGCAGCTTTGAATATTTGAGTTAAATTTCAGAAGTCTCCATGTAGCTATTGTGAAAATATTCTTATTGCCACCACTATCTTCTTTTTTTTTTTGAGACGGAGTCTTGCCCTGTCATCCAGGCTCTAGTGCAGTGGCGTGATCTTGACTCACTGCACCTCTGCCTCCCAGGTTCAAGTGATTCTCCTGCCTCCGCCTCCGGAGTAGCTGGGACTACAGGTGCACACCACCACACCGATCTAAGTTTTGTATTTTTAGTAGAGACGGGGTTTCACCATGTTGGCCAGGCTGGTCTTGAACTCTTGACCTCAGGTGATCCACCCACCTCGGCTTCCCAAAGTGCTGGGATTACAGACGTGAGCCACTGCGTCCAACCTCCCACAACTACCTTCTTTCTGTGATAAATTCAAGGACCCTGGGGCTTATCCATTACTTCTTTTTTTTTTTTTTTTTTTGCTTTTAATCACCTAAGGCTGAAGATGTCTGGGCTTTTTTATTCTGTAACATTTCTTTTTTTTTTTTTTTTTTTTTTTTGAGACGGAGTCTGGCTCTGTCTCCCAGGCTGGAGTGCAGTGGCCGGATCTCAGCTCACTGCAAGCTCCGCCTCCCGGGTTTACGCCATTCTCCTGCCTCAGCCTCCGGAGTAGCTGGGACTACAGGCGCCCGCCACCTCGCCCGGCTAGTTTTTTTGTATCTTTTAGTAGAGACGGGGTTTCACCGTGTTAGCCAGGATGGTCTCGATCTCCTGACCTTGTGATCCGCCCGTCTCGGCCTCCCAAAGTGCTGGGATTACAGGCTTGAGCCACCGCGCCCGGCCTATTCTGTAACATTTCTAAGACTGTGTCCATTAAATGCAAACAAAAAGGAGGAAGTCTTGGTAGAACAGGAGAAGTGATGCGCACTTGCTGATAGGATCAATTTAAATATTAATCACGACATATAGCCTAGTCCATCCTCTAGCTGTTTCTATGGCTTGAGCTTTGTTGGTCTTCCACTGCTCTGCTACATCATTTGCTAATGGTTCATCTGGATTGGGAGCACTTAACAAGGCCTGGATCGATAGCAGAACTGTCGGATCTGCAGTGCTGGGGACCACTTACTTTTCAAAATATCTAAACATATTCTTCCCAACTTGTCTATATTAGGATGATAAAGTTTGGTCATGAAACATACTTTAGGGGCTGCCATTGCGTATTTGTCGGAAGGAATAGTTAAAGTTTTTTTTTTTTTTTGAGGTGGAGTCTCGCTCTGTCGCCCAGACTGGAGTGCAGTGGCGCAATCTCGGCTCACTGCAAGCTCCGCCTCCCGGGTTCCCGCTATTCTCCTGCCTCAGCCTCCCGAGTAGCTGGGACTACAGGCGCCCGCCACCTCGCCCGGCTAGTTTTTTGTAGTTTTAGTAGAGACGGGGTTTCACCGTGTTAGCCAGGATGGTCTACGATCTCCTGACCTCGTGATCCGCCCGTCTCGGCCTCCCAAAGTGCTGGGATTACAGGCTTGAGCCACCGCGCCTGGCCGGAATAGTTCAAGTTTAAAAGTCCCTCCCTCAAAGGGGGAAACCTGAGGGCCAGCAATGACCACATGAAAATAATGAGTGTTGCTCTCATGTGGTTCTGCTTGGATGCCAGGAACTCATTCTCCCAGCAAATGCTGGGTTTCTTTGATGATTCTGTGGGGAAGCCCAGCCATCTTGTCAGAACCCGAGTTCGACCTCTGGTCTCTGACTCCACTCCCCTCAGGTAGAGTGGAAGTCTTGGGCTGGCTTATCCATTTCTAGAGGTCAGTATAATTGCAACATTCTCTAGAAGGGAATATCCAGCAACCTATTTTTAGTAGAGAAGTCTGGTGATCTTTGGCCACATGATGTCACTGGTGGTCCAGAAGATTTTTTGCCATCTCTGCCTCAGTGCCATGGGCAAGTTCCCTCCATCAACCTAGTCAGGACCTCTTATTGTTCAAATGTAGGCAGGATGTCTTTCTCCCCTCACTGCCATGGCCATGCTGTTTTCCCACAGTCACCACAGCCTAGGCTGCTATTGCCACAGCTCCTCAGTGACCTGGCTCTTTGGGTCAGCTCAGGTAAGTGTAACCCTCTTCCAACAGGGCTGAGTTTGGAAGGCCTGCTTCTCATCCCCCATTGTTCCTGGAAACATACTTTTCCCCCCACTCTGAATCTAGGCCTTTCCTTTCTCCCTCATTTAATATTTATTCTCATTTACCATTCTAGCATGATCGCTATCTCTTTTGGGAGAGCAAAACCTCACTACATAAAAAAATTGTACATTATTCATAATATATCTTATAAATTTTATCCACATTGTTTCTATTTCCATGATTGCTTCTATGCCAGAATCCTTCAAATATTACTTAATATTCACTGCCTTGACTTTATCTCTTAAATTTAGTGCAGTGGGACTTTTCCTCCTCTTCCACTTCCATAAAAACCTTTGTTTTCAAGATCATCAGTGACTATCTATCTCTCTATCTATCTATCTATCTATCTATCTGTCTGTCTGTCTACACACACACAGGTATTTATTTGGGGAAAAAATGATTTAGTCCTACCTCATCTTCAAGAAGTTTATATTATAGTGGGAAGAATATGTTAACCACAGGTTGGAGTGGGACCACAAGGAAGAGTGAAGTTATGTTTGCTGATGGTTTTAGTGGAATTAGAGGCAGAGGCTAGAAACATTTCATGGAGTGGGTAACCCTGTGCTCCTCTTGAAAGATAAGTATACATGGAGGGACACTTCAGCAGAGGAAAAAGGAAGCAAAAGGCGGGGTGCTTGAAGCCGCCCTGTGTTAATGGGGAAAGGCCATTCACACCAGGCTGCAATTCAGAGTGTCTGCAGGATAGGTTAAGTGGATTTAAGTGACACATAGTTGGAATTTTGTATGATAGAATAATAATCTGTCCTTACTTTGTAAGGGCTGGGGAGCCACTGAAGGCGTTAAGTAGGAGAATGTCACAGTCAAATTGAAATTGTACATTGATCACTCATGTATCTGTTTAAAAGGTAGTTTAGAATAGAGATAGACTATGGTGAACAACACTGATACTCTGCTAGTATGAGATCCCTGGCCAGGCTCAGTGGCTTACGCCTGTAATCCCAGCACTATGGGAGGCCGAGATGGGTGGATCGCTTGAGGTCAGGAGTTCGAGACCAGCCTGGCCAACATTGGTGAAACCCCATCTCTACTAAAAAAATACAAAAATTAGCCGGGTGTGGTGGTGGGTGCCTGTAATCCCAGCTACTCTGGGAGGTGAGGCAGGAGAATCACTTGAGCCTGGGAGGTGGAGGTTGCAGTGAGCCGAGATTGGGCCATTACACTCCAGCCTGGATGACAGAGTGAGACTCTGTGAAAAAAAAAAAAAAGAATCAAAACAAAGCTTAAAAACCGTATAGCCCTTTTTAGTTGTCTCAGTCTCATTTGATATGTAAATCTAGAGTAGGTAGCAAAATTCCTTATGAGGCTCTGTTCCTATATCCAAAACCAGGTTTGTCCCCAAAAGTTGTTCAAAATAAGAGTAACCATTGTTAAACAAATAAAGCCCTACTGCTATTAATTTAGGCTAAAGCAGAATCAAGTGGTCTAGATGAGAAGCAGCTTGATTAGAAATCTATCCCTGCAATCTTGATCATTTGTCCTGGTGGCTCCCAACTGGAAGTTCATATATTTGAATCACTGTGTGTTTTCTCTGTCCACAGACATCCAAGACATTTCTTTCTCCACTGGCACTGACTAGAGCCTCCCAGGGAGACTCAGGTTCATGTGACTTGATAAAGAGGTTCCTCTAACCCCTCAAGAAGAATTAGCAAGTGCTAATCACTGGAAGCACACCCAAGGAAGGGGGCTCATATAAATAGTGGTAAGATATAAGAAGGATTTTTTTTTTTTTTTTTTGAGATGGAGTTTCACTCTGTTGTCCAGGCTGGAGTGCAGTGGCCCAATCTCCCAGGTTCAAGGGATTCTCCTGCCTCAGCCTGCCGAGTAGCTGGGATTATAGGCATGTGCCACCACACCTGGCTAATTTTTGTAGTTTTACTTGAGATGGGGTTTCACCATGTTAAATGGGTTGGTCTTAAACTCCTGACCTCAGGTGATCTGCCTGCCTCAGCCTACCAAACTGCTGGGATTAGAGGTGTGAGCCACTGCACCTGGCCTTGATTCTAAATTTTTATGTTTATTATCAATTGGTTTTGGGGGACAGGTGATGTTTGGTTACATGAACAAGTTCTTTAGTGGTCATTTCCGAGATTTTGGTGCACCCATCACCCAAATAGTGTACACTGCACCCAATTGGTAGTCTTTTATCCCTCACCACCCTCCCAGCCTTTTCCCCTGAGCACCCAAAGTCCATTGTATTATTCTTACGCCTTTGCATCCTCATAGTTTAGCTCCCACTTATGAGTGAGAACATAAGATGTTTGGTTTTCCATTTCTGAGTTACCTCACTTAGAATGGTGGTCTCCAACTCCATCCAGGTTCTGCGAATGCCATTATTTCATTAATTTTTACAGCTGAGTGGTATTCCATGGTGTGTGTGTATATTATATATATATATATATATCTCAATATCACAATTTCTTTGTCTACTCCTTGACTGGTGGGCATTTGGGCTGGTTTGCTATTTTGCAGTTGCAAATTGTGCTGCTATAAACATGCGTGTGCAAGTATTTTTTTCGTATAATGACTTATTTTCCTCTGGGTAGATACCCAGTAGTGGGATTGCTGGATCAAATGGTAGTTCTACTTTTAGTTCTTTAAGGAATCTCCACACTGTTTTCTGTAGTGGTTGTACGAGTTTGCATTCGCAATAGCAGTGTAAAAGTGTTTCCTTTTCGTCATGTCCATGCCAACCTCTATTATTTTTTGTTTTTTTATTATGGCCATTCTTGCAGGAGTAAGGTGGTATGGCATTGTGGTTTTGATTTGCATTTCCCTGATCATTAGTGATGTTGAGAAATTTTTCATGTGTTTGTTGGCCATTTGTGTATCTTCTTTTGAGAATTGTCTATTCATGTCCTTAGTCCCCCCCCCCCCCCCTTTTTTTTTTGAGATGGTGTCTTGCTCTGTCTCTCAGGCTGGAGTGCAATGGCACAATCTCGGCCCACTGCAACCTCTGCCTCCCAGGTTCAAGCGATTCTCCTGCCTCAGCCTCTAGAATAGCTGGGATTACAGGCAACTGCCACTGCACCCAGCTAATTTTTGTATTTTTTGTTTGTTTGTTTGTTTCTGAGATGGAGTTTCACTCTTGTTGCCCAGGCTAGAGTGCAATGGCATGATCTTGGCTCACCACAACCTCCGTCTCCTGGATTCAAGCGATTCTCCTGCCTCAGCCTCCCGAGTAGCTGGGATTACAGGCATGTGTCACCACACCTGGCTAATTTTTTGTATTTTTAGTAGAGATGCAGTTGGAGTTTCTCCATGTTGGTCAGGCTGGTCTCGAACTCCCAACCTCAGGTGATCCGCCCGCCTTGGCTTCCCAAAGTGCTGGGATTACAGGTTTGAGCCACTGCGCCCAGCCTAATTTTTGTATTTTTTTTTTTTTTTTTTTTTTTGCGACAGAGTCTCGCTCTGTCACCCAGGCTGGAGTGCTGTGGCCGGATCTCAGCTCACTGCAAGCTCCGCCTCCCGGGTTCACGCCATTCTCCTGCCTCAGCCTCCCGCGTAGCTGGGACTACAGGCGTCCGCCACCTCGCCCGGCTAGATTTTTGTATTTTTGTATTTTTTTTTTTTTTTTTTTGAGACGGAGTCTCGCGCTGTCACCAGGCTGGAGTGCTGTGGCCTGATCTCAGCTCACTGCAAGCTCCGCCTCCGGGTTCACGCCATTCTCCTGCCTCAGCCTCCCGAGTAGCTGGGACTACAGGCGCCAGCCACCTCGCCCGGCTAGTTTTTTGTAGTTTTTAGTAGAGACGGGGTTTCACCGTGTTAGTCAGGATGGTCTCGATCTCCTGACCTCGTGATCCGCCCGTCTCGGCCTCCCAAAGTGCTGGGATTACAGGCTTGAGCCACCGCGCCTGGCCTAATTTTTGTATTTTTTAGTAGATGCGGGGTTTTGCCATGTTGGCCAGGCTGGTCTTGAACTCCTGACTTCAGGTGATCCACCTGTCTTGGCCTCCTAAAGTGCTGGAATTACAGGTGTGAGCCACTGTGTCCAGCCTTAGCCCACTTTCTGATGGGATTGTTTGTTTTTTCTTGCTGATTTGTTTGAGTTCCTTGTAGATCTGGATATCAGTATTTTGTCAGACGTATTGATTGTGAATATTTTCTCCCACTCTGTGGGTTGTCCATTTACTCTGCTGGTTATTTCTTTTATTTCTTTTGCTGTGCAGAAGCATTTTGGTTTAACTAAATTCCACCTATTTATCTTTGTTTTTGATGCATTTGCTTTCGGGTTCTTGGTCATAAATTCTTTGCCTAAGTCAATGTCTAGAAGGGTTTTTCTGAAGTTATCTTTTTTTTTTTTTTGAGGCGGAGTCTTGCTCTGTCGCCCAGGCTGGAGTGCAGCGGAGCAATCTCAACTCACTGCAAGCCCCGCAATCTCGGCTCACTGCAAGCTCCGCCTCCTGGGTTAGCGCCATTCTCCTGCCTCAGCCTCCTGAGTAGCTGGGACTACAGGCGCCCGCCACCACGCCCGGCATTTTTTTGTATTTTTAGTAGAGACGGGGTTTCACTGTGTTAGCCAGGATGGTCTTGATCTCCTGACCTCGTGATCTGCCCGCATCGGCCTCCCAAAGTGCTGGGAGTACAGGCGTGAGCCACCACGCCCGGCTGATGTTGTCTTTTAGAATCCTTATGGCTTCAGGTATTAGACTTAGGTCTTTGATCCATCTTTTTTTTTTTTTTTTGAGATGGAGGCTCGCTGTGTCACTCAGGCTGGAGTGCTGTGGCCGGATCTCAGCTCACTGCAAGCTCCGCCTCCTGGGTTCACGCCATTCTCCTGCCTCAGCCTCCCGGGTAGCTGGGACTACAGGCGCCGCCACCTCGCCCGGCTAGTTTTTTTTGTAGTTTTTAGTAGAGACGGGGTTTCACCGTGTTAGCCAGGATGGTCTTGATCTCCTGACCTCGTGATCCTCCCGTCTCGGCCTCCCAAAGTGCTGGGATTACAGGTTTGAGCCACCGCGCCCGGCCTTTGATCCATCCTGAGTTGTTTTTTGTATAAGGTGAGAGATAAGGATCCAGTTTCGTTCTTCTACGTGTGGCCAGCCAATTATCCCAGCACTGTTTGTTGAATAGGGTGTCCTTTCCCCACTCTGTGATTTTGCTTGCTTTGTGGAAGATCCGTTGGCTGTAAATATTTGGGTTTATTTCTGGGTTCTCTCTTCTGTTCCATTGGTCTACATGCTTATTTTTATACCAGTACCATGCTGTTTTGTTTTGGTGACTATGGCCTTACAGTATAGTTTGAAGTTGAGTAATGTGATGCCTCCAGATTTGTTGTTTTTGCTTATTATTGCTTTGGCTATGTGAGATCATTTTTGGTTCCATATGAATTTTAGGATTGTTTTTCCTAGTTCTGTGAAGAATGATGATGGTATTTTGATGGAAATTGAATTGAATGTGTAGACTGCTTTTGACAGTATGATCATTTTCACAGTATTGATTCTACCCCTTCTACCCATTCTACCCATCCATGCCCAGGCAGGTAGAGAAAGACCATCACATGGGGGCAGGGCTAGGCATGTCTGGGTGCAGACTCTCCTTGGGTGGGTCTTGCTGTCACTGCTGCAGGAGATGGAGGCGTGGTTCTCAGGCCAATGGAGTTATGTTCCCAGGGAGGTCATGGCTCCTGCTGTGTCATGCGGGTCTTCAGGGAAGTAGGGAAAAGTCGGCAGTTACAGGCCTTACCCAGCTCCCCTGCAGCCCTAAAGGCTGGTCTCACTCCCACCATGACCCTGCTTTCCCACCCCCAACAACACTGAGTTTATTTCCAGGCAGTGGGTGAGCAGAGCTGAGAACTTGCCCCAGGCCACCAGCCTCCTGACTGAGAAAGCAAGCAGGGCTTTCAGGTTTTGCACCTCCCTGTCTGCCATGGCTTCTGTGCTGTGTCTGCGCTCCTGATTCACCTCCTCCTCTAGGTTCTGTCCAGGAAACTTTGCGTTTGGTGGAAATTGTTACAAAGTGCAGCTGGAAGTTTTCTTCTCCCCATAGTCGTTTCCTAGTTCTTCTGGCAGTCCACCCCAAGGCTCCCGTGGGACAAAGTTAGAAATGGCTTTTCTGGGGACTGGGAGTACCTAAAGGGCTCTTCCCACCTCTTCTTGTACCCCTGTATTTTGCTCAGCTCTGTACATTTGTCTCAGCTGTATGTAAGGTCAAATTCTTCTCCCGTGTTTGGGGACAGATGGTTCTTCTTTCACACTTTCACACTTTGGGCACTCACAGTTTTCCAGCTGTCTCCGGGGGCCTGCAGCAGCAATCCACTTCTTCCAAAAGGTCTGTGGATTATCTCAGCTTTCCTGGTACGTTCTTGTGGTAGTCCTTGGAGCAAAAGTTTACGACGTGAGCCTCCACACGCTGCTCTGTGCATCCAAGTGGGAGCTGCAAGTTAGTCCTGTCTCCTATCTGCCATTTTTCTGAAGTTCTCTGGTCTGAATTCTTCAGTGCCTTCTCACCGCCCTAAGGACCAAGTCCAAACTCTCCAGCCTGGCTTTCAGGCCCACCTTGAGCTCTTTTTTATATTTTTGATAGGGAAAGAACATTTTTATCCTTGGGGGTGTGTGTACATAAAATGGCAATGATATGTGGTGTCACAAGATGGCAGCATTATATTTATTATATCCAGGTGCTATGAACCTACTATGTGCCGTAAATAGAAAATAATGCTTTCAGTGCGTTCACAAGGATTTAAATTGCCTTTGAATTTGTTTTGCTTACAGCATGTTTATTTCTGTCTTTATCCTAGTTGAATGCAGTTTGTTTCAATTTTTTTCATCCCTGGCATTAAAAATTTAAGTTTCTCATTTTCTACTCATTTTTATGAAACACGGACAAAATGCGTAAATAATGCTGTTTAAGGTGAGGAGGCAGGCAATAGCCTCTCCCCACCACATTTTCAATCCACCTACTCTTGTACAAAAGTCTGCTGTTGTACGAGAGACTGAATTCAGCATACGCAAGTTATACTATATACTTATGAAAATCAAGGAGAAACTTAAGTCAGCATGGACCCAGCAAGTTTTAACACTTTTTTTTCACATGGTGCAACAGTAGCATCATTTTTTTTTTTTTTTTTTGAGACAGGGTCTTCCTTTTTGCCCAGATTGGAGTACAGTGGCATTATTATAGTTCACTGCAGCCTTGAACTCCTGGGCTCAAGTGATCCTCCCTTCTTGGCCTCTTGAATAGTTGAAACTACAGGTGCCTGCCACCATGCCTGGCTAATTTTTAAATTTTTTAAAGCGACAAGGGTTTTTACTATGTTGCCCAGGCTCATCTCCTTATGTTGCCCAGGCTTCAAGTGATCTTCCTGCCTCAGCCTCCCAAAGTGGTGCAATCATGGCTCACTGCAGCCTTGACCTTTCCGGCTCAGGTGATCTTCCCACCTCAGCCTCCTTTGTAGCTGGGACCACAGGTGCATACCACCATGTCTGGCTAGTTTTTACTTTTATTTATTTATTTATTTATTTATTTATTTTTGAGACAGTGGCCGGATCTCAGCTCACTGCAAGCTCCGCCTCCTGGGTTTACGCCATTCTCCTGCCTCAGCCTCCTGCGTAGCTGGGACTACAGGCGTCCGCCACCTCGACGGCTAGATTTTTGTATTTTTTAGTAGAGATGGGGTTTCACCGTGTTAGCCAGGATGGTCTCGATCTCCTGACCTCGTGATCCGCCCGTCTCGGCCTCCCAAAGTGCTGGGATTACAGGCTTGAGCCACCGCACCCGGCCTACTTTTATTTTTTATAGAGCTGAGTCTCCTTATGTTGGCCAGGCTGGTCTCCAACTCCTGGGCTCAAGTGATCCTCCTGTCTCAGCCTCCAAAAATGCTGGGATTATAGGCATGAGCCACTGTTCCTGGTCCTCGCCAATTTTAACACTCTTGATTCCATAGCTTTCTTTGTGGGAAGATGATTTTGACTCTGTGGCAAAAAGGGGTAGCAAAAATTTAAAATACCAGTCAGACAGCAGGTTACAAAAGTTGAACTGTGCTCATGGCAGGACTCAGTAAATACCTTTTTAAAAAATATAGTACGTTGATTTCAAGTGTAGTGAGATTCTTCAATATCTATCAATATTGTTTCACATAACATACATTTATTCTCTTAAAGTATATTACTTAGGAATTTTTAGTATATTTGCAAAGTTGTGAATTGATTACTAGCTAATTTCTGAATATTTTTATCACTTCAAAAATAAATCCCATACTCATTAGTAGTCCCTCCCTGTACTTACCCTGGCTCTCCCAGTCCCCACTTCCTGGCAACCATTAATTAACTTTTTATCTGTATGGATTTGCCTATTATGAACATTTCACACATACAATGGAATCATACAATACATGACCTTTTGCATCTGGCTTGTTTCACACAGCATAATGTTTTCAAGCGCCATCCATGTTGTAGCACATATTAATACTTCATTCCTTGTAATAGCTGAATAATATTCCATTTTATGGATATACCATATTTTATCAGTTTATCAGGTGATGGGACATTTCAGTTGTTTACACTTTTTGGCTACTGTGAATAATGCTGCTATTGGTGTTTATGTAGAAGTTTTTGTGTGAACATATGTTTTTATTTCTTTTGGTTGTATACCTAGAATTGCTGGGTCATATGGCAAATCTATGTTTGATGTTTTGAGGACCTACCAAACCGTTTTCCAAGTGGTTGCACCATTTTAAATTTCCACCAGCAATATATGAAGTTTCTAACTTCTCCACATTCTTGCCAACACTTGTTATTTGTATGTAGGTCTTTCTTTAATTGTAGCCACCTTTAATATTGAATAGTATTAATGAGGGGCCAATAAGTATGAAAAATAGGTATGAAAAAATTTCATAGAGATAATAAATTTATTTCTGGGACATCAAGATAAATAGTTTAACATATTGTTGAAGTTTTCATTTTTTCCTCTCTGTTTCCCTCCCTTTTTCTCAGATCTTTTTCCTCTTGAAATGGAGTCTCACTCTGTTGCCTGTGCTGGAGTGCAGTGGCCTGATCTCAGCTCACTGCAACCTCTGCCTCCCAGGTTCAAGTGATTCTCCTTCTTCAGCCTCCTGAGTAGCTGGGATTACAGGTGTGTGCCACCACACCTGGCTAATTTTTGTATTTTTAGTAGAGATGGGGTCTTACCATGGTGGCCAGGCTGATCTCAAACTTCTGACCGCAAGTGATCTGCCTGCCTTGGCCTCCCAAAGTGGTGGGATTACAGGTGTGAGCCACTGCTCCCAGCTCTTTTTTCGTGTTATATCTCTCTTCTTTCCTTTAGTTTTAAAAAAAATTACATAATCAAACATGTCTATTTTAACATTAACCAATATAGGGATGTACAAAAAAAATTAACTCGCTCAACTCTTCCACCGCAACTCCTAACATAACCAATGTTAGTAGTTTATTGAGTATATCTTCACACTTTTAAAACTCTGTGCATATGTACATAAGTTTGTGATAAAAATATTCAATACTGCAGCTTACTTTTGAATATTTTGAAGATTATTTCTATATTAGCTGTTGTAAGTACACTTAAATGGTAGATATATTTCCTTCTCTTTCCAGCTTTCAAAATATATATGACACACAAACAAACAATATTTAGTATATGCACACACACACTGCATCTCTAATTGATCCTGGATTTCATTTTGTTGTATCATGAGAAAGGAAACTGTTAGTATGGTCAAATTGACTGGTTTTGACTTTGCCTTATGTTCCCATTTGTTTTCTCTGTTCTTTACATATTTGACGTTCACCACAATCACTTGGATTAAAATGTGTGGATTGTTTTTTGGAGATAGGGACCTTACCATGTTGCTTAGGCTGGTCTCCATTTCCTGGCCTCAAGGGATTTTTCCACCTCAGCCTCTTGAGTAGCTGGGATTACAGGCATGAGCCACTGTGCCCAGCTTAAAATCTGTGGATTTATCAGTAGAAAATGTTCATGTAAAGATATTTGCTCCTCCAGTGGAAGGAAGCTTGAACTCATCCCTTCAAGAAAGAAGCTCCTCCCCTTGTATTTCTATTGGGTTTTGCATCCAGACTGAGCTTCCTTCCCTCACCCATATGAAGTGTCTACCTTCTGCAGACTCCAGTGGCTCAGGAACCGGGGATGCAGTGCCAGGCTCGTGGTGTCATGCGGCAGATGTGGGGAGCTTTCCTTCTTTATGTCTCCATGAAGATGGGAGGTAAGTCTCAATCTAATAGCAAATGCTGCTGGGAGTTTTCAAAACAATTTCCTTTCAGCTAAATTATTGCAAATTTTGACATTTGTAATGAGAGTATTTCCTGAATATGCATTTTCCTAATGTGGTGCTAATTGTCCTCCTATTACTATGGCTGCTGCTGTTACTGCAACCGTTTATTTCAGTCTAAGAAATTCTCCCATCAATGGCAGTTCTTTTGTGACCACATAGAGGCATCATTTAAAAAATTATTTCAATAGTTTTTGGAGGAAACCTCATAATGATGTGGCTTCTGGGAGTGCTGCCCTAGTAACAATCATGTATCTTGTCATAGGCACTGCAGAACAAAGCCTTGAGCAGCCCTCTGAAGTGACAGCTGTGGAAGGAGCCATTGTCCAGATAAACTGCTCGTACCAGACATCTAGGTTTGATGGGCTGTCTTGGTACCAGCAACATGATGGCGGAGCACCCACATTTCTTTCTTACAGTGCTCTGGATGGTTTGGAGGAGAGAGGTCATTTTTCTTCATTCCTTAGTCGCTCTGATAGTTATGGTTACCTCCTTCTACAGGAGCTTCAGATGAAAGACTCTGCCTCTTACTTCTGTGCTGTGAGAGACACAGTGACTATGAGGCCTCCTTAACTGTGCCAAAATTCAAAAGACAACCAGTGGAGTACAGGTGGGCTTGAGAAGTTCTAGAACTTCCTGAGTGTATGTTTGCTTACTCTCTAATTTTAAACTTGTCTAGAATATGTAGCATAGGGCTCTTAGACTGAACCCCATTTTTTTTTTTTTTTTTTTTGAGATGGAGTCTCGTTCTCTCTCCCAGGCTGGAGTGCAGTGGTGCGATCTTGGCTCACCGCAAACTCCGCCTCCCGGGTTCAGGCCATTCTCCTGCCTCAGCCTGACAAGTAGCTGGAACTACAGGCACCCGCCACTACGCCCAGCTAGTTTTTTGTGTTTTTAGTAGAGATGGGGTTTCACCGTGTTAGCCAAGATGGTCTCGATCTCCTGACCTCATGATTCGCCCACCTCGGCCTCCCAAAGTGCTGGGATTACAGGCGTGAGCCACCACGCTGGCCATGAACCCCATTATTTTATGAAACATTGATTGCTAAAGAGAAGGACAAACTATTTTTTCTCTCTCTCTTTCTTCAGTTTCTCCTTTTCCTCTTACTCCTGCTTATTTATACCTCCAGTATCCTGTGGTCCCACATATGGAAGATGGAATTTACTTTTGGAGGAAGTTTTTTATACAAGGGAAGGATCCCTTGGTGAGTGCTTTAGTTTATGCAGTAGTAAGTTACATTCATATTCATGTATCCTTGGGAGGCTCTGAAATTTGTGAAGTAAATGCAAATTCCTCAGTTTGAGATGGCACAATTTCATTTAATTATGTCAAATATGTCCTCATTTTTGTATTTTCCTGAGCGACGATTTTGATATTATTTAACATTTTTTGGTGGATTTATCCAACATATTGGAGAGTGTAGGGGTTGTGGACTTAAAGGGTGAAGAGAAGATCAGGGAGAGCTCTTCTCTGTGAACAGAAGAGCGAGGTCATGCAATGAGGGTGGGGGTCAAGTGTGGAAGGAGTTGGTCAGTAGGGAATTCCTGTAAAAGCACTGGATAATGGATAGAACAGTAATATAAAATATTCAGTTTAAAGATTTTCTTTTACTGAATTGTAATTCTTGTGTGCTATCCTAAATGTTTTTGAAGTTTGTTAAACATTACAGCCTGGCTGGGTGCGGTGGCTCAAGCCTGTAATTCCAGCACTTTGGGAGGCCGAGACGGGTGGATCACGAGGTCAGGAGATCAAGACCATCCTGGCTAACACGGTGAAATCCCGTCTCTACTAAAAAAATACAAAAAACTAGCCGGGCATGGTGGCGGGCACCTGTAGTCCCGGCTACTCGGGAGGCTGAGGCAGGAGAATGGCGTAAACCCAGGAGGCGGAGCTTGCAGTGAGCTGAGATCCAGCCACTGCACTCCAGCCTGGGCAACAGAGCGAGACTCCGTCTCAAAAAAAAAAAAAAAAAAAAAATTACAGCCTATATAGTTTGTCCTTAGCAGGCAATGCAGAATTTCTTCACCATAGGTGAATTCTTTCTTGGCTTAGTACATATATTTATTTATTTATTTGTTTATTTATTTTTTGTTATTTTTTGATCATGAGGTCAGGAGATCGAGACCATCTTGGCTAACCCAGGCTGGAGGGCAGTGGCGCGATCTCAGCTCACTGCAAGCTCCGCCTCTTGGGTTCATGCCATTCTCCTGCCTCAGCCTCCCGAGTAGCTGGGACTACAGGCGCCTGCCACCACGCCCCACTAATTTTTTGTATTTTTAGTAAAGATGGGGTTTCACTGTGTTAGCCAGGATGGCCTCAATTTCCTGACCTTATGATACACCCACCTCAGCCTCCCAAAGTGCTGGGTTTACAGGCGTGAGCCACCGTGCCCAGCCATATATTTATTTTTATGTATTTTCTCTCCTTAGGTTTGGATGTTAAGTTCTTCTATTAGGTTTTTTTTTTTTTTTTTTTTGAGACGGAGTCTTGCTCTATTACCAGGCCTTAGTGCAGTGGCGCCATCTCGGCTCACTGCAATCTCTTCTTCCTGAGTTCAAGCCATTCTGCCTCAGCCTCCCTAGTAGCTGAGACTACAGGCATGCGCCATCACACACAGCTAATTTTTGTATTTTTAGTAGAGACAGGGTTTCACCATGTTGGCCAGGATGGTCTCGATCTCCTGACCTCGTGATCCACTCACCTCAGCCTCCCAAAGTGCTGGAATTACAAGAGTGAGCCACCGTGCCAACCTCTATTAGCTAATTTTTAATGATTCATTTTGAGGTAAACAGAATTAGAAGGACTTGGTGGTAGGGAGTAGGAAAGGTAAAGTGGATGGTTTTCACTCAACAAATATTTTATTAAATACTCGTATGTGCTAGGCACTCTTTTAATTGCTATGGTGCATCACTGAATAAAACATACCTGCACTGAGGTTGCTTATGTTCTTGTGAAGAGAGAGAATAAGTAGATGTTTTAGCAGACTTTGGAAGCACAGAGAAAATACATTTGACCCTCAGAACTCAGCTTCATTGTCTTTAATAGGAAGAGAGCTGAGATGTATGGAAGCAATGCTGATGTCCTGTGCTTGTTATAATTTTGTAATATAAATTAATCATCCGCTGAGTAAGGGCTGTATAACATTGGAGAGTTATAAGACTGCAAGTCTTGTTATCCAGAGAATCTCAGTCTTTCAAATTATTTGAATGTAGCTGTGTCTATAGTGGGACTCTATATAAAATCAGAAAGATACTGAACTTTTGAGTGGAGAATCTAACACTGAGGCAAATGACCTTTAACATGTGAATTATTTGTAAAAATGAAAAAAAATTTCAAATGCTTCATTGAAATCACGAAGGAGATAAAGTCTAAAAAACTTTCAGCGCCGGGCGCGGTGGCTCAAGCCTGTAATCCCAGCACTTTGGGAGGCCGAGACGGGCGGATCACGAGGTCAGGAGATCAAGACCATCCTGGCTAACACGGTGAAACCCCGTTTCTACTAAAAACTACAAAAAACTAGCCGGGCGAGGTGGCGGGCGCCTGTAGTCCCAGCTACTCGGGAGGCTGAGGCAGGAGAATGGCGTGAGCCCGGGAGGTGGAGCTTGCAGTGAGCTGAGATCCGGCCACTGCACTCCAGCCTGGGTGACAGAGCGAGACTCCGTCTCAAAAAAAAAAAAAAAAAAAAAAAAAAAAACTTTCAGCAAGCAGTGAATGGTCAATGGAAATGAACTATACAAAATCAGTTATCTTAAATTTGAAGACATGTACGTTACTAATATTCTCCTTAATTGGTATGCTATCTTTTTATCTTTTTAATTTAGTGACTATGAGGAGTATACATAAGAACTTTTATAGGTTCATTTTGACCTTGTTTTCATATCTATTTTCTCCTAAAGTCTTAAGTTGCTTTTTTTTTTTTTTTTTGAGATGGAGTCTCACTCTGTCGCCTAGGCTGGAGTGTGGAGGCACTACCTCGGCTCACTGCAACCTCTGCCACCCAGGTTTAAGTGATTCTCATGCCTCAGCCTCCCAAGTAGCTGGGATTACAGGTATGCCACCATGCCTGGCTAATTTTGTATTTTTAGTAGAGATGGGGTTTCACCATGTTGGCCAGGCTAGTCTCGAACTCCTGACCTTAAGTGATCCACCCACCTCGGCCTCCCAAAGTGTTGGGATTATAGGCATGAGCCATCATGCCCGGCGAAGACTTAAGTTTTTAGATAGCATGTTTTTCTGTCACAGAGATTTTCAAGAAGAAAGAGTACCACTCTTTGTTACTTTCTGTCTCTGCTAGTAGAGTTTCTCTTTAACCCAGTAACTTCTTTCATTTCCACCTGGAAGGTGGTTGGATGCTAGATGTTGGAGCAAGCCATTAGCAAAGGATAGGACACAAGGTTTTTCTTTTCTTTTCTTTTTTTTTTTTGAGACGGAGTCTCCCTCTGTCGCCCAGGCTGGAGTGCAGTGGCCGGATCTCAGCTCACTGCAAACTCCGCCTCCCGGGTTCACGCCATTCTCCTGCCTCAGCCTCCGGAGTAGCTGGGACTACAGGCGCCCGCCACCTCGCCCGGCTAGGTTTTTGTATTTTTAGTAGAGACGGGGTTTCACCGTGTTAGCCAGGATGGTCTTGATCTCCTGACCTCGTGATCCGCCCGTCTCGGCCTCCCAAAGTGCTGGGATTACAGGCTTGAGCCACCGCACCCGGCAACACAAGGTTTTTCAAATGATTGTAGGTCAAACCGGGAACCCAGCCCTACTGTCATGTTCAAAGAGCAGTAGCTGTGTTTGGACTTGGGAGTTAGATGTTTCTAAGTTCAAATCCAAGCTTCACAGGGCGTTCAGATAAAATCTCACAGAATGAAAGAAACATAGAAAGGATTGGAAGGAATTTGACATGCATCGAATCTAACTATCTTCTACGATGTTTGAATAAAGCTCTAATTTTTGAGCATCTTTTTGGCCTTGTTCTCTTGAGTAGTTGTGGATGAGTCCATCTTCAATGTCTTTTGCCTTGAGATCTTACCTTTGGAGCTTTCTATATCCCTCAGTGTGGGCAAGATAGACCAAACATCCCATTGTCCAGTTATTTTCTAGTCCTGGGGTATCTGTGGAGTTTCCGGAGCCACAATGGTACTCAGATGTCAGGAGCATATTCTCACTGTGGCAGTTAACCTCTCTTTAGTTCTAATTCCTAAGGAAGATAACCAAAAGAACACAGGTAGAAGAGGCTTGCATCGAGAAGGCTACACTCTATCCTGGAGGTGAACTGTTCACTATTACATACATAGCTCAGGAAAACTTAGATACCTCTCTTATTTCTTTTGGCTTAAGGGTGATAAATAATTTAGGTGTTATTGAGCCCTAGTTTGCTCAACTGTTTCTCATGGTTCCTCTACTCCCGTATCTTCGTACATAGTTCCTATGCAGAGAAAACTCTCCTCAAATTATCATTTTTTGAGTAGGCTATCTACTGCTTTTTGGAAAATCAGCACCATCCATGTGCCTTAAGAGTGATTTGCACATGTACTCATGGGTACAGGGAAGTGAAGGAGGTCAGTTGGAAGAAATACAAAAACCAAGATCTTCATTAAGAAGAATTTAAAAATTTTGAAGGAATAGTTGGATCTTTTTCTAAGAAAAGTCTGTAAGAGATTTGATAATATGAATTTGGATGGGAAATAGGGAGTGTGCTGTGTACCACTGGATTTCGGACATGAGAGAGGGAGGCCCAGAATGCACACATAACCCTTCTCAGACAACCCTTGAGCCTGTGGTTTGGATACTGAACCAAGGGTAAAGGAAGACAAAAGTTGCCTTTTTGAGGGATCAGCTTATGAGGTGGAGTAGAACTCTAAGCTGGACTCTGCCAGTGTCCTTTTGAAACCCTGTCTTTTTTCCTAAATGAGGAATCTCAATTCCAGATATAAAATGAGGATGAATGGCTCACGCCTGTAATCCCAGCACTTTGGGAGGCTAAGATGGGCAGATAACAAGGTCAGGAGTTTGAGACCAGCCTGGCCAATATGATGAAACTCTGTCCTACTAAAAACACAAAAGTTAGCTGGGCGTGGTGGTGTGCACCTGTAATCCCAGCTACTCGGGAGGCTGAGGCTGGAGAATCGCTTGAACCCGGGAGGCGGAGGTTGCAGTGAGCTGAGATGGTGCCACTGTACTCCAGCCTGGGTGACAGAGTAAGACTCCATCTTAAAAAGAAAAAGAAAAAGAAAAAGAAAATGAGGATGAAACACAGCTTTGGTTGAATGTTCCACCAGGCAGTATTCTGTGTGTCTTTTGAGCAAGTGCAAGCACATAATTTTCCTATTTATCATCTTTCTGAATCTCAGTTGAGTGCTTCCTGCCTGGAAGCCATTAGTTCACATATCTGACTCACATATACTCTGAATTTTAAGTGTATTTTGACTCTGCCTCTACAGTGGTTACCACATGCTTATCCGTTATTCATTATTGAGTTTTATATGCATTTGTACTTTTCAACTGACCCATATCCATCCATTGGTCATACATGAGCTTTCCCTTGGCTCTGTTCTCCTGGGCCAGTTTTGGGCATGGACTTTTATACTCACCTTCCCATTTTGTACCAGCCATTCATCAGTTATCCCCTCAGCTGAAACTTGACTTCTGTGAAAGTACTTAGTCACTGAGTGTGGGGATGGAGGTGACTTGAAAAGCAGGCGCTACATCTCATAATTAAATTATGTAATCTGGTACTTCAGAATCTCCTGGTCTCTGTTGTCACATTTCCTTATGAACTTCTGAGGGGATTAGGAAGTATTTCAGAACTTCCTTTCCTAGGTAGGCATACCATTTTTTTTTTAAAGATGAAGTCTTGCTCTGTTGCCCAGGCTGGAGTGCAGTGGCACAATCTCAGCTCACTGCAAGCCCCGTCTCCCGGGTTCACGCCATTCTCTTGCCTCAGTCTCCTGAGTAGCTGGGACTACAGGCGCCCACCACCACGCCCGGCTAATATTTTGTATTTTTATTAGAGACAGGGTTTCACCGTGTTAGCCAGGATGGTTTCGATCTCCTGACCTCATGATCCGCCCACCTCAGCCTCTCAAAGTGCTGGGATTACAGGCGTGAGCCACCGCGCCTGGCCAGGTAGGCATACCGTTAAATAATACTACTGATTAAGAAAGGCCTGTGCCCATTTTGTGGCTAATCAGTAGGCAGAACTAGAATAAATAAGATTTACACTTACTGGTACTAGACAACTTACCTTGGGAATTGCAACCTAGGTTTGGAGACTTGACCTTCCAAGTCTGTGGACTGACTTGCAAACTAGCCATACTTTTCTGCTTGCTAACCAGGTCTTGATCTGGAAAGTAAGATCTCCCTGAGGACTGTCAGATCTACTTGAGCAATACTTTTCAGTCTGCATTAGAATCATATTTTAAAATTCCCTATGCTTCGGTCCCATCCCAGGTCAATTTAATCAGAATTTCTGGTGATGGAGCCAGAACTATTTAAATAAAAGTCTCCCAAGTGATTCTAAATGAAACAAAGTTGGAAAACTACAGTCTTAAAAGATAAATTGGACTAACCCTCTGGAGTTGAAAACTCACCCAAATTTTTTGTACAAGAGTCAAAAACTGTCTTGAGTGCCCCATCTGGTATGGTGAGGCAGATGAGGGGTTGCTGGTTACTAATATTGGCATTCCTTCCTTTCATTGTGAGTTGCTCTTATAACTTGCACCTGCTGCTCTCTAGAAACATGAGCCTGAGGTCCAATGTTAAACTGAGGCATGTGACACCTGTGCTCAGATCAATGGGCACCCAGGGACCATCAAAGACTTTTCTTTCTTACACCCTTGGCCTTTGTGTCCCTTGGAGAAGAACTTCAAAAGAGCAAGCCCTTCTTCAGGGCCATCATGGTCTTCTAAGGTTTAGTACACATTTTAGTAAAGACACATTAAAGATACCTTAAATACACATTTTTTTGAGGGATAAATATCAACATAAGGAATAGAGGACTCTTGGCCAGGTGCGGTGGCTCATACCTGTAATCCCAACACTTTGGGAGGCTGAGGCAGGAGGATTGCTAGGGGTTCGAGATCAGCCTGGGCAAATAGTGAGACTCCTATCTGTACTAAAAAAAAAAAAAAAAAAGAAGCCTCTTAATTACCTGTCCAAACTCCTCAGACAATCAAGACCAGTCCTTGTGGAGATTAAAAATTTCAGGAACTAAAAGTTTGTTATAGCTTGGTCATTACTCTCATGAAGCAGCATAAGTCAGTCCTCCTAGTGCTCTGTGAATGTGAAAATGTAAAGTCTCTTTGTCTGTGCTTCTGTCACTGTTGCTGATGCACTCTCCACATGTCTGGTTTATTGATAATTCACCCTCCAGTATTTCACTCCATCCTCTGGAGGGAATTGTGGCCTCTTCATCACAAAATGTTTTCTGTATTTGCACTCCTCTGTGATTCCCTGTTCATCCCTTAAGACAAACCCTTCTTTAAGTCCTGGATGATAACAAGAGTGATGATTGCAGCACTCAATATTTATTAAGTGTCTACCATGTTTCAGAAACTTCACATTAGTTATCTCATTCAATGCTCTTAATACCTTGTATTAGTCCGTTTTCATACTGCTATAAGGAACTAGCTGAGATTGTGTAATTTATGAAGAAAAGAGGTTTAATTAATTCATAGTTCCACAGGCTTAACAGGAAGCATGACTGAGAGGCCTCAGGAAACTTACAATCATGGTGGAAGGTGAAGGGGAATGAAGCACGTCTCACCATGGTGGAGCAGGAGACAGAGACAGTGAAGGGGGAAGTGCCACACACTTTTAAATCATCAGACCTCATTAGAACTCACTCACTATCGTGAGACTAGCAAGAAATCAACCCCCATGATCCAGTTACCTCCCATGAGGCCCCTCCTCCAATTTGACATGAAATTTTGAGCGGGGACACAAATCTAAGCCATATCATTCTGTCCCTGGTCCCTCCTAAATCTCGTGTCACTCTCACATTGCAAAATACAATTATCCCCTCTCAACAGTCCCCTAGTCTTAACTCATTTTAGCATCAACTCAAAAGTCCACAGTCCAAAATCTCATCTGAGACAAGGTAAGTTATTTCCACCTATGAGCCTATAAAATAAAAAACAAGTTAGTTATTTCCAAGATACAATGGGGGTTCAGGAATTCGGTAGATTCTCCCATTCCGAATGGATAAATTGGCCAAAACAAAAGGGCTCCAGGCCCCACACAAGTCCGAAACTCAGCAGGGCAGTCATTAAATCTTAAAGTTCCAAAATAATCTCATTTGACTCCATGTCTCACATTCAGGGCACTCTGATGCAAGGGGTGAGTTCCCACAGCCTTGCGCAGCTCCACCCCTGTGGCTCTGTAGGATACAGCCCCTGTGGCTGCTTTCATGTGCTGGTGCTGAGTACCTGCAGCTTTTCCAGGTGCACAGTGGGATCTGGAGGATGGTGGCCCTATTCTCACAACTTCACTAGGCAGTGCCCCAGTTGGGACTCTGTAGGGGGGCTCCAACCCCACATTTCCCCTTTGCACTGCCCTAGTATAGGTTCTCCATGAAGGCTCTGCCCCTGCAGCAGACTTCTGCCTGGACATCCAGATGTTTCCATACATCCTCTGAAATCTAGGTAGAGGCTCCCAAACTCTTTCTTTCTGCACACTCACAAGCCCAACACCATGTGAAAGCTGCCAAGGCTTGGGGCTTGAACCCTCTGGGGTGACAGCCCAAGGACCTTGGCTCCTTTAAGGTATGTCTGGAGCTGAAGCTGATGGGATGCAGGACTCCATGTCCCAAGGCTGCACAGAGCAGTGGAGTTCTGGGCCTGGCTCACAAAACCATATTTCCTTCCTAGGCCTCCAGGCCTAAGATGGGAGGGGCTACTTGAAAGTCTCTGAACTGCCCTGGAGGCATTTTTCCCTATTGTCTTGGCTATTAACATTCAGTTCTTCTTTACTTATGCAAATTTCTGCAGTTTAACTTCTCCCCAGAAAAGGAGTTTTTCTTTTCTACTGCATGGTCTGGCTGCAAATTTTCCAAACTTCTCCAAACTGCTTCTCTTTTAAATATGTTTTCTTTGTTTTTTTTTTTTTTTTTTTTTTTGAGACAGAGTCTCGCTCTGTCGCCCAGGCTGGAGTGCTGTGGCCGGATCTCAGCTCACTGCAAGCTCCGCCTCCCAGGTTCACGCCATTCTCCTGCCTCAGCCTCCCGAGTAGCTGGGACTACAGGCGTCGCCACCTCGCCCGGCTAGTTTTTTGTAGTTTTTTTTAGTAGAGACGGGGTTTCACTGTGTTAGCCAGGATGGTCTCGATCTCCTGACCTCGTGATCCGCCCGTCTCGGCCTCCCAAAGTGCTGGGATTACAGGCTTGAGCCACCGCGCCCGGCCGTTTTCTTTGTTTATGTAAATAAGCTAGGCTTTTGAAGCAGCCATGCCACTTCTTAAAAGCTTTGCTGCTTAGAAATTTCTTCTACGAGATACCCTAAGTCATTTCTCTCTAGTTCAAAGTTCTGCAGATCTCTAGAGCAGGAGCACAATGCTACCAGTTTCTTTGTTATAGCATGCAAGAGTCACCTTTGTTCCAGTTCTCAATAAGTTCCTCATCTCCATCCGAGACTTCCTTAGCCTGGACTTCATTGTCCACATCACTATCAGCATTTTGGTCAAAACTATTCAACAAGTATCTAGGAAGTTCCAGACTTTTCCCACATCTTCCTGTCTTCTTCTGAGCCCTCCAAACTGTTCCAACCTCTCCACTACCCAGCTGCAAAGTCACTTCCACATCTTCAGGGAACTTTATAGCTGTGCCCAACTCCTGCTATCAGGAGGATAGCCCCACTTCTGTATCAGTTGGTTTTCACACTGCTACACTTACTAACTAAGACTGTGTAATTTATGAAGAAAAGAGGTATAATTGACTCACAGTTCCACTGTGAGGCTTAACAAGAAGCATGACTGGGAGGCCTCAAGAAACTTACAATCATGGCGGAAGGCGAAGGGGAAGCAACATGTCTTACGATGGTGGAGCAGGAGAGAGAGAGCCAAGAGGGAATGCCACACACTGTTCAACCATCAGCTCTCACGAGAACTCACACACGCTCACAAGAACAGCAAGAGGGAAATCTGCCTTCATGATTCACTTACCTCGCACCAGGCCTCTCCTCCAGTTTGACATGAGATTTGGCCAGAGACACAAATGCGAACCATTTTATATCTCCCTTGAAGTAAGTCTTATTGCCCTTATTATATATGTAAAGTAATCAAGGTTTAGAAAGGATAGTTAATTTGCTCAAGGACACATAGCTGGTTGATGGTGAGATCAAGATTCTTTTAACAGACTAAAAGTTATACTCTTCCTTTTCATAACAATATATTTTTAAAAATGGGTAGATATGCTGAAAGTTTATCAAGTTTTATCACTAAAACTTGGGGTCACTGAAGTAAAGCTATCTTTCACTAACTATCTGTAAATTGATAGTCAACTATCTTGGGAAGTTAAATGACCCACCAGCCTTCATATTTAGCATGAATCAATTTAATTAGTTCCTTCAGTTTCTTCAGACAAATGGAAGTTTTCTTAAAGGAGATGGAATAAAGGAAGAAAGAGGGGGTTGTGCAAAAGGAGGTGGGAATAGATCTCAGAAAGGATGCTGTTGAAATGAAGGGGCCCACTTTTTTTAAATGAAATTGATTTTTAATTCAGTTAAGAGAATAAAAGAGATGAAGTATGCAGTTATATTTTCTTTTATACTTACCTACATAATTACCTTTACCAGCACTTTTTTTTATGCGTAGATTCAAACGGTATTGTGTGGTGTCACTTGCTTTCTCCCTGAAGAACTTCCTTTATTATTTCTTGTAAAGCAATCTGCTCCTAACAAATTTTTCTTTGCTTTTGTTTATCTTGGATGTTTTTATTTTGCCTTTATTTAAAACTAGCCTGTTTCTTCCAGAGATTTAAAAGCTCACCTTGTATATGTTTTCTTTAACCTTTTATTTTAGGTTTGGGGATACATGTGAAGGTTTGTTACATATGTAAACTAGTGTAACGGGTTTGTTGCGCAGATTATTTCATCACCCAGGTTAAGGCCAGTACCCAATAGTTATCTTTTCTGTTCCTCTCCCTCCTGCCACCCTCCAGCCTCAAGTAGACCTTAGTGTCTAGTGTCTGTTGTTCCCTTCTTTGTGGTCATGAGTTCTCATCATTTAGCTCCCACTTATAATTAAGAACATACGGTATTTGGTTTTCTGTTCCTGGTTCCTCCAGCATGGATGGAGCTGGAGGCTATTATCCTTAGCAAAGTAACTCAGGAACAGAAAAAGACATCTCATTCTTTTCTGTGGCTGCATAGTATTCCATGGTGTATATGTCCCACATATTTTAATCCAATCTGTCATTGATAGGCATTTCAGTTGATTCCATGTCTTTGCTATTGTGAATAGTGCTGCAATCAATGAACATTTGCTTGCATGTGTCTTTATGGTAGAATGATTTATATTCCTCTGGGTATATGTCCAGTAATGGGATTGCTGGGTTGAATGGTCATTCTTCTTTTAGCTCTTTGAAGGATCTCCATATTGCTTTCCATAATGGTTAAACTAATTTACACTCCCACCAACAGTGTATGTGTTCCCTTTTCTCCATAGTCTCACCAACATCTCTTAATTTTTGACTTTTTCATAATAGCCATTCTGGCTCACGTGAGATGTTATCTCATTTTGGTTTTGATTTGCATTTCTTTAATGATCCATGATACTAAGCTTTTTTTCATTTGCTTGTTGGATGCATGTGTGTCTTCTTTTGAAAAGTGTCTGTCCATGTGGGATCCAGGTTTCATACAGCAAACAGAAGCAAGCACAGGTGCAGCCTCGTGTTTCTTTACATTGATTCAGAGTTTGAGCTGGTTTCACAGTTTTTTTGAGACGAAGTCTCACTCTGTTGCCCAGGCTAGAGTGCAATGGCGTGATCTCGGCTCACTGCAACCTCCACTTCCCAGGTTCAAGCTATTCTCATGTCTCAGCCTCCCGAGTAGCTGGGATTACAGGCGCCCACCACTGCGCCCAGTTACTTTTTGTATTTTTAGTAGAGATGGGTTTTTGCCATGTTGGTCAGGTTGGTCTCGAACTCCCGACTTCAGGTGATCTGCTCACCTCGGTCTCCCAAAGTGCTGGGATTACAGGTGTGAGCCACCATGCCCGGCTGTTTCACAGTTTTGATTGGCGTTTTCTTTGTGTTGAGGCTAGGTGAGTTCCTGCTAACAACTCTGTATCACACACACACACAAAATCACTCAGTGTCACTCAAGATTAGTTCTGTTTTAATGATGAACTTAGCATTCATACATATATAATCTTAAGAGTAGTTATAGTTTGTGGATGAACTTACATATGACCTTAAGATCTCATCTCTTCTGCCAGGCGTGGTGGCTCACACCTGTAATCTCAGCACTTTGGGAGACTGAGGAAGTTAAGTGACCTACCAGCTTTCATATTTAGCATGAATCATGGGTGGATCACGAGGTCAGGAGGTTGAAACCATCCTGGCTAACACAGTGAAACCCATCTCTACTAAAAAATATAAAAAATTAGCTGGGTGCCTGTAGTCCCAGTTGCTCGGGAGGCTGAGGCAGGAGAATGGCATGAACCCGGGAGGCGGAGGTTGCAGTGAGCCGAGATTGCACCCCTGCACTCCAGGCTGGGGTGACAGAGCGAGACTCCATCTCAAAAAAAAAAAAAAAAAAGAAGATCTCATCTCTTCTGACAAGAACAATATGGCACATTGGCTTAAGTGCCACATAGAAGACTTGTCAGACCAATCAGTGTCTTCTAGATTCTATTAGAAATGCTGTTTTTTAAATGTCCAGTTGGTAATTTTCAATGGCTTGTTTCAAGATTAACGAATTATCACGGACTCTGTACTGCCTTGCTTGTCGTCTCTCATACTGTGTGTAACATGTATTATATGTATGTATAACATATAATATCCTTCCTGATATTATGGTATTTCTGTATAGCACAGTGTAATTCTTATATCCACATTAATATATTTTTACATTTATGAATTTTGAATCTTTCCATGCATTTGTTTTAATTTTACTGTTAAAATGGGCCAACATGACACCACACATCCAAAGAAGTGAAAAACATGTCAGTGAATGAAAGAATGCTTTTACCTTGTTTTCATTTATTCACCGAGGAACTGTCCGTACTTGCCTTTAGGTTGCCATGTAGTTGAATCTTCTGTCTTTAGTTTCTCTTAAATGTTCTTTTTTTTTTTTTCCCCAGGTGAGACCAGGGCAGGTAATGGGCAGAACTGACAATAATTTCTTTATTTTAAGATACATTTCAGGAGACTTTCCCAGTGCTATTTCAATTCAGCAACAAATATTGATATCTGTGTGTGCTCCTAGTTATTAGGCAATAGAGGCTTTTTTTTAGACAAAGCCTCTCACTGACGCCCAGGCTAGAGTGCAGTGGTGCAATCTCTACTCACTGCAACCTCCACGTCCCGGGTTTAAGCAATTCTCCTGCCTCAGTCTCCCAAGCAGTTGGGATTACAGATGCCTGACACCATACCTGGCTAATTTTTTGTATTTTTGGTAGAGGTGGGGTTTCACTATGTTGGCCAGACTGGTCTTGAACTCCTGACTTTGTGATCCACCCACCTTGGCCTCTCAAAGTGCTGGGATTACAGGCATGAGCCACTGTGCCCAGTGAGAGATACATTCTTGACTGTAATACATGACAGACTGTGGCAAGGTCTATAGTAAAGAAGCGATGGCAATACCAGGGAAGAGGAATTAAGTCCTGCCTGGGAAAAACAGATGAGGAAATATTTAATATGGATCTGAAAGAAGCATAAATTGTCACTTGGTCAATATGGAGAGGGAGGACTTATATTCTAGACAGAGGAGAGAGCTTGAGCAAAAGAGCACAGGCAAGTATAGGGCACGCTCACGGAACAGCAATACATCAGTGAGGGTGGGAGAGGCAAGCAGTGGAAATGGCTTGAGAGAACATGTATGTGAGGCCAAGATTGCATTGGACTTTGAATTCCAGATTAAGAAACCTGACTTTATTCATTCTACATTCACTGAAGAGTGCTACAGATTCTGTGTTTCAGAGGGTAATTTTGTTTGTGGTCCAGATGAGGAAGAAAAGGACAAAAGACTAGTCAGGAATTAAGAGAGACAGTTTACATCGATTCAGTTTGAGCTGGTTTCACAGTTTTGAGGAGACAGAATTTGATGTATTAGCACATGACGAGGATGAGGGACAGGAAAAAAAACACGAGTAGTCCAGAATTTTCAAGTTCAAGTGCTTGGAAATATTCATGCCATGCACAAGCAAAGAAAGGGAATTTAGAGCGGTCTAGGATTAGGAGCAAAGACAATGAAAAAAGGGGTTATGGAGCCCCCTTTTTACTTTTTTCATATTTTCTGGCATATTATACCTTCTAAGACACTGACACATTCTCATCCTAGTCAACCTTTGGTAAGGCATTTTCTCATCTCACAAGATAGTCAGAGGTGATAGAAGTAATGTATCCATTTATTTCTAAAAGATTATGTAAAACAACTTGAACCAGTTTAATTAGTAGAAAAGATTTTGGGTCAAAAGAATTCAGAATTTTCTGACAAAGAAAATGCAAGTAAATTCACTTTAAATCATTAGCAATTTATTGGGCATTTGTCACATGCAGCAGTAGCTGAACAGAGTGGCAGTGATGATGATGCAGGTGTAGTTACTTATTTTCATTCAGTCCCTCGACCTGCTGTTATTCTCTTCAGGGCAGACTTCACTTCTTGATTCCTCAGTGTGTAGATGAGGGGGTTCAGTAATGGAGTGACAACAGTGTAAAACACAGCCACTGCCCCATCCAGGGGGCTCTTGGAGCCAGCCCTAAGGTAGATGAAAATACAGGGAACATAGTAGACTGTGACCACAGTTAGGTGGGAGCCACAGGTGGAGAAGGCCCGGCGCCTCCCATCAGCAGTGCGTATCTTCAGGATGGCATGGACTATGTTGGATAGGAAAGCAGAATTAACATGAAGCAACTGGCGGCCACTACTCCGATGTCCACAAAGGTCACAAGCTCATTGACAGTTGTGTCAGCACAGGCCAGTCTCAATACTGCAGGGATGTCACAGATAAAGTAATCTACCTGATTGGGCCCACAATAGGGCAAGCGGAAGGTCAGGGTGGCCTGGATAGACCCATGAATGGAGCCGGCGACCCAAGCTCCAGCCACAAGGACTGTGCATAACCTCCCATTCATGAGCACTGGGTAGCGCAGGGGCTGACATATGGCCAGGTACCTGTCCTAGGCCATCAAGGTGTAGAGGAAGCGCTGGGTGCTGCCCAGGAAGTGAAAGAAATACAGCTGAGCCACACAGCCACCAAATGGGATAGCCTTGCTGGCAGGAGTGAAGTATAAATAATTCGAGGAACGATGACTGAGGAGAGCCACATGTCCAGGAATGAGAGCACTCCCAGAAGAATGTACATGGGGCGAGCATGGAGCTTTGGGTCAGCCCACACGGTGAGCAGAATGAGCAGGTTCCCCAGCTGAGTGAGGATGTAAATGATGAAGAAGACCAGGAAGAGGAGGCTTCTTAGATTCGGGGGGTGAGACAAGCCCAGAAGAATGAAATCTGTCACCACAGTGCCCAGCGATGTGTTTTTGGTCTTTCCCATGTCTTTCTGTAGTCTGCTAAGATGAATGGTGAAGTTTGACAAGAGAAACACGGCACAATGATGTTGTAAGTGAATGCTTTTGTCGGATAATTGATGCCTAGGAATTATGAGATAAGCAAGATAGTGTTAAATCGTTTTTTAAAAGAGGAGGTGGTGTCACCATTAGTTATTTAGGTTACTTAATAGGAGAAGCCCTCCAGAGCCTGGTTAGTTTCCTAGATGGGAGGAAACTCTTGTCCATTGAGAGATTCTGAGAGGCAGGATTTGCCAGATGAAGGAAGAGGGACACATGAGAGTGACAGAGAAGTACCGAAAACTCCAACCAAAAAGTGAGTTCACCAAGGAGGGGCTAAGGTTGACACAGAGAAGTGTGGAACAAACACCCTACAATGACCACATCGACTTTTTCTTCACCTACTGTCATTGTCCCCTTTGTCCTCAGCTAAAGTCTCATCTCCTCACCATAGCATGCAAAAATATTCCTTATCTGCCCCTTATTCATATCGCTATTGTATCACTTGTAATTCCTTCTTATTGTTGGGATGCATGACACTCCTCAAGGTTCTCACAGTAGCGTGCTCTAACTTGGGACTTAGGCACACACTATCTTTTCCGCTCCCTTCACATAGGTAGTGCCCACTTTTCCTTCAGGATTCAGTTCGGAGTCTTCACCTTCAAGAAGGCTTTCCCGATCCCTGAGGGCAATGCTTATACTTTTCAGAGCACCTACATTATGTTGTATTGTCTGATTTCTTTTTCTCTCCCTTAGTAGTCATCCTGTCTAGCACACTAAAAGTGATAAATACCATAATTATTTTCTGAATGACTGAGGCAGTTTGAATGGATGTTGCCAAATCCCCCTGACTGAATACATTGTTTCTCTGCTTGATCTTTTTTGTCTGACCCTTGTGCCCACGTGGCTGGGACTTTTAGGTCAAGGGACCATGTCATTCATTATGTAATATGGGTGTAATTTCATTATTAAAAAACTCCAAGAAGCATTCATGCCTGTTTTTGCTCCAGGATATCATTTAGATTTATTTTGTTGATTTATGTAGTTCATTGGTTT
Organism: Trachypithecus francoisi; assembly: GCF_009764315.1. Lineage (NCBI taxonomy): Eukaryota > Metazoa > Chordata > Mammalia > Primates > Cercopithecidae > Trachypithecus > Trachypithecus francoisi. The sequence goes on along the minus strand of NW_022681468.1, from coordinate 84,604,019 downwards.
GGGATTGGATTTTTTTTTTTTGGTATGAGGTCACGGAGGAATTTTTATTGTTTGTTATAAAATCGTTGATTAATGCAGGACTTGATCTTTAGTGTGCTTGTGTGTAATGTCTATGTATTGCAGTCTATCAAACAGCAACTCTCTCTAAAGGCCTTTACAGATTTTCAAGTATCTGAACCAGATGATAAAATAGATAGAGGGATGGAATGTGTTTGTTTCACTCTTTTTGTTGAATAGGTTGCTTGATAAAGACTTTTCACTCTATGCATGGTTTGAGATGCATTTATCTTTCATTTAACTACAAAATATCTTTGTAATGCAAATGACTATTTTCAGAAAGCAATTAACATGACAAGAGATTATTATAAATAACATGTGAACATTAATAAGTTTAACTATTTAATCTCTATCAGAAATTCCCCAAGGAGATTTTATCTTAAGTATTCTCTGAAACAACTTAATTCATATGTTAACTTTCAAGAATTATTAGTAGTAATAATAATAATATTGAATATATCTGGCTCTTCGAAGTCTGTGGAAAATGTTAAACTTGCCCTTTGCCGACCAAGAATGAAGAAATAACAGATTTTTATTGCCTGAGTTTCAGGAGGACACTGATTTATTCGAAAATGGATGGGAAAACTAAATCTTATTTCTGTGGTTAGAATATACAGAAAAGAGGCCGGACACAGTCGCTCTCACGCCTGTAATCCCAGCACTTCGGGAGGCCGAGGCAGGCAGATCACGAGGTCAAGAGATTGAGACCACCCTGGCCAACATGGTGAAATCCCATCTCTACTAAAAATACAAAAAATTAGATGGGTCTGGTGGCGGGCACCTGTAGTCCCAGCTACTCGGGAGGCTCAGGCAGGAGAATCTCTTGAACCTGGGAGGTGGAAGCTACAGTGAGCTGAGATTGTGCCACTACACTCCAGCCTGGTGACAGAGAGAGACTCTGTCTCAAAAAAAAAAAAAAAGAAAGAGAAAAGATAGAAAGAGTTGAGATTAAAATTGTGCATAAGATACTAATTATGCCAGGCGCGGTGGCTCACGCCTGTAATCCCAGCACTTTGGGAGGCCGAGGCGGGCGGATCATGAGGTCAGGAGATCGAGACCATCCTGGCTGACATGGTGAAACCCTGCCTCTACTAAAAAAAATACAAAAAAACTAGCCGGGCGAGGTGGCGGGCGCCTGTAGTCCCAGCTACTCGGGAGGCTGAGGCAGGAGAATGGCGTGAACCCGGGAGGCGGAGCTTGCAGTGAGCTGAGATCCGGCCACAGCACTCCAGCCTGGGCGACAGAGCAAGACTCCGTCTCAAAAAAAAAGATACTAATTATGACCGGGCGCGGTGGCTCACACCTGTAATCCCAGCACTTTGGGAGGCCAAGGCGGGCAGATCACAAGGTCAGGAGATTGAGACCATCTTGGCGAACATGGTGAAACCCCGTCTCTACTAAAAATACAAAAATTAACCAGGCGTGGTGGCAGGCGCCTGTAGTCCCAGCTACTTGGGAGGTTGAGGCAGGAGAATGGCATGACCCGGGAGGCGGAGCTTGCAGTGAGCTGAGATTGTGCCACTGCACTCCAGCCTGGGCGACAGAGTGAGACTCTGTCTCTTAAAACAACAACAAGAAAAAACTAATTATGAGCTAAAGTAATTTTCTTTTTTTTTGTGTGTGTGAGTGATGCAGTCTTGCTCTGTTGCCCAGGCTAGAGTGCAGTGGCCTGATCTTGGCTCATTGCAACCTCTGCCTCCCAGATTCAAGTGACTATCCTGCCTCAGCCTCCCGAGTAGCTGGGACTACAGGTGCGTGCCACCGTGCCTGGCTAATTTTTGTATTTTTGGTAGAGACGGGGTTTCACCATATTGGCCAGACTGGTCTTGAACTCCTGACCTCATGATCCACCCACCTTGGCCTCCCAAAGTGCTGGGATTATAGGCGTGAGCCACCATGCCTGGCTGAGCTAAAGTAATTTTCTTTGTTGATACAGGAATATAAACTAGTATGCTTCTACTTAGGCAAATAATATATTCATGAAATGTTTTATGAAAATCAATTTTTGTATTTAAAATCAGATAGAACTGTACCACTGGGGCAATTATTTGAAGGACTTCCATGATGCATACTTACCTGTAGTGAAAAGTTTATCCCTAATTTATCTACTTTGTCAGTCTGACTTTCCCCCTGTTGTTGTGCATAAGTCTGGTTTCATTTCTCCCAGGCTCCCTGTTGAAAGAAAGCTCTTTTTACCCCTCTACGTTCTGGGTTCCCTGCCTGGGACGAGGCAGGAAACTGAGATGGGTTATAGCTCGTCGGTTTGAGGACAGGTTACCTTTCCAGGCAGACTTGGTAAAGAACGGTGGTTTCAGCTTGGTGTTTGGTGTTCAGAGTCTGCAAAGGAAGATAGTTTAGACTTCCAGAAGGTAGATTTTTGGAGAAATATAGAGTGTGTTTACAGAAGGATTGGCTTTCTTGGCAAGAGAGGTGAACAGTCTGGGACCACCTCAGAGGAGACAAAAGAAAGACTGGGCGTGGTGGCTCATGCCTGTAATCCCAGCACTTGGGAGGCTGAGGCAGGAGAATTGCCTGAGCCCAGAAGCTTGAGACCAGCCTAGGCAACATAGTGGGACCCTGTCTGTGAAAAACCTTTTTTTAATTAGCCAGGTCTAATGGTGTGCACCTGTAGTCCTAGTTACTCAGGAGGCTGAGACAAGAGGATCACTGGAGCCTGGAAGGTCAAGGCTTCAGTGAGCCATGATGGTGCCACTGTACTCCTTCCTGGGTGACAGATTGAGACCTTGTCTCAAAAAAAAAAAAAAAAAAAGACAAAGGTAGAGGCCACACTTGTGTATCCTCTTGTCCCTGTCCCTTATCTTCCAGATTTGTGTCATTTTATTTTAGGTCTGTTCCTCTTTTTCAGCTCTTGAAACTTAGGATATTTAAGATAAGGAAAGTTAAATACAATTTTAGTATATCTACTCTGGCTAATTAGATAACCAAAATATTCTAAAATTTCCCAAGTTTTAGACTGTATTGGATATTCTCCAACTGGATAGGTCAGAATTTAAATAATCAGAACACATGAAAATAACAAAAAGTTAAAATTCAATATAAAAAGCATCTGAAAATAAGAGCCCAGTGACATCAGAGAATAAACAGCGTATTTTTACAAAGCAATTATCCTGGAAACTCTAGGAAGAGACTTTGGGAATGGGGTGAAAGAGTAGCACTGAGAAGGTAAGAACAGGGAGGGTCAAGAACACCTTCAAGGGACCTCTATGGCATTATGGGATCACAGGATAAGCTGCTTTCTATGCCCCTACCCTGCTGCAAATCAAGCTAGTTTGATGTGAACACATTTCTTGCCGTGTATTTGGAGAGGCGCCGAGGAGGGCAAGCCTTTATCCAGCAATTTGAAACTTTAGATTTCTACAGTGACCTTTGGGATCTGGACTACTATGCGACGTTTATGAAATCTTGAAAATGAGGAGTGAAGGCAGCATTGCGTTGGACACATTAGGATCAAAGGACTCCTGTTTACCCCTGTGACAAGACTCAACCCGCATCTGCTTCCAAAAAGAAGTTTCACCTTCTGTCATCCTTCATTCAGAGTTAGACATCCTGGTAGAGCTAGGGCAGAGTAGAGGAAACAGATAGAATTTGAGGTGGCCTAGACATATTTTATTGAATTCACAAGAGGACATTCTTTCCTAAAACCAGAGGTTAAAAAAAGAGCTTGCTTTAGAAAAAGTACTTCGTGCCCTCTTCGTTGGAGAAGGGAAAGGCTATGAATCCAGCCTTTCTTTGTGTTTGCACAATCACTGAAGAATGCTCTTTATAACCTCTATGACTTTATTGCTGCCCAACTCTGCCTTTTATCACTGCCCTAATAAAAGGAGAACATGAAAAGAAAATAATGTTGTAATTTTTTTTTTTTGAGTCGTTTTCTCAACACAAAAAGAGTTTCCCCAAATTGGAAAAGAAGGAACTTAATTCTAGCAGTTTGGGAAAGAGTTGAGGAAACAGATGGAGAAAAGAGATGGATTAAATTAACACTCGGACAAAATAATGGAAAGTCTTAAAGTTCCAAAATTAGTCTGCAGCCTTGTTTTGAACATAGCTGGTGTCAGGGCTGCTTTTTCCATTCTTTTAGACTCACATGTACAGAGCTGCACAATTGTGGAGGAGGTTGGCTGTCCCTGAGTGCAACGGTCCAGCGGATGGAGAGATGGTTTTCAGAGATTCAGTCTAGCCTGCTATGAAGGGCTCCCACATCTGTTTTGGAAAGGCTTTATAATTTTTTTTAGGAGTTTGGCCCAGCAAATAAGTGTTCAGAATCTGTCAGAGCACCTGCCTTTTGGGGTCCGTGGACAAGTGTGACTTCTGTATATATTCAGTTATATTTTATATCAGTTTCCATCAGCTGTTGCTTTTTTGGATTAAAAGAAAAAAAAGACACTGCCAAGAGATTTGAAGAAAAATTCTATCCTTGAGGGAAACTCTACTCTGGAATATGTCCCTAATGAGATCTTTCCTCCCCAAATCCTCATTATTTTGTTTTGAGAGAGAGCTGGAAATGTTTCTAGTAGGATCCCTGGAAAGGGAACTGTGGGGAATAACCTCATTTGCATGTTATTTGGATGACCTCTAATTTCTTAGGGGTGTTATAAAGTCCCAACTGATCCCCTTCCCTCCCCAAATACTCATCAGTATTCCACCATCATATTCAGGTTTCTGTTCAGGCATCACCTAATCAGAGAGATTTCTGTTGACTCTCTCCTTTCCCTTTCCTATTTTATTTTTCTCTCAGCACTTGCCAGCATTTGACATACTGTATTTACTTGTTTGTTTCCTGCTTGTCTCCCTTCACTAGAATATGGGCTTTGCTTAGCTTTCAATCTCCAGCTCTATTAGCACAGTGCCTGGCATGTAATAATTTCTCAATGTGTACTTCTGAATAAATTAATAGTCGAAACTGCCACACATGTTAAATGCTGTGGGCAGCAAAAAAAGCTGTGGTTTCAAATATAAATCTAATGTTTAAAATTTTACCTGGAGTAGATCTGACGTCAAATTGATCCTCAATTGACCTGCACATACCAGGGCAAGTAGCTTTGGAAATCCATTTATTCATTTTTCATATTTAATGTTGGGCAGGGCACAGTGGCTCATGCCTGTAATCCCAACAATTTGGGAGGCCGAGGCAGGAGGATCGCTTGAGGCCAGGAGTTCAAGACCAGCCTGCACAACATAGCGAGACCTCATCTCACAATAAAATACAAAAAATTAGCTGGCGGCCTGTATTCCTAGCTGCTTGAGAGGTAGAGGCAGAAGGATTGCTTGAGCCCAGAAGGTTGAGGCTGCAGTAAGTCACGAACCTGCCACTGCACTCCAGCATGGGCGACTGAGAGAGACCCTGTCTCAAAAAAACAAAACAAAACAAAAATTCATGTTAATCTAGATAACACTGGGAAATTGACTATAAATGAAGATATGAAGCCTCCAGTGTGATAAAAGCTTCAAGAGTTTCAAGAACTTCCCTTGTAAAATGATGGAGCTGGACAAAGAGTGGATGATTTCTAAGTTTCTTTTTAATTCTAAAGTGAGAAAACTTTAGGGGTGTGTGTGTGTGTGTGTGTGTGTGAAGTTGCACTGCTACATTTCACCACAAGATGACAGTATCATCTTTATTGAAACAAAGTACAGTTGCTATATGGAGTAAATAGAAATAAATCCAGAGAGATCATGAGGGATATAAATTACTTTGGTAAAGATATTATATGTGAGGCATTCATTAGTTTGGGAAAACTATGTATCAAAAAGAGTTAACTTCCTTTTGTAACACATGGGAAATAGTTTGAAATATAGGTTTCTTTCTTCCTCCCTCTTTTCCTTCCTGTTTTACACCTAGTCTTCCTCCTTCCTTTTTTATTCCTTCTTTTTCTTTCTTCCACATTCTCAGTTTATTATGTAACAAATTCCAAGTCAAACGAAACAGAGATGTATAAGAAAAAGTTAACATTTTCACCATTTTCTTTTAATTTCACTCCTCTGAAGTAACTGATTTTTTTTTTTTTTTTTTAGACGGGGTTTCGCTCTTGTCACCCAGGCTGGAGTACAATGGTGTGATCTCAGCTCACTGCAACCTCCGCCTCCTAGGTTCAAGTGATTCTCCTGCCTCAGCCTCCCGAGTAGCTGGGATTACAGGCGTGTGCCACCGTGCCCGGCTAATTTTGTTTTCTTAAAAGACATGGGGTTTCACCATGTTGGTCAGGCTGGTCTCAAACTCCTGACCTTAGGTGATCCACCTGCCTCAGCTTCCCAAAATGTTGGGATTACAAACATAAGCCACCGTGCCTGGCAGTGTCTAATGTTAATAGCTTTTTTCTCATTTCTTCCTGTATGTTCCTATATATACATGCACATACAGACATACAAATTATGTTTCTTTTGAACTTTAATATCTGATCATCTGTTGGGGAATAAATTTAGATGGTTGAAAACTCTGTCTCTCCCTTATTGTCACAAACACCACCACCACTACCACCAACACACACAGACACACACACATACACACACCACCTCTAATTGCACCCTTGTTTCCATTTTTTCCCATCTTGAGAAGAGAAACACTTATGGGGAAATTGAATACTTGGCCTTATGTTATTCCCATTTGCCTTCTTTGTTCTTTATACATTATGCTTTTTCAACTTTACCAGAACCACTTGGATTAAAACTTGTGGATTTCTCAGTAGGAAATATTCATGTGAAGACACTTCTGTAGTAAGAGAACCTATAACTGCTCCTGTAGAAGGAAGCTGAGAGTCATCCCTTCAAGAAAGGGGCTCCTCCCCTTGTAATTCTACTGGGTTTTGCATCCAGACTGAGCTTCCTTCCCTCACCCACATGAAGTGTCTACCTTCTGCAGACTCCAGTGGCTCAGGAACCGGGGATGCAGTGCCAGGCTCGTGGTGTCCTGCAGCAGATGTGGGGAGCTTTCCTTCTTTATGTCGCCATGAAGATGGGAGGTAAGTCTCAATCTAATAGCAAATGCTGCTGGGAGTTTTCAAAACAATTTTCTTTCAGCTAAACGATTGCCATTTCTGACACTTGTAACAAAAGAGTATTTCTTAATAGATATTTTCTTTATGTGGTGCTAATTGTTATTGGATATCAAATAATAACTACTGCTGCTGCTACTTTGCTGCCATTTATTCCTAAGAATCTCCCCTTAATGGCAGTTGTTTTGTGACCACATGGAGACATCATTTTTAATAATAATGAGGCCTCCAGGAGTCCTGCCCTAGTAACAGTCATGTGTCATGTCTTAGGCACTACAGGACAAAACATTGACCAGCCCTCTGAGATGACAGCTATGGCAGGAGCCATTGTCCAAATCAACTGCACGTACCAGACATCTGGGTTCAACGGGCTGTCCTGGTACCAGCAACATGATGGCGAAGCACCCACACTTCTCTTTTACAATGTTCTGGATGGTTTGGAGGAGAAAGATCGTTTTTCTTCATTCCTTAGTAACTCGAAAGGGTACAGTTACCTCCTTTTGAAGGAACTCCAGATGAAAGACTCCACCTCTTACCTCTGTGCTGTGAGAGACACGGTGACTATGAGGTCTCTTCAGCTGCAACAAAATTCAAAAGGCAACCACAGCAGCAAGAAGTTATATTTCCTGAGTGTATGCCTGCTGTGAGTTAAGACTGAGGACTTTGGAACCAGACTGCGTGGATCTGAGTTTGCTACTTTCTAGTTGGGTTGTCTTAAGTCAATCACTATTTTTTTTTTGTTTGTTTATTTCCTTATCTATAAAGTGAGAATAATAGGAGTATCTACCTCACAAGGCTGTTGTGAGTTATGACTCTCTATGTATATGATCTATATCTATATCTGTAGTTATATCTAGTGTTACTCAGAGACGTAGTGGCACACAGTAAGATCTATTTAAGTTTAGTTATTTCAATTCCAGTCTTGAATTTTCACTAAGTATTATGTGGTAAGACCCCTGGGACTGGAACTCAGTATTTCTCTACCCTTGGTTTGTGGAAGGTGAAATCCTGACCACTATTTGTATCTTGTGGGTCTAAAGCTATTAGATGGAGTTTGTCGTTCATTCGGGTGGATTGTTGCTCTGGAAGGATCCCTGTGGTGACACTCATTTCCTTTGTGGGGACTCTGAACTTTGGAAATCCAAATGCAGATGCTTCAGAGTGAGATGTTAAGTATGCTGATTAATTATGAAAGGCTCTCTTCATTATGTGCATCCTCGATAAATAAATATAATCTTAACGTATTTCGGAGGTTTATAACTCAGGCTAGAAGTGAAGTTTAGGGGCTTTAGACTTGGGGAGCATGAACATAATCAAGGGAGTCTGTAGAAGATGGGAAAGAAGAGTGAACATAAGCAATTTGGTGCAAATCTGGGTGAGGCAGGAGAGCCAGTAGGAGATTCCCATGAAAAGATGTAGTCAGTAGGCATTAAGTACAATAAAAATTTATAGTAAATGTGAAGATTTTCCTTTCCTGCTTTATAATTCCCTTCAAATCTTTTAATGAAGTCTGTTAAATGCTACAACTTGCTGTCAGCTAGGTTTAGAGAGTACATCATTGTGTGTGGCTACCTCCACATGAGAGGTAGCTCAGAGAGCGGAAGCTGATCAGAGAGCGGAAGCTCAAATTGCAGGTTATTGGGACATCAAAAGTGAGGGCCGCTCCAAGTTAACATAGTTACATGGTCAGTCATATGCTACATATTTTTTTTTGGAGTCAAGGATTAAACCAAATTCTCTTTGGGTGAGGTAGGAGTGCTTTTTCATTCTAATTTATAAAATGAACATTTGAGGTGGAATTTGAACAGACATAGTCATACTGGAAAGTAATCTTGACAACATGAATCCAGGCCACTGAAATGTTCATGTTCCTTTTGTCTAACAATTCATTTTTTTGAGCTCTCATTTAAATAAATGCAGGCGAGAAATGAGGCTTTGATTTTTCCAGTTTACAAGGAAACCAAAGAAGCCATAGAAATGATATTTAAGGACTTTGGACTTGGTGAGTATGAATTGTTCATATAGTTATCAATTAGGGAAAACAATATTATGCAAATGATATTGTGAATGCTATGATCAATGGAATATTTTAAAGTTGTATTAGTTTCTATTCCTGCATAACAAATTACCACAATACCCATATATTAGCTTGTAGTTCTGTAGGTCATAAGTCCAAGCAAGTTCAGCTGAGTTCTATGCTTAGGACATAACCATAGTTAAGTCGAGGCATTGGCTGGGTGAGTGCTCAAGTTCTCACCCAGAGTTCAGAGTTCAGAGTCCTCTTCCAAGTTAATTCTTTAAGTTTTTTTCTAATATGTATATGTGTGTATATATATATATGACTGTGTCTTGCTCTATTGCCCAGGCTGGAGTGCAGCAGCATGATCTTGGCTCATTGCAAGCTCCGCCTCCTGGGTTCATGCCATTCTCCTGCCTCAGTCTCCCGAGTAGCTGGGACTACAGGCACCCACCACCATGCCTTGCTAATTTTTTGTATTGTTAGTAGAGACGGGGTTTCACATGTTAGCCAGGATGGTCTTGATCTCCTGACCTTGTGATCTGCCCGCCTCAGCCTCCGAAAGTGCTGGGATTATAGGCATGAGCCACCATGCCTGGCCTACTTTTTATATATTTTTTAAAATTTAGAGACAAGGTGTTTCTCTGTTGGCCAGGGTAGAGGGCAGTGGCATGATCATAGGTCACTGCAGGATCAAATTCCTGGGCTCGGGGAATTTTCTCACCTCAGCCTCCCAAGTAGCTGGGGCTATAGGCACACACTACCATACCTGGCTAATATATATATATATTTGTAGAGACAGGGTCCTTCTATGTTGCCCAGGCTGGTTTTGAACTCTTGAGCTCAAGTAATTCTCTGGACTCAGCCTCCTCAGTTGGGATTATAGGTGCTTTTTTTTTTTTTTTTGAGATCGAGTCTTGCTCTGTTGCTGAGGCTGGAGTGCAGTGGTATGATTTTGGCTCAGTGTAACCTCTGCCTCCTGGGTTCAAGCGATTTTTCTCCCTCAGCCTCCCAAGTAGCTGGGATTGCAGGTGCCCGCTATCATGCCTGGCTAATTTTCCTATTTTTAGTAGAGACGAAGTTTCATCTTGTTGGCCAGGCTGGTCTCGAACTCCTCACCTCAAGTGATCTGCTCGCCTCAGCCTCCCAAACTGCTGGAATTACTAGTGTGGGCCACTGTGCCCGGCCAGTTCTTACTATTATCAGAATTCTAGTCCATGTAGATGTGGGACTAAAGTTCCCATATTCTTAATATTTGTTGGCTGGGGGCATTTCTGAGCTCCTTAAGGCAATCTGCACTCCTTCTCATGTGAGTCCCACCATCTTCAAACCAACAATAGCATGTCAAGTTCATCTCATGCTTGGACTCTTTCTGGCTTAATCTTTCAAAGTTCATGTGTTTTTGAGGTCTCATGTCAACAGGTACATAGATATCTCCCTTTTAAAAAGTCAACTGTGGGCCGGGTGTGGTGGCTCACACCTGTAATCTCAGCACTTTGGGAGGCTGAGGCAGGTGGATCACCTGAGGTCAGGAGTTCGAGACCAGCCTGACCAACATGAAACCCTGTCTCTACTAAAAATACAAAAATTAGCCGGATGTGGCAGTGGGTGCCTGTAATCCCAACTGCTTGGGAGGCTGAGGCAGGAGAATTGCTTGAATCCAGGAAGCGGAGGTTGCAGTGAACCGAGATCATGCCATTGCGTTCCAGCCTGGGCAACAGAACGAGACTCCATCTCAAATAAATAAATAAATAAATAAATAAATAAATAAATAAATAAATCAACTGTTGGTTCAGCGCGGTGGCTCACGCCTGTCATCCTAGCTCTTTGGGATGCCAAGTTGGTGGATCACTTGAGGTCAGGAGTTCAAAACCAGCCTGGCCAACATGGTGAAACCCCGTCTCTACTAAAAATACAAAAAAATTAGCTGGGCATGGTGGTGGGCACCTATAATCCCAGCTACTAGGAGGGCTGAGGCAGGAGAATTGTTTGAACTTGGGAGTGAGCCAAGATTGAACCACTGCACTCCAGCCTAGGGGACAGAGGAGACTCTGTCTCAGAAAGTAAAATAAAATAAAATAAAACAAAACAAAAAGTCAACTGTGCCATAGAACCCAACACAATTACCAGAGTAATACTGCATCACATTCAAGATTCTGGGGATTAGGGCAGGGAATCTTGGGTCTATTTACTGAAATTTTACCTACCACATAGCAAATAAAGGATGTTAATTAAGACTGCATAAAAATGGTGAACTGCTTATGATATAACAATGAATCAAGAAAACCAGGGTGCATAATTGATTAAGCAGAATAATCACAGCTGTGTGAAAACTTCTGGGCATAGAAAAAACAGGGAAAGGAATTACAATACTCTCTCTTTACTGCATTTCCCTTACTCAAAGTCTTAGTACGGGTAGATTTTCTTCTCTCTCTCTCTCCCTCTAGTCTCTTGACTAGGATTGGAGGGTGCACTTCCAAGATGGCTTGCTCACATAGCTGTTGGCAAGAGTCCCCAGATTCTTATCACATGTCTCTCTTTATAGTGTGTTGAGGGAGAGAGAGAGAGGGAGGGAGAGAGAGAGAGGGAGAGAGAGAGAGATATTATATAGTCCAGCCTCAGAAGTGTTATATCATCACTTCTACTGTTTTTTTTCCCCCAGCTTCTAACATTTTTCTCCTTTTACGTATAACAAAGTAGAAGAAATAATATAGGATTCAAACTGCAAAAGTAATTAATCAGTAGAATGTATATACACACAAAAAAATCCCCATAAGAAGACAAGCTTATTTACAATGAAGAAACACATGTACATCTAAGATAGTTCTCATATAAGACATTTAAAAAATAAAACATATCCTACAATGGACACCACTGTTTACAGCAATATTAAAGGGGAGAAAAAAATACTCATTTAATACCACAAGGTAGAGGGTCAGTGGAATAAATTCACAAAACTACATTACAGCTTGTTAATCCATTTAATAATTGCTCTAAATATGTCATATTTTTGGCCCTCAGAGGAGGTCCATTCCTACAGATTTCAGATTTCAACTACTCTAAATTTCTAGCTACTGAGAGGTAGAGGATGATTATTATCATGATTATAATGATTATTAGAAACACACACACACACACACACACACACACACACACACACACACAAACTCACCAAGGAGTTACAAAATCTGTGGAGACCAGAGGCCAACTATGATCACCTCATGTCTGCTCTCACCAACAGCCTTGCATTTTTCAGAGAAATATCTAAAAAAGTAGTCAGACACCAGTGTGGTTATTATCTCCTATGCCAAACCTATTGGGACTGAAACAAGCAGTATTACCATAAATGAGAACATTGAGGCTTACCTTTCAAGGCTTATTCTGGTCTCAGAAATTAATTAGATAAGATTATTTTCTATTGAAATGAATTTTGGCTAACATAAAAGACTAGTCCTTTACTAGCTAGTCTTAGGGTAAAGGTCATACACATGAGTCTTAACCTACTCTCTGTCATAGCTAAAGTCAGCTGAAGGTCCAAAATTAGAAGTATGCCAAAAATGGCCGGGCGCGGTGGCTCACGCCTGTAATCCCAGCACTTTGGGAGGCCGAGGCGGGCGGATCACAAGGTCAGGAGATCGAGACCATGGTGAAACCCCGTCTCTACCAAAAATACAAAAAATTAGCCGGGCGCGGTGGCGGGCGCCTGTAGTCCCAGCTACTCAGGAGGCTGAGGTAGGAGAATGGCGTAAACCCGGGAGGCGGAGCTTGCAGTGAGCCGAGATCGCGCCACTGCACTCCAGCCTGGGTGACAGAGCGAGACTCTGCCTCAAAAAAAAAAAAAAAAAAAAAAATCCAAAGTACAATCGTTTGGAAGCCTGCCATGAAAAAGCCTTTAAGGATGTACTAACTTGACGTATAAGTGCAAGGGCATAAGAGCTGTTAAATCTTCCTCGTTTGGGAGAAAGGATCAATGTTCCCTACAAAACGCTAAGTTTTGCCTAAGGGAGAAACCTACATATACTAGGGTATAGAATTAATTTAATTTTGTTCCATCAGGATCCTTTTTCCACGGTAAAAAAACAGTGAGGAATGAATTTTTTTTTTTTTGAGACAGAGTCTCGCTCTGTCACCCGGGCTGGAGTGCAGTGGCGCGATCTCAGCTCACTCAAGCTCCGCCTCCTGGGTTCTCGCCACCGCGATCTTTTTAGTAGAGACGGGGTTTCACCGTGTTAGCCAGGATGGTCTCGATCTCCTGACCTGTGATCTGCCCGCCTCGGCCTCCCAAAGTGCTGGGATTACAGGCGTGAGCCACCGTGCCCGGCCGAGGATGAATCTTAATTGGTCTCTTCATCAGAAGTGGTAAATTTGGTCTCTGTATTCATGAAATCAGACAGTTTTTAAGTATGCAGTGGAAGCAGACAGTAGAATAAGATTCCTGTAGCCACAGACCACTACCTGGTATCAAACTAAAAAAAGGATCAACTTAAACAATTATCCAAAGTCACTTTAACTGTACTGAAGGGTAAAGTTCACCACTATATTATTTTAAAGAAAGTTGTCTAAATGTAAGAATTCCATTAACCCTGGGTGAGAAAAATCAAAACAAGTCATACTCTCTAATGAGTTATCCAATGAGAATGAGAATGCTTTTAACTATATTTGACTCGCAAACACTTACTTGGTAAGTGTGAATTTCTTTCTTTCTTTCTTTTTTTTCTTTTATCCCACTGGATTTAGACTATTGAATAATTAAGGGCAGAATGAAGGAGAACAAAGAGCTACTTCTTCAACATTTTAGTATCTAGATAGTATAGTAGAAACTGTTCCTAGGGACAATGTATATGCCATTAATCACATTGAATAAAGCCATGAATTATTCATTTTTCTTTTCTTTTTGTTTGAGAAGCTTGTTTATCTCCCTTTGGCCTTTCCAGTGTGGTTTGAAATGATTCCATGTTGGTTTAGTTGAGGAAGCAACAGTAAGAAAGTCACTATCAGGTAGATGAGAAGCAGGTTGTGGACTTGCTGTCCCATCCAAACAACTGCAGCAAGATAAATGATCATGGCCATGAAACACATTTCAGGCTTTTCTTCCTTCAGTGTGAAGATTTGTTTCCACCAGTCCATAGCTCTGCATCGTGTTTTTAGGAGACTGCTGCAAATGTCATGGAATCTTTGCTGTTGATCGCTGGTGCATTTATTAGAGCCAAAAATGTTAGGTGCTAGAATGGAAACAAGGTAGTCAGCCAAGCACCAAAACATAACAAAAGAGGAAACAGCAGACAGAACAGATGGATCTAGATAGTAGATAATTGAAACACCAAAGAAACCAAGTCCATGGTGGCAGGTGAAAACCAAGCTCTTTCCCATAATAAGACTTTATCCACCATCAACATCACTTTTCCCCATTCTTGCAGCTATTGTTCTAAACTTGCAGTCTCTGCAGCCAGCAAATTGATGCTGTGATTACCTCCTTCTGCCATCATCCCTGAGGTCCTGTCTCAGCAAGCACAAACCACCCTCCGACTCAACCTTCCTCCTGAGATCCACAGGGCGATTCTGGCCACTTCTGCTGTATTCTGTTGGTTACCCAGATGCACCTTTATACAGTGTAGAAGGGGATTGCACAGTGGCATGAATACCAGAGATGATGGAGATCATTGAGGTCATCTTGTTGACTGGCTTCCATTTACCAACTCCTGTCAGCCATTGGTTGAAGGATATTAATTTTATTAATTACCAGGGATATTAATTTTCTAGTATTCAGGGTTTACTATGTATGGGGACAAAGAAAGCTCCAGTTGCCAGAAAGATCCCCTCAGGCACAGAGCTGGGGAGTTGGGCCAGTATGCTAACACATGAAAAATGTTAATGGGTTATGCAGAGGAGGGTAATCAGTCAACTTTTCCACTGCTTTGATACACTCTTACCTGACATTATCTTTGCTTTGTACTGTCATTGATTCCTCAAGGTGGTGGCTGATTACAGTTTCTTTAAAAAACAAAACAAAACAAAAAAACCTCAAACAGAATTAGTCAGATAAGTAGAGTCGCTGCTGCAGTTGGTTCCAAGACCATCACTGTTATCTATTATCTCCCTCTTCTGTCAGTCATTCTAGGCTCCCTCATTCAGCATTCCTGCTGCTCCCAGTTTCTTGCTGTTTGGTGACTCAGACCTTCATCCCTGAAAGGCCCAAGCCCCTGGTTACTGTACCCTTTTCCGACCTTGGTTGATGCAATTACCTCTTTACTGCTATCACCAAGCATGGAAACACCAAGACATGTTCCAATAAATCTCTGAGTTCTACCTGTACTTCTCTCTATCCCCATTACGTAGTAGCAACTCTATATCCTCATGATTATAGTCAATTACCTCTGCCACTATAGTTTTGCCAAATTTGGGGAGTTTTCAGGCATTATTTCTTTTTCAGTTTCACCACTTTCCTCTTATTCTAAAGCTCCAGTGATATGAACTTAGATCTCTTGTTATTATCTCATAGGTCTCTGAAACTCTACTCATTTTTCTTTCAGTCTACCTTCTCCCTGTTTTTCAAACTGGGTAAATTCTATTGATCTGTTTAAAGTTTATAGATTCTGTTCTCTGGCATCTCCCCTTTGTATTGAATCTATCCAGAGAACTTTTAAATTTCAGTTATTGTATTTTTCAGTTCTCTGGACTCAACTGCTGCCTGAAATTCCTGGGCTTAAGAAATCTTCCTGCCTCAGCCTCCCGAGTAGTTGGAACTACAGGCACTCACCATCATGCCCAGCTAATTTTTAACTTTTTGCAGAGGTGAGATCTCACTATGTTGCCCAGGCTGGTCTCAAACTCCTGGGCTCAAGTGATCCTCCTACTTAAGCCTAACAAAGTGATGGTATTATAGGCATGAGCCACCACACCTGGCCTCACTGAAGCATTTTTGTGAGAGCTATTTTAAAGTCCTTTTCCAATAATTTGAGCATCTGATTAATCTTGGTGTTGATATCAGTTGATTGTCTTTTCTCATTCATGTTCTGATTTCCTAATTCTTGGAATGAAAAGTAATTTTTCATTGCAGCCTGGACATTATGGGTTTTTTATTAGGAAGCTCTGGATCCTATTTAATCTTCTTTTTAGCAGGTAGTTCTGTTGAGGTGTTGTGCAAAGTTTGGTGGATGTATATGTTCAGTTTCCAGCTGGGTGCCACTGGCACCACCCCAGCAAAAAGGGGACCCTTAAATCACATTGCCTTATTGCCTCTGAATGGAGATGATCAGCTTTCTGCCAGGCCAGCTGGAAGCAGGAAAAGCAGAGGGCCAACTAGACTTACCTCCTTCCTGGTTGGTATGGCAGGAGTGGAGGCTTAGCTCACCACTGGGCCTTGTTGACAAGGCGATGGGAACAGGAACTCCAAGTAGCCCTGCTTTCCATTGCCTTGTTCAGTTACATGGCCACTGGATGGGTGTGGAGGTTCAGCTCCTCACTGGGCATTGCTGACACTGGGGTGGAGGAACCTGAGTGTTGACTGTCTCACCTTACAGGACCTCATTCTACCTCATTGTTGCCAGGTAGAGATGGAGGCTCAGCTCATTGTTGGACCCCACTGACATTATCTTGCTGGGAGACTGGAGCACCACATGCTTCTGCCATCTGGGGAATGGAAGATCAGCTCCCTGTTTGGCCTGCTGACACTACCAAGCGGGAAACCAGAATGCACAGTTGGCTTCTATTGGGAAGGAAGGTGGGGTGGAAGATCAACTTCCCTGCTCACTAACTGAGACCAGGGAGTGTGGTTTATTTGTTGGTGTTTAACGGAAGCAGGAAGGGTACTGCTAGAAAGATTTCCTGTTGTTAGGCCACCGCATTTTTCCTTGTCCTTTGGCTAGAAGGAATGGGCTTTCCTTGAAGCTTTTGTTATTTATGCCTGTTGGTGGCTCTGGGTTGGAGGTTTCTGTAACATCCTGTCCAGAACTTCTTTGATAAACGTTACGGTGGTATATTATTTTTCCTTTTTAAAAAACTCTAATGTAGTTATTGATATGGTTGGGTTTAAATCTACCATTTTGTGATTTGTCTTCTATTTCCCCCATTTGTTCTGTGTTCATTTTCTGTCCTTTTTGGTCTAGATAGAGTTTGTTTGTTTGTTTTTGGGTTTTATTTTAGTATTTTAATTTTATTTCATCTTCACTATAATCTTATTAGTTATACTACTTTATGTTAGCTGTTTCTCTAGAATTTAGATTATACATCTTTAATACAGTATAATAACTTCAAATAATATTATATCATTTCCTGTATGATATAAGAAATATTCAAACTTCTGTTTTTCTCCTCCCAGGCTTTTTGTTATTACTTTAATATATTTTACTTCTACATGTTATAAATTTCACAATATATTTTTGCTTTACATAGTCAAAATATTTAAAAAGTGATTTAAAAACTGATTATAAAACACTGTGATATTTTTGCCTTACTTATAAAGATTACCTTACCTAGACAATCTGTAAAGAATATAGATTTATATGTATTGCTTTGAACATCTGCCCAAGCCATAGAAGAGGCAAATTAGGAAGTGTTTAGCAAGATACTTCTGGAAGCTAAGTTAGTTCTAGGCTGTATATCAGGCATCCTGAGTACCCATTGATTGGTACCAATTTACTTAGCGTTCATGGGTGAGGTTTCACTTGTTCACGGACTTTGAATCCCTGGTGTGTATGGCAGTGGTTATTACAGTGGCTATACAAACTGATGTCATGCTAATTGTCAAAGGTTTGGAACTCTTCCATATTTGAAGACTGCTGGATGTTGTCCACTTATTAAATGGCTAAATGAATGAGACTAATAACAGGAAATGCATTGGAATGGAAAATTTTTAATAATACCTCTGAGTATTCATTGATGGCAAGTTTAATTATGTCATGTGATGATCACTTCAAAATCCTGTGTTAGATAGATAAAAATTCCAAAGCTTGCAAGCCTAAAATTTACCCTGCGCAGAATTTTGAGTTTCATGATCTTACATCCTAGGCTTCTATAATAGGATATCAGAGGAGAATGGAATCATTAGAGGAGACACAGAGTAGATGGTAAGTGTGGGATATATATGGAGAACATTTATTTTAAACAAATAAGATATGTAGTTTTTATGTATAAACAAATGTTACTGATTATACATTGAAGAATATTGCTCTGGACTTTAGAAGAGAGCCTAGAGCTCCTGGGTTGGTTGATTTGATTTCATGACACTAAGTTTTGCTATCCTCTTGCTGCCTCACCTTATAATGTGATCATGATTATTGTTACTTATTTAAAGTGGGTGCTGAGGTGGGGAGAGAGGGGATAACAGGCTTATTAAGAAAAGCTTATCTCCTGAGACTGATGAATGTACAGTGGTCTTATGTATTCCTAAACCTCACCACAGTCCGATCTTGATGATCATTGCAAAGAAGGTCATTATATTAGTCAGAGTTCTCCAGAGAAGCAGAACCAAAGGTTTTACACACACACACACACGCATGCACACACACACATATATAAATTAGTCCTTTGTTATATATGGGAGGATTGGTTTACAGGATGCCCCCACCAATAGCCAAATCTGCAGTCATCCCTGCAGAACTGGCATATACTAAGTTGACCCTCCATATACATGGGTTTTGCATCCTGCGAGTGCTGCATTTTCAATCTGCGTTTGGTTGAAAAAAAATCTGCGTATAAGTGGACTCACACAGTTCAAATCCGTGTTGTTCAAGAGTCAACTGTGTGTGTATACATTATGTATATAATGAGGGAGAGAGAGACAGAGAGAGAGAGCTTGATTTGTTAGGAGACTGTGGATTGTGGGTTTGGAAGGTTTAAAGTATGCACGGCAGGACTGCAGGCTGGAAATTCCAGCAAGAGTTACTGTTGTAGTCTTGAATCTAAAGGCAGTCTGGAAACAGAATTCTTTCTTCTTCTTGGGACCTCTGTCATTTTTCTTAAGGCCTTCTACGGATGGAGGGCAATTTGCTTTACTTGAAGTCTACTGATTCAAACATTAATCACATCTGAAAAATAACCTCAAAGCAACAGGTAGATCATTGTTTGACCAAACAACTGCGTACCGTGGCCTAGCCAAGCTGACACATACAATGAACTATTACAGTAATTAAAGGGATACAATTATTACCTGTATTCCATAATGAAAATAAAGTTAAGAGACTTGCCCAAGTATACACAGAGTAATATATGAGTTGGCTAAAGGAACAAAAAGAAGCAGAATCCAAATATATATATATACACACACATATATAGACTCTTGAAATATGCTTTCATTTGACAATATTTATTAGTTCTGATGCACAAGAATAGAACCTAAGACGAACTGGCTTTGATTTGACACAGACCCCTTAAAAATTTTTATATTTTCTTACTGGGCACAGTGGCTTGAGCTTTTAATCCTGGCTACTCAGGAGGCTGAGGTTGGAGGATAGCTTAACACCAAGAGCTTGAGACTAACCTGGGAAACATAGTGAGATCTTGTCTCTAAAAAAATTCGAAGACCAAAAAAACTAGCCAGGTATGGTGGCATGTGCTTGTAGTCCCAGCCACTGGGAATGCTGAAGTGGGAGGAATGCTTGAGTCCAGGAGTTTGAAGCTATCGGGAACTATGATTGCACCACCGTATTACAGCCTGGGTGACAGAGCAAGACTCTGTCCCTAAAAAAAGTTAAAAAAATTTTCTTAATAGAAAACTTTAAGCTTAATGTTAGTATCAAGTTATATCCCCTAAAAGTATGCTTTCTATTAATATGAACTAAAAATGAATACTTTCTTTCTATAAGAAAATTTGTTGAATGAATGTATGACCTTTGAGTAACAGATTTTTGGATATCTTAAAATGCAGTTCTAATGGTGCCCATGGTAGTTACTGATTAAAGTGGTAATGGCAAGTAGACTTAGTTCTGTCTTAGTTGGCCTACAGAAGTCAAAGCATTGAGAAGAAAAAATGCAAAATTTGCAGAGAAGGAAAAGGATTAAAAAAATCCAGGGACCAATATCAAAAAGGTGAAACTGCTCGGTGTGATGGCTCATGCCTGTAAACTCAGCACTTTGGGAGGCCAAGGCAAGAGAATCACCTGAGCCCAGAAATTTGAGACCAACCAGAGCAACACAGTGAAATCCCCACCTCTACAACAAACAAACAAACAAATAAACAAACCAAAAACCAAAAACAAGAAACAACAAAACAACAACCAAAAAAAAACCCAATGAACCAAAAAAACAACAAAAAATTAGCTGGGCACGGTTGGTGTGTGCCTGTAGTCCCAGCTACTTGGGAGGCTGAGATGGGAGAATCGCGTAAGCCCAGGAAGTTGAGGCTGCAACGAGCTGTGATCACGCCATTGCACTCCAGCTTAGGTGACAGAGTGAGACTCTCTCTCTCTCTCTCTCTCTCTCTCTCTCTCTCACACACACAATTTAAAAAGGTGAAACTGTTCAAGCAGAAAGCCAGTTACTAATATCCAAATCAGAGTGTATTTTATTTCATGTTTTTTAGTGTTTTGCTTTTTCTGTTTCATTTTTAGAAATAATTATGAGAAAAGTGAATGAAATAACATTAGAGTAACATTATAACAATTAGCTAAAGCATCCCTGCACAACTGGAGAAAACTGGTAAGTTTTACTACTACTTGCATTGCTTGTCATGCTTTTTGTGGGTCTGCACGTGTACGCTCACGTGTAAGTGGTACTGAGCAAGATTCTGTCTCAGCCACTTGTCTGATATGTCACTTAAGTGTGTGTTTAGAAGTTTAATAGAAGGCCTTTTAATTTATGAGAGTTGTTCTAACCTCTTTTCTGTCTAAGGAATCAGAATACTTTTTTAACATGTTGCTGTCTATGAAGGCACCTACACACACAGACACACACAGACAAAACACACATATGGACACCCTCCTGGATTCCTCAAGATGCCTGGGGTTATGACTTGTCACCTTTAGATTTTGCCACAGCACTGATTTCTTTTTCCTAGTTATCGAACACTCCATAGGTTATGGAGTCTTGAGGTTGTAAGGGATCAAGACCATCACATCTGTTTGCTTTTTGGATTTGAATACTTAGCACAGTGCCTGGAATATAGCAGACACTCACACATGATTATAGGATGAATGTTGAATGTTGAAAAGATGAAGTCTTTTTTACTGGCAGATGGCCATCCAGTCTTTGTTTGTAAAAGCGAGGAAGTCTTTATGCAGCAAACCTGTGCTCTGAAAGTCAGCGTACGGATTAGTTTTGGGCTGTTCTGGAGAAGATTTGGAGGACTACAGTTGAGCCATGGTGGTTGTGCTCCTCTGGGATTTCCTACCCAGGGTCACTCTTTGGGACATAACTCACCATGACTACGTCATTGTAATGTATGCATTTGTGATGTTAAATTCTTTCTCTCTCTCTCTTTCTTTCTTTCTTTCTCTTTCTCTCTCTCTCTCTTCCTAATTTTCTTCTCCTTTTTTTTTTTTTTTTTAGCAGAGTTTTGCTCTTGTTGCCCAGGCTGGAGTGCAATGGTGGCACAATCTCAGCTCACTGCAACCCTTACCTCCCGGGTTCAAGCGATTTTTCTGCCTCAGCCTCCCAAGTAGCTGGGATTGCAGGCATGCGCCACCATGCCTAGCTAATTTTGTGCTTTTAGCAGAGACAGGGTTTCTCCATGTTGGCCAGGCTGATCTCAGACTCCCGACCTCAGGTGATCCGCCCCCTCGGCCTCCCAGAGTGCTGGGATTACAGGCATAAGCCACTGCACCCAGCCTCTAAGTGCTTTCTATGTATGCAGAAGCAAGGACATCATTTTGTTCTTACCCTAAACAACCTTCAGCTCTAAACTTTCACAGCAGTTTTTTTTTTTCCTCAGAGATTTCTTTCCCAGTTTTAGCTGGCAACTGAGTAGATGGTCTCCTCATATACGGTGAAGAATCAAATCTTTAAAAAATATACTAAATTTAATATGCTGAAAGAGATCTAGGAGTTAATCCGACTCAGCTCTCTGCAGCCAATTACAGAATAATAGAAAGGGCTAGGGACAGGAGAACTGGGACAGAATTCCGTCTTGCTGTGCAACAGCTGGGAAAGCCACAAAACACCTCTGAAGTTTTCCTGCATCCCATTTTATTAGGGAGATGAACCTGTCAAAGGTTAGAGCGTGTTCCTATGAACTTCTGTCTTGTCTCTCCTTTAGAGTTTATGCCCTGGCATTCAATCAATATAGGCAGTTCTCTTATATCAGATCCATCTAAGCAAGACCTTGGGAGCTCTGGATTTTACAAATCCATTTGAGGCTAACACGATAATGGTCTACCGTGATAGAAAATCACGTTCCTCTTGGCAAAATGAGCCTTCTCTAAGTAACACTTCTCTAAGTGTGTCCTTGCCAAGGATTGAGCCTTTAGTGCTAAAAGAGAGATCAGGTAGAAACCAAGAGAAAAGGCAGAGAAAGATAGGGTTGGAGGTA
Organism: Trachypithecus francoisi; assembly: GCF_009764315.1. Lineage (NCBI taxonomy): Eukaryota > Metazoa > Chordata > Mammalia > Primates > Cercopithecidae > Trachypithecus > Trachypithecus francoisi. The sequence continues at coordinate 84,581,476 of NW_022681468.1, read as the reverse complement.
TCATTGATGAAAAGTAAAGATGAGTAGGCTGAAACTGGGGTCGGGGAGTAGAGGTCACTGATCTCTGGAAAGTCACTATACTCTTCAGAGGTGTGATTTCAAAAAGGGAAAAGTTGTTGCTGTCTACATTGTGGAGCTGCTGTGGGAACTCTAGAGCTCTTGGAAGAAAGGTAAAAAAGGTAGTCAAAGAGCAGAAAGGGACAGATTTCATTGACCTTCATTTTTTTAAATGAAGAATTCTGATATACACAGTACACAATACACAATACTGATGTCTAGTGGGGATTCTGTTGCTTTTAGTTCAATTGCTCCTTTGTAGATAAGATTTCTGCTGATTGCCTTAAAATGAGTAATTATTTTGATGTACAGATCAACTTCTCCCCAAATTTTTGGATTTTTCATAATTCTTACTTGTAGTGTTACTTTAAAAATATCTTTAAAAATTTTACTTATTTTATTTTTAGACAGGGTCTTGATCTGTTGCTCAGGCTGGCATGCAGTGGCATGATCATAGCTCACTGCAGCCTCAAACTCCTGGCCTTAAGTGTTTCTCTTGCCTTAGCCTCTGGAGTAGCTAGGACTATAAACATGTGCCACCACGCTCAGCTAATTTTAAAATTTTTGTAGAGATGGAGTGTCACTATGTTGCCCAGGCTGGTCATGAACTCCTGGCCTCAAGCAATCCTCCTGCCTCAGCCTTCCAAAGTGCTGGGAGGCTGAGGCAGGAAGATTGCTTTGTCCTACTTTTAAAATATTAAAGAAATTAATTCATTAACTATTCAGTGAGTTCTTCCTTTATGCCAGTTACTTTGCTCTGTGGATAGAAAAATGAATGAGATATTTCCCTCCTTCAGGGAGTGCATAGTTGGATCTTATTGCTACTTAAAGCCCACTTTGTGTTTTTTTCTTTCAGTTCAATCTATTGAACCAAAGCAGCATGGCACATGGTAAAGAACGTAGGCTCTGAAAAATTCAAATTCCATTTTAGCCAGTTGCTGAGCGACCATGAGTGAATTACTTAATCTTGCAAACATTTTGGGAAGCAATTTGATAATAATACATTTTGAAGTATAATCTTTAAGCTAGCAAACTCATTTATAGTAATCTACTCCTAACAGAATAATATATTAGAGAAGTTATAATCACTCACAAATATTTATTGAGCAACTACTATGTCTACATACTTTCCTAGATAATTTGGATGACTCATTGAGCAAAACAAAGATCCCTGTCCTTTTGGAACTTATATTCTAGCAGCAGGAGAAAGAAAATAATAAGCAACAGATTAAATAGGTGAATTATATTATATGTTAGAAGGTGATCAGTGCTTTCAAAAAATAAAAAATGTAGATCAGGATAAAGGCGATCATGAGTGCTGGAATTCTGGGTAAGTTTTAGTTTTATATATGTTCATCAGCATAGACCTTGTTGAGAAGGTGATGTTTGAGCAAAGACATCAAGGGGGTGAGGGAGTTAATTATGCCAGTGGTCCCCAACCTTTTTGGCACCAGGGACCAGTTTCATGGAAGACAAAGTTTTCCATGGACTGGGGGTGGGGGGGATTGGTTTCAGGATAAAACTGTTTCATCTACACCATTAGGCATTAGATTCTCACAAGGAGTGCACAACCTAGATCCCTCACATGCGCAGTTCACAATAGGGTTTGCGTGTCCATGAGAATCTAATGCCAAGGCTGATCTGACAGGAGGCAGAGCTCAGGCAGTGATGCTGAAGCGCTCACCAACTGCTGTGCAGCCTGGTACCCATCTGTGGCCCAGGTGTTGGGGACCCCAGAATTATGGGATATCTGGGGGAAGAGATTCCAAACAGAGGAAACAGCCAGTGCAATGGCCCCAGAGTGGGACTGTGTTTTGAATATTTGAGGAATACCAAGGAGGACAACATGATTGGAGCTGAAAGGAAGAGTGGTAGGAGACAAGGTCAGAGAGGAAATGGGAAGTTGTGTCATTGAGGGCTTTGCAGGCCAATGGAAAGACTTCACTTATAATGTGTGAACAGGGAGCCATTGAAAGTCTTTGAATGAGTGAAATGATTTAATCTGATCTTTTTTTTTTTTTTTTAAAGATGGCATCTTGCTGTGCTGCCTAGGCAGATCTTGAACTTCTGGACTTAAGCGATAAGTCCTCCACCTTGGACTTATCGCTTTGGGATTACAGGCCTGCGCTACCACACCTGGCTATTTGGGACTACAGGCAGGTGTCACTGCACCCAGCTTGACCTATGTTTTAATAGGATTTCTCACTGTAATGTTGAGAACAGATTGTGCCATTATTTTTAATAGTCAGAAATTAGAAACATCATAAATGGCCACAAAGGATGGACTGGGTACACACATTTGAATATATATATATGTGATGAAATGCCATTTGGTTATACACTTATGATATAATACTGAGTGAAAAATAGAATATAAAATTATATGTTTATAATCCAATTGGAACAAATTAAAGATAACAGCAGTAGGATAACAACAAGCTATGGGTATTCTTCTCACTTGCTTTTCCCTATGCATGCTTTTAATACTTTGTTTTAAAACAAAGTAACCCATGCTTATTATACAAACTTAAACAATCATGAATTATAATGTAAAAAATTAATAAAATCTTATAATTTCCTTCAATTCCGTACTTCTAGAGGTAACTAATGTTAAAATTGATGTGTGTTCTTCAACATCTATCTTGTGTCCTTCTAGGAATAAATATATACAAACATAATTCACGAATATGTATGTATGTTTGAATATGTATAAATATTAATATGTTGAAGCATATGCACATACACATATGCATAAATATGTATGCATACACACACAAATCTTTTTCTTCCTTTGTTCATTCATTCCTTTGTCCCTCCCTTCCTCACTCCCTTCCTTTCCTTCAAGGTTCATAATATACTCATAATAGATTCTTTTGCTTAACAATATGTTATTGACATTCCATGAATTAGTAGTTTGTAATCTTGGCTGCACATTGGAATCTCCAAGAAATATTAATAGTGCTGATGGGTCCAATTCTCAGAAATTCTGAATTGATTGTTTGGCATGAGGCCTGGGTATCAAAATTTATAAAACTTCCTTAAGTGGTTCTAATGTGCAGCCACATTGAGAACCACTGTCTTAGGTTATACATATAGATCCAAGTCATTATTATTATTATTAACAGCTCATAGTATTCCATATTGTGGCTGTACTAAAATTTGATTATCTAGTCCTCTATTGAGAAATATTCAGTTTGTTTCCAGTATGCTACTCTACTAAAAAGTCTTTAAACATGTATCTTTAGTTCTTTAGTTACTGGTGTCTTTATTTCTATGAAATACAGTCCTGTAAGTAAAGTTTTTGGGTTCAGAGGTGTGAGCATTTAAAATTTTAATTGACACTGCTAGATCATTTTCCAAAAAGATCTCAATAATACCTACTTCCAGTAGCAGTGTTAAGAGTACTCCGTTCCTGGCTAACATGGTGAAACCCCATCTCTACTAAAAAATACAAAAAACTAGCCAGGCGAGGTGGTGGGTGCCTGTAGTCCCAGCTACTTGGGAGGCTGAGGCAGGAGAATGGCGTGAACCCGGGAGGCGGAGCTTGCAGTGAGCTCAGATCCGGCCACTGCACTCCAGCCCGGGTGACAGAGCGAGACTCTGTCTCAAAAAAAAAAAAAAAAAAAGAAGAGTACTCCGTTCCTTATATCTTTGTTAATCTGATGAATGAGAAAAGTATTTGATTTTCTTTTTAATCTATTACTAATTGAGCATATTTTTATTCATACTCATTTGTCATTTTCACTTCTTTTTCTGTGACTTAAGCATATTTTTTGCTCATTTTTAATTGAGTCATTTGTCTTATCAAGTTGTAAGAGATCTTTGAATAACAAGAGTATTCTTTTTTGATTATCTATGTTACAATATTTTCTTCAAGTCTACTATTTGTTTTTTTGATAATTTATATGGCACTATATATTTTATTATTATTATTATTATTTTCAGATGGAGTCTCTCTCTGTCGCCCAGGCTGGAGTGCAGTGGCGTGATCTTGGCTCACTGCAACCTCTGCCTCCCTGGTTCAGTTCAAGCGATTCTTCTGCCTCAGCCTCCTGAGTAGCTGGGATTACAGGCCTGCACTACCACACTTGGCTAATTTTTGTATTTTTAGTAGAGATGAGGTTTCACCATATTGGTCAGGCTGGTCTTGAACTCCTGACCTCGTGATCCACCTGCCTTGGCCTCCCAAAGTGCTAGGATTACAGGCATGAGCCACCACGCCTGGCTGGCATTTTATATTTTAAATTATTGAGAAAGTTTAGCATGCTTTATCTCATTTTTACTCATTATGTTTTAATTTTTTTTCACGTTGGTAGGCCTATGTCACTATTGTTCCTAATGTAAGCCCCATGACACTGTTCCTAATGTAAGCCCTATGAACTACTGTTCCTAATGTAAACCCCTAATGTAAGCCTCATGTTATTTTAAATAACACTATAGTTAATATTTCCTTGCATTTAGCTTTTTTCATAGTTTGAACGCTTACAAGTGAAATAATCGGATCAAGAATATAAATTATTTTTGTGGTTTGTGATAATTATTTCCCAACTGTTATAGTTTTTGGCCAGCCATCAGTATAAAAAGTTAGGGTAATATAACTTTAGTATTTATACAATAATATCATATTACAGAATTTAAAGAAGTAAGTTTCTTAAGTATTTTCTTAGCTCCATTGTGAAGGAAGGCTTGAGTTCTTTTTCAGGCTGCCTAGTAAGTTAGGTTCAGTTCAAGTAAATAAATTCTTTTGCATACCCATTGTGTACAAGGCACCTAGTAAGTACTGCAAAGGATAAGTCCTTTGTGTGGTTACTACTCTTAAAAAAATTTTAGACCGGGCACGGTGCCTCACCCCTGTAATCCCGGCACTTTGGGATGCTGAGGGGGGCGGATCATGAGGTCAGGAGATTGAGACCATCCTGGCTAACACGGTGAAACCCCGTCTCAACTAAAAATACCAAAAAATTAGCTGGGCGTGGTGGCGGGCGCCTGTGGTCCCAGCTACTTGGGAGGCTGAGGCAGGAGAATGGCGTGAACCCGGAAGGCGGAGCTTGCGGTGAGCCAAGATCGTACCACTGCACTCCAGTCTGGGCGACAGAGCAACACTCCATCTCAAAAAAAAAAAAAAAAAAAAAAAAAAATTGATTTAGTGGAGGGCAAAAATGAACATCTTGTTTTATTTTATTTTACAGTCAAGGACCATAAAAGAAGCCTGAAAGGGAATAGATAGGCTTTGATTGGGTCAGGAAAGTTTTCTTAAAGGTAGTGTTCTTTGAAATAGTCAAAGATGAAGTGAAGGATGACTATTATTTTTTTTTTCAACTTTTAAGTTCATGGATACGTGTACAGGATGTGCAGTTTTGTTTCATAGGTAAACATGTGGCATGGTGGTTCACAGCACAGATCATCAGGTATTAAGCCCAGACCTCCACAGGTGTAGAGTTGGTCCATGTGTTCTCATTATTCAGCTCCCACTTATAAATGGGAACATGTGGTGTTTGGTTTTCTGTTCCTGCATTAGTCTTCTGAGGATAATGGCTTCCAAGTCTATCCATGTCCCTGCAAAGGACATGATCTTGTTCCTTTTTATGGCTGCATAATATTCCATGGTGTTATGTACCACATGTTCTTTATTCATTCTATCATTGATGGGCATTTAGGCTGATTCCATGACTTTGTTATTGTAAACAGTGTTGCAATGAACATACATGTACATGTATCTTTATAATTGAATGATTTATTTTCCTTTGGGTATATACCCAGTAATTGGATTGCTGGGTCAAATGGTATTTCTGGTTCTAGATCTTTAAGGAATTGCCACACTGTCTTCCACAATGGTTGAACTAATTTATAGTTCCATTAACAGTGTAAAAGTGTCCCTTTTCCTCCACAACCTCACCAACATCTGTTCTTCTGTTGTTTTTTGACTTTTTCATAATAGCCAATGGTATCTCATTGTGGTTTCGATTTGCATTTCTCTAATGATCAGTGATGCTGAGCTTTTTTTTCATATTTGTTTGGCCGCATAAATGTCTTCTTTTGAGAGGTGTCTGTTCATGTCCTTTGCCCATTTTTTAATGGAGTTGTTTGCATATTAACAGTCAATAATGAGGTGAGGAGAGTATACTTGAATAGAGTGTATGTTTTCTGAGCAGAGGGAAAAGAAAAAGTAAAGACAAAGATTTTGGAAAGTAAGTAGGTGGAGGTAGGATGCCTGGAGGACAGTGACTTGCTTGCTGGAGAGAAGAATTAATAGAGAAAATAAAAGGACACTCGCATTGAAAAAATGAAAATGTGCAGCAGACTTGCAGGCTTTGAATGTATATTTAATTTGATAGGAAGAGTCAAATTATTTAGTTGGGAGTTGTATTGGAATATTAACTTAATGTTATCAGTGCTTTAATTTGAAGTGAAAAGAGCCCAATAACTAATGGGTAAGGGTTTTGGGCATTTATTTATTCTTGTAAAGGCTCACTGATCTCATCTGCAAGGCAGAAACAATTGATTCCTGTGCCATGAGGTGGTTGTGTTTAAATAGAAGTGCCTGGCATGGCTCCTGGTTAGTAGTGGGTATACTGTAACAACTATTAAATTGATTTTATAAGCTATATGCTCTGATGATAAATTAGCAATTCAGATAAGAATACAAAGTCATTTCAGTTAGTTCTATTTCTATAATAATAAAACTAAATTAGCTTTCATTTTTCTCCCCCTAAGCTCATTGAATGGACACTCTAAATCAAACAAGAGTGACTGAATTTGTCTTCTTGGGACTCACTGATAACTGGGTGCTGGAGATGCTGTTTTTCATGGCATTCTCAGCCATCTATGTGCTAACGCTTTTGGGGAACATTCTCATCATCATTGCCACAGTCTTTACTCCAAGTCTCCATACCCCCATGTATTTTTTCCTGAGCAATTTGTCCTTTATTGACATCTGCCATTCATCTGTCACTGTGCCTAAGATGTTGGAGGGTTTGCTTTTAGAGAGAAAGACCATTTCCTTTGACAACTGCATCACACAGCTCTTCTTCCTACATCTCTTTGCCTGTGCTGAGATCTTTCTGCTGATCATTATGGCGTATGATCATTACATGGCTATCTGCACTCCACTCCACTACCCCAATGTGATGAACATGAGAGTCTGTGTACAGCTTGTCTTTGCTCTCTGGTTGGGGCGTACCGTTCACTCACTAGGGCAGACCTTCTTGACTATTCGTCTACCTTACTGTGGCCCCAACATTATTGACAGCTACTTCTGTGATGTGCCTCTTGTTATCAAGCTGGTCTGCACAGATACATACCTCACAGGAATACTGATTGTGTCCAATAGTGGAACCATCTCCCTCGCCTGTTTCTTGGCCGTGGTCACCTCCTATATGGTCATCCTGGTTTCTCTTCGAAAACACTCAGCTGAAGGGCGCTGGAAAGCCCTGTCTACTTGCTCGGCCCACTTCATGGTGGTTGCCCTCTTCTTTGGGCCATGTATCTTCATCTATACTTGGCCAGACACCAGCTTCTCCATTGACAAGGTGGTGTCTGTCTTCTACACAGTGGTCACCCCTTTGCTGAATCCCTTCATTTACACCTTGAGGAATGGGGAGGTAAAAAGTGCCATGAAGCAGCTCAGGCAGAGACAGATTTTTTTCATGAAATCATATATATAATGGGCATTAGGATTGCAGACATAATTGCAGCCACATCCTTAATGAAAGAGCAAAAGTAGGAAACCTTAGTTCTCTTTCCCATCTTGCAAGATGGCAGGTGAAAAAGTTGAGAAGCCAGATACTAAAGAGAAGAAACCCGAAGCCAAGAAGGCTGATGCTGGTGGCAAGGTGAAAAAGGGTAACCTCAAGGCTAAGAAGCCCAACAAGGGGAAGCCCCATTGCAGCCGCAACCCTGTCCTTGTCAGAGGAATTGGCAGGTATTCCCGATCTGCCATGTGTTCTAGAAAGGCCATGTACAAGAGGAAGTACTCAGCCACTAAATCCAAGGTTGAAAAGAAAAAGAAGGAGAAGATTCTTGCAACTCTTACAAAACCAGTTGGTGGTGACAAGAACGGCGGTACCCGGGTGGTTAAACTTTGCAAAATGCCTAGATATTATCCTACTGAAGATGTGCCTCGAAAGCTGCTGAGCCACGGCAAAAAACCCTTCAGTCAGCACGTGAGAAAACTGCGAGCCAGCATTACCCCCGGGACCATTCTGATCATCCTCACTGGACGGCACAGGGGCAAGAGGGTGGTTTTCCTGAAGCAGCTGGCTAGTGGCTTGTTACTTGTGACTGGAACTCTGGTCCTCAATCGAGTTCCTCTACGAAGAACACACCAGAAATTTGTCATTGCCACCTCAACCAAAATCGATATCAGCAATGTCAAAATCCCAAAACGGCCGGGCGCGGTGGCTCAAGCCTGTAATCCCAGCACTTTGGGAGGCCGAGACGGGCGGATCACGAGGTCAGGAGATCGAGACCATCCTGGCTAACACTGTGAAACCCCGTCTCTACTAAAAAATACAAAAAACTAGCCGGGCGAGGTGGCGGGCGCCTGTAGTCCCAGCTACTCGGGAGGCTGAGGCAGGAGAATGGCGTGAACCCGGGAGGCGGAGCTTGCAGTGAGCTGCGATCCGGTCACTGCACTCCAGCCCCGGCGACAGAGTGAGACTCCGTCTCAAAAAAAAAAAAAAAAAAAAAAAAAACAAAATCCCAAAACATCTTACTGATGCTTACTTCAAGAAGAAGAAGCTGTGGAAGCCCAGACACCAGGAAGGTGAGATCTTCGACACAGAAAAAGAGAAATATGAGATTACAGAGCAGCGCAAGATTGATCAGAAAGCTGTGGACTCACAAATTCTACCAAAAATCAAAGCTGTTCCTCAGCTCCAGGCCTACCTGCGATCTGTGTTTGCCCTGATGAATGGAATTTATCCTCACAAATTGGTGTTCTAAATGTCTTAAGAACTTCATTAAATAGCTAACTACAAAAAAAAAAAAAAAAAAAAGAAAGAGCAAAAGTAAAGAGTCAAAATCAACTTATACAAGTTGGTCAATTAGGTAAAATGGCATGGAGCAGGTTAGATTTCTGCTCATTAAAGATAAGAACTTATTCTGTTCATTGAAGATAAAAACTTATTAACTATTATTTAAATAAAGCAAAACATCATAGTGGAAGGTATAAGGAAAAATAACCCGGGAAAGTTTAAAGACAGCTTTTGATTTCATCAGTAAAAGAATACAATTTGGGGAACTCAGTTCAGTCTCAGTTTCAGGAGCAGGTAGAGTGAGAATCGACTCTCTTGATTTATACTGTTCTGTGGGATATTGCCTCTGGAAAGCTGTACATCACTCCTGTGATTTATACATTATAGTAGTTTCAATCTTGCTTTCCAATACATTTTCAAGTGTATACATAAGCCTTTACTTATTTATATTGAATTAAACTTTTGTTGCTTTTGAATGTAATTCTCCCACATCTAGATCTATTTTGTACTTTTTTTTTGAGACAGGAATTTTTTGTATTATTCCTGCAGCTTCCTCTAAGTCTGAAATTATTGTCAAAATAAAAAGTTAAAACAAAACAAAACCATACACCCACCAGAATAGTAAAAATTAAAAAGGTAGAAAATGCCGAGTGTTTTTTTTTCCTAATTACTCTGGTGCCCAGGCTGGAGTGCAGTGGCGCCATCTCAGCTTACTGCAACCTCCATCTCCAGGTTTAAATGATTCTCCTGCCTCAGCCTCCTGCATAGCTGGGACTATAGGTGCGTGCCACCGTGCCTGGCTAATTTTTGTATTTTTAGTAGATATGGGGTTTTACCACGTTGGCCAGGCTGGTCTCAAAACTCCTGAGTTCAAGGCACTCGCTCCTCTCAGCTAATCATTAACTACTATCACTCACTGGGCTGAAGTATATCAGTTTATTGTGGAATGGGCAAGTCCATATGAAGAAGGATCCATGACAAATTTCTTAGGTAATGATGATGATATTCTGTGACTGAAATCAGTAGGATTAGCTGTAAATGAAGATCCTATAGATGGTCAGAGAGCTACCATACAATATCAACTTTAATGGAGCTAATGGAATGAAATGAAATATGGTTAATAATAAAAATATTAAGTATAAATATGTTTCTTTGCTTATTCTGAAAAAAATTTATAACTGATTGGGGTCTTTGTCACTATTTTCCAGATGGTCTATCAACTTATAGGAATAATACTTGAGTATTCTGGAGAGTTGGAGAGCAGACAACATGACCATCCACACATTACAGACATACACAATACAGAGTGAGTGACCCACTAACTCTAACTAAAGGCTAATACATGATTACCTTTTAGTAATCAAAAGGACAAAGAATCAGAAGCAGTCTATTAATTAAACTGGGAGGTGTTCATGAAAATATCTAAATATCATTGCTTCAAGTTGACAAACAAGGGTAGAATATGGTCAGCCCCTACAATTCTCATATAAAACTTGAGTCATAGTAAGAGTTGAAGAATGAAATGAAGTCCAGATATCACTACTATGTACATGTTAAAACTTAGAAAAATGATCTAATTATGCCTCTAGTTTCTGGACTTTTATGTGCATAGGTATTCACACTCACTATTATCTTTTATGCAGAAATAAATTCCCACTCTCTTATTTGTTTATTTGTATTATGGCACTATTCATTACTTTACTGTATAGAACATGGTTGTAACCTGAAGAATTCAATTGTTGAATACAAAGTTGCTTAGCAAATTTCTATATTAATAAACAATTATTCCTCTCTCCTGTTAAAGTAAGTAAACCACAGAGCCATGCGTCAATATCTTTTATTTTTGTTCTTTAAGACTATCTATTTATTTAGTGAGTAATTAAATACATTTTTATCTTGTCTCTTAGTCTGAAAAGCTTGTGCTCATCTGCCCCATCCACTGGAGGTTTTTCCAGGAAAACTCTAATCTTGGTTATGTTCAATGCAATGCCCATTTTGGGTATATCCCTGAGCTGATGAAGGAAAACACACAACAAAATAGAAGGTCTTACAATTGTGACCACAACCTCAAATAGGCAGTTCTACATTTTCTGTAGTCAATTTATATTTTTACGCTCCATGGTAATTGTTTTATACTGAGTTTACTCAAATCTCTAGTAAATCCTTCTAACTTTTAGATTCAGCGAAAGAACTGCTTATTATTTTAGTTAAAAAAAAGTAATCAGAAGAGAACTTTTACCCAATCCCACTGCTAAATACATCCACCAACTTGCATCTGAAACTACAAAACTGCCTAATCTTATAACAGGCATTCTGCTCTATCTAAGGTCAACCCCTCCATTTGTACCCAGGATCCCATCCTTTCTTGCCTCTCAAGGACTTTGCTCAAGCAACTCTGTCTCTAGCATCATCACATTTCGGTCACTGTTGAAGCATTCCCATCATCACACAAATATGCTGTAATAATTTCAATATTAAAAAACCATTTCTTGACCTCACATTTTTCTTCAATGGCCACCTATTTTCTCTGCTCTTCTTTTGTAGCCACATTCCTTGACAGAATTACCTATACCAATAGTTTCCACTTCATCTGCTACCATTTGTTTATTGATCTTACTCTGATCTGACTTTGTGTCTCAATGACTCCACTAGAATAGTTCTTACCTAGATCATCAGTGACATCCATACTTCCAAATTCAGTGGGCTGTTCTTGGTCCTTGTCTCATTTGACCCTTCAGCATCATTTAACATGGTCAGCTACTTTTTTTGTTTTAGTTTTTTTTTTTTTTTTGGCTGGGTGCGGTAGCTCATGCCTATAATTCCAGCACTTTGGGAGGCAGAGGCAGGTGGATCACCTGAGGTCAAGAGTTTGAGAACAGCCTGGCCAACATGGCAAAACCCCGTCTCTACTAAAAATACAAAAATTAGCTGGGCGTAGCGGTGCATGCCTGTAGTCCCAGCTACTTGGGAGGCTGAGGCAGGAGAATCGCTTGAACCTGGGAGGCAGAGGTTGCAGTGAGCTGAGGTAGTGCCATTGCACTCCAGCTGGGGCAACAGAGAGAGACTCCATCTCAAAAAAAACAAATTTGTTTTTTCAGAGTCAGAGTCTTGCTCTATTGCCTAAGTTGGAGTGGTGTGCTGCCTTAGCCTTCCTAGAAGGTAAGACTACAGTTGTGCATGACCACACCCAACTGATTAATTTTTTTTTGGTAGAGATAAGGGTTGCACTAGGGGCTACTGGAGATAGCCACCCTGCCTGGCTCTTTCTCTTTTTTGAAAGAGGACACTTCACTCTCCTATTCCACCTGCCCCAATTTCCTCGTTGCTCCCTTAAACTCTCCTTTATAGTACCCTCTTTCTCTTCATGACCTCTAAGTGAAATGCCTCAAGGATCAGTCCTCAGATTTTTCTTTTCTCTGCTTATGCTTTCTTTTCTTTCTTTTTTTTTTTTTTTGAGACGGAGTCTCGCTCTGCCGCCCAGGCTGGAGTACAGTGGCCGGATCTCAGCTCACTGCAAGCTCCGCCTCCTGGGTTCACGCCATTCTCCTGCCTCAGCCTCCTGAGTAGCTGGGACTATAGGCGCCCGCCACCGCGCCCGGCTAATTTTTTGTATTTTTAGTAGAGACGGGGTTTCACTGTGGTCTCGATCTCCTGACCTTGTGATCCGCCTGCCTCGGCCTCCCAAAGTGCTGGGATTACAGGCGTGAGCCACCGCGCCCGGCCAAGGATCAGTCCTCAGATTTTTCTTTTCTCTGCTTATGCTTTCTAAGTGAACTCATCCAAGCTAATTATTTTAATGCCATCTTTGTGCTGATAACCGGAATTTTTATCTATAGCCCTAACTTCTCTGAGCTGTAGTTTTGTATATTCTTCTGTGGCCTACTTAACATCTCTACTTGGATTTTTAATGAGCATCCAAAATTTAAAAGAAATCTAAAACAAAACTTTTAATTGCATGGTATCCCAAAGCGATACCTCCATTTTCCTCCCCATTTTTGTAACAGCATTACCATTCATCCAACTACTAAACAAGACATTCTGAATTCATCCTTATCTTCTCTCTCGTATCCCACATTCAGCCATTCATCAGCAAATACAAATGGCTCTGCACTTAAAATATATTCTGAACCTCACCACTTCTCAGAGAAAATCAAAGGCACCATTATCTCTTTTTACTACTGCAACAGCTTCTTATCTATTTCTCTATTTCAACTCTTGCCTTCCTCTCATAGCCTGCTCTCCATTCAGCAGTCTGACTCATTCTTCAGAATGAATCACATACCTGTTTGTGCTCAAAAGTAATCACTTCCCTCTATCCTTTCTTGTTCACTAAACTCTAACCACACTGACTTCCTTGTGTTTCTTGAGCACACTAAACATCCTCTTCTCCCATGGCCTTTGGACTAGCTATTCCATTTGTCTGGAATACTTTTCCACCTTATAGTACCTAATTCTCTGCTTCATTTTCTTCAGGTCTCTGATGGAATATCACCTCTTGAGAGAGGACTTCTTTGAGAGAGGTTGCCAAAAAGAACACTCCAAATCTAATTTTGCTGTCAATGACCTCCAGCCAATCACCATTAGAAGCAAACCTGTAGTCAAAGTAAGTTGGGTTTGTTGACTCCTTGTAATGAGGGAGACCACGGAAGTTTCAGTAAGTAAGAGGATTTTAGAAAGAACATATAGGATTTGGGTTTTTGTTAGGTGATAATGGGAAGAGTTCAAGGAAGCAGGCTTTTCTTTCAAATGACTGTTGTTAGGAAGTAAGAGTAATTCTATAGTTGGATATCTTGATAATTCTCCTCTAGAAGACAGTAAGAATGGAGAAAATGAAAAATTTTAATGGGTTAAAAAAGCAACAATCACTCATATAACCAGAATAGGGGAATATTTGGTAATTTTTATGGTTTGGACATGGTCTTCTTTTTGTCTGTGTTAAGACATAAGTATGGAATAGTCTTGTTTTTGAATATGGAATAGTCTTGCCCCATTATGGTACTGAGTAGTCTTGTGAGATATTGGTGTTTTGAGAAGCTGTTTAATAGGAGATCATCATGTCTTAACTATAAGTACTGGACTAGCTCCTAGCCACACCAAGGCCTATGTGATAGTGCCAGGCCATTTTCTAGTGATCAGGGGTAGCTTTTCTCTTTCATAGTCCTCCCTTTTGGCTGAATGCAGACTGGGTCAGGTCACAGGGCCTTAATCTATAACACTCATAGAGTGTTTTCATCATTGTCAAAATTATGTTGGTTAGGAGGTTGTCTAGAGAATGTCGTCTGTACTTGGATTAGGATTGTTCTCTCCTGCTCTTTTTGTTGCAGAACAAATTATTGAATCCTTTGACATGACAATAAATTGGAGGTAGCGTTTAATAATATGGAAAGTGTACATTAGCTGTATTAACTGCAGTGCAGGCAATTACCAGTAACAATTGTTATTAGCTCTTTTTTTTTTTAAATTACACTTTAAGTTCTGGGATACAGGTGCAGAATGCGCAGGTTTGTTACATAGGTATACACGTGCCATGGTGATTCGCTGCACCCATCAATCCGTCATCTACATTAGGTATTTCTCCTAATGCTATCCCTCCCCTAATCTCCCACCCCCTGACAGGCCCCGGTGTGTGATGTTCCCCTCGCTGTGTCCATGTGTTCTCATTGTTCACCTCCCACTTATGAGTGAGAACATGCAGTGTTGGTTTCTGTTCCTGTGTTAGTCTGCTGAGAATGATGGTTTCCAGCTTCATCCATGTCCCTGCAAAGGACATGAACTCATCCTTTTTTTATGGCTGCATAGTATTCCATGGTGTATATATACCATAGTTTCCTTATCCAGTTTATTACTGATGAGCATTTGGCTTGGTTCTAAGTCTTTGCTATTGTGAACAGTGCTGCAATAAACATATGTGTACATGTGTCTTTTTAGTAGAATGATTTATAATCCTTTGCATATATACCCAGTAATGGGATTGCTGGGTCAAATGATATTTCTGGTTCTAGATCCTTGAGGAATTGCCACACCATCTTCCACAATGGTTGAACTAATTTACACTCCCACCAACAGTATAAAAGTGTTTCTGTTTCTCCACATCATCTCCAGCATCTGTTGTTTCCTAACTTTTTAATGGTTGCCATTCTAACTGGCATGAAATGGTATCTCATTGTGGTTTTGATTTGCATTTCTCTAATGACCAGTGATGATGAGGTTTTTTTCATATGTTTCTTGGCTGCATAAATGTCTTCTTTTGAGAAGTATCTGTTCATATCCTTTGCCCGCTTTTTGATGGGGTTGTTCATTGGTTTTTTTCCCGTAAATTTGTTGAAGTTCTTTGTAGATTTATTAGCCTTTTGTCAGATGGATAGAATGCAAAAATTTTCTCCCATTCTGTAGGTTCCCTGTTGACTCCGATGATAGTTTCTTTAGCTGTGCAGAAGCTCCTTAATTAGATCCCATTTGTCAATTTTGGCTTTTGTTGCCATTGCTTTTGGTGTTTTAGTCATGAACTCTTTGCCCATGCCTATGTCCTCAATGATATTGCCTAGGTTGTCTTCTAGGGTTTTATGGATTTAGGTCTTATGTTTAAGTCTTTAATCCATCTTGAGTTAATTTTTGTATAGGGTGTAAGGAAGGAGTCCAGTTTCACTTTTTTGCACATGGCTAGCCAGTTTTCCCAGCACCATTTATTAAATAGGGAATCCTTTCCCCATTGCTTGCTTTTGTCAGGTTTGTCAAAGATCAGACAGTTGTAGATGCGTGGTGTTATTTCTGAAGCCTCTGTTCTGTTCCATTAGTCTATATATCTGTTTTATATCTGTTTTGGTGCCAGTACCATGCTGTTTTGGTTACTGTAGCCTTGTAGTATAGTTTGAAGTCAGGTAGCATGATGCCTCTAGCTTTATTCTTTTCACTTAGGATTGTCTTGGCTATAGGGGTTCTTTTTTTGGTTCCATATGAAATTTAAACTAGTTTCTTCTAATTCTATGAAGAAAGCCAATGGTAGCTTGATGGGGATAGCATTGAATCTATAAATTACTTTGGGCAGTGTGACCTTTTTCAGGATATTGATTCTTCCTATCCATAAGCATGAAATGTTTTTCCATTTGTTTGTGTCCTTTCTTATTTCCTTGAGCAGTGGTTTGTAGTTCTCCTTGCAAAGGCCCTTCACATCCCTTGTAAGTTGTGTTCCTAGGTATTTCATTCTCTTTGTGGCAGTTGTGAATGGGAGTTCACTCATGATTTGGCTCTCTATTATTGGTGTATAGGAATGCTTGTGATTTTTGCACATTGATTTTGTATCTGGAGACTTTGCTGAAGTTGCTTATCAGCTTAAGGAGATTTTGGGCTGAGACAGTGGGGTTTTCTAAATATACAGTCATGTCATCTGCAAACAGAGACAATTTGACTTCCTCCCTTCCTATTTGAATACTCTTTATTTATTTCTCTTGCCTGATTTCCCTGGCCAGAACTTCCAACACTATGTTGAATAGGAGTGGTGAGAGAGGGCATCCTTGTCTTTTGCTGGTTTTCAGAGGGAATGCTTCCAGTTTTTGCCCATTCAGTATGATATTGGCTATGGGTTTGTCATAAACAGCTCTTATTATTTTGAGATATGGTCAATCAATACCTAGTTTATTGAGTTTTTAGCATGAAGGGTTGTTGAATTTTATCAAAGGCCTTTTTCTGCATCTATTGAGATAATCATGTGGTTTTTGTCATTGGTTCTGTTTATGTGATGGATTATGTTTATTGATTTGCATATGTTGAACCAGCCTTGCATCCAGATTGCAAATAATCTAGATTTTCTAGATTATTTGAGTAGAGGTGTTTATAGTATTCTCTGATGGTAGTTTGTATTTCTGTGGGATCAGTGGTGATATCCCCTTTATCATTTTTTATTGTGTCTATTTAATTCTTCTCTCTTTTCTTCTTTATTAGTCTGGCTAGCAGTCTATTTGTTGACTTTTCCAAAAACAAAAACAAAACAAAACAAAAAAAATGCAGCTCATTGATTTTTTGAAGGGTTTTCCGTGTCTCTATCTCCTTCAGTTCTGCTCTGATCTTAGTTATTTCTTGTCTTCTTCTAGCTTTTGAATTTGTTTGCTCTTGCCTCAGCAATGGCAGACGCCCCTCCCCTCACCAAGCTCCAGTCTCCCAGGTCGACTTCAGACTGCTGTGCTGGCAGAGAGAATTTCAAGCCTGTGAATCTTAGCTTGCTGGGTTCCGTGGGGGTGGGATCTGCCAAGCTAGATCACTTGGCTCCCTGACTTCAGTCCCCCTTTCCAGGGGAGTGAACAGTTCTGTCTCACTGGAGTTCCAGGCGTCACTGGGGTATGAAAAAAAAACTCCTGCAGCTAGCTTAGTGTCTGCCCAGTTTTGTCCTTGCAAGACAGGGCTCTTGAGGTGTAGGCACCCGAGGAGAATCTCCTGGTCTGCGGGTTGTGAAGACCATGGGAAAGGCCTAGTATCTGGGCCGGAATGCACTCTTCCTCACTGCGTGGTCCCTCACAGCTTCCTTTGGCTAGGGGAGGGAGTTTCCCAACCCCTTGAGCTTCCTGGGAGAGATGACATATCCCATCCTGCTTCAGCTTGCCCTCTGTGGGCTGCCCCCATTGTCTAACCAGTCCCAAGGAGATAAGCCAGGTACCTCAGCTGGAAATGCAGAAATAACTCGCCTTCTGCGCTGATCTGGCTGGGAGCTGTTCCTATTCGGCCATCTTGCCAGACATCCTGACACACACCTGCAACCCCTGGCGGGATGCTGGAGCTGATGCTGGGAGGACTGTGCTTCACTCTGCTCTTGTTCCTGCTTCATGTCTCCCAGGAAACTACCAGTTATTAGTTCTTATAACAAATCCTGAAGACAGGAGCTTACATGGTCAAACTCAGGCAATAAAATATAACCTAAAATTTGGCTGATCTTTTCTAGAGGACCAAGTGACTCTTTCTTTTGCCTTAGTCACAGACTATTTTAATTGATCTGCAATAGTTTTACTGGTGCATCAAGAAATTTTTGCTATAGCATAAAGTTTCTCTGTGTAGTGAATAGGAAATTAAGAGTTACATGCTAATTCCTGAAAACTCTGGCTAATGAATGTAAATTGAAAATGCTTTTTGGGATTCCAGAGCAAAGTTGCATTTTCATAAACAGTAGTGACTTAGAGGGACACATTTTATTGGGAATGTAAATGTTGTCGAACTTAATAGGAGAGAGACAATCATTGGTCCGATCTTAAGGTTAGGAAGATTTTTAAAATCGAAGTTAAACAGTTCCTGCAAAGTAGCAATGTCTCTAAAGAGAACGAACTGAATGAGTATTGAAGCAAAGATAGCCCCAATATCAGTTTCCATTTTTGATAGTTGGGTTTTGTTGTTAGGATTATAATGATCTTAGAGGCAGTATTTTGTTGATATGGTGTCAAAATCCAATTTTTTTTTTTTTGAGACAGATTTTTGCTCTTTTTGTCCAGGCTGGAGTGCAATGGCGTGATATCGGTTCACCACAACCGCCGCCTCCCGGGTTCAAGTGATTCCCCTGCCTCACCCTTCTGAGTAGCTGGGATTACAGGCATGCACCACCACGCCCGGCTAATTTTGTATTTTTAGTAGAGATGGAGTTTCTCCATGTTGGTCAGGCTGGTCTCGAAATTCTGACCTCAGGTGATTGCCTGCCTTGGCCTCCCAAAGTGCTGGGATTACAGGAGTGAGCCACCGCACCCAGCCCAAAATCCAATTTTTATAAGACTGAAATTCTGGATTAATTACATGATAAAAGTAAGTACCAGAGCAGATATGTATAGTGAAAATTACTTTCTGGAATATTTAATGGAATTTAAACATATAATATTTAATAATTTATTAAATATATTAAATAAAATATTAAAATTAAGTATATATTTTATATATAATTTCTAGAACTGGAAATATCATTTGACCCAGCCATCCCATTACTGGGTATATACCCAAAGGATTATAAATCATGCTGCTCTAAAGACACATGCACATGTATGTTTATTGCAGCACTATTCACAATAGCAAAGACTTGGAATCAACCCAAATGTCCATCAGTGACAGAGTGGATTAAGAAAATGTGGCACATATACACCACGGAATACTATGCAACCATAAAAAAGGATGAGTTTGTGTTCTTTGTAGGGATATGGATGCAGCTGGAAACCATCATTCTCAGCAAACTATTGCAAGAACAGAAAACCAAACACCGCATGTTCTCACTCATAGATGGGAATTGAATAATGAGATCATTTGGACACAGGAAGGGGAACATCACACACCGGGGCCTATTGTGGGGAGGGGGGAAGAGGGAGGGATAGCATTAGGAGGTATACCTAATGTAAATGACAAGTTAATGGGTGCAGCACACCAACATGGCACATGTATACATATGTAACAAACCTGCACGTTGTGCACATGTACCCTAGAGCTTAAAGTATAATAATAATAAAAAAGTGTATATTTTATATATAATTTAATATTTTAATAATTAAGATTAAATTAATAATTGGACATTAAATATTCTGGAATATTTAAATTCCAAATTTCTATACAGCAGTGTATAGTTTATCAATAGCAAAGAAAGGCAATTTGAATATACAATATACAATTACATTTTCGTTAGCAGGATTAAATGGGGCATTACAAATCTGGCAGTCAGTTGAAACAGAATAGTAGCTATGGTCTAAGAAAGACACACCTGAAAAACTTTTTTTTCCCTAAGTGGTAGAAGACCAAAGGGTGTCAAAATCAGCAGGATGAAGATAGGGAAGATTATCTTGATGCATCTTTTAGTTAGGTAATAAAGGAGGTTAGATTAGTGGCAGATCAAAAGGAAACAAAGAGGGCTGAGAAATCAGAAAATTAATCTTGTTTTGTGGTCTTGGGTGAAAGCTATCCACTTCTGCAGTCATCAGCTTGTGGAGAATTTTTAAGAATCCTTAACTCGGGGTCTTCCAAGTGAATGGTTTCCAGGCTTTGTAAGAAATGGATGTGTCTTTTTAGTTAGAAAGCATAACTCCCATTATTGGGTATATACACACCCAAAGAAAAATAAATAATTCTACCAAAGGATACCTGCACTTGCATGTTTATTGCAGCATATTCAAAATAGCAAAGACATGGAATCAACCTAGGTGTCCAACAGTTTTGGTCTGGATAGAGAAAAGTGGTACATATATATGATGGAATACTACATAGCCATAAAATAGCATAAAATTATATCGTTTGCAGCAACAAAGGATGTAGATGGAGACCATTATTTTAAGCGAATTAACACAGAAACAAAAAACCAAATACTGTATGTTCTCACTTATAAGTGGGAGCTAAACCTTGAGTACACACAGAAGATAAGAACAACTAATACTGGGGAATCCAAAAGTCGGGAGGGAGGAAAGAAAACTACCTATTGGATACTATATTCACTGTCAGAATGATGACATCAATAGAAGCCCAAACCCCAGCATCATGGAATATACCCTTGTAATAAAACTG
This sequence comes from Trachypithecus francoisi, assembly GCF_009764315.1. Taxonomy (NCBI): domain Eukaryota; kingdom Metazoa; phylum Chordata; class Mammalia; order Primates; family Cercopithecidae; genus Trachypithecus; species Trachypithecus francoisi. The sequence goes on along the minus strand of NW_022681468.1, from coordinate 84,560,939 downwards.
CACATGTGCCCCTGAATCTAAAATAAAAATAAAAAATTAAAAAGCATGACTCCAACGATCAACGCCTTGACGTTTTACTGTTGTGTCAGTTGTTAATAATCCCTGCCAAGGTTCTTTTCACTGGGGCTCAAGGGCAGTTTCTCTCTGATGTATTTTCTAGAAGACTAGATCTCCCTATTTCAGATCAGACAGTGGGTGTTTTGAAAATATGGTCTGAACCTGTTAGTGTTAAAGCTGGAAGCATCGTATGTGTCTCATGTGATATTTGGTCACATTAACCTGTAGTAGGGTATAATCTAGGTTTAGAAGTAAAATTTTCAAATGAACTGGATAGCCTATTAGTAGCTCATAAGGAGATCACCTGTGGGTCCCAGAGATGGTAGATCTCATTATCATTATCATTAAGGCTAATAGAAGTCTGGGTATTTTTGAGAGCTATGCTAATTTTAGTTTTAGAATTTCATTAGTTCTTTTTACTTTTCTTGATGTTTGTAGATGGTAAAGATAGTGAAGTCTTAAGTAAAAGATACAGGTTTACAGAGTTATTTGGTAATAGTAAAAGTGAAATATATGCCCCTATTACTAGAAAGATAAGTTGAAATTTCCCATATTAGAGAAAAAGAAATTAAACATTCTGGTCACAACTGGGCCATAGCTCTTTGTCAAGGACAAGCATCAATTCATCCCAAGAGTAAATAATAACCAGAACATATTTATAGTCCACTGCTGAGGCATTTATATAAAATCCATTTGGAGGTGATCAAAGTGTTCTTGAGTCTTTGGTTCCTGTCAATATCCTACTTTTGCAATCCTCCCAGAATGATCTCATCAGAAGGTAGGGCATGTATAGAAAATGTTTTTGGCAATATTCCTAAAATTATTCCACTATGTTGGTTAAATAGTGTTGTCAATGCATCTTTATTATTTTGGATAATATTGTGAAGTATTTTTGTTAAATGCACTTTTATTATGGCTATATCCTTAGGTAACATCATTGTCTAAAAGTTTATTAATTCTCCATTCATTTTATAGGGATTTCTAAAGAGATGAGGAAATTTGCTTGCTTTCAAAGCATTTTAAAATAATAGATTAACTCAAAATTATATCTACTATCAATGTAAATGTTTGTCTCTTTACTGTTTTTCCTCTGGCAGGTCCAGGCAAGGGCAATGAATTTAACTATCCAAGCTGATTTAATTTCTGGGAGAAGCTTAATTTTCAAGAGTAAATTCAAGCTCTTGAATTAAAGCTCTTGAGATAGCATAACCTACTTTGCAATTTTCAGTTTTTAAAAAATAATAAACGATTCTGTAATATTGAATCAAGAAAATCCAAGGGAGTCTCTAAGTTTGTGCAAAGTATGAGTTGTTGTTGTCTAATTTAAATAAGCAGTCAGGGCTTCTCCTCTGGGTCAGGTAAGGAAGGTGACCCGGGTTAGAGCGTTAAAGTAATAGACAGTGATGTGTAAGTGTTAAAAGTAATGGACAATGACATGTAAAGGCAAAGAAACAATAATTCATAAGAAGTTTGGCTAATAGCTGAGAAGCTTGAGGGATTTTTGTTATTTGCAGGGTCTGTAAAGTGTGAGGAATCACTAAGATCAGTGTAAATCCTAGAACTAAATTAACTGAAGATTTTCATTGCTGATATAAGTTTTAGGCAAGGTGATGTATCTTGACTATTGTACCATAAAAAAGACTGAAATTAGCCAGAAACTTTTGAGGATTCCTCTGTATTTGAGTCAATATTTCTAGTGCTTGTCCAGATCTCTCATGGACAAAATGAAAAAGGGGTTTGTGGATTTAGAAAACTGGAAGCAAGGTTTTTTTTTTTTTTTTCCCCAGATAGTTGTCATACCACTGTTAGGGCCTAAATAAAAATATTCTGCCTTTAACTGGAAAAGATGAGTTTTAGATGGAGAAGAACCAATTAGCTGCCTCCTATGAGGGGTCTCTTATGTGAAACAGGAATAAGACCATAATAATTTCCAATAAGAAAATATAATGGGACTAGAAGCTAAAGTTTTACATTATATATTATATATATATATATATATATATATATATATATAACTAGTTAGAAGTATTCAAGGATGGAACCATTCCTTGTTAGAAATGAGGAAGAATAGGGTCAGGCACGGTGGCTCACGCCTGTAATCTAGCACTTTGGGAGGCCGAGGCGAGTGGATCACCTGAGGTCAAGAGTTCGAGACCAGCCTGACCAACATGGAGAAACCCCGTCTCTACTAAAAATACAAAATTAGTCGGGCAGGGTGGTACAGGCCTGTAATCCTAGGTAGTCGGGAGGCTGAGGCAGAGAATCGCTTGAACCCGGGAGGCAGAGGTTACAGTGAGCCAATATCGTGCCATTGCATTCCAGCCCGGGCAACAAGAGTCAGACTGTCTTAAAAAAAAAAAAAAGAAAGAAATGAGAAAGAACAGTAAAAATTTCAATCAAAGCCTGGAGTATCATTTGTTTGAAATAAGAATTCAAATATTATTTAGATGGTTAGAATAAATTATTCAGGCTATTTAGAACAAAACATTATATGAGGGCACAAAAGGCTCTAGTTGTAAGGAACAGGTGAATATTCTGAAAAGAAGGGCAATTCTTGTGCTTCAAAAGACAATCATATATATTTACGGTTTTGTTTTGTTATAAAGTCAAGAGAAAGAGATGAACAAAAATGGTTGGTGGCTTTCTAATAGGGTTAAGAGGAAAAGAGGGAACTAATATTTATTGCATGTTTACAATGTGCCAGTAAAATAAAAGGGAGATGCTAGAATTTTTTTTTAAATTATAAATTTCTATACGGCAGTAAATAATTTATCGATAGCAAGGAAAGACAATTTGAAAAAGTAATTGTTATTGTTAAATCTGCCTTATTTTCCACTAAGTCTTGGCAGGATGAGATTCAGGATTAGAATAGAAGGTTTACCTTGTTCATAAGATACATCTAAATGATGGTGTGGGAGGGGAGGGCTAGAACTGCATGTTAAGAAGTATATCAGTGTATGGAAACCATAAAGTTAAGAGTTGAAGTGTATGGGAGTGAATTTGGATGAGATTTCTTTAGAGCAAAATAAACATTTTTTCTTTTTTTTTTTTTTTTTTTTTTTTTTTTTTTTTGAGACGGAGTCTCGCTCTGTCGCCCGGGCTGGAGTGCAGTGGCGCGATCTCGGCTCACTGCAAGCTCCGTCTCCGGGTTCACGCCATTCTCCTGCCTCAGCCTCCCGAGTAGCTGGGACTACAGGCGCCCGCCACCTCGCCCGGCTAGTTTTTTGTATTTTTTTTTTTTAGTAGAGACGGGGTTCACCGTGTAGACCAGGATGGTCTCGATCTCCTGACCTCGTGATCCACCCGTCTCGGCCTCCCAAAGTGCTGGGATTACAGGCTTGAGCCACCGCGCCCGGCCTTAAACATTTTTTCTTAATAAATGCTACAGATTGCTTAATCAGAATGACAAAACTGGTAAAGAGGCAAGGTGGTCATGATGGTGTGGTATTAATTTCATAAAGCTATCTGTTGCTTTGGAGGCATGGGCCTCAGTCTTAGAATACCTGAGCTTGAGTTCTAGTATTTGCATTTTATCCTTTTCATTATTGACAAAATGACAATTCATCATACTTACATTAATTATTCAAAGTAATAAAATGTATGTGAAAAGCCATTGTAAGGTGTAAGACACTATGAAGTGTTTGTTTTGGTAACAATGAAATTATCCAGTAAGAGTCTTATTCTGCTAGGCATGGATATGTATGGGCAACAACGGCTGCCTCCCTAGATTCCAGTCACTCCTGTCTATTGTGTTGCACCATGAAGCTTGAGAGCAATGGATTGATTGATTCGTCCCATTCCCCAGCTCCAGTAATAGACCTGATTGATCCTAGCCCATATCTCAATAGATTCCTTGAGACATATTCCATTAAGCCTTGCCTGAAGCCCTATTTTCTCTCTGGGCACTCTAGTTTTATGAGTCAATAAATCCCCTTCAGCTCAAGTTGAAATTTTTGTTTCTTGCAATTGAAACAATCTTGATTGATAAAACAATTAATAAATTTTGACTCATTGACAATTTTATTGAAAAGAATGTAATGGAGACAATGAAGAATACTGTTACTCTGGATTTAATTCTGATTGATAGGAAAGAACTTGTTAATGACATGTATGGTAGGTTAAATGAGGTTCCCCCAAAGATGTTCATATCCTAATATGGGAAACCTTTGAATAGCTGCCTTACATGGCAATAGGGTCTTTGCAGATGTGATTAGGGTATGACCTAGAGGTGGAGAGATTATCCTGGAATATCTGGGTGGGCTCCATGTAATCACAAGTGTCCTTAAAAGTGAAAGAGGAAGGCAAGAGAAGCAGAGTGCAGAAGTAGCGAAATGAGACTGTTGACTGGGGACACCAAGCCAAGAGATGTAGGTAGCATCTAGAAGCTGGGAAATTCAAGAAAATATATTCTCCCCTAGTGCCTTCAAAGAAATGCAGCCCTATCGACACCTTGATTTCAGCCTTGTGAGACCCAGTTTGGATTTCTGACCTACAGAGCTGTAAGATAATAAATATGTGCTGTTTTAAGCACCTGAATTGGTGATAATTTGTATAGAAGCAATAGGAAACTAATGTATTATGGAAGTATCAGAAACTTGGAGAGAGTATGTGTCAATATAAATTTGGAGTTTGCAAAAATTGGGGAGGAACTGCTGGGCATAGCTAGATGTTTCCTGGATATTAGGAAAATCAATCTAAAAAGATTAGGAAAAAGGTATAATTTCATGGCCAGAAACACTAAAAGATAACACAGATTATCATAGATTTTATTTTTTTTGTAACAGCGTCTCTGTCTGTCTCCTAGGTGGGACTGCAGTGACACTATCATATCTCACGGCAGCCTCAAACTCCTGGGTTCAAGCAACTGCCTTGCTTCAGCCTCCTCAGTAGATGGGACTGTATGAGCCCACCAACATGCCTAGCTAATGTTTTCAATTTTAATTTTGTAAAGATGGGGGGGTCACATTATGTTGCCCAGGTTGGTCTTGAACGCCTGGCCTCAGTCAATCCTCTTGCCTTGACTTCCAAAGTGATGGGATTACAGGTGTGAGCCACCATGCCCAGTCCCCTGGGAATTTTTAAGTGAAATTATGGCAATCTGACAATCTTGTAAAGGAAGAAAAGGTAAAGATACCTGAAGATATCATATGATTGTATAAATGATTCTCAGTTAAGAACAAAATTTAAAAGGCAAAACTGTGTGTATGTGCATGTGTAGTTGAAGGTTGTCACTGGTAATCAAGAATATATATAGGGTTATTTCTTGAAGCTGTGGGAATAAACAAGCTTAAAGCACAGAAAAAGCCAAAGCAAAACTTGTTACAAATAAGAGGAGATGGTCTTTGGCATAATTTCTTAATTTTGCCTAAGCTTCCATTTCTAAATCAAAGCTTGGTTCCTGATGTGCCCTGCAACATTAGTGTATCTTGCTGTATTACAAGGATTCAGAGATACTGGTCCTTTCATCTGGTCCAGGGTGACTGAAGTCCTTATACCAGTTGCCTCTGGTTGTATCTGTTTGTTTCACAACAGTGTGCTGTTAAAGTATTATTATTTTCTACATGTGTCATGATATATAAAGCTTGAAAAGCATTGTTCCATGTCAGGTATAATAGTTCTAAAACTGAAAATGGCAAAATAAACATGATTAATAGAGCTGTAAATCAAAAGAAAAATCTGGTAATGTCTATCCATTTAAAATGGCTCTGTCATCAGGACTAGATGAAATAGACCCCAGAGAGGCAGAGCTTGCAGTGAGATGAGATCCGGCCACTGCACTCCAGCCCGGGAGAGCGAGACTCCGTCTCAAAAAAAAAAAAAAAAAAAAAAAAAGAAATAGACCCCAGAGTAGTGGACTTGTTTGCAGAGAAACAGTTTTTGGTTATCTTTGAAAAGTCCTACAGAACAAGAGAGAGGTGAGAAGATTAGAGTTAGAAGAATATATCAAAATTCAAAAAGTTAGAAGTTATAACCACTAAGTCATGAATAATTAGGTTGACAACAGTCTTTCCTGCATTTCTAGAATGGATATATTGGATAAAGGTTTGTGAATAGTTAGCCAAGAAAGCAGTGACTGCTGGCAAGGAAATAAGAAGACATGCTGGAAAGGAGGATGTGTGTTTGGAGTCAGGCAGCGTTCATGCTAGAGCTGGGTTTAAATCTTGTGGTTTGTTAGTCACAGCTTTTTGAAAATAACAATAGTCCAAGACAGTGGTTCTCAGACTTTAGCATGCATTGGAATCATGTGGAGGACTTGTTAAAACACAAAGTTCTGATTCAGTAGGTCTGATATGGGCCTGAGAATTTGTATTTATAACAAGTTCCAAGCTCATGCTGTTCTAGAGACCACTCTTTAAGAACCAATGGTTTAGAACAATTTGGTTAGAATGTAGAATTAGAATATTAATTTTCCCTTTGCTTTTGGAAGTCTTTTCTTGGAGGGTGTTTTGGTGTCATTTGCCTTAATTTTAGTGAAAAATGTATATGGTCCTAGCCTATTTGTATAGTCATAAAGTAAAGTCTCACAGTCCAAAGAGAGACATAAATTCTGCTGCTCTATCCCCATTAGTTCACTTCTCCCACATTTGCAAATTCTGAAATTCTAGCAGAGGGAAAGCAGGATGATGAAGGGTCTGGAAATTAGGTAATGTGAAAAATAATTACAGGAAGACAGATTCTTCCTATGAAAATAAAATAATTAGTGGTACAAAAACATTTTTAGGTTTCTCCTGTAAAAGAGGGATTAGATAAAGGGTCATAAACTCAGATATGTCAGGGGTCAGGCAGGTAATATAAATGAATCAAGAGAACTGGGTAGGGACTATTGCTAACCAGGGAGTAAATGCATCTTCTCAAATAAATGGCTACTATTTAGGACACACTAACTACTGCTGTGTGGAAACTGTCCAGCCCAGTGCTGCTAGATCTTCTGCTTTTTCAAAAGGAGGTGGAAATCCTGAGTTGCTTAAAAAATCACCCACTTTTTAAATATTGTTGATTGATTGAAAACATTTAAAATGCATTGGGTGGGGCAGGCAATATACATCTGCAGTCTCAATTTGGCCCTTGACCCTAAAGCTTGCTATCTTGGGATTAGACTTACCCAATGTTAACTCCAGAAGGGAGACCTGGGAGGGAGACTATAACCTAATTTTTTTTTTTTTTGAGACGGAGTCTGGCTCTGTTGCCCAGGCTGGAGTGCAGTGGCGCGATCTCGGCTCACTGCAAGCTCCGCCTCCCGGGTTCACGCCATTCTCCTCCCTCAGCCTACTGAGTAGCTGGGACTACAGGCGCCCGCCAGCACACCTGGCTAATTTTTTTTTTTTGTAGTTTTAGTAGAGACGGGGTTTCGCCGTGTTAGCCAGGATGTTCTCAATCTCCTGACCTTGTGATCCGCCCGCCTTGGCCTCCCAAAGTGCTGGGACTACAGGCGTGAGCCACCACGCCTGGCCAACTATAACCTAATGTTAAAATAAAAAAATAGCATGGCAATTGAAAGTAGCTTTGGAGTCAAATGTATTTGGGTCTAAGCCCTGATTCCAGCATTTGTTATCAATGTTACTTTAAGCAAATAACTTAATCCCTTTCAGCTTCAGTTTCCTTATCTATAAGTTGGGTGTAATAATAATAATGTCTATATCATTGGAGTGGTAATTAGGATTAATAGATGATTAACAGATAATGCACATAAAATATGCCATAGCACATATTAAACATTCAACAGGGATTAGGTTTGAAAAACTAGAAATGGAAGATGCAGAATAAAGACTTAACTGCCCATTATTGCCGTCTCTAAAACAAACTGAAGACAATAAGGAAAATGAATGAGAAAGGGAGAAACATCATCTTTTTAAATTAAAAGGCAACACTTTAAGTGTGAAAATACACTCATTAGAAGAGCTAATGAGTGCATCTGAAATTAGATCAGGGTAAAGGAAGATGCCAGGAGAGGATGACTACATTACAGAGTTTGGACAGAGTCAGCACAGCATAGATTTCTGCATAGGGGCCAATGGTTAGCTGTACGTTGGAACATAATCATGAAAGGCTGTAAGTCTCTGTAACCTACTTAGTATTACAGTGTAACAGAAGAGGCAAGGTTGAATGAAGAAATCTTAAACATACTATCTTTGCAACAGCACTAACTATGAAGAAGAATCTATGCATGACAAGCAACTCTACAGCTACTTACCTTTGTTAACCAATGAAGAGAGAAGGTCAAATCACCTTGCAATCTCACAGACACAAAATATGTACTATGTAGGGCTTCACTGTGAGCTGGGGGGTGTCCTTATTGGCCTAGAACATTCTTCTGAAGCCTTACCCACACTATCTTCCTAAAAATAACTTAACCATGAAGAAATCACTTAAAGAGAGATATTATTTAAAAAGCAACAGAGGATTTATATAAAACACTACAATCTGAAAATGACATAAGAAAACAATTTCATTTACAACAGCATACAAAATACTTAGGAGTATTTTAATCAAAGAGGCATAAAATTTGTACACCACAAACTATAAAACATTGCTGAAAGAAATTAGAGAAGGCCTCAACAACTGTAAAGACATTCTGTGTTCATGGATTGGAAGACTTAATATTGTTAAAATAGCAAACTACTCCAAATGGTTGACAGACTCAATGCAATTTCTATCAAAATCCTAATGATCTTTTTTTTTCTTTTTTGCAGAAATGGAAAAGCTGATTTTAAAATTCACTTGAAATTGCAAGGGGCCCAGAATGGCCAAAATAATCTTGAACAATAAGGTGGGAAGACTCATACTTTTATATTTCAAAACTTACTACAAGCTATGGTGACAAAGGCATTATGCTAATGGCATAAGGATAGACATACAGATCAATAAAATAGATTGAGAGTCCAGAAATAAACCCAATGATGATAAGCCCAAGAAATAAGCTCAATAGAATAGATTGAGAGTCCAGATATAAACCATATTCCTATGGTTAGTTAATTTTCAACAAAGGTGCCAAGACATGTCAGTGGAGGAAGGAATGATCTGCTTGACAAATGGTACTGGGACAACTGGATATCTGTATGCAAAAGAATGAAGTTAGACCTCTGTCTCATACCATATGAAAAAATCAACTCAAAGTGGACCAAATATCTAAATTAAAAGCTAAACTATAAAACTCTTAGAAGAAAACACAGGAGTAAATCTTTACGACCTTGGACTTGGCACTAGATTCTTAGAAATGACACCCCAAGGAGGGGCACCCGCCATTGCTGAGGCTTGAGTAGGTAAACAAAGTGGCCGGGAAGCTCAGACTGGGTGGAGCCCACAGCAGCTCAAAGAGGCTTGCCTGCCTCTGTAGACTCCACCTCTGGGGGCAGGGCATAGCTGAACAAAAGGCAGCAGAAACTTCTGCAGACTTAAACGTCCCTGTCTGACAGCTTTGAAGAGAGTAGTGGTTCTCCCAGCACGGAGTTTGAGATCTGAGAACGGGCAGACTGCCTCCACAAGTGGATCCCTGACCCCTGAGTAGCCTAATTGGGAGGCACCCCCAAGTAGGGGCCGACTGACACCTCACACGGCCGGGTGCCCCTCTGAGATGAAGCTTCCAGAGGAACAATCAGGCAGCAGCATTTGCTGTTCTGCAGCCTCCGCTGGTGATACCCAGGCAAACAGGGTCTGGAGCGGACCTCCAGCAAACTCCAACAGACCTGCAGCTGAGGGTCCTGACTGTTAGAAGGAAAACTAACAAACAGAAAGGACATCCACACCAAAACCCCATCTGTATGTCACCACCATCAAAGACCAAAGGTAGATAAAATCACAAAGATGGGGAGAAACCAGAGCAGAAAACCTGAAAATTCTAAAAAATCAGAGTGCCTCTTCTCCTCCAAAGAAACGCAGCTCCTCACCAGCAATGGAACAAAGCTGGATGGAGAATGGCTTTGATGAGTTGAGAGAAGAAGGCTTCAGACAATCGGTAATAGTAAACTTCTCTGAGCTAAAGGAGGATGTTTGAACTCATCGAAAAGAAGCTAACAACCTTGAAAAAAGATTAGATGAATGGCTAACTAGAATAACAAGTGTAGAGAAGTCCTTAAATGACCTGATGGAGCTAGCTGAACACCATGGCATAAGAATGTGATGCATGCACACGCTTCAGTAGCTGATTCAATCAACTGGAAGAAACGAGATCAGTGATTGAAGATCAAATGAATGAAATGAAGTGAGAAGAGAAGTTTAGAGAAAAAAAGAGTAAAAACAAATGAACAAAGCCTCCAAGAAATATGAGACTATGTGAAAAGACCAAATCTACATCTGATTGGTGTATCTGAAAGTGACGGGGAGAATGGAACCAAGTTGGAAAACACTCTGCAGGATATTATCCAGGAGAACTTCCTCAACCTAGCAAGGCAGGCCAACATTCAAACTCAGGAAATACAGAGAATGCCACAAAGATACTCCTCGAGAAGAGCAACTCTAAGACACATAATAGTGAGATTCACTAAAGCTGAAATGAAGGAAAAAATGTTAAGGGCAGCCAGAGAGAAAGGTCGGGTTTACCCACAAAGGGTAGCCCATCAGACTAACAGTGGATCTCTTGGCAGAAACTCTATAAGCCAGAAGAGAGTGGGGGCCAATATTCAACGTTCTTAAAGAAAAGAATTTTCAACCCAGAATTTCATATCTAGCCAAACTATGCTTCATAAGTGAAGGAGAAATAAAATCCTTTACAGACAAGCAAATGCTTAGAGATTTTGTCACCACCAGGCCTGCCTTACAAGAGCTCCTGAAGGAAGCACTAAACATGGAAAGGAACAAGTGGTAGCAGCCACTGCAAAAACATGCCAAATTGTAAAGCCCATTGATGCTAGGAAGAAACTGCATCAATTAACGAGCAAAATAACCAGCTAACATCATAATGACAGGATCAAATTCACACATAACAATATTAACCTTAAAAGTATATGGGCTAAATGCTCCAATTAAAAGATGCAGACTGGCGAACTGGATAAAGAGTCAAGACGCATCAGTGTGCTGTATTCAGGAGACCCATCTCATGTGCAGAGACACACATAGGCTCAAAATAAAGGGATGGAGGAAGATGGACCAAGCAAATGGAAAACAAAAAAGGCAAGGGTTGTAATCCTAGTCTCTGACAAAAGAGACTTTAAACCAACAAAGTTCAAACGAGATAAAGAAGGCCATTACATAATGGTAAAGGGATCGATTTGTCAAGAAGAGCAAACTATCCTAAATATATATGCACCCAATACAGGAGCACCCAGATTCATAAAGCAAGTCCTTAGAGAACTTCAAAGAGACTTAGACTCCCACACAATAATAATGGGAGACCTTAAACCCCCACTGTCAACATTAGACAGATCAACGAGACAGAAAGTTAACTAGGATATCCTGGAATTGAACTCAGGTCTGCACCAAGCAGACCTAATAGACATCTACAGAACTCTCCACCCCAAATCAACAGAATGTACATTCTTCTCAGCACCACATTGCACTTATTTCAAAACTGACCACATAGTTGGAAGTAAAGCACTACTCAGCAAACGTAAAAGAACAGAAATTATAACAAACTGTCTCTCAGACCACAGTGCAATCAAACTAGAACTCAGGAATAAGAAACTCACTCAAAACCACTCAACTACATGGAAATTGAACAACCTGCTCCTGAATGACTACTGGGTACATAAAGAAATGAAGGCAGAAATAAAGATGTTCTTTGAAACGAATGAGAACAAAGACACAACATACCAGAATCTCTGGGATACATTTAAAGCAGTGTGTAGAGGGAAATTTATAGCACTAAATGTCCACAAGAGAAAGCAGGAAAGATCTAAAATGACACCCTAACATCACAATTAAAAGAACTAGAGATGCAAGAGCAAACACATTCAAAAGCTAGCAGAAGGCAAGAAATAAATAAGATCAGAGCAGAAATGAAGGAGATAAAGACACAAAAAACCCTTCAAAAAATCAATGAAACCAGGAGCTGGTTTTTTGAAAAGATCAACACAATTGACAGACTGCTAGCAAGACTAATAAAGAAGAAAAGAGAGAAGAATCAAATAGATGCAATAAAAATGATAAAGGGGTTATCACCACTGATCCCACAGAAATGCAAACTACCATCAGAGAATATACCTCTATAAACACCTCTATGCAAATAAACTAGAAAATCTAGAAGAAATTGATAAATTCCTGGACACATACATCCTTTCAAGACTAAACCAGGAAGAAGTTGAATCCCTGAATAGACCAATAACAGGCTCTGAAATTGAGGCAATAATTAACAGCCTACCAGCCAAAAAAGGTCCAGGACCAGAAGGATTCATAGCCGAATTCTACCAGAGGTACAAGAAGGAGCTGGTACCATTCCTTCTGAAAATATTCCAATCGATAAAAAAAGAGGGAATCCTCCCTAACTCATTTTATGAAGCCAGCATCATCCTGATATCAAAGCCTGGCAGAGACACAACAAAAAAAGAGAATTTTAGACCAATATCCCTGACGAACATCAGTGCAAAAATCTTCAGTAAAATACTGGCAAACAGAATCCAGCAGCACATCAAAAAGCTTATCCACCATGATCAAGTGGGCTTCATCCCAGGGATGCAAGACTGGTTCAACATATGCAAATCAATAAATGTAATCCAGCATATAAACAGAACCAAAGACAAAAACCACATGATTATCTCAATAGATGCAGAAAAGGCCTTCAACAAAATTCAACAGCCCTTCATGCTAAAAACTCTCAGTAAGGTAGGTATTGATGGGACATATCTCAAAATCATAAGAGCTATTTACGACAAACCCACAGCCAAGAATGGGAGAAAATTTTTGCAATCTACCCATGACAAAGGGCTAATATCCAGAATCTACAAAGAACTTAAACAAATTTACAGGAAAAAATCAAACAACCCCATCAAAAAGTGGGTGAAGGATATGAACAAACACTTCTCAAAAGAAGACATTTATGCAGCCTACAGACACATGAAAAATTGCTCATCATCATTGGCCATCAGAGAAATGCAAATCAAAACCACAATGAGATACCATCTCACACCAGTTAGAATTGCAATCATTAAAAAGTCAGGAAACAACAGGTGCTGGAGAGGATGTGAAGAAATAGGAATGCTTTTACACTGTTGGTGGGACTGTAAACTAGTTCAATCGTTGTGGAAGACAGTGCGGCAATTCCTCAAGGATCTAGAACTAGAAATACCATTTGACCCAGCCATCCCATTACTGGGTATATACCCAAAGGATTATAAATCATGCTGCTATAAAGACACATGCACATGTATGCTTATTGTGGCACTTCTCATAATAGCAAAGACTTGGAACCAACCCAAATGCCCATAAATGATAGACTGGATTATGAAAATGTGGCGCATATACACCATGGAACACTATGCAGTCATAAAAAAGGATGAGTTCATGTCCTTTGCAGGGACATGGATGAAGCTGGAACCCATCATTCTCAGGAAACTATCGCAAGGACAGAAAACCAAACACTGCATGTTCTCACTCATAGGTAGGAATTGAACAATGAGAATACTTGGACACAGGAAGGGGAACATCACACACTGGGGCCTGTCATGGGGTGAAGGGAGGCGGGAGTGATAGCATTAGAAGAAATACCTAATGTAAATGATGAGTTAATGGGTGCAGCACACCAACATGGCACATGTATACATATGTAACAAGCCTGCACGTTGTGCACATGTGCCCTAGAACTTAAAGTATTAATAAAAAAAAGAGAGAAATGACACTCAAAACACAAGCAATACAAGGTAAAGTAGATATATTGAACTTCTTCAAGATAATAACATTTGTCTGTAAAAGGACATATCAAGAAAGTAAGAAGAAAATCTAAAGGATGGGAGAAAATATTTATGAATAATTTATCTGACAAGGTTCTAGTATGTAGAATAAAGCACTCCTATAGCCCAACCCGAAGAGACAAACAATCTGATTAAAAATTGGCAAAAGACTTTAATAGACATTTTTACAAAGAAGATGTACAAACGACCAACAAACATATAAAAAGTACTCAACATTTTTAGTCATCAGAGAATTGCAAATTATACCACTTCACACTCAAGTAGGATGGCTATAATTTAGAAAAAATGAAAGTAAGTGTTGGTGAGAATGTGGAGAATTTGGAAACCTCATCAATTGCTGGTGGAAATGTAAAATGGTGCGGCCATTGTGGAAAACAGTTTGGTTGTTCCTCAAAAGTTAAATATAGAATTATAATATGATCCAACAATTTCAATCCTAGATATATAACCAAAAGAATTGAAAAAAGGTATATATGAATGTTTATAGTAGCATTATTGACAACAGCCAAAAGATGGGAACAAGCCAAATGTCCATCAGTGAATGAATAAACAAAATGTGATAGAGCTACAAAAAGAATATTATTAAGCCACAAAAACAAATGAAGTACTGATTGACCTTCAAAAGCTTTATGCTAAGCTAAAGAAACCAGACATAAAATATCACCTGTTGTATGATTCTATTTATATCGAACATCCAGAATAGGTGAATTTGTAGAGTCAGAAAGTAGACTGGTGTTTACCAGTGGATGAGGAAGAGAAGTGGAGAATGACTGTTTAATAGGTATAGAGTTTTCTCATAGTTAGTGTTGCTGCAAAGATAGTATGTTTAACCTTACCTGGAACTGAGACAAATTTAGAGAGTGGAGCAAAATACAGGGGTAGAAGAAGCAGTAGGGAGAGTCCTGTGGGTAATCTCAGTCCCCAGGGAAGCTATTTCTAACTTTTTTTTTTTTTTTTATTATACTTTAAGTTCTAGGGTACATGTGCATGACGTTTATATCATGTATAACTCCCCAAAGCAATCCCTCCCTCCTCCCCCCTCCCCATGATAGGCCCCAGTGTGTGATGTTCCCCTTCCTGAGTCCAAGTGATCTCATTGTTCAGTTCCCACCTATGAGTGAGAACATGCGGTGTTTGGTTTTCTCTTCTTGTGATAGTTTGCTAAGAATGATGGTTTCCAGCTGCATCCATGTCCCTACAAAGGACGCAAACTCATCCTTTTTTATGGCTGCATAGTATTCCATGGTGTATATGTGCCACATTTTCTTAATCCAGTCTGTCACAGATGGACATTTGGGTTGATTCCAAGTCTTTGCTATTGTGAATAGTGCCGCAATAAACATATGTGTGCATGTGTCTTTGTAGTAGAGTAATTTATAATCCTTTGGGTATATACCCAGTAGTGGGATGGCTGGGTCATATGGTACATCTAGTTCTAGATCCTTGAGGAATTGCCATACTGATTTCCATAATGGTTGAACTAGTTTACAATCCCACCAACAGTGTAAAAGTGTTCCTATTTCTCCACATCCTCTCCAACACCTGTTGTTTCCTGACTTTTTAATGATTGCCATTCTAACTGGTGTGAGATGGTATCTCATTGTGGTTTTGATTTGCATTTCTCTGATGGCGAGTGATGATGAGCATTTTTTCATGTGTCTGTTGGCTGTATGGATGTCTTCTTTTGAGAAATGTCTGTTCATATCTTTTCCCCACTTTTTGATGGGGTTGTTTTGTTTGTTTTTTTCTTGTATATTTGTTTGAGTTCTTAGCTATTTCTAACTTTGTTCCACAGAGGTCCTTGGGGAGGGCTGCCAGAGGAACTGGGAAAAGACCACAGGGAGGAGGAAACATCTAGCTGAACTTTGTAACAGTTTTGACTCAACTCAAAGTTTTCTGGACTGAATTCAGGGGAGGGGGAAATTGAGAGTGCAGACACAGCACAGAAGCCGAAGCAGGTGGAAAGGTGTGAAACCTGAAAGCTCTGTTTGCTTTCTCAGCCAGGAGACTGGTAGCCTGGGGCAAGTTCTCAGTTCTGCTCACCCTCTGCCTGGAAATAAACTTGATGTTGTTAGGAGGGCATCAAAAGCACTTGGTGCTGTTGGTGGGGGCACTAAAATGCTGGGAGTGAGACCAGCCAAGCAACTTCATTGCCCTCAGAACTACACTCCCATCTCCCACAGCAGCCTCAGCAAGCCCCGCCCAAGGATAGTCTGAGTTCAGATATGCCTAGCTCTGCCCCCACCTGATGATCCTTGTCTACATGCCCTGGTAGCTGAAGACAAAGGACACATTCTTTTAGGAGCTCTAGGACCCTGCCCACTGCCTAGTCCTCCTTTCACTACCACAGCTGATGCTCTCTTGAAAACACCACCTCCTGGCTGGAGGCCAACCAACACAAGACTAGTACAATAGGCAAAACTATAACTAAGGACCCTCACAGAGTCCATTTCCCTCCCTGCTACCTCCACTGGAGCAGGTGCTGCTATCCATGGCTGAGACTCCTGAAGATGGTTCACATGACAAGACTCTGTGCAGACACCCCCCGCACAGTACTAGCCCAGAGCCCAGTAGCTCCACTGGGTGGCTAGATCCAGAAGAGAAAAACGATCACTACAGTTTGGTTCCCAGGGATCCACATCCCCATGGGAAGGGAGATAGCAGACATCAAGGAAACACACCACGGGACAAATAAATCTGAATATCAGCCCTTGAGCCCCCGATCTTCTTTCTGACATAGTCTACCCAAATGAGAAGGAACCAGAAAAACAGTTGTGGTAATACCAAAAAACAAGATGCTTTAACACCCCCAAAAGATCACACTGGATCACTAGCAATGGATCCAAACCAAGATAAAATCCCTGAATTGCCAGAAAAATAATTCAGAAGGTCAATTATTAAGTTAATCAAGGAGGCACCAGAGAAAGGTGAAGTCCAACTTAGTGAAATTAAAAAAGATACAAGATATGAAAGAAAAAATATTCAGTGAAATAGATAGCATAAATAAACGACAATCACAACTTCTGGAAACGAAAAGGCACACTTAGAGAAATGCAAAATGCACTGGAAAGTCTCAGCAATGGAGTTGAACAGGCAGAGAAAGAAGCTTGGAGCTCAAAGACAAGGCTTTCAAATTAACACAATCTAACAAAGACTACGAAAAAAGAATTAAAAAAGTTAAAGCCTCCAAGAAGTCTGGGATTATATTAAATGACCAAACCTAAGAATAATTGCTGTTCATGAGGAAGAAGAGAAATAAAAAGTTTGGAAAACATATTTGAGTGAATAATCGAGAAAAACTTCTACAGCCTTGCTGGAGATCTAGACATCCAAATACAAGAAGCTCAAAGAACACCTGCCAAATTTATTGCAAAGAAGATTATCACCTGGGCACATAGTCATCAGATTATGTAAAGTCAAGATGAAGGGAAGAATCTTAAGAGTTGTGAGGCAAAAGCACCAGGTAACCTATAAAGGAAAACCTCTCATATTAATAATAGATTTCTCAGCAGAAATCCTACAAGCTAGAAGGGATTGGGGCCCTATCTTCAGGGTCCTTAAACAAAACAATTATCAGCAAAGGATTTTGTATCCAGTGAAACTAAGATTCATAAATAAAAGAAAGATAGTCTTTTTTGGACAAATAAATGCTGAGAGAATTCACCACTACCAAGCCAACACTATAAGAACTGCTAAAAGGACCTCTAAATCTTGAAACAAATCCTAGAAATACACCAAAATAGAACCTCCTTAAAACATAAATCTCACAGGATCTGTAAAACAAAAATATAACAAAAAACCAAGGTATTCATGCAACAAATAGCACGATGAATAAAATGGTACCTAATATCTCAATACTAACATTGAATGTAAATGGCCTAAGTGTTCCACTTAAAAGATACAGCATGGCAAAATGGATAAGAATTCACCAACCAAGTATCTACTGTCTTCAAGAGACTCACCTGACACAAAAGGACCCATAAACTTAAGGTAAAGGGGTGGAAAAAGATATTCCATGCAAATGAATGCTAAAGCAGGAGTAGCTATTCTTATACCAGACAAAACAAACTTTAAAGCAACAGTAGTTAAAAAAGACAAAGAGGGTCATTATGTAATGATGAAAGAATTGTCCAACAGGAAAATATCACAATCCTAAATATATATGCACCTAACACTGGAGCTCCCAAATTTATAAAACAATTACTACTAGACCTAAGAGATGAGACAGACAACAACACAATAAGAGGAGGGGACTTCAATCCTTCACTAACAGCACTAGACAAGTCATCAAGACAGAAAGTCAACAAAGAAGCAATGAATTTAAACTATATCCTAGAATAAATGAGCTTACCAGGTATTTACAGAATATTCTACCCAACAACTGCAAAATATACATTCTATTCATCAGCACACAGAGCATTCTCCAGGAAAGACCATATGATAGGCCACAAAACAAGTCTCAATAAATTTAAGAAAATTGAAATTGTATCTAGTACTTTTATGTAATAATTACATACTTTTATGTAATTTTATGTCTTGCAATTGGGTTTCCACACTCACTATCTTATGGAACCCGTTCCCTTGAAGGTCACCAGTGACCTCATAATGGTTATTTCAGAAAGCCCCTTTTCCCCCATAATGTCCTTTTTAGGGTATAGCTGTCATGCAATAAATTGAATATATTTGAAGTACACAGTTTGATAAATTCTGACATATGTATACACCCAAGACACCACCACCACAATCAAATTGATTAACATAATCATCAATCACAAAAGTTTTCTTGTGCCCTCTTGTGACCCCCTTTTTCTCTTTTTGCCCCCATCTTCCTTTACCAAGCAACCATGAATGCACTTTCTATCACTGTAGATTGGTTTAAAATTTCCAGAATTTCTAGACTTTTATGTAAATGAACAATATATACTTCTTTTGGTCTTTTTTTCTAATTTTTATTTTTTACTCAGCATAATCATTTTGAGATTCTTTTATGTCACTTCTTTTATCGATGGTTCACTCACCTTTATTCCTGAGTAGAATTCCATTGCGTGGCTATACCACAGTTTGTTTTTCCAACGTATAAGCACATGATTGTCAAAACAAAGTAAAGTATAGGCAACTAACTAAAAGATGCATGGAACGACAACGACAACAGCACAGAAATAAATGCTGCTATGCCTAAAATCTAATATGTGATAAAAAGGAGAGTATAAATCAATAAAGTAGGCAGATTTAAACCAAGTATTTTGAAGTTATTAAATGGATAAATGGGGCAAAAAAATCTAACTAGACCCCTCACCTCACTTAATACAGCATAGGTAATTAAGAAGAACAATTACATTATTAAATCAGTTGTGACATGATCTCCTTTTAGAAAGATTATTTAGCAGTGATGTGAAGGATAAATAGAAATAGTAATCACTGAATTCTGGATGCCAAAGCAAGGAGGGTATGGTAGCATTAAGAGCATGAGTTAATAAAAACAAGGCAATGAGAATGGAAAGGAAAGGGAAACTACCAGAGATTTCAAAATTCCAGAGGAAGAAATGATAGGGCCTCATATTTTTCTAACTGCAATTTAATTGAAGCAATCCCTTAACTTTTTTCCAGGCTTGTCTTCAGGTGACAGAGACTTGTAATTTTTTTTTGGAAAAATACTTTACTAGGAGACTAGGATTCAAGCTGTAAACCTTGTTTAATCACAAACTTTATGATCTTAGATTAGTTGTGTAATCTTCTGGGCTTTTGCTTTCTCTCCTGCAAAGGTCAACTCTAAGACTTCTTTCAACTTCAGATTTTTTGGATAATAATTTATTATCTTGAATCACATCTCCAATTGGGCCTAAGACAACAGACCAATTCAGTGGGAAATTAAAATAGTAAGTGAGTTGTATGGACTAATTACCATGCATAGAGTCCTGGTGAAGAAGGTGCTATAATTTAGATTAGAAGTCTTCTTTGCACACCGTGTTTTCTCTTAATGATGAAGGAAGCTGTGCAGAGAGAGTTACAGGGTACTAATTTGCTTCTGCTCTGCTGGGTCGAATGGCACTCAAGAGGTTGACTGTTTATAATCAAACACACACAAGTTCTGGAAGCAAGAACACTAGAGTTTGGTTACTTTTGACAAGTTACAGGTCAGTAGAGACTGCCTCTTAAGAAGACCTAGAGGAAAATGCAACTTTTTAATTAATCTCCTGTGTTTCTCTGGCTCATGCCATTATCATAAATAAGACCAAGGGATGCCTCTGGTGATTCATTAGAACTCTTACGTTCACTGATTACTCTTTGGTCTCTAAATGCTTCTCTGTGGTAAGAAGAGTATTTAACAAAGGAAGCTGGCTTTCCCCAGAGGACCTTATTAAAACTGTTGCGGTTTTGAAGTGATTAGCATGTAAATTAATTAATGTGGTCAATGAACCAAGCTATGTACACAGAGAATATCTAGGAGGCAGAGAATCATACAGTCTAGTCATACTCAGGAGGAAACTGTTTAGCATTTAGAGGTGAATTCTGGAAGAAAGATGAAAAAGGAACTCAGAATTACTGCTCTGATTTTGGAAACACTAAACAAGAAATGACAGAAGATTAGAAAATCTTTGTAGAGTTTGTACATGTTGCTTTAGAATAGATTCCTGGAGCAAAAGTAGAAACGGCTTACCATTAGAGCAAGCAGGTTAGCTCAAAAGGCTATGCTAAGCTACCTTTGCACACCTGGTGACACCACTTCCTGTTTGCAGTCTGCAAATATCATCAACTCCCTTATACGTGACACTTGTTATATTTCAGAGGCAGATTAATCTTATTCTACTGTATAGAATAGATTGGGGGTGGAGAGAGCTAGCTGATTTAAACTCTAGGTGAATGTTAGAAACAAATACTAAAATTGAAAGTCAGAAAGAGAGGCAGGTTTTGTGTGAAAAGAAGTTAGATTTTGACTTCTTTAATAATAAGATCTCTTGAGTAAAGAAAACTAATATTCTCTTAGGAGTTCATCAGTTTCCTTTGCAGTCCCAACTCACTAGGGATGTCAGAGTTAGGGTCATCATAACATTCTTTGTGAGTTACAGTTAGTTATAGCATGTTTGCATTTACTGATTTTTATGAGATAAAGTTGCTTTACTACTATTTGCCTAAAAATTGTAATGGAAATTAAAATCTATGGGTCTGTGATGTGAATAGTTCTCCTGGGGTGGGACAGTACACACTTGCATGACTATAGGCAAAACCATATCAGATTAGATATTTATTCAAAAACAAATGGCTCATCTACTTCCCTAAAATTTGTCTTTGAAATGACTACCAAAGACACAGGTAGGACTGATTGAGAAAGGGCAGAAATTAAAGGTCTGAAAATGGAACCTTAGGGAATTCTTATGAAAAGAGAGAAAAGTTGAGAAAGAAGAATAAAAAGATGTAGTCTGGGAAGTATTAGGCAAATCAGGCTTGAGAAATATTGTGGAAGTTTTAAGCAATGTTCCCTTATAATTGCAAAATGGGAAGTATTGTCTCCTTTCATGTTTTGGAAGAGTTTGTGAAGGATTGGGGCTAATTCTTTAAACATCTGATACAATTCACTAGTGAAGGTTCCTGAGCCTGGACTTGACTTTGTGGAATATTTTTTGTTTACTTATTTGATCTTGTTATAGATCTGTTTGGATTTTCTATTTCTTCTTGAGTCAGTTCTGGTACTTTGCATCTTTCTAAGCATTTGTCTTCTCATCCAGATTATCCAATTTGTTGGCATATGTCATTGCTGTTCATAGCATTCCCTTATAATCATTTTTATTTCCGTAAAATTGGTAGTAATGTTTCTATTCCTGATTTTAGTCATTTTGGTGTTTTTTTTTAATTGGTTAATTTAGCATGACAAAAACTTTGTCAATTTTCTTGATCTTTTCAAAGAATTCATTTTTGGTTTAATTTGTTTTTCTCTATTGCTTTTATAATCTCTATTTCATTTATCTCCACTTTAGTCTTTATTATTTCCTTCCTTCTTTTTGCTTTAGGTTTAGTTTGTTCCTTTATTTTTAGTTTAAGGTAAACAGATGATTAATTTAATATTTTTTCTTTTTATAATTTGGTGTTTATAAATTTCCCTTTAAGCAGTGCTTTAGCTGCATATCATAAGTTTTGTTATGGGTTTTTTGGGTGTGTTTTTGTTTCCTTTAATCTCAAATTATTTTTCTATTTCACTCGTGATTTCTTCTTTGAGTCATTGTTTATTTAGGAGTGTGTTGTTTAATTTTCACATATTTGTGAATTTCCCAAATTTCCTTTTTAACTTTTAATTTAATTTCATTATGGTAGGAGAAAATTATATAGTTTTAATCCTTTTAAATTTGTTAATTTTTTATTTGGTTCTTTTGTTACAATTTCTACCTCTTCATTGATATTTTGTAGTTAGTGAGACATAATTCTTACATTCTCTTAGTTCCTTATTTGTGATTTTTAAAAGTTCTTTGAACATGTTTAAAATAGCTGATTTAAAGTCTTTGCCTCATAATTTCAATATCTAGCTTCCTTAAACTTTCCTTTTTTTGTTTGACTTTTCTGTAGACCATATCTTCTTGTTTCTTTGCATGTTTTATCTTTTTTTTGTTGAAAACTGGATATGGATATTTTATTTTACTTTTGCATTGAAACATCTTATTCATTTATTTATCTTTAAAATTTTATCATTTTTTGAGAGATATTAATATTTCAAATAAAGTGGCAACTCTGGAAATGTCACTTACTCCCTCGGTGTTTGTTGCTGCTGCTTGTTATTGTGTTTGCTATCAGTTTGTTTACTGACTTTCATGAACACATTTGTAAAGTCTGTATTCTTTGTCATGTGTGGCCATTAAAGTCTCTGCTTGTTTAGCTTAATGGTCAGCTAATGATTGGACAGAGATTTCCTTAAGTGTCTGGAACCAGTAGTTCTCTTATCCTTCACTGATGGGCTTTGTATATGGGTTTCACTGGACTTTCAATATTTAGCCAGGTGGTTTGCAACTCTGCCTTAGCCTTCACTTCTTGCTATCACAGAGCTTCAAGGTCAGTCTTAGGTGAGATATTAGGTACTTCTTAAATCTTTCCTACATCTTCAAATGGCCTTTGGCATGTATATAGCCTTCTGTGTGCTTGTGCTTTCTAGAGTTTCAGGAATATGTTGGAGTTTTTCAGAGCCCCCTATGGACATTTCATTATTGAGCTTTTCCTTTAAGTGTATTGGTCAGTTTCTTGTTTGTTCCACTATTATCATCTCCTCAGGCAGTGGCAATGTTAAATAATTGGTGCTTATTGTTTTCCACCCCCTCCCCTCCAGAAAGGTTGTTTGCAATGAGAAAGTTCTGAATAAGATAAACAGAGGCAAGTCTTGCCAATGGAAGTTGCAGGAATGTGCCAGACAGGTCAAATAATAACAATTCTCTGAGAACTATGTTTTTGAGGAGCTCCAAACCAGCTTCGCCCTCTCTAGTAGCTTCAAGGCTGCTGTTTCTCACCATGTGGCAGTGCTGTTGGTTTTCAAGGCTATTGGAGAGCTGGGGAGAGGAAGAAGAGAACAGGGCAAATGTAAACACCACAGAGTTGCTGCTCACTGTTCTTATCTAGATACAGCCAGTTTTCCTGAGTAAACGCTTCTTGAATTACTGCAAGTCTTTTGTTAATTTCCAGAGTTCAGAAAAAGTTATTTATTTATTTATTTATTTGTTTTTGAGATAGAGTCTCACTCTGTCACCCAGGCTGGAGTGCAGTGGCACGATCTTGGCTCACTGCAAAGTATGTCTCCTGGGTTCAGGTGATTCTCATGCCTCAGCCTCCTGAGTAGCTGAAATTACAGGCGTGTGCCACCATGCCCAGCTAAATTTTGTATTTTTAGTAGAGAGGGTTTCACCATGTTGCGAAGCTGGTCCCGAATTCCTGACCTCAAGTGATCTACCTGCCTGCCTCAGCCTCCCAAAATTCAGGGTTTATAGGCATGAGCCACTGTGCTTGGCCAGAATAAGTTATTTTGACAATTATTTTTGGTGTTGTCATTGCCTTTGGTTTTTTATCGTTATGCTGCTATTCTCGCTGACCTCACTCATGCTATTCTGTCAGGCCTCAATCAATTTTCTTCACAGAGCACAGTCTCTTCATCATTTCCCACAAAATCCAATTACAGCAAGTAATTATTTTTCAGTAGACTTTATTGAAGTCTATTTGAATAACTGACAGATAAAGTCCCATTTTTGTTGTATGTTACCTTTTGCCATCTTGGGGGGTTTTACCATTTTTTCCTTTATTTATCTCCCACACTATCCCCAGATAGCTCTCCCTGTAATATTAAGCCTATTCTTTCTTCTTTGAATCCTACTTGGTGTTATTTTCTTCTCTAATCACTGTCTTAAACCAGTGAAGTTCTCTTAGAACTTTGGAGGAATTCAAATGAATTAGAATTATATCTTGTTATAAATATTGCATTTAAGTCCCAGGTATGTTGGATATAGATCATTTCAAAATGTCTTTTCAAGCTAAACGATGACATTTTGGGTGGCTGCTGCTTGTGAAACTACCAAGATCTCCATCCTCCTTATTTCTTTCTTTGTCTCTCTCCGCCTGAATTAATTTTTCTCCTTTCATAGATGAGACCTATTTTTTTGTAACTTGGGGAGAGGAGAGAAAATTTGGATGAGTAAAGAGGTTAAGGTGAAGAGATGAGAAAATACTGGAGCAGGAAGGCATACCATCTGTTCTCCACTTACCTCCTCATACTGATTTTGAGCCCCCTGTGGAGACAGAATTTTGGAGATAGAAGTGGATTGAAATATGTTCAAAAGGAACTTTGTGGGATGTGCAGAAAATACACACTCTTTTCCAGCACTGATGGACATTCTAAAATATTGGGCATGTATTAGGTTACAAAGGAAGCTTCAATAATGCAGACATCGTAGCTGCATTCTCTTTTTGGTCAGAAGCAAGACAGGGATAGCCACTATCAGCACTACTCTTCGTTATTTTCCTCCAGTAGTATGTTTGCAGATATATTCTTCAGTGTATACATCAGATGATATCGTTTGGATATTTGTCCCCACTCAAATGTTGAAATTTAATCCCCAGTGCTGTAGGTGGGGCCTGATGGGATGTATTTGGATCATGGGGGCAGATCCCTCATGGCTTAGTGCTGTCTTTGTGATAATGAGTTCTTGTGAGGTCTGGTCATTTAAAAGTGTGTGGTATCCCCCACCCGCAATTTGCTCCTTCTTTCACCATGTTACATGCCTGCTGCTCCTTTGCCTTCTACCATGACTGTAAGCTTCCTGAGGCCTCCCTAGAGGCTGATCAGATGCCAACACTATACTTCCTATAAAGCCTGCAGAACTGTGAGCCAGTCAAACCTCTTTTCTTTGTAAGTTATCCAGTCTCAGGTATTTCTTTATAGCAATGAAAGAATAGCTAATACAGTAGGGACTATGCCTCGCACTTTCCGGGCAGCAATGGAAGGGCTTTGTATATTCAGTACAGAGTGTACTTGTTGTTGGTTGAGTGAATTTGTAGTGTTAAGGTGAGTAGTGCGAGATTTGATTGATTAGAGATTTCCCTGTGCCATGTTTAGACATTGTTTTTGGCTGTATAGCATTGAATTCTCACTGCCTATTTCTGCTGGAGAGTCTGTGATCTACTTAATGTATCTTAATATCTTTCTTTTCTGCTTAAATTAGCTAAGTAGATTTTATTAAATTACATCTGAATATTTGACTGACAAAAAGAGGATCTTGCTAAAACTAAGATAGTAAAAATAGTATAGTAGTATTGCAGACAGAAACAACAAGATGAATATAAAACTCAGGAAGTTCAATAGGTAACTTTGTGAATCAAGTTCATAGGTAACTCTAATATGATAATCATGATGCCACAAATCTGTAGGGAATGCTAGATTATTTAGTAGATTGTGCTATTAAAACTGTCCTGCTCTATGGAGAAGAATAAAGTAGTTGGGTCTTCCACAGATGTAAATTTTAGATGAATTAAACCTAAATGTAAAAGACAAATCTAGAAAGATAATAAACACAGTGTGGGAAAATGTATTTGTGGCTTTGCGGTGAAGAATGATTTCTAAATCAAAATCCCTAAGGCTCAATCAAGTGAAAAAAAATGATAATGTTGATTCCTTCAAAATTAAGGACTTCCATTAAAAAAAGGACACCATAGACAAAGCTAATAGACTGGAACCATATTAGGAAAAGATACTTGTGATTTTGGATACAGCCAAAAATTAATGTATGAGAAATTCTTATGATTTACTGAGAAAAACTAGAGGACTAATTTTAAAGTGTGCAATCCTTTGTATAGATGATATGGGAAAGGGAAATACAAACAGCTCAATTTGACTAATAATCAGAGTAATGCAATTTGAGATTCTACACTCAGTAGATTGGTAAAAGTAGACAGTTTTATAATACTAAGTGTTGTTGAGGTTATGGAAAGACTGGAATGCTCATGCACTGCTGGTAGAAGTGTAAGTGGCTGTAGCTACTTTCAATCATTACCGTAGTGAAATCAAGCATGTGTATATACTATGATTGAACAATCTTTGCTGGGGACATACCCTAGAGAAATTCTCACATAGTTAATAGGTGAAATGTAAAAAAAATATTAATTGCTGTGTTTGCAGGAGTTACAGGCATAATTCCATCACTAGAGGATTGCTTAAGTAAGTGTTGTGCATGCTGAAATACTGTGTAGTAGCTACTTTGAACCAAAAGTACATAACCAGCATCTAAAAAGAGTTTTAAATTATCTGTAGCTCTGTACTACTTGGCTTCAGTGAGAAGCTGCTTGAAGGCTTAATCAGCTTACTTGGAAAATTGTATTCCTTTTGTGTTCCACTCTGTGTTTTGGTGGTCAGAAATTTCAGAGCTCGAATTAATCATAGTAGCGATCTTAGTCCTTCCACTAAATATATCCATGTACACTTTCCTTGGATTTTTCTATCCTCATTTTAGAGGCATTTTGGAATTCTGTATTTTATTTGGAAGCTTTTTGAGGTCATAAATATAAATACAAGGTTTCTGTTGGACCTAAATGATCATCTTATCATTATTATGTTTTATATTTTTAGACAGAGTCTTGCTCTGTTGCCCAGGTTGGAGTGAAGTGGTGCTATCTCGGCTCACTGCAACCTCTGCCTCCCGGGGTCAAGTGATTCTCCTGCCTCAGCCTCCCGAGTAGCTGGGATCACAGGCGCCTGCCACCATGCCCAGGTAATTTATATATTTTTAGTAGAGACGGGGTTTCACCATGTTGGCCAGGCTGGTCTCGAGCTCTTGACCTCAGGTGATCCACTCACCTTGGCTTCCCAAAGTGCTGGGATTATGGGCTCGAGCCACTGCTCCTGGCTCATCTTACCATTATTAAGGACTCTCTCATTAAGAAAAGAGAAAAGATTAGGAAAGAAACAGATTTCCTGTCACCTAGAAGACTATTTAAGAAAGCAAAGGGGATTCATAAAGCAACCATCCAAGAGAAGTGTGTTACTCCATGAAGGTATATGTTTAATAGCCACTCACCTGAATAAAGAACATCTTAGTAATCAGAAGGCTTTTCCAAAAGGCAATTATTTCATCTGGATAGCCTTCATATTCCTATGGAAATTGAATAAGGATAAAGAGTTTGAACAAAAGCAAAGGACACGAAATCTCTAGAAGATATGAGAAGATGTGAACACTTGTCTTAGGGGGTGCATGGAAAAATTATTTTTCATGAGTTCCCATGTAGTCCACTAGGTGGCGGAGGTTACATAAAAACCCTACTGTATAATAAACACCGAATTGCTACAAACTGTTTCCTCTTCTTTTTCAAGTAAAATCCCAAGGAAACCTGTACAGTATAATAAAAGCTGGAGACAGAACTTTGTAGTAAGCCCTATATTAATAACAATAACAGTGTCAAGTTGCAAAATGAGGACAGGTACTATACCAAAAGAGATTATCTCCAAATGCAGTTTTTGCTTCTTTTGTTTACAGAAAAAGTACAACTGACGTTTTTTCCCATATTTGTTCCAAAGATCACCTTGAATGCAAGGAGTCAAATTTTGATCAGCATATTTACACAGTAACTTTTGTACCTTAAAAAAATTCATTTCTCATCTACTGCGGCTACTAATATTTCATGCTAATTATTTTAAACACATTAGCAGGTCATCATGTCATATGTGATGGGATTTAGCATACTTTTTGTGTGAATATATCACTTTAATTTGTATAATGGAGCAGTGCCCCATTAATTATGTGACTCCTTCTAATACCCTTAGAGAAGAAAGGAAGCTCCTTGAATACTAAATTTGCACAACCACAGTGACCTTATAAAGGGTGCATTCCCTTTTAAGATTAATTTGTCAGAACAAAGCACAGTGAAGTCATTACTATGCAGCCTCACAACTGTAGCAACCCTTCTAAAGGTTGTAGATTCTGGCTGATGATGTCACTGACACAAAGAAAAAAAATGCAAAACAGATAGTCTTAAATAAGCTTTCTGGTGAGACCAACTGCATTTTGGCCATGGCTCTGCAGAGCACTCTGGGGACAGTGTGGCTGGGACTTCTCCTCAACTCTCTGTGGAATGGTGAGTAGGCTCCTTCATGATTTGGTTTTGTAAAAGTGTAGGAAATTGTTTTAAAATTTGGACTCATTTTTAATAGAAAAACAGAGAAGTCAGATCTAATATTCACTGTACCTAAGGGGCAATCAACAAACCAAATAGTACCATTAAAGTGACAGCCCTCTTTGTTTTCTTAGTTGCAGAAAGCAAGGACCAAGTGGTTCAGCCTTCCACAGTGGCATCTTCAGAGGGAGCCATGGTGGAAATCTTCTGTAATCACTCTATGTCCAATGCTTACAACTTCTTCTGGTACCTTCACTTCCCGGGATGTGCACCAAGACTCCTTGTTAAGGGCTCAAAGCCTTCTCAGCAGGGACGATACAACATGACCTATGAACGATTCTCTTCATCGCTGCTCATCCTCCAGGTGCGAGAGGCAGATGCTGCTGTTTACTACTGTGCTGTGGAGGACACAGAGGCAGGGAACCCATGAAGAGCTGAACAGAAACAGAGATCACAGCCTTTGCAGGAGGCAAAACAGACGAGCAATAACTTTTTCTTCCTTAATTCAGTGTTACCCAAGCTTTTTCATTTGGTCCTCTACTAGGAAAAAAAATCAAGTCCAGACACACACTATATATTAACAAATGTCTATAAAAATATGCTTTTAATTTTTTTTTTTTGAGACAGGGTCTTGCTCTGTCACCCACGCTGGAGTGCGGTGGCATGATCATAGCTCATTGTAGCCTTGAACTCCAGGGCTCAAGGGTAGCTGGGACTCAGCCTTCTGAGTAGGTGAGACTATAGGCATGTGCCACCATGCCCAGTGAATTTTCTTCCTTTTTGTAGACATGATTCTCTCTGTGTTGTCCAGACTGGTCTCAAACTCCTGGCTTCAAGTGATCCTCCTGCTTCGGTCTCCAAAAGTGTTAGAATTACGGGTGTGAGTCAATGCACCTGGCCCAGAAAATATGCTTTTAAATGGTGATTATTTCAAACAGTCTTCTTGATATCTGAAACACTTTTGACTCATTTTTTTGAGATCTGATTAGATTATTTTTGCTTTTCCCTCATAAAATGACTGATGATGAACTTGCGAGAGTAGTAAGAGGCAGGTCAACTCTTCCATTTTCTTTTCTTTTTAAAAAATTCAGACAGGCCGAAGTGCAGTGGCATGATCATAGCTCACTGCGGCCTTGAACTCCTGGCCTCCAGTGATCCTCCTGCCTTGACCTCCCAAAGCACTGGGATTATAGGCATGAGCCACCAGGGTCAGTCAACTCTTTCATTTTCTCATTGCTGTCTGTGCTTATCTTTTAAACACTGTCTGCTAGCTTCAGTTTCTTTGCAGCAATACTTTCAGAACATGTCCATTTTGTAAAGGGTGGTTTAGTTAACATTGGATGATGTAATAAGAAGTGAGAAAGGAGTGAATGAGTGAGTGGCTGCTACCTACAGCCCTGCATTTGGAACCTCAATCCTTGCCTCAGGATACTTTGCTTATAATCTAGCGTACAGTCCCGTTGAGGGGGCCAGTCAGTGAGTATATGAAATATTAGTAAAACTGAATCTCCTTCACAATATTTAAACTGAAAACAAATGCAAATGGAAGTATTTGTACTTATTGCAATGCATTCTTCCCACACCCCTGTTAATTAGCTTGGTCCTCCCATCCCAGATGTGTCCCTCCCACTTTAGAGACCAATGCCTTAGGGTAGCCCAGTGATTCTTAATATATTTTATCCTCCTAGATCAGAAGTTTTGTGAAAATTGGATTTGTTTTCTTGTGGGGCCATATTCTAGATAAACTCAATCAGGGTTTTTAGGGGTGGGACCCAGAAGTCTCTATTTTCCATAAAGCTCTGCTGGTGATTTTTTTGCTCAGCCAGGTTTGATCTGGGAATTTCAGATTTTGGACCCCACGTGTATGAGTCCATTCTCAAGCTGCTATAAAGAAATACCCAAGACTGGGTAATTTATAAAGAAAAGAGGTTTAATTGACTCACAGTTCTGCATGGCTGGGAAGGTCTCAGGAAACTTACAATCATTACAGAAGGCAAAGGGGAAGAAAGGCACCTTCTTCACAGGGCAGCGAGAAGGCGAAGTGCCCGCAGGGGAAATGCCAGACATGTACAAAACCATCAGATCTTGTGAGAACTCATTCACTATCATGAGAACAGCATGGGGGAAACCATCTCCATGATTCAATTACCTCCCACCGGGTCCCTCCCACAACATGTGGGGATTATTACAATTCAAGGTGAGATTTGGATGGGGATACAGGGTCAAACCATACTACTAGGTCTCCAGGCTTTAACCACTATTCTCTACTTCCTTTCAGGCAGAATTTTAGTAACAGAGGAGGGCTTCAGGAAGTGAATCATACAGTGCAATTGCTTGCTTACACAGTAGACTTTCAGCAAATGTTGACATTTGGAATAAAAGGTGAAGGGCAAGATGGGCGTGATGGCTTACACCTGTAACCCAACATTTGGGAAGCTGAGGTGGGAGGATCCCTTGAGCCCAGGAGTTCGAGACCAGCCTAGTCAACATAGTAAAACCCTGTCTTTATAAAAAATAGAAAAAATTAGCTTGGTGTGTTGGCATGTGCCTGTAGTCCCAGCTACTTGGGAGGCTAAGGTGGGAGGATCGCTTGAGCCAGGGAAGTTAAGGCTGCAGTGAGCCATGAGGGCACCATTGCACTCCAGCCTGGGTAACAGCAAAACCCTGTCTCGATTAAAAGAAAAAGAGTGGCCAGATGCTGTGGATCATGCCTATAATCCCACCACTTTGGGAGGCTAAGGCAGGTGGATCGCTTGAACTCAGGAGTTCAATACCAGCCTGGTCTGTACCCAAAATACTAAAAATTAGCTAGGAGTGGTGTGCACCTGCGGTCCCAGCTACTTGGGAGGCTGAGGTGGGAGGATGGCTTGAGCCTGGGTGGTGGAGGTTGCAGTGAGCCAAGATGGCACCACTGCACTCCAGCCGGGCATCAGAGTGAGACCCTATTAAAAAAAAAAGAAAAAAGGTGAAGAGCAGATTGCTGATGACAGAAGAAAAAAGGCATTTTAGTAATGTCAATTGTCATGAAACTTTGCCAAGGTGTCATAAGATTGACTTTTAAATGCAAATTTTTAATAACATCCAAATATTTCCATTGGATATAAATGTAAATTGGTATGCTTGTGCTTGTATTACTTCATTAGGCATATTATATTTTGGGCTGTTGCTTGCTTAAAAGTGTGTTAATCTTATTTATTTTATTTTATTTCTTTATTTTTTCTGAGACGGAGTCTCGCTCTTGTCACCCAAGCTGGAGGGCAGTGGCGCAATCTGGGCTCACTGCAACCTCTGCCTCCCGGCTTCAAGCAATTCTCCTGCCTCAGCCTCCCTAGTAGCTGGGATTACAGGCACATGCCACCATGCCCAGCTAATTTGTATTTTTGGTAGAGACGGGGTTTAACCATATTGGACAGACTGGTCTCAAACTCCTGACCTCAAGTGATCCGCCTGCCTCAGCCTCCCAAAGCGTAATTAAAAAATCGTATTTTTTAATCAAATGAAATTCTTGAGAAGAGGAAGCATATGTGACCCTTCTTTAAGGTTGTCCTGCACAGTTCTGTGTGCACTGTAGTGGCTCAATAAATTATGAACACGGGTGTGACCTCATTGCTTTGGCAAGAGGGACCAGAGACAGAAAATTCCCTTTGGTTATATTAGGAAGTTCTTTCGAGTTCACAAAGGAGTCTGTAGATGTGGTATATTGAAAACCCTACGTTTTACTCTGGTGTTTTGATTCTGTAATTCAAACCGTCAACAACTAGTCTTCTACCAGATTTTTTCCAGCTCACATGGAGAACTCTAAAGGCATTATTATCCAAAGGGGAAAATGGAAAAAGAGAGTGAAATAAGAGGAAAATGCAGTTGATGCATTTTTCTTACAACAAAGAGAGCAGCCATGAAGTTCCACTCTAAAAGGTATAACATTATGAAGCTCCCCAATGGTGACAAGGACAGAAACATCCACAGGAGAATAATTTTTTTTTTTTTTTTAACTCCCAAGCCTGGGAGTTCGTATATATAAATCGAAAGGTATCTGTGTCTGTCACTGGCTCCATGAGAAATCTGAAGGACTTGCCATGGCTTGCTACTGTGTCCTACACCATCTGACTTCACTGTTAGTTTTTTTTTTTTTTTGACAGGGCCATGAAAACCACCTATGGTAATCGTCTGTATCTTCTGAAAATCATGGCACCACAGAGAATGGCTGGTATTTGGAAGACTGTGTTGCTTTCATTTTCTTCCAAGGATTAGCGTTGTGGGTTGAATTATGTTCCCTACCCCTTGCCCCCAACAAGGATATTTTTTTCGAGTAGGTGACATGGGTAAGTCCTAGTCCTCAGTGCCTCAAAATGCAACCTTATTTGGAAATAGAATATTTATAGTGGTGATAAAATTAAAGTGAACTCAATAGGATGAGACTTAAGCCAATACTGACTGATGTCCTTATAAAAAAGGGAGATCTGAACACAGAGACAGACATGCACAGAGGGAAGACAATGTGGAGAGGCACAGGGAGAAGATATAAAAAATGTAGTATTTTTCAGAGGTTTGAGATAGCGTGGATATAGTTGGGACAAGAATACAGTAATAAACTGTGTGGGGAGATTGAAAGTCAGATGTGAATTGAAATGTTTTGCAGATGCTTGTGTAGATAGATAATGATCTCAAGGTCCAGTTTACATTTATTTTCCCTGTGATATCTTGGAACTACATAAATTGCCTAGAAATTAGGTGTAATCTCAGGAAAAGGTAGGAAAACTCTGGTTTGACTGAGATTTGGTTTCTGATACCTGGTAGAACATAGCTTTAAATAGAAATTAAATATAGTTACGAAAAATAAAAGTTTTTCTTGCCCTCCTTGAGCATCTACTTTTGTGTATTGAAATTATACCCCTTACAGATGATTTAAAACTTTGCTTTCTTCGAAACATATGAAATGATGATGATTTTGGTGAAAGGGATAATACTGTCTTAAACCACATAAGGGGAAGACACTGTCAATAGGACTCTCATGGATGAATAGCATTCCCTTTGGACTCAGTTTTGAACACCTGAACAATAAAATAGAAGATTTAAAAAATACACACAAACACTCACAAATTCATCTGTAACATCTTTTGCATGATCTTTGTTCTAGTATTTAACTGAATTTTTCCATGGATAATCTTCTATAGCCATTTTCTCTCCTACTTTTCTACATTCTTTTACCAGATTATCTCAAAATGTATCTCTGATTTTATTATTCCATAAATAAAGTCCTTCAGGCTTTTACATTTTATATATAAGAAAGAAACAAAAACAAAGACAGCAAATCTAAATAGAGGTACCCTCTTCTTAGTAAAGCTGTCATATTACGAACCCAATGAAACTTCTGCTTTACTTTCTGCTGCTACATACCCTATCCCTTTGGGTCACCAAATAAGTTCACTCTCTAGCCTGTAAGACCTGTTGGCATTATCTCCCGTATGAGTCTTATCAGATTATTTTCTCTGCCTGAAATGCCCTCTTTCTCCCTTTATTCAGATTCTAGCCCAACCTCTATAACTTCTTCAACTGAGGACTCTCTCCCTTGTCTGTGCCGCTGTAGTATAATGATCCCCAAAGTGTTTGACTGTGTGCTATTATCAGTCAAATATGTTACTCCTCCAACATATGCTTATTTTTATGCTCATAGTTTATGATCATGTGTATAACAAACAAAAATAGAAATTAGGAAAGTTTGAGATAAATATAATACTAAATATTATGATTTTCTTTTTGTATGTAGGGGGATCATCTTGTGTAATACATCCATGTCCCTTTTACAAGATGAACTAACTAGACTAACTTGGTCTTTAACTAGTTGGCTAAATTTCTTAAACTTTGTGAAACTCTTTCTTCTCTCATTTGCAAGAAATATCTGTAATGATTTTTCTATTAATATAATTCTTGCACATTTTACTTCAGATTGTTAGTAGTTTTTCCCCTAAGTGTTCATCTACCAAAATGGATGGTAAGTTTCTTGAGGGCAAGGATTATGTCTTGTTCCTCTGTTTATTTCTCAATGCAAATGGTACCTTACATTTAACAGGCACTGAAAAGTGATTTGTGAGGATCAACAGATTCACAGGGTTTTCTCCTGGAATTGTCAGAATGCCAAGACAGTTCTTAAGTAGATCCCTGGATGAGGAAGCCTCTCTGCAAAGGACAACCATTTGTGATGAATGAAGGGAAACAGAGCTCTTACTGCATTGCATATAAGATGGCCTCTCATTACTTGGATTTCTGGTAGCTCTGTGTACTTATTTAAAGTTTCAATCATCTGACAGTTATTTATTGGGTAGCTATAATTTGCCAATCACATTTTTTCCCCCTTTATTCTTGTCCCATAAAACAAAACAAAACACCCATTCTCAGAGCTTCTCTACAACAGAAAGACACCAAACTAAATATAAAAAAGCGTGAATCTCAGGAGAAGAAGTTCTGAAAGACAATCTAGACCGTCTGCCCATGTGATGCTTGATTTTCTCAACAGCATCACATCAAGGGAATTGCCAATATTTTCACAACAGCTTCTTGCAGGAGGGTTCTTGCGGCTCCCATCTTGTCCATTCAAACTCCAGGTAGCTGTGAGCTGAAAAGCAATTATGCTTTATGTTGAGGAAACATCTGTGTTCCTGTGACTTCTACACCTTTGGGAATCTAAAACAGTTCACATCTCTCCTTTACACATTTTGAACCAGATACAACATTTCCATTGAGTAGTTTTTTTCCATATTAAATACTTGCAAGTGGCCAGGTGTGGTGGATCATGCCTATAATCCCAGCACTTTGGGAGGCTAAAGGCAGATGGATCGCTTGAGCTCAGGAGTTTGACACCAGCCTGATCTGTACCCAAAATACTAAAAATTAGCTAGGAGTGGTGTGCACCTGCAGTCCCAACTACTTGGGAGGCTGGGGTGGGAGGATGGCTTGAGCCAGGGTGGCAGAGGTTGCAGTGAGCCAAGATGGCACCACTGCACTCCAGCCTGGGCGTCAGAGTGAGACCCTGTTAAAAAAAAAAAAAGAAAAAAGGTGAAGAGCAGATTGCTGATGACAGAAGAAAAAAGACATTTTAGTAATATCAGTTGTCATGAAACTTTGCCAAGGTGTCATAAGATTGATTTTTAAATGCAAATTTTTAATAATATCCAAATATTTCCACTGGATATAAGTGTAAATTGGTATGCTTGTGCTTGTATTACTTCGTTAGGCATATTATATTTTGGGCTGTTGCTTGCTTAAAAGTGTGTTAATCTTATTTATTTTATTTTATTTCTTTATTTTTTCTGAGATGGAGTCTTGCTCTTGTCACCCAAGCTGGAGGGCAGTGGCGCAATCTGGGCTCACTGCAACCTCTGCCTCCCGGCTTCAAGCAATTCTCCTGCCTCATCCTCCCAAGTAGCTGGGATTACAGGCATGTGCCACCATGCCCAGCTAATTTGTATTTTTGGTAGAGATGGGGTTTAACTATGTTAGACAGACTGGTCTCAAACTCCTGACCTCAAGTGATCTGCCCGCCTCAGCCTCCCAAAGTGTTGGGATTACAGGCGTGAGCCACCACGCCTGGCCTAATATTATTTTTTAATCAAATGAAATTCTTGAGATGAGGAAGCATACGTGACCCTTCTTTTTTTTTTTTTTTTTTTGAGGCGGAGTCTCGCTCTGTCACCCAGGCTGGAGTGCAGTGGCCAGATCTCGGCTCACTGCAAACTCTGCCTCCCGGGCTCACGCCATTCTCCTGCCTCAGCCTCCCAAGTAGCTGGGACTACAGGCGCCCGCCACCTCGTCCGGCTAGTTTTTTGTATTTTTTAGTAGAGACGGGGTTTCACTGTGTTAGCCAGGATGGTTTCGATTTCCTGACCTCGTGATCCGCCCGTCTCGGCCTCCCAAAGTGCTGGGATTACAGGCTTGAGCCACCGCGCCCGGCCACGTGACCCTTCTTTAAGGTTGTCCTGCACAGTTCTGTGTACACTGTAGTGCCACAGCTCCTGTTGGGTCTACCCAGAATACGGTCAAGAAGAGGTATTTAGACTCTAAAGGGTCATGTCTCCTTTGGCCTGTGATTAGTTACAGGTGTCCTGAGATTAGGGTAATTGCATCTTCTCCCATCCCTTTGGGCCTAGGAGTGGTGAAATCTGGCTGTTATTAGCCCCAGGTGCTTCACCTTCCCTTGTAGTTTTCCCTAAATTTTGCACATACATTTAAAAATATTCATTTTGTTAAGCTTTTTTTCAACAATTTTCTTGAGGTGATTGCCAGGACCCTCAAAAAGACAACACTAACACTCATTTTAGGCTTGAGGCAGAGAGAGAAGAAAGAAGAAATTAACTATATGTTTCCATTTATGGCAAGTCTTTCTGGAACTTGAAGATTATTGTTTAAAGACACCTTACCAATTCCAAAGGAAAACATTATTATATGGCTAAGTTTTCAATTATTAAAGTATGAGATCCTTAGCAAACCTTTTAGAAAGAATTACGTTCTACTTTTTTTCTGATTCAAAGCAGAGATTTCTCATCCTTTCCTCAGAATATATATTGAACATTATTTGCACAGTATTCAAAAGAAACAGAAGACAAATCAGATACATGCTTTTTACATTAAAATTAAAATCTATCAAAGAATTACTCTGTTGCTATTGTGGCCTTTTTTTAGTATAAAACTTTAGCATGTCCTCCCTTTCCAATGAGCCCCTTTTCACCATCATAATATATCAAGTTTAGTTAACCATACATTTTTTACTGAATATGTACTTCATTTGAAGTCTGTTTTAAGTAGCCTCTGCATGTGTAAAGCACCTATTTTTCAACCCCTTCTCAGAGTTTCATTTTTTGTTTTATATCTACTGTTTAATATGACAAATGCTCCAAAAATATTTATAAAACCTTTTCTTACTTTTCTCTCTCTAAAAATGTTTAAAGAGAAGGTTCAAGTTTCTTTCTGCACTAAAGATCATTATGGGATGGGCTCCTAATAGGCCCAACCTAGAGAAAAATCTGAGTTATTGTTTGGCCAAAGAGGTTTACACAGAAGCCAGCTCTGAATTACTTCTAATGAGAAGAGCAAGGCTCCTGTTTTTGCTTGTCATTTATCTTCTCTTGCCTTACTCTTTTCTCTTATTTCGCTTTTTCTTATCTCTCGTTCAAAATTTTTCTCTCCCTCTGATGCCAAGCTATATTTTCCTTTCCTTTTCTGTGCATTTTCCCATCCTATTTCCCTTCTTTCTGTCTCCACATTAATAGAGCACAAATCATTTACAGCTTGGTCCACTCACCCTGAATCTTTTCCACTTTGATTCACAAACTTCTATTTCTTCTCCTTTGAACCCCTGATTTGCTCCCTATGTCCCTCATGGAGCGTGTAACCACCCAAAGTTTGGCCCAGGGATAAGGCCAGGAAGCACCAGCTACTTGACAGTCAAGTCGCTGATCCTACGTGTGGGCTCTAGGGGGCGATGCAGTGTAAGGTCTGTCCTGGTACAGGAGGAGCAGCAGTCTTGCTCCCCACAGAGCTTTGAGGAGCTGGACCAAAAGTGTGCTCCACAGAGAGAAGATATCTATCGGTGCCGGGAAACAACAGTGCCCTGAGGAAGGGCCATTTCTAGAAGCCCCGTGCTGACACAGGGGTGCTAGTTCATCTTCAAGAGCCCACTTTCTGGGGTGGGGCAATATCTCCAGCAGAGGTGGACTGGAAAGGACCCCCCTACCCCGCCCGCCGTAAGCTTAGCTGGAGCCATGGCCTCTGCACGCATCTCGACGCTTGCGATGCTCCTCACATTGAGTGAGTAATATCCCCTTCCCATTTTCCACTCGCGTGATCCACTTAATGCTCTTCAGCAGCTTCACTGATGCAGCTTGGATTAATTTACAGGTGGGCTGAGAGCTCAGTTGGTGACTCAGCTAGAAGATCAGGTCACGGTCGCTGAAGGGAATCCTCTGACTGTGAAATGCACCTATTCAGTCTCTGGAAACCCTTATCTTTTTTGGTATGTTCAATACCCCAACCAAGGCCTCCAGTTCCTTCTGAAATACATCACAGGGGACAACCTGGTTAAAGGCAACTATGGCTTTGAAGCTGAATTTAACAAGAGCCAAACCTCTTTCCACCTGAAGAAACCATCTGCCCTTGTGAGCGACTCCGCTTTGTACTTCTGTGCTGTGAGAGACACACTGATAGGGGCTGCAGGGGGAGCAGAACACAAACTTTGAGTCTAGTAAAACCCATTTTCTTGAAGCCTTTGTTCCTCCACGAGAGTGGTGTGGTTCCAGGATATGTCACTTATTATAGTTAAACTACAGTTTAAAACCATAGAATTTGCTCATTCAGCAGGTGTTTATTGAGTCCTGATGTGCCAGGTACTGGGCTAAGCACCGGTCATAAAAAGGTGAAAGAAGTGTAAAACAAATAGAAAAAAACATAGGGGAAAATTACCATGACATTGGTCTGGGCAAGGAGTTCCTTCCTTCCTTCTTTCCTTTCTCTTCCTTCCTTCCTTCCTTCCTTCCTTCCTTCCTTCCTTCCTTCCTTCCTTCCTTCTTTTTCTTTTCTTTTTCTTCTCTCTCTCTCTTTCTTTTTCTTTCTTTCTTTCTTTCTTTCTTTCTTTCTTTCTTTCTTTCTTTCTTTCTCTTTCCTTTTTTCTCTCTTTCTGAAAAGGGGTTTATTTTCAACAGACATTTCTTTTTATACCAAGGTGAAATGTCATCATCATCATAATTTTGCAATGTTACATACACAGTTGAGACCATTAAAAAAATTAGGTTCATGGGATACATGTCCAAATTTGTTACGAAAGCATATTGTGTGATTCTGTGGTTTGGGCATCTATTGATCCTGCCACCCAAAGAGCGAACATAGTACTCAGGGGAGAGCTTTTCATCTCTTGTGAGCAAGGAATTTTTGGATATGACCTCAAAAGCACAGGCAACATAAGCAAAATTAGACAAAAGGTACTATATTAAACTAAAAAGCTTCTGCACAGCAAAAGAAACAATAAACAGAGTGAAGAGAAAGCCTATGGAATGGGAGAAAATATTTGCAAACTCTACATCTGATAAGGGGTTAATATTCAAAATGTTTAAGAAGCTCACATACCAAAAGCACCCAAATAACCTGATTAAAAAATAAGCCAAGGACCTGAATAGCCACTTCTCAAATGAAGACATACAAATGGCCGAGAGGTATATAAAAAATACTCAACATAAGTAATCATTAGGAAGGTGCAAATTAAGACCACAATTAGGTATCACCTCACAACCTATTAGGTTGGCTATTATCAAAAAGACAAAATATAACAACCATTGGTGAGAAGGTGAAGAGAAGGGAACTCTTCCACACTGTTGGTGAGAATGTAAATTCCATAGCGTGCAGCCATTATGGAAAACAGTAGGGAGGTTTCTCAAAACACCAAAAATAGAACTACTATATGATCCAGCAGTCTCACTACTGGGCATATATCCAAAGAAAATGAAATCAGTATGTTAAAGAGATATCTGCACTCCCATGTTTATTGCAGCACTATTCACAATAACCAAGATATGGAATCAACCTAAGTACCCATCCTTAGATGAATGGGTAAAGAAAACATGGCATATATACACAATGGAATACTATTCAGTCTTAAAAAAGGAAGAAATCCTGCCATTTGTGATGACACAGTTGAACCTGGAGGACATTATGTCAAGTGAAATAAACCAGACACAGAAAGACAAATACCACATAATCTCACTTATTTGTGTAATAAAAAAGTTGAATTTATCGAAGCAGAGTAGAATTGTGGTTACCCCACAATGAGATACCATCTCACACCAGTTAGAATGGCAATCATTAAGAAGTCAGAAACAATAGATGTTGGAGAGGATGTGGAGAAATAGGAACACTTTTACACGTTGTGGGATTGTAAACTAGTTCAACCATTATGGAAAACAGTATGGCAATTCCTCAAGGATCTAGAACTAGATGTACCATATGACCCAGCTATCCCACTACTGGGTATACCCAAGGATTATAATTACTCTACTACAAAGACACATGCACACGTATGTTTATTGCGGCACTATTCACAATAGCAAGACTTGGAATCAACCCAAATGTCATCTGTGACACTGGATTAAGAAAATGTGGCACATATACACCATGGAATACTATGCAGCCATCAAAAAGATGAGTTTGCGTCCTTTGTAGGGACATGGATGCAGCTGGAAACCATCATTCTTAGCAAACTTCACAAGAAGAGAAAACCAAACACCGCATGTTCTCACTCATAGGTGGGAACTGAACAATGAGATCACTTGGACTCGGGAAGGGGAACATCACCACTGGGGCCTATCATGGGGAGGGGAGGAGGAGGGATTGCATTGGGGATTATACATGATATAAACGTTATGCACATGTCCCTAGAACTTAAAGTATAATAAAAAATAAAAAATAAAAAAAAAATAAAAAAAAAAAAAAAAAAAAGAATTGTGGTTACCAGAGGCTTGTGAGGGGAATGGAAAGGGACTGGAGAGATGTTGGTAAATGATACAAAATTTTAATTAGATAGGAAGAATAAGTTCAAGAGATCTATTGTAATGGTGACTATAGCTAATAGTAATGTCTTTGCAACAGAAATTTCTTTTCTTTTCTTTTTTTTTTTTTTTTTTGAGACAGAGTCTTGCCCTGTTACCCAGGCTGGAGTGCAGTGGAGTAATCTCAGCTCACTGCAACCTCCACATCCCAGGTTCAAGCTATTCTTCTGCCTCGGCCTCCCAAGTAGCTGAGATTACAGGCACCTGCCACTACCCCCAGCTAGTTTTTTGTATTTTTAGTACAGACAGGGTTTCACCATGTTGGCCAGACTGGTCTCCAACTCCTGACCTTGTGATTCACCTGCCTCAGCCTCCCAAAGTGCTGGGATTACAGGCGTGAGCCACCGCACCCAGCTGCAACAGAAATTTCTAAAAATTGCTGAAAGTAGATTTTAAGTGTTCTTACCACAAAAACATATGTATGTGAGGTACTGCATATGTTAATTAGCTTGATTTAGCCATTCCACAATATACACATATTTCAAAACATTATGTTGTATACCATATATATATATATATACACACAATTTTATTTGTCAATTTAAAAAAGAATTGAAAGAAGCTGTCCTTGATCCCTATGTGTCAGGTGTGATTCCAAACATTAATGAATGCATTTAATTCTCACAAGTATTATCATCAGCTTCACTTTACAGATGAAGAAGCAAAGTCACAGACTGTATCTTGCTCAAGTCACAAAGTTAATAACTGCTAAATTGCAACCCAGGCAGTCTGTCTCTAGGGCACACGGTCCAACCACTCCACTCCTCTGCCAGTCTATAGGCTTCTTGAGGCAAGAGACTGATTTTGGTGATGATGTAGCCCTAACTCCAGAAAGGGTTGCTGTCAAAAAAGGGTTGGTTATATGAATGAACAATAAACTGACACTCTAAATGGTTTGGTGTGTGCCAAGACAGAGAATTCAAAAAATGCTCTATGAGATGAGGATATAGGAATAGCTTAGCTGTGAAAGAAGACAGAAGCAGTCTGTAATGGGAGGAGACTTTGAATCAAGGAAGGGTGTAAACGTGTAGTTCTTATAAGGATAGTTGCTTACAGTTCCTATGTTCACATCTTACATATGCTCTTGAGAGGAGCTGGACTTAATGCACCTTTCTCTCTTTATCTTTTCCCAAGTTTGAGTGTCCTGGGAAGGGCTCTGTTTGACTCAGTGTGAGTTAAGTGGCTCTTCCTTGGACTAATCAGTGGTGGCCATGGGTGCAGGCTGCTTGGATTAGCCCAGCTTGGGTTCCACCTTTGGTGGCTGGGGGTGGGAGTGAGGATTCTGCAGGTTAGCAGCTCTATTTTGAACTACATGGTTAAAAGGAGTATGTCCCCAAATAAATTAATTTTTACACAGGGATCTATATCTGTTTATTTTTTTCCCCAAACGGATAGACAGTAGTTCTTATACCACCTCCTGAAAAATTCACTTTTGCCCCATAGATTTGAAATACCACATTTATAGTACATTAAATTCCTACATATATGCAGATCTACTTTTGAACTCTGGATTTGTATAGTTTTATGCTAGAATGTGCTGCTTCAGGGAGATTCACTTTGCAGCCTTTGGTTTGTACCTTGTGATTTACTGGACTTCTTTTCCTATCCCTCAATCCATCACATACGCTAAGGAGCCTTATACACGAGGATGTGGACATGTTAGCCCACATGTCTACAGTCTAGGCAAACAGTGATCTTTTGGCCACCCATTGGGCCTAGAGTTGTGTACACAGGTGGGATATCTGCTTCTGGGAAGATAATCCTTGAGAGAGGCCCATGCAGATCTTAAAAGTGGGTTTGGGGATGTTTGTGCAGGGAATTCTGAAATCCTGAGTACCCAGAATATGGTCAAGAAGAGGTATTTAGACTCTAAAGGGTCATGTCTTCTGTGTCCAGTGATTTTCTCATGGGGAAGGGATAGGAACACCTGAATGATGGCTGGGGTGGAGGCACAGAACTCTGAGCAGGGACATCACTTGCTCAGGTCTAGGGGTGGCAGTGTTCTGTACCATTTTTGCCAAAATACATTTGAGTTCATGAAACCATGGTATCTGTTTTAGATTTAGGTACACAGGTGCCATAACTCTAGGTAAGCCCTCAGCCACCATCATTGTTTCACTCCAAAGGAAGTTCATGTCCATAGGGATATTTTTAGCACATTACACAATTGACCTGGCTGTGTGGCCTCTTTCTGCCTTTGATACTTGTAAATACATTTTATGCAAGTCCTGCAAAGGAAAGAAGTCTTTTTATACAATTATCACTTATTTATTCATTTAGCTATTCACTTATTCACTCAATGATTATTTGTGGAGTTTCGACTATGTGCCTGGCCGGCATCGTTATCATCCCTGCGGATGCAGTGGTGAACAAATCTTTCCCTCCAGTCATTCCCCAGGCTGCACACGTGTTGATATCATTTCCCTACCCAAATAGAACTACTTCTTAGTCAAAGAGATACAACTCTCAAGATATTTGCTTCTCAAGAAAATTCTCCAAGGTTAACCTGGCTCTTAGATATTAATCTTTTGTCATGTGGTAGTGATTGATGGTGGTGGTGATGGGAGTGGAGTTATGTAGGGAAATGGGAATCTATATTTTCCCCCTTTTTAAAGGTGGTTGAGAGGGAACAACTATGTCTTTTTAGAAGTTCTGGTTTGACTTAACGAAAAGTTAGTCTTGCATTCCTTTTTCCTGTTTGTTGGAAAATACTCCTTATAACCAGATAAACTTCAGGAAAAACTAGAAATTCTGGAGAATTTATCATCATTAGATTTCTTTTACTCCCCCCTTTTGTATCACTTCAAGAACTTTGTGGAAAGAGAACTGAATTAAGAATTAGGAAGCATAGGTTGTTCCTGATTCTTCCTCTAAGTAACTATGTGACATTGGACATGCCATTTCTACTCTATATGCCTCATCTCTTAATTAATGAAACTGAGATAATTGGAAGGATTGTTGTGAGGATTGCTGTATGTATGAAATATGTTTTGGACCCCAAATAAGAGTGGGTATTTAGGTAGGCACAGCAATCAGACACCATCCTGTGGAGCCCTTATAACTGCCCTGAACTGCTGACATTTGAACTGTATCATGATAAATTACTTTCCTTTGGCCTTTGTTGTATCAGTTGGACCTATATTCTAATTTAATCTTCTATACCTGAAAACCTGCTTTCAGGAAAGGGGCTAATATTATCTATGTATATTGTGGTTAAGTTGTGTTTAAGCACTAATTTAAAAAAGTTATTGTGGAATCACAGTTTTTGTCCTTGAAATATAATTTTAAGCATTTTAGACAAGGTAAAGGTAGAGAAACATGATTTGGGGAAGAAAAGT
Source organism: Trachypithecus francoisi (assembly GCF_009764315.1). Lineage (NCBI taxonomy): Eukaryota > Metazoa > Chordata > Mammalia > Primates > Cercopithecidae > Trachypithecus > Trachypithecus francoisi. The sequence continues at coordinate 84,516,494 of NW_022681468.1, read as the reverse complement.
TGTCCTGGTTTTCCTGAGAACACTATATAGACAGTCATCTTCTCATCTATGTGAGAATCTGCCCCTGCCTGGATACAAGGGAGACACTTCTCCCTGCAGTCTTCCGTGCTACATTGTCCTCCCTCCTCTCATCTTTCCCTGATTGTGTAGTGAGTTTCACTAGGTTCTCTGAAAGAATCCTTGAATTTCATTCTAATTCTCAAAAGGTGTGCTTCTGTGATATGCAAAAGTTGGCGGGGATTCACTGTAGTATAAGAACATAAATTCCAGAAGCGGCCATAGATAAGTTGTGGTCACTTGCTGTCATCAGCACTGCAGGGATCCGACACAGATCCTGCAAAATGCCTCCTTCTGCAGTATCAGTAATGAACAAGTATTAAATAAAGTGATATTTAACTGTTAAATTAGCAATTATAAACTATATAAACAGTATTGACAAAGAGTAAATAGGTACTGAAGTATACTATTGATGGCATAAACTCATACGATGCTTTTGGGAGGCAATCTGGCAATCTTCACTGTCTCTCTTTTCTCACTTTTTTTTTTTTTTTTGAGATGGACTCTTGCTCTGTTGCCCAGGCTGGAGTGCAGTGGTGCCATTGGGGCTCCCTGCAAGCTCTGCCTCCCGGTTTCAAGCTATTCTCCTGCCTCAGTCTCCAGAGTAGCTGGGACTACAGGTGCCCATCATCACGCCCGGCTAATGTTTTGTATTTTTAGTAGAGACGGGATTTCACCGTGTTAGCCAGGGTGATCTCGATCTCCTGACCTTGTGATCCGCCCACCTCGGCCTCCCAAAGTACTGGGATTACAGGCATGAGCCACCTCACCCAGCTCTCTTTTCTCACTTTTTACTCACCCTTCTACCCATTGAAGTGTGGTTTTTAACTTCCACCATTGGCCCAAACTATTCTTGCCAAGGTTAGCAACAAGTTTCTTGGGTTATAGCCAATGATTATTGATTATTCCCTCTTTGAAACCTGGTCCTCTTTTGGTTTCTGGTACACCACTCTCTTTAAAGAAGAAAAAGTTAACAGCTGACTTTCAATAGACAGCAGTGAGGGAGCTGCTCTGCTACATGTGAAACCCCAGCCCACCTCTCTCTTTTTGATGTTCTTATATCTTTGGCTGAACCTGCTTTTCTTCTTCTGCTCACTCTTTAAAGTTTGTGTTCTTTTTTTTTTTTTTTTTTTTGAGACAGAGTCTCACTCTTGTCATCCAGGCTGGAGTGCAGTGGTGCTATCTTGGCTCACTGCAACCTCCACCTCCCAGGTTCAAGCAATTTTCATTCCTTAGCCTCCTGAGTAGCTGGAATTACAGGTGCCCATCACCATGTCTGGTAAATTTTTGTACTTTTAGTAGAGACAGGGTTTCGCCATGTTGGCCAGTCTGGTCTCGAACTCCTGACATCAAGTGATCTGCCAGTTGGTATTCTTTAGGATTCCTCCCTTGACCTATTTATTTTCTCAGTCAACAATTTTTTTTCTGGGTAATATTATCCATGCTATGCTTCGACTATTATTTGCTGATTATTTTCAGCTCATATATCTCTTCTGAGCTTCAATTTAATATATCAAACTGGATTTTTGACCTATGTGGATTTTCCAAAAGCACCTCAAATCAATGGTGCAAAGCTTAGCTCTTTATCTTTCTTCCTTCCTCCCCACCTCCACCAAATGCAACAAAACAAAACAAGATAAAGTTGCTCCTTCTTTTGTGTTTTTCGTATCAAACAACAGGACCATCATCCACCCAAGTGCCATCCACTTTCTTGCTCCAAGTCTGTCTAGATTCTGTGCCTTCTGCCTCTTTCTATTCAGTCTAGTTTTCATCAGGCTCATTCTTCCTCTTCTGTTAGGTTTTAGTTTAGGTGGGTGTCACTGCTGCTGGGAAGCCTTCCTGCAACCCTACAACCAAAACAGTTTCACTTCCTGTGTGTTCCCATGGTGCTTTATGCTTTCATGATCACAGCAGTTATCATGAGGACTATCATTGCTTTTAAAATTCTCTTCCTTCTCGCTAGACCACTGGGTCTTTCTCATCACTGAATGGCCAGTGTCTACCTCAGTGCCTGATTCTAATATGGGCTCCACAAATATTTGTGGATTGAATAAATGGATACTTCACAAGAGTCTTAAAATGTTCTTACTCGAACCCAGGAAATCCTCTTTGCAGAAGCTAGTCTAAAGAAACAGTTGGAAGTTTAGACAAAGATTTATGTACAAAGGAGTTTATCATCGTATTTCTAAAATCCAAATGTTTAATACTAGAGAAATTGGTAAATAAATTATAGCACATTTCTGCCATGGACTATGTTGAGGCTATTAAAACTGGAATTTTATGTATATTTATTGATAAGAAAGAATGTTTGGAAAATAGTATTAAGTTGAAAAAAACTCCAGCATGTGCAAATGTGTGTGTGTTCATGTGCACACAGAATTCAATTGTGTTAACAATAGCCATGCAAAAACAGATGATTAAAAAGCAGTATGCCTAAATATTATCAATGATTATTTCTGGGATATGGTATTATATATGATTTTAAAAATACTGTCCCATATTTTCCAAATTCTATATTTAGAATTAATTATTCTTCTAACCAGAAAAAAGTCCCACTTAAAAAAATTTAAAATATCCCTCTTGTAGTTGGCTATTTCTATAGGGCATGGTTTTCTTTCATAACTTTAGGAACTTTCTAAAATTTGCTTTAACAATGGTCTAATTTTTTTATTACAATATATATAAAAAAATTAATGCAAGTGATATGCTCCTATGTGTTCACTCGAATACTTTTGAACACCAGAAAATGTTTTGCAAAGGAGTATATATATATATCAGTTAAGGTTCTCCAGAGAAACAGAACTAATAAGATTTTCTTTCTTTCTTTCTTTCTTTCTTTCTTTCTTTCTTTCTTTCTTTCTATCTGTCTATCTATACATAAATGCTTATTGGAATATATATTTATTAGAATATATATATGTAATTATTGGTTATATATAAATCTTGATCCAAGTCTAAAGGGTCAAGAATCAGGAGCACTGATGTTGGAGGGCAGGGAAGATGGATGTCCCAGCTCAAGCAGAGAGAGAAAAGTTGTCTTTCCTCTATCTTTTTGTTCTATTCAGGCCCTCAGTGAATCGGGTGATGCCCACCTGCATTGATTAGGGTGGTCTTTACTCCGTCTACCAACTGAAATGTGAATCTTTTCTGAAAACACCCTCACAAACACACCCCACGATAACATTTTACCAGCCACCTGGGTATCCTTTAGCCTAGCCAGGTTGACACATAAAGTCAACCATCGCAACCTACATAATATATAATATAATTATTAGCACCATATATTAGTTTGCTAAGGCTGTGGTAACAAGAGGCCATAAACTGGGTGGCTTAAACAACAGACATGAATTGTTCCACAGTTCTGGAGGACAGGAGTTCAAAATCAAGGTGTTGGCATGGTTGCTTCCTTCTGAGGGCTGTGATGGAAGGACCTGTTCTAGGCCTCTGTTCTTGGCTTGGAGATAGTCATCTTCTCCCTGTACCTCTTCAAATTTTCCTTCTATTTTTGTCCGTCTCGGTGTCCGTATTCCCCCTTTTTATAAGGACACCAGTCATCCTTCACCAGTTTGGATCCGAACCCACCCAAATACCTCATTGTAACTTGATTACCTGTAAAAACTGTCTCCAAATAAGGTCACCTTTTGAGGTACTAGGGATTTGGACTCCAACATGCATATAAAGTTTTTGGGTGGGAGGAAGACACAATTCAACCCACAGCACAGCACTACCATCAATAATTACTTTCATTCCATAGGCTGAGGGATAGAAAAACTTCTAGTGTTTCTTCCTCCAGTTGCCTGGTATCCAGTAATATTCTCCAAAGTGAGGTAACAGGTGGCAACGCAGAAACATCGAGTTCCATTTTTTGGCCTGAAAAAGGAAGATCATTTTGGCTTGGTGATATTTCCTGCATTAAACATATATATATATATATTTTTTGAGACGCAGTCTCGCTCTGTCGCCCAGGCTGGAGTGCAGTGGGGTGATCTCGGCTCACTGCAACCTCCGCCTTCTGGGTTCAAGCCATTCTCCTGCCTCAGCCTCCTGAGTAGCTGGGACTACAGGCGCCCACCACCACCACGCCCAGCTAATTTTGTATTTTTAGTAGTGACGGGGTTTCACCGTATTAGCCAGGATGGTCTCCATCTCCTGATCTAGTGATCCGCCCGCCTCGGCCTCCCAAAGTGCTGGGATTACAGGCATGAGCCACCGCGCCCGGCCCATAGTTTGTATTTTTATAGAACACTCTAGTTTAGAAATAACTTACGTATGTTCATTTAATCCTTATAATCTCTCTTGCCGAGATGAAGAAATTGTGCCTCTCAAATGGTGATTTGAACAAAATTGCACAGCTATCAAATCCAAAGGATTGTTTCTATTCAGTGTGTCTAACTTCTCATTCACCGTTTTCTTCCATAACTGAAAATAGACCCCATAGTCCAAACCAAGCTATCTGCTATTGCGTTTACGAAGAAATGTGATATTCCATAAATTGTGTGGATCTGAGACCTACTGACTTGGGTGAAACATTTTTTCTGAGTATAGTTACCACAAGAGGTCGCTGTTGCAACGAGTTGAGTTTAAAGCGTAACCCATTTATTGTCACTTCTGTACAAGGTGTTTTAGTATCTTCAGGTCCCTCATAAAAACATCCTTGCTCCTTCACTTGTTACTGAGGAAAGCCTGGTTATTTATTTCATGACTTGTGATAGCTCCTCTGTCAAAATGTTACTAGAAACCATCAACACTCAATGATTTTTTTTTTTTTTTGCATGGGAAAATGGAAAAATTGCCTTTTCCATTTTCCCATGGAATCCATTCACATGGATTCCAAAAGCATTCTAGAATTACCAAAAGCATTCTGAATCCATTCCATGGGAAAATGGATTCAGAATGCTTTTGGTAATTCTAGGCCTAGAAGAGGCACCTCCCAAGTATTTTCCAGTGATTTTTTTTCATTCCCATATCATAGGAGAAAAGAACTCAAACAACATACCACTATCTTTTTCACATTAATGTGAATATCTAACATGTTTTGTTTATAGCATTCGGCTGATTCAATGAGTACTACCGTGTCTTTTGGATTCAATGAATACTACTGTGTCTTTTGGCTCTTTTCCTGAATGGCTTTATTTTTCTTTTCAGTTTTTGTGCTTCTGTTATAGGATTTATACTAATTATTTCCTGAAGGTAGTGTGTATGGTAACTATGAAAAATTAGATATATAATCCTACACAACTGCCTTCTACTAGCCATGGTACTCTGCACTCTGAATCAGATGAGAAGAAAGGGAAAGGAACTACAATTTACTGTTGACTACATGCCGCAGGTTGACCCTGAAATCCATCTTACTGTTCCCATTTTACAGATGAAGAAACCAAGACTCAGGGGTGTGAACTGCCTGAGGTCACAAGGTGGCAGAGTTGAGATTTAGATTTAGATCTGTCTGACACAGCCTGTGCCTTTTCTTCTTGTTCACCTCACCTCCTCCTTGGTTAAGTGAGTGATTCCAAACCAAATGTCCTATCCTAGCTGGTCAGTAGGGACTAATGAGGGGTTTGTTCCTCTGTTTAATATCTGTTACACAGGGTCTGAGAAGCGGGTATTAGTTGTGGACTTACTGGGATTATAAATGATCCCAGGGAATCAGGATATGGAAGGTCCAGTCCAGAATGCCTCATTTTCTCTTTCTTGGTATAGGATTAGGAATCCCCCTTTCTTCTTGGATAAATAGGGGTCAGTGGAGCATTGCAGGGCATAAAGTACCAAGTCAGGCAGGTTACACTTACTTAGACCATGACTGTCAATGAGTCCATGAGTGTCAGACCGACTGCAGTAGATGACCACCCTCTGGGGCTGTGGAAAGTAATATAATGGGGAATAGGAGCCCAGTGGAATCTCTGGGCTTTGCCTCATAGCTTTGCCTCATTCGGACCAAATCTTTAAGGGATTAGACCTCTGCAAAGATCTAAAATGAAATTCAGGCTGCTGTGCTCCAGTACCAGTATTTTTCACTCCCTACTCTTCTTGGGGATTTAGTTGAACTTTGAGGGGAGCCCTGCTCTGAGGAGCTGCTGCCCTGCTATTGGCTGCTGTCCTGGGACAGCCCTGAGTAAGAGCTGCTGGTGTGGGCCCTGGCAGTTGTTGCTGGGCTCACTGCAGCTCAGACGCAGCAAAACAGCCTAGAACCTGGGTCCTAGTTTGCACCTTGAATATGAGGCAAGTGGCAAGAGTGATCGTGTTCCTGACCCTGAGTGAGTTATTTTGGGATGAAGAGGAATGGGATCTGGGCCTGATGATGCTGGAAAGGAATCTGTAACTTTGCCTGCTAGCAGTTGCTCTTTATCCAAGATGTAGAGGGATAGCTTCAGGGTCCCATTTTTCTCCAGGCAGCTCCTGAGCATTTATGTGAGATATGTCTCAGGGCAGCAAAGATTTTCGGGGTTTCTAATCCCTAGGGTCTATCCATGGGTGGGAGATAGTAAACCTGGCACTTCTGTATATGTTTTCTTGGGCCTCCCTGGGATAAATAGTTTTGTATTGAAACATAGAAGTAAATTGTATGTGTATGTATATGGCAGGGAAGTAGAGTGTGGGGATGGATTTGACTGTGAGAGGCTGCTGAGTAGGACCGTATAACTTACCTTGCTTTCAGGATAGGGGCTAGGATTGTGTTTTACTCCCATAGGTACTTTGAGCCTTGCTAAGACCACCCAGCCCATCTCCATGGACTCATATGAAGGACAAGAAGTGAACATAACCTGTAGCCACAACAACATTGCTACTAGTGATTATATCGTGTGGTACCAACAGTTTCCCAACCAAGGACCGCGATTTATTATTCAAGGATACAAGGCAAACATTGCAAATGAAGTGGCCTCCTTGTTTATCCCGGCCAACAGAAAGTCCAGCACTCTGAGCCTGCCCCGGGTTGCCCTGAGCGACACTGCTGTATACTACTGCCTCGTGGGTGACACACACTGAGACAGACAGGCCTGCACCTGTGCACTTTTCCTCTGTGGGGTGGGATGCACAGCCTAGAAAGAAGTCCAAAAATGCTTTCTAAAATTTTTATTTTCAAAAGATATTAGCAAATGTATGTATTCTTCTGCTATTTGCAAAATTGATCTCATTTGTTTTTTAAATAGATATTTCATTTACATGATCTAAAATTAAAAAAGTATAAAAGAGCGTACAGCATGATGTCTTCCTTCCACCATGGTCCCTGGGTACTCAATGATCAAAGTGAGGTATCTGTGGTATTTATACTATTGTTGCTAAGTTCACTGGTACTCCTCAGTTTGTGTGTATAGATAGACACACAGTACATATGCTTTATATGCATACCACGCACCGTCAACATGGGCAATATGCTTCTTAGCTTTTGAAACATTTAGCCTAAGTATCAGGTTATTATTTATAGCTGCACAGTTTGAACATCTCTGTGACCATTTCCAAGTATCTACATGCTGGTGTCCATGCATCCCCTGAGATTAGATCTCTCGGTCTCTCTGTTGCCTGTCTTTCTCTTTTCTTTTGTCCCACTTCCCTGTTGTGGATGGTGTGTCATGGAAAATGGAGATGATGGTAGAGGAGGGGTGGGAGAGAATTTGTTTCTGATTTGCATAGTAGACTATTTTTGAAACATCTAAATGAGAAACATAGAGATTCTGGGTCATTATTAGTTTTTGAAGTTGGGTTCTTTGAGGCCCAAAGAGATAAGAATAACAGAAAATTTGCTGAGAATCCTGCTTGTGCTCCAGAGGCTTCATTAGGATCATGGGGTATGTTTTTGTTTGTTAGTTTTTGATGGGATGTTGTCTCTGATTTTGATCACGGGAAAGCAATATTTGATAATTTTATTTTTAAATTGAGAATGAGAGGATCAGGCTATGTGGCGGGAGGAGGTTTCCATCTAGTTCATCTGAGGGTTTGGTGGGGGCGTAGTACTGTGGAAAGAAAATAAATATTTGTAGAGTATTTGAGCCTATACACTCATCTCCTTTGGCTGACTTCTGTACACAGTGAGGAGGAGCCAGCAGAAAGCAGGAGTCCTGGTCCCCAAATGTCCAGGACGCAGCCAGCTCTTCTCTGAAGTGTACCACTATTTCCAGTACTTCCTGTGGCACAGACAATATCCTCAAAAAAGCCTAGTGTTTCTGATTTTCATATTCTTAATGGAGAAAATGAGGAAGGAATATTTAAAGCTTATTTGAATAAAGGCAATAAATACACCACTTTGCACAAAACAGACCCAAAGGCTGGAGACTCTGACACCTACAGTTTTGAGAGAAGCTCAGAGTGATTCCAAAGTCGCTGGACAGCCTCTGCCCAAAGCTGCACTCTGGTCATGAGAGTTGAGAGAGTGGGATAGAGGGACATCGCTGTAATGTTCCTGCCTACATATTTTTTTTTTTTTTGAGACGGAGTCTTGCCCTGTCGCCCAGGCTGGAGTGCAGTGGTGCGATCTGGGCCCACTGCAAGCTCCGCCTCCCGGGTTCACGCCATTCTCCTGCCTCAGCCTCCCGAGTAGCTGGGACTACAAGCGCCCGCCACCACGCCCGGCTAATTTTTTGTAGTTTTAGTAGAAATGGGGTTTCACCATGTTAGCCAGGATGGTCTCGATCTCCTGACCTCGTGATCCGCCCACCTCGGCCTCCCAAAGTGCTGGGATTACAGACGTGAGCCACTGCACCCGGCCTCTTGCCTACTTATGAATGTCAGTACCCATATATTAGAGGCTGTGTGGAATTATCTAAAGAAGATATTATACTATTCTGTAGATAATTGATCTCCAAAAAAAAATTAAAGATGGAATATTGGATTGGAAAATTTCAAAATGTTTTTATCCACTTGGAGTTCATCCCATGCCTGCTCCTGGGATCTTGGTTGGATGATGCCTTTGGGGTACTCCAGAGGAAAGAACTGTGCTGTGGAGATGCGGAGCCGGGTTATGGTGCCATGGAGATGGGGAGCCGGGTGGAGGCATTGACTGTGAGGAAACAACACAACTAGCTCTTGTTTCAATGTCTGCTTTTATGACCAGGCATGTGTATGTTAGCCACTTTGGAAGAAAGAGTTGAACAGCCACTGAGGGGTGGTAGAAAGGGTACTCTAATTCTAATTGTACTTTATTTTTGCTACATGCTCTGGGCAGCAAAACAGACTGGAAAAATAATCAGCTCTAAAGCCAGGCATTCCTGGATTTGAATCTGAGATCTCTTGCTGTAAAGAGTTTGACCTTAGTCAAATACTTTTGGCATTTGGACTTTAATACTTTGTCTATAAAATGAGGGTCAGCCGGGTGCGGTGGCTCAAGCCTGTAATCCCAGCACTTTGGGAGGCTGAGACGGGCGGATCACGAGGTCAGGAGATCGAGACCACCCTGGCTAACACGGTAAAACCCCGTCTCTACTAAAAATACAAAAAAACTAGCCGGGCGAGGTGGCGGGCGCCTGTAGTCCCAGCTACTCGGGAGGCTGAGGCAGGAGAATGGCCTAAACTCAGGAGGCGGAGCTTGCAGTGAGCTGAGATCCGGCCACTGCACTCCAGCCCGGGCGACAGAGCAAGACTCCGTCTCAAAAAAAAAAAAAAAAAAAAAAAAAAAAATGAGGGTCATAATACTATTTTCCAGGGTTCTTCTGGGGTTAAAAGAATATCACTAAGAATGTCCTGATTTAATCAGCACTCATCAGATGAATGCTATCTATATCCTGCATTATCATTGCTATTAAACCTCACCTGCCAACCCAAAAAGCTGTTTGGAGGATGGCATCACATCCTAGGTGTTCAGACTCTTCAGAAACTGAAAAAGACCTGAGCCAATGTAAGAACATTTTTTGGGAGTTAAAACTCTTGGTCTGTGACAAAAAGATCAATAAATTGATCAGCTATTTCTCTGTAGAAAGATCACATGATTTTTTTTTTTTTTTAAATTATGCCCAGTGTGAGGGTTGCAAAGTTCAAGCAGATAAATGATGGTTCATGGAATCATTGTAGCATCTAGACTCCCAGGTATGGAGGTGACTCCGTGCCTCCAGTCTGAAGACATTTGGTATGAATACATGATTACCAAGTGTTCAGAGCTTTGTCTAATTACAGAGACCAGAATGAATTTTGGTCTGAGTGTCAGGAAATGAATAGATTATTAAGGCACCCAGCCTTATTCTTATGTAGTGATAGGACTTCCATTGTAGTAATCAGAAGCAGAAGTATTTATGAAGCATTGCTTTGAGTGTGTGAGAAGAAAAGAAGCTTTGAGCTGGATTAAGGATTAACACTTTAATTGAGGTAGGATAAGCTTTTTAATATGTGAAGATGAGACTGTTTTTGTACTTGAAATTAATTGTAAAATTTGTGAGATTTACCCAAATATTAAACAAATAAGTGAGATGAGATGACAAAAATCATGCTGGCCTACATTTTCCCCCTTGAGCCCAGCTCAGTGTATAAGCCAGTTTATTAATAAATCAAGAGACAGAAGTATAAATATTCTGGTAAGTTTTCAGAACAAAATCTTCATTCTTAGTAATTCCTATTAAATGAGTCTTACTTAGCTTCTCAATTTAGATATTATAGAAGTTTATCCCCATTTTCCTTCGTTGTTAAACCCTGTACTTGGTTCCCATACCAGTGCTTATGATACTTTTTTCTCTGCGTGAGTAAAATTCGATTTTATCCTCTTGTTCTCTAGAAGTTTAGTATTGCAACTGGATTCTGAATAAAGACATCTTCTCTTCATAGGTAAGTCTATTCTGGTCTCACTGGCACTGCATTGATGTTGCCAGAGGAACCAGGGCCCAGTCAGTAACCCAGCCTGTCTCTGAAGGAGCCCCTGCGCTGCTGAGGTGCAACTACTCATCGTCTGTTCCACCATATCTCTTCTGGTATATGCAATACTCCAAACAAGGGCTCTAGCTTCTTCTGAAATACACACCTCAACAGCCTTGTCACAGGCGTCAAAAGTTTTTAGGCTGAATTTAGGAAGATAGAAACCTCCTTTCACCTGAAGAAAGCCTCAGCCCATTTGAGTGACTAGGTTGAGTATTTCTGTGCTGTGAGGAACAGACTGTCTGGGGCTGCCGAGGGAGCTGAACATAAACTTCTGGGAAATGTGAGGCTTTCAGGGACTCAAGGGCTTGACCTGGAGAATTCTCAGCTAGATGTCATATTCTATAAAGACAAGTAGGGCAGAAGGAATTCATTGTGTAGCTCTTGTGCAGAAGCTGGTCTTTACTTATTCTTTGAAGAGTCAGGATTCATGAAAAAGGGCAATTCACGAGAAATGCACAACGTCTGCAACAGACTGGAGACTAGAACCTCCTCAGAGAATCACTTCAAATGGGACAGTGGCAGGGCTGTTTTGGGTGGGGATTGCCTGATGACCAGTGAGCAGACATTAGAGAGTGCTGCTAAAATCTTTACTGAGGCTTCTCTAACTGAGGAGGTTTTCCTACAGTAATACACAGACAATCACACCCAGATAAATGGATCTGTGTGAATATTGGAAAACTGAATGGGGAGATGAGGGTTAAGAACAGTTAGAGGAAGGAACTGGATAGCACGTGATCAAATTAAATCACTGAGCACACAAGGAGACTATTTACTGATTGTTCCTGTCACTTACTCAGCTCTTCCACTTTCACATCATCTCAAAAAGATGGAGCTCGGATCTTCATGAATCCATAAATAGATCAAGTTGAGGCCTGGGCTATGATAGCATGATAGATATAATTACGTGAGCCTAGTTAAGAGTAGGATTCTTTTCAACCTAAATGCCCATCAATGATAGACTAGATAAAGAAAATGTGGTACATATACACCATGAATATTATGCAGCCATGCTTTGCAGGAACATGCATGGAGCTGGAGGCCATTATTCTTAGTAAACTAACACAGGAACAGAAAACCAAATACTGCATGTTCTCACTTACAGGTGGAAGCTAAATGATGAGAACATGTGGACACATAGAGGGGAACAACAGACCCTGGGGCCTCTTGAAGGGTGGAAGGTGGGAGATAAAAGATCAGGAAAAATAACTAATGGGTACTAGGCTTAATACCTGGGTGATGAAATAATCTGTACAACAAACCACATGACACAAATATACCTATGTAACAAACCTGCACATGTACTCCTGAACTTAAAATAAAGGTAAAAAAAAAAAAAAAGATTCTTTTAGGCTGGGCACAGTGGCTCATGTCTGTAATCCCAGCACTTTGGGAGGCCAGGCTGGGCAGATCACCTTAGGTCAGGAGTTTGAGACCAGCCTGGCCACCATGGTGAAACCCCGTGTCTACTAAAAATACAAAAATTAGCCGGGCATGGTGGCAATCACCTGTAATCCCAGCTACTCAGGAGGCTGAGGCAGTAGACTCGCTTGAACTCGGGAGGTGGAGGTTGCAGTAAGCCGAGATGATGCCATTGCATTCCAGCCTAGGCAAAAAGAGCAAGACTCAGTTAAAAAAAAAAAAAAAGAAAAAGAGATTCGTTTAAAGTGAAATGGTGCTTGACTCTAAAATAGCTATGTTATTTATATATCTATTATATAGATACATCTATGTGTCCTCTCTCTCTCTCTCCAGTTTCCTAATTTTTTAAAACTAAAATTATTAAAATTACCTTCTCCTTCTCTAAATTAGAAATGTCATCAATACTCCTGATGAACTTCCTCCATCTACATCTACTCTGAGGAAAAAGACAATGAAATGAAGGAAATAAGGAACAAAAGTGGAGACAGGGGAAGTGGGAAAAAGGCAAGAAAATGCTGGAGGAAAAAGGAGAAACATTTTGTGTGGACTTCAAAATATGGCCCTCAGCACATGTTCACAGCACAGAATCAGCTGTGTAGGTCTTTGGGATGTAAAGAAAAAGCTTTGGATGGAAGAAGAGAGGAGCGGGAGGGGTGAATGTAAATGTAATCAAGGTAGGCATCCTTGTCCTATTTCTTTTGTCACCAATCGAAGTCTTATTTTAGACATACACTATGTTCATGTATAAACAGAAAATATTTTTAGATGTACAAATCTATTCTAACTTGTTTTATTTGTATTTACTTTTCTGAAAATGGGATGAACAAAATGATATGTACCATAAAAGACAGTATTCCTTTGTTAGATCCTCAATGTAAATAAATTCTCAAATTCTCTGCCAAACTATGTGCCTTGATTTTTGTTTAGAAAGTCAGATCACTGAAACTATGGCTCTCCAGGTTTATTGACCCAGATGAGGCCCCTCTTTCTCTCTGAGTCGTCTTCTCGCTTTTCTCATCCTCTTTGCAAACTTTCAAAATTTCTATCTAAAATAGTTCTCAGTAAAGATTGGGGACATTGGGGATATGTCCTCTTACTGCTTCCTTCACCTCCACCAGCCTATGTCCCTCCACCCCCACACACACCTGAGAAAGATTACACATTTACACTGGGCTGGGCCACCATTGTTGGAGTTTCCTCTTAAGAAACATAATGCAAAGCTCCGCTCTGAGCGTTATTTGTGCTCGGTGAGTCTGTGCTCGGTGAGTCTGTTGGAACCTATTAATTGTAACAACACAATTTGACTGGATCCAAGACTTGACAACCTTCAGAACAGCAACCAGGCAAGGAACCATGGAGAGGAGACTGGAAGCTCTGCTGGGGCTTCTGTGGGTCCAGATTTGCTATGAGTTGAGCCATCTCAAATGGGGGCAGTGGGGTGTTCCACAGCTGACAAGAGAAGGGAGGGAATGAAGGGCTGACACAAAGCTCCTGGACTGTCCTACATCTTCATGGGTGTTTCTTGGGCTATCTTACAGGTTTGGAAAATGCATCAGTGATTCCCCAGTGACATCGTATGTGTTTGCTTTTCTCTTTCCAAGCAGGGCTGAGAGGGGTGCAGGTGGAGAACAGTCGTTCAGCCCTAAGTCTCCAAGAGGGAACCAGCCCCACTCTGAGGTGCAGTTTTAAAAAATTATTTTTATTTTAAATTTTTTGTGAGCACACAGTAGGTACATGAAGTATTTCGTACCTACTATAAAATATTTAGTAGTACTACAGTTTCCTTATTCAATCTACCATTGGTGAGCACCTGGGTTGATTCCATGTCACCGCTATTGTGAATAGCACAGTGTTGAACATATGAAATAATGTGTGTGTTTGGTAGAGTGATGTATTTTCTTTTGGTTATATACCCAGTAATGGAATTGCTGGGTCAAATGGTAGCTGTGCTCTAAGTTCTTTGAGAAATCTCCAGAATGCTTTCTACAGTGGCTGGACTAATTTACATGCCCATTAACAGTGTATAAGTATTCTAAGGTAAATTATTTATAGTAATAAATGTGCAGAATGTTTTTTTATAAAAGTCAATAAAGAAAGAAACAAATTTTGACAGTTTCTACACAGTGACTCCTAAGGAAATGTTAATTTGAATTCCCCCATGAAATGATGATTCACCCATTACTCTCTGTTCTGAAGAACCATCCACTGATACTTCTAGTAGGTCTCAATGACTCAGGTATTAGAAGACAGAAGGCAAAGAAGGCCAGAATCATTTTTTCCCCTCAAGATGGTGGACTGGAGGCATTGTTAGTATGCCTCTCCCACTTGACAAGACAAAATAGTGCATAGAGATTCACACTGAACTTTTTTTCAAGAAGCAACATGGGAACTTAACAGAAAAAGTGAAGCAAATCACAGACCTTTTGAAAGAAGTGATGGGCAACAGCCTACACTGAACCAGATGGAAAACTGAGTCTTCAGAGCATGAGGCAGGAGAGATTGCCACTGTGACACACAATCCCAAGGGAAGCTGGGCAATCCAGGGCAAGGGGGAAGGCCTTAACCTCACCCAGCATTGGAGCTGACTTAGTGAGCAGCAGAAGGTATATGAGAAGGAGCAGCATTGGGATGTGCTTTGCATGCACTCCCAGACTCCAGTGGGCATAGAAGGAGATCATTTCTGAACCTACCTCACAGGGGACCTTGCAGAAGTTTGCTAACTAATTCGGGTGATGGTTGTAGGTTGAGAGATGTTTCCCTCCCAGGATATTAGGAACAATATTACAGGGTGGGTGTACACCCACCACAATTTTGGGAGTAATACCATCCGCTGCCTTCATGGATATTAGGAACAATATCACAGGTGGGGTGTTTCCACCACCTGTGATGTTGGGAGTAAATATCATCCTCTCCCCACCTGAATATTAGAAATAATATCACAGGGGATTGTACACCCCCTGCGATATTGGGAGTAATATCCTCTTTTCCCCTGGGAATTCATAACAATGTCATGGGGTGGGGGTGTATACACCATGCGATATTGGGAGTAATATCATCCCCTTCCCCTCTGGATATTAGAAACAATATCACAAGGGAAGTGTACACCCCCTGTTATGTTAAGAGTAATGTCACCCTCTAATTCCCTGGATATTAGAAACAATATCATGGGGGAGGTGTACACCAACTGGGATCTTAGGAGTAATATTATCTTCTACCCCCTGTACATTAGGAAAAATATAACAGGGAGGTGTGTACACCACCTGCGATACTGGAAGTAATATTGTCCTCTCCCCTTCTGCATATTAGGAACAATATCACAGTAGGGGTGAACATCCCCTGCACTATTGAGAATAATATCATTTTCTTCCTTTCTGGATATTAAGAACAATATCACAGGAGGGCTGTACACCTCCTGCAATATTGCGAGTAATATTATCCTCTTCACCCATGGATATTAGGAACAATATCACAGACAAGGTGCACACCTCCTGCGATTTTGAAACTAATATCATCCTCTCCGAACCTGGATATTGGGAACAATATCCCGGGGGGGTGTGTACAAAAGCCCCTGAGATATTGGGAGTAATGTCATCCTTTCTCCCCGTGGATGTTGAGAACAATATCACAGAGTGAGTGTTCCCCCCACCCGCGATATTGGGAGTAATATCATCCTCTCTCCACCTGAATGTTAGAAATAATATCACAGGGAGGATGTACACCCTTTACAATATTGGGAGAAATATCATCCTCTATCCTTCTGGAAATTAAAAACAGTATCATGGGGAGGTGTACACCCCTGCGATTGGGAGTAAAATCATACTCTCCCCTCCTGGATATTAGGAACAATATCACAGAGGGGGCGTACATCCTCTGCGATATTGGGAGTAATATCATCCTCTCCCCCCAGATATTCATAACAATATCACAGCGGGGGTTTACACCACCTTCGATATTGGGATTAATATCATTTTCTTCCTTTCCGGATATTAAGAACAATATCACAGGAGGGCTGTACACCTCCTGCGATATTGCAAGTAATATTATCCTCTTGGGATTATCATTCTTTTTTCCACTGGATATTAGAAACGACATCATGGAAGGCTGTACATTCCCTATGATATTGATATTAATATTATCGTCTTTCCTCCTGGATATTATTGACAATATCAAAAAAGGAGTGTACACCCCCTGCAATATAGGGAGTAATATCATCTTCCACTCCCTGGATATTAGTAACATCACAGGGGAGGTGTACACCACCTGCGATTGGGAGTAAAATCATACTCTCCCCTCCTGTATATTAGGAAAAATCATCTTCTCCCTGTCTGGGTATTAGGAAAAATATCTCAAGCGGGTGTACCCCCACTGCGATATTGGGAGTAATATTATTGTCTCCCTTTCTGGATATGAGGAACAATATCACAAGGAGAGTATACATCCCTTGCGATATTGGGAGTAATATCATCCTCTTTCCCTTTGAATATTAGAAACAGTATCACAGGAGGGATGTACATCACCTGCGATATTGGAAGTAATATTATTCTCTTTTCTCCTGGACATTAAGAATAATATCACAGGTGGGGTGTACACACCCTGCGTTATTGTGAGTAATATCCTCTCTTCCCTTTGATATGAGAAACCATATCACATGGGGTGTGTACACCCCCTGCGATATTGGGAATAATATTATTTCCCCCCCGCCTGGATATTAGGAGCAATATCACAGGGAAGGTGTACACCCCTGCGCTACTGGGATAATAGCATTCTCTCCTCCACTGGATATTAGG
Source organism: Trachypithecus francoisi (assembly GCF_009764315.1). NCBI lineage: Eukaryota > Metazoa > Chordata > Mammalia > Primates > Cercopithecidae > Trachypithecus > Trachypithecus francoisi. The sequence continues at coordinate 84,499,398 of NW_022681468.1, read as the reverse complement.
AACAATATTTCGGGGGGGGTGTGTGTAAACTCTCTGCGATATTGGGAGTAATATCATCCTCTTTGCCCTGGATATTAAAAACAATATTACAAGGGGAATGTACACCCTCTGTGATATTCGGCATAATATCACCCTTTCCTCACCTGAATATTAGGAACAATATCACGTGGGGGGGGTGTACACCCTCTGCGATATTAAGAGTAATATCATCCTCTTTCCTTCTGGACAGTATAAACAATATCACAGTGGGGGTGTACACCCCTCTGCGATATTGGGAGTAATATCATCTTTTTTCCCCTGGGATATTAGGAACAATGTCACATGGAGGGTGTACACCCCTTGCGATATTGGAGGGAATATCATCCTCTCCCCTCATAATTATTAGGAACAATATCATGGGGAGGTGTACACTTCCTGCGATGTTGGGAGTAACATCATCCTCTCCTCACTTGGATATGAAAAAGGGTATCACGGGTGGGGGGTGGGAGGTGGTTGTACATCCCCTGCGATATTGAGAGTAATATCATCCTCTCTTCCCCTGAATATCAGGAATAATATCACTAGGGTGGTGTACATCCCCTGCAATATTGGGAGTAATATCATCCTCTCCCCATCTGGATATGAAAAAGAGGATCACGGGAGGGGGGATGTAAACCCCCTGCGATATTGAGAGTAATATCATTTTCTCTCCTTTAAATATCAAGAACAATATCAAAAAGAAGGTGTAAACCCCCTGCAATATTGGGAGTAATGCCATCTTCTCCCTTCTGGATATGAGGAACAATATCATACGGGTTGTGTACACGGCCTGCAATGTTGGGGGGAATATCAACCTCTCCCTCCCTGAATATTAGGAACAATATCACAAAGGGGGTGTACATCTGCTGCGATATTGGGAGTAATGTCATCTTTTGTCTTCTGTATATTAGGAGCAGTACTACAATGGATGTGTACGCCCCTGCAATATTGAAAGTAATGTCAACCTCTCCCTCCCTGGATATTAGGAAAACTATCACGGCGGGGGAGGTGTACACCCCTTGCGATACTGGGAGTAATATTATTCTCTCCTCACCTAAATATGAACAACAATATCACAAGGGGGTGTACTCCTTCGATATTGGTAGTAGTATTATCTTCTCCCTTTCTGGATATCAGAAACCATATCACAGGGTGAATGTATACTCCCTGCAATATTGGGAGTAATATCATTCTCTTTACCCCTGGATATTGGGAACAATATCACAGGGGTTTTTACACCCCCCACGATATTTATACTAACAGTATCCTCCTCTTTCCTGTATATTAAAAACATTGTCACCTGGTGGGTTGTACACCCTCTGCGATATTGGGCATAATATCATTATTTTCAACTCTGGATATTATGAACATTATCACAGAAGAGGTATACACCCCCTGCGATATTGAGAGAAATATTGTCCTCTCCCTTTTTGGATATTAGCAACAATGTTACAGAGGCGGTATACACCCTCTGTGATATTTGGAGTAATATCATCCTCTCCCCCTTTGGATATTCAGAAAAGATAACGTGGGGGTGTACACAACTAGAAATATTGGAAGTAATATCATCCTGTCTCCCCATGAATATTAAGAACAATATCACAGTGGGGGTTTACTCTCCCTGCAATATTGGGAGTAATGTCCTTTTCTCCCCCTTGTGATATTAGGAACAATATCACAGGGGAAGGGTACACCCCTTGTGATATTGAGAGTAATATTATCTTGTTTTTTTCTGGATATTAGGAACAATATCACAGTGTATATCACTAAATGCCTACATCAAAAAGCCCGAAAGACCACAAATTAACAATCTAACATCACAAATCAAGGAACTAGGAAAACAAGAACAAACCAAATCCAAAGCTAGCAGAAGAAAATAAATAACAAAGATCAGAGCAGTTTTGAAACAAAAGAACAAACAAACAAACAACCCACAAAAGATCAATACAACAAAAAGTTTGTTCTTGGTAAAGATAAATAACATTGCTAGACTACTAGCTAGCTTAACCAAGAAAAGAGAGAAGATTCAAATAAGCTCAATTAGAAATGAAAACAGAGACATTACAACAATATCACAGAAATACAAAATACCAGTTGAGAATACTATAAACATATTGACATACACAAACTAGAAAATCTAGAAGAAATAGATCAATTGCTGGAAACATACAACCTTCTTAGCTTGAATCATGAAGAAACAGAAATCCTGAACACCCCAATAACAAGAAATGAGATTGAATTGTAATAAAAAAACTGACAGAAAAAAAAAAAAGCCCAGGGCCAGACAGAATCACAGCTGAATTCTACCAGACATTTGAAGAAGAATTGATACCAATTATAACGAAACTATTCCAAAAGTTTGAGAGGGAGGGAATTCTCCCTAACTGGATCTACAAACCCAGTATTAACCTGATACCAAAGCCAGGAAAGGACATAACAACAACAACAAAAAAGGCAAACTACAAACAAATATCTCTGATGAATATAGATGCAAAAATCCTCAACAAAATACTAGCAAACTGAATCCAACAGCCCATCAGAAAAAGATTACTCAACACGATCAAGTGGGTTTCATTCCAGGGTTGCAGGGATGGTTAACATATGTAAGTCAACAAATGTGATTAATCACATACAAAAATTAAGAACAAAAACCATATGATTATCTCAATAGATGCAGAAAAAGCATTCGATAAGATCCAGCATTGCTTTATGATAAGAACTCTCAACAAACTAGGCATAGAAGAAACATACTTATCCAAATAATAAAAGACATATATGACAAACCCACAGCCAACATCACACTGAATGAGGAAAAGTTGAAAGCATTCCTCTAAGAACTGCAACAAGACAAGGACGCCCACTTTCACCACTTCTATTTAACATACTACTGGGAGTCCTAGCCAGAGAAATCAGGTAAGAAAAAGAGATAAAGTGCATCCAAATTGGAAAAGAGGAAGTCAAACTATCTCTGTTTTTCAGTGATATGATCTTATACTTAGAAAACCCTAAAGATTCCCCTAGAAGACTCCTAGATCTGATAAGTGAATTCAGTAAAATCTTGGGTTACAAAATCAATGTACACAAATCAGTAACACTGTTATACAACCAATAATGACCAAGTTAAGATTGAAATCCAGAATGCAATCCCTTTTACAATAGCTATAAAAATACCTAGGAATATACATAACTAAGGAAGTGAAAGATATCTACAAAAAAAAAAAAAAAAAACAACAAAATACTGCTGAAAGAAATCAGAGATGATACAAACAAGTAGAAATACTTCCCATGCTTCTGAATTGAAAGACTCAATATCAAGAAAATGATCACACTGCCCAAAGCAATAGACATATTCAGTGCAATTTCTATCAAAATACTAACATCACTTTTTACAAAATTAGAAAAAAGAATTCTAAAATTCATGTAGAACCAAAAAAGAGTCTGAATAGCCAAAGAATCCTCAGTGAAAAGAACAGATCTGAAAGCATCACATTACCAGACTTCAAATTACACTACAAGACTACAGCAACCAAAACAATATGGCATTGGTATAAAAGTAGATACATAGACCAATGGAACAGAATAGAGAACCCAGAAATAAAGTCAAATACTTGCAACTAACTGATCTTTGACAAAACTACAAAAAATAAATTGAGGAAAGGACATCCTATTCAATAAAGGATACTGGGAAAACTGGCAAGCCACATGTAGAAGAATAAAACTGGATCCCTATATCTCACCATGTACAAAAATCAACTCAAGATTGATTACAGACCTAAATATAAGACCTGAAACCATAAAAATTCTAGAGGCAAACTAAGAAAAACTCTTCTGGACATTGGCCTAGGCTAAGAATTTATGACTAAGACCCTAAAAGCAAATGCAACAAAAAAATGAACAAATAGGACTTAAACTAAAATGTTTCTGCACAGTGAAAAAAATAATCATCAGAATAAACAGACAACCACCTAAAACCATAAAAACCCTAGAAGAAAACCTAGGAAATACCATTCAGGACATAGGCACGGGTAAGGACTTCATGTCTAAAACACCAAAAGCAACGGCAACAAAAGCCAAAATTGACAAATGGGATCTAATTAAACTAAAGAGCTTCTGCACAGCAGAAGAAACCACCATCAAAGTGAACAGGCAACCTACAGAATGGGAGAAAATTTTTGCAATCTACTCATCTGACAAAGGGCTAATATCCAGAACCTATAAAGAACTCAATCAAATTTACAAGAAAAAAACAAACAACCACATCAAAAAGTGGGCAAAGGATATGAACAGACACTTCTCAAAAGAAAACATTCATACAGCCAACAGACATGAAAAAATACTCATCATCACTTGCAATCAGAGAAATGCAAATCAAAACCATAATGAGATACCATCTCACACCAGTTAGAATGGCAATCATTAAAAAATCAGGAAACAACAGGTGCTGGAGAGGATGTGGAGAAATAGGAACACTTTTACACTGTTGATGGAACTGTAAACTAGTTCAACCATTGTGGAAAACAGTGTGGCGGTTCCTCAAGGATCTAGAACTAGAAATACAATTTGACCCAGCCATCCCATTACTGGGGATATACCCAAAGGAATATAAATCATGCTGCTATAAAGACACATGCACACGTATGTTTATTGTGGCACTATTCACAATAGCCAAGGCTTGGAATCAACCCAAATGTCCATCAGTGACAGACTGGATTAAGAAAATGTGGCATATATACACCATGGAATACTATGCAGCTATAAAAAAGGATGAGTTTGTGTTCTTTGTAGGGACATGGATGCAGCTGGAAACCATTGTTCTCAGCAAACTATCGCAAGAACAGAAAACCAAATACCGCATGTTCTCACCCATAGATGGGAATTGAACAATGAGATCACTTGGACACAGGAAAGGGAGCATCACACCCCAGGTCCTGTTGTGGGGAGGGGGTGGGGGGAGGGATAGCATTAGGAGATATACCTAATGTAAATGACTAGTTATTGGGTGCAGCACACCAACATGGCACATGTGTACATATGTAACAAACGCACGTTGTGCACATGTACCCTAGAACTTAAAGTATAATAAAAAACAACAACAACAACAACAAAAAACTAGTAGAACAACAACAAAAAAAATGAATAAATAGATAACCTACAGAATGGGAGAAAATATTTGCAAATTATGCACCTGACAGAGAACTAATATCCAGAATCTACAAGGAACTCAAATCAGCAAGAAAAAACAAACAAACAAACAAACAAACAATTCCATTGAAATGCTGGCAAGTAACATAAATAGACATTTTTCAAAAAAAGATATACAAATAGTCAAGACACATATGAAAAAATGCTTAACATCGTTACTCAGAGGCCAGGCGCGGTGGCTCAAGCCTGTAATCCCAGCACTTTGGGAGGCCGAGACGGGTGGATCACGAGGTCAGGAGATCGAGACCATCCTGGCTAACACGGTGAAACCCCGTCTCTACTAAAAACTACAAAAACTAGCCGGGCGAGGTGGCGGGCGCCTGTAGTCCCAGCTACCCGGGAGGCTGAGGCAGGAGAATGGCGTGAACTCGGGAGGCGGAGCTTGCAGTGAGCTGAGATCCGGTCACAGCACTCCAGCCTGGGCGACAGAGTGAGACTCCGTCTCAAAAAAAAAAAAAAAAAAGAAAAGAAGATCAAACATAGTTACTCATCAGGAACATGCAAATTAAAACCACAATGAGATACTACCTTACCCTAGCCAGAATGGCCATTGTTAAAAAGTCAAAAAGCAATATGTTTTTTGGATGTGGTGTTTGGATGTGTTGGATATGTTGATATGGATGTGGTGAAAAAGGAACACACTTATACACTACTGGTGGAAATGTAAATTAGAAAAACCTCTATAGAAAACAGATGGAGATTTCTCAAAGAACTAGAAGTATATCTACCATTAGATCTAGCAGTCTTACTACTGGTTATCCACCTAAAGGAAAAGAGGTCATTATATTAAAAGGACACCTGTATGTTTACCACAGCACAATTCACAACTGCAATGATATGGAAGTAACCTAAGTGCCCATCAACTGATGAGTGAATAAAGAAAATATGGTATATACATACCGTATACTATTATTCTGCCAGAAAAAAGAATAAAATAATGTCTTTCTCAGCAACTGGAGGAAACTGGAACTGGAGGCCATTATTCTAAGTGAAGTAACTCAGAAATCCAAAATCAAATACCACGTGTTCTCATGTATAAGTGGGAGCCAAGCTATGGATATGGATGGGGATAAAAAGTGGTGTAATGAACATTGGAGACTCAGAAAGGGAGATGTTGGGAGGGGAATGGGAGATGAAAAAGTACTTATTGGGTACAATGTACACTACTTGGGTGATGGGTGCACTAAAATCCTAGACTTCACCACTATAGAATTCATCTATGTAACAAAAAAACACGTGTACCCCTAAAGTTATTGAAATAGAAAAAAATTTTAACAATGAAGCCAGGGTCATACCATGATTTTTTTTCTCTGAGAGAGAAACAGCCAAAATTATTTCATTTGGAACTCATTAATACATTTACTCAGCAAATATTTATTTTATATTATGATGTGATAGGCAAATGATGTAATTGAGGAACTACCTTATTCTCCAGTATAGATAAGTTTTCTGCAGAGTTTTTATTCTTCTGTGGGCAAACAGCACAAACAAACAAATAAAGAAACAAATGATTTCCAAATATAAGCGACATTAGGAAAACGAAATAGGATAATGTGAAGGAGAATCACGGTGGTTATGGAGGTCATTTAGAGGTGACATTTGAGCTGTGTCTTGAATGACAGAAAAATGACAAAACCATTTAAGACCTGGGGTAAGAAAGAGTTTTCAAATGCAACAGTGGTCCTTAGGCAGAGCATGTTTGCCCCATTTATGACAGAAGCTGGTGCTCCCGGAATATAGTGAGAAGAAGAGTCATAGGAAATAATGTCAAAAAGGTAATTAAGGACTTGAAAATACAAAGCCTTGTAAATCATGGTTAGATTCAGATTTTATTCTACATGTATGGGGAAGTATTTGACTATCTGATTTGTATTTTAGAAGGATCACTCTTTGTGCTCTGGGGAATGGCTTATAGGGTTGGCATGGGGAGAGACTAGGGCACAAAGACAATTAGAACTTGCAGGGGACCCAGTGAGACCTGATGGAGGTATGGACTAGGTGGTAGAAGTGGAAATGAAGAAACATGGATGAATTAACTTATAGTTTGGAGATAAAAAATAGATCTTAATGATGCTTTGTATATGGCAGATGGGGAAAAAAAGAGAGTCGATGATGACTTTTAAGTTTTTGGCTTATGTAGTTACATGGAAGATGAGATAGGGAATTCTGAGAGAGGAAGTATTTTTTATTATAGTAGGAAGGTAAAAGTGTTATTTCAGACATGTTAAGTTAGAGATGTCTACAAGCCATTCAATTGTATTTGTTGACCAGGCAGTGCCATATTAAGCCTGGAGCTAACAGAGGACATAGCTGGCCTATGGGATAGTGTTCAAACCATGCATTGAATGAAATCACTTAGGGAAAGAGTGTGGATGGAGAAGACATTCTTAACCTGAGCTCTTGGACTGTCAGTTGAGGTTTAATAGCGAAGGAAAAGTCAGCAAAGGAGATTGAAGTCTGTTAGTGAATTGGAAGGGAAGGCAATAGAATGTGCTGTCCCAGAAGGCAAAACAAGAAAATGTTTCAAGGAGTGGTCAATTGTGTCTACTATAATACTTCTGGGTTGGGGTGGGAGTTTATAGTGTGAAAAGAAGAATTAGTCAGAAGAGACAGATGGAAAATAACTTCAACTGGAAAGGATTAATGAAATAATCCATTAGTGTTCTTATTCCTGCATTTAAAATTTTCATGAAATTTTATATATTGACTTTTTCTAATGGTTTCTGGTGTTGACATTACACTTAAAAAGGCATTTGTTGCCTTGCTATTGTAAATAACCTTCAATTTATATTTCTTCTATAATTATGTTAATAGCTCTGTTTTCATACATGTAAACTTTGTGGACAATCATAAATTTAGTTTTAGAATATGGAGTGGAGCAGCGACCCAGTTTTATTTTTCCCCAAGATTTATTGAGCAATGTACCCTGTCTTCGCTGATCTGAAACTGCATATTTCTCTAAGAATTTGGGTCTCTGTCTTGACTCTCTATCTGTCCTCTGATTGCTACTTGTGCACGTATTCCATACTCATTTAATTACTTGACAAATTATTTGATAAATTATTTCAGTAGTATTGGACCCAGTTTATGTACTTTCCTGCTTTAATTTGGCCATTGTTTTCTGCTCAGTATTACTGCTAATCCTCCAGGAAAACTGCCTAGTACAAACTGAATTCTGTAATCTGGAGAGAGAAAGTTAAATTTCTATAGGAAAAAGTTGCCTCAAGTCATAGTTGTGTTGGCTGAAGGTCAGGGACAACTGAAGTGGCGCTCCTGATTTCTCATGTTACTAGCAGGCAAAGGAGAATTTACCATGAAGCTCCTCACTTTCAGGGGCATTTTCCAAAATTTATTTAGTGGGAGGTCCTGTAATGCTGCAGTTCCCAACCTTTTTGGCACCAGGGACTAGTTTTGTGGAAGACAATTTTTCCACAGACCAAGGGAGTGAGGATGATTTTGGGATGAAACCATTAGCTCATCAGGAATTAGTTAGATCCTCATAAGAAGTAGGCAACCTAGATCCCTCGCATGCACAGTTCACGGCAGGGTTTGCACTTCTATGAGAATCTAATGCCACTGCTGCTCTGACAGGAGGCAGAGCTCAGGTAGTAATGTTCGCTTGCCTATGCTCACCTCCTGCTGTGTGACCCGGCTCCTAACAGGCCTGGTCCATGGTCTGGAGGTTGAGGACCCCTGCTGTAATGGGTTTTGTGATCAGAAAAGTATTAAACAAAATTTAACACCCTTGGAAAACAGTTATTTATAAACATTGCATTTTATTTGTTTAATAGGTTGAATATATACATTGTTTGGCCATTTTGAATTTATTAACAGTGTGGCAAAGTTAGCTAAATTTGCTATTAGTAAAACTGAAAACCGTTTGACAAGCTCTTAGAATTATGCTCACTGGTCTGAACTACAGTAGAAGCTATTTTAATTAAAAACTGTAGTTACATAGTTTAATCTATGACCCTCATAATTTGATAGAATTGAGCTCATAGGTGTTGTGAAGTATGACTAATGCCCCAATATAAATAAACAAGTAATAAACTGTCATAAACAGTCTCAATATACTCTGAATTCTTTCTTCCAACAGATTTAATTTGTATACACAATAGTAACACATTTGGATAAAAATTCCAAATTTGATTTCACTTTTACTTGTTGATGTTTGTAATGAGATAGTCTTTCTGCATACGTTAAAATTCATGTGTTAATAGGTGTTTTAAGGAGCTTGTAAAAAGAGATGACTGTGGAAACATATAAATACCCTAAATTTTTATCTTTCCTTTGAAAACAAATTTCTCTTAAATTTAGGATTTTTAGACAACCTATGTTTGATCAAGTGGAAATTTAATGTACGTAAATAGGCACTGATGTTTGCAAGTAAACAGCATAAAGAGTGGTAAAGTAAGTTATGTGAGGAATGTTTTTTAAGTAGTAAGAAGAAAACATGTTATGGCTTTGTGGGTAACATGTATAAAATAATGCTGTGAATATTTGGGAAATATACAAATGAGGAAAAATTGAAGGTTCCAAAGAGTGACAAAACGTAAGAATAAACTGCGGGGGATATGTCACTTGGACAGAAACACACTGAGTGAGGTCCCTGTGTGTGTATATGGCACATGGAAATGAAGATAAGCAGAAAGCAACTGTTGTTGGGTTTAGGAGTCAGAGTTTGGAGTTCGGTGCTGACAGAGTATCTGAAATTCAAGGAGGGGGATCCAGGAAAAGAAGGATCCACAGTGTAAGGAGTTACAAAATCTTATAAAGCCACACTTAGGCAGGAACTCAGACAACTCAGCAAAAATAACAACAACAAAAAAATAACCTGGCCAGATGTGGTGGCTCATGCCTGCAATCCCAGCACTTTGAGAGGCCTAGGCAGGTGGATTGGTTGAGCCCAGGGGTTCGAGACCAGTCTGGGCAACATGGTAAAACCCTGCCTCTACTAAACATACAAAAATTAGCCAGGTGTGGTGGTGTGTGCCTGTAGTCCCAGCTACTCAGGAGGCTGAGGCAGAAAGTACAACTGAGCCTGGGAGGTCCAGGCTGCAGTGAGCCATGATGGTGCCATTGCATTTCAGCCTGGTGATATACGAGACCCTGTCTCCAAAAAAACAAAACAAAACAATATATATATACACACACATATATAATTTATTCACATTATATATATTATGTATATAAATAAATTATTTGTGTCCTTTACTCACTTTTTAAACCCCATGTGAGTAAAGGACATGAATAATTGTTTAAAAGAAGACATAGAAATGGCAACAAGCATATGAAAAAATGCACAGCATCACTATCATTAGAGAAATGCAAATTAAAACTAATGAAATGCCATCTTACGCCTGTCAGAATGGCTATTATTAAAAGTCAAAAAATAACAGACATTGGTGAGGATGCAGAGAAAAGGGAATGCTTATACAATGTTGGTGGTAATGTAACTTAGGATAACCTCTGTGGAAAACAGTATGGAGACATCTCAAAGAAGTAAAAATATAACTACTATTTGATCCAGCAATCTCACTACTGAGTGTTACTCAAAGAAAAAGAAATCATATCAAAAAGATACCTACACTCATATGCTTATCACAGAAGTATTCACAATAGCAAAGATATGGAATCAACCTAATGGTGGGATAAAGAAAATATAGTATATAGACACAATGGAATACTATTCAGCCATAAAAAGAATGAAATCATGTCTTTTGCAGCAACATAGATAGAGCTGGAAGCCATTATCTTAAGTGAAACAACTCAGAAACAGAAAATACTGTCTGTTCTCACTTATAAGTGGGAACTAAATAATGTGTACACATGGGCACAGAGAGTACATAATAGACAACGGGAGAGTCAGAAGGTGAAAGAGTGAGAGGCGGGTAACAGATGAGAAGTTACTTAATAGGTACAATGTACATTATTCAGGTGATGGCTATACTAAAAGCCCAGACTTTATATTCATGTATAAAAAATGCACTTGTAGCCCCTAAATTTATATAAGCTAAAAACAAAAAATTAAACTATCCCTTGGTTGATTCTTGACTTGTGCATGCATAAGACAAGACTCTGAGAAAGTAAGTAGAAAACAACAGCCAGATGGCTGAGAGAAAAGATTTTAGCAGATTTTAGCAGGGCAATAGAATTTTAAATGCAGGTGCTGCCAAGTGAAAGATTTGGTAAAACCTTAGACTTTCTAATGAAAACCCAGAAGGACCACGCCCTAGAAATAAGGACAATGCTCTGGGACTAAAGGGTATACCCTACAACTAGGGCTATACCCTGGAACAAGGACATTTAACAACAAATTAATGCCGAGAGTGTTTGTTATCAGCAGGACCATACTTCAAAAATTATGAAGTATTTTTGTTAGGTGATTTGTTGACTGAAGGCAAATAATATCAGATGGAATTTATGACCCAAGGAAGTAATAAAGAACATTAAAAATAGTAACTATGTGGAAACATTAAAAAAGATTACTTTTCTAAGTTTTTCAAAATACGGTTGACAAATGCAAAAATAATAACAGTGTATTATACAGCTAATAACATACATAAATAAAATCAACAGCAATAACACAAAAAAACTGAAGGGGCAATAGGATTAAACTGTTGTAAGATTCTTGCATTATGTATGAAGTAGTATAATATTAATTCAAGAGAGAATCTGTTAAACTGAGGATGCATATGATAATCTGTAGATAAACAATTAAAAAACCAAAGCAAAGAGGTTTAGCTAATGGCCAATGGGGGAAATAGAATGACTGAATATAAAAATTCTCAAATACATCAAAAGAAGGGAGAATAATGGGCATATTAACAAAGACTAGAAGAAAAACATAGAAAATGGATTATGATTATAGATTCAAACCAAATAAAAACAATTACATTAAATGTTAATAGCATAAACATTCCAAACAAAAGGAACATATTCTCAAACTAGACAAAAAGACACAATTGTATGTCATTCACAAAAAATGTGCTTTAAAGACAAAGACAAGTTTAAAGTAAGAGACAACCTATGCCATGCAAATAGCAACCAAAAGAAAGCTTGGTGTCTCTATTAGTATTAAAGACTATTTCAAAATGAGGGGTGTTATAAGATAAAAGGATTATTTAATAATAAACAGAGGGTCACTTGATCAAGAAGAGATAATATTCTCTAAATATTTATGTACTGACAGCAGAGTTATAAAATATATGAAACAAAATTAACAGAATTAAAGGAGAAATAGGCAAATCTGTAATCAGAGTTGGAGACTGTAATGCTCTTCTCTAGTAATTGGTAGAACAAGTAGACAGAAAGTCAGTAAAAATATAAAAGGTTAGAACAATCAACTAGACCTAATTGACATTTATAGAGCACTATATCCACCAAGTGCATTATATACATTCTTTTCAAGAACACTTAGAACATTCATCAAACATACCATATTTTTAGATGTAAAACAGTCCCAATAGATTTGAAAGGATTAGAATCCTACAGTTTTCTTACCACAATATAATTAATTTGGAAGTCAGTTACAAGGTATACAGTAGAAAATCCCCAAATATTTGCAAATTAAGCATTATACTTCTAAGTCGCCCATTGATAAAAGAAGAAATTGCAAGAAAAGTTAGAAGATATTTTGAACTAAAAAATGGTAAAATATAGCCTGGGTGCGGTGGCTCACGCCTGTAATCCCGGCACTTTGGGAGACCAAGGTGGGTGGATCACCTAAGTTTGAGGGAGTTTGAGACCAGCCTGATCAACATGGAGAAACCCCGTTTCTAGTAAAAATACAAAATTAGCCGGGGGTGGTGGCTCATGCCTGTAATCCCAACTGCTCGGGAGGCTGAGGCAGGATAGTCGCGTGGAGGTTGCGGGTGAGCTGAGATTGTGCCATTGCACTCCAGCCTGGGCAACAAGAGCGAAACTCCATCTCAAAACAAACAAACAACCCCATAAAATTTCACAGACAAATTCTAGGCTCAGGTTGCTTCTAAGGTGAGTTGAACAGAACATTTAATGAAAAATTAATTCTAACGAACACAAAACAGAAAATAGGCGGGCAGTCCGGCCCCATCTGTAGTCATCCACATTGAATCATCAGCATCAGCATCACTTTGGAATTTGTTAGAAATGCAGAGTCTTAGGACAAACTCCAGTCCTAGTGATTCAGGATTTGCATTTTAGCACAGTTCCCGAATTTGTATCTTTTTGTTCAGCAATGCAGTCCTGAAGTGATGAAGTAAACAGAATGATGAAGGGAGGTGGGGAAAATATTTTTTTCAAGTTCTATGGTTTTTTTTTTTTAACTAGTTAATTGTTTTATTTTGTTGAGACTCTAAACTTACCTTAGATTCAGTATTTTATTTGTGAATGAGATTGAGCTAGAACAGTGGTTCTCATATGGGAGCAATTTTGTTCTTCAAGGGATATTTTGGAATATCTGGAGATATTTTTTATTGTCATACAGAGAGTTGAAACTGGCATTTAGTGGAGAGAGTTCAGAGATGCTCTAAACATCCTAAAATGGACAAAAGAGCTTCCAACCAAGAATTATTTTGTGCAAATGTTAATAGTGCCAATATTGAAAAACCATGAACTACAGAATCCTAAAGGTCCTAATAGCTCTGAAATTCTGGGATCCAATTTAACTGAAAAGACATTCACTGAATACTGTGTGCCAAGTTATTATGGTCTTACATTTGTGTGCCAGCTGGGAGACACTGTCCCACAGCATGGGCATACACTGTCTGGTCCCTAACCATGTATATGACCATTGATCTATGCCAACCAGACAATACATGTTCAAAATTTTGAAAAGAATGGGAGACCTAGAGTCAGCCACTTTCATACTACAAGGAAATCAGTAATGCACTCTCTGACATTAGTAAGAGTAGGCCAAGAACTGTTTATAACTAGCCTTATCACTCAGATGTACTTTCTATTTCATATTATTAAAAACAAATTATATGAATTTTCCTATATTTATAAACATATTGTGCATCACATACAGACTGAAAGAAAAAATGACCAAGGGAAAAGAAAAAGTAAATAAATTGGGAGCAAAATGAACATTGCTTATGCATATTGAAATCCATGTCAGTACTAGAAAATAGAGCTATTCCATGCCATTGTTTTTGACAATAAGGCAATATTTTATGAAAAAAATCATAGGAGTAGAAATTTTTCCAGGTCATAATTGTGAGTAGTGTTATAGTAAATAGGTGGAACAGAAGCAGACCACCTAAAGACTCGTATTTTCAACTCTGCATGCTATATATCCGAAGGACAGATAGTGACCTAAAGTGTTAAGAAAAGTTCAAGGAAAAGGCAACTAAGGAATATGATAAAGGATCTGGGAATTATATGTTATGATGAATGAGTAAAAGAATAAAAAAATTTAAAGGAAAACTTTAAATAAATACATTTAATGTATATAAATCTACATACATTTTGTAACATGTACATGTCTTTGTATTTTAGGAGTGCGATTCTGCATAATCCCACTCGAGATATATTGGTTATGCCATGTAGACGAGGAATTAGATTAATTTTCTACATTACTTGGAGACCTACTAAGTCAAAGCATAGGGAAGAGACTTCAACTTGTGAAAAACAGTCAGACCAAGTTTCCCTGGACGGAGAGTAAATTTGCCATTGTCAGTTTCCTACATATATTATGCTACTAACAGGCACTGGTTTTATGCTTACTTATATTTATTCTCACAGGAATGAATCAGAAAGACTGAAGAAATTAAAATAGATGATGTAGGGCTTGGATAGAGAATTTAAAGTACTGAAGGGCTTTATCACAGGGGAATATCTAAACAATGATTTTAGCAATAGACAGTAAAATTGAGGGAAAAGTTTTTGGGTCTGAAATCTGAGTTAGCAGTGCCCAAGGTAAGGGCAGGGAAATTCTACTACAGATCATTATTCAGTGATCACACCTGAGGACAAGCCACTCATTCTGACAATAGGAATAAGAGTACACTTGGAAAAGATGTACACTTGTTTACATGATCTCAATCTGTAGCCTGATGTTTCCTGAGATGTTTCCTCTTTTATGTCAATACGTTGCAATAAGTAAGCCACATATCTGTAATTTCAGATGATCTGTTCTTCCAGAGGAAAAGATTTCAGAGTGCGTGTCAGATTTTTCATCACAGTCTATAAGCTAAACTCTTCCCTTTCATTAGACAGATATTATCAACTCACGGAAGCCTTTCTCCCTCCCTTTATCTTTTATTTTATAATTTAGTCATTTTGAAGAAAACAACACTCATATTTTGACCTTTGGCACTGTCAATTTCCCGGGAATGGCAAGAACAGGAACAAGGCCAGGCTTGGAGGAGCAGAGCCTGAAATAGCATGCATCTGATATATCTAGTGAACCTGTTTTACTCCAATTTTTGTGCTTAAGTGTTACCTTCACAAAGAGTTTTGCCTCTGTGAGTGCTGAAACAGGATGGTTGACTTGGCTGATTGATTTTCTGGCCAATTCAAAAAGTAGTAGAGGGATAAGGAGGAAAGGTTTTACTCCTCAGTAGCTTTGTAGACTGAATCATGGCATTTTCTTAATTTCAAATAGACTGTCTATAATAAACATGAAAAACCTCTAACTTCTTCAAATATATTTAAAATGACTCAGTAGTGTGCTGAGAAGACAAAATGGAATTCTGAAACCTACGTTTGCACTTTTTCTGTCTGCTAATCCACATAATTTCTGACTGGAGGTACACTTGGAATTTACTTTATTTGGCCTTCTGCTGTTTTATGTGCCACAATCTCCCACAGATACAGGATAATTGGTTTAGCATTTGGGGATCTGACCACAAGATGGCAGAGCTTCTCTGCTCATGTAGAATGTATGAAAGGATCCTTTTGGTTGACTTCTGTGAGTAGGCTGAGGACAGAAGCAGATGCCTCTGTGGACCGTTTAAGAAACCACAGTGCTTTGGAGGAAAGGAAGAGGTACTTGATAATATAGCACTCTTGGCTGGAGATTGCAGGTCCCGGTGTGGAGAACAATGAAGACACTTCCTGGATCTTTCTTCCTGTTTTTGTGGCTGCAGCTGGACTGTGAGTTGAGAGCTTTTGAGGAACAGAGTGTTTAATAAATATTCATTGGAAGTCTGAGGAGGAGACTCATCTGGTCTTTTCCAGAATGCCTGAAGTTACTACAGTGAAAAAAATAAAAAAGCAAACTCTAGAGAATGATGACCTGATGATCTTGTCTGATTTTTCCTTTTGCACAGGTATGAGTAGAGGAGAGGATGTGGAGCAGAGTCTTTTCCTGAGTGTCCGAGAGGGAGACATCTCCGTTATAAACTGCACTTACACGGACAGTTCCTCCACCTACTTATATTGGTATAAGCAAGAACCTGGAGCAGGTCTCCAGTTGCTGACATATATTCTTTCAAATATGGACCTGAAACAAGACCAAAGACTCACTGTTCTATTAAATAAGAAGGATAAACATCTGTCTCTGCGCATCGCAGACACCCAGACTGGGGACTCAGCTATCTACTTCTGTGCAGAGAGTACACATTGCTTCTCAGGCACCTGTATCCTGTACCTAAACCTGCGCCTGGGGCTAAAGCCACACTCTGTTTCCTTTACCTTTAAGTCAGGGATTTTGCTGTTTTGTATTTTTAATGTTACAAAACATCCTAAAAAGTCAGTTTCAAAATGACTTAATAAGTTTCAGAACATTTTGATTAAACTCTTTTTGGGAGTTAATGATTTCTTAGTTGAAATCTTGGTCTTAGGGTTGACTTTATGGCTGCCATAAAGTCATCTGAATGATTTCTCCCTTACCAAGGACATCTTGGTGTCAGAGAGTCCTCTCCTTGATGGAGTCTCTTATCTTTTAATATTAGTATTTGTTGGCCGGGCGCGGTGGCTCAAGTGTGTAATCCCAGCACTTTGGGAGGCCGAGATGGGCGGATCACAAGGTCAGGAGATCGAGACCATCCTGGCTAACACTGTGAAACCCCATCTCTACTAAAAAATACAAAAAACTAGCCGGGCGAGGTGGCAGGCGCCTGTAGTCCCAGCTACTCAGGAGGCTGAGGTAGGAGAATGGCCTAAACCCGGGAGGCGGAGCTTGCAGTGAGCTAAGATCCGGCCACTGCACTCCAGCCTGGGTGACAGAGCGAGACTCTGTCTCAAAAAAAAAAAAAAAAAATTAATATTTGTTAACTTTTTCTAATTACAAATATATTAACTGCATGGTATAGGAAAAAATAGAAAATTATAAAATAGAAATCAAAATGTCTTATAAGCCTATCACACAGATAATTCATAGCTGACATTTAGTATTCCTTCTTCATTAAAACAAAATTAGGATCGCTCTTCCTGTGGCAGCAGCTGGAGTGAGCGGAGCAGTGGCTCTCTCCTTTCTCTGCCATGGCGTGTGCTCGCCCACTGATATCCATGTACTCTGAAAGGGATGAGTCATCTGGTAAAAATGTCACTTTGTCTGCCTTATTCAAGGCTCCTTTTCGACCAGGTATTGTGAACTTTGTTCACACCTACTAGCACAAAAACAACAGGCAGCCCCATGCTGTCAGTGAATTAGCAGGTCATCAAACCAGTGTTGAGTCTTGGGGTACTGGCAGAGCTGTGGCTCGAATTCCCAGAGTTCGAGGTGGTGGGACTCACCATTCTGGCCAGGGAGCTTTTGGAAATATGTGTCATGGAGGTGGAATGTTTGCACCAACCAAAACCTGGCGCCATTGGCATAGGAGAGTGAATACAACCCAAAAAACGGTATGCTATCTCTTCTGCCCTGGCCGCCTCAGCCTTACCAACACTGGTCATGTCTAAGGGTCATCGTATTGAGGAAGCTCCTGAACTTCCTTTGGTAGTCGAAGATAAAGTTGAAGGCTACAAGAAGACCAAGGAGGCTATTTTGCTTCTTAAGAAACTTAAAGACTGGAATGATATTGAAAAGGTCTATGCCTCTCAGCAAATGAGAGTCGGCAAGGGCAAAACGAGAAACCATCACCATATCCAGCGCAGGGGCCCCTGCATCATCTATAATGAGGATAATGGTATTATCAAGGCCTTCAGAAACATCCCTGGAATTACGATGCTTAATATAAGCAAACCGAACATTTTGAAACTTGCTCCTGGTGGGCATATGGGACGTTTCTGCATTTGGACTGAAAGTGCTTTCCGGAAGTTAGATGAATTATATGGCACTTGGCATAAAGTTGCTTCCCTCAAGAGTAACTACAATCTTCCCATGCACAAGATGATCAACACAGACCTTAGCAGAATCTTAAAAAGCCCAGAGATCCAGAGAGCCCTTTGAGCACCATGCAAGAAGATTCATCGCAGAGTCCTAAAGAACCCACTGAAAAATCTGAGAATCACGTTGAAGCTAAACCCACAGGCAAAGACCATGCGCCGCAACACCATTCTTCGCCAGGCCAGGAATCACAAGCTCCTGGGGAATAAAGCAGCATCCAGCAGCAGCTGCACTAGAAGCCAAATCAAATGAGAAGGGGATGGTAGGCAAGAAGCCTGTGGTAGGTAAGAAAGGAAAGAAGGCTGTTGTTGGTGTTAAGAAGCAGAAGGAGCCTCTGGTGGGAAAAAAGGCAGCAGCTACCAAGAAACCAGCAGCTGAAATGAAGCCAGCAGAAAAGAAGCCTACTACAGAGGAAAAGAAGCCTGCTGCATAAACTCTTAAATTTGATTATTCTACAAAGGTCAAATCATTTTGAACAGCTTCTTTTGAATAAAGACCTGATCAAAGAGGCAGTGAGGAAAAAAGAATTAGGATCACACAGACTTACATTTTAATTTAATATTATATTCTAACCTGAATGTTTCACATTTCCCCAATCTTATAAAAAGGAATTTTTAATGATTTATGAGTGATTGTATAAGTCAGCATTTTATTTCTCCTATAATCATCCCATATACTTGTGGTGAAAGACAATATTTTTCTGAACTCAGGTGTTACCCTTTACATAGTTTCTTACATGTAGGAAGTTTAAAATTTTCTAGAAATTTATTTTTTCTTCTTTTCTAGAAATAATTTATTTCTTCAACCACTTGTGCTCTTTTCCTCTTGTTCTTTCTTCCTCCTTGAGGTGCTGAATGTTTTCATTCGTCCCATATTTTTTCTATTTTTCACAGCATTTTAAAGAGAACGTCTTATGTTTCTTACATTGTATGCTAAGGTTTCTTTCAGCACTGATGATATTGGGATTTATTAAACCTTCCAGGAGCAGATAAGGAGGTCAGGGTTGATTTGGAATTTTTTGCCAAGCCAGAAGCCAGGATGTCTTTTGCTAATAAGAAAGGTACATCGCACATATTGAGAGCCCACTTGGAGAACTTGCTGGAGAGTTCCATAGTTATCCTCTTGTGTGCCTCAATTGGTTTTATATTACCATCTCTTTGTATGACTGTACCATTCTAACAGGGAGAGTAGTTTGGTGACCTAAGATCAATGGTTTGGTTCCTTAAAAATGACAATGATGCTATTTGGTATTCTTCTAATGGCATGCAAACAAGCCACAGTTCGTTTCTAAGGTTAAAAATTTTGTTTAAAAACAGATGTTTACTTTCTGAAATTCCTTATAGAGACAATTAGTATTTAGTTTTTCACTTTGTACTCGTTATCATCATTATCATCCTCCTCATCATCATCAAAGTGGAAGCCCATTCTTCCTCATATAATTCATGATCAGATTACCCTTTATTATTTTACTCTTTGATCTCTTTCTACTCCCCAGGAGCTCTGTCACTGCTTTATAAGTGTTAGTCCAGTTGCTCATCTGTCCCTAGAGCTTCTCAGGTGAGCTTTTATCATGTAGGCAGTAACATATGGGTTGATTAGACTATCCTTCAAGTCTACCTTCTTTATAATATCTTTAAAAAGTTGCTCAGTTTTTAGGGCTATGACTTGTGTCACTCCTTGTATCCAGCACTTGTGTGTATTTCACTGTTTTTAATGTTTTACCAATGGACATTTAAGGAAAGGGGCTAGGTAAAATGCATTGAGTACACAGATCCATCAATATGTTTGAAATAATGCATGTGAAGCACCTAGCATGATCCTGGCATGTACTCATCATTATTTAATACCGAATGGGTACTGACATATTAGCAGAGTTCATCCTCAATATGGATATAGCTAGCTAAAAACAAACAGAATATAACTTTCTCTTATTTCTGGCTTTGTGTTTCACTTTTTCTGGTATCGTGATGCACACTAAATTGAACACGTCCAAAACTAGAATATGTCTTTTTATTTTATTTGTTTACTTATTTATTTTGAGATGGACATTTGCTCTGTTTCCCAGGCTGCAATGTAGTGGTGTCATCTTGGCTCACTGCAACCTCCACCTCCTGGGTTCAAGCGATTCCCCTGCCTCAGTCTCCTGAGTAGCTGGGATTACAGGTGCCTGCCACCATGCCTTGCTAATTTTGTATTTTTGGTAGAGACCAGGATTTCACCATGTTGGCCAGGCTGGTCTTGAACTCCTGAACTCAAGTGATTCACCTGCGTCAGCTTCCCAAAGTGTTCGAATTACAGGTGTGAGCCACTTCACCTGGCCAATATCTGTCTTTTTAAAAATAAGTTTTTTGATATAGACTTGGCAAGATGGCCGAATAGGAACAGCTCTGGTCTGGAGCTCTTAGCAAGATTGACGCAGAAGGTGGGTGATTTCTGCATTTCCAACTGGGGTACCCAGTTCATCTCACTGGGACTGATCAGATAGTGGGTGCAGCTCACAGAGGGTGAGTCAAAGCAGCGCAGGGTGTTGCCTCACCTGGGAAGTGGAAGGGGTCGGGGAATTCCCTTCCCTAACCAAGACAACTGTGAGGGACTGTGCCGTGAGGAACGGTGCACTCAAGCCCAGATACTGTGCTTTTCCCATTGTCTTCACAACCCACAGACCAGGAGCTTCCCTCCGGTGCCTATGCCACCAGAGCCTGGGTTTCAAAACTGGGCGGCTGTTTGGGCAGACACTGAGCTAGCTGCAGAATTTTTTTTCATACCCCAGTGGTGCCTGAAATGCCAGCAAGGCAGAACCATTCACTCCCCTGGAAAGGGGGCCGAAACCAGGGAGCCAAGAGGTCTGGCTTAGCAGGTCCCACCCCCAAAGAGCCCAACAAGCTGAGATTCACTGGCTTGAAATTCTTGCTGCAAGCACAGCAGTCTGAGGTCAACCTGGGACACTTGAGCTTGGTGGGGAGAGGGGCGTCTGCCATTGCTGAGGTTTGAGTAGGCTGTTTTAGCCTCACAGTGTAAACAAAGCCGCTGGGAAGTTCAAACTGGGCAGAGCCCTCCACAGCCTAGTAAGGCTGCTGTGGCCAGACTGCCTCTCTAGATTCCTCCTCTCTGGGCAGGGCATCTCTGAAAAAAAAAAGCAGCAGCCCCAGTCAGGGTCTTACAGATAAAACCCTCATCTCCCTGGGACAGAGCACATGGGGAAGGGGTGGATGTGTGGGCAGCATCAGCAGACTTAAATGTCCCTGCCTGATAGCTCTGAAGAGAGCAGTGGATCTCCCAGCACAGCGTTTGAACTCTGCTAAGGGTCAGACTGTCTCCTCAAGTGGGTCCCTGAATCCCGTGTCTCCTGACTGGGAGACACCTCCCAGTAGGGGCCAACAGACACTTCATACAGCTCTGGCTGGCATATGATGGGTGCCCCTCTGGGACGAAGCTTCCAGAGGAAGGAACAGGCAGCAATCTTTGCTGTTCTGCAGCCTCTGCTGGTGATACTCAGGCAAACAGGGTCTGGCATGGACCTCCAGCAAACTCCAGCAGACCTGGAGCAGAGAAGCCTGACTGTCAGAAGGAAAACTAATGAACAGAAGGGAATAGCATCAACATCAACAAAAAGGATGCCCACTCAGAGACCCCCATCTGAAAGTCACTAATATCAAAGACCAAAGGTAAATAAATCCATGAAGATGGGGAGAAACCAGCACAAACTGTCTGAAATTCAAAAAACCAGAACACCTCTTCTCCTCCAAAGGATCACAACTCCTTGCCAGTAAGGCAACAAAACTCAACAGAGAATGAGTTTTACGAATTGACAGAAGTAGGCTTCAGAAGGTGGGTAATAACAAACTCCTCTGAGCTAAAGGGATACATTACAATCCAATGCAAGGAAGCTAAGAACCTTGAAAACAAGTTAGGTGAATTGCTAAATAGAATAACCAGTTTAGAGAAGAACAAAATGACCTGATGGAGCTGAAAAACACAGAATGAGAACTTTGTGAAGCATACACAAGTATCAACAGCCAAATCAATCAAGCAGAAGAAAGGATATCAGAGATTGAAGATCAACCTAATGAAATAAAGTGAGAGGACAAAATTAGAGAAAAAAGAATGAAAAGGAACAAACAAAGCCTCCAAGAAATATGGGACTATGTGAAAAGACCAAATCTACGTTTGATTGGAGTACCTGAAAGTGACAAGAAGAATGGAACCAAGTTGGAAAACTCTTCAGGATATTATCTAGGAGAACTTCTACAACCCAGGAAGACAGGCCAACATTCTAATTAAGGAAATACTGAGAACACCACAAAGATCCTCCTCGAGAAGAGCAACCCTAAGACACATAATCATGAGATTCACCAAGGTTGAAATGAAGGAAAAAATATTAAGGGCAGCCAGAGAGAAAGGCTGGGTTATGCACAAAGAGCAGCCCATCAGACTAACTGCAGATCTCTCTGCAGAAACCCTACAAGCCAGAAGAGAGTGGGGTCCAATATTCAACATTCTTAAAGAAAAGAATTTTCAACCCAGAATCTCATATCCAGCCAAACTAATCTTTATAAATGAAGGAGAAATAAAATCCTTTACAGACAAGCAAATTCTGAGAGATTTTGTCACCATCAGGCCTGCCTTACAAGAGTTCCTGAAGGAAGCAATAAACATGGAAAGGAACAACTGATACTAGCCACTGCAAAAACATGCCAAATGGTAAAGACCATCGACACTATGAAGAAACTCCATCAATTAATGGGCAAAATAACCAGCTAACATCATAATGACAGGATCAAATTCAAACATACCAATATTAGCCTTAAATGTAAATGGGCTAAATTCCTCAATTAACAGACACAGACTGGCAAATTGGATAAAGAGTCAAGACCCATTGGTGTACTGTATTCAGAAGACCCATCTCATGTGCAAAGATGCACATAGACTCAAAATAAAGGGATGGAGGAATATTTACCAAGCATATGGAAAGCAAAAAAAAAAAAAAAAAAAAGCAGGGGTTGCAATCCTAGTCTCTGATATAACAGACTTTAAACCAACAAAGATCAAAAGAGGTAAAGAAGGCCACTACATGATGGTAAAGGGATCAATGCAACAAGAAGAGCTAACTATCCTAAATATATATGCACCCAATA
The DNA here is from genome assembly GCF_009764315.1 of Trachypithecus francoisi. Taxonomy (NCBI): domain Eukaryota; kingdom Metazoa; phylum Chordata; class Mammalia; order Primates; family Cercopithecidae; genus Trachypithecus; species Trachypithecus francoisi. The sequence goes on along the minus strand of NW_022681468.1, from coordinate 84,475,788 downwards.
CAGGAGCACCCAGATTCATAAAACAAGTTCTTAGAGACCTAAAAGGAGACTTAGACTCCCACACAATAATATTGGGAGACTTTAACACCCCACTGTCAACATTAGACAGATCAATGAGACAGAAAGTTAACAAGGCTATCCAGGACTTGATCTCAGCTCTGAACCAAGCAGACCTCATAGACACCTACAGAATTCTACACCCTAAATCAACAGAATAGACATTCTTCTCAGCACCACATCACAATTATTCCAAAATTGATGACATAATTGGTAGTAAAACACTCCTCGGCAAATGTAGAAGAACAGAAATCACAACAAACTGTCTCTCAGACCACAGCACAATCAAATTAGAACTCAGGATTAAGAAACATACTCAAAACTGCACATCTACATGGAAACTGAACATCCTGCTCCTGAATGACTACTGGGTAAATAACAAAATGAAGGCAGAAGTAAAGATGTTCTTTGAAACCGGTGAGAACGAAGACACAATGTACCCGAATCTCTGGGACACATTTAAAGCAGTGTGTAGAGGGAAAATTTATAGCACTAAATGCCCACAAGAGAAAGCAGGAAAGATCTAAAATTGACTCCCTAACATCACAATTGAAAGAACTAGAAAAGCAACAGCAAACAAATTCAAAAGCTAGCAGAAGGCAAGAAATAACAAAGATCAGAGCAGAACTGAAGGAGATACAGACATGAAAAACCCTTCAAAAAGTCAATGAATCCAGGAGCTCGTTTTTTGAAAAGATCAACAAAATTGATAGATGGCTAGCAAGTGTAATAAAGAAGAAAAGAGAGAGGAATCAAATAGGCGCAATAAAAATGATAAAGCGGATGTCACCACTGATCCCACAGAAATGCAAACTACCATCAGAGAATTCTATAAACACCTCTATGCAAATCAACTAGAAAATCTAGAAGAAATGGATAAATTCCTGGACACATCCACCCTCCCAACACTAAACCAAGAAGAAGTTGAATCTCCGAATAGACCAATAAGAGGTTCTGAAATTGAGGCAATAATTAATAGCCTACCAACAAAAAAAAGACCAGGACCAGATGTATTCACAGCCGAATTCCACCAGAGGTACAAAAAGGGATGGTACCATTCCTTCTGAAACTATTTCAATCAATAGAAAAAGAGGGAATCCTCCCTACCTATTTTATGAGTCTAGCATCTTCCTGATACAAAAGCCTGGTAGAGACACAACAAAAAAGAGAATTTCAGGCCAATATCCCTGAGGAAAATTGCTGCCAAGATCCTCAATAAAACACTGGCAAACCAAATCCAGCAGCACATCAAAAGCTTATCCACCACGATCAAGTCGGCTTCATTCCAGGGATATAAGACTGGTTCAACATACACAAATCAATAAACATAATCCATCAGATAAACAGAACCAACGACAAAAAGCATGATTATCTCAATAGATGCGGAAAGGGCCTTCAACAAAATTCAACAGCCCTTCATGCTAAAAATTTTTAATAAACTAGGTATTGATGGAGCGTATCTCAAAATGATAAGAGCTATTTATGACAAACCCACAGCCAATATCATACTGAATGGGCAAAAAACTGGAAGCATTCTCTTTGAAAACCAGCAGAAGACAAGGATGCCCTCTCTCACCACTCCTATTCAACGTAGTATTGGAAGTTCTGGCTAGGGCAATCAGGCAAGAGAAAGAAATAAAGAGTATTCAAATAGGAAAAGAGGAAGTCAAATTGTCTCTGTTTGCAGATGACATAATTGTATATTTAGAAAATCCCATCGTCTCAGCTCAAAATCTCCTTAAGCTAATAAGCAACTTCAGCAATCTCAGGATACAAAACCAATGTGCAAAAATCACAAGCACTCCAATACACCAATAATAGACAAACAGAGAGCCAAATCATGAGTGAACCGCCATTCACAATTACTACAAAGAGAATAAAATACCTAGGAATCCAACTTACAAGGGATGTGAAGGACCTCTTCAAAGAGAACTACAAACCACTGCTCAACGAAATAAAAGAGGACACAAACAAATGGAAGAACATTCCATGCTCATGGATAGGAAGAATCAATATTGTGAAAATGGCTATACTGCCCAACATAATTTACAGATTCAATGCTATCCCCTCCCCATCAAGTTACTACTGACTTTCTTCACAGAATTGAAAAAAACAACTTTAAAGTTCATATGGAACCAAATAAGAGCCCTCAAAGCCAAGACAATCCTAAGCAAAAAGAACAAAGCTGGAGGCATCATGCTACCTGACTTCAAACTATACTACAAGGCTACAGTAACTGAAACAGCATGTTACTGGTACCAAAACAGATATATAGAGCAATGGAACAGAACAGAGGCCTCAGAAATAACACCAGACATGTACAACCATCTGATCTTTGACAAACCTGACAAAAACAAGAAATGGGGAAAGGATTCCCTATTTAATAAATGGCACTGGGAAAACTGGCTAGCCATGCATAGAAAGCTGAAACTGAATCCCTGCCTTACACGGTGTACAAAAATTAACTCGGGATGGATTAAAGACTTAAATGTAAGGCCTAACACCAAAAAAGCCCTAGAAGAAAACCTAGGCAATACCTTTCAGGACATAGACATGTCCTATGTGTTGACATACGACAAGACTTCGTGACTAAAACACCAAAAGCAATGCCAACAAAAGCCAAAATTGACAATTGGGATCTCATTAAACTAAAGAGCTTCTGCACAGCAAAAGAAGCTATCACCAGAGCGAACAGGCAACCTACAGAATGGGAGAAAAATTTTGCAATCTATCCATCTGACAAAGGTCTAATATCCAGAATTTACAAGGAACTTAAACAAATTTAAAAGAAGAAAACAACACCCCATCAAAAAGTGGGCAAAGGATATGAACAGACACTTCTCAAAAGAAGACATTTACACAGCCAACAGACACATGAAAAAGTGTTCATCATCACTGGTCATCAGAGAAATGCAAATCAAAACCACAATGAGATACCATCTTACGCCCCTTAGAATAGCGATCATTAAAAGGTCAGGATACAACAGATGCTGGAGAGGATGTGGAGAAATAGTTACGTTTTTACACTGTTAGTGGGAGTGCAAATTAGTTCAACCATTGTGGAAGACAGTGTGGCAATTCCTCAAGGATCTAGAACTAGAAATACCATTTGACCCAGCGATCCCATTTCTGGGTATGTACCCAAAGGATTATAAATCATGCTACTATAAAGACACATGCACATGTATGTTTATTGCGGCACTATTCACAATGGCAAATACTTGGAACCAACCCAAATGCCCATCAATAATAGACTGGGTTAAGAAAATCTGGCACATGTACACCATGGAATACTATGGAGCCATAAAAAAGGATGAGTTCATGTCCTTTGCAATGACATGGATGAAGCTGGAAACCATCATTCTCAGCAAATTATCACAAGGAAAGAAAAGCAAACACTGCATGTTCTCACTCATAGGTGGGAGCTGAACAACAAGAACACATGGATACAGGGCGGGGAACATCACACACTGGGGCATTTTGGGGGCTGGGGCTCTGGGGGAGGGACAGCATTAGGAGAAATACCTAATGTAAATGACAAGTTGATGGGTACAGCAAATCAACATGGCACAAATATACCTATGTAACAAACCTGCATGTTGTGCACGTGTACCCTAGAACTTAAAGTATAATAAAAAAAGGACCACAAATTTAAAAGAAGAGAGAGAAATATTTCTATTTGTATGCAGTGCTTGGAAAAAAAAACTTTTAGGAAATTATAGCAATAGCAAATTGAAAAGAGATAATTTGGAAAAAATGCAGTGAAACATACCTCTCTGGTGGGAGAGTTAACTTGTAAGCTATTTTAGAAAGTAATTTAAAAACATGACAATAATCTAAAAAATATTCATTTTCTTTATTGTAGTAATTTTCTGTAGAGAATCTATCTTTAGGAAAATTCTAAATGCATATAATAATTATTTACAAAGGTATTTGGAAAGTTATGTATACCACCCCAAAATGGAAAACCAAAATGTCTCATCTTTAAGGGAAAGGCTTAATGACCCTAATGGAATATTATGCAGCAAATAAGTGGTGTTTACAAATATAATCTATTGAATAGTAATAATTAAAAAGAATCAAGATATCATTGCCACTTAGCAAAAATCTGAACTGTGCAAATGTTGGGAAAAAAAACCCACTGAGATATTGATAATGCATATCTTTGCTTGATAAGCTAAGTAGTGATTTTCTCTTTTCATTCTGTTTTTATAAATTTTCCAAAATATGCCTTAGTTGATTAAAAGTCTTTCCAACCCACCATTTTCTGTAAATTTTTAAAAATTCCTCTTAGCTCTGAAGTTCAAGGACCCTGGTTCAGTCACCCATACTTCACAATGAGAAAGCAGCAATAACTTCCTGACTGGTTTTGCAGCCACTATTGGATTCCTTTTCTTATATTAATAGTTCACATTTATCCAGTTCTTGCTGTGTCTGATGCATTATATAAAGCATTTTATATACATTAGCCAATGCATTCTAGTGATATACCCAGTTTACCGATAAGGAAATTAATACTTAGAGACATTAAGTAGCTTGCTCAAGCTCTCTCAGAGATTAAATGGAAGAGTTTCAAAGCCAGATTTGTTTGAGGCTGGAACACAAACTCTTAACTCTCTTTCACAATGTCTATCAACATACTTCTCCAAATTATTCTTGTGGATAAGCAGCCTAATTAACAGAATGTTAATAGAATAGAATGTCCAGTATATGGACTTCCATTTTCATAATATTACCTCCTCAAAAGCCTCAAAAGTTCCTTGTTTGCTAATAAATAACCTACAAATGAATCCTGGCATTCCAAATCTTTTGTTTTCTAGTCCTGACTTCTCCTTCCAACTTGATTTCCTGCTACACTCTAGCCCACTCTCTTTCTTCTATCCGTCCATCCATCTGTTCAGCTGTCATTGATCTCTCCAAGGAATGGCATAAATGTATTTGAGGAAGTGACTACAATACATTCATCTGGCATTAAAAAGTAGAAGAGAAAGAATTTCTGATATAGATAGTCAGAGGGCTGTTGTATTTTAAAAATAATTTTAAACACTCCCTCAGAGGGCATTCTAGGGGGAAAAAAACCCTTCAGTCATTTGAGCTCTCACTGAATTTAAACTGAATGTCTACTTATTACAGTCCAACAAGATAAAGAAAAAAGGCCTTTTGAAGTCAAAGCAATACTTTTTTTTTTTTTTTTTTTTACCTGCGGGGAGGCTCACTCCCTAGATCTGGGAAAGTTTCCTAGAATTCAGCCATACATTTCCTGTGTTTTACATTATCTAGAGCACATAACATCTGCAACTGTGGCAGGAATGACAGAGTTGGGCAATGAAATGGTGAACTTGGAAAACTTGATCATTTGATCTGTATCCAGAATTAATATTGCCAATTCCATGTTATGTACTGAGACTCAATCAGCATTCTTCTGGACTTGTTACTTACAATTGTGGTCTGAGAACCAGCTGTATCAGCATTACCAGTAAATTTGTTAAAAGTATGGAATATCCAGCCCCACCTCAGACCTAATGAAACAGAATCCACATCTTAACAAAATCGCCAGGTGATTTGCATACATATTAAGTTTTAGAAGCCCTGACCTGGAGCATGTTCCATTATTATAACAACCTTCTGAACACAAGAGGGCAGTATTTCCTATCCCCTCAGAGCCATTCTCTGATTTGAAACGAAGTTCACTGTGTAGCTGGATTAGGCCAGTATGTGTAAGGGGCTGAACAGGCTTGCCATTGATTGGCTGGATAGGAAGGCCAGAACTTCCTTTTAGGGATAGAAGAACCCCAGTAAAACCTACCAAATTAAACAGTATGGCTTTTTGGCTGAGAAGGCTGGGTCTCCATATCAGGCCACATCTGGGGAGACGAATGGAGCCACTCCTAGGAGGTGTTTTGCTGATTTTGTGGCTTCAAGTGGATTGTGAGTTGGAAATTTCCTGATGATGGGGACAGAGAGATCCAGGACTGCAGTGCACAGAATTAAGGGGAAGGGCTAGGATCCATTTTTTTCCTCATCTTTGGTTATATCTGGGACTGTGGGAAGAAAATAGACTCAAGAGTGTCAGTATAGTGACTAACCCTCCTACTTTTGGTGTTGTGTTTCTGCCTAGGGGTGAAGAACCAAAAGATAGAACAGAATTCCGAGGCCCTGAACATTCAGGAGGGCAAAACGGCCACCCTGACCTGCAACTATACAAACTATTCTCCATCATACTTACAGTGGTACCGACAAGATCCAGGAAGAGGCCCTGTTTTCTTGCTACTCATACGTGAAAATGAGAAAGAAAAATGGAAAGAAAGACTGAAGGTCACCTTTGATACCACCCTTAAACAGAGTTTGTTTCATATCACAGCCTCCCAGCCTGCAGACTCAGCTACCTACCTCTGTGCTCTAGACACACAGTAGTGCCCTGGCAGCTGCTTCCTGCACCCAAACTCTGCTAACTCTTACAATCAGAGCTCATGGCTGTGCTGTCTCTTAAAGGCTGATCACGGCTCCTGACAGAATGGGGGGCGTTACTGGAAAGGGCATTTTTCAAAACAAACAAATGCTCTGAAGAATTCCTCAGAAAAAGGAGGGAGGATTTGCTTTTAAAAAATACATTAATTTTGCTTAGTTTTTGTGACTAGCCTAGAACAGCGTGATAAATTTATGGGGTTAAACACATTACACTTAAGTATTAAAGCATGGATTCTTCTAGATGAAAAAATAATCCAAACATTTTTGAGACCCTTCCCAAACTGAACACTGAATAATGATGATGATGATAATGATAAAAAATTGACCTTTTAAAAAATTGCTCATCTTATGAATGGGTAACCATGCTATATTGGGAAACATGTCATAAGTCATGGCATTGCAGAGATAAATTTAGAGCCCTTGTTTACTGTGTATGTGGTATCAGTGAGTAGGTCAATATACAAGTCTTTTTTTGATTTGTTTCTTAAGAGACAGGGTCATGCTCTCTCACCCAGGCTGGAGGCTGGAGTGCAATAGCACAGTCATTGCTCACTGCAGCCCACAACTCCTGGGCTTAAGTGATCCTCCTGCCTCAACCTCCTGAGTAGCTGGAATTACAAGCACACACCACCATGCCTGCATTGTACAACTCTTTTAAGAAAGAGAACTTACACCTTCTCATGTTAGGCATGGGTTCTGAGTTGAGGACTTCTCCGTTATTATTGCCTGCATTGCCATTTCTATCAATTTCTGTCATCCATGTATTACCTTATTTCTTGATCTGTTTTTAGATTATTGCCAAGAGAGATAGACCCCATAGGCCATGACATGTTCTGTTACTAACATGGCAGAATCTGTGAGTTTTGACTAACTCTGTTTGAGTCTAGGGCTGATATTTCTGTCTACTTTAGGCCACATCAGTCACTGTCAAAATGATATGATCATGAAGTTGTTTGTGTCTCAGTATAGGAAGAGGTGCAGAGAGACTATATGTAGGATAATAGGGGAAGTAAACAATACACCTAGAAAAATAGAATATGAGGACAAGAAGTCCCTTCTTTTAATCACCATTAATAAAATAGAGGCAGCTAGGAATAAGAAAATCATGGGCTCTGAGTCACTGGCATCTGGTATTTGATAGTCAGAGAGAAGGAGAATGCAATGCAGAGATTGTTAACCATAGTTGGACATCTTGAAGGTTCATAAACTCCCTGAAATTGAGAAGAGATGGAATATTATTATCACATAATTATTGTTTGGGAGGAGTTTTCCTCCCATTTCTGGCAATGAACCAGAAAAGATTCAGATAATTTGAATATGGATGAGAGTTATGTCAGAGCACAGGGCTGAGAGAAGGATGAGGGATTGTTCAACAGCTCAGGACCAGAGATGAAGACAGACCTAAGAAATGATTAAATGTAAGAGAATTTAGAATGGAGTAAATAATTTTCTCTCACAGGAGTTGGGATGCCTTTCCCTTTGTAATAAATGGGGGGTATAAATTACAATTGACAGTACAGCATTCAAAAATATGGGCATGGGAGTGCAACATGTCGGTAGAAAATCCTGACCCAGTCAATGACTGGGCTGTGTTGTCTTGGGGAAGTGTTTCTAGATCTCTGGGTACCAAATTCCTCTTCTGTGAAATGCTAGTAATAGAAGTACCTCATAGGATTATTGTTAAGAATACATAAAATTATAAAAATATATATAATGCAACTACTGTGGTGGAGGCAGGTACACCAGTGCACTAGAAATTCAACAGACACTTGTTTATAATTGGTTCCTTCATTTCTTTCAGGAAGTTAAAACTCACATTTTCTGCTCTGAGCATTAAATATCTCTTTTTCATGTTCTATTTCAATAATCTTTTTACTAATCATCTCAAAATCTATTTGAAATAAGTTGGTATGTAAATATGTAAATGATCTGTATTTCACAAACTAGAGACATTAACAAATATTACTGAGTACCTGCTATGTGCCAGACACTGTTATATACAACAGGGATGCATCAATGAATAAAGTAGACAAAAGTTTTTGCTCTCCTGGAGCTTATATTTTATTGAAAACACAGAGTGAACAAAAAATGTGATAAATAATATAGTATGTTAGAAGGCAGTTGGTATTATGGGAAAAGTAGACCAGGGTAATGGAGATGGGAAATGTGGAGGTGGAGCTGTCTCCAGTTGGAATTTTAAATGTGGGGAGGGAGTCATGGTAGTTCTTATTGAATAAGTATGTGAAGAAAGTCGGGGAGGAAGTAATGCAGTTATCCAGGAGAGCATGAATCACCTTGGCAAAATTATGACGGTAAGAGAAATCTGACATAGCTGACTCCATCTTGCTTCTAACCTCCAAGCTGTCCTGTTCATTCCTGGGTGTAGGCCAAGCTGACTTTGGGGAGAAATTTAGTTTATAGTTTAACTTTAAAGCAAAGATGATAATGGTCCTTCCCCAAGCAACCCCTTCCTTGGTTGGGGGACCAAAACCGCCTTTGTAAAACTAACAAATTAGCCATAAGATTAGAAATTATGACCCAGGCGTTATGCAGACAGAGGTCACAACATTACTAACCTTCCCACTTGCTCCTATAGATATCAACTCTATCATAGGACCTAAGATTGGTGTTCAAGGTATTTTTCAGATTCTAAATCCTGCTGGACCAGCTGGTGCCGCCTAGACTGGTAAACTGGCTCAACTGGTTTTGTGATCCCATCCAGGAACTGACTCAGCACAAGAAGATATCTTCGACCCCCTGTGATGTCATCCCAACCCAACCAATCAGCGTTTGTCAATCCCTAGCCCCCTGCCCACCAAATTATCCTTAAAAACCCAAATTTTTGGGTCTCCACATTTTTGAGTGCTGTGGGTAGGGGTCTGGATTCTTGATTTTGGGGTTTGAGTCTATTCCTGATGACTTTTGGTTTGGTAAAAAATCTTCGTTTAGAGCCAGTTCTTTTACATGGTTTAATAAAATAATCTATGCATTATTACTAATGCATAAATTATTAATTATTTATATATTATTAATGCATAGATTAATATTAGTGTGCTTCTCTGTATGGAAAAGAAGTCTGATCTCTTTAGGGTACTGTTTTAACTCAACCATGTGTCCTTCTTACTGGAAAGATTTCTTTCTTTTCTTTGATACACCATAATTTATTCATTGTTCTCATAAGCACCATTGCAGAGGAAACAGATATTTTTGTTTTTTAGGAAAGCTGATCCAAAATTTAGAGATTATGAGTTTATTGGAGGTCTCTGATGAAAATATGATTACCATACAAAATATTTTTTAAGGCAAAACAATCTTTCATTTTATTTGTTTGCACAGGTGACACCATTGTCACATGGAACCACAAGGATTTATGAAAATTCTGGCATGTCTTGTCAGTTGTTCCAACTGAAAAATATCCTATGCATGGAAATGTGCTTCTACCTCAGAGTCTAAAACTTAAGCTAAGAATCTTGAGCATGCTTTGGTAAAATAGAAAGAATAACTACATTTAAGTAAATATCGAGCAACTGTTTGCCTTCCTTATTTTCCTCCCAACTCTTCTGGTTTTAATAAATAAGATTTTCTAGTCATTTAAATTGAACTATTTAGTTGATTTAAGTTGAACCAACCCAAGAAACAGGAAATTAGTTAAGTCACCACTTGAGCAAAAGAGAAAGATGAGAATTAAGTTAGGTTGACAAATGTGAGAAGAAAAAAGAGAAATAAAAATTCTGTTGATCTTTTTAACCTCCTAAAATATCTCCTATTTGTCTGTTTTCCACTATCACCACCACCTGGAGGAATGCAGTAGCCTCCTAATTGTTATGTTTGTATCTACTTTAGCGTTTGCATTTCTGATCTATTTAATACGTTAGCTTGCCAAGATAATTAAAATAATGTGAATTTAATCCTATCATCTCCCTGCTTAAAAGACTCTTAAGCCTTCCTATTGTGTTTAACAAAGACTGAAATCCTTACCAACACCCCTCCATGGTTTGCTCCCTATTTCTTCTCTAGTTAATTTTCACGGCAATGCCCTTTTCATTCTTTTTTGCTTCCATCCCATAGGTCAGTTTTTATTTCCTTGAAAGTGCCAGATATCCCTTGCCTTGGAGTCTTCCAAGATACCATTTTCCCTGCCTGGAATTTTCCCTTTTTCTTTCCCTGAGATCCCAATTCAATTGTCACTTGGAAAAACCTTCTTTGACACTTCACCCAGTTTTCAAATAGATAAAATTTCTTTATGTAAGTTCTCAAAACACCTTCCTATTAGTTATTATTAGATGAGTTTGTGTTCCATGAAAGCAGGAGCTATGTTTATTGTTATCTCAGCATTCTATTACCAGAAAACTATGACCTATGGCTCATCTAGACAATGGAGTCACTGTGTCTAAAACTAATACTAAGATAAAGATGGTGGAAGGTCAGGAATGTTCTTTTAAATAAATAAAGACCTGTTTTTGGTCTCCACCATTGCACTTTTCCAATTTTGTTTTCATAGCTCTTCATATTGCCAGGCTGTACTACTTTTTGAGGAGACGGTTTCCATGTCTAATGAGCTCCCCTGTGAAATGGGTTTCTTTCCCTGTATTCTAAGCTGGTCCTCCTAAAGTTCTGTCAGGAGGCTGTGTCTAACCATCATGAAATTTGATGAGCCTGGTTCATCCTGTACTTCTCATGATTTTACACGTTCCTGTCCCAGCTGGTCTGTCTTTTTTTATTATAGATGTGAGTGTCTTGAGGTAGAAATCTCTCTTCTCTGCTGTATGCTTCCTATCCAGCAACTTTTATTTTTATTAACTGGATTGTATCTCACTATGTTGTTGTTTTCTAAATCTGTTAGGAGATGAGACATTCTGCTTCAGTTGGATGTTGTGTATCCTGTATTGTAATACAATAAAAAAGTATGAAAATAAAAAACTTTATTATAGTATGTAATGTTATTCTAGACTACATGCATCTGTCAACAAATAATTTGTTGGGCATATTCTGTGCGCCAGGCATCTCACTACATGCTGTGTAAAATACAGCTCCTGCCTTGAAGCCCTTACTGGTCGCACATCAGAAACCCTTCTTGCTCCTAAAATGACAAATCAAATAGATAAAAATAAAACAAACCTCTTTTTTGTATTTCTGTCTTCACATTGCTATGTATTTGTTTCAAAGAATGAAAATTGGTTTCTATCTGAAACTAGGAATTATTATCATTTGTTTAGTACTAACTATATGCCAAGTATGGGGTTACAATTTTCACAAAACATTGTTACTTAATTTTCACAGCAATATCTGAGAAGATTTCTTTATTATGATGATGAAACTATTACTGGCACTATATAAAATATTCATAATGAGGGCCACTGACATAGCCAGCACAAAAGTTAGATTTGAACCATGTCTACCAGATGCCCAATGCCAGTATTTAAACACTATTTACTGCTGCTAGCCTGGAGATCTCTGTTTTCTGATGGTGCAGCTTGGTCATGTACCATTCCTATATTAAGGTATTCATTTGAGGAAAAGAAACAAAGTGGAAGCTTAATAGTAAGTAAGCAAATAATTCGCAGCTGCCAGTACCTCAGCACATTGAAGCCAGTCAATCAGTGAAAATGTTCTTTGATATTGAGTTATATAACTACTGAAGATTCCTGCTTAAACAGATGTTGCTGTGTAGGCACTCCAGCCATAGCCTGGATTTTAGCAGGCCATGGAGATACCTGCAACAATAGATCATGGAGACACCTGTTATGTATTTGATAAGCATATTTTCCAAATTAGAAAATGGAACATATGATGTGATCATTGTAAGTAAACACAATAGACATATGCAGGACTCTATCTACAGGTAGGTCTTTCCCAGCATGTATTTGTATTTTTAACAAACAATGTTTTGTTGCCACTGCTTGGCATCAATATAAGCAACTGGGCAGATGTTGGCAGTGAAGGGGAGAAGGGTAAGTTTACCAGATTCTTCTTAGTTGGTTATTAGAAATGAATGCACTAGTCTGAGCAGCTTTACTTTCTTATCATGAGCTGAAAATTTTTCACCTTAGGAACTGACTAGAGAATCTACAACATTCAGAAGCCTGAAGGTACATAACTATTAGTTCTCGGGCAGTCTTCAAAGCCCATCATAAATAGCATTTGTCATAAAATCCTCCCATACATTATAATGTGCAGTAGCTGAATATAGTTACTGGTTGAATTATTGATCTTGCTAAAAATTAAATTTTACTTATGTGTATTTCCAAGTGTCATTGTTACTCAAATAAGGAAGAGTTAATAAAAAAAAGTTTTGACAAGTGGCACTCAAACAATTCGGTATACTTACATATAGAAAAATAAACCATTACCTTTATCTCACATTGTACACCAAAATAAAGTCAAAATGGGTCATAGATCTAAAGGTAAAGGAAAAGCTGTAGACCTAGAAGAAAACATTAGAGAAATTCTTCACAACTTTTGGGTAATAAAAATTTCATAGATATGACACCGAAATCATAAACCATAATAAGGAAAAAAATCATGTCTTGGACTTTATCAAAATTAAAAACTTCTGCTCTTTCATTAATGAAATGAAAAGACAAGCTTTAGACTGGGAGAAATATTCTCATATTCTTGATGCCTATATCTGACAAAAGACTTGTTTTCAGGATATGTAAAGAAGTCCTACACCTTAATAATAAAAAGAAAAAAAGATACAAGTGGTCAAAAGATCTGAATAAACACTTCACAAAAGAAGATATGTAAGTGGCAAATGAGTACATGAAAAGATGGTCACATCACTGGTCATCAGGCAAATGTAAATTAAAAGCATGACATACACTACATACTCACCAAAATGGTGAAAATTAAAAAGACTAATAATTCTAAGTATTGGCTAGGATGTGGGGTAACTGGAACTCTCATACTTCTCTGTGATGGTTGGGGGACACAGCAGTGTATTTCTCTGCAGTTATTGAAGCCACTGAGAGAGAAATGATGAAGATGGGTTGGGGAGAGGCATGTCCAACCCCAGACTCTGCTTGAAATGCCCAAATGCTTCTGGAGCCAACAGGAAAATCACTACACAGACAAGAAGTGGCTAGGGTTGTGGCAACACAGATGTGGAGGTTATAGAGAAAACATGCATTGTAAGAAAAACACCTCCTGTCTGAGCTCAGAAAGCACACCTAGAATTATCATTTACCAGAAACATCTTTACCTGTGAATCTTGGCTTGAAGGTGAGTGTAAAATCACTATCAATTAACAATTAAGGTTAACAATTACAACAATTGGCTGTGTGTTAATTAAACTGAACTGCTTAATGAGACTCAGAAATACATGTCTGAAAATAAGTAAAATAGCTGTGAATTGTTGGATGTTCAAATTCACTCATTCAACAAATATTTTGAGTATTTACCATGTTCCAGAAATTGTTCTAAATATTAAATGTCTGCAATAATGTATCTCTTTGTTTCTTAAAAATAAATACTGTTTTCAAATAATTTGGTTATAGGCCAGTGTGGTAAGTCACAGGACTTTCCCCCATGGAGACCTAAATCTCTGCATTTGCATCAGAACAATACATTCCAAATGATCTAATTCCCTGGAGTAAGCAGATGACTTGTGTAAATGGCTTGTGATGGTGACCCCATCTATCAGAGGTGTTTGAACGAGAGCAACTCCATCTTGAATGGGGATAGGTAAAATGAGGCCGAGACTTACTAGGCTGCATTCTCAGACAGGCATTCTAAGTCACAGGATGAGATAGGAGGTCAGTACAAGAGACAGGTCATAAAGACCTTGCTGATAAAACAGTTTGAAATAAAGACCCACCAAAACCAAGACAGCTACGAGAGTGACCTCTGGTCGTCCTCACTGCTGTGCTCACACCGGACCATGACAGGTTACAAATGCCATGGCAACATCAGGAAGTTACCCTATATGATCTAAAAAGGAAGGCAGGAATAATCCACCCCTTGTTTAGCATACACTCAAGAAATAACCATAAAAACGGGCAACCAGCAGTCCTCAGGGCTGCTCTATGGAGTAGCCATTCTTTTATTTCTTTACTTTATTTAATAAACTTGCTTTCACTTTATTCTATGGACTCACCCTGAATTATTTCTTGTGCAAGATCCAAGAACCCTGTCTTAGGGGTCTGGATCGGGACCCCTTTCTGGTAGCACATTTGCACTAAAATCCAAGTGTGCATCAAGCTAGAATTAGGATTAGAATAGGTGGATTACGTTGTATGCAGAGTTTAAATTTTACTAAAGACTCCCAAACTTTTTTTTTTTTTTTGGTATGTGTGATCTAGTCTGGCTCTGTCGCTCAGGCTGGAGTGCAGGTGCAGTGGGGCGATCTTGGCTCACTGCAAGCTCCGCCTCCTGGGTTTATGCCATTCTCCAGTCTCAGCCTCCCGAGTAGCTGGAACTTTAGGCACCACCACACCAGGCTAATTACTTTGTATTTTTTAGTAGAGACGGGGTTTCAGCGTGTTAGCCAGCATGGTCTCGATCTCCTGACCTCGTGATCCGCCCACCTCGACCTCCCAAAGTGCTGGGATTACAGGTGTGAACCACCGTGCCTGGCCTCCAAACTGGTTTCTGAAGTGTTATAACTTGGTGATTTGACTCTCAAGAGTGGTTTCTGAGAGTCCCTGTTTCACCACTTCCTTGACAGCCTTGGTATTTTCAAACTTAAATTTTGTTTGTCAACCTGATGGGTGTAAATGCTTTAATTTGCATTTATTTGATTACTAGTGAGGGGTATCATCTTTTTATATACTTATTAGTCAAATGAGTTCCTTCTTTTCTGAATTCCCTGTTCTTCTATGGAGCTTTCACCATTTTCTACGTGATGTATGGGCATTTATTACAGGTTCTTCAAAATAATCTAGTGTAACCTGTCTTGATAAATGTCTTCTATATATGGCTTGCTTCTTTGTGTTACCTATGGTTATTTTGTATGCAGATAGTTAAAATTTTAATGTAGTCAAATTACTAGTCTTTTCTTTTATAGTTTAGTATTTAGTATCAAAGATAACAATCTTTCTTACTAGGAGGCCTTAATACAGTGTTTTCCAATGTTTTCTTCAATTATTTTAAATTTAATTTTTCTCATTTGGGTATAGTAATGTTTTTGAACAAAGCTTGAGGAAAAGATATATTTTATCTCTCCTCACTTCAATAAATAATACTAGGTTTTCAACAGTTTAATCTTTCTCCCATATTGGTTCTTGCATCTGTTTTCCAGCTAATTATCTTCCACTACTGAAGCAATATCTTCCTGAGAACTTTACCTAATAATCCATGAATTATGAGTTTTTCCACTTTGACTGCTGGGAAAAGGCAGGATTCCTGTTCCCATGTGAGCATCAAGTGGGCAGTGCTCCTTCTAAACCTCTTGGACGTCTTTTTCCGCTGGTCTCAGGTAGTTGTCTCCCATGCATGTGCTGGCCAGTATTCTGCTGGGTACTCAAGGGAGACCCTATGCAGATCTCTGCAGTTCTTTCTCTGTGCATCTCTTCCCTGTTGGGTGCCCTATGAATTCTATCTGCCTTGATCTCCCAGATCTGAACTCTGTTTCAACCCACAGAACTGAAAAAGAAGTTAACCCGAGCCCCTTCCCCATTTATTATGAAAGACGGGATTTTTTCATAGAAACATTTAAAAGCAAATGTTAAATTAGCATTTTAAAAGTTACATTTTAGGCAAATTTCCAAATAAACAAACTGGTTAAGACACAATTTTTTCACGTCTAATTTTGCATCAAAATTAGATTATCTTTTTTAAAAAATTATTTTGTTTATTAATTTTTTGAGACAGACTCTCACCCTGTCACCCAGGCTGGAGCACAGTGGCAGGATTTCTGCTCACTGCAACATCCACCTCCTGGGTTCTGGTGATTCTTGTGCCTCAGCCTCCCAAGTGGCTGGGATTACATGCATGTGCCACCATGCCCAGCTAATTTTTGCATTTTTGGTAGAGATGGGGTTCATCATGTTGCCCAGGCTGGTCTTGAACTCCTGGCCTTAAGTGATCCGCCTGCCTTGCCCTCCCAAGCTGCTGGAATTAGAGGTGTGAGCTACTGCATCTGAATAGTAGATTTCTCTAGTCTTCTCAGGACGTAATGGACCTACAGGGCCCTGTCCAATCACTGCTGCTGGTTTCCTTCCAGTCTGCTCTTAGCTTTGTATTTATGTTCTCCATTATTTTCTGGAGAAAGACTATCCAAAAGTCATATCTAAAGAACTGCCTTTTGGGGAGATTTATAAAAGCCACAATGTTGCTAATCTAAATCAAATGTAACTATTTTATAATTATACATAAAGCAGATTAAATGAATTACAGGCAAAAGGAAAATTATTTGATTCTTAGTGGATAAATGATATGCAGAAGGATTTATATTCTTAGTGAATGGTACTATTTACAGATCTGTACTCTTACTATAAACACAGCTACACAAGCATATCTTTCTGCTATTTAGAAGAAATGAAAGAAAGCTGGAAGCATCAAATCTGCATGATGTTTTTGGGGGATGGAGTAGGGAGGTTGTGGCTATCATGGGTGCAAAGTTGAGTTGGCAAGAGTCAAAGGAGACTTCTAGTTTTATTTTTAATTGATGTTTTTTCAAAGCATGCCACTGACGCCATTCACATAATATTATTTAAAATGATGTGGATAGCTGGGTGTGGTGGGCTCACGCCTGTAATCCCAGCACTTTGGGAAGCCGAAGTGGGCAGATCACTTGAGACCAGGAGTTCGAGACCAGCCTGGGCAGCATGGTGAAACCCCGTCAACCCTGTCTCTACTAAAAATACAAAAATTAGCCAGGAGTGCTGGTACACGCCTATAATCCCAGGTACTTGGGAGGCTGAGGCATGAGAATTGCTTAAACCTGGGAGGCGGAGGTTGCTGTGAGCTGAGATTGTACCACCAGACTCCAGCCTGGGTGGAGTGACACAGTGAGACTCTGCCCCCCCGCCCCTCACCCCCCAAAAAGATGTGGATGAAATCAAATGGATTTTGATTTTATCAGTAGTGGTATGATCTGGGTTACTCTCTATAATTTGTTACAGTTAAAAAAAATTGTGCTTGAAATCAAGATACTGTTGAAGCTGGGTATATGAAGCCACCTATCTTTTGATTAATTCTTAAGTTTACAGCTCTATGATACAATCATATGCTGTTGCCTAAAAATATAATACTGACATCTTAAATGTAAGTTTTCCTCCTGATCAGAGAGAGATATTTCTTTCTCACGCTGCATTCTTGACTGAGTGACTAAGGTTTGTCATCACATTCTTTTACCTCTCTCTGAGGATTCTGCCATATTTGCTCCCAGCACCCATATGTCTGATCCTGATGGCAGTGGTGGCCTGTCTGGAGCAGCTGCTGCGGGGATGCCAGCTGCAATGGGGGAGGTTCGGCCAGGGCTTTGCACTCCATGGAGCTGACGGGAGGGAGCCGGGAACAGGCAGGAATTCCCTGCCTCCTACCGAGTTGGTAGAGGGGGAGCGCTGTGCTCCTGGGTGCAACTGCAGCTGCCCAGCTGTGGCTCCAGACCCAGGAATCCTTGTGCTTTTGGGGGCCTGGGAAGCCTCCCTGCCCCCACAGGCTCAGAAGTGCCAGCTCCCACTCCTTGGCCTCTCCTCACTCCTGGCACCCACTCTGAGTTTGGAGCAAAGCTGTGGCCGAGTCTGGGTGCTGTCGCAACCCAGCCGGGTGTACACGTGCTCAGGGAAGTACTGTCACGCCAGTCTCTTACCGCTGCCTCGGTCCCCTCTGGTCTTTGGGCACTGCTGAACACGGAAAGGAGGCTTGGAGTAGGGGCTGAGGGCAGCTTGGTGTGGGCCCACAGGCACCCCTCCTCCTGAACAGTCTGGGCACCATGGATGGCATGTTGATGGCAGGAGGTAGACAGGTTCCTGGGCAGAAAGGAGCAGGTCCCTGGTGAAACCCCACTTTAGATTCAGGGATGGCATGAAACTTGGGGCCTGGGCTACCAGTTCCTGATGGAGTCCACGACCCGGAGTGAGAACTTATGGTGGTTTTTCTGGGTCCACACACGAACCAATCAGCACACACTTTGAACCCATAAAAATGGGTTTTGAACCCATAAAATGTCTTTTGAAAAATGTCTTTTGAACCCATAAAAATGTCTTTTGAACCCATAAAAATTTTGAACTCAGCCAGATTCACACAGATGTCGGGACTGCAGGAAGGGTCTACCCACTTTGAGTCTCCTTGATTTATCAGGATGACCTGCCTGTGGAAGGTTGGCTACCCATTTCAGGTCTCCTGAGAGCTGTTCTGGCACTCAATGAAGCTCTTCTCTGCCTTACTCATCCTCCATTTGTCCACGTATCTCATTCTTCCTGGACATGGGATAAGACCTCGGGACCTGCCGAATGATGGGACTGAAAGAACTGTAACAGAAACAGGGCTGAACACCCCTCCTCCCCCACACCGCACCCCCTATGGTCACCACGTTGTGGGCAATGAGGAGAGAAGAGCTGTGGCCCTTTAAGAAGCCCAGACCTAGGAGCTCCCTGAGCCAAGGCTGTGACACCCTCTTTGGGGCTCTGCAGTTCAGGGCTTCTCCAAGCTTCTGGGTGCCACTGCATTCCCTGGTGCCCACTGTGGAAGCTGCTTGTGGTATGCCTCATCCAGCTTCAGCCTGGCAGGGAGCCAGGGCCTGTGCCGGCACCTGGAGCTGCCCACCCCATCACAGCCGGCATGCTTGGGTGTGCGCAATGGCCAGATCCTTCACTCACTCACACTCCCCTTGTCACTCCGTGCCTGGCTTGCCCTTGGCAGGCATGGTATCTGGACCAGTAGCATGAGCTAAATGCAGCCTGCTGGGCTGAGTAGGTGGAACGAGCCCAGTGGGCCCAAGCAAAACTTGGGCAAAGATGCCACTGGCCACAGAGGTTTTGAGCTGGAAAAGTGACACCCTAAGTGTCCTGTGACAATCCTACAGAAAAGTTACATTACTTTCCAGAGTACATTTCCAAATACGTATTCCTAACATGCACTTTGATATGGCTATGGAAGGCCTTGCATTGTGTGTTATTTTCTTTTTCTTTTTCTTTTTTTTTTTGAGACGGAGTTTGGCTCTGTCACCCAAGATAGAGTTCAGTGACGCAATCTCAGCTTACTGCAACCTTCGCCTCCCGGGTTCAAGCGATTCTCCTGCCTCAGCCTCCTGAGTAGCTGGGACTACAGGCACAAGCCTCCATGCCCAGCTAAATGTTGTATTTTTAGTAGAGATGGGGTTTCACTATGTTGGCCAGGCTTGTCTTGAACTTCTGACCTCGTGATCTGCCCGCCTCAGCCTCCCAAAGTGCTGGGATTACAGGCGTGAGCCACCACGTCTGACCACTGTGTGTTATTCAGAACCTCCATGTACCTATGTTAGCTTTCCTTGGCTTTATCAGTTGAGACTGTTGCATTTTGAAGAGAACCTACATTCAGTTCTTCTAACTGTTTTGCCCATCTGCTCTGTAATCACTGGTGATAGTTTTGCTCTGAGATAGGTCAGGCCTCAATGAACAGATTAATAAAAGGAAAAAAACAGGAGAAAGTCATGATGATCACTTTATAGAGGCTATAAAACGAGAACAATTCCTCCAATTTAAAAGTTGGAGGAATTTTTGCACGTGGTGTTAGCAGATGTGCACAGTGTTAACATTTCTTTAATAATTTTGCTTGTAGTCACAAGGTGACAGTGGTTCTCTTCCGTTTGTATACTATGTCTTTCTTATCCCTAGGAAGTATGTTTATGTTAGAGGAACATACCTCTGATTGGTTGACAGACAGACAGGATGTTTCACTGATTAGATTAAAAGAAACAAACAATAAAAGCTTTGTATGGCTACACAATTTTATGCAGCATTTTAGGTATCAAGACAAAGTATCAGATGGAAAAGATGTGGAGACCTGTCCTAATTATATTTCGTCTATGTCTCGGCTGTAAGTTGAGGGTTTTAAGAACTGGGGACCCCAGGAGACATTTATTCAAGTCCTATTTGGGGAGATGGGGATGTAGTCTGGACTTACTTGTCATTGCTTGTTGGAGATTAAGAAATAAAATTATGAAAGGTCTAAACTAAAATGTGCATATTGTACCCGATGTCTTTCTGAATAGGGGCAAATGGAGAAAACCAGGTGGAGCAGAGCCCTCATTTTCTGGGACCCCAGCAGGGAGACGTTGCCTCCATGAGCTGCATGTACTCTGTCAATCATTTTAACAATTTGTAGTGGTACAGGCAAAATACTGGCAAAATACTCCCAAACACCTATTTTCCATGTATTCAGCTGGATATGAGAAGCAGAAGGGAAGACTAAATGCTACATTACTGAAGAATGGAAGCAGCCTGTACATTACAGCCATGCAACCTGAAGATTCAGCCACCTACTTCTGTGCTGTAGACGCACAGTGCTCCCTAGGCATCCGCAGCCAGTATCCAAACCTGCAGCTGGGTAGAAGTACCATAACAGAAGCATCAGCAATAGGGGCCCTGAGCCTGAGCAGATGTGAAGAATTAAGGCATGAGTATGACCAGAGAGGGCAGGAGATAAAGGATGCTGTTCATTTGACTCATGTATCTTTTATCAGGCCACCCTTCACATTGTCTTTGTGCCTTATTTGAATTAATCAATCCTGACCCTTCCTGTCTTCAGCAGGATCCTTTAAAGCCCAGGTCAGTCTTCTAGTGTAGAGAGCACCTGTCCTCTTCTCAGGCCTGGTGGAAACACATGTCAAAGAAATTTGAAGATTGTTGTTTTTCTACTATAAAATCTGACAAAGGAGCTACAATGGTTGGAATCATATGTGAAGCATGCTGTAGCAGTGGTTTTCATTTACTCACCAACTGAACAAGTATCTCTCAGCTCCTGATTTGTGCCAGGTACTCTTTAGGCATTGGGATACATTGGTATTGAATACAGCAGATAAGCCATCATAGAGCTCATGTTTCCTAAGGTTCTGGGATACACAAAGGGGAAACCAAGTCTGACTAGGATTTAGAGGTTCCCAAGAAGAGTTTAGTTTCATCTTCATCAATCATTTTTCCCATGGAAACATGGTTAAAGATTGGGGACATCTGAATGCTGCTTGAATCTGTGGGTCAAGAATTGGCTTCACATGTTGAGGTACTGTCTGCCAGAGTTGAGGAGAAATGCCAGGTGGTTTTTGGTACTATCTGGCCATTTCCAAACAAGTCTGGAAGGTGAAGTGCTATAGGCTATCATAAATAAAACAAATCTATAAAGCCCGACCCTTCATTTAATGAAATTGTGGAGTTCAAATAAAGTATCAAATATGATGCTATTGATGAATAGCACTAAACATTGGACATTATTTTAAATAATTTGTAGAGTAGCTTTCTGTTACTGTAGTCTCTAGATGCTCTTTTGGTGACCGAGCTCAGGACACGCTAAGTGGAATTTGTGAAACCATCAGAATGGAGAAAGGAGAAGCTCAGTGCACTGAGCCAATGTTGTAGGAGTTCTTTATATCCAGAATACATAACGAATGACTCCAACTTTATAGTACCAATAAAAAATATGCAAAAGACAGGCATTTTACAGGGAAGATAAAGGAATAGCCAATAAACACATGGAAATTTGTTCTATTGCTTAAGTCACAGAAAAAATGTAAATTAAAACCACGATGAAATATTACTTTATACCTATGGCTAAAATTAAAAAGACTGACAACACCAAACACTGGGTTTCCAATGACCTTGCTTTCCTGAACAGGTGTAAACAGCCCACGGCTGGGGAAGTCTACAGGCCCTGAGTATTCAGGAGGAATAGCCATTGCCATAAATTGAAATGAGCATGATTCTGGGATCGTGTTAAAAGTATAAATTAATGTAGGGTAAAATATATGAATTAACTTAGGATAAAATGATGGCAGTATTATGGCAAGTCTTCCTATCCAAAAGTGTGGTAGGTTTTTAATTCTTTTGTGATCTCCAGGACAGTTGCAATATATCCAGAATATAGAAAGAAAGACTACAACTTTATAGTAACAATAAAAAATATGCAAAAGACTTGAATACACATTTTACAAGGAAGACAAAGGAACAGTCAAAAACATATGGAAGTTTGTTCTATGTCTTAAGTCATAAAAGAAATGTGGCTGGGCACGGTGGCTCATGCCTGTAATCCCAGCACTTTCGGAGGCTGAGGCAGGCAGATCACGAAGTCAAGAGTTTGAGACCATCCTGGCCAACATGGTGAAACCCCGTCTCTACTAAAAATACAAAAATTAGCTAGGTGTGGTGGTGTGCACCTGTAGTCCCAGCAGCTCAGGAGGCTGAGGCAGGAGAATCACTTAAACTTGGGAGGCGGAGGTTGCAGTGAGCCGAGATCGTGCCACTGCACTCCAGCCTGGTGATAGAGTGAGACTCCATCTAAAAAAAAAAAAAAAAAATTAAATTAAATGAGATATCACTTCATACCCATGGCTAAAATTAAAAAGACTGACAACACCAAATCTTGGTGAGAATGTAGAGTCCCTAGAACACACATTACTTATATAGGTTTAAATGGATACAGCCACATTGGAAAATGCTCACCCTATGATCCAGCAAGTATCCTTTGAGATACTTATTTACCCAAGAGAAATGTAAAAAAAAAAATCCACTTTCTTGTACAGGGAAAGTTTATAGAAACTTTATTCATAATAGTCCCAAGTTGGAAACAACTCGAATGTCCATCAATAAGAAAATAGAGCACCAAATTACAATTTATTCATACTCAGCAGTAGAAAATAGACTACTGACATATACCACATTGTAAACGAATTTAAAATTTTAGTTGATTGAAATAAGACAAACATGGAACAACAAAGAATGTACGATTATTTAAATATGAAGTTCAAGAGCATGTAAAACTAATCTATGGGAATAGAAATTTTGAAAAATGCTTGCCTGTGCAGGGTGGAGATTCAGTAGAAGGTGGTGTAGCTTTTTCTGGGGGTAATGAAAGTGTTCTATTGCTCTATTGGGGTGCTGATTTCGAGAGTATATACATTTGTCAAAACTTCAGTGTGTATTTCAGATGAGTGCATTTCTTTGTATGTAAACTCTACCTCAATAAAAATTATTTAACAAAAAAACCTTATGTTGCAAGGATTTAAAACAATCAATAAATTGTATCCTTACATTAGCAATGAATAAGTAAAACATTAGCAATGAGAGGCACACACTCATTTAATGACTGTTTTGTATAGACAGCAAAGTCGCTGACAGTGGCTTTTTTTTTTTTTTTTTTGATTCCTGGCATCCTTCAGAGACTCCATGTCTTTGATGCTGCAGAAAACTGGGGTCACTGGTGGCGGGTTTCTTGTGGTAGGTAGATTTCCCATGAGCACCTGTTTTGATCTGTGTTTCCCTGCCCTTCCAATGGTTGAGAAGCTTCTGATGCCCTATGTTAAATGCCAAGAGATAATTCAGTTTCCCTGACTTTACCCTATTTAATCTAAATCCTTGGATTACAATTGTTCGGTGGTAGAAATCAGAGGTTCCTAATAAAGCCCATTGTTACTTGGGAAAATAACTTTAGCAATTTGTGTCCTTGATCATATAGTTCTGATATATTTCACTCAAACCTACTGCTATAATTCCTAAGATATATTCTCTACATAAACTCATAGACAACAGGATTTCCCCACGCAAAGAGAAAGTGTGGACATCAAAGGAAACTATGTTAACTCAAAAAGGCGAAGCCATTATGAAAATGGAGTCTCTTCACCTTATAGGTGTGCTGTTCAGACAAGCTAAACAGATTACAGACAAAGGTCCAAGGAACAGGGGAAGAGGGACACACTGGTTCTGACCTTCATAAAGATAAGGCACAAAGGAGGAGGGAGAAGGAAAAGAGTCTCAATGCTTGGACCTAAACAAATCCAGGAGAGTGGATTCTGCAGGAAATATACTACTTCCTTGTCTAAGGATAAAACTTTACATGGCTTTTCAGAGCAATGATCTCTCTCTCTCTCTTCAGTATTTACAATTTTTTTTTCCATAAGTACAAAAGGCAAGAAGAAGGAACTAAATAGTGTTTATTTATTTTACCATGGGCAGAGAGTTTAGCAGCTTGGGAGCATTTTTCCACAATGCCGGAAACTTGTCTTTGAATCTTGATGCTCCTCTAGTTCACTGTTCCAAAATGGCTTTTTTAAAACCATCTCTGATACTGCCTAAAGCAATTTACAGATTCATGCTACTCCCCTCAAACTACCAAAGACATTCCTCAGAGAATCAGAAAAAGAATTTTAAAACTCATATGGTGCCAGGCATGGTGGTTTATGCCTGTAATCCCAGCAGTTTGGGAGGCTGAGGCCGGCAGATCACCTGAGGTCAGGAGTTCGAGACCAGCCTGGCCAACATGGTGAAACCCCAACTCTACTAAAAATACAAAAATTAGCCAGACCTGGTGGTGGGGGCCTGTAATCCCAGCTACTTGGGAGGCTGAGGCGGGAGAATCGCTTGAACCCGGGAAGTGGAGGTTGCAGTGAGCTGAGATTGTGCCATTGCACTCCTGCCTGGGTGACAAAGTGAAACTCCATTACCAAAACAAAAACAAAAACAAAACAAAAACAAAACAAAACAAAACACCTCATATAGAACCAAAGAGCCCAAATAGCCAAGGCAGTGCTAAGCCAAAAAATAATGCCACATATCTACAATCATCTGATCTTTGACAAAATCGACAAAAATAAGCAATGAGGAAAGGACTGCCTGTTCAATAAATGGTGCTGGGATAACTGATTAGCCATATGCAGAAGATTGAAACTAGACCCCTTCCTTACACCATGCACAAAAATCAACTCAAGATGGATTAAAGACTTAAGTGTAAAATTTAAAACTGTAAAAACTCTGAAAGATAACCTAGGAAATACCATTCTGAACATAGGATCTGGGAAATATTTCATGACAAAGACAGCAAAAGTATTTGCAACAAAAACAAAAAATTGACAAAATGGATCTAATTAAACTAAAGAGCCTCTTCACAGCGAAAGAAACTATCAACAGAGTAAATAGACAACTTACAAAATGGAATATAATTTTTGCAAACTATGCATCCAACAAATGTCTAATATCCAGAACCTATAAGGAGCTTAAACAAATTTATAAACAAAAAACAAGGAACCCCATTAAAAAGCAGGCAAAGGGCACAAACAGACATTTCTCAAAAAAAGACATACATACAAGTGGCCAATAAGGATATGATAAAATGTTCAACATCACTAATCATTAGAGAAATGCAAATCAAAACCACAGTGAGATACCATCTCACACCAGTCAGAATGGCTACTTTGAAAAAGTGAAAAAAATAACAGATGCTGGTGAGGTTGTGGAGAAAAGATTATGCCCTGCTGGTGGGAATGTATATTAGTTCAGCCATCATGAAAAGTGGTGTGATGATTCCTCAAAGAACTTAAAAGAGAATTACCATTTGACTCAGCAATTTTGTTATTGGGTATATGCCCAAAGGAATATAAATTGTTCTATCATAAAAACACATGCATGCATATGTTAATTGCAGCACTATTCATAATAGCAAAGACATGGAATCAACCTAAATGTCCATCAATGGTAGACTGGATAAAGAAAATGTGGTACATATCCATTATGGAATACTATGTAGCCATAAAAAAGAATGACATCATGTCCTTTGCAGCAATGTGGGTGGAGCTGGAGGCCATTATCCTAAGCAAACTAAGGCAGGAACAGAAAAAAATACCACATGCTCTCACTTACAAGTTGGAGCTAAACAACAAGAAAACATAGACAAATAAGAGGGAGACAACAGCCACTAGTGATTACTTGAGGCTTGATGGTGGGAGAAGGGAAAGGATCAAAAAACTATCTTTTGGGTACTATGCCTATGATATGGTTTGGCTGTGTCCCCACCCAAATCTCATCTTGAATTTTAGCTCCCATAATTCCCACTGTCTCATGGGAGGAACTCGGTGGGAGGTAATTGATAATGAAAAATGTGGGTTTTTCCTGTGCTATTCTTGTAATAGTGATATGAACAGGAGGCAGGGAAATACTGGGTAGAAGAGGGTGGTTCCCTGGTAAAGGTCCCACTCTCTAGGCTGGAAACCGCAGCCCTAAATGAGAACAGTTATCTCTGTTTTCACACCCAAATGTTGCCTTTTGGGCCCACCCTGCCTCCTATCCTGTGCCCCATATAAACCTCAGACCTCAGCTGGCAATGGGCAAGCAGCTGAACATTGAGAAGAGAAGAAGTAACTGAGTGTGGGAGACTATGGATAGACATGGTTTAACTTCAGACGGCACAACTTCAGAGGGGAGCCCGGCCAGAGGTGGCTGGGCTTCAGGGAAAAAGATTACCTTCTTCCCACACCATCCCCTTTCTAGCTCCCCTTCCACTGAGAGCCACTTCTGTTGCTTACTAAAATCCTCCACATTCACTACCTTTCAAACTGTTAGAGTGACCTGATTCTTCCTCGATGCCGGACAATTCGAGATGCACTGGGTGCAGGAACCCAAAAAGGCTGTCACTCTGACTCTTCACTGAGATGTTTAACACTTAAGCTGTCTGCAGATGGCAAAGCTAAGAGAGCATTAATTTTAACAAACCCCTAAATGCTGCCAGGGGGCCAGAGCCCAAAAGCACTCACCCTGGCCCTGGCACCCATTTGCCTATGTGCTCCTTCCTGTGAGGGGTTCAGCACAGCAGGTTTGAGCAAGTGAAGTTCATCCCTGCAGGCGCTGAAGTGGCTGGCTGGATCCAGAGCTGGTGCACTCTAGTTCCTTCCCGCCAAAGGGTTAAGGGAACTATCCCATCTCAGTAGCGAATAAGTCTCAAGAGATCTGATGGCTTCATAAAGGAGAATTCCCCTGCACAGGCTTTTTGCCTGCCACCACATAAGATGTGACTTTGCTCCTCCTTTGCCTTCTGCCATGATTGTGAGGCCTCCCCAGTCATGTGGTACTATGAGTCCATTAAGCCTCTTTTTCTTTATAAATTACTCAGTCTTGGGTATGTCTTTATTAGCAGCATGGAAACGGGCTAATATAGCTCATTACCTTGGTGACAAAACAATCCATACACCGAATCCTGAGACATACAGTTTACCTATATATCAAATCTGCGCAAATTCCCCTGAACCCCAAATAAAAGTTTTAAAAGGTCATGACTACAACATAAACCATCTGAGGGAACTTTTTAAAAACACAGCTTCCCCAGGCCAGTCTCATAGAGGTCATGTCAGTATGAATAAGGTGGATCACAGAATCTGCATTTTTACTATGCTCCCTTGCTGATTGTGATCCAAAGCTAGGTTCAAGAACCCATGCTGTAAGATGCTTCTGAACATCAGCTACCATGTCTCCATGTGGTAGAAGAGTGTTTGAACCTGCTTTACAGTCTTTGGAAGCAAATCAACATCACCTGCATATTTAATCCCCTATGTGAAAATAATTTATGTATGTACATGTTTTTTATGCCATCTATACTATATAGGTACAGCCAATCATCTATCTATCTATCTATCTATCTATCTATCTATCTATCTATTATCTATTTATCTGTCTGTCTATCTATCTATCATCTATCTATCCATCCTATTGGTTCTGTTTCTCTGGAGAACCCTGACTAATACAGATAGTGTCCTGGAAATAAAATAAGCCTCTGAATAAATAGCAGCAGTTGTTCTTCAGATTTGAATACAGTCACCTGGCAGCTGAATGTGACTTGAAAATGAGGTCCAAGGTAAGCATGTGGCACTATCTTTCGGGAGGAAATGTTCCTTGCCGTATAGTCCCTTGCCTGTGAGGGGCACAGCATCTGAAAACAAATATATCTCCTGCTAAAATCCTAGGTTCATGTTCAGCATTCTATTGAGATGACAATATTTTTTATGTTATGCAGTTAAGAATTGAGGATACCATAGGTTTTAAAGATGAATTTTTCACCAGGTCCAGTGATTACAATACTCTTAATGTTTGGTAAGTTTGGGGAAAATAATATGCCTGTTAAAATTTGGATTTAAAAAATTTGTTATGTCAGTATAATAACCACAATTTTGTCCAGTTCATTCTCAGGGTGATATGCAGCTTTTTATTTCTGAGGAGGAAGCAGTGGAGACTCAGGGACCTGGATAGAAAGTTAGTGGCCCTCTCAGAAGGAGCTCTCCCTATTGTAAATTGTTCCTATGCTACCATGGTGAACCTACCCTTTTCTGGTTATGTTCAATAGCCTGGTGAAATTCTGCAGCTCCTCTTGAAAACTGCAAAGGAAAATGAGAATGGAAGCAACAAAGACTTTGAAGTCTCATATCATGAAGAAAAAAAAAAAACCTTTCAGTGGGAGAAACTTTGAGCTTAAGTGTCAGATGTGGCTGCTTAGTGCTGTGCTGTGAGCCATACACACTGAGAGGGGCTGCAGAGGAGCTGAGACAAGGTTCAGTGGCCCAGGCAGGACCTTGATGCTGAGGACCCGCTGCATGACTCATGCTGGCTTAAGGAAAACCTACTGTGGTTTGACCTTCAGACACTTTAGCAGATATAAGCATCACCTACATCGACTCTAAGGACACAGCAGAAGAACAGGAAGTGAATATGTCCTGAGCATAACTCTCCTTGTAGAAAGGAGAAACAGGGTCTGACATCCTTTACCAGAGATCAGTGAAGTAATCTCTGTCTTCTTCTTACTAAGTTCAGCCCTGTGGCTTTGATCAAGGGTGCCTAAAGAAATAGTGATGGGGCCGGGCGCGGTGGCTCAAGCCTGTAATCCCAGCACCTTGGGAGGCCGAGACGGGCGGATCACGAGGTCAGGAGATCGAGACCATCCTGGCGAACACAGTGAAACCCCGTCTCTACTAAAAAAATACAAAAAAAAAAAACTAGCCGGGCGAGGTGGCGGGCGCCTGTAGTCCCAGCTACTCGGGTGGCTGAGGCAGGAGAATGGCGTAAACCCGGGAGGCGGAGCTTGCAGTGAGCTGAGATCCGGCCACTGCACTCCAGCCTGGGCGACAGAGCAAGACTCCGTCTCAACAAAAAAAAAAAAAAAAAAAAAAAAAGAAATAGTGATGGATATTGTTTTCTCTTTAGAGACAACATGAGATAGATAAGGTTGCATCTGCATAATGTCTCCTTGGAAGAGAGAGGGTTATTTCCTAGAGCATATAAGGAAGAACCCCAAAGCAACTGATTGTTAAAAAAGGAGAAAATAGAAGGGAAGAAGGAGGAAGAAGAGAGTACCACATGTAAACAAAGAATGGGTTGAGAGTGACATTTATCATAGTTTGTTTCATTACAAATCAAATAGCAGACATGAACTGGCGCTCTCAGAAAAGTGAAAACAAGCACATAATTTGTTTGTGGCTCAAGAAGACATGAAGAAGTAGCTCATGTCCAAATCCTACACACATTCCTTTCCCCCTTCTCTCCTTCTCAGTATATATTGGTTAGTTGGCTTCGTAAAGCAAATCCTGAATTGAGACAGATGGATGGTGCCATGGAGTCTGATGAAGGAAAACACTCAAGCTCAAATTCTTCATGGCAGGATAGCTCAGGGATGGTGGATGGGGGAAATGCTGTATCTTCCTCAACTCCTTGTGAGCCTTTCCTTCTCCTCAAGGGGAAAGAAGTTTAAGGTAGCCACGTGGGTAGGGGAAGAAAATGGAGGAGAAAGAGTACGACTCTCTGAATTGCATTGCAGATATACCTGAGGTCTCTGTAAATATTGGAGTAATTTTTCTAGTATAGTACAGGTATTTAATGAATATTCATTTTGATCCATAAAATTGAATTTTATTTTCAAGGAGAATGGTGCTTGTTAAGACAGGAGGATGATACAGCCATTCATGGTGTCTCAATAGCTCAGGGACTGAAGTGAAGGCAACTGTGAAAGTCCCTAAAAATGTTATTATCAGCGAAGGGTCCTTATCCTTCAATCTTCCCCTTTTCTCTGTTTCCCTTCCTAAGTTTTTTTAACATTTTCTTTTATCACTGACCCTTTCTCTGAGTCTTATGAATGAGCTGAATAACTCCTCTCTAATTTTATTTTCTACCTTTTTTTTAACCAGTTCTGCCTTCTTAATTTAAATTTTTAAAATTCTCTTTTAATAAAATATTACATGTACATGGTAAATGCAAAACTTGGAAGAGAGAAAAACAGTGTACAATTTTACAAAGTTCCAGATTTTTGGTTGAACATGGATGATTAAATATTCATGTTTATTTTGTGCTCCCTCCCGAGGCCCTAGTGAAATGCTAATAAAGAAGTTCAAAATCTGTATAAACACACAAGCAGAAAGTGAACTGGAAAGATGGTGACAGCACAAGAGAGATCAAGGTAACGTTGAAGGCACTGAACGCAAATGGAGAGGTGACAAACTGCTTTAACCGAGAGAGAAAACCTGCGCCTGTAGAGGGGAAAGCTGAGAGGAAGCAGTCCTGTGCATTCTGCAGCATTCTGGAAATGCTCAAGAATTAGAAGCATCAGTTTTGATGGCGAAAAAGGTATCAGGTGTGGAGGGTAGAGGGGAAAGAAATAGGAAGATTAACGGAAAGACTAGCCTTAAGAGGAAGCAGTTGGAACTCAGTGTCACCCTCCTATGTCCTTTGCCACCCTGTACCACAGGCTGCAAGCTACCTCAAATCTGGCAGAAGATTAAAGGTTGAATCTGATTATTTTGAACTAGACAGTCTCTGGATTACAGAATACTAAAGATATCTGAGAATGAAGTGAGGTGCCATAGACAAAACAGGGGGATTAAGTGAAATTCCATATTTCTAGTATTAAGTCCATCAGCTCCTGTGTCCAATTCAGTTTAAAATTCTAGTTTTCCAAATAATTTTTCATCAGAATCTAACATTTGTTGATGCTGATGAGAAATCTAATTCCAGCGGGTTACCCCAATTGGCAATTTTTTTTACTTTTCTCTCCATACACATCTGGATTATTTTTCCCCCTTATCTTTGGTGTTCTAGTTTTGCTAGACTATGTTTAAGTGCAAGTCTTTTTAATTCGGTGATAATCACACTTTGTGGACTATTTTTATCTAAATATACGATGTCCTTCAGTTGTGGGAAAATTTGTTCTATCACTTCTTTAGTAAATCTCTCTCTTCTGATTCTTTTTTTCTAGGACAAATATTATTTGCTTGTTTTATCTCCAAGATTGATGTTCTGTGTAGTAGTATATTTCAGTGCATTTTTGACTGTTTTTCTTCTGTGTCCTGAGAGTTTCTCTCAATTTTGTTTTTCAGACCATCTGCTGATTTTTATAAAGTTTTGGCAACAGTATTTTGGTTTTTAAAGAGCTCTTTGTGGTTGTTGAATTTTTGTTGATGATTCTTTTAGGATATATTTAACTAGATATTTTTGAATGTTCTCTTTTATTCTTAGAATTTCGTTACCCTTGGCATCAGGCTTTCTAATTCTTTTCTTGATATTTATGTCTGTTGCTTCATACTGAGGACTAGTCCTCCCTGCTGTCCCTTCATATTACAAGAAGGAAGGACTATACAACTATAGGTATTTCCTGTGTTATTGTTTATGTAGGTCTGTTTTCCAATAGGTTTCCTTGAAGATGTGGTTTAGTTAAGGACCTTGAGATAGGAAAATTAGCCTGGATCATCCAGGTGGACTCAACGTAATCACGTGGGTTTTTAAAATTGGAGAAACATTCCCTGCTGTGGTCAGAGGGAGACATGACTATGGTTGAATGATCAAAGAGGCGAAACATTGCTGGCTTTGAAGATGGAGGGAGGGGTTGCGGACCAAGAAATATGTGCAGCCTGTAGAAGCTGGAAAACAGATTCACTCCTAGAGTCTTCAGAAAGGTATATTGCTGATAACTTGATTTTAACCCAATGAGACTCGTGTTGAACTTCTAACTCACAGAGCTGCAAAAATAAGTTTGTGTTGTTAAGACATCAAGTTTGTGATGATTTGTTATAGCAACCATATGTCAATTTGCAGCCTTTTATTTAGAATATGTGAACAAGGGTTTGATGCTGCTTTCAACCTCCTCACTCTTGAATCCCCCAAACCTCCTCCCGACTCTCCACCAGTGCACCAATGCCAGATTGAAGGGTTACTCATTACAATTTACACTGTAGTCTCTCAGTTGTTTTTTTTTCTGTGACTTTCACTTCTCTAGTTAAATCATCATGTCCTTTACATTTTTATTCTTTTATCAGTGGGAATTTCGGAAAGATAGGCAGTGAGCAGGCGTGGTCATCTGATATCTGGAATTAGAAGCATTATTCATGGACTTCTTATAAGTGAGAGACAATCTACAGGCAAAAAGAAGCAAGGCAATGAGGATGCCGAGGACAGATTTGATTTCCTGTTGCTAGAAACAATCACAGTCCCAGATAAGAGGCTTCCTAATGTTAAAAAAAGGTCCCTATTGCCCCGAGGAAAGTCAGCGTGTTTCTCTCTTCTCATTTTCCCTAAAATTGATCTCCTGGTGTGATAGTTACTCTTTTAGCCCCAGGGTCTACAGTGGGTGGAAAGAAAAGGCTTCTTTCAGAAGAACAGCCTTGCTGTTGCCACAATCAGCACTACCTTGTTTTACAAGACTTGATTCATTCATGTAAAACTGCTGGTGGCCTATCTGTGTCAGATTTCATGATCAAACAGCTCACATATCTTTTTTCCTTTTAGATGTTTTTCTTCGCTCTGTTCTGCTGGTGGTACTCCTTCTTGGATTCCAGGGTAAATGCAAATGTATTTTTACTCTGTCCTCAGTTCCTTCAGAAATTATTTATGTTTTATTTTGCAAAGCCTTCATCAATCCTCTCAGTTTTTTTCTGTAGATACTAAAGTCAATCAATGATGTCTTGATGATGTAGTACCCAGAATTGGATGTAACACTCTGGTTATGTTCCCAGCAAATTGCAATGTTATTTTACTCTCTTATCTGAATATCATATTATAATTTTTGTTGATCTAAAGCCTCTGTATCTTTGTAATTCTGCTTGAAGAAGAAAAAGATAATCCTATTTTGTTTTCCTGGTTGAGGGCTCTTGTTCTAGGTGTCAGGCCTCTGAACCCAAGCTAAGCCATCATAACCCCTGTGTCCTGCACATATACATCCAGATGGCCTGGAGCAACTGAAGAACCACAAAATAAGTGAAATAGGCGGTTCCTGCCTTAACTGATGACGTTCCACTGTTGTGATTTGTTCCTGCCCCACCCTAACTGATGGATTGAACTTGTGACATTCCTTCTCTTGGACAATGAGTCTCAGGAGCTCCCCACCAGAGCACCTTGTGACCCCCGCCCCTGCCAGCAAGAGAACCCTCTTTAATTGTAATTTTCCACTACCTACCCAAATCCTATAAAACTGCCTCACCCCTATCTCCTTTGCTGACTCCTTTTTAGGACTCAGTCTGCCTGCACCCAGGTGATTAAAAAGCTTTATTGCTCACACAAAACCTGTTTGGCGGTCTCTTCACAGATGCGTGTAACACTAGACTTTTATTTTGCACATCTGATCTTACTTTTAATTTTACCAAAGTAGGTATCTCCACATCCTACCACATCCTCCTCTCAACCTGATGCTCACTGCAACAAGACTATTTGAAACTCAGCCAAAAGAGTTGATTTAACTATTTTTGCTTAAAGAATGTCTCCACTGTTTTTATACAAAGATACTAAGGGACTCCAAAATCTGCTAGATTCATTGTGTGATCTTTTTCTCTGTAAATTCCTCCTCTCTTTTGCAGTCCTCATTTTTCATTGAGGCCAGGATTAATGTAATATACTACAGAGGGCAACGTAGTACAGATTAGGGAAGAAAGAAACGTTCACTGGAAGTTTTTGACAGGTCTCCACACAAGGAAAGCCCAGGTTTGCTTCTTGTGGGGAGTCTGTATCCTCGGTCCTGAATCTGGCCTCCAGAGGGTGATGTTGACAAGGGACAGATGGCTGTTTCCAATGATGATCAACACTTTCTGCTCAGCCCCTTCTTCCTGCAGCTGGCTTACTGAAGCACTGTCACTGGAGTTCTTTGAAGATGGGAAAAATGGGGAGATTCAAAGATTGAAAAGCACTCAAGGTAAGAAAGTGGCTGGAACCCAGGTCTTGAGAATAGCGAGTGTGAGGAAGGTTGGGCTAGGCAAGTCTCCTGTTTTGGTAAAAATACAAGACCTTCCGTTTCTCCTCAAGTACCTTTCAGGGGACCCACTGGTTAAAGACATCAAAGGCTTTGAGACTGAATTTATGAAGAGTAGATTCTTCTTTAACCTGAGGAAACCCTCTGGGCAGTGGAGTGACATGGCTGAGTACTTCTCTGCCGTGAATGCCACAGTGTATGGGACCGCAAAGGGAGCTGAACACAAACTTCGTAAGGTGCTAGGGGGAATAACTACCTCTGAAAGATTTTGGATTCTGACACAGTAGAAACTGTGATGTTAGTTTTTTTTTTAAATGTATTTTTAATTTTTATGGATACATAGTAGGTGAATATGTTTATGGAGTACATGAGATATTTTGATACAGGCATTCAATGCATAGCAATGACATCACGTAAAATGGGGTATCCATCCCCTGAAACATTTATCCTTTGTGTTACAAACAACCCAATCATACTCTTTTAGTTATTTAAAAATGTACAATTAATTATTATTGTCTGTAGTTACCCTGTTGTACTATCAAATGCTAGGTCTTATTCATTCTTTCTTTTTTTTTCTACCCATTAAACATCCCTCCTCTCCCCCACCCACCCACTATCCTTCCCAGCCTCTAGAAACCATCCATATGTTCTACTCTCTATCTCCATGAGTTCGATTGTTTTGATTTTTAAATCCCACAGATAAGTGAGAATATGCAATGTTTGTCTTTCTTGCCTGGCTTATTTCACTTAGTGTAATGACCTCCAGTTCCATCCATGTTGTTGCTGCGAACCCAAAAGTATGTGAGATGGTTCTCAATCCATTTAGAAAGTTTATTTCCCAAGGTTAAGGATGCATCTGTGACACAGCCTCAGGAGGTCCTGATAACATGTGCCCAAGGTGGTTGTAGTACAGCTTACTTATATACAGTTTAGGGAAACATGATACATCCATCAACACATGTAAGATTTACAGTGGTTTGATCTGGAATGGCAGTACAGCTTGAAGGGGAGTTTCCAGATCACAGGTAGATTAAAAAATTTTCTGATTGGCAATTCTTTATTATCAGTAGAAAGCAATGTCTGGGCTATAATTAGGGGTTGTGGAGACCAAAGTTTTATCACACAGATGCAGCCTCCATGGAGCAGGCTTCAGAGAGAATAGATTGTAAATGTTCTTATCAGACTGAAAGTATGT
The DNA here is from genome assembly GCF_009764315.1 of Trachypithecus francoisi. Lineage (NCBI taxonomy): Eukaryota > Metazoa > Chordata > Mammalia > Primates > Cercopithecidae > Trachypithecus > Trachypithecus francoisi. The sequence continues at coordinate 84,439,961 of NW_022681468.1, read as the reverse complement.
GTTGCTGTTAATGCCAGTAAGCTTTTCTTCAATTCCAAAGGGGAAATTCAAAAGGGAGGGGAATATAATGAGGTATGTCCAATCACTCCTTCCCATCGTGGCCCAAACTATTTTTTCAGGTTAGCTTTGGAATGCCCTTGGCTGAGAGAAGGGGTCCATTCAGATGGTTGGAGGTCTGAGAATTTTGTTTTGGTTTATATTACAAATGACAGGATCTCATTGTTTTTTGAAATAATGATGTTCTTATCCCACAGTATGGAGATGCTTAGGGACTTGCTGGGTGAGTGTGAAGCTGCTATATTTTAAATGGTTGAATATGGAAATTGTGACATGGCACAGAGTTTTGCTTTTCATTCACCATTTTATCTTACAATATCCAGAACAACAGGTGAACTTCCTTTTGTAAGCATATCTTCTTCTTGCATAGTTACTGCTCTCTCAACGTGGTAATTTTAAAGTAGTTTCCCTGGAGTCAGCACTCTGTGCTGATTATTTTCTCTCCTTTTTAAATGCTTCATTTAAGAAGAAGTAGATTTATTAGGATGCTGAATGGCTTAGAACAATGGCGTGCTCATGTAGAGTCTAGTAACCTTGTCAGGAAAACTGAAGAAAGGAGAGTGAATAACTCAAATTCTTTAGTAGTTTTTACAGAACTTTTTTTTTTTTTTTTTGAGACAGAGTTTTGCTCTTATTGCCCAGGCAGGAGTGCTGCAATCTTGGCTTACCACACCTCTGCCTCTCAGGTTCAAGTGATTCTCCTGCCTCAGCCTCCCAAGTAACTGGGATTACAGGCGTGTGTAACCACGCTTGGCTAATTTTTTGTAGTATTAGTAAAGAAGAGGTTTCTCCATGTTGGTCATGCTGGTCTCGAACTCCTGACCTCAGGTGATCCACCCACCTCGGCCTCCCAAAGTGCTGGAATTATAGGTGCAAGCCACCGTGCCTGGCCCTAAAGAGCTATTAAGGAGGAACAAAATGCTAGGTCTGCTTGGCAAGTCCCATTTATTTTTTGTTTTTCCCACTTATAAAGACCAATTCTTATTCTTTTCATATCTTAAATTCTGCAAATCAACTTTATAAATCTTCAAAATTGGTGAAATAGTAACTTTTGCCAATTCTTCCAAATGATGTTATTTTAGTTTTTACTCTTATTCCAGTTTCATATGATTTTACAGTTGGAATATTAGAAATGAATTCTTATCTGTTTAACATTGTGATAATTAAGTACATGCAAAATTTAGCAATGTTTGGCCCCTGAAGATATTCTAATTAAGTATAGTAATGGGAATAAAAAGGTCGAAGGGCATGTGATAGATGTATGACTTCCCCTGGCTAGGAAGAAAAAAATATACAAACACTTTTTAGCCTTCTTACTTGAAGCTTTCAAGGTTAATAATGACTTGAAGAAAGGTAAAGAGAAAGAGGAGGAGGAGGGTTGGGCTTTTTTATTGTCTACTTCCTGATGCTGTCATGAGTAAGAAGAATAGGAATCCGAAGATAAAGATAATAATAGTGGATTGTTTCCAATGATTTACCTAAGACAAAGGGGACACCAGTAGGGATCAGCATTATTTTTCAGGTCATAGTGATATGGCTATTTGTGGCATATACATTTGGAAGATTTCTGGAAATGAAGTAAGATATATAAAATTATTGATAAGAAATATATACTTATTTAAAGGCTTGTTCAGATTATATTCTCTACTATCCCCGAGAGACTGATGACCTTTATAAGACTTAAAAACACAACTCAGTCCTGTGTTCCAGAATGACTGCAAGTGGGTACTTTATACACTGCATATGAGAAGGAGAAATGGCAATTTCTTTCAATTCCAAACTGAAGTTCAGTACCGAGGAAATATAACTGCTGGCACCAAGAACCTCAAGCACCTGGAAATGCATTTTCTGCTCTCACACCAACAACCCTGTTTGAGATGTCAGAGTAGTTTTATTTATATGATTGTTTTATAAAGGTAAAGAACGTTATATAATATATATATTAAGGAGAAGGTAGAAATATTTAATTTCTAACACAATTATATTTGCCATATGAGCAGACTGTACCATTTTAAAACAATATTATATTATTTCTATCTCTTGATATCAATAAATACAGTTACACATAAATACCAAGTTTCAAATTTTAAAAAATAAATAAAACATTACAAATAAAATTGCCATCTCTTTTATTTTCCTCCTCAGTTTTAATGCCTTCATCCCTCTCTCAAACCTATTATGAACTTTTTTCTCTACTCCATGTTTTTATATTTCTAAACATAGATATTTTTAAGCAATGTGTGGTGCTGTGTTTTGTGTATTTAAAATTTACATGAATGCAATCCAATTGTATGTGTAATTATGAAACTTGATTTCTTCCCTAAAATATTTTTGAGATATAGAAAAATTTATATATGTAGATATATTTCATTGCTCTTATTTGATATATAGTGTTCCATTTTATGAATATATTATATGTGCCTTTTGATGCACATTGGATTGTGCAAGGCCATCAGCAGTGATAGTCTTAGACTCAGTTACACAATCAAGTTTACAAAGCTCAATAGGCCACATAGGTACTGGTTTCCCTCACACCCTAAGTATTCTCAAGAGGAGTCCTTTCAGGTGTCTATACGGTTCACAGATTATTCTTTTTGCAATGCCTCCCTCCCCTTCTCCCACATCAAGTGCTAAAGTGTGAGGGAATAAGACCCAACAGGCCATCCGGACTTAGAAACCCCATATCCCAAATAGAAACCAGTATCTCCTGTAACAGTTATAAAAGTCACTGCTCCAAAACTATGACATCTTAAAAAGTATTCACAGTCCATTTACAGTCCAGATGCAGTTTATCAATCAGGATCATTTTTACCGTAACAATCTTACTTGGTAATACAGCTGACATTCTACTTTTATTGGATTTCCAGAGAAACAGAGATTAGTAAGTTAATCTAATTTTTTCATGTAGAAGGAGAAAGAATTTTGTTAATCCTTTATTCAATGAATGTTTCTAATCTTTTATTATAAAAATTCTACAAGGAATACAATTATGTTTCCTTATATATAGATACAGAATGTTTTATCTTATATACCCTGAAGTGGCATTTGCTGGGTTATATGATTCACATCTTAAAAAATTTACTTGCAATTGCCAAATTGCTCTTGAAATACTCTTAGCAATTTTTCCCCTCATTAGCAGCATAGAAGAACTCCTGTCTCTTTACACCCTTGTAAACACTTGTTATTTCTTATATAACACCCCACCCTCTCTATCTGTGTTTCCTGCATTTCTCAAATAAACTACTTACAGTCATTTTTCAAGATTTGCTTCTGGAAGAACCCAATGTAAGACATTTGGTACAGAAGTGGTCATACAGAGCAAATACATAAATGAGATTTTGGAATTAAATTATTCATGGCCAGAAGGGAACAAGGATCCCATTATTAGCAGTAGGTGCAGCGGTGATAAGTAGTGAAAGATCACAGCATCATAATTATTAATTGTGGTGAATTGGCATGGGGTTCATGTGTAAGCTGTTGCAGTAACTTATGCGATATACTTAGGGTTTGAGAAGTACTGTGATAGTGGTAATTTTATGTGCTGTGGAGCTGGTTATTTATTGTCAGGTGCCATCAGGGAAGAACAATAACAAAATGGAAGCAGCCGAGACCACTGTGTCTTTCACCATCTCTAATCAGTGGTGATCTTTGGAAGATAATGGCTGCTGCTTCCTATCTGCCTTTCAAATCTTGTGCAAATGCCCTTTTGTATTCAGAATTACAAAAAGAAGGGGATTCTGGGCACTGTTTTTTCCAGTGCAGCCACATCAACAATAGAATAATCCAATATAGAAAGCCAAGAGCCAAGTTCAATGATGGCTGCTTAGTTCACCGGTGTGCTCTATTGCATATTGTCAACTGGGCGTCTTCCTCGTCCCTTTAATATACTCCTTTGCTTTGCTAGGGAAGAAACCCAAACTACAATTCACACAAGCCCTTTCATTCATTTAGTTTTAATTCTACAAACAAGAGGCATTTGGGAATAATATCGGGCAAGCAGAAAAGAAAGAGAAACCATTATTCTTCTGTAGGGGCTGTGTGCAGGCAGCCCAGATTACCAGCTGTGAGGACTTTGGTTGACTTCTGGGTTTCTTCCTAAGAATCACTCATTTTGGTGTCACAGGCAGCTGGATGATGCATCACACCTCAAAATTTCATGTAATCAGTCTTTCTCATCTTTGCTTCATTAGCCCTTCCAATGGTTGGATGTCTAATTTTGTGTATTAAATCTTACTTTTTAAAAGAATTTTAAAAATAACTTTTATTTTAGAAAGTTAATATGTGCGTCATAGAAAGCTGAAAAACACAAGAAGAACAAAGTCATTCACCATCACAAGCACTTTATAGTTTGATATGTCCTTCTGGGTCCTGTGTGTGTATATAGACAACATCCAATTTTATGTGTGATTGAAATCATACAGTATATATGATGCTTTTTCACACACCATGAATATTTACCAATTCAAAATCCCAAAGCTATATGAGCATTTTGATAACAAAGAATATACCACATCAACTCAATTTGTTAGAAAAAAAAGTAATCTTGCCTTTCTTGGGGACAAAAATTTCATAGAAGACAAAAATGGAAACAGGCCTCTAGGTAAAAGTACTGTCAGAGTTACAATTAAAATACCACATTCCCTTTAAAGGTCAATTTAAAAAGAGATGTAAAGCAACAGAGTACACTAAGTATAAGGTTTCTAAGAGAATTCATTTTCAGATTTGTACTATTAAAATATTAGCAAGAACGTATGTTTTCATTGCATTACTTAGTGTATTCCTATGGTACAGCCCAAAGAGATGCACATACATCAATAGCTATTATCAAAATGTAAATATAAACACATCTGCATACACCTCTCCCTTTATACTTCCTTCTGCCCTTCAGCTGCCAATCTACTGAACACATCCTGGTATATATACTGCTCAGAGGTGGTTTAACAACAATTCCATGTCCAAGGTGCATCTTTTCTATCAAGTATAAAAAATATATTTACAAAGTGGCTAATCCACCAGCTCTACTTTTTCTCATATGTTGTCACCTCAGGGCCTCTATAAAGCTTAGATGTTGCAAAATAAAGATTGAACTTTATCCACAATAAGCACAGGCAAGTTACAAAAATGCACATATAAACCTATGGTTATAATCTAAAAAAGTCACCTAGATATGGAAATACTAGCAAAGAGCCCTTCCCTCCATCCTTCCTCTTCTTTCTCTTCCTCTTCTTTCACCATTCTAGTGACTAAGTACCAGATTACATCCAGCTCCAAGAGATGGATTAACAAAGGTCACTGCCAGTAGATAGGCCTTCTTAAAAATCAACAAAAGGACATTTATAAAGGGATTATTTTACCACCTCTACGTTTAACATACTTTGGGCGTTAGGACTTGTTTATCTTTTAATATACAGCAATATTAACAAAAACACATACAGAAAAATGGTTAGACGATCTGAACTAATCCAACTCACAGGCACAAAACTTCTCTCTGCATACTTCCTCTTCCCCCATCTCCAACCATACAATGAAGTCAACATACTCTCCAAGACATCAAGTTTAACAATTCCATTCCCCAAATGCAACTACTCCTGTGAAATCACAAAAAATACTCAAATAGTGTTACTTTAGCCTTCTTAATGTACATACTTTAACATATGTTATGTACACTTTGAAATATCCAGAAAGACTATATGTTCAAATAAGAACTTAAGTTTTCCATTATACACAGAGTAACACTGAATTAACTTCTAATACTATAATGTGATAGAGTTAGTTTACTAACTCTACACCTTTGTCATACACTGGTGACCTCTTTAGCATCTAGAAAGACTAGCTATTAATTAGGATTAATGTGTTCTTTATATACACTACATACACAGATAAGGAAAACAAAATGCACAGAAGTAAGAGACAATGGCTAAGCTTGCCTCATTGTAAGTACATCACCACAGAGCTCTTTACACTTCCTTCTCCTCCCAGGAGCCAGCACACAAACATAATGTGCTCCAGCTCCCAATCAACATTTCATATGAAATTTAAGAAACAGATATTTTTAAATGTGTTATTTTCTACTCCCTTTATACTTCCTTCTGCCCTTCAGCTGCCAATCTACTTTTAACGTCTATGAAGCACTTTAGAACATCAAGAAAGGCAAGATAGGCCGGGCATGGTGGCTCATGCCTGTAATCCCAGCACTTTGGGAGGCCGAGGTGGGTGGATCACCTGAGGTCAGGAGTTCAAGACTAGCCTGGCCAACATGGCGAAACGCCATCTCTACTAAAAATACAAAACAATTAGCTGGGCATGGTGGTGAGTGCCTGTAATTCCAGCTACTTGGGAGGCTGAGGCAGGAGAATCGCTTGAACCTGGGAGGCAGAGGTCGCAGTGAGCTGAAATCGTGCCATTGCACTCTAGCCTGGGCTACAAGAGTGAGACTCTGTCTCAAAACAAAACCCCCCCAAAAAACCACACCAAAAAACAAAAAAAACTAGATATATACAGAACAGAGGTCTCAGAAATAACGCCACACATCTACAACCATCTGATCTTTGACAAACCAGACAAAAACAAGCAATGGGGAAAGGATTCCCTATTTAATAAACGGTGTTGGGAAAACTGCCTGGCCATATGCAGAAAACTGAAACTGAACCCCTTCCTTACACCTTATACAAAAATTAACTCAAGATGAATTAAAGACTTAAATGTAAGACCTAAAACCATAAAAACTCTAGAAGAAAACCTAGGCAATACCATTCAGGACGTAGGCATGGACAAAGACTTCACGACCAAAACACCAAAAGTAATGGCAACAAAAGCCAAAATTGACAAATGAGATCTAATTAAACTAAAGAGCTTCTGCACAGCAAAAGAAACTATCATCAGAGTGAACAGGCAATCTACAGAGTGGGAGAAAATCTTTGCAATCTACCTGTCTGACAAAGGGCTAATATCCAGAATCTACAAAGAACTTAAACAAATTTACAAGAAAAAAACAAACAACCCCCATGAAAAAGTGGGCGAAGGGTATGAATAGACATTTCTCCAAAGAAGACATTTATGCCGCCAACAAACATGAAAAAAAATCTCATCATCACTGGTCATTAGAGAAATGCAAATCAAAACCACGAGATAACATCTCACACCAGTTAGAATGGTGATCATTAAAAAGTCAGGAAACAACAGATGCTGGAGAGGATGTGGAGAAATAGGAACACTTATACACTGTTGGTGGGAGTGTAAATTAGTTCAACTATTGTGGAAGATGGTGTGGCGATTCCTCAGGGATCTAGAACCAGTAATACCATTTGATCCAGCAATACCCAAAGGATTAGAAATCATTCTGCTATAAAGACACATGCACACGTATGTTTATTGCAACACTGTTCACAATAGCAAAGACTTGGAACCAACCAAAATGCCCATCAATGACAGACTGGATAAAGAAAATGTGGCACATATGCACCATGGAATACCATGCATCCATAAAAAAAGGACGAGTTCATGTCTTTTGCAGGGACATGGATGAAGCTGGAAACCATCATTCTCAGCAAACTAACACAGGAACAGAAAACCAAACACCACATGTTCTCACTCATAAGTAGGAGTTGAACAATGAGAACACATGGACACAGGGAAGGGAATATCATACATCGGGACCTGTCAGCGGGAGGGGGTCTAGGGGAGGGATAGCATTAGGAGAAATACCTAATGTGGATGATGGGTTGATGGATGCAGCAAACCACCATGGCACATGTATACCTATGTAACAAACCTGCACATTCTGCACATGTACCCCAGAACTTAAAGTAATAAATAAATAAATAAAATAAAAAGAAAGACAAGATATTTCAAAAAATTTCTTAGCATTGTCAACAATATATACAGTAGTGAGGAATAAAATGCACACCTAAAACAGTGGTTATAATGTGAAAATGTCTCCTAAGCATGAACAGTCTGGAATAGAACCTTCTCTTCATTCTCACTGCCTTCTGCTCCATGGCCTCTAATCCACTGAATGAACGTGGTGGTGTGTTGCTCCTGGGGTCACTTCTAGAGCTGGTCTAACAAATTTCGTTTCAAAAAGTCGTTTCCAGAAGGCGTTTGCTTTCTACAATTTTTTAAAAGAACAAATGGGCATTTACAAGACATGTGATTTTATTTATTTATTTATTTATTTTTTTGAGATGGAGTTTCACTCTTGTTGCCCAGGCTGAAGTGCAATGGTGCGATCTCGGCTCACAGCAACCTCCGCCTCCTGGGTTCAAGTGATTCTCCTGCCTCAGCCTCCCAAGTAGCTGGGATTACAAGCATGTGCCATCATACCCGGTTAATTTTGTATTTTCAGTAAAGATGGGGTTTCCACATGTTGATCAGGCTGGTCTTGGACTCTGGACCTCTGGTGATCTACCCGCCTCGGCCTCCCAAAGTGCTGGGATTACAGGTGTGAGCCACTGCGCTTGGCTGACGTGTGATTTTTCTAACTATATTATATGTCAGCAACCTCTTTAAATCTAGAATGGCTAGGTGGAGCGAAAATTTTCTTTTAAAAGGTTGAGGGAAAAGTTGAGAGTAGCTTTTTCATATTATTTACCTGGGCCTTCTGTAAAGGCCAGTAAATCCTCCCAAATGGTGGTAGGCATTTCCAACCCACCAAATGTGGCATGCGATTTCTCTCTTTGGATATCAAGATCTGGTTGAACAAAGAGCAACCACCCAACGGCCTGCTAACCACTCCACCTATCCTTGTGGGGGCTCTGCTTACCTTCCAGGCCCTTTTAGGCCTTTGTCCATCATTTCTGGTGGTTTTGGGAGAAGGTAAAGTCTTGTCTAACTGGGACAAAGTGGCCAGCCCGGGACCTGCATCTGTGCAACTCCATGGCATAATGAAGTTCCTGAGCTTGTGTCTCTAGGCCCGCCTTCTTGGGTTCTCTACATTACTGCAGCCCTCAGCGCCTTCTGGCGGCTGCCATTCTTCTCCCTCTGCCACATCCATTTCCTCCCAAAGACACGGTGTCCTCCGCAGCTTGGTGAGGGCTTCGCCAAGGCTCAGGAGGATTTCTAGATGTTCTAAAGTGCTTTATAGCCCAGCGAGGTCTGGGTTCAGAGAGGCAGGGCCCCAGCTCATCCTCCTCGCCGTGCGCTGCTTCACACCACATTGTCTGCCTGAACTCTAAATGTCTTTCTACTGACCATTTTTGGATTGTTTTATGAGGAGATCGAAGACCACCTGGTGGCCATCAAGCAGATCATCCAGAGGCAAAACTCCTTATCTGAGGAATTCAGAAGTAGTTGTTAATCGACGTCCCTATTATCAAAAGCAGGTGTGTAGTACCAGGCTCCTTTCCCAAAAATGTGTAAGTAGCCAGAATTTCTATACATCTCTGGAATGTGTGTATATTGAAACTTATTGCGCAGCCCTTGCTTACATCAAGGCACCAAAATGTCTACAAATGTAATAATTTATCCTGACCTAGGGTGCTAATGTGGTCCAAATTACCCTTAAGCTCCTGCTTTAAGGTTCATAAACGCCCCTAAGGAAAAATCCATTATGGCTTGCTCATTCCGCTCTTGCTGAAGTGCCCTGCTGCACTCCTCTGCAGCTTTGTTTCTAATAAAGCTTTCCTTTTCAAACCCACACTGCTGTGGGTAAATTCTTCTTATTACCGTGAGCCAATCACTTTCTGTTGCCATGGCGCTGACACCTAGCTCAGCATTTCTGTTTGCCAGACTGACTCTTGACTGATGACACATCTGTGTAAATTCAAGTCCTTGAAGCAGAGCTTCTGAGGCTTGAAGTCAGACCATTTGAATAAATCTATTATCAGTTGGGAATTTGCTTAAGCATTTTTTTCATTGATTACACAGTTCTACTGTATTTCACTCAAATCTACTGCTACGGTTCCTCTATGACATTCATCTCCTTATGAAATCATGGTGATATAGCTTGGACCTGTGTCCCCACCCAAATCTTGTGTTCAATTGTAATCCCCAGTGTTGGAGGTGGGGCCTGGCGGGAGGTGGTTGGACCACTGGGGTGGATCTTTCATGAATAGTTTAGCACCATTCCCTTGCTTCTGTTCTTGAAATAGTGAGTGAGTTCTTGTGAGATCTGGTTGTTTAAAAGTGTGTGGCACCTTCCGGCACTCTCTCTCACTCCTGTTTTTGCCATGTAAGATACCATGCTTCAGCTTTGCCTTTCACCATGATTGGAAGCTTCCCAAGGGTCCCAGAAGCAGAAGCCTCTATGCCTCTTGTACAGTCTGCAGAACCGTGAGCCAGTTAAATCTCTTTTCTTTTTTTTTTTTTTTTTTGAGACTGAGTCTCACTCTGCCGCCCAGGCTGGAGTGCAGTGGCTGGATCTCAGCTCACTGCAAGCTCCGCCTCCCAGGTTTACGCCATTCTCCTGCCTCAGCCTCCTGAGTAGCTGGGACTACAGGCGCCTGCCACCTCGCCCGGCCAGTTTTTTGTATTTTTTAGTAGAGACGGGGTGTCACCATGTTAGCCAGGATGGTCTTGATCTCCTGACCTCGTGATCTGCCCGTCTCGGCCTCCCAAAGTAAATCTCTTTTCTTTATAAATTACCCAGTCTCAGGTATCTCTTTACAGCAATGCAACAATAGACTAATACACCAGGTGTGGAAAATAGATTCCCTCAAAAGAATGGAGGGTGGTTACAATACTAAGGACAAGATTTCCTTGGAAAAAGTAAAGAAATTTAGGGACAGTGAAACTGCTCACTACATATTTCTGATTAGACTTCAGGTAGAGTCAGTTAGATGAATGGGCCAAAAGAACCAGGAAAAGGAGGAAGATGCAGCTTGATCACAGAGATCTGGCACAAGGTAAGAGGGCAAAGGCAGAGAGTCTTTGTATAGACCCAAATAATACCCAGATCTAAATTTGCTTCCCAAGTTTAGAGTTTGTTAATATTGACACCTTGCTGCAGGGCCATGTAGCTGCTGTCTCTGAATTTAGGGAGAGTGAATGTTCCAGGAAGCATAATGGAAGGCTTCCAGGTTCAAAGATAAATGTTAGTGGACTGACAGAAAAACGACATCCTTCTTACCAAGTTTGTCCTGGGAACATCCAGAGATATTTTTATTATAAGTTGACTACACAAGAACAGTGAGAGTAAACAGCATCTGTTTTAGCTACTGTGACTTCAGTACTACCGTGAAAGAAAAATCTGTGAATATTGGAGTTTCTTCCTCATGCTAATCCCAAAAGTGCTTCACTGATACCTTGTCTGTCTGCTTAGGTCAGTGTTCTCAAAGATTATTTTGTAAATGCGTATAACACTGGCTGTATCACAAACACCTGAGGAGATTTTTTAACTTTCAGGACCTTGATTCTGAACGTTTTGATTCTGTAAGTGAAGAGATCTCCAAATCTGTATTTTAAAGATGATCACCAACTAACTCTTACATGAAGAGAAGTGTCATCCTTGCTATACATCATTCTATACATAAGCAGATGTGTCTCTACCAATCCTGGAAGCTGAGATGGAGCTTATTCTTTGGTCTTTTGAGGCAAATCCAAATTACTTGAGCATCTTATCCTGTGATAAAAATAACTATTGGTCAATAGTATTGGTGGAGGGACATATGTAGAAGGTATATAATCAAGGCTAAATGTCCATTAAAAGTTTAATATCACAACATTTTGTCTCATGCACATAGGCCAGTCGCATTATCTGGGAATCATTTCTTCTCCTACAGGAGAAGAAAGTGATGCCGGATAATTTTATAGGGATTCAATGACTTTAATTACTATAGTTTTTCATTACTAAGAGTTATATGTTCTTTACTTTTTAATCAATATATATACAAGATAAAATTCAATTTTTTCTTTGAAAAGAATTTATTGTGTTTCTATAATTGATGCCTTAAATGTGAAGCAATATGATGTTTCAAGTAGTAGCAATTCCTCAACCAAAGACCATTCATTTATTCATGCATTTGTGTATTTAAGAAGTGTTTCCTAACCACCTGCTGAGTGTATGACATTGTACTAGGTATGGGAATACAGCAGTGAAAAAAAGCTTAAGTCTCTGTCATCTCAAATAATCTACTAATAATTAAACATGTGCTACTGACATTCTTCTGGTTTTACCCTAAAAACCTGCTTATATGATATTTTAGTGGATCATGGGGTGGGCAAAGATGGCTAAATAAGAAAAAGTAAAATGAATTATCCTCAGAAATGTCATAGTATGAAAAGAACTTGCAAGTCAGACAGTGTGCTGTAAAAAATGGGGTTATAAAAAAGACCAACTATTCTTCAGATATACAAAGAACTATCAGACAGCTAACAGGTGTCTTAGAAAAAAAAAAAAAGCCAGAAGTGAAGATACAGGATGGACTTTTGAGAGAACAGTCAACAATCTTTTGAGTTTGGGATCTTGCCCACAAGGGGGTGCACCTTCCTAACACATTCACATTTCCTGCTCACTCTCATCCCTTCAGTGTGACCTTAATCTTTCCTCACACTAAGAAGACAAGACCCAAGGACACCAGAGGGTCTAAAAATGAACTCTTTTCCAGGACCAGCGATTGCACTATTCTTAATGTTTGGTAAGTAAAATGGCACTTAAAACTTAGAATCTTTTGTTCCATTATGTTCATGTAATCTGTAACCACCGTTTTCTCTAAGGAGTACAGCTCAGATCATGTCTAAGGTAACTTGGTATAACTTTTTTTTTTTTTTCAGGGGAAATCAATGGAGATTCAGTGGTCCAGACAGAAGGTCAAGTGCTCCTTTCTGAAGGGGATTCCCTGATTGTGAACTGCTCCTATGAAAGCACACAGTACCCTTCCCTTTTCTGGTATGTCCAATATCCTGGAGAAGGTCCACAGCTCCTCCTGAAAGCCATGAAGGCCAATGACAAGGAAAGCAACAAAGGTTTTGAAGCCACATACCATAAAGAAACCACTTCTTTCCACTTGAAGAAGGACTCAGTTCAAGAGTCAGACTCAGCTGTGTACTTCTGTGCTCTGAGTGACACAGTAACAGGGACTGCAGGGGAAGCTGAGCACAAACTCTGAGCAGAATGAGGAACCTGGCTGCTGAGTGTTAGCCACTGTGATCCACTCTGGTTAGGGACCAGGAGCTACTCTACTATTGTTGATGCCCACCACTCACCCCAGGCACTCTTAGTGTGAAAGCCATCCAAATAAATGCTAAAACACGATAGAATAACTAAAAGTAAAAATGCCTCACACCAGATACTTTAACAGTGAGAAAGAAAACAGACTGTCACCAAAGTTCTTCAACCTTGTTTGAAATTTGTGATTTAAAAAGTATAAAACCTCAAGATAAATGAAATGGTCTAGCTGTTTATCCCTGTATAAAATGTAGCCTCCTGACCTTGTCTCAGGCCATCCAAAGAAATAGTAATGTTTACAGACACAGATGTGACAGATAAGGTTGCAAATGCTTAATATATACCTGAATGGGTATACATTCAGCTGGGGCAAGTTGGGGTGATTTCTTAGGAAAACTTCTGCCCAAGAAATAACACCTTCTTAAAGAGAAAAAGAATTATAAATGGAAGAAGTCAAATTTTCCTTGTTTGCAGATGATATGATTTTATATTTGGAAAAGCCTAAAGACCCCACAAAAAACCTTAGAACTAAAAATTCAGTAAAGTTGCAAGATACAGAATCAACATACAAAAATCAGTAGCATTTCTATATGTCAACAGTAAACAATCTGAAAAAGAAATAAAAAAGTAATCTTATTTATGATAGCCATGAATGAAATTAAATAACTAGGGATTAACTTAATCAAAGAAGTGAAGATCTCTATAATGGAAAGTAAAAAGCACTGATGAAAGAAATTGAAGACGACACCAAAAAATACTCCATGTTCATGGATTGTAAGTATTAATATTGATAAAATATCCATACTACCCCAAACAGTCTATAGATTCAGTACAATCTCTATCAAAATACCAATGACATTCTTCTCAGAAATAGAAAAAAAATCCTAAAATTTATATGGAACCACAAACAATGCAGAATAGCCAAAGTTATCATAAAAAAGAACAAAACTGGAAGAATAATATTACCTGACTTTAAATTGTACTACAGAGCTATGGTAATCAAAACAGCATGGTACTGGCATAAAATCAGATACATAGACCAATGGAACAGAATAGAGAACCCAGAAACAAATTCACACATCTACAGTGAGCTCATTTTTGACAAAGGTGCCAAGAACATACACTGGGGAAATGACAGTCTTTTCCACAAATGGTGCTGGAAAAACTGGATATCCATGTGCAGAAGGATGAAACTAGACCACTGTCTTTCACCATATACAAAAATAAAATCAAAATGGATTAAAGACTTAAATTTAATATCACAAACTCTGGAAATACTACAAGAAAACACTGGGGAAAATCTCCAGGACATTGGTTTGGGCAAAAATTTCTTGAGCAACAGCCCACAAGCGCAGGCAATCAAAGTAAAAAGGGGCAAATGTGATCACATCAAGTTAAAGCACTCTACACAGCAAAAGATACAATCAACAAAGTGAAAAGACGATACACAGAGTGGTGAAAAATATTTGCAAAGGGAAATATTAATCTGACAAGGGATTAATAACCAGAATATATGAGGAACTTAAACAACTGTATAGGAAAAGACAAAATAATCTGATTAAAAAAACAGGCAGAAGATTTGCATAGACATTTCTCAAAAGAAGGTGTACAAATTGTAAATAGGCATATGAAAAGGTTTTTGACATCATTGACCATCAGAGAAATGCATATCAAAACTAAAACGAGATAGCATCTCATCCCAGTTAAAATGTCTTATATCCAAAAGACAGGCAATAGCAAATGCTGGGGAGGATGTGAGGAAAAGGGAACCCTCATGCACTATTGATTGGAATGTAAAATAGTACAATCACTATGGAGAACAGTTTTAGTTTCCTCAAAAAACTAAAAATAGAGCTACTATGTAATATAGTTGGGTATATACCCAAAGAAAGGAAATTAGTATATCAAAGAGATATCTGTAACCCACATTTGTTGTGACACTGTTCACAATAGCTAAGATTTGGAAGCAATGTAAGTGTTCTCTTTGCCTGCTGCCATCCATGTAAAATATAACTTGCTCTTCCTTGCCTTCTGCCATGATTGTGATGCTTTTCCAGCCACGTGGAACTATAAGTCCAATTAAACCTCTTTCTTTTGTAAATTTCCCAGTCTTGGGTATGTCCTTATCAGCAGTGTGAAAACAGGTTAATACAGTATATTGATACCAGGAGTGGGGTGCTCCTGAAAAGATAACCAAAAATGTGGAAGTGACTTTGTAGAGGTTGGAACAGTTTGGAGGGCTCAGAAGAAGACAGGAAGATGGGGGAAAGTGGAACTTCCTAGATACTTGTCGAATGGCTGTGACCAAAATGCTGATAGTGACATGGACTGCAAAGTCCAGGCTGATGAGATGTCAGATGGAAGTGAAGAATTTATTGATAATTGAAGCAAAGGTCACTTTTGTTATGCTTCAGCAAAGAGCTTGGATACATTGTGTCTCTGCCCTAGGGATCTGTGGAACTTTGAACTTGAGAGTGATGATTTAGGGTATCTGGCAGAAGAAATTTCTAAGCAGCAAAGTGTTTAAGATGTGGCCTGGCTGCTTCTAACAGCCTATTCTTATATGTGTGAGCAAAGAAAGGACATGAAACTGAAACTTATATTTAAAAGGAAAGCAGAGCATAAAAGTTTGGAAAATTTGCAGCCTGGCCATGTGGTAGCCAAAAGTCAGAAACATTTTGCATAGTCCTTTGAACCATCTAAAGTTATTTTTCCCATGTACATAAGTTATTTATTTTGTATAAGTAGTTATTAGCTCAGCTAACTAATAAGATCTAAATTGAGTCCTCTGGAATAAAATTAAAAGGTAAGAGAGAAACTGAAGCAGGATGATCATGAAAAATGAAAGATTCAAAGTCAAGGTACCTTCAGTGTCAATTATTATATCAGTAATCTGAATAGTTCAATTTCTTTGTAGCCTGTGAAACAGGGAATCTTGCATACCATTCTCTTACTCTCACTTTTTTTGCTTAAGGACCCTTATAATGAGCAAACATATACTCCTTATGGGTCAATAAACTGACTGATATGTGTTAAGCACCTTCAATAGACAAGCAAAAGAAAATCTCCTATATTTGCAAAGATGCCAAGGTATCGGCAATTAAATCAAAAAATTCTTCCTTTTGCCATTCTTTATCTTCTCATAGCCCTGGCCACCATCTACTGCTCCATCTATTACTCCCCTTCTGTAGAAGAAATGGCTTGAAAGACATTGGGGAAGCTATAAGATTCCTTTCTCACACCCATCTACATATAAAAAGTTTCAATAGTTTTCATCTTCAAACTCTGAACACTACCTATTAATCTTAAGTAATGTCTTAGTGAGAAAAAGCCATCTTGCTGAGATATTATGGAAACTAAAAGTCTCTATTGCCATAATATCCCAGCAGGGTATCTTTCAGGCATAAGTCATTTTTTTTAAAGACAGAATATCACTCTATTGCCCAGGCTGGAGTGCAATGGCACAGTCTCAGCTCACTGCAACCTTGGTCTCCCAAGTTCAAGCCATTCTCTTGCCTCAGTCTCCCAAGTAGATGGGATTACAGACACCCGCCACCATGCCTTTCAGAATTGTGTTTGTTACTCTGGTTTTTTGCCTTTCCATATAAGCTGTAAAAAGAGTTCATCAATGTCTCTCCAAAAATCTTGCTGGGCTTTTGATTGTTATTACACTGAACCTGTAGATCAAGCTGGGAAGGATAAACATTTTGACAGTATTGAGTCTTCTTATTTATGAACATGGAATTCTTCATTTCTGTAGTTGTCCTTTGATTTCTTTCATCAGAGGTTTATAGTTTTCTTTATGTAGATCTTGTACATATTTTGCTAGATTTATAACTACATATTTTACCTTTTGGGTGCCAGTGTAATTGTTTTATGTTTTTAGCTCAAATTCCACTTGTTTATTGCTGGTATATAAGAAAATGAATAAGTATGTAATGTATATAATAATAAATACATATATACAATGAATCTTATTTTATATGTTACCTTTGCATCCAGGAAACCTTGCTATGATTGCTTATTAGTTCCAAGTGTTTTCTTTTTGTCATTCTTTTGGATTTTTTTAAGTAGATGACCTTGTCATCTGGGAAGAAAGTTTTATTTTTTCCTGCCCAATCTGTATAGCTTTTCTTTTCTTGTGTTATTGCAGTAGCTAGGACTCCTGGTATGATGCTGAAAAGGAGTTGAGAGAAGGGACATCCCTGCCTTGTTCCTGATCATAGTGAGAAAACTTCAATTTTCTCGTTATCAGGTATGATGTCAGCTATAGGTTTTTGTAGATATTGTTTACTGTATTGAGAAAGTTCTTCTCTATTCTTGTTTTACTGAGTTTTTTTTTGTTATGGTTAGGTGTTGAATTTTCCTAAATACCTTTTCTGCATCATTGATAAGATCATGTGATTTTTCCTCTTTAGCCTGTTAATGTGATGAATTACATTAAATGACTTTCAAATCTGAACCAGCCTTGCTATTTGTTGCCCTTGTTCTTTGTTCTTATTTTTGTCTTCCACTCTTTATTTTTTTTTAAATAATTCCTTCTCTGGTTCTTTAAGGATTTTTTTTAAAAAAAATCTATTATTTTCTCTTTTCTTTTATTTTGGTGGTCGGGGGGTGGGGACACGGTCTCACTGTGCTCACGCTGGAGTACAGGGATGTGATCTTGGCTCACTACAGCCTTAACCTCTTGGGCTCAAGTGATCCTCCTGCCTCAGCCTCCAGATTAGCTGGGACCGCAGGCATGCGCCACCACGTCCAGCTAATTTTTGTATTTTTTTTTGCAGAGATGGGGTTTTGCCATGTTGCCCAGGCTGGTCTCTAAATCCTGAGCTCAAGTGATTCACCCACCCCAGCCTCCCAAAGTGCTGGAATTACAGGCATGAACCACACTGTGCCCAGCCTATCTATGATTTTCTAGAATTTAAAAGGAAATATTTAGGTATTTTGTTTTGTTTTGGTATATATCCTGCTGTGTGTTCTCTGAGCTTCTTGGGTCTGTGGTTTGGTGTCTGACATTATTTGGGGGGAAATTCTTAGTCATTGTTTAAAAACTATCTTTTTTGGTTAATTTCTCTCTTTCTTCTCTATCTGATATTCTCCGTATGTATATGTTACACTTTTTACAGTTGCCCCACAGGTTTTAGATTTTTTTCCACTTTTTCTTTTGTCTTTGTTTTCTTTGCTTTTCAGCTTTAGATGTTTCTACTGATCTATCCTTAATCTTAGAAATTCTTTCCTTGGCTGTGTCCAGTCTACTAATAAGCTGATCAATGACATTCTTCATTTCTGTGACAGTAGTTTGATCTCTAGAAATTTTTTGTTCTTTCTTAGGATTTCCATCTCTGTTACATTGCCCATCTGTTCTGGCATGCTATCTACTTTATTACTGAGCTCTTAGCATATTTTTAAAATTCCTGGTCTGATAATTCCAACATCCCTGATGTGTTTCTCCGATGCTTGCTCTGTCTCTTCAGATTGCTTTTGCCTTTTAATATTTCCTGTAATTTTTTCTTGATAGCCAGACATGATGTACTGGGTAAAAGGAACTGCTGTAAATATGCTGTTAGTGCTGTGGTGGTAAGGTGTGTGGGGAGAGGAAGTGTTCTATAGGCCTATAATTAGTTCTCAGTCTTTTAGTGAGCCTGTTCCTCTGGGCTGTAAACTTCTTCTGTGTTTCTTAGCCTCCCTCACTCCTCACACACCTTTAGCTGGGAAAGAATTGTAGAGTGGGCTGAAGTTGGGTATTTCTCTTCCACCAGGTCAGTTAACCTCTGATAAAACCCCAGCAGGTTGGGCTTTGGTTAACTGGTTTCTCCGGAGGGCAGAACTTTGTTAAGCACAGAGTGCTGTAGTGTATTTCAGAATTACTACTTTTCCCCTATCTATGCTGGAAGCACAAGGGGATTTTTCTGTGATATTTACTGTGGAAGCCTGGACAAGTTGCTAAAGATAAAACTTATAAAAGTGTGGCTCCAGCCTCCCCACCCCATGACTCAGCCTTCCTGGAGTTTTTGATTCTCAGACTTGTCCTTTCTGAGCCTACAACAGTTTTTAAAATACAGTTCTGGTTTTCCTACGTCAGCAATGGTTCCCATAAATGCTTCTGCTTCTGAGTCTTTGTTCCAGTAAGCCACGACTCCCTGCATTCACCTATTTGCCTAATCCTGGGGCAGTGGTATGCCTGGTGTCCTCACCTTTATTATGGATCCAAGATAAATTGTTGAATTTTCAATCTGTTCAGCTTTTTACTTATTAGGAGTGAGTGGCAACTTTAAAGCTCCTTACATGCAGAACCAGAGACTAGAAATCATCTGCTATTGTCTTTTTAATATAAATTTTGGAGAACATTCTCTATATTAAGAAAACTTGTCATATAACCATCATATATATGTATATATATCTTCTTAAAAAGTGTATTATCATTTTGACTTTATTTATGATCTTGTTTGTCATTGCAGAATTTAAAAAATACTATATAGTCAAATTTATCAAAAACTTTTTTCATGGATTGTGAGTTATAAGCCCTGCTTAAAAATCCATACCACTCCAAAATGGTAAAATTTTATATTGTATTTTCTTTACGTTGTCAGATTTTTTTTTGTATTTAAATTTTTAATAAGAGTGTGTGTGTAGAAAATGAAGTTGATGTCCAGGGATTTTTATTTTTCTTGTTTTTTTTTGGTTCATTTTGAGGCTGCCACTCATGCTCAACATCCTTTTCTGAATGACTCATTTTTCTTCATTGATTTAAAATATTTGTCCATTTTCCATGTTTCTTATTTTTCACTACTAAGGTTTTCAACTTAAGCATTTTTAAAAAAACCAAAATGTATTGTTTATTGTAATGATGCATAATACTAATAGCTTACCAAATATGAGAGTAATATGTAGCCAGTCATCACTCAGCTCATGCTAGAAATAAGTATGGGAATATGATGTGAATAGAAGGAATGTTACTAGAGAAGGAGAAAGAGATAAACTTTGAGAGTGTGTAGTGAGGTATCATCTAAGGCAATGTCAACTATATGCCCATAATCTCAAATCTGTCAGTTGTTTTCGGTTGAGAGGACTCAGACAAAGCAGTAGACAATCATGCTCATGAATTGTTCACTGAGTAACAAGTAGACAACCAGCTTTGGAAAACAATGACAACTTGGTATCTTCTTTGTTCTTTTTGAAGGGAGAAATTAAACGGTCAACACTTGGTTTTAGAGTTCTGACAAGTTCCAACTAGTTGAAATGCCTTGAAATTTGCAGCTACTTCAAGTTTGGGATGCTGTCATTGTTCTGGAAGAAGATTTTTGAATTTTTTACTGTTACCACGTATGCTCCTTCTTGATGTTTAGTTATATCCACTGCAGAAATTATCATAGCTCTCTGAAAATGTTGTTGAAAATTGATTATATTTCAAATGTAGTGCCCCTAACTTAAGCAGAATGAGTACAGACAGGTCTTTTTTGCTGAGATTTCTTCTTCCTACCTCTCCCTCTCCTTCACCCTCTTCCTCCTCTCTCTGTCCTCTGTCCTCTTTTCTTTCTCTTCCTTGACTTTGCTGGACTGATTCCATGATCCTTTCCTGAAGTAAGCATCTCTGGGGTATCAACCCTTACTTTGGACTACAATGCCATTGCCATCAATATTTAAAAGTAATCTCATCATAAGATACCACCTCACACCTGTTAGAATGGTGATTATTAAAAAGTCAGGAAACAACAGATGCCAGTGAGGATGTGGAGAAATAGGAATGCTTTTACACCGTTGGTGGGAGTGTAAATTAGTTCAATCATTGTGGAAGATGGTGTGGCGATTCCTCAAGGATCTAGAACCAGAAATACCATTTGACCTAGTAATCCCATTACTGGATATATACCCAAAGGATTAGAAATCATTCTACTATAAAGACACATGCAAACGTATATTTATTGCGGCACTATTCACAATAGCAAAGACTGGGAACCAACCCAAATGCCCATCACTGATAGACTGGATATAGACAATGTGGCACATACATACCACGGAATACTATGCAGCCATGAAAAAGAATGAGTTCATGTCCTTTGCAGGGACATGGATGAAGCTGGAAGCTAACATTCTCAGCAAACTAACACAGGAACAGAAAATCAAACACCAGCCAGTCGCAGTGGCTCATGCCTATAATCCCGGCACTTTGGGAGGCCGAGGTGGGTGGATCACCTGAGGTCAGCAGTTCAAGACCAGCCTGGCCAACATGGTGAAACCTCATGTCTACTAATAATACAAAAAATTAGCTGGGCGTGGTGGTGTGCACCTGTAATCTCGGTTACTTGGGAGGCTGAGGCAGGAGAATCGCTTGAACCTGGGAGGCGGAGGTTGCAGTGAGCTGAGGTCATGCCATTGCACTCCAGCCTGGGCAACAAGAGAGAAAACTCTGTTTGGGAAAAAAAAAAAAAAAAGACAGAGAGGAAAAAAAGAAAAGAAAACTGAACACACCACATGTTCTCATTCACAAGTGGGAAGTGAAAAATGAGAACACATGAACACAGGGAGGGAATGTCACACACTGGAGCCAGTTGAGGGGTAAGGGGCAAGCAAAGAGAGAGCATTAGGACAAATACCTGATGCATGTGGGGCTTAAAACCTAGATGATGTGTTGATAGGTACAACAAACCACCATGGCACATGTATACCTATGTAACAAACCTGCATGTTCTGCACATGTATCCCAGAACTTAAAGTTAAAAAAAAAAGTAATCTCATTATAAAGGAAAGCAGCTGTTCACAAGAGCATATAAAACAAACAATGGATCTATATTATTTAGATTCATGCAGATTTAAGACTGTGATGTCTAATATGCAACTCCCTGTATATATCTATCTGTATTGATATAGATATGTATATATCTATATCTATATCTGTATCTATCTATCTATATAGAGAGATTTATTTTAAGGAATTGTTTCATGCAATTTTAGGGGCTGGGAAATCCAACTTCTGCAGGGCAGGTTGTCAGGCTGAACAACCTGGGAATCATTGATTTTGCAGTTTGAGTTTGAAGACAAGTCTGGAGGCATAATTTCTTCTTCTTTGGAGAACCTAAGTATTTTTCCCTTAAGACCTTCAACTGATTGAACGAGGTCCATTCACATTATGCAGAAAATCTGCATTACTCAAAGTCTACTGATTCAAATATGAATCTCATCTAAAAATACCTTCACAGTGACATCTAGACTGATGTTGGACCAAATATCCAGGTACTGGGGCCTATCCCAGTGGATGCATAAAATTAGCCATCACACAATCTTTACCTGTAGCAAATCTTTTCCAAAAGCCTACTTTGCTTATACAAGTATAATATACCAACTTTCTTTTTATTGTTTCTGGTATATCTATTTCCATTGTTTCAACTTCTCTGTGCTTTAAATCTGAAATTTAAAATAAATCCTCATATATCTACACTCTCAACTGTTCATAAGCTTCTTATTTCACTGAGAAGATAGAAACAATCAGAAGAGAATTTTGAAAAGCTTCAACACTTGCCAGTCACTTGCATCTATGCTCAAATACTCTCTTTACTCTCATTAGAATGTAATCCCATGTGTGCAGGGACTTTGCTTATTCTCAGCACTTATCATCATACCTGAAAATGTAGGCATTTAAAAATAATTGTTGAATTAAAAATGAATAATAAAAATACCTCTGTCATTACCAGAACAAAACTATCATTTATTCATTCCCTCAATAAAAATTTATTATATGCCTATTTACTGACAGGCCATATTCTAGCAACTGACAATGTAGCAGAGATAGAACAGATAAAAGTCCCTATCCTAAGGGAGTTTATATTTCAGTTGAAGGCTAAGTTCATGTTAGTCACTACAATAAGCCTTTACATGAATCATCTCTTTTCAATCTTTCAATCTTTCAAAAAAAAATTTAGGTGTTATCATACCTATTTTCAGAAGAGAAAGCTAAGGCTTAACTCTCCTATTTAATATCACATAGAGCCAGAATGCAGAGCTTCAAATATATGTCTAAATTACTAATCTACTGTGCTGATATAGACATAAAAGTGTTTATCGTCTATATTATGTTGCAAATAGTGAGGAGGAAAAAAGCTTAATCAGAAGTTCTAAGCAATTGTAGCTCTGACCCCAAGATGGCAGTATTTGCATTCGCCCCGCCTGCGGGTCTGAATTTGCAGTATGTGTAAGATAGCGAAGCCTGGTCTCTAACTGGCTAGGGAGACTCTCTGAGGAACCTTTTGTTTAGTGTTAGAAAAATAGAAGATGTTGAATACACAAGTCAACTTGTGGGAGCAGATCTCTGCAAAATAAAAATGAAGAAGCATCTGAGGACCTGCTTGGTGATTTTGTGGCTTTATTTTTATAGTAAGTTAGTGGAGAGTTTTAGCAAAGTTAACAGAGTAAGTCAAGGGAATATTTTCTTTAGATTTGGGGTGAAGGTGTAGTCCACTGGGATAGGAGGAAGGGAGAAAACGGGACCATTTTCTGTTTCACTTGGGATTCATTGTGGGGAGTAAGGAAGGGATGCAAATTAGATAGTATTAATACTGGATAATGGATCTCTTGAATCTCACTTTGCTTTCTGAATAGGGGGAAGTGGCAAAAACCAAGTGGAGCAGAGTCCTCAGTCTCTGATCATCCTGGAGGGAAAGAACTGCACTCTTCAATGCAATTATACAGTGAGCACCTTCAACAACTTAAGGTGGTATAAGCAAGATACTGGGAAAGGTCCCATTTCCCTGACAATCATGACTTTCAGTGAGAACACAAAGTTGAATGGAAGGTACACAGCAACTCTGGATGCAGACACCAAGCAAAGCTCTCTGCACATCACAGCCACCCAGCTCAGCGATTCAGCCTCCTACATCTGTGTGGTGAGCGCACTGTGCTCCCCAGGCACTTGAAGCCAGTATGTAAACCTACACCTGGAGGTTGTCAAGGAGGCATAGAAGTTGGAGTAGACCATTTTTTTATGCAGAATATAATTTCATAAGTGAGTGAATATTTATCTCTCAGACATGATTCAATGTGAGCTTGAGCCTAGAGTTCTACGTAGGCTCAAGTAGGATACATGCCCTCAAGCGAGGATAAAGACATTCTCACTCAACACACAAAGTTAATTGCTACATCTGGGTGTTCCCAAGGGCAAGACAGTCCATCATGCTGTATTACTGCTGCTGAAGTAGATGACAGTGTTGGTTGGAAGGGAGAGACTAGCTTGGTTTGTGATCTGGACACCTACCAGCAGAACGTCGACTAAGTGAAAGAGCAACAAGTAGATGTGGCTGATGGAAATACCTTGAGAAGTTTCCTTCCCCTGAAAGACATTCAGTTGTCATTTCATGGCTATTCAAGTTCTCAGAAAGCATCCTGTGAGAATAAATCTGCTCTTCCCATTTAGCTATGCTCCAGATCAAGGCATCTGTCCAGGTGCTGCACCAACTCTTTATCACCTTCCACCACTGCTCTTTTAGAGGACACTGGAAGGCCAGGGGATCCTGGCAGGCACAGTCACTCTCAGGCAGCAGAACAACTGTGCCAGCCTTTTCAACTATCGGTGTCCTAGAAAAGAGACTTAGGGACAGAATGCCTACCTGGAATTTTGAACTCTGGTTTGCACAACTTAGCTGTGAAGTTCTTTTTGGGACAATTAGAGAAACGTATATATAATTTGAGAATTAGATGAGAAAAGTACTTATTTAAAAGGCAGATATCAACTGTAAAAAATGGGAAGAATATATACCAAGATATTAAAAATGGCAATCCCTGTATGGTGGGAATATAATGTTTTTAGTTTTTGTCTTTCCTTGTCTTCTGTGCTTTTAATTTTCTATAGTTCTTGGATTTTTCTTTGGTTGAAATAATGATTATTTAAAAATAACAAACGTCTTAAAAAATGTAAAAGATTGCATCTGATCTGTCACTATAAACTCACAGGAATTGATATTTAAAGATGATCACACATTTCAGGATATTGTTGAATAAGATTGATTTGTTATCTTTATGAGCCCTGCAAATAAGTTCATTTCCAAGCTTAGTGAATTGATAATTTGTGAATAAATGAAGCCAGGACCTGGACTGTTCTTTGTAACTAGTCTGGAGATTGCTCAAGTGTCAAGACATCAAAATGCTTTGAATTCTGGAGCAAAAATAAACCTAGATATATTCAGTAACCAGATATTTTTTCCTGTCCTGTATCTCCTTTCAAGTCTTTAGAGTGAAGAAATTAAAGTTCAGATTGCTGCTATAGCAGACTTGTGTAAGTAATTATAAATTAATTGAGGAAAAAGATAAAATACATGAAAATGGAATCAATAGGTAAAATTCCAAGTATGTGGACAAATAAGTTTTAAGGGTATTCTCAGAAGGCGATCACTGTGGGACAGAAAAGATAGGAGAAAGTATCATGGGGAATAGCAAATTTAGTTAGGTCTTGAAGGACAGCCACACATTGAATTTGTTCATTACACAACTATTTATTAAACAAAGAATAGGGCCAGATGCAGTGGCTCATGCTTGTAATCCCAGCACTTTGGGAGGCCAAGGTGGGCGAATCACTTGAAGTCAGGCATTCGAGACCAGCCTGGCTAATATGAGGGAGCCCTGTCTCTACTAAAAATACAAAAATTAGCCAGGCATGGTGGCATGCACCTGTAATCCCAGCTACTAGGGAGGCTGAGGCAGGAGAATAGCTTGAACGCGGGAGGCGGAGGTTGCAGTGAGCTGTGATTGCACAACTGCACTCTAGCAAGTGCAATGGAATGAGAGTCCATCTCAAACAAAACAAAACGAAACAAAAAACAAATAATAAGTGACAGGTGTTTTTGTAGGTAGAAGGAGTAGGGTAATAAACAAAACAGATAAATGCAGACACAAAAGACCTTCCATCAGGAGGCTTGAGTCTATATTTGTCTATAGTGTTCACTTTCTTTTACAGGAATATCTTGGGAAGTTTGCATTCCAATATAGGCATTTTCCTTGCTTGCTTAGTTTAGTTTAGTTTGCAGGTTTCACATGGTGATTAAAAGGCATAGGCATTGACATGCTTATCTATCACTTACTAAATTGCATTACCCTGGACAAAATTACATAACCTCAGAGTACCTACACATCATCAGTGGTAATTACACATACCATTGCATGGTCATAAGGATTGAATTAAATTAAATGAATTTAGTTAAATGATTGAATTGCATTGGTAGAAAATAATTTTTAAATTAATGGTAGTTATTCTTGGACATAAATGATACAGCAAAGGTAATTTAAAATGAGACAATAAGAAACTTTAAGTATAGATTAAGGTTTACCTTTCCACTCTCCTTCTGTTGATTATATTCTTTTACTATGGTTATGGCCGAGAGTCACCCTTTATTTCACATGGGCCTTATCCCATCCAATTATTTGAACTAACAGTATTGGCTTTTTTGTCTGTTTGTTTTTATCTCATAGGTTTTCGGCACAGAAAATGAAGCTTTCTTGCTTCTGGTGTAACTTAGTGTAAATTCTTTTTTTTTTTTTTTTTTTTTTTGAGGCGGAGTCTCGCTCTGTCGCCTGGACTGGAGTACAGCTCACTGCAAGCTCCGCCTCTCGGGTTTACGCCATTCTCCTGCCTCAGCCTCCTGAGTAGCTGGGACTACAGGCGCCCGCCACCTCGCCCGGCTAGTTTTTGTATTTTTAGTAGAGACGGGATTTCACCGTGTTAGCCAGGATGGTCTCGATCTCCTGACCTCGTGATCCGCCCGTCTCGGCCTCCCAAAGTGCTGGGATTACAGGCTTGAGCCACCGCGCCCGGCCAACTTAGTGTAAATTCTATGATGAATCCACATGAGCTTTATGGAGCAGGACTCAGATATAACACCATTATACTGACCTACAGTGCCAATAACTAGATCCATACCTGGGAGCTCATATAACAGAGCTCTGCATTGGAAAGGAGAGAAAATAACCTTTCTAGGTTTGGGGGAGAAATCTTTTTAAGTTATTCAATTTATAACTTGTACATACATGGTAGATACCCAGGAAGTATTATAGATGGAAAAAGGAAAGAGGAACCTCTAGGGGACAAACGCTAGATGCAGCTGACTGAGAATCAGCACCTGGTCCTGCCAGGGTCCTTTTCCATGTTACTTCTTCAGAGATCAGGAGGAGCTGTGTGATCTGTGCACGGGGCAGTAAATCTTGTTTCTGGCTGGATGGGGAGACTCTCAGCTTCCTGCAACAAAGAACTATGAATATTCACTCCGAGAAACCAGACATTTGGCTTGATAGTGTTTGAGGGCTCCCAGACCCCAGCCAGAGACCTCACTGAGTCTGAGTGATAAAAATGGAGAAACCCTTGGGAGTTTCCTTCTTGATTTTCTCCTGGCAGCTGTGCGGTGAGTTACTGGGCTCTGGAAATATCATAAAAAAGGGCAGACTGTAGTATCTTCTTTACAAGTCTGGAAGTTATAGAAGGGTGATTAGGGTCTCAGTGCTCACCTGTGGGGGCTGTGAAACGAGAGTATGTTTTCCAAATGAACTTCCGTGAATGAATGTCATCTGTCTGTGGTTCTCTGTCTAAACAGGGGTGAATAGACTGCGTACACTGGAGCAGAGTCCTTCATTCCTGAGTATCCAGGAGGGAATGCATGCCATTCTTTTTTTGGTTTTTGAGACAGAGTCTCGCTCTGTCACCCAGGCTGGAGTGCAGTGGCGCAATCGCTGCTCACTGCAAGCTCCGCCTCCCGGGTTCACGCCGTTCTCCTGCCTCAGCCTCCAGAGTAGCTGGGACTACAGGCGCCCGCCATCGCACCCGGCTAATTTTTTGTATTTTTAGTAGAGACGGGGTTTCACCGTGTTAGCCAGGATGGTCTTGATCTCCTGACCTCGTGATCTGCCCGTCTCGGCCTCCCAAAGTGCTGGGATTACAGGCGTGAGCCACCGCGCCCAGCTATACATTGCCATTCTTAATTGTACTTATCAGGTGAGAACACTCTTCAATTTCCACTGGTTCCTACAGGATCCAGGGAGAGGATTTGTGTCTTTGACCTTAATTCAATCAAGCCAGAAGGAGCAGGGAGACAAATACTTTAAAGAACTGCTTGGAAAAGAGAAGTTTTATAATGTTTGGAATCTCCCACACTCTCATCCTGGAGATTCAGCCACCTACTTCTGTCCTTTGTGGCAGTGTCCCCCCAGCACCTGCAGCCTGTGCCACAACCTGCAGCCGGCATCCTTGACACAGGCCTGGCCTTGCAGGTGGGAGTGAAGGTTTTTTTTTTTTAAATATATAGAAGGAACTTTCTTTATGACCTCTGTCTTCAAAACAGAAGTGAAGGATAATGCATCTTTCTTATGTCATGAATCTGAATTTATACTAAATTAAATTTCCTTTTGTTATTATTGAAATTTCACTCCTCAATGCAGATTGTACAGATTCTGAGACTGTTTGCCTGCAGATTCCTTCCACTGCTTTACTCTTTAAGAGGGCAGACCCCTTTGTGGAGCAGGCTCTGAGTCCATGAAGCAAGTTTTCTCCAGGCTGTACCCTCATCAGGAACATTTTACCCATTTACCTTCATGATATTTTTGGTATCTATGTAGCATCTATACCATTATTTACTTAATTTAATATTAAATTGACATTTATGTTAAATAGACTTTAAAAATAACTGTGTAAAATTGTCTTCATTTTACCAAATACCATCTGTGAAACCATGTATATTATAGAAATAATATATTTAAAGTGCTGGTTATATTTTTCCCAGTGCAAATTAAAATGGTGTCATATATGTAACAATTGAAAAGGTTGTCTGTACACTGCCTGATAGGACCTCTTGTATGAATCACACTTTAAGAAATACTGCTCCAGTCCATACCCCTCATTTTATAAATGAAAGAATTTGGATCCACAAGTATGGCATCATTTACTCAAGCATGACTTACAGTAAAATGAAAGCTAGAAGTAGAGGCTAGACTTTATGATCCCTTGTCAGTTGCTTCTTCCACCAAGGATGCAAAGCAGTATCTAGAGTTTGAAGAAAATAGTTGTGTGTTTTACATTTAAATTAAATTAAAATTTTTATTTAATTGTGTATGTTCAACCTAGATAAATTAGAAGATATGAATACCTATCAAAATAGAGCATTCTCATAACTTCATCACCTGGAAGTAACAAGTATTACTATTTTTCAAATTATCTTGTACACATATGCAACTACATTTCTCTATGAATGGGGCTGATAATGTCCCCAGTATTTATTTAACGTGCTCGCTTCTCTCAACATTATATTATAGATATTTCCATGCCAGGGATCATATGTTGAGGATATAATTTTAAATGCCTGTCTAGTCTTCATTATACAGATTATTTTTAAAAAATGAATCACCTTTTGATACTATTTCTAAGTATACAGTATTATAGACAATGTTTTTATTAACATCATTAAAGTTGCAGCTTTAACAGAATGGAGTTGGGTGAATAAGGGAAAACACATAACACTGCATATCTAATTTCCAGGAAGAAATTTTTCACCAAATTGTGATTTCAACCACAGCATGTAATGCTTTCTGTTTTCCACACTTTCTTTACCTGTTTGAACATTATTACTTTCAAGAAGTTTCCACTTTGCCAGGTAAAATTGTTAAATGTTTTAACTCATTTACTCTATGAAGTTATATATTTGTTATTAAAAAAAAACAGAATTAGAAAACATACAGAATAAGAGTGTTTCACACAACATAAGTATCTTTTCATACAATAAGATATGTTAAAGAAAAACTTTGAAAAACACTATCTCGATCTCATTTATCTTCTAATGTTCTCTTTTCTTTCAAGGCTATCTATTCTCCATATC
This sequence comes from Trachypithecus francoisi, assembly GCF_009764315.1. Taxonomy (NCBI): domain Eukaryota; kingdom Metazoa; phylum Chordata; class Mammalia; order Primates; family Cercopithecidae; genus Trachypithecus; species Trachypithecus francoisi. Next base: position 84,409,964 of record NW_022681468.1, on the reverse strand, counting down.
GTTCCTACTGTAAGTGTGGACCAGCACTATCTGAACTTGTGCAGAATCTCAGGCTGACTGAATTTGAATCTGCATTTTAACAGAACAACCATGTGATTCTATCCTTAAAAGTTTGAGAAGCACCCATTTGATGGGGTGCCAGAATGATTTTTTATAATATAAAGTAAAAGCTGTCTCTACTAGCCCTAAAATGCTTCAATGGTTTTCTATTGCTTCTAGAATAAAATGCAAATTTCAGGCTGTGATACAGAAAGATCTGTATCATGGGAACCTCCTTTTCAATCTCCCCTTTTAACTCTCCCAGCTCTCTGTGTACCAATAACACTATTCTCCTTTCAATGTTCTGAACTTGCCATGTTCTTTTCCACCATTTAGTCGAATTCGTCCATTTGGAATGCTGTTCATCCAAATATGGGCAAACCCAATTCATTTTCACACTTCAGGTCTCAGCTCAAGTACACTACTATAGACAAAGGCTTCTGACTTCTGTTGATCTTCCTGACTAATGCAGCCATCCATAGCTCTCCCCATAGCTCTATCATAAAACCCTAATTATTTCCCTTATGGTAATAATTATAACATCTAGTTATAATGCTGATTTATGTGCCAATGTGTTCATTGCCTAAACTTCCAATTAGGATACAACTTGTATGAGGTCAGGGATATTGTTTGTTTAATCACACCTTTAACTTTAGTGCCTACCTTTAGTGACTGACCCGTGGTAGTCAGTGAAAAATTATCTTCTGCATGTGGCTGGGCATGGTGGCTTATGTTTGTAATTCCAGTGCTTTGGGAGGCTGAGGTGGAAGGATCAGTTGAGGCCAGGAGTTAAGGACCAGCCTGGGCAATGTAGTGAGACCCTCATCTCTACAAAAAACACAAATAAAATATTAGATGAGTGTAGTGGCACATACCTGCAGTCCTAGCTACTCAAGAGGTTGAGACAGAAGGATTTCTTGAGCCCAAGAGTTGGAGGCTGCAGTGAGCTATCATGGTGCCACTGCACTTCAGCTCTGGGTGACAAAGTAAGACCTCATCTCTTAAAAAATAAAATAAAATAAAATAAAAAGAAATATATACAGAATGAATAAATGAATGTTGCTTGGCCTTGCTTTCTTTTTTCCTTTTCGTTTCTTCTCACTCCCACCCTAGCAAATCTGAACTTTGTGCTCCCTGCTCAGATATGTGGTAGAGTTCTGTTCACGCTGGCACTTACCCCTTGTCTCAGGACCAGGCCTTCCTATGCTCAGTGAACTCTGGCAAATAACTAGATCAACTCGGGGTCTCAGCCTGTCCTCACTCAACTGACATCAGGTGTAATCTGAATGAACCGAGTAAACTCTAAATATAACCCCACAGTAAAATACCTGAAAGAAAAAAAGGTATATTTAAAAGATGTTGGAAAGTATGAAAACAACTTCCCAAATCAAATAATGATACGCACATGTCAAAGTTTAATCTTAAATTATTGCAAAAGAAAAATTGCATCAGGAAACACATTCAAATAATTGGACTAAGTAGAGACATTTTATAGAAGATTAGGTTTTGTTTTTTTTTTTTAAAGTAGGGTTAAAGAGAATTATTATGGTCAAATTATTATTGGTTTACAACGACTGTACTCTGTGTAGTGGTTGTTAGGCTCATCATGAGATTAATGGTCATCTGAGATTATAACACTAATATATCAGAATGAGTCTTTATTTTATTAAATAATACCAGAAAATTGATCAAGTATTTGATCAGATGTGACAGTTAATTCCCATATGGGGCTATACATTTTATCCTTCAAAAAAGATTCATTCAAGACCAGTTTTGGGAAACTTATTGTTATCAAAAGTAATTCAAACCAAGTGTGGTGGTGTGTGCCTGCAGTCCCAGGTACTCAGGAAGCTGAGGTGGGAGGATCCCTTGAGTCTGGGAGTTTAAGTCCAGCCTGGGCAATATAGTGAAACCTCTTCTGTCTTAAAAAAAAAACCAAAAGGTAATTCAAGTCTTTAGTCTTTACTACAATGGAGAGGAGGGATTTGTCAGGTTTTGGATGTTTTCCCTTCTTACAAGTTACTAAGCTTGTTTGATTGAGACTACAGTAAAGACATGAAACTACTTAGAGACAAAGGATTCTGTTACTCATGACACAGCAAACAGCATAAACATTGGTATATTCACTTCAGTTGTTCTTTCCCTTAAATCTAAAAAAGATGATATGTGTGCTGATGAATACTTTGAAGTGCCACTGTGTCATAACTGAGGAACTTTGAGCTTGGAGAATTCACTGCTTTTATAGTAAGGAGTAAACCAACTTGCTCTTTGTCTCGGAGGGAAACTACCTCACCCCTCAAGGTTGCTTGCTGCAAGCGTTTAACTCTGGAAAGTGGTCGGGTAGAGTGGTCGTGGTCTTAAACCATTGGCATACCTAGCAAGACATTTATGAGTATTAAGAGATTAAGGATGGTCTGGTTTTCAACAATATCCACTCCACATTCTTACATCGTGTTATTTTCTAGAAATTTTTCTCATGAGTATGCCACTCCAGAAGTCATTCTGATTAATTTGACTGACAGAGGTTCTGAGACTAAATACATTGAATTTGCCTCAAACAATGTTTAATTAAGGCTACTATCAGCAGAACTCCAAGCAGAAGAATGAGACCAATCTGCAACATTAACTTCACCCATTTAGACAGCTGTGACAAAGTCCCAAAGTATAGATAGCTAGGATGTAATTTCTTATCCATTATACATGAAAGTTTAGATTGACATGCTAATCTTTGTTTTCATTGTCAAAAGGAGTCCAAGAAGCAGCCACCATTCCCAATGGAAAGATGTTCTGTCCCACCTATTCCCAGACATAAGCATAATCCAACAGGTTAATCCAGTTTGGAAGTTATTGTTGAACTTGATTTGGATCAGCATTGCATCACTTTTGTCATAGGATCCTTGGGATGTTGCTTTTCTGACCAGAAACCTCTGTGGTTGGTGGTGCCTTTACTCAAGTTTTGCATGGGCCTACTGGGCTTGTTCCACTCACTTGGCCTGGCAGACTGCACTCAGTTCATGCTCCTGGCCTGGATCTCATGCCTGCCAAGAGTGAGTTAGGCATGGAGCAGTGAGGGATGTGTGAGCAAGTGTGGGGTCTTGCCACTGCTCAGTCAGACATGCTGGCTGCTGCAGTGAGGTGGGCAGTGCTGGCATGGGTGCCAGCTCTCTATGAGGCTGAGGCTGGACCAATTGCACTGCAAGCAGCATTGACTGCTGGCACCAGGGAACACGGTGGCACCTGAAAGCTTGGAGATGCCAGGAACCGTAGGGTCCCAGAGAGGGGGTCACAGCCCTGACTTGGGGAACTCCCAGGTCTGGGCTTCCCAAAGGGCCACAGCACTTCTCTCCTTCTTTTTACCCACAATGTGGTGAGCAAGGGACATGTTTGAGCCCTGTTTGTGGAACAGCTCTTTTAGCCCCACCATTTGATGGGTTCCAAGTTCTTGTCCTGCAACCAGGAAGAATGAGGTACACATACAAGTGGAGGGTGAGCAAGATGAAGTGGAGCATTATTAAGTGATAGAACAGCTCAGAGGAGACTCTCATTGGGTAGCTTCTTTTCATCGCTAGGTTGTTCCAATGAGTGTTGAGCTCGTAGCAGAGAGGAGACCCTGGAGTGAGAAACTCCTCTGCAGGCAGGCTGTCTTGTTGTCTTTGTAGCTCTCAGCAGAGAGGAGGCTCTGGAGTGGGTAGCTCCTCTCTGCAAGTGGTTGTCCCAGTGTCTGCAGCTCTCAGTAGAGAGGAAGCCTTGGAGTGGGTAGCTCCTCTCTGCTGCTGGTCATCCTGATGTTTGCTCAGCTCTGGCTGAGCCTGATGCTTTTATGGGCCTCAGAAGGGAGGAAGTGCATGCTCAGTTGATCCATGGCAGCCATGGGCAGGCCCAGAAAAGGCACCATAAGTTCCCACTCCAGTCTGTGGGACTGGCAGCTTAATCCCCAGCCTTCAGGCCCTCCTTGGCCTGTAGGTGTGGCCTCACTGGGGTCCTGCCCCTTCCACCCAGAAACCTGTCTGCCTCCTACTGTCATTCGTGGTGCCCAGATGGTAGGTGCCAAGGAGTGCCTTCAGGCCAGTGCCCTCTTGGCTTGCCTCCTATGCTCATCAGTGCCCAAAATCTGGAGGGGGTCGAGGTGGCAGAAGGCTGGTGTGTGAACACTTGCCCTAGTGTGTGCACACTCTGCTGTGCTGCAACAGTGCCTGGGCTTGGCCCCAACTTTGCTCTGAGATCAGAGTGGGTGCTGACAACAAGGAGAAGCCAGGCAGCAGGAGTGGGTATTTCTGAGCCTGTGAAGGCAGAGGGGCCTTCCTAGGCCCCCAAGAGTACAGAGAGGCCTCTGTCCACAGTCACTGTTTGGGAGGCTGTAGCTGCCTGCAGAGGGAGCTTGAGGGGGTGATGCTCCTACCTGCCCCATGGAGCAGAAGGCCCAGGTCTGCAGCCTTGACTTGGGTGGTTGCAGCTTCACCAAGAAGGGTGGGGCTCCTGCCTGCTCCTGGTTTCCCCAAGAGCACAGGGAGGCCTAGTTCTGTAGCCATGACTTGGGAAGTTGCAGCTGTGTCTGAAAGGGCAGGACTCCCACCTGCTCCTGGGCAGAGAGGACAGTGATGCCCCTGAAGCTGTGGCTTGGGCAGCTGCAGTGGCACCTGGGGAGCTCCTGCTCCAACTCAGAAGGGGCGGGGCTCCTGCTTGTCCCTGGTTCCATGAAGTGTGCAGCCCCAGCCATGCCTCCCTGCTGTGATGGTAGTGGCCACTCCAGATGACCCACTGCTGCCATCGCTTTTCTTAAGCTATAAGAGCAGTGTCATTGAGTATTTGCAACCTCTGTAGCCATTCATGGCATAACCCAAGACTTTTCAGACATCAGGAGAAGCATATACATTTGTATGAATCAGATTGAGACAAAGTTGTACTGACTCCTGTGTTTGTACACAGACAAGGATGGGGAATCTATGTTGGGAAGCTGCTACTGATGTATGTATTGCAGAAATGTTCAGGAGAGGCCATATTCACAGGAGTTTTACTATTTCAACGAATGTGGAAGAGGATGACAAACCAATAGCAGATTGGATAGCCAACTGCAGCTGCCACTTGGCTCCAGCAGACTGTATAATTGTCTTGCTAGGCTGTGTGCTTGACCTATAATACAAAGAGTGAATTAATTCTCCACCTTCCACCTCCCCGTCTAAGATTTTCCCTTCCTAGGTGCCAGTGTTGTTGCTCTTTCTCCACCATCACAAAATTGGTTCATCCGATTCTAGTAGCTATAACTTTGCCTTTTTTTTGTAGTCAGTTCCAGTCACACCAAAATCATTTGCCTAGAATAAATAGAAAAAGGAACACGCATTTGTATGACATTTACATAGATTCATCATAATCACCACCTTGGCCTTCCTGGACCACTGAATGGGAACTTGTAAAGCTGTGCACTTAAATAAATGCCAGTTATCCTCATGATGTAAAATCATGTTTAACTAAGAAAAGAATATAGGTGACTGAACTGGAATTCAATATTAATACCACTCTGACCATGTTGCTACCTGGAGAGTGTACCAACCAGGCTGTTCTAAGGTCGCTGTTAGGAGAAAGAAAGAAGCATCATGCCTTTCACTTCTAGAACGTTAGAGAAGGTGTACTTTTTTCTACTACTGTTAAATACAGCTAAAAATTCTGGACATTACAGATGGTCCTTGAATTGAAATGAGATTACTTCCCAGTAAACTGATTGGAGTTTAAAATACTGTAGGTATAAAATGCATTTAATACATCTTATATACTGAACATCGTAAGATTGCTTACCCTATGTTAATCATGCTCAGAATGCTTACATTAGCCTATGGTTAGGCAAAATAATCTAACACAAAGCCTATTTTATAAAAAAGTGTGGAATATCTCATCTAATTTATTGAAAAAAGTACCCAAAGAGAATAACAGAAGGGTTGTATTGGTACACAAGGTACAATTTGTACTGATTGAGTATTGCTTCTGCACCATGAAAAAAGTCATAAGTCAAGTCGGCCGGGCGCGGTGGCTCAAGCCTGTAATCCCAGCACTTTGGGAGGCCGAGACGGGCGGATCACGAGGTCAGGAGATCGAGACCATCCTGGTTAACACGGTGAAACCCCGTCTCTACTAAAAAAAAATACAAAAAATTAGCTGGGCGAGATGGCGGGCGCCTGTAGTCCCAGCTACTCGGGAGGCTGAGGCGAGAGAATGGCGTAAACCCGAGAGGCGGAGCTTGCAGTGGCTGAGATCCGGCCACTGCACTCCAGCCTGGGCGACAGAGCGAGACTCCGTCTCAAAAAAAAAAAAAAAAAAAGTCATAAGTCAAGTCATTGTTAAGTCAGGGACCATTTGCATATAAAATCAAAAGATAAAAAGTTTCTGAAAGATATAGAGAAAAAGCCAGATTGTCTAAGAAATTTAGGACCTGAACAATCTAGAACAGTGAGTTTCATGAGTTTCCTTTCACCTCATACAACTCAGTGGCATCCAGGAATAGCCAGTAACCTGGTAATGCCAGTGGGTACAGAAAAGAATTCCCAAAGAAATGCCTGTTTTCCATGGCGAAATGACCAAGAAAAGGATTGACTATGAAGGCTGAAACCATAAGACTATAATCATTCCACTCTAGCCAAAGACCACAGAAAGTTTTATAGCAACCAAACACACATTTAATCAACAAAAAGGTAACTGCAACCTAGCAGGAGAGATTAATGATCATGCAACTTTCCTTTGCTCCATCTTTCCATCACTGGCTTGAAAATAGTCTTTAAATGGCATTCTGCATTCCCAGTGTGGGTTTCTGGGGCTGGAGGAAGCAGAGTAGACCTGTTATCAAAGAATAATGCCTATGCTGACCTCTCTTTTCTGGTTTTCTGAAAGGCTAATTCAAAGGGCTTTTCTGTATTCATATAACTCAAAACCCTCTCAGAGTGGAGAAGTGGCTATGAAGAGGAAATTTTCTAAAAAATTGATAAAGGGACTCAATAGCAGGAAGGAGAAAGAATCTGCAAATGTGAAGATAGGCCAATTGAAATTATTCAGTCTAAGAAGCAGAAGGGAAAAAAATTGAAGAGAGCTTAAGAGACCTGTGGGACATTATAAAAAGTACAGCCATAAGGATAACAGGATTTCCAGAGTGAGAGGAAAGGAAAAAGCAGGGAGAATATTTGTAAAAATCATGACTCCAAACTTACCAAATTTGTTGGAGGACGTGAACCTATACATCCAAGAAGTTCAACAAGGACCAAGTAGAAAAAAGGCAAAAAAAAAAAAAAAAAAAAAAAATCACATGGGGACTCATTATAATCAAACTGTTTAAAGAAAAAGACAAATTGAGAATCTTGAAAGCTACAAGAAATAACTGATTAATCACATGGAAGAGATCTTTCAAAAGATCAGCAGTCAATTGTTCATCAGAAACCATGGAAGCCAGAAGGCAGTGGGATGGCATATCTAAAGTGTTTAAAGAAAAAAAAATGTCAACCAATGATTTTATATCAGGCAAAACTATTGTTCTAAAACAAAGGAGAAACTAAGGCAGTTCCAGATAAACAAAAACTCAGAGTATTCATCTCTTGTAGATCTGCCCTACAAGAAAATCTAAGGGGAATCTTTCAGGCAAAAAAGAAATGGCACTAGATAGCAACTTGGAACCATGCAAAAATAATGAACAATCATAAAGGTAGTTACATAGATAAGAACAAAGCCAATATTTTTGTAGTTTTTGTTTGTAACTCCCACTTTTTCCCTAAATTATTTAACAAACTAATGCATAAACAATAATTATAATTATATTGTGGATAATTATACACAATAATCTCACTGTGTATACTGAGAACACAATGAGTATTCCATGTGTATAAAAATTTCCTTTGTTGTTGTTTTTAATGGTACAACTTATGTATTTCAAATAGACACAAAATTAGTAGCATTTACAGTAGTATCTTAAGATAAATTGCTTGTGAATAAGATCTTGCTTTCAATACTTTGACATCCACAAGGCATATCTAGAAAATTTGATGCTATGGAAGATGAAGACTGCTTAATCCAATGGGGAAGGGGACTATGATTTCTCTTTGATTAATTGCCATAACACAGTCCTTAAGGCATATGAAGGAGTTTCATATGTTATTTATACATTAGTAGGCACAAAAGTTTTGCAGTACAACTTTGATGTATAAATTCTATCATTTTGCTAGCACTGATATTGCTCTTTATATCTATTTGCCCATACTATTTTTGTTACAAATATTAAAAAGATGATTCCTGAAAATACTGTGGTCCTCATTCAATTTTAGATGTTATATTTGTTTTTTATAAAATTTCCAAGAATGTAGTGACTGCGTTCTTGGGTTGCTGTCACTCTTCCTTTGGTTTTTACGCTTACTGAGAAGTGGCTGTTGTAATTTCTGTCATGTACAATACATTCCTGGAAAAAGGGATTTCAATACTAGCATATTACTCTTCATTCTATTTCCTATGGCAGTTGTTGGTGGGAATGGGAAGGGCCTGCCCAGGCCATCATTGATGAATACTGTTTACATGGCTCTTGAGTAGACAAGAGCCTGCATCATTGCTGGCCTACAACCACCAGCTTCTTCAAGGACACAAAGCAGATTATGGACTAGAGGAGGAACAGTGGTTGTTGTGCTTGTTACTCTATAGACCCAGTTAAGTTTCTTCCACAGTTAACCCTCCATAGATCTGGTTTGCTTTTTAGGTTAGGATGAAAAGGCAAAGTGAAAGACCAAATTCATAAATTTTGGAGATTCATTCCTAGATATAAACTTAAAACAAGAAAAGAAATAAGAGGAATTAGACAAATGAACAGGCACATAAAAGTCTAGATAGTGAAGGTAGGTCCATCTCTTTTGCAACAGCCCAGATAAATACTGTTTTGACATGCACATGTCATTGGTGTAAGGCAGAATGACGAATTCCAAGCTCTAGTTCCTGGCTTTGTTAAAAAATGTTGCCCAGGCTGTGAGCTCGAATCATATTTGTTCAGCTAGATTTTAGGTCTTTCTATTTTGAAAGAATTCTTTTGAATTACAGGAAGTTTTTTAAAACTTGGAGATAACAGAATGGTATGGGGATGTGTGGCCTGACATGGAGAAGAGCTATGTAATGTGAAATTCTCCTTAAATTGCAAGAATCTCACTCAAAGTTTTGTAATAGAACGCTTCATGACTGATTGTTCAGTGTAGGAAAGTGGCTATTAGAAATAACTGCTCTTACTCATACAAGAGTTGCCATTTGATATCAAACACATACAGGCATAAACATCCCCCACAGACATTGACTTGGAGCATTTGCTTCTCAAATTTTTAATTTACCTAATATGTCAGATTTTTACATCCACCTGTTCACATAACACAGGTCTACATTTTGAGTACATCTTTGATTACTATCATGATTCCACAAGATGGCAGTGTGTTCTTAGGGACCCTGAGGAAAGGTCTCAAGTGCTCCTCTGTGTGTGTGTGTGTGTGTGTGTGTGTGTGTGTGTGACAGAGAGAGAGAGAGAGAGAGAAGGAGAGAAAGACAGAGAACGGGACAGACAAGAGGAGGAGTTGGTGATATACCAGGGGTTGTGAAAAGAACCTCTTTTTTTCTAATTGGTAGGACAGATTCTTTTATGATTCCTAAAGTGGAAGAAATAAAATATCTGTGCTATGTTCATTTTTTTTGGATTGAAAATTTTAATCCTCAGTGAACCAGGGCAGAAAAGAATGGTGAAATCCTTGAGAGTTTTACTGGTGATCCTGTGGCTTCAGTTAAGCTGTGAGTTTGGGCATCTCTATAGGAACATAATGTACAATATTTCAAGATGTTTTCTATCCTAGGCCGGGGGCTGAAAGCCTGAATTTTTTTCTATAAGGGCGAGTACAAGGCTTGTAAAAAGATGATTTGAATTCTGGGGAGTAAGCATTTACCTCCCAATTTGTCTTCTCTGTCTGACCACTGTCTTTTTCACAGGGGTTTGGAGCCAACAGAAGGAGGTGGAGCAGGATCCTGGACCCTTCAGTGTTCCAGAGGGAGCCACTGTCACTTTCAACTGCACTTACAGCAACAGTGCTTCCCAGTCTTTCTTCTGGTACAGACAGGATTCCAGGAAAGAACCTAAGTTGCTGATGTCCGTATACTCCAGTGGTAATGAAGATGGAAGGTTTACAGCACAGCTCAACAGAGCCAGCCAGTATATTTCCCTGCTCATCAGAGACTCCCAGCTCAGTGATTCAGCCACCTACCTCTGTGCAGTTCGTACACAGTGCTCCCCAGACACCTGCAGTCTGTACCCAAACCTGCTGTGCCCCAGGAATGCCTGATGTAGAGCTTAGACTGCAGGGCAGTCAAGCTGTCTTTGCTCTCCAGATTCAAGTGGAAATTAAGAGCACTAGTATGGAGGACTGATTGATTAGGGAAATATTACTATAATTCTGAAAGTAATTGAGACTCTGAAGGAAAATGAAAGATACAATCTTGGTCTGGTTAAAATATTTTCCAGTTATTCTCTTTCTACTTTAGTTTTAAAATATTTTTTATGTTTCTTCTGGATAGATTAAAAAAATAAATTTTTTTTGAGATCATTGACAAACCAGAAGGATTACATATTCGTTTCATACATACATCACAATCTATGCCATAAGCATATCCATTATCTCTAAAAGTTTACTTCCGCCCTCCTTTTTTTTAAATTTAGGTATGATTTATAGACAGCAAGGTGCATATATTACATAATGTATACATTTTAATGCCCACTCTAGTTTTATGCCACATCTTTGCTTTATGAGATTGGTTTTATGATTCTTTTTATTTATATCAGGAAAACATTTTCATACAATAACAGATATTCTGTCACTGTCCATAGGATATCTTATTCTCTCCCCATTTAGTTACCCAAGAAGTTTGATGGTCATTGCTTTAGGAATGCAACAGAAAAACACAAATGCAAAATAAAAAAAATTGGCAAACTACTGTGAAAATCCTGTAAGTCATAAATTCTTTTAGTTATAGGACCCTCATCCCTTCTCCAGTCTCAGCTGCAGTGCCACTCCTGAGTTATATAAGGGCACACTTGATGAGTAGTTGGAAGAACTAGAGGGAGAGGGTGAGAACTGGTTAAAAAAAGCCTAGATATTTGCAGAGATTGAAGATTAGAGAGGGTCTATATTGCCATTTTGGGGTAAAGTCTGAATTGAACTCAAAACCTTGTGGAAGAGTATATTGATTCCTATGTAACTGAGTGTGGCTTGGAGATGGTTTAAATTTTTAAACTGACTATATAATCTTGTCTTACATGTGATAAAAATATTTATAGGCAGAATCAAGAAATAGATCAGAAGCCCGAGGGAAAACTGATTTCAGGCTGGTACAAGTCAATGGAGTATTCAGAAAGCAGTTTTTGTTCTGACCTTGTAAAATCCCATTTTACCTGAGATTTTTCTCCTTATTTGGTTATTGTATTTTTAGGATCCAATGATCTCTATGCCACAATGGGTTTGGTGGGGAAGGCTTTTTGCTCAAAAGCTTCATTTTATTATTGAGGCACAAGGCAGTCTGTTCTTGTTTGCTATGCCTTTTCTCCCACCCACACGGCACTGCTGTTTGCTTAGCTCTGTTGAGTGTCACCATCAATATTTCTCACCATTTCTATACCTCTCACAGGTTCCTCACCTCTCACAGGTTCCTCTCGTTTCTGGTCTGCAGGTTGCACTTCTTCCACCTGTATTGAGTTCATGTAGGTTTACATTTTAAAAATCTCTTTAACTATTTTGATAATCACTTATTTATATGCTATATTTTCTTCCACTTATCATTCTGTTCAAATTTCTTCAGAGATGGAGGAACTTAGTTGTGGAGATAGAGAAACTGCGTTAATTTTTTTTAGTGTCAGATTCTCATAATTTGGCACAATGTATCAGTCTATTCTGAACACTGACAGTTGGAATAGGACTCTCACTTTCTCTTTTTAAATATAAGTTAACTAAGTTATTTTCTCCTAGGTTCACAAATATTAAACTTGTTGACCTGAAATTAGGAAGCCTTTTCCACACTTTCCACTTGACAAAGAAAATTCTTGCCTTTAATCGTTTGCTTTGCTTAATTAATTAATGACATGTGATCCAGACTGACTTTAAGTATGAGTCTCTGATCCAATTTATTTTTTAAAGAATCAAATAAAGGAACAATCTCTTTCACCCACTGTAATGCTCACATCCAGCTGCATAGGGCCATATGAGACTCAGCCCAGACTGAGACAATTGATCACCACTCCTCTGCTTGATGAACGGCTTTACTGACATAGAGTGTCTCAATGGTTTTCCAAAGTCTACAACGTTGTCTTCTGTGACTAATTTCTCAGTGAAGTAAATTACTCTTCTATTTCTACATAACTCTCCTTTCTCATGTATTTAAAATTAAAACCATTTACTCTACGGAAGTTGACGTCATCACAAATTCGGGAAGAAAGAAACACTTTCTGTTGGTTTTGATATCACATCTCTCAAAAGTGAAGGAACAGTTCACTTCCTTGGATCTGTGGTTCCACCTGTGCCCTCCAGGGGGCGACGTTGCACTAAGGAAGCATCTGTGTTCATTGCAGACCATCCCCATCTACTGAGCCTCCTCCCTGCAGCTGGCTGATGTAGCTCACTGATGTCTGTGTAGATAGGGAGCTGTGACGAGAACAAGAGATCAGAACACATCCAGACTCCTTAAGGGAAGACCTCTTTCTGTTTTGGAAACTTTTCAAAGCCAAGGACTTGTCCAGCTCAACCTTCCCACTGCTCCTAGCTCCTGAGGCTGAGGGCCCTTGGCTTCTGTCCGCCCTCCAGCGGACACTCAGGGCCCTCCAGCGTTGCCACTCCTCAGCCATGCTCCTGCTGCTCGTCCCAGTGCTCGAGGTGATTTTTACCCTGGGTGAGTAACATTCCATTCCTTTTCCTACTTTTGTAAATGTGACTGTGTTGTAGTTTTCTCTGAATAGAGACATCTTTTCTTCATAGCAAAGTCTGTGCTGCCTTTACTTACACAGCATTGGTGTTGCAGGAGGAACCAGAGCCCAGTCTGTGACCCAGCTTGACAGCCAGGTCTCTGTCTCTGAAGGAGTCCCTGTGCTGCTGAGGTGCAACTATTCATCGCCTGTTTCACCAAATCTCTTCTGGTACGTGCAATACCCCAACCAAGGACTCCAGCTTCTCCTGAAGTACACATCAGGGACCACCCTGGTTAAAGGTATTAATGATTTCGAGGCTGAATTTAAAAAGAGTGAAACCTCCTTCCACCTGACGAAAGCCTTAGCCCATGTGAGCGACGCGGCTGAGTACTTCTGTGCTGTGAGTGACACAGTGCCTGAGACTGCAGGGGAGCTGAACACAAACCTCCTGAGATGCCGAGACTTTCTGTGACTCAAGAACTCAACCCTGAAGTCTGTCTTGTAATATTAAATAGCAATTCCAAGTTTCTGATGCTTATTGATGTGTGCTGTATCTTTTTCATCTATTTATTTTTAAACTAACTATGACTTTAAATTTAAAGTGTGTTTCCTTTAAGCAGCTTTATATATAGGGTCTTTCTATCCACTATGCCAATCTCTGGTTTTGCATTGGCAAGTTTAGATAATTATAAGTTAATGTATATTGATGTAATTGGTTTTAGTATGCTATGTTATTATTGTGTTTCTGTTCCACCCTTTTTTGTTGTTGTTGTTCTTTTTTTTTACTGACACTTTTTGGATTATTTGAATATTTTTAACAGTATTTTTATCTATGGACTTCTTTTGGTTTTATTTCCATATTTTTTGAGTGGTTGCTCTGGAGATTATAATACATATGACCAACTCTCCAGGGTCTTCTGTGATGTTGTACCTCTTTATGTAAAATGTAGAAATTTTTGTATAATATGTCTCTTTATTCAACACTGATGTTTGTTGTAGTAGTTCATGTATATTAACGCTACATATATTGGAAACCGCACCATATAATGGTACAATTTTTGTTTTAAATAATTTTATGGACTGTATAAAACTCACTAGGAATAATAATAAATATTTCATGTTTAACAGCTGTTTACTAACTCTGGTATCCTTCCTTTGTTTCCAAAGTAAGTTTTCCTCTGAAACCAGGAGATGTGTTTGAAATGATGTCATTTCCTTCAAACTTAAAAAACTCCCTTTAACAATTTTTCCAGAGTAGGCTTACTGGTAATTGTATTTTTTAGTCATTTGTTATCTGAAGACGTCTTTATTCTTAATTTGCCCTTTATTTGTGGAAGATATTTTTACTGGGTCTGTAATTCTGTGCCACCCATTTTTCCCCTTACTTTAAAGGTACTGTTTCATTGTCTGTTGGTCTCCATGTTTTCTGGTTAGAAATCTATGGTCATTCAAGTAATTGTTCCCCAATGATATTAATATGTTGTTTTTCTCTAGCTGCTTCATATATTTGCTATTTGTACACACACATACATGCAAGTAAAATCATATCGTCTTTTGTTGTCCTCAGTTTAATTATTATTTTTACATGTGGTTCCTTTTAATTTGATCCTCTTTGGGGCTTAAATTCGTAAGTTTGTCTTTCTTTGAATTTGGGAAGTTTTTGGCCATTCTTCTTTCAAATATGATTTCTGGCCCAATCTCTTTCTCTTCTCCTTCTAGGACTCCAATTAGTTAAAACTTAGACTTTAGGACACTTTCCCACTAGGTCTCCATAGCTCTATTTTTTTTCTTTCAAACTTTTTCTTGATTTTAAGGTCTGCCTCTACTCACTCGATGCCTGTAGCATTACATACCCCAAGTTGTGACAACCAAATTTGTATCTAGATTTGTCAAACGTCTCCTGAAGGGAGCAAAGTCAAAATTAGTTAGGTTAGGTAATCTATACTGACCTATTTTCAAGTTGTTATTCTTTTCTGTATCATCTTCATTTTGCTATTGAGCCCTTACTGTGAGATTTTCATTTTGGATATTGTATTTCTCAGTTCTAAAATTACCTTTTTTTTTTTTTTTTTCTTTTTTGAGATGGAGTCTTGCCCTGTCACCCAGGCTGGAGTGCAATGGCATGATCTTGGCTCACTGCAACCTCCACTTTCCAGGTTCAAGCCATTCTCCTGCCTCAGCCTCTCGAGTAGCTGGGAGTACAGTTGCGTGCCACCACCCCTGGGTATTTTTTTTGGTATCTTTAGTAGAGATGGGGTTTCAACATGTTGGCCAGGCTGGTTTTGAACTCCTGGCCTCGTGATGTGCCTACCTTTGCCTCCCTGTGTGTTGGGATTACCCATGAGCCACCATGCCCGGCCTAAAATTTCCCTTTTTTTTTTTTTATTATACTTTAAGCTCTAGGGTATGTGCACAACGTGCAGGTTTGTTACATATGTATACATGGGCCATGTTGGTATGCTGCACCCATTAACTCGTCATGTACATTAAGTATATCTCCTAATGCTATCCCTCCCCACTCTCCTCTCCCCACAATAGGCCCCAATGTGTGATGTTTCCCTTCCTGTGTCCAACTGCTCTCACTGTTCAATTGCCACCTATAAGTGAGAACATGCGGTGCTTGGTTTTCTGTTCTTGCGATAGTTTGCTGAGAATGATGGTTTCCAGCTGCATCCATATCCCTACAAATGACATGAACTCATCCTTTTTTATGGCTGCATAGTATTCCATAGTGTATACATGCCAGATTTTCTTAATCCAGTCTGTCACTGATGGACATTTGGGTTGATTCCAAGTCTTTGCTATTGTGAATAGTGCCACAATAAACATATGTGTGCATGTGTCTTTATAGCAGCATGATTTATAATCCTTTGGGTATATACTCAGTAATGGGATGGCTGGGTCAAATGGTATTTCTAGTTCTAGATCCTTGAGGGATCGCCACACTGTTTTCCACAATGGTTGAACTAGTTTACAGTCTCACCAACAGTGTAAAAGTGTTCCTATTTCTCCACATCCTCTCCAGCACCTGTTGTTTCCTGACTTTTTAATGATTGCCATTCTAACTGGTGTGAGATGGTATCTCATTGTGATTTTGATTTGCATTTCTCTGATGGTGAGTGATGATGAGCATTTTTTCATGTGTCTGTTGGCTGTATGAATGTCTTCTTTTGAGAAATGTCTGTTCATATCCTTTGCCCACTTTTGGATGCAGTTGTTTGTTTTTTTCTTGTGAAATTTGTTTGAGTTCTTTGTAGATTCTGGATATTAGCCCTTTGTCAGATGAGTAGATTGCAAAAATGTTCTCCCATTCTGTAGGTTGCCTGTTCACTCTGATGGTAGTTTCTTTTGCTCTGCAGAAGCTCTTTAGTTTAATTAGACCCCATTTGTCAATTTTGGCTTTTGTTGCCATTGCTTTTGGTGTTTTAGACATGCAGTCCTTGCCCATGCCTACATCCTGAATGGTATTACCTAGGTTTTCTTCTAGGGTTTTTATGGTTTTAGGTCTAACATTTAAGTCTCTAATCCATCTTGAATTAATTTTCATGTAAGGAGTAAGGAAAGGATCCAGTTTCAGCTTTCTACTTATGGCTAACCAATTTTCCCAGCACTATTTATTAAGTAGGGGATCCTTCCCCCATTTCTTGTTTTTGTCAGGTTTGTCAAAGATCAGATGGCTGTAGATGTGTGGTGCTATTTCTGAGGACTCTGTTCTGTTCCATTGGTCTATATCTCTGTTTTGGTACCAGTACCATGCTGTTTTGGTTACTGTGGCCTTGTAGTATAGTTTGAAGTCAGGTAGCATGATGCCTCCAGCTTTGTTCTTTTGGCTTAGGATTGTCTTGGCAATGCAGGCTCTTTTTTGGTTCCATATGAACTTTAAAGCAGTTTTTTTCCAATTCTGTGAAGAAACTCATTGGTAGCTTAGTGGGGATGGCATTGAATCTGTAAATTACCTTGAGCGGTATGGCCATTTTCACGATATTGATTCTTCCTATCCATGAGCATGGTATGTTCTTCCATTTGTTTGTGTCCTCTTTTATTTCACTGAGAAGTGGTTTGTAGTTCTCCTTGAAGAGGTCCTTCATATCCTTTGTAAGGTGGATTCCTAGGTATTTTATTTTCTTTGAAGCAATTGTGAAAGGGAGTTCATTCATGATTTGGCTCTCTGTTTGTCTGTTATTGGCATATAAGAATCCTTGTGATTTTTCAAGAAGAGAAAACCAAACACCACATGTTCTCACTCATAGGTGGGAACTGAACAATGAGGAAACTTGGACTCGGGAAGGGGAACATCACACACTGGGGCCTATCATGGGGAGGGGGAAGGGGGGAGGGATTGCATTGGGGAGTTATACATGATATAAATGATGACTTGATGGGTGTTGACGAGTTGATGGATGCAGCACACCAACATGGCACAAGTATACATATGTAACAAACCTGCACGTTATGCACATGTACCCTAGAACTTAAAGTATAATAAAAAAATTAAAAAAAAGAATCCTTGTGATTTTTGCACATTGATTTTGTATCCTGAGGCTTTGCTGAAGTTGCTTATCAGCTTAAGGAGATTTGGGGCTGAGACGATGGGGTTTTCTAAATATACAATCATGTCATCTGCTAACAGGGACAATTTGACTTCTTCTTTTCCTAACTGAATACCCTTTATTTCTTTCTCTTGCCTGATTGCCCTAGCCAGAACTTCCAACACTATGTTGAATAGGAGTGGTGAGAGAGGGCTTCCCTGTTTTGTGCCAGTTTTCAAATGGAATGCTTCCAGTTTTTGCCCATTCAGTATGACATTGGCTGTGGGTTTGTCATAAATAGATCTTATTATTTTGAGATACATTCCATCAATACCGAATTTATTGAGAGTTTTTAACATGAAGGGCTGTTGAACTTCGTCAAAGACCTTTTCTGCATCTATTGAGATAATCATGTGGTTTTTATCTTTGGTTCTGTTTGTATGTTGGATTACATTTATTGATTTGCATATGTTGAACCAACCTTGCATCCCAGGGATGAAGCCCACTTGATCATGGTGGATAAGCTTTTTAATGTGTTGCTGGATCCAGTTTGCCAGTATTTTATTGAGGATTTTTGCATCGATGTTCATCAGCGATATTGGTCTAAAATTCTCTTTTTTTGTTGTGTCTCTGCCAGGCTTTGGTATCAGGATGATGTTGGCCTCATAAAATGAGTCCGAGAGGATTTCCTCTTTTTCTATTGATTGGAATAGTTTCAGAAGGAATGGTACCAGCTCCTCCTTGTAACTCTGGTAAAATTCGGCTGTGAATCCATTTGGTCCTGGACTTTTTTTGGTTGGTAGGCTATTAATTATTGCCTCAATTTCAGAGCCTGCTATTGGTCTATTCAGGAATTCAACTTCTTCCTGGTTTAGTCTTGGGAGAGTGTAAGTGTCCAGGAATTTATCCATTTCTTCTAGGTTTTCTAGTTTATTTGCGTAGAGGTGTTTATAGTATTCTCTGATGGTAGTTTGTATTTCTGTGGGGTCGGTGGTGATATCCCCTTTATCGTTTTTTGTTTCATCTATTTGATTCTTCTCTCTTTTCTTCTTATTAGTCTTGCTAGCAGTCTATCAATTTTGTTGATCTTTTTCAAAAAACCAGCTCCTGGTTTCATTGATTTTTTGGAGAGTTTTTGTGTCTCTATCTCCTTCTATTCTGCTCTGATCTTAGTTATTTCTTGCCTTCTGCTAGCTTTTGAATGTGTTTGCTCTTGCTTCTCTAGTTCTTTTAGTTGTGATGTTAGGGTGTCAATTTTAGATCTTTCCTGCTTTGTCTTGTGGGCATTTAGTCCTACAAATTTCCCTCTACACACTGCTTTAAATGTGTCCCAGAGATTCTGGTATGTTGTATATTTGTTCTCATTGGTTTCAAAGAACATCTTTATTTTTACCTTCATTTCGTTATGTATCCAGTAGTCATTCAGGAGCAGGTTGTTCAGTTTCCATGTAGTTGAGTGGTTTTGATTGAGTTTCTTAGTCCTGAGTTCTAGTTTGATTGCACTGTGATCTGAGAGACAGTTTGTTATAATTTCTGTTCTTGTACATTTGCTGAGGAGTGCTTTACTTCCAATTATGTGGTCAATTTTGGAATAAGTGCGATGTGGTGCTGAGAAGAATGTATATTCTGTTGATTTGGGGTAAAGAGTTCTATAGATGTCTATTAGGTCTGCTTGCTGCAGAGATGAGTTCAATTCCTGGATATCCTTGTTAACTTTCTGTCTCGTTGATCTGTCTAATGTAGACAGTGGGGTGTTGAAGTCTCCCATTATTATTGTATGGGAGTCTAAGTCTCTTTGTAAGTCTCTGAGGACTTGCTTTATGAATCTGGGTGCTCCTGCATTGGGTGCACATATATATAGGATAGTTAGCTCTTCCTGTTGAATTGATCCCTTTACCATTATGTAATGTCCTTCTTTGTCTCTTTTGATCTTTGATGGTTTAAAGTCTGTTTTATCAGAGACTAGTATTGCAACCCTTGCTTTTTTTGTTTTCCATTTGCTTGGTAGATCTTCCTCCATCCCTTTATTTTGAGCCTATGTGTGTCTCTGCATGTGAGATGGGTCTCCTGAATATAGCAAACTGATGTGTCTTTACTCTTCATCCAGTTTGCCAGTCTGTGCCTTTTAATTGGACCATTTAGTCCATTTACATTTAAAGTTAATATTGTTATGTGTGAACTTGATCCTGTCATTATGATATTAGTTGGTTATTTTGCTCATTAGTTGATGCAGTGTCTTCATAGCATCGATGGTCTTTACATTTTGGCATGTTTTTGCTATGGCTGGTACTGGTTGTTCCTTTCCATGTTTAGTGCTTCCTTCAGGATCTCTTGTAAGGCAGGCCTGGTGGTGACAAAATCTCTAAGCTTTGCTTGTCTGTAAAGAATTTTGTTTCTCCTTCACTTATGAAACTTAGTTTGACTGGATATGAAATTCTGGGTTGAAAATTCTTTTCTTTAAAAATGTTGAATATTGGCCCCTACTCTCTTCTGGCTTGTAGAGTTTCTGCCGAGAGATCTGCTGTTAGTCTGATGGGCTTCCCTTTGTGGGTAACCCGACCTTTCTCTCTGGCTGCCCTTAAGATTTTTTCCTTCATTTCAACTTTGGTGAATCTGACAATTATGTGTCTTGGAGTTGCTCTTCTCGAGGAGTATCTTTGTGGCATTCTCTGTATTTCCTGAATTTGAATGTTGGCCCACCTTGCTAGGTTGGGGAAGTTCTCCTGGGTAATATCCTGCAGAGTGTTTTCCAACTTGGGTCCTTTCTCCCCATCACTTTCAGGCACCCCAATCAGACGTAGATTTGGTCTTTTTACATAATCCCATATTTCTTGGAGGTTTTGTTACTTTCTTTTTACTCTTTTTTCTCTAAACTTCTCTTCTGGCTTCATTTCATTCCTTTGATCTTCAATCACTGATACTCTTTCTTCCAGTTGATCAAGTTGGTTACTGAAGCTTGTGCATTTGTCACATAGTTCTCGTGTCATGGTTTTCATCTCTATCAGTTCATTTATGGACTTCTCTGCATTAGTTATTCTAGTTATCCTTTCTTCCATTCTTTTTTCAAGGTTTTTAGTTTCTTTGCACTGGGTACGTAGTTCCTCCTTTAGCTCTGAGAAGTTTGATTGAATGAAGCTTTCTTCTCTCAGCTCCTCAAAGTCATTCTCCATCCAGCTTTGTTCCGTTGCTGGTGATGAGCTGTATTCCTTTGGATGGGGAGATGCACTCTGACTTTTTGCATTTCCAGCTTTTCTGCACTGCTTTTTCCCCATCTTTGTAATTTTATCTGCCTTTGGTCTTTGATGATGGTGACGTACTGATAGGGTTTTGGTGTAGGTGTCCTTTCTGTTTGTTAGTTTTCCTTCTAACAATCATGATCCTCAGCTGCAGGTCTATTGGAGTTTGCTTGAGGTTCACTACAGACCCTGTTTGCCTGGGTGTCAGCAGCGGAGGCTGCAGAAGATAGAATATTGCTGAACAGCAAGTGTTGCTCTCTGATTCTTTCTCTGGAAGCTTCGTCTCAGAGGTATACCCAGCTGTGTGAGGTGTGAGGTGTCAGTCTGCATCTAGTGGGGGATGTCTGCCAGTTAGGCTACTTAGGGGTCAGGGACCCATTTGAGCAGGCAGTCTGTCCATTCTCAGATCTCAACCTCCATGCTGGGATAACCACTGCTCTCTTCAAAGCTGTCAGACTGGGACATTTGCATCTGCAGAGGTTTCTGCTGCTTTTTGTTTAGCTATGCCATGTCCCCAGAGGTGGATTCTACAGAGGCAGGCAAGGCTCCTTGAGCTGGAGTGGGCTCCACCCAGTTCGAGCTTCCCAGTGGCTTTGTTTACCTATTTAAGCCTCAGGAATGATGAGAGCCCCTCCCCCAGCCTTGCTGCCACCTTCCAGTTAGATCTCAGACTGCTGTGCTAGCAGTGAGGGAGGCTCTTGGGCAAGGGACCCTCCAGGCCAGGTGTGGGATGTAATCTCCTGGTGTGCCGTTTGCTGAGACCCTTGGCAAAGTGCAGTATTAGGGTGGGAGTTACCCAATTTTCCAGATGTTGTGTGTCTCTGTTTTCCTTGGCTAGGAAAAGGAATTCCCTTCCCCCTTGTGCTTCCCAGGTGAGGTGATGCCTTGCCCTGCTTCAGCTCTTGCTGGTTGAGCTGCACCCACTGACCAGCATGACTGTCCGACATGCTTCAGTGAGATGAACCTGGTACCTCAGTTGAAAATGCTGAAATCACCTGTCTTCTGTGTTGCTCACTCTGGGAGCTGGAGGCTAGAATTGTTCCTATTTGGCCATCTTGGGTGCCCCCCCAAGGTCTGGGCTTCTAATGATCTTGTAGAGAACATAGTACCCTACAGATAGTTTTGCAACACTTCTCCCTCCCCTTCTCTCCCCCTATTTGGAAACCCCAGTGGTTATTGTTCTCATCTTTGTGTCCCAGGGGACTCAATGTTTAACTCCCACTTGTAAGTGAGAACATTCTGTATTTGGTTTTCTGTTTCTGTGTTAATTCACTTAGGATAATGGCCTACAGCTTCATCCATGTTGCTGCAAAGGACATGATCTCATTCTTTATATGGCTGTGTAGTAGTTCATGGTATACATGCACTACATTTTCTTCACCCAGTCCACCACTGGTTGGAATTTGGTAGCATTCTTAAGGGTGCGAGTTACAGGCTGTCCTAGATTTTTATATGCTATTCAGGTAACGGTAGGATGTGTCTCTAAAGTTCTGTAGTTGAAATCCATATCTGAAATACTTTCATTTAAAAATCAGTTTCTAAAATTCGTTATGCTATTTAACATGCCACTAATGTTTCTAATAAAAGCCCAATATCTGATATTTCCTGTGCTATTTATAAAAGCTTCAGGTATCATTCAAGCTGTGGGTAGCTGAACTGTAGTTTCCTCTGTTGTGGCCTTACGTGTTAATAACAACAGTAGCTGACTGCCTTGGAGTTTGCTTTCTTGACTAAGTCAATTGACTCACCTTAGAGTTGAGACTTAAGTTAACTAGCTCATGCTTGATATTCTGTGGTTTCTGTTGAAAAGATGTAATGTAAATTATATGTCCTAGCACTTTGGTATATTTATTCTTACTTGGAGATATATATATATATATATATATATATATATATGTAACAATATTTAGATAAGTGTTCCTGCAAATCCTGAAGATCCATAAGTCACGTAATTATAGTCCTTGCTGAACAGTCATTCCAGAGAACTTATTAAATATTTAGAGACATTTTGCTATATACAGTACATATTAAAATATTTTAAAGCTTGTTAGGTAACTTATAAAGAAAATTTCACTGTTATTTAATATCAAGTATGCAGTACATCCAATACAAATTTCCAATCATTTAAGCACAATAATAAAGTTGTCAAGATAATTAGACTTCTGTACAGAATTTTTATGGGGATATCTAAGACAAGGGAGCACTTTTATTCAGGAAACAAGTGCACCAAAACATGAGTGTAAAAGGTAGAATGTTAGGATGTTGAAGATTTTTTATATGTACATTTATGACTTCAAATTGCTCTGTGTGATATATTTCATATAATTGGATATTAAAAATTTACCTTCATATTAATTTTCTAGAGCTGCCGTGACAAATACCACAGATGGGGTGGCATAAACAACAGAATCTGTTTTCTGTCAGTTCTGGAGATAGAAATCCAAGATCAAGGTGTTGGCAGGGCAGGTTGTTTTTGAGGCTTGCAGATGGCCGCCTTCTCACCATGCCTTCAGGTGGTCTCTCCTCTCATGGTGCACATGTCTGCGTCTGCATTTCCTTTCTTATAAGAACACCAATTATATTGAGGTAGAGCCCAGCTATATAGCCTCATTTTACATTAATGACCTCTTCAAAGATCCTGTTTTCAAATACAATTTCATTCCGATGTACTGGGGGTAAGGGCTTCAACATGTAAATTTCGGATGAGACACAGTTTATTCCATAGCAACCCTCCAGGGAAATAAATGTTAAATTCATAAAGAAGACGATTAAAGCCTCTCTTGACACAACACTTTGCTAATTGCTGGTACGCACAATGATCATATATGATTCTGATGACTCATTTTTCCTGCTTTCTTTTGTGATTCTAGAGCAATTAGAAATGTGCAATAACAGATGCAGATACTTCCTTAAATATTTCAAATTGTAAAGGAAGTAGAGAGACCAGTGATAAAAATGTAAAAGCTGTTATTTAGACTTGCCTTCTTTCTCTCTGCTACATTAGCATATGGAATTTTCTCATGTTAGGTTTGTCCTTTTCTGCAGCTAAATCTTAACTTCTTTTTGGTTTTTCATCTCAGATAGTTTTCCTTTCTTTCTCTGCTGTTTTCTGTCTGAATGTTGAATTTTTTAACCTGTCTTTTTTTTACCTCTCTCGTCTCTGATTGAGATATTTTAATTGACTGACTTGCTATTCTTGTCTTGCACTACTCTTTTACTACCTAATCAGCAGAACTGACATTTTAAAACACCAAAAATAATTGAAATTCTTTTGGAAGTTGTTTATGGCAGGTGCAGTGGGTTGAGTAGACAAGGGAGGGGGCTACAGTCCTGGAACACAGGGGTGGCAGGAAGAATCCCATCCTATATGCTCAGCTTTCTTGGGGGTTATTGTCTGTTTTTTCAAGCAGTATGTAGCAAGATTTTTAAATTTGATTGAATCATAGTCTTTTTAAAAAATATGTTTCTGTTACTGATATATTTGGATTCTTCTTCTTCTTCTTTTTTTTTTTTTTTTGAGACGGAGTCTCGCTCTGTCACCCAGGCTGGAGTGCAGTGGTGTGATCTCAGCTCACTGCAAGCTCAGTCTCCTGGATTCATGCCATTCTCCTGCTTCAGCCTCCTGAGTAGCTGGGACTACAGGTGCCTGCCACCATGCCTGGCTAATTTTTTGTATTTTTAGTAGAAACTGGGTTTCACCGTGTTAGCCAGGATGGTCTCAATTTCCTGGCCTCGTGATCTGCCTGGCTCGGCCTCCCAAAGTGCTGGGATTACAGGCGTGTGGATTCATTTTTAACATTTTGGCTTTGCTCAGCATACTCTTGATTTGTTCTTTCCTGTTTCAGTCTGTCTTCTATTGCATTGATAATTTTCTTTTTTCTTTCTACTGGTTTAGAAAGCGTAAATTGTATTTTTGTTCCTAAAATTATCCTTAAATTATATACATGTATACCTATATAATTTTCAAATGCCCAAAGTTATTATTATTTTTTTCTAAAGTTATTCTATAACATTTTTTCCTTGTATGTCCCCCTCCTTCTCCTTGGGTGTATTTTTTTCTCTTTTTGACTTACTATCTCTAGAAATACTTCTGTAGCTGATTGGAAGAAACTCTACACATCAAGATGGTAATTTTAGAGTTTATCAAATAAGCCAATAAACTAGAGCTCTGATGTACACTAAGAAAAGTAATAAAAAAGAAAACCCTTCAGCACAATAGTTGGAACATGAATTCGTTCCCTTCTTCCTCAGAGCCTTTGATCAATCTTCCCTCTCCTTGGAGTGCTTTACACTACTAGCCACGTTGATGGTTCTTTCACTAGCTCCTAGTCTCTGCTGAAGAAACATGAGCACATATGAATAGAAAGAGGAATTCCTTAAAAGCTTTATGACCATTTTATATTTTATGGTTAAAAAATAACATTGTAAGTGTTGATCAATAGGAGAAAGGCTGTATAAACTGAAGTATATCCTTAATATGACGCAGTATGGCAGAAGGCCCCATATGTGTTAATACAATAAGACCTAAAGATTTATTATTGAGTTTGTAAAGTGAGTTACAAAAAGGTATGCAAAAGATGTATCATTTTTATTACATTTTAAAACTATAAATGAAATACCATACATTTCAGCTGTTTCATATATTTTGTATATGTATGTAAACAGCATCAACTACAAATTGATTAGATGAAAGAATAAGGGTAATAAGGGATGAAAGGACTAGAACTGGGAGTGGTGGTCAAAGGAGATTTTAGTCTATCTAGAATGCTGTATTACTTTAAATAATTTTGTATATTTATGAATTCTTCCTAGCATTAAACCAAAAAAAAAATCATAAAAACTATCACAAAGGTTTACCCACTTTCTTTTCTATTCTTCTCATAGAAAAGGGGAGAGAGGAGAAAATGATCATCTTCTTCATTATATTTTGTTCAACCTTCCTAAGTATAAGTATTTTTCCTGCCTCTGGGATCATATAGCTTCTAGTTTACACTCCTCTTAGAGTCCTACTGTGTGATTTACATTAGAGATATGCATTTTTGTCACTCCAGTAGACTATAAACTAGAGTAACGTCCACTTTTAAGTATTCTTCAAGCCTAGTAAATAATTCACTTATAGTAAAACTTCAACACATGTTTTTGGACTTATTTCGAACTAAATTAAAGGAATTAAGAGAAGAGTACAAAATGAGAATTGCCAAATTAAGATATTAATTTCCACAAAATGACATTTTTAAAGTGGTAATTGGTTCATTCTTAACCCCCATTCAATCCAGGCAGTTGTAATGTTTTCTGACCATCTCCATTCCCTTCATAGGAAACATGAAGTGAAAGGGGCTGGGTTGTGTGACTACTGAGGAATTAGTTGGTCTGAAGTGGTCTTTGTTGATTGCTTCAGTCCACTAGGGGGCACTCTAGGATCTCCAGAAATGAAGACTTTTTCTGATGGTCCAAAGGGTGGAACAATTAAAAGAGGAGACAAGGGGACATGTGAGTCAGTCAAATCACACATAACAAGGAACTGCAGTGGAATGGGGGGCAGTGCGTGCGTAAAGTTCATCTTAGGTTTTCAGCTCTGACATTCTATATAAAACCTCAGAAAGCTGGAGTTCATAGGTCTATGAATCCTTTGTGAGAATGATTCTGTAAGCAGAGGTGAGGGAATTGGAGTTTTACTGGGAAGTGGGAGGATGGACACTCAATAGAAAACATCTCTATTACATATTTTCAGTTATTAAATTTTTATGACTAAAATTCCTGAAATTCACTGACATGGAAATAAATTATTCCAAAATACCCCTGATATCTGATTTCTTCATACATCTTCTCTGAGACTACAAGGAACAAGAATAAGCAGGAAAGATGAAAATAGGAAGGAAATAAGGACCAAAACCAGAAAGAGAAGAGAGAAGAGAATATTTAATTTGATCAGCAATATGTGGCCTGATCATAACAGCTGTGTGGGCCTGCAGGGTGTGTAGGGAAAGGGCTGGATGGCGTGGGAGAGGTAGAAATTAAATCAGGGTGGATATCACACACACATCCTATTTTTCTTTTAATCAAACAAACTCTAGTTGGAAACATTTTCTATGCAGAAAATCTCCTGATTTCAAGAAATTGTATTTATTTCTAAATCCACCATACATGCTATCAAAAAGTTTTCCTTATTAAAACTTTCATATAATTGAATTGTGCAATTTTCTGTCAAACTATGTAATTTGGGCTTCCCATGATTCTTCAAGGCTCTACTTTACCCAGCTGAGACACGGATTCGTCTCAGACGTATCATCCCCTTTCTTCATATACTATCCTACAATTTCTCTTATATAAAGTACTGTAAGAAAAAAAACCCTATAACTTTATACATTGGAAATATTGGGTCTTCCTCCCTTGCACTATTCACACCCAGAGTTTTGGAGAGATTACTCTGCAGTCTCAAGGGTCACTGCTGGTGGAGTTTCCTATTTAGATGAATGACAGAACTCAGGTGTGATTGGTGCTCAGGGAGTCTGGTGCAAACTATTGACTGTAAGAACAAGTTTTTCTGGACCCAAGACTTGACCCCTTCCAGAGCAGAGGCAAAGGTACTCCAGCAACCAGGCAAGGAGCCATGGAAAGGAGACTGGGAGCTCTCTTGGGGCTTTTGTGGGTCCAGGTTTGCTGTGAGTTGGGCTGTCCCAGGTGGGGGCTGTGGGGTCCCCATGTTCCGTGGCTGACAGGGGAAGAGAGGGAAGAGAGAACTGACACAAAGCTCCTGGACTGTCCTACAGCCTCATGAGTGTTTCTAGGGATATTTTAGAGGTTTGGAAACTGCATCAGTGATTCCTTAGTGACATAATACATATTTGCTTTTCTCTTTCCGAGCAAGGGTGAAAGGAGTGAAGGTGGAGTAGAGTCCTTCAGTTCCAAGTCTCCAGGATAGAACTAGCTCTACTATGAGGTGCAGTTTTTCTACCTCGTGAACAACGTGCAGTGGTTCCAACAGAATCGTGGGTTGGCCTCATCAATCTGTTTTTCATGGCTTCATGGATGAAACACAATGGAAAGTTTTGGTCAAAAGGAAACTCTAAGGAGCTCTGTGGTACCCTACACATCACAGCCGCCCAACTGAAAGACTCAGGCACGTACTTCCGTGCAATGGAGGCACAGTTCTCCCAGGAAATCTGCAGCCTGGATCTGAACTGCAGCTGGGCCTGCAGCCCCAACTCCTTCCACGAGAGGGGCATGTTGCCCCCATAGTATCACTTGCACAGCTTTAGGTTTTCTGATTGATGTTGCACTTTTATCTCTGCTAAAATTAGACATTTCGGGATTGCCATTTAACTTTTTTGTTCTACCCTTTTACTCTCAGAAATCTGTTTGCGGGAAGAAGCTTTGATATGGAACCACTGGAGCAACTTATAAAGATACCAGGACCCAATGGGCTGTTAAAACAGATCCTTTAGCAGAGAGCGTATAAATTATATATAAATTACTGTGATAAAAAGGTTTGAAAAAATATATGCTGGTCAACAAATAGCAAAGAGATGACTCAGTGTTTCATCTAAATGCAGGTTGTTCACTTTTCTAGTAAAAGAGAAGAGAGCATGTGTGATGTATATTATATATATATTTTAATATTGGTATTCATATTTTTTACTCCTGGAATCCATAAAAGATAAAATTTTAAAGCTCATAATATCATTGGGTGTCAGACATTCTCTGAATTTACATATATTATCTAGGTGCTGACAATACCTCTTTACTTTACACGTGAATAAACTGAGGATTACAGGGCACACATGTCTTCATGTCTTGCCTGAGCTCAGATGGTTATGAAATTAGCAATGAAGCTAGGCTGGGATTCCCCTTCTGGATGTATGAAAGCAGAATGTGTACTCTAAGCTACACACTGTAGAAGACTCTTTAGAATCACTAAATGCCAATTATTTCAATTGATAAATTTGTGCAATGTGCTCACATACATCACTGGCAAATATATCCGTTTGGATAATTTCTTTTTTCTTTTTTTTGAGACAGAGGTTGGCTCTGTCTCCCAGGCTGGAGTGCAGTGGGGCTATCTCGGCTCACTGCAAGCTCCGCCTCCCGGGTTCACGCCATTCTCCTGCCTCAGCCTCCTGAGTAACTGGGACTACAGGCGCCGCCACCACGCCCGGCTAATTTTTTGTATTTTAAGTAAAGACGGGGTTTCACCGTGTTAGCCAGGATGGTTTCGATCTCCTGACCTCGTGATCCACCCGTCTCGGCCTCCCAAAGTGCTGGGGTTAGAGGCGTAAGCCACTGCGTCCGGCCTCTGTTTGGATAATTTCTAAATTGCACCTAGTAAGAAAGAGTTCATTAAACTTTTCATTTTGTTCCATTAAAATCCATTTGTCTTCCTTGCATTACTCATGATTTTGTAACATCATTCAAAGTCTGAAAAATAGAACAGAAACTTCTAGGGTTGCCTCCCAAAAACTTACCTGCGGTAGCCACAGTCCAAGACTTCTGGCAAGCAAACCCAAAGTTTAAACATCAATGTGGATCAGTTACAACACAAGTAGAATTTTAACCTTGCCAGGTCTGTTATGTGAATGTAAGAGAATGGATTAGGAAGGACTGGGGCCCTGAGAACCAAGATAAAGACAACCTGGCAGTCTCCAGTGAAGCTGGGAGCAGGGCCAGCTTCGTGGGTATGTGACCTGTTGAAGCCCAGAGGATACTGGTTAATGCTCTGCTATCGCTGCCTTGACATGTTTAATAGTTTTGTTTTTAAACTTGTGTGAGTAAGTGAAGTTCAATGAGAGGACAGAGCATGTAGGTGAGCAGAGGAGATAGACAGGACAGCAGGACACAGGACAGAATCACATGCAGGCCCAGGTTCATGGCAAAGTAGGCAGCGTATGAGCTGAGCAGTTGGATGAGCTATTTTGAGTGCATGAGCACACAGGGCTCTCTGGTGTTCTGCGGCTATCCAAAGTGAGTGGCAGTAAACTTTTCAGTAAATTATTACACAATGGAAGCATATACGTGGATAAGGTGATAAGGTATATTGGAGAGTTATTAGAATCTTTCAAAAAGTTTAGAGACTGTGGTTTTGAAAGTTGATATAACATTACAATTTGAATATCTGCAGGTTTAGAAATAGAAATTACATGTAAGGATAGCAGCTTAATGGAAAAGAACATCATTTTCTTTTTAATGCTATCTTCTTTTGTTTTTTTTCTTAATATCTTTTTTTTCAACTTTTATTTTAGAATTGGGGGTTCATTTGCAGGTTTGTTACAATAGTATGTTATGTGATGTTTGGAGTTATAATGAATCCATTACCCAGGTAGTGAGCATAGTGCTGAAAAAGTGATTTTTTTTGAATCCTTAACACCCTCCCTCTGTCCCCTCTCTTGTATTCTCCAGGGTCTACTGTTCTCATTTCTATGACCTTGTGTACCTAATGTTTAGCCCCTACTTATAACTGAGGACATATCATATTTGGCTTTATGTTTCAGTGCTAGTTCACTTAGGATAATGGTTTCCAGCCGCATCCATGGCTGCATAGCAGTCCATGTTGTATATGTACCATGATTTCCTTATCAAATCCACTGCTGATGGGCACCTGGGTTGATTCCATGTCTCTGCTATTGTGAATAGTGCTGTGACGAACACATAGGGACGCATGTCTTTGGTAGGATGGTTTATTTTCCTTTGGCTGTATAGCCAGTAGTGGAATTGCTGGGTGGAATCATAGTTGAACTCTCAGTTCTTTGAGAAATCTCCGAACTGCTGTCTACAGTTGCTGAACTGATTTACATTCCCACCAACAGTGTATAAGTGTTCCCTTTTCTCCACAGCTTCATCAACATCTGCTATTTTTTTTTTTTGGCTTTTTAACAAAAGCCAAACATTGTGATTTTGGTTTGCATTTCTCTGGTGATTAGTGATGAACATTTTTCTCATGTGTTTCTTGGCCACTTTTTTTTTTTTTTGAGAAGTATCTGAAGAACATTATTTTCATGTGAAGTTTTGAGCATCCATTTTTTTTTTTTTTTTTTTTTTTGAGACAGAGTCTCACTCTGTCACCCAGGCTGGAGTGCAGTGGTACGATCTCAGCTGACTGCAACCTCCGCCTCTTAGGTTCAAGTGATTCTCCTGCCTCAGCCTCCTGAGTAGCTGAGATTACAGGCCCCTGCCACCACGCCCAGCTAATTTTTGTATTTCCAGTAGAGATTGTGTTTCACCAAGTTGGTCAGGCTGGTCTTGAACTCCTGACCCTGTGATCCACCTGCCTCAGCCTCCCAAAGTGCTGGGATTACAGACGTGACCCACCACACTTGGCCTGAAATTAATTTTTTAATAATTAAAGATAGTGAAAAAATGAATAAACAAGGATTGTGAATTCTATCTATATCATTAAACCATTTCCAGTTTTTTTATACAGCTTCCACAAGTCACTAAAAATTTCAGAGGAAACATTAAAACAGCACTGTATAAATTTACATTGAAAATTGAGTTCAGATGTACATAAAACTGATTTGTGGTAAGAAATAAATTGTTTTAGAAAAATTGTTTCACAGGGACCATCAACCATTGATTTACTAAAACTTATATTTCAATTAATCTGTCAGATAATTATGCTAACGTTGTCACAGTATATAAAATACGTTTAAGAGCTCCAGTATCAGTTGCGTCAGCAGAAATATCCTTCTCGCAGTCAGAAATGAAAAATTCTAGTTAAGATCTTGCATTTAATAAGAGCACTTGACATTGCTTTCATTTATATGCTTAAAAATGAAGTTGCTCCAGGCATGAATTTTGCTAACCTCATAAATTAATTTGCAGAAAAGTGAGCCATAAAAATTTATTAATTAAGATATATTAAAGTGTTATATTAATTTATGACACCAAATTTTTAAACCAATTTTATGTTTTTTCTTATGCATCATTATAAAACCTATTGTGTTTTATAAGTAATAAAATATTTTAAGAAAAAAACCTTTACATTTTATTACCTAATGGCCATTTTTCCTGCTTTTTGAATAAGAAATCCTAAATTTTCGTTTTGCACTGAGTCCTACAAATTGTACAGCCAGCCCAGCTGGGAATCTTGAATACCCAAGCTAAGTTATGAAGGAGGGATTTTGACGCCTGAAAGCAATCAGGATGTTTGAGAAAGTGCCTTTTGCTTTGCATGTTAGTAAACTCCTATACTTCTTCCATGTTCTCCAAGTTGCTGAGGGGTGTGTGTGTGTGTGTGTGTGTGTGTGTGTGTTTCCTTTAAGACAGACATGATATGTTATTAAGATAAGAAATAGATCTCCAGAAGGGAGAATCCTGCCTCCTGATAGCCCAGCCATGGTGTCCTCCCTCGGCTGCTTGTGCTGGCCTTTATACTTAGCAAGTGAAGTCTCATTTTATTTCATTTTACTATGGATTTAGGCTCCCCTTGATCCATCACCTATCACTCATGTTATAGGAGGAATGAAAGCTCACATAGGAACTCATCCAGAGAACCTTGTCTTTGCTTCTGAAGGGGCCCAAGGATTGGTTAGGGTAACCTCAGACCCACCAGATTGCATATAGATGTGAAAATGGTTTTGGGGTTCCATGATGCAAGACAATTTCTCCTTGCATTCCCATACTTCACACTGTGCACAACTAGTCCTTAGTAAATATTTGCTCTGTTAAATAGAAAAAAATAATTTTACAGCCAGAAAAGCACTTACAAATCTTTTAGTTCAATTTCACCTTACAAAGAGAGAAACCATATCCAAGATGCCAGTATGAAACCATTAGATGAGCCAGGAATAGAAAGCAACTGGATTTCCTCCCTTCCTCCTTAGTATTGTTTCCCCTGCCTCATTCCTGCAGGACCATATTGCTGAGCAAAGTGAAACTGATGAAAATCCAGCCACTTTGACCACTGCAGTATGGGTCTGGGAAAGACTTGGTCCAATCAGTTTGACCATGAGAATGGAGAGTTCCAATTTGTGTAAACATTTGCCACTTTGGGCAAGAAAGATACTCAGGCTGAGCCACTGTTATTCTATCAGCAAATCAGTCCATGACTCACTGGCTTCTGTAGGAGTGAGCCAAAAGTGATGGTGCCATCTTCAACCCCTGGATGTATTTCTGAGAATTTTCCTAAAAATAGCAAGGTATATATATACCTTATGGTGGGTGGATATTCCTTGAAAGAAGGATGTAAACATAAGGAGCATCACTCTACATTGTTTAAAAATGATCATTGAAATTGGGAAGCTAAGGGGAACATTGACCTTATGTAGCTGACAGTTCATGAAAGTGCTGGAAAAGCTTTTCTAGGCCAACGCTTTGATAATAAGTCTGGCAAAATTCAAAGAAAATAATCGCCGGGCTGGGAATTTTGTCCAGGGCATGGCTATATTCAAGGTACAGTTAATATACGGAATGCTGTGCTCCATATGTGTGGTCATATTCAGACCATTACATTCAGTTCTGAATGCCATGACTCAAAAGGACAGATATTAACCTATGTATCTGTCTCCAAGAAAAAAGTAATTTGCTCAATGAAGATTTGATCATTGTATTGTATGAGGAATGAGTGAGATAACTGAAGATCCTTGGAATGGAGAAATTTCATATATGTAAAAACACACATTATATAAATATATATTTATGTATTGAGTTGAGATTCTTAATCATAGCTGTCTGAAAATATTTAAGAGTGTGAGATGTGAATAAATAATTAGATTTAGTCTCTATAACTCCAGGAGACTAGAGAGTACAAATCACAGGAAAGGGGCTTTCATCCTAGAAATGAGACAGTCTTGGTTTCCCAGGTAGCATTTCTCATGATCAGTATTTTACTGTCAGTTTTCTATTTGTACTATTCCACTAATAGACACAGGAAATACATAGCCTTCCATCAATTTATTCTTACAGAAGTAATTTTAAAATATCAAAAATTAAAGTAGATTAGAAAGGTTTTTTTTTTTTGGTAGAAAGAGATAAACCTGGAAATATACAGGACTGAAGGACTTTCTCAATATCTTGGAGAAAAACATTATGGTGGAGTTTGGGAGAAAAATGATAGATATGGAATCTGTGCCAGCAATGGCTGAGGCAACAGCAGTTCATGACAGAAGAGTTGGTTCGTACTTTAGAGGAAATTCCTCTAAAGATATGAGTCAGTCACTGTATTTAAGGACATATCATATTGATATCATCCACTTTGATATGAAAAAATAAAATTATTTCAACAATAAAGTTACATATGGTTACATTTTTTGAATCTGCAGTCTGATGTTTTTTGAGAATTTCTTCTTGTTTTTTTCAACGCTTTGCAGAAAGCAAGACACATAGCAATAGGAAAATACTTCTTAAAATATGCCAGATTTCTCCTCGCAAACCAGCCCAGTCAGTGGGTCAAACTATTCCTGTTGTTGGAGTATTAATAACTCATGGAACTTGTCCCCCTCCTCCTTTATCATTGTACTTTAATTTTTTACTTTTTATTAAAGCCATCTTTACTGAAGAAATATTCAACACTTTGATTGTTGGTGCTATCAATTCTCTGGGAATAGGAAGGTCATGGTCAAGACCAGGCTTGGAGAAGCAGAACCTGAGATAATATGCACTTGAAATATTGAGTGGTCCTCTCTCTTTTGCTCTGATCTTTGGCTTACATATTGCTTAAAGAAAGAGTTTTTCTCCATAACAAACAAGTCATGATGGTAGACTTAACCTAAAAGGAAGGCATTATTTTTTCTTTGTTTATGTATTTTCTTAATTTCAAACATATAAACTCAGCCCATCATTGAATAAACATCAACAGCATCTACTTCTTTATAATTTATGAATAGTGAATCAGTAGTGTGCATAATTATAGAGTTAGATCTCTGCATTCTTACTGTGCATTTAATCTCTGATTGAACACCCAGTTTGTTTGACTCATTGCTGCTTTTGTGCACCTGAGTGCCTCATAGGGTTAGAGAAAAACATTCAACCAGCAAGTTCAGTAGTTAGGGATGTGACCACAAGATGGTAGTGCTCCTCTGCTGAGGCAGAATAGAGGGTTCATTTAGCGTGTCCTGAATGAATAGGTTCATGGTAGAAGCAGAGCCTTTTTCTTATTGGTTGGGTACACAACGTGAGAAACCCCTATGGTTGTTAGAGGAGAGAAGGGACAACCTGATGATAGAAGTAACTCTTATAACTGGAGGTTGCAGGTCAATGACTGATCTTAATTGGGAAGAACAATGATGACATCCATTCGAGCTGTATTTATATTCTTGTGGCTGCAGCTGAACTGTGAGTTGAGGGTATTTGGGTAACAGAGTATATTAGTGAATATTCTTTAGAAGTTCAAAGTGGAGACTTGTTTTATTCAGGTTTCCTCTCTTTAGTATGAAAAATAATTCTAGAGAGTAATGACCTAACAATCCCTCTTTTTTCTCTGATTTTTTCTTTCTGCATAGCGGTGAATGGAGAGAGTGTGGAGCAGCATCCTTCAATCCTGAGTGTCCAGGAGGGAGACAGCTCTGTTATCAAGTGTACTTATTCAGACAGTGCCTCAAACTACTTCCCTTGGTATAAGCAAGAACTTGGAAAAGGACCTCAGTTCATTATAGACATTCGTTCAAATGTGCATGAAAAGAAAGACCAAAGAATTACTGTTTTATTGAACAAGACAGCCAAACATTTCTCCCTGCACATCACAGAGACCCAACCTGGAGACTCAGCTGTCTACTTCTGCGCAGCAAGTACACATTGCTTCCCAGGCACCTGCTACCCGTACACAAACCTGAGACTGGAGCTGAAGCTGCAACCCCTTTCCTTTGTCATAGACCTTCAAGTATAGCATTTGTCATATTGTTTGTTTGCAAGTTGAAACTAACATATTGACATTAAAAGCATATAATGAAAAGGTTAGGTTCAAGGTGACGTGGAAAGGTTTAGGGCATTTTGTTGGCTGATTGTTGCCTAATGAATTCTTTTTTCTAACATTTATATCATTGTATATGTTTAAGGTATGCAACATGATGTTTTGACATACATAGTAAAAAATGACGAGTCAGATGAAGAGATGTCTAGGGTAAGGTGTAGGGGAGGGGATGCCGAGCTTCCATGCCTTCTCTGGCTGTGCCTTCCTCCAGGCACCTCCATGTGTTCATTCAGCAATCAGAAGGCTCTGCTCAGTAGATTCTTACAGGGAATCATTTAAAAATCTAGACCTTAAAGATGACTTTACATTTTCCTATCAATTCAGACTCCTCTGCTATAAATAACCCCTTAATATCAATATCACAATCCCTATTATGAATGAACTATTCACTCTTGTCTTTTGAAAATCATTTTAGTTATTTGTTCTGATTGTAAAGTATTACATGACAAATATAGAAAATATGTAAAAGGCCAGGCAAGGTGGCTCATGCCTGTAATCTCAGCACTTTGGGAGGCCAAGGAGGGTGGATCACAAGGTCAGGAGTTCAAGACCAGCCTGGTCAAGATGTTGAAAACCGGTTTCTACTAAAAATACAAAAATTAGGCCGGACGCGGTGGCTTATACCTGTAATCCCAGCACTCTGGGAGTCTGAGGCAGGAGGGTCTCGGGAGTTTGAGACCAGCCTGGCCAACATGGTGAAACCCCATCTCTACCAAAAATACAAAAAATTAGCTGGGCATGGTGCTATGCGCCTGTAATCCCAGTTACTTGGGAGGCTGAGGCAGGAGAATGGCTTGAACCTAGTAGGCGGAAGTTGCAGTGAGCCAAGATCGCGCCACTGCACTCCAGCTGGGGCGACAGAGCAAGACTCCATCTCAAAAAAAAAACAAGAAAAAAAGAAAAAAGAAAAAAATGTAAAAAACATAAAATATGAAATTCATAATCCTATACTCAGATATTGTTTTGCTAATATTTGGTTTAGTCACTTCATAGATTTTTATTATAATTAGAATCAGGATTTTTTTCACTTACTATTATAATATTGTGAATTGAGCATTCTTCATTTTATCATGTTCTCTCCTCAAACATTTATGTTTAATTTATTATTTATGTTTAATAAATTTTTATAAGTCACATTAATTTTTATTTTTTTCTTCTCTATACTTGTGGTAAAATATGACATCCCTTTCCACCTGTTGTTTTTTGTTAAGAAAATATGACTAGGGTTTTCCTTTAGAGTCCAGTGAATATATATATTGCTTGTGTGTCTGAGGGAAATTAAGATAGGATGTAATTTGAGAATGTGAGCTTCAGAATAGACTTGCCAATCTATTATTTTCAACTCTTATTAATATGCTAGTATTTACTCTCTCATAGAATTTAGAAAGAAGAGATGTGTGTTTTAATAACTGCTGTATCTGCAGAACCCAGCACAATCTTTTTCACACAGTTAATAGTCAGTAGATGTTTGTTAAAAAAAAAAAAAAGAAAAGAAAAAAGTTAATTATGCTACAGTAGTCAAAATTTTAATTTAGGCTTTGTGGTTAAATTAAACTTAAAAATTGATTTTTGAAGTATAAAACTTCTTAGAAATGTATGTTTGATTACCTGATTATTCAAGAACATAACATTTCTTTTCATTTTTCTTTTCTTTTTTTTTTTCTTTTGAGACGGAGTCTCGCTCTGTCGCCCAGGCTGGAGTGCAGTGGCCGGATCTCAGCTCACTGCAAGCTCCACCTCCCGGGTTCACGCCATTCTCCTGCCTCAGCCTCCCGAGTAGCTGGGACTACAGGCGCCCGCCACCTCGCCCAGCTAGTTTTTTGTATTTTTAGTAGAGACAGGGTTTCACCGTGTTAGCCAGGATGGTCTGGATCTCCTGACCTCGTGATCCGCCCGTCTCGGCCTCCCAAAGTGCTGGGATTACAGGCTTGAGCCACCACGCCCGGCTTCTTTTCATTTTTCTATGTCTTTCTCCCTGAAGCTTTATTGTTTTCAGATAAACTTATTCCTACACATTTAATTTTTATTGCCACCTTTATCTTTCTTTCTGTGGTAAATGGGAATTTTTTTACATACATTTTTCAGCTATCTTACTCAATTCCTTTTTTTTCTTTGAGATGTAGTCTAGCTCTATCACCCAGACTGGAGTGCAGTGGCGCAATCTCGGCTCACTGCAACCTCTGCCTCCTGGCCTCTCAGGTTCAAGAGATCTAATGCTCACTGCAACCTCTGCCTCCGGGTTCAAGAGATTCTCCTGCCTCAGCCTCCCGAGTAGCTGGGACTAAAGGTTTGCACCACCATGCCCAACTAATTTTTTGTGTTTTTAGTAGAGACAGGGTTTCACATGCCCAGCTAATTTTTTTGTATTTTTAGTAGATATGGGGCTTCACCATGTTGGCTAGGATGGTCTTGATCTCCTGACCTCGTGATCTGCCTGCCTTGGCCTCCCAAAGTGCTGGGATTACAGGCGTGAGCCACTGCGCCCAGCCTAATTTTTGTATTTTTAGTAGAGACGGGGTTTCACTATGTTAGCCAGGCTGGTCTCGAACTCCTGGCCTCAAGTGATCCACCTGCCTCGGCCTCCCAAAGTGCTGGGATTACAGGCATGAGCCACCGCAACTGGCCCTATCTTACTCAATTCTTATTAGTGGATTACAACAGGCCTTTGGACCAATGGTTAATTTATAGACAGCTTGCTACAAATCTCCCTACCTCATTTTCATGTTTTGACTGAATTAAACTTTACTACCACAATTTCTTTTAAAAGAGTTACATGTTTCAGCATTTTAGATAAATCAGTGGAAATAAAGAAGGTGCATAAATAATTAATTCCCTATTTCTCCTACCTGTGGTCAAGGGTAGGCTAATTTCAAGATTTCTTATATTCTTCCTAAGGATGGATCTAATCAGCAATTGGCATAAGGAGAATAATTCCTCCTGGCTGAGTTATGGCTGTTATGGCTTGTTCTTATAGGGAAAGTAATTAGATTAAATTAGGGTTAAAACAGCTGGACAAGAAAGGTCAGCTGTTCCTTGTCTCTCCCAGCTCTGATGGCTGTCTGCATGTCTTGGCTTGTGGCTCCATCACTCTGATCTCTGCCTCTGTGGTTGCACTGCTTCTCTTCTTCTGTCATCTCCGTCTGCCTCCCTATTATAAGTATACACGTGATTACATTTAAGGCCCATATAATATAGAATAACTTCTCATCCCAGGATCTTTTACTTAATCATATCTGCAATGTCTTTTTTCCCTTGGCTATGTAAGATAACTTTCATGGATTCCAGGGACTGGGGCTTAACTTTTTTGGACCCTTATTTTTCCCACCACAGTTGGCATGCCTGGTGCTATCTTTTTCACAAGTTGAAAAAGAAAATCAGAATTCCAGATAGAAAGATAGAAATCACATCAATTGCTTTATTTTATTTTCTCAATTTTTACAATTTTCAGTTTTAAAATTACCACATAAAAAGGAACACATTTTGATATGCAGTTCAATGTGTGAAATTTGAATTTTGATATGTTGTATAGTTTGATATAACCATTACATAATTATGGTATGAAACAGATTGCTCACCCCAAAAACTCCTTTGCGCTGTCTGTGTGAAATCACACCTTCTCCATCTCAAACTCCTTGCAAACCGTGGTCTGTTCTTTTATATTTTTATCTTTTTCTGGATGTCACATGGATGGAATTGTACAATATATATCTTTTGAAAAGTTTGAATCTTGGTTAGAGAAAGCACACACCATTGGGCACATACATGATCATCATCTCTGCTACCACTCTGTTATTTCTATACCTGAATGTTTTAAACTTTTGTCATGTTGTAGGAATAACTCAGCATTTCAAATGTTTCAGTTTCTTTGGAGGCTTGATTTATAGTTTAAAGAAACACTATGGCAAGTATAGTGTTTAAGGAAACGATATGGCAATCGATAATGGAGAGGTTCAGTTGAGGATTGAACCAACTCCTATAATCAGAGTTAAACACATCAAGTTTAGTTGTACCAACTCTACCCTAAATTTTTATCAATAGATATTTTTCTAACATTTTAAGGCTAAGTTTATTGATCGAAATTTATTTTAGTCATCTTAATTTGGTATGGTTAATACTTGGATTTTCTCAGGAGTTGGCATAGAATGACATATCTCACAATTATTTAAATTTTTTTGCACTAGCTGTGGCTTTGTAGAGGTGAAAAGTGTTAGGATGGTTATCACCTCAAGTAAAGACTGTACCTAAGCAAATTGTGTTATTAATGAAAGAACAAAGTAGAAAAAATTACAGATATATGCAATGTTGTACCATTAAAGTTGAAAAATACCACTAAAAGGATGAAAAACAAAAGAATGCAAGGATAGTATAAAAGCCAGTGGTTCCATCATCTAGATAATACTGTTCGATTATACGTGGATGGAGCTGTCTACTTTATCCACCTACACATGTGTTTCAAGGATCTGAGTCTGCACTCATTTTCTGAAAAGCCCCTAAAGAGTCTCTGAAGAAACTCAATTTAATATCTGTGATGTGAATGACTTCTCAATTCACATCACAGATGTGATTTGAGGATGGATAATGTCAAGCTAATTGGTAAAAAGTAACCACAGATCAATTCCTCGTACTTTGTTAAATTGGTAATAAATAGTACCTAATAAGGTCATTTTCACAAGGTTGAAAGGCAGTCTTTCTCTGGAATTTTTTTCCAAATACCAGCTCATCCGGGCTTAGGTCATATAAAGGCTGATTAAATGAAAGGCCAGGAAAGAAAACTGTACCTGTTGGTATAAGGACTGAATATAATCGGTTTATTTATCTAGATAAGTTTGTGAAAGAATGAACTATATATGATTCCAGATACTAGGAGTAATACGGACCTACAAGTCACCAGTTGATAGTAAGACAACCTGTGATGTCAGGGTGAACAACTCAGGGCCATGAGAGTGAAGGGTAATAATGTATTAGGTCATGGAAGTTCAAGGATATCTGATACCTAATTAATTTTAGTTTTAATATTTCCCATGTGTTGTGTCTCTATTTATAGAGGATAAAGAGGGGATAAGAAAAGAGAAGTTCTGAGTGAGGGCAAAACATTATACAATTGTCCCAGAAAAATATTTTCCCCTATATGTAGATAACTTGAAATGTCACAGGTAGGAACACAAAATTAAATTGATGTTCAGCCATTGTGAGCTCTGTGTATTCCTCACAAGAGAGTGTTTCAACCCATGTAGAAAATAAAACAACTCTTACTAGTGCATACTCATAACTCCCTAGGGAATACAATTGTCTAAAACCCCTTTGGAGATATTTAACTGTTTCCTTGTGACAGTATTCCAGTTCATATTCTATTTTTACACTTTTCATGGAATCTTATAGGTTTCAAAAAAGGCATGAACTGGCCACCTCCTGTGTTATCCTAGAAAAGTTTTCCCCCAACTACTTGTATAATATTGCAGCCAATACATCCCTACTGTGACGGGTTGTCTCTGGAAGGTTGCTAAAACGAGTATTCATTGGAGATCATTTGGTTCTACCAGGCAGCCTTTCTGGCCTTGATATATCTTATGCT
The DNA here is from genome assembly GCF_009764315.1 of Trachypithecus francoisi. NCBI lineage: Eukaryota > Metazoa > Chordata > Mammalia > Primates > Cercopithecidae > Trachypithecus > Trachypithecus francoisi. The sequence goes on along the minus strand of NW_022681468.1, from coordinate 84,368,755 downwards.
CACTGATCAAACAAATCAATAATTGATCTAAGATGTAGTCACTAAATTTTTCCATGGATTTTTATTCATGTTCTGTAAGAGGTACTTGCATGAGGACGTTAGTCAGAAAGGCATGTTTAGCATGATTCTCTGCTTATGTATTTTTTTACCTAGCTTCTATAGTGTCTTTCATACTTTGGAACTTTGTCTTTCTTCGAGTAGTATCAAGACATCAAATAATTTTTGTATCTGGTTTCCATTTTTATAGCGATACATGAGATGTGTGAAAAGATTAAGAAGGTTAAGAAATCGCATCATCTCCATAGTGTTTGAGAGTTGTGAACTATGTTAAAACATACAGACTATCACTGTATATATTTTTCATAATTGCACATAGCAAAGAGAAAGCCACAAATTCAGTTACTTTAATTTATTTTGCTTCTTCTAAGGAATTAGATTTTATAATGGAGTCTGGAGCAGTAAATGTATTATAAGCCTCTTGTTATTTCTTTTCAATTTTGAAGATAAGACATTAAAAACAAAATTAATTCAGAATTAGGTATGAGACTGTCCAAAATATCTGTTCTGGGATGGACACTTCTTGAGTGACAGAAATATAATCATAAGATTCATTGAGAAGTGTAATGGAGTTAAACACTATGAAGAGAAATTAATAATACTGTATAGTTAGTCCACCAACTGGTAGAAAAATGGTTGTTTTTACAGAGTAGATCATTTGTGCTCTATGTGGCATCATAAGATTTAGTGGTGATTTCAGTGAAAGATCTGGAGATGCTTCAACAAATTTAGACAAAGCTGAAATCATTTTAAGACAAGGAGGATAAGCTATAATCATTATATTAAGAAATAGGCTATAATAGGCAATGAGTCTTTGTTGTTTTTAACGTAATTGAGTAATATCCCTAGGACATGGCCTTACTGCTAATGTTCACAGAAAGGAAAGGCTTATCACAATCAATTTTCCTATAATAGTTTTTTCTGGGGAGACATACGGAGACACCTAGGATTCATACCTTTCAGAAGTGGATGTACAGAATCTAGTGGCTTGCTGTGGCTCATTTGGGGTCTCAGAGGACATAATAAAAATACATAAATTCAAAGGTTTGATAACTTAATGATCAGAGTCCAGTGTCTAATAGGGCCTGTGAAAACAGAGCTGGGCTGTCTAAACTAATATGGAAAAAGAAGAAAACTTTTAAGGTAGGACTCAATGTCCAAGGGCTTCATTCTAAACTCTTAGAAAAGAAAGATTAGTTTTTTTCTGTGTAGAAAAGAGAAAGAGGGATTAGTTTTTTCCTGCCATTTGTTCCCAACATAAGCAACTGGACAGACTTTGGGAATAGGAGAAATATTGCTATATTAACAGGTAGATCTGATGATTTGCAGTGATTAGTGCAAACAGCTTTACCTTCTTAGCATAATGTGATGAATTTCTACCTTAGGAGAAACAACAACATACGTAGATGTGAGGATACATAATTATTACATCTTCCATTGTCTTCATAATTCATTACATGTAGTATTTTAAAATAAGTGCCAACCTCTTAACCTCATTGCTCAATTCCATCACAGATGCAATGACTGAACATAGCAATCAGTCGAATTATCAATTTCCCCTCCAACCCAACCGTGTTTATTTTCATATTTAAGTTATTTAGTATCAAATTAAGGGTGGGTAAGCGCCAAAGGAAGTTTGCATTGGGTGAGGTTCCTAGCCAGTACATAGAGAAGTGTCAGAGAACACACACTAGCTTGCTAAACCGGAAAACCCCTGTTCCCTATTCCGGGGCAGCAGCAGCAGCACATAGTCCAGTAACTCTTCTCTTACTTCATCAGACTCACCTCACAATGCAGAGCCCTGAATTTTAAGAGGAACAAAATATATTCTGTCTAGAGAAAGAACCAAACATGTTGCTCTCCAGCTGCCTGAGGGTGGTCACAGCTTCAATGTGGCTAGGTACGGATGGATGTCCCTGGTGGGAATGGTCTTCCTCTAAAACCCAAGGACTGGGAAATGTCTTATCAAAACTTTGGTACAGAAGAAGTAACAGGGTGTAAAAGTAGAATTTCTTTGTTCCACGTTACTCATCCTAAATCTTTTGGTTCTTTGTTTTCTCCTTCAGAATCTGGTTTTGCTGACAAGCAACTCAAGTCAAACCATCAGTGTTGGTGCATGAGAAGGAGGCTGTGACTCTGGACTGCAATTATGACACTAGTACTGGAAGTTATAGTCTGTTCTGGTACAAGTAGCCCGGGAGTGGGGAGATGATTTTCCTTATTCATCAGGACTCATGATCTGCAATATGCAATAGGTCACTACTCATTGAATTTGCAGAAGACAAGCAAATCCATCAACTTGTCATCTCCACTTCACAACTGGAGAACTCAGTGATGTGTTTTTGTGTACTGAAAGAGGCTACAGTGAGAGAACTGTTGGAGGGAGGTGCACAAAACCCCAAGGGTCTGCTTGAGATATCCACCTGCTGGAGAGACCAAAGAAAGGATTCACCATCACAGACAGGAAGTGGCTATGGTTGTGACAGCACAGGTGTAGCATCGGAGGAAAACGCTCTAAGAAAATACCTCGCTAGGCTAATAGATCATTTTCAGAGTTATCATTCATCAAAAACATCCTAATCCCTGAGCCTTTGGTTTGAAGTTAGACATACCAAACCAAATTTTTGACCAACGATTGAAGAGAAAGAACTGCCACAATAAGCAATTTGCCATTTGGCCACTAGATTGAGCTGGAAGAATTGGCCAAGGTAATTCAGAAACATATGACTGAAAGATGAATAAAAATAAATTCAACACTCTTTGTGAATTGTTGAATTTTCAGATCACTTTATTCAATAAATGCTAGGTGTCTTCAAAAAGTTTATGGAAAAAGGAAATTGCGTATTATGAAAAACTATGCATGGATTTCAAACTTTTTTGCACCAAAATAAACTTATACTAAGTTGTTATAACATATCTGCACAGAATTTAATTTGAGGCACTAAGAAGGATAAGACATCAGTTTGAAAGGCACCCCTATCAGAGCAACATGAATTCTGTTAAGCTTGAAGCAAGAACAAATATTAAATTTATGGTGAAACTTCGGTGGAAGAATGGTGAAATCATTGATGCGTTATGAAAAATTTATAGGCTCAACACCCCAATAAAATCAGCCATCCTCTCATGTGTCCATTCTTTTTTTTCTTTTTCTTTTTTTTTATTATTATTATACTTTAAGTTCTAGGGTACATGTGCATAATGTGCAGGTTTGTTACATATGTATACTTGTGCCATGTTGGTGTGCTGCACGCATCAACTCGTCAGCACCCATCAATTCGTCATTTATATCAGGTATAACTCCCAATGCAATCCCTCCCCCCTCCCCCTTCCCCCTCCCCATGATAGGCCCCGGTGTGTGATGTTCCCTTTCCCGAGTCCAAGTGATCTCATTGTTCAGTTCCCACCTATGAGTGAGAACATGCGGTGTTTGGTTTTCTGTTCTTGTGATAGTTTGCTAAGAATGATGGTTTCCAGCTGCATCCATGTCCCTACAAAGGACGCAAACTCATCCTTTTTTATGGCTGCATAGTATTCCATGGTGTATATGTGCCACATTTTCTTAATCCAGTCTGTCACAGATGGACATTTGGGTCGATTCCAAGTCTTTGCTATTGTGAATAGTGCTGCAATAAACATATGTGTGCATGTGTCTTTATAGCAGCATGATTTATAATCCTTTGGGTATATACCCAGTAGTGGGATGGCTGGGTCATATGGTACATCTAGTTCTAGATCCTTGAGGAATTGCCACACTCTTTTCCATAATGGTTGAACTAGTTTACAATCCCACCAACAGTGTAAAAGTGTTCCTATTTCTCCACATCCTCTCCAGCACCTGTTGTTTCCTTACTTTTTAATGATTGCCATTCTAACTGGAAGAGGACACAAACAAATGGAAGAACATACCATGCTCATGGATAGGAAGAATCAATATCGTGAAAATGGCCATACTGCCCAAGGTTATTTATAGATTCAATGCCATCCCTATCAAGCTACCAATGAGTTTCTTCACAGAATTGGAAAAAACTGCTTCAAAGTTCATATGGAACCAAAAAAGAGCCCACATTGCCAAGACAATCCTAAGTCAAAAGAACAAAGCTGGAGGCATCACGCTACCTGACTTCAAACTATACTACAAGGCCACAGTAACCAAAACAGCATGGTACTGGTACCAAAACAGAGATATAGACCAATGGAACAGAACAGAGTCCTCAGAAATAATACCACACAACTACAGCCATCTGATTTTTGACAAACCTGAGAGAAACAAGAAATGGGGAAAGGATTCCCTATTTAATAAATGGTGCTGGGAAAATTGGCTAGCCATAAGTAGATAGCTGAAACTGGATCCTTTCCTTACTCCTTATACGAAAATTAATTCAAGATGGATTAGAGACTTAAATGTTAGACCTATTACCATAAAAACCCTAGAAGAAAACCTAGGTAGTACCATTCAGGACATAGGCATGGGCAAGGACTTCATGTCTAAAACACCAAAAGCAACGGCAACAAAAGCCCAAATTGACAAATGGGATCTAATTAAACTAAAGAGCTTCTGCATAGCAAAAGAAACTACCATCAGAGTGTCCGTTCTTAAACAAAATGGATAATTTGTTTAAGAATAGACAAGAGGGGCTGGGTGTGGTAGCTCACGCCTGTAATCCCAGCACTTTGGGAGACCGAGATGGGTGGATCACGAGGTTAGGAGTTTGAGACCAGCCTGACCAACAGGGTGAAACCTCGTCTCTACTAAAAATACAAAAATTAGCCGGGTGTGGTGGTGGCACATGCCTGTAATCCCAGTTACTCAGGAGGCTGAGGCAGGAGAATCGTTTGAACCCAGGAGGCAGAGGTTACAGTGAGCCGAGATACTGCCACTGCACTCCAGTCTGAGCGACAGAGTGAGACTCCATCTCAAAAACAAAAAACAAAAAACAAAAAAATAGACAAGAGGATGCTGATGAAACCCACAGTGGCAGACATTCCACAACAATTTGTGAAGAAAAAATTAACCATATGTGCCGTAATCGAAGAGGACCGATGATTAAAAGTGGAAACAATAGCCAACACTATAAATGTCTCAATTGGTTTAACTCACACAATTCTGACTGAAAAATTCAAGCTGAGCAAACTTTGTACTTGGTGGGTGTCAAAACCAGTATGCTCAGATCAGCTCCAGATAAGAGCAGAGCTTTCAATGGAAATTTTGAACAAGTGGGATAATGATCCTGAACAATTTCTTCAAATAATTGGAACAGGAGATGAAACATGGCTTTATCCTTATGATTCTGAAGATAAAGCACAATTAAAGCAATGATTACCAAGAGGTGGAGGTCCAGTCAAAGTAAAAGTGGCCCAGTCAGGAGCAAAAGTCATGGCAACAGTTTTTTTGCAATGCTCACAGCATTTTGTTTATTGAATTTCTGGAGGGTCAAAGAATGATAGCATCTGCTTATTAGAAGAATGTTTTGAGAAAGTTAGCCAGAGCTTTAGCAGAAAAATGCCTGGGAAATCTTCACCAGAGAATCCCTTTCCACCATGACAATGCTCCAACTTATTCCTCTCATCAAGCAAGGACAATTTTATACAAGTTTCTGTGGGAAATCATGAGGCATCCATCTCACAGTGCTGATTTGGCTCCTTCTGACTTCTTTTTGTTTCTTAATCTTAAGAACATCTTTAAAGGGCACCAATTTTCTTCAGTTAATAATGTAAAAAAGACTGCATTGACTTGGTTCAATTGGTGCCTAATCATCTACTAAGTAAGCAAGAAGAATACATATTCACTGAGAACAAATATGTATCCCCTATGTGTACAATGTACTGTATTAGGACCTTTGACTATACTGACTATACTGATAGTAGTAGAAAATGTTACTCTTAAGCGGAATGAACTTACCTGAAAAATCTTACAAAGTAATCGAGGAATAAGATGAAATGCATTAAAACTTAACCAATAGATAAAATTCCAAGTATGTAGGCAATTAAGTTTTAGGGGTATTTTTAGGAGAATAATGTGACACAGAAAAGACAAAAGTAAGCGTCATGGAGAGATAGAAAACCTAGGCATTAAATGACAGACACACATCATTCATTTTACACTTACTTATCAAACTCACAATAAGCAACAGTTGTTTTTGTAGGTATGAAGAGTAGAATAATGAATAAAACAGACACATGCAGACACCAAAAGACCTTCCCTCACGGGGTTTGGATCTACAGTTGTCTATAGTGTTCACTTGCTTTTACAGGAATATCCAATATAGACATTTAAAATATATCTGTTCCAATACAGGCGTTTGTCTTGCCTACTCTAGCGATTGGCAGGTTCCATGTGATGATTACAAGGCATTGTCATTGAAGTACTGTTAGTGTATCTGTCATTTACTAAATTATTTGACCGTTGACAAAACTACTTAAACTCAGGCTGCCTAGACATCATCAATTATAATAACAATAACAATCACCTCTCTACATGGTTGTAAGGATTGAATTAAATTACATGAATTTAATTAAATGATTGAATTGTAGAAGTAGGGAACAATTTTTCACCAAAGGTAGATATATTTGAATATAAATGAGATATTGCAACAAGGATAATTTGAAATAAAATAACAAGAACATTTAAGGATAGATAAAGCTTAACCCTCTACTCTCCTGCTATTGGTTATATTATTATATTTTATTATATTTAGGGCTCAGAGTCACTCTTTATTTCACATTGGTCTGATTCCATTCAATTATTTGAACTATTTCTTTATCTCATAGGTCTTACGGGTAGAAAATGAAGCTTTCTTGTTTCAGGTGTAATTTAGGATCCACATGAGCTTTATGGAGCAGGGTTCAGATATAACATCATTTTATACTGAGCTTCAATGCCAATAACTAGATCCATACCTGGGAGCTTAACAGAGCTCTGCATTGGAAAGGGGAGAAAATAGCTTTTCTAGGTTATACTGGGGGAGGAATCCTTGTTGGTTATTCAATTTACAACTTACACATACATGGTAGATGCCCAGGAAGTATTAGAGAAGAAAAAAGGAAAGAGAAAAATCTAAGGGATAAATGCTAGATGCAGCTGGCTGAGAATCAGCACCTGGTCCTGCCAGGGTCCTCTCCCATGTTACCTCTTCAGAGATCAGAGAGTGCTGTGCGATCTGTGCACGGGAGAGTAAATCTTGTTTCCGCCTGGATGGGGAGACGCTCAGCTTCCTGCAACAAAGAACTATGAATATGCACTCAGAGAAACAAGAGATTTGGCTTGGTAGTGTTTGAGGGCTCCCAGACCCCAGCCAGAGTCCTTCGTAAGTCTGAGGGATAAAAATGAAGAAGGCTTTGGGAGTTTCATTTTTGATTTTCTCTTGGGAGCTGTGCTGTGAGTTGCTGGGCTCTGGAAATACGAAAAAGAACAGAGTGTAGTATCTTATTTAAAAATCTGGAAGTTATAGAGGGTAGTTAGGGCCTCAGTGCTCACCTGTGGGAGATGTGAAAAGAGAGTGTATCTTCCAAAAGAAGTCAGCCATGAATGAATGTCATCTATCTGTGCTTCTCTGTTTAAACAGGGGTGAACAGACTACATACGCCAGAGCAGAGTCCTTCATTCCTGAGTATCCAGGAAGGAATGCATGCCATTCTTAACTGTACTTACCGTGAGAGAATGCTCGTCAGCTTCCACTGGTTCCAGCAGGATCCTGGGAAAGGACCTGTGTCTTTGACCATAATTCAATGAAGCCAGAAAGAGCAGAGAAACAAACTTTATAGAACTGCTTGGAAAAGAGAAGTTTTGTAGTGTTTGGAATATCCCCATCTCTCATCCTGGAGATTCAGCCACCTACTTCTGTGCTTTGCAACACAGTGTCTCCCCAGCACCTGCAGCCTGTACCACAACCTGCAGCCAGGACCCTTGACACAGGCCTAGCCTTGCAGGTGGGAGTGAAGTTGTTTTTTTTTTTTTTTTATGTGTCAGGGGATCTTTCTTTACAACCTGTGTCTCCAAACAGAAGTGAAGAATAATGCACCATCTCTCTCATGTGAAGAAGCTGAATTTATATGGAATTATGTTTCGTTTTGTCATTATTGAAATTTCATTCCTCAATGTAGACTGTACAGATCCTGGGCCTGCTTGCCCAGAGTCCTTCCACTCCTTTATTGTTTGTTCTGAGAGGTCACATACTCTGAGTCCGTGGAACAAATTTTCCCCTGGTTGTACACTCAGCAGCATTTAACTTATTTTTTCATAATCTTCAAATGATATTTGCTGTATCTGTGTACCATCTACCCCATAATTTACTTAATTTAACAGTAAATTGACTTTTCTATTAAATAGATGCCAAAAATATGTAAAATATTGTCCTTACTTTAATAGTTACTATCAGTGGAACCATTTATATGTTATAAAATGTGTATTGGATGTGCAAGATATTTTTTCCTAATACAAATTAAAATAATGTTACGTATATAACAATCAAAAAGACCCTCTGTGTTCTGCCTAATATGACCTCCTGTGTCAATCACACTTTAGAAAATACATTTCCAACTCATGACCCTCATTTGATAGATGAAAAAAGCAGACTCCACAGGCATGACATCACTTTACTCAAAGCATGTGTTGCAGTGAAATGGAAGCCTGGAGTAGAAGCCAGGCATTCTGGCCCGTTGTCAGTTGCTTTTTCCATGAAAGATGTAAAGCGGGATTCGGTGTTTGAAAAAAGGAGTTGTGTGTTGTAATTTTAAACTAAATAACATTTTTATTACTTGTATGTATATATAAAGATATAAGAAGATATATAAAGACATAAAACACCCAGAAAAATAGAACACACCTATAATTTCATAACCAAGAAATTATAGCTATTATCCTGTAAAAATTTTTTGGTATACATATGCAGCTACATTTTTCTATAAAAGTGGTTCATAATACATCCAGTATTTATTACCATGCTTGTTTTTCTCAACATTATATTTAGGTGTCTTCATCCCAGGAAGCATATATTGAAGGCATAGTTTTATTTTATTTTATTTTTTATTTTTTATTTTTTTTGAGACAGAATCTCGCTGTATCTCCCAGACTGGAGTGCAGTGGCGCAATCTCGGCTCACTGCAAGCTCCACCTTCCGGGTTCACACCATTCTCCTGCCTCAGCCTCCTGAGTAGCTGGGACTACAGGCGCCCGCCACCACGCCTGGCTAATTTTTTGTATTTTTAGTAGAGACAGGGTTTCACCGTGTTAGCCAGGATCTCCTGACCTCGTGATCCACCCTCCTCGGCCTCCCAAAGTGCTGAGATTACAGGCGTGAGCCACCCTGCCAGCCTATTTTATTTTATTTTCAACCTTTATTTTAGATTCAGGGGGTAGTACATGTGCCGGTTTGTTACCTGAGCATATTGCATGATGCTGAGGTTTGGGGTATAAATGATACCGTCACCCAGGTACTGAGCGTAATACCAACAGTTATTTTCTCAACCCTTGCCCCTTCTCTCCTTCCCCCTCTAGTAGTGCTCAGTATCTATATGTAGTCTTTATGTCCATGTGTACTCAATATTTAGCTCCCACCCATCAATGAGAACATATGGTATATAGCTTTCTGCTTCTGCAATGATTTGCTTAGGAAAATGACCTCTAGCTGCATCCATGTTGCTGCAAAGGACATGATTTCATTCTTTTTTATGGCTGCAGAGTATTCCATGGTATTTATGTATCACATTTTCTTTTTCCAATCCACTTTTGATGTGCACCCAGAAGGCATAATTTTAAGTGATTGCCTGGTTTCCATTATAGAGATATATTTTAAAAAATTAATCACTTTTGGTATTATTTCCTCTTATACAGTGTTATAGATAATGCTTCTTAAAAACATAATTAAATTTGTAATTTTAATGGAAATGGAGTTGCTTGAATAAAGGAGAACATATAACACTAAATGCCTAATATTCCCGAAGATATATTTCACCAAAGTGTAATTTCAACAGCAGCACATGATGCTGATTTTTCAATACTTTATCAGTTATGACCGTTATTATCTTAAAGTAGCTTCCATTTTATTAAGTAAACACTTTCACAATGTTTTAATTTTCTTTTCTTTTAACGTGTGTGTTTATATATTTTATTGTTAAAAATGTGATTAAAAACAGCCCATCACATAGAATAAATATTCTTTCATACAATAAGATATATTTTTTAAAGTTTTGAAAAATACTGTTCTGGCTCACATTACCTTCTGTTAGGCTGGTGCAATTAGGCTGGTGCAAATGTAATTGCGGTTTTGCCATTTCCTTTCAATGGCAAAAACCGTGATTATTTTTGCACCAACCTAATAACTGATCTCTTTTTTCTCAAGGCAATCTATTCTCCATGTTTTTGCTACTCAAAGTATGGGCCAGCACTGTCTGGACTTGTGTCGATTTTCAGGCTCCACCCAAGGCTAACTGAATTTGAATCTGCATTTTGCTAACATTCCCAGGTGATTCTATCCCTTCAGAGTTTGAGAAGCACCCATCTGATGGGTTGCCAGAAAGATTTTTTAAAGTATAAATAAAGAGATGTCTCTAATTGGCAAACATGCTTCAATGGCTTTCTATTGTTACTGGAATAAAATGCAAATTTAGGCTGTGGCATACAAAGATCTGTATCATTCAACCCTCCCCTCTCCCTTCAGCTCTAAACTCTCTTTTCCTGGCTTTCTACGCAGCAAAAACACCGACCTCCTTTCAATTTTCTGAACTTGCCATGTCCTTTTCCACATTTAGTCTAACTCTCTCAATCCCCTGCAATGCTCTTCCCCCAAATCTTGGTGAGTCTCATTTTCATTCCTCAGGTCTCAGCTCAAATACCACTACCATAGAGAAAACCTGCTGACTTCTGCGGATCATCCTGACTAATGCAGCCATCATGGCCTTTGCCCTAACTCTGTTACAACACCCTTGTTATTTTCATTACGGTAATAATCACAATGTGCAGTTATATTGTCGGTTACGTGTTTATTGTCAATGTGTTTATTGTCTATATCTCCACCGAGGATACAGGCTTTATGAGGTCGGGGGTATTGCTTGTTTAGTTGACAGCTTTATTCTTAGTGCTTACAACAATGACTGGCCTATAATAGCCGGTAAAAAAATATCCACTGAATGATAAATGGATGGATGCTATTTGGCCCTCCTCTTTCCTTTTTTCCTTCCTCTCAGTCTCACCCTAGCAACTTTGACCTTTTTGTGTGTTCTCTCTGCTTCATTATGTCGGGCAGCTCAGTTCTTTCTCACCCTTGCTCCCAGACTCAAAACCAGCCTTTCTGTGCTCAGTGAACTCTGGTCAAATAGTTAGATCCATTCAGGGTCTCAGCCTTTCCTTGCTAAAGTGGCCTCCCTTTATCACATGTGATCTGAAGCACTTAGTCCAATCTAAAGGCTAGTAACACATGATGAAATATCTAAATGGAAAAAAAATACTTAAAACATGTTAGAAAGTATAAAAGTAACTTCTCAAGTCCAATAATTATGAGCTGAAGTCAAAGTTATAATTCAAATTACTGTAAGAGTAAAAGCCCCTCAGGAAACAAATTCAAATAAATAGCCTTGGTAGATATGTTGTAGATTAGATTTTTAAAAGATCTGGTTTAAAGATATTTATGTTCAAAGGACTGGTTCATAATTACTCTGCTTTTGACCATCTGTGTAGTGGCTACTAGGCTTCTCACAAGATTAATAGTCATTTGAGTTGGTAACACTAATGTCCCAGAAGGAGTCTTTACTTCATTAAAGTATATTACAAAATTGCTCAAGCATTTTATTGGAAGTGATGGCTAATTACCCATGGGGCTATATATATTACATCCTTCCAGACTAGTTTAGGGAAACTTATCTTTCTAACATGTAGTTCAAGCCTTTACTATAGTAGAGAAGAGTGTTATCAGTTCTTGGATTTTTTTTCCTCTTCCTGCAAGCTAATAAGTGTGTTGTTTCATTGAGGTTGTCAGTAAAGACATGAGACTCCTTAGTCAGAGACAAAGGATTTTGTTACTTATGGCACAGCAAACAGCCTAAACATCAATATGTTCACTTCAGTTACTCTTCCCTTAAGTCTCCAAAAGATGATATAGTGAGTGCTGATGAATAGTTTGCATGCAGTGGTGCTGTGTCATAGCTGAGGAACTCTGAGCTTGGGAAATTTATAGCAACAGTAAACAGTAAGCCAGCTTGCTCTTTGTTGTACAGGGGGGCATTACCTCATCCCTTAAGGTTGCTTGCTGCAAGCCTAACTCTGAAAAGTGGTCCTTGTAGAGTGGTCATGGCTTTACACTATTGGCATACCCAGCAGGTCATGTAGGGGTATGACTCACGGTGGACTGTCTTTCAGTACTATCCATTCCATGGTCCTATGTCATGTTAGCTGCTGGAAATTTTTCTTATGGGTATTCCACTCCATCGGTCATTCTAATTAATTTGACTAGAGAGGTAGAGACTAAATGCATAGAATTTTGTCTTACACAAGATTTAATTAAGGCTACTGTCAGTAGAACTCTAAGCATGAGGAGGAGACCATCCTGCAATAGCAACCTCAATCATGCCTCATAGGATTCTAGATTCTCCCAGCTGTGAATAAGTCCCAAAGTACAGACAGCTAGGATATAGTGTATTATTTAACATGAGTTACACATGGAAATTTAGACTGACATGCTGATCTTTGTTTTAATTGCCAAAAAGTTAACTATTATTCCCAATATAGAGATCTCCTATGGTCCCTATTTCCCAGACACTAACATAACCAAAGGTGCCAAGATTAATCTAATTTGAAATTTATTGCTAGACTTTATTTGGGTCAGCATTAGTTCACTTTGGTTAGGCTATATGAGCAGGGTCAGTGTGTATTTGCAAGCTCTGTAGCCATTCATGGTATAACCCAAGACTGTCCAGACACCAGGGGAAAAATACACATCTGTATGAGTCAGATTGAGAAAATGTTGTGCTGATTCCTGTATTTTCACACTTAAGAGGATGGGGAATCTGTATTGGGAAGCTACCATTCATGTTGCA